>NC_137074.1:64916355-66121355 GCF_951640355.1 Cnephaeus nilssonii
CTATCACTGTGGCCTTTCAGACACTCAGAGGGGAAGCTAACCTGGGACGCCTGCCAAGCCCGTCTGAATTCCTGTGTGAAGGCCCAAGGTTAGGTGCCTTGACATCGAGGAGATGTCAAAACTGAGCCCCACTGGTACATCTTCTCCAAACAGATTTAAAAACAAAATTAAACACCGGGCAGAACTGTGGTGAGCAAGGTCATTTCAAAACCCGAGGGACCTCCGGGGCTTCCTCCTTCTGGGACCTGCTTTGTCAGTGCAGGCGGAAGCCCTGCTCCACGGGAGCTGACCGCCCGGGCCTTTGGCGATGGGCTGGTGGGCTGGTGGGCTGATGGGCGGGGAGGATGGGGAACAGTTGCACACCCTGCACCGGCAGTAATAGCTGCTGGAGAGAGGAGGCCAGCCCGGGGGAGCAGGCCGCGGTGAGGCGTGGCATCCTACCCAGCCCCACGTCCCGCTTGGCCCTAGCTGTGGGAGCAACTTTTCATCCGAGTTGGAATAAAAGTATTAAGGGCCAGAGGCAGTGAAATGCAGCAACAAGGGGCGAGGAGGGGAGGGGCTGGGAGGGTGGATGGCGCTGGGCAGTATCCCTGCAGGCGAGGCCTCGCACTCCCCGAGGGCCTCCAGGCACCGGCAGGGCGGGGAACAGAACAGCCGGGGTCGGGAGGAGGGAGCCCCGGCGGCGGGGAGAGCTCTGCGCTGGCCCTGCCTGCCCGGGGCGCTGGTAGGCCGTTCTGCGGGGCGCGGCTCCCGCTGCTCTGCACACCTCCCCCTTTGTCACCCTCAGGGAGTGTCACCGGGATGGGAAGGCGGGACTCAGAGGGTTCCAGCAACTTGCCGGGAGTCCCCACCGCGAATGTATTTGGACTGGAGTCTGCTGCAAGGATCCTGCTCCGACTCTGCAGTTCCTTCTAGGAAGAACGTTTATTGTTCTCTCCCCCCGCCCCAGGTTTTACCCGGAGAGACTGCCCCCCGGAAGGAGACACAGGTGGGCATTCCCGGCTTTACTGGCACGTGCGGCTCGCGGGCCCCGCAGAGCGTTCGGGCGGCTGTTCGGAGCTGAAGGAAGCAGCTGCCGCTTGCTCTGCCCCAGGAGCTGGCCGGGTGACGGCGGGTCACGGAAGGTCCCTTCCTCAGAGGGATCCCGCTCCCCCCTGGCTCCCGCCGGTGCTCAAATAACCCGGGCTAAGCCGCAACCTTCCAGCACCGGCAGGTGCGCGGCCTCGCGGCCTCGGCAGCGTCCCCCTGCGGCGTGAAGAGGCGAGTTCCCCGGGCGCCGTCCTGCCCCCTGGCCGCCCCACGGCGGTCCTGCTCCAGCTGAACTGCTCTTGTTACTCCTGGGCCTGCTCTGCCAAGGCCCGCCCCGCAGGGCTGTTTTTCTCCAATCCCCCTCCTGCTGACCTGGGCGTTCAGCGTGGCCTTCCCTCCCCCGGTCAAGAGTGAAGTCCATGAGCACAGGCGGTGTCCTAAGGGGAAAGCTCTGGTTGCCCCTGCACCGCATTCCTACCCACCCCTCCCGTGCCCTCCAGCCACGAGGTGGGCACTGCAGGGAGAATGAGCAACAAGTCGCTATAGGATTAATATTTATATGAGAGGGCTTGGGCTGGGCTTCTAGTTCTGCTGTAGAGAACAAAACGGGCCACAGTGTGTGAGTTTATAGTACAAGACAGACATCAGGAAATGGTCAAGAATACAGCAGCACAATGTATCCATCTCTGCAAGGCCTCTCCCCATGTCCATGGACGTATTTTCCCAAAAAGCTACCGAACAGATAATGTGTCTTACAACGTATTCACCTCAGGCCACAGAGCTACTTGAACAGACTTTGTTCACATTTCTTTAGTGGATCCTTTTTTTTTTTTTTTTTGGATTTGGAACCATTAGCGCATTAAAAGAAACGAATTCATTCAACTCAGCCATAGTTAAACACATTCAGAATTTGTTTTAGATGTTAGACTAACACAACCATTTAATAGGTGGCCTTCATATGGCCTATGCAAGCCAACAATATATATATTTTTTACGAGTTTTTATTTTATAGAACACTTTCACCAGTATGTGTTAGCTCATGTGATCATCCCACGACCCTGTAAGTGAGGCAAGGATTTTTGTCTCCAGGGTGGGATGCCAACAATTTTTAAGGAATAAAGAGTAACCGAAGACCAATTACAAATTTGGGGGCATTTTAGGAAAACACACACACACACCACAAAATATTTCATTAAAAGCATCTTTGTGTTTTTAAAACCAGGGAAAGTTTGCTATTCAAACTTCCATAATGTTTTTCAACATTATCAGATATTTTAGAGAAAGGATAATAGTTGTTTTTTTTTTTAAATTTTTTAAATGGCTGATCCATTTCTCTAATGAATGATCAGGAAAGCAAAGGTGAGAGGTGACTTCACAGGCAGGTATATCCACGTGTGCACATCTGTGTGCATAGTTTCTGGTTACATCACACTCGGGTAACAAGGAGCCTGGTCAAAGTAGGACTCTCGGGGGCAGAGCAGCCAGACAGTGGGGAGGGATGTGGGATGCTGAGCTCTCAACACCTTACGGGGAGACAGTGAGAATCACGTGCGACCAAGGCAATCCTTAATGTCCGGTGCTCTCTGCCACGAGAGAGTTAGAGTAAAACGCAGCGGCCCTGAGAGTTGCTTCTAGAGAACTCCAGGGAGCAAGCCTGCAGGCCCTGATCTGCAGAAAGTGACAGCTCGGAGCGGGGTCAGGGTACAGGACCCTAGTGCAGTGTCCCTGCTGAAACACCCATTGCTTCCCCTAAGGTGACGTGGGCACAGAATTGCGCTGTTTGAACTGGAGGCACGAGGATGCCCTTTTGCCTTGGCTGGATTTCTCCAGGAGCCCGAGTCCTTAAGGTGAGGCGTGTTTGCTTGATGCTGATGTCACTCGCCTCAGCCATGCCGGTCATTTCTCTTGCTCCTCCTGCTGCTAGAAAAGTTCTCTCATTTCCCTTCCACCTTGGAGCTGGCCTGTGGGGGAACAGGGCCTTCTGGAGAAGGCGGAGCCTGAGCGTTGGGGTCAACACACAGCAGTGAGATGAAGACACCAGGAATAGGTAAGCACCCAAGTTCTGGTCCCAGCGACCTGTTGGGAGGAGTGTGTGACAGGCCCAATCCAGAGTCTCTCTAGGGAGGTGAGGAACCTGGGGGAAACATACAGCAGTCCTTCTGAGGAGGTGCCCAGCTGGTGCTGATACAACATCTATCCCAGTTGAGTAGGACATCAGGTCCACTCCTCTGCCAGACTCTGAGGAGCCAACATCAGCCGAGGAGCCAACTTCAGCCCAGGACCCTGGACCGGAGCTGGTGCTCGGAGATGTCTAGAGCAGCAGACGTTGCAGAGGTGCAAAGGGCGCCCACCTCACGTTTCTGGTGGGCGTGGAGGCAGCGGGAGGGAAGGGTGCAGCATCATCCAGCCATTGCTGATGAGTCCCCGGTGAGGGTGGGAGGGGCCCCAAGATAGCGAGTTGACTTTGATGCAGAGGTTGTCCATGTCTAGTTCAGAGTTGCGACATAAGGGGATGGGGGCTTCTCGATTCTTCAGGGCTCGCCTCTGTCCATAGCCCTGTCTTCCCTTCTGCCTCCGCCCTTGCAGGTTTGAATCTCCCCGGCTCCTCTCCTCTGTGTGTGAGTGTATTCAGAGTTGACGCCACAGGGGGTGAGTGGAGTGTTTGGCAGTGGTTACTTTGCTGCAGGCCCTGCATTTTTCATGAAACAGCACCAAGATCGAGATCGCTTCCTCTCTCCTCTCTTAATGCTGGAGGCTCAGAAGACAGGGATCTGGTCCCTCCGAACCACATCCAGGTCATCATCCAGGGTTAACAAAACCTGAAAGGAGAGGGATGGAGAAATGAAATGAATGCACAGTCACAGCCGCAGTAAGTCGTTACTTTCTCTCTGAGTCTCACACGGATTGAAACATGTGCCTGTACTCGTTTTTGTGTCTTTGCAGCTTTCTACAATGCCATGCCCTGAACAGGCACTTATTTTAATTACATAGCTCATTTATTAATTAATCCAGGCCTACCACGTGCTATTCTAAGTGCTGGAGATACAACTTGCGATGGCAGAGAAAAATCCCTACACTCCTGGAGCTTACATTCAAGAGAGGGCTACAGACATGAAGCAAATGCATGAGTAAAACATATGTCGTATGTTAGACAGAAATATGTGCTAAGTATAGTATGTTAGATGGTAATATGTACTAAGGATAAAAGTCAAACTATGACAAGAACATGGAAATGTGGAGTAAAGGGAGATAAAAACATGTTGAAAGGGTGGCTGAGGATGTCATTACTTTGAAGGGACCATTTAGGTCAAGACCTAAAGGAAATGAAGTCTTATTGCATAAAATGTTACTATACATAAAGTGTATCCTCCTCCTCCATTTTTAGGTCCCTCCACCACCACTCTCTCCACATGGAACCCTTCATTCCACTTCTGTCTCTCTCTAATGAAAGTGACTAAAAAATAAAAGCCTTAAGAAAGAGTATACAGAGTAAACTTCTAAAACTGGCCACCAGGGGGTAGCCCTGCTCCACTATTGAGGCTATAAGGCCAGCAGAGACTGCTTAAAGTGGGCAGTATGGGGAGTCCTGGAGACCTACTCCTATTTGTCATGAACCTGTGCAGGTACCATGGGCTTTTAATTATGAAAGTCAAAATTAATGTGAAAGAATGCCGGGAGTTATCTTCCGAGGATGTTATAATATGCGTGGCTCCTGGGAAGGTGTTTGGGTTAAGAAATGAAGGGACTACATGAAAGATTTGGAACTGAGAGGTTAGAAGGCAACAGAGGCCTGGATGCTATCCTGAGCTACTCCAGGAATTTGTAAATGACTTCTTTCTATTCACTGAGACTGAAAGGAGGAATGTGAGGATAGCACAAGAAGGAATAACCTAATGCTATGGAAATTTTAGTGGATGCCAAAAGCAGTGCCTGGGGGACTCTGGGCATGTGAGTTCTGATAACCAAATGTTGTGAAGCTTAAGGAAAACCATTTTGTCACTCCGTGTCTTCAAATAACTACCTAACCAGAAGATACAATGTAAAAATGAAACAATCTGTAAATTGAATTACAATGCAGAATTGGAAAGGGAAATTAGAAAGGAGTAAATAAGAGGGTGTAAGAAAGAGGGGAGGAGAAAAAAAGAGAGAGTACCAGATGTAAAGAGAGCAGAAATTAACAAAAAGGTGTCAACTCACCAAGAAGGAGAAAAACAGGGCAGTGGCAGACAGGAAGTGCCAGATGTCATGCTCATCAAAGAAATCCAGCAGGACACATTCCCGGTTCTTCTCCCGGGACTCAGCTGGGGTTCCCTGGAAGAAGGTGAGGCTGGATGTGGATGAGCATTCCCACAGTTCAACTGTGCAGAGGGCTGAGCATCCAGAAAGCTACACAAATGCTACTAAATGCCCGACTCAAAAAGTTAGCTTCCAAGAAAACATATGTTCACACAAAAAAACTTGCAGATAAATGTTCAGAACAGCATCATTCATAAGAACCCCAAAGTGGAAACAACCCAAATGTCCATCAACTGAAGAATGATTAGATAAAATGTAGTGTATCCATACAATGGAATATTATTCAGCAATAAAAAGACATGAAGTACTGATACATGCTACAACATGCATGAATCTAGGAAACATTATGCTACATGAAGAAAGTCAGATTCAAAAGCCACAGAGTATATGATTTCACTTCTAAGAAGCGTCCAGAATGGGCAGATCTATAGAGTCAAAAGATAGTTTGGTGGCTGCCTAGGGCTAAGGAATTCAGGAGAAGTGGGGAGTTTCTTTATGGAGTGATAAAATGTTCTAAAATTGATTGTGGTGATTGTGGAGATGGAGAGTGGAGACTTACATGTTCTGTGCTTCAGAAATAGCACTAATTTCCTAGGCCTCAGCTTTCCAATCTATGATATGGACTTATAAACCCCTGCACCTGGATATTGGTTTTTGGATGGTGATTATGATGAGAAAGGGGGAGAAGAAACACTAATCAATATTTTTGCATATGTTGAACGTTCACTGGGAACAGGATTGTAACACAACACAATAGGAAGGTCACATTTGCAGAGTCTGTAGGACTTACACTTCTGTGAGTGCTACCCTGATAATGATGACAATGTGCCATTCGTTGAGCATTTGTGTGTGGATATTAAGGTTTTTAGAGAAAGCTTTTGTTTGAGAGGATATAAAATAGATAAATAGCAACTAGCACATAGAGAGAGGGAAGCAAGATGGTCAGAAGACAGATGGAGAGAGACCACACCTTGGAAAAAACACACAAACTTCTCTTACCTCCCAGCTGCTGAGATTCTGGAAGAAAAAATACAGGGCAGCGGCCCACACCACCGCGGTGGCCACGATGCAGAAGAGCGGGATGGGGAGGACCTTCTCGGAGCTGCGGAGCTGCGGGTGAGAAGCAGAGGCTGCGGAGCTGCCTGCACCGCCAGCCGCGGGCCCAGGTGCTGCGGCTCCCAGCCGCCTCGCTTACCTTCATGATGATGTAAAAGGCCAGGTAGAGCAGCAGGTTACCGATGAAGATGCCCAGCATGTAGGAGGCAAAGTCCCTGGGCCGGTAGATCAGGCCAAAGAGGGCGCTGAGCAAACGGGGAGGAATTATTTTGCAGCCATGAAGGTGGATTTGTGACATTTTGACTTTTTCACTTTCCCACTCCCATTTTTGCAAGGAGGGGAATTAAAAACAACAACAACCCTCTTTAACATATTATAAGTAACTTTTAACGGATCACATTTCCTTCAGCACATTCATTTTTAACGATCGTAAGGTTCCCATAAGTGGATGCACCATAAAGAATCGTCTTTCCTCTCTGGTTGAAATGAAGGGTTTTCCCTTTGCCCTTCAGTTTCTCACTATTATAAAGAACACCACAATGCATGAATGAACACCTCCAGACATACTGTGCTTGCTTTTGCACTGAAGATTACTTCATTAGACTAGGTTACTAGAAGTAGCATTATCTCAATAATTGGCTTGAAACACATGACCAACTTTGGATAGCTGTCTATGGTTTTAAAATTTATTACCCCATCTTACAGTCACCAGGTCTGTGGGGTCTGCCCTAAAAGGGTGGTCCCAAAAAGCCCCACTGCCAAGGATCATCCATCTCGACTCATCCCCGTGTAAAGCGGGGGCCCTGCACAGGTATAAGCCTTATCCCGAGGTCATCCCTGGTGACAGCACCGTGGGGAGTTTCTTCCAGAAGCATATGGTGCCCCAATAAGATTCAAATTATCCTGAAAAGATTCTGGCTTCCCCTGAAGGTATGCCTCTTTCATTCCTTTTATGTCTTAAAGGGCAACAGTAGTAGGGAGTTATCTTTCTATCAAAGGTCACTGACCCAGAGGTGCACATCAGCGAAGAACTACTAGTAAAAGCAGCAAAACCTATTTATTTTTGAGGGATTCATTAAATATCTCACTCATTCTTATATTTTTTTAATCTTTACCTGAGGATATATTTCCATAGATTTTTAGAGAGAGTGGGAGAGAGAGGAAAAGACAGAGAGAAACATTGATGTGAGAGAAACACATTGATTGGTTGCCTCCTGCATGTGCCCTGACCAGGTCCCGGGCCAGGGAGGAGCCTGCAAACGAGGTACATGCCCTTGACTGGAATCAAATCCAGGACTCTTTGGTCTGCAGGCCGATGTTCTATCCACTGAGCCAAACTGGCTAGGGCTGAGGATATGTTTTTATTGATTTAAGAGAGAGAGAGAGAGAGAGAGAGAGAGAGAGAGAGAGAGAGACAGAGAGACAGAGAGAGAGAGAGAGAGAGAGAGACAGAGAGACAGACAGAGAGAGAGATCAATTGGTTGCCTCCTTCCTGCGAGCCCTGACAAGCCTTTTTGGTGTACAGGACGATACTCCAAACCACCTGAGCCATCCGGCCAGGCTCATTCACATTTTTTTAGTTGAAAATAGGTTGCATAAAATAGGTACAACTAGCAAAAATATACGTCTGTTGTACTGTTCTATTTTGAGGCCATTTTCAGGAAAAAGGGCCAATAATGAGGGGAAAGGAGAGGAAGAATGATGTAGGTAGAGTAGGAAGAATGAGACCTGGGGGGGGGAAATAATAAATTTGAAAGAGACTTTTACACACATGTGCGCGCGCGCACACACACACACACACACACAAGACAAATGTCTGGGTAGCCTTTATGAAAAGTTCTACAAAAATATTTAAAATTATGTTGCATTTTTGCAACTACAGACATAATTATCTATCTATCTATCTATCTATCTATCTATCTATCTATCTATCTATCTATCTAATCTATCCACTAATTCGATGTTTGTCTTGTTGAGCAAATGAACTCAACGTGTTGAACTCAACGCTCGAAGAGGGGCCACTATTGGTACACAAGAGCTTGTTAGTGCATTCTTTGCAGGAGAAAAAGACCTTTCTCTCAAGTCTCTAGGGCAAGCTCAATCCTATGGTCTCCTTAATTTTAGATTTGTTTATAAAAATGACAACCAAGGAAAGCTAAACCAGTGTTAGAGACATTAATAAAGAGGAAAAAAGGTGTTTTCCTAAGATTACTTACAAGGACCAGTTAATCAGATTCCCCACGACGAGCAACACCATTCTGTCCTGGAAAGGGGGAAAGGAAACACTGAAAAGCCCTCAGCCTCAGCGCCCTCAATTTTTAGTGCCCACAGGTCCTGACAAGCTGCAGTGGCTGAGGGAGTCCCACATTCCTTTCCCTAAAAACCCTCTGATTATAAACCATTAGCAGGTGCTAAGTGAGCCACAGACTAGTGGTGCTATTTGGGCAGGGCACACAGCGGTTCCCTGAGCACCTGCCAAGGTCGGGGCAGTGGCTCGGGGGAGGAGGGCGCTGTAGCTTTCCCAAGGTCACTGCCAGTGAGCCAAGACATAGCTATGCCCAGGGCCCTGATTCCTGTGCTCAGTGTAGAAATGTATAATATACCGAAAACTAGAATGGAGAATTTAAAAAAGTTGTATTTCAACCACGAAGCAATACTCACAGTTTTGAAAAAATATCCTTGCGCATTGTAAAAAACAATGTAGAAAAATCAAACAAATGTATAATGTAGGCAGTGTAAGTTCCTAAGGAAAGTTACTGGAGTGGCCATAGGTCCCAGTTTGCTTGAGACAGTCTGGCTTATGCCTGCCGTCATGGTGATAATCTTACCTCCTCGGAGGGTTATTTACAGGGACACCTCACAGCAGTGATCACTGTTCAATAGTTCTGTACACACCCACATGTATATTTTTTTCTTTCTATACTAGAAATCTTGTATAAAAGTGGGACCATACCAGCTTGTTTTTTATGAACGAGAAGAATAAACAGCATGCTTTTCCCCCCTGACTGGACCTCAGCCACCTGGACCATCTGGCCCTCTGGATTCGGGAGGCTGAGTGACTGCCCTGAGCCTGCTCCTCCTGCTGTTCCCCCACTCTCTGGGAGAAAGCCAAGGGGTGCAGGAGCACACACATACCATGTACAGAGGCCGGCTGCACTGATGGATGAAATCCGTGTAGAGCACCATAGCAGCCCGCCGGAAAATCCCCAAATCTGCCGGTGACACAATCGCATGGTAAGAAGGCTTGGTCAGAGATAATACAAAATACTCCCACAGGGCCCGAGCTTTTGGGGTCAGGACGATGTCGCCTTCGCCTCATAAAAATGGTGCTTTGCAGCGGATAGGTGCATAATCAATGTTTGCTTTAAAAATGGCACCCTCACCTCACCACCCATGCTCTCCTGGGCGATACTGCAGAAGGGCAAGAAGATGGACACGTGTAACCACAATCACAAGTAATCTGGGTGGCTGGCCAACTCTTTTAGGGTCTCCTCCAGCTAAGTTTCCCTTTGTTTACAGTTTACTCCAGTGGTGTTTCTCTTATAGCAGAGAGGTTATGGGGCCCCCCTTAAAACACCTGCTCTCTCCAGAGGATGGGAAATCTTAGCTTGTAAAAGTTCTAATCTGTATTTCTCAAAGTGGTTATGGGTCAGTAAGCATTGAACCAAGGGATCCTGGGTTTTACTGGGCATGTTCAGAAAGCCCACACCTGAACTGGAACAATAATCAAAGGAATGTAGTGAAGATGGGGAGAACAAGACAGGAAAGATTTTTAAAAAAAATGCAATCCGTCAGAAAGAAGGAAACGGTGAGGGTGCGTGCCATAGCCGCTATGGGAACAGAGAGGGGATCCCAGATGGGCTGTCTTTCTCCGAGCTGTCCACACTGTAGACACCACATGCAAGCTGGGCAAGCATCCAGTGAGGGTGGATCCAGCTCTCTTGGGAATGCCACCCCTGGGGTCAATGTAGCCAGCCTTCACTAGACACACGGAGGGAAGAAGGGGCCCGGGGCATGTCCATGCGATAGCCCAGAAGCGTGCGCAGGCTGGGTGGGAGTGATCCTCACCTCGGAGCCTCTCTCTGGCTCCGCCGCCCACCACCCTGCCCCACCTGGAGGGGGGTGCTCTGGGGGCCGGCAGGAAACCCGGAGGGAGGGTCGCCGGTCAAGGAAACAATCTAGAACGCTGCGAAGGGCTGCTGGACATTACCTGTGTCAGACACGTCTGAACCAGTGGAAAGCAGAGAAGACACGGGAGAGAGAAAGAGCTGTCAGAAGGTAGCCAAACAGGTGAACTGCTGGTTATTTTCTTTTTCTCTCTAAATGGATGACTCGAAAGTTATTTTCTGATTAGAAAAGTCATGTTGGCTCATCGCAAAGAAGAGAATTTTTCTGCCTGCTTCAAACATTCGGAAATGTACTATTTGTCCAGGAGGGAATCAGATTTCTCTGTCTCCTTTTGTGTCCCGCTTACAATGTACAACCCACCCTGTTCATGAGCACCCCCTGGGGTCCTTTCCCGGGGTCCTGTTGGCGACCTGGGCAAGCAGGTCTGCGGTTCTCTGTCCCACGTGTGAAATGCTCTGCCTCACTCCTGCTGCCTTTCCTGTGTCCATGTTTGTTTTCCCGGGTGGCCCCAGGGCCACAGAGAAAGAAGCCTGTGATGTGAGAAGGCAAAGGTAGCTTATGCAATGGGCACTGTCCACTCACTCAACTTCCTGCCTTTGAACTAAATCTAGATGCAATCGTCGTCACAGTGAAATGAGAGTTTTCCTTTTGACTCTGGTAAGCCTATAACCACTTGGGGAAGACTCCTGGGTGAGCAAACGGAAGCTATTCCATTAAGCTACACACTGGCTGCCTCCGTCTGCCCCTTCAGACCTGCTTTCCACGCACGGCTCTGTCCCGCACCACGCCTGCAGGCTGACTGCGGACATGGAGTGTGTGTGTGTGTGTGTGTGTGTGTGTGGGGTGTTCCTGCATGGATTTGGACAATGGAGACCACGGCAGGAGATGGAGGAGCAGCGGAAGGAGAGCGACCTCAGGGTGTTGACCTCCCTGGCGCCTTCCCTGTGTCTGTCAACCGAAGGTCTCTGCTATTTTCAGGGTGGCTTCCTCCCGCCACGCTCCCTTTGCCCGCCTGTCCGTGGGGATGGGCAGAGCGTCCCAGCTGCAGCCCAGGGCTGCCGGCCGCCCCTCCACTCTCTGTGCCCGCCCTGGTCAAAGGAAGTCCCTCTGCCATCAAACCCTCCTCCGTCTTTGTGTGACCGCTTTTTTCTGTTGAGACCCTGGCAGGTATATGCTCCCTGGCCATAACGCAGTCACTTCCTTCTGTTCATAAAGATAAACGAATTCAGCATTGCAAAACTGTGTGGGGTAAAGGTGGTATAAATGTGGTATAAATCTATCCCAAACTCCTCTATGTAGTCATGGCCATCATTACACAGAAGCAGTCCCCGCTTATTCGTGGTTTTGCTTTCCGCAGTTTCAGTTACCTGCAGTCGACTGGGGTCTGAAAATAATGTATTTTAAAATTTGTATTTATTTATTTATTTTTGAGAGAGAGAGAGAGAGAGAGAGAGAGAGAGAGAGAGAGAGAGATCAGTTTGTTGTCCCACTTATTCATGTCCCCAGTGGTTGCTTCTTTACGGGCCCTGCCTGGGGAGCGAACCTGAAACCTTGGCGTATCAGGACGATGTGGTCGGCAAACTCATTAGTCAACAGATGCAAATATCAACAGTACAACGATTGCAATTTCTTTTGAGAGCCAAATTTTTTAAACTTAAACTTTTCCTAACGCCACTTCTTCAAAATAGACTCGCCCAGGCCGTGGCTCACGAGCTGCAGTTTGCCGACCACGGCTCTAACCAACAAAGCTACCTGGCTGGGCTGGGGTCAGAAAATATTAAATCGAAAATTCCAGAAGTAAACAGGTCGTCAGTTTTAAATTGCGCACTATTCTGAGTAGCGTGGTGAAGTCTCGCGAGGCCAGGACTTTGCCGGGATGTGACTCAGCGCCTCCACAGCGTCTCCGCGCTGCGCACCCACCGCCCGCAGGTCGCTCAGGAGCGTCTTGGTTATCGCATGGGCTGTCCTGGCATTTTGGTGCTTGTGTTCAAGTTGCCCTTATTTTACTTCATAACGGCCCCAAAGCGCAAGAATATGGACGCTGCCATTCGGACGTGCCAAAGAGAAGCTGTAAAGCGCTTTCTTGACGTGAAAAGGTGAGCACAATAAAGGTATTTTGAGAGAGAGACCACATTCACATAACTTTGGTTACAGTAGTTGTTATAAATGTTCTATTTTCTTATTAGTTATTCTTGTTGATTTCTTATCATGCCTAATTTAGGAATTAAACTTTATCGTAGTTATGTATGCATAGGAAAAAAAACACACCATAGTATTTATAAGGTTTGGTATTATCCACAGTTTCAAGCATCCACTGGGGGACTTGAAACATATTTTCGTGAATGAGGGGAGTGGGGGACTACTGTAACTGCACTCAATTTTATTTTTCCAATTCTGAGAGAACCCAGAAGCTTCAGCTTATTTTCCGTTTGCAAGTTGACTTTGTATGACTTAACTCACCTTTGAGTCTGGGGGATGGGAAGTGACCAGTGCGCCAAACCAAATGCTCTGCACAACCAGCTAAAGATGCTTCCCTGGGGAGCTGGAGGCACCAAACCAAATGCTCTGCACAACCAGCTAAAGATGCTTCCCTGGGGAGCTGGAGGCATGTCAGCGCCAAGGGAACATCTACCGGCCGTGCCAAAAGGGAAGCCTAAACTGCCAGGATAAGAAAATGTTCTATTGGGTCTCCTACTCATAAACAAGCCACTTGTTTATGTAGAATCACTCAGACCTGGGCAAGAGGGGTCTCGTATTTCAGAGGTCCTCATTCCTCACTGAGTGAGGAGTCTGCAGGGCAAGGGGACTCCTCCTCCTCCAAGGCCACATTCTGAATCCCTGGACCCTAGGATTCCCCGCCCAGATGGCTTTGACCCTGATCTCCGAGTCTGCATAGCCCCGTTCCCGGTTCTATCTTCTGGGGGGTGGGTAGCACCATTGGAGCATGTACTTCCGTGGGCAAGGAGTGGCCATTTGGATGTAGAGCAAGGGTGTCCATATGCATACCCGTGAGACCCCTTAAGATGGAGGGCAGAGACAGAGGTGGGAAGAAAAGAGGCAGGGGCTGGGGACCAGCTCTGCAGGAGAGCTATGTTCTGAGGAACCGCGAATTCTAAATTAGAACCTGGACCGTCCAGGTTATAACGAAGGCACATTCTATTTATCGGTTTGTTGGTCATCTTTCTTGTCTTCCTTTTCTTCCACGAATTTAATAGTTGTTTTTTTTTTTAGTGTGCTTTATACCTTTAAAATTTATATATATGGTATATGAGCTTTTATTTGCAATCTTTCCTTGGACTCTGCAAATATGAGGAGTGGGTCTCTCTCTCTCTCTCTCTCTCTCTCTCTCTCTCTCTATATATATATATATATATATATATATATATATATATATGTATGTGTGTATATATATATGTATGTGTGTATATATGTATATAAACTATATATATATATATATATATGTGTGTGTGTATATATATATATATATATATATATATATATATATATATATATATAGTTTTTTTCTTGACATAGACCAAAGAATATTTGTCTGACTTCATGGACCTTAAAATGGCAGGTGAAATTTAAATGCTCCAAGATGACTTGAACCTGCTCCCACGTGTGATGACTGACTAACAGCAGGCCGAGCTGATTTCTGTGGAACACTCAGTGTTCAATGTTCACATGGTCAGAGGGAGTCCAGGAGGTATCCTGCCACTAACATTGGCAAGTTGGTCTCAAAAAGTTCCAGTCCCAGAATTTGAAAATAATACCTTTATAACCATTTATCATGGTCAAAGAACTGGCCCTTTTATTTATTTATAGAGGAAGGGAGAGGGATAGAGAGTTAGAAACATCATTGAGAGAGAAACATTGATCAGCTGCCTCCTGCACATCCCCTACTGGGGATGTACCCGCAACCAAGGTACATGCCCTTAACCAGATTCGAACCTGGGACCCTTGAGTCCGCAGGCTGATGCTCTATCCACTGAGCCAAACCAGGTAGGGCAAGAAATGGCTCTTTTAAATGCCACAAAACAAAACAATAACATCCCCAGGTAGAATTAGTGGTGTGGTAAAAATGCTGTTCTGCAAATGCACTTTCAAAGTTTGGTGGATTGCAAAGCATTTGGGACCTGCAGCTGGAGGTGTGGCAAGCTTAGTTTCTCAGGTGACTAGACCTAGTGATAGTAGTTTACTGCAATCCAGTAAAGGAGAGGAGATTTTGGAGAGAATATATGCTATTAAACACAATACAGAATTCAGAGCAGGCATTCACGATGGTTGTAACACATCTGTTTAGGATCAGTGAAAACTGTTTTCTCAGTGTGTTTAGTATTATGTAAAAGGGGACTCACCTATCTTAAAACGACCCATGTAGTAGATCTGGGTGCTGAGGGCCAGAGAGGCCAGTATATGGATTGCAGAGAAGATGATCCAGAACCAGATGTCATTTTTTCCAAACACCTAGGAGAAAAGATGGAAGTTACCTTCATTTGGGGTTTTTCCCAGAGAACTTCTAAAATCAGCTCTCTCAAATCGGCATAAGGAGTAAAAAACCAAGCTGTGCATGACTTTGTCCCCCTGCCCTCTCCTGCCCTCACCTCATCCCCTTCACTGACCTCACAGGGGTCTTACTATACCCAGAGCAGGAAAAAGAATGGCTACCTGGCCAAATAAAAATGGAAAGGGGAGAGGCAGCTGAACAGCAGTGGTGAAGGGGTGAGAGGTTTAAAGTTGGGGGCTACTGCTCTTCGAATACCTGCAGACAGGTAACACTTGTCCATGCATGTTTAGAAAGTGGTTTCCAATCTCTGAAGTCAGTCTCTCCAGTCTTATACATCTCTACTTCAGTCTCACTCAAGTGAAGTCCCAGCTTTATATTAAAACTCTTGAGGGGTAGTTTTACAGGTGCCAATCACATTATAAAAATAACTAGCCAAATAAGTAAATAAAATGCCTCAAAAGGATCAACAATGAGAGTGTCATGAACCATGGATTATGATTAATTCAATTCTGTTCACCTGAGCTCCCAAAAACAAACAACAAAAAACCTTCCAAGAGGGTTCATTCTGAAAGGAAGCCTGAAGTCATGGGGAGGGACGCACCACTCCGAGCACCGTGAGTGTGATGACGAAGGCGAAGGAGGCATAGGCGGCGTAGGCGCTAGCGTTGATGTCTGGGTGGCGGGTCTGGTAGAGCTTCAACATGCAGAGGCCAGCGATCATGTACATGAAGGAGGTGTCTGAAGGTTCAGAGGAGGAGCCGAGAGCATCAGGATCCAGTAGGCAACAGACAGATTTCTTCTCAGCCTCGGAAACCCCCCTCCCTTCAGGCCTTGGGGTATCTGTTGACTTTAGACTATGTGGAGACCTCCAATAGGCCTGTCTTCCAGGCACGTTCTCTAGGCAACCCCCACATACTCCACTTCTGAATCCCTCCAAAGCTGTTCCTAGTTCACAGAAGAAACTTATCTGATGATCTACTAATAAAAGAGAAACATGCTAATTGACTATACCTTCACGACACCCACCAGCCAATCAGGAGTGAGTATGCAAATTAACCCAACAAAGATGGAGGGTTAATTTGCATATGCAGGCACTGAGCAGCCGGGGGCAGGATGGGACACAGGTGTTCCGCACCACCCTAACTGCTCGGGGCCTCTGGGCAGTGTGGGAAGCCGGAAAGGCGGCTCCGGCCAGAGCGAAGGCGGTGCTGGCAGCCAGGGGAAGGAAGGCCCATTCTTGCATGAATCTTCGTGCATTGAGCCTCTAGTATGATAAATAATGGACTATTCCTGCTTTCATGGGTGTTTGTGTTTAAACGCTGGTGTTCAACAACAATAACAGAAAAAGCCCTAATGGTGACAATTAAGGCAGTGTGACAATAAAATGAATCCTGTAGGAGGACCTTCTCAGCATCCTGAAATATAACCACACTGATGGCTGCTCCTGCATAGCTTTATAGGCTATGGATTTCCATCAGCTAGAACTTAAATGTGGCTTAGCTGCATGGGAGTTATGGAAATGCAAATGAAAACAACAATGCAATAGTCCATGTTACTAAACAATCTAATAAGAATTTAAATAACTGACAATAACACACACCAGTGATGATGTGGGAAAATGGGAACTCTCCCACAGCTAGCAGGAGTGGGAATTAATGCTCTGGAGAGAAACTTGTCAGCTTTTGGTAAAATAGAAGATGTACATCTTCCATTGCAGGTGACCCCCAAATTCTACTTTTAGGTATCCCAGAGAACCCCTTTTACATATACACAGAGCTGAACATAAGGATGTTCATTGCAGCACTATCTGTAACAGCAAAATGTTGGTAACATCTGAAGGTTGTTCAATAGAGGAATTGATAAATGTGGTATATTTTTAGTACAGAATATGACAATCCTTAAAAAAATGAATGAACTAGCTGTCCTTGATTCAATATTGATAAATCTTGAAAACATATTATTGGATGAAAAAAGAAGGTTGCAGAACACAGTGTGGTAAATTAATATCAATTTACTATAAATGCAGTAAAACTATAAAAACAAAATGGAAGAATAAATACCAAATTAATCATGGTTGTTGCCTCTGGGGAAGGCAAGAGAGGAATAAATTTGGAAAGAAGTTCAACCAAGAACTTTACACAATATTTTATTTCTTAAAAAGTAGATTTAAGTCAAATGTTTTAAAATATTGGCATTTGTTCATTCTGAGTGGTGAATGATATTGTTCTCTATAGTTTTCCCTCTTAAAAATACTTTCTAATTTTAAAAAACTAAAATGTGACAGTGAGCCCTGGCCAGTTTTCTCAGTGGTTAGAGCTTTGGACTTTGGACTGAAGGTTCCTGGTTGGATTCCCGGTCAAGGGCATGTACCTGTGTTGCAGGTGCGATCCTGGCCTGGGTTGGGGCGTGTGCAGGGGGCAACCAATTGATGTGTCTCTCTCACATCAATGGTTCTCTTCCTTTCTCTCTCCCTCCTCCCTTCCACTCCCTCTAAAAATCATTGGAAAGGAGATTCTTGGGTGAGGATTAAGCAAAAATAAATAAATAAAATAAAATAAGACAGAATTTCTGTGGTGTTCTAAGTTAATAGCCAGAGGCTAGAGCACAAACATAAAAATGACTGTTTTAGAAACCCTTATTCTTGAGTACAGTGGACATTGTTAATTGCCTACTACCAGCATCACCTCTTCCCTCCTGCTTCCTGACAGCAGCTCAATGCTAACTCAAACTTCTTAGCCCTGTTTTCAATTCAGAAATGCATGCCCATCCAGCCAATATGCTTTAAGAAGGCTAACCCCACCCCTGGCTCCAGGGATAGGTCCTATTGATCTGAAGGTAACCTCACCTTCTTTGCCACTGTGATTAGTGTAGAAACCCAAGTCTACACTAGTCTAACTAGCTCATAGGGAATGATTCTGGAATGGGCTCATGACTGTTTAAGCTATTGAGCTGTGGGGGGACGTTATCTGGGGGGCTTTTAGGAAAGAAGTTTACATTCTCTTAAACGAAGGCTCCTGAAGCTGTGTCCTCCAAACATCGTGGGGTGGAGACAGGAAGCCAGAATCAGCTGTAACTGTATTTGCTATTGTAAGTTCCCTGACAGCCTGAGAATAAAAGCAACAGGTGAGAAGAGGAACCAGAGCTACTAGCCCTTTCCGCCTCTGGAGTTTCGGGTGGTGAGCTGAGCTGATAAATGTCCTTATTCTTTCATTCAACTTGAATTAGCTTTTCTATTACATCCGTCCCAAAGCAATCTAACTGCTAAATTAGGCCAAGTTATACCGAAGGACCTTTCTAGACACTAGTTGGTGAGTTCTACCTGACTTGCCGCCTAATGATTAGCCCACGGCTCACCTGCAGATATGGCCATGAGATCAACATTCAGTCTTAGGAGTTTTCTAGTCTAAAACGTGATCAGAGAGAAAAAGCGGTACAATATGTGGAAACCATGCCCTGTAGTGAGGTGCCCTCAGGTCACTTCAGCTCATGTAAAATGGTATTTAATTCTTGCGGGTATGACCTGGGCATTTTTGGGAGGGTCCCAGGATAAGACTCCTATAACTCAAATCTATGTTGTTGATGTAAATTCTAATTACCAAATTGGAAGTTGGAGTAATTAGGGCAGATGTGGTAACAAGCACTGAGCACTCCTTCCATCATCAATGCGATGCCCATAGCATAGAAGAGACCGAAGTGTTTGGGAATCCCATACTCCTGGAAAAGGAGAAAGCGTGGTCAACAGAAAGATACCAGTGAGTGACAGAGCCACAGAATCTGGAAGCCCAAGCCTGGCCTCAAGCATCATAAACCATAATCACCACCAATAAGATGTTCTTCCCCTTTGTAGCTCCTGTTTGGAATCATAACCCTTGTACCTCCCACTTCTGATTCACCCACCCTCTGCTCACCTTGGCAAAGATGTCCTTGGCATCCAGGGCTCTTCGATGGAGAATGTCCCGGCGCAAGACTATCAGCAGGAAGAGGAAGCCCAGGAGCACGTGCCCCAGGTTGCTGAGAATGTTATTGAAGGCACTAAAGGGATGAGAGAGAAACCATGAGAGAGTCAGGCAATCAGAGATTTCGAGAATGATGCACGAATTAGCGAGGGAACTCAGCATTCGTGTTTTCCACCCCTAACCTTTTCATAAGATTCCAGGACTGGGAAATCACCAGAGATCATCTTTAACCTTTCATTTTAGGATGCCAAGCCTGTAAAATGTGGCTGCTTCCTCTCAGGGGTGCACACTACGCTTCCCTATTACACTCCCAATCCTCTCTGGTCCCATGGGCACTGGCATGGAATGAATCCTGGGAAAGAGAGATGCTCCAAAGATGAGCAGTTTGGGCAAGTGTTTCAGCTACACTGTGAGAGGGAATTCTCATCGATGGATCCATGTTATGTGTCAACACGCAGCTCTGAAGCTGTGAATTTCAGGATGTTAGCTGGTCACAACCAGTGGCTTTTAATTCAGAAAACTTGTTCTAGAACAAGAAGCCAGGCTCCCAACTCCCAGGCGAATGCTCTTTCCACTTCTGGAGGCTGCAGCATGGCCTTAGAGGCAGCAAATGTTCAAGTTCCTACATCACTGACAGCTGAAGGAGCTTCAGCAAGTCCTTACTTTTCTAAGCCCTAGCATCTTCATCTAAAAAGGAGGATGGTGATAGTAACAGTATCTTCCTCATGAGGTTGTTTAATGGATTGAATGTACTTGCAGCTCATGCCCATGGAGAAGTGTCATCACAACTAGGGACCTGATGTTTTCAAAAACATCCCTGCCCTTGCCTCAGCAGATTATTCTTAGGAACATTTCCTGACACCTCATATAGGAAGGAGAGAAGTATGTCTGGTCTCAACTTCTTGATTTAAATTCCTCTTTATCCATGACTGGGGTAGTTTTCCACAGATGATTTTAGTATTTTTTAAAAACTGAGACCGCAGCATTACATAGAAAGGCATTTCTAAAAGCCTCATGGGCAACCGGTGGACTGGGCTTACCTCAGGACGCCCAAGGGGTGAGCACAGAGGAAGTTGTAATAACAGATATCCTGGTTTCCAGTGACGTTTACCACCTGCAAAATCAAGAGTGAGAAGAGGAGATGCAGTTTTTCTCAGTCCCCTGAGCCAAGCCTGAAATCACAAAAAGCAGCACAGCTCACAGTAATAGACTGCCTGTGACTCGCAGTGCAACCAGCACTCCTTCTCGTCAGGCTGGGTCATTATCTGCCACCTTCCCTCAGCACAGGCTCATTTCCTTCAGATGCTACCATCACGCTTTGAATTGAAATATTCTATCTTCCCCATTATACGGCCTCAAAGTGGAATTCAACTGAGTTTGTTTCCTTTGTTCTCATGATAAAAGGAGTGTCAAAGGATGCTAACATTGGGACATGCCTATTAGGACTGCCATGATATGTCCTATTTTCTAGATGAATGCTGGGAGGACATGAAGCTGTCCCATCCGCTGTGAAAATAACCACAGTGCAGGTAGACATGAGGATGTGGTGTTCAGTTTTCCATATTTATCACCAACTCTATCATCAAGAATCTTCACAGACCACAGTATAGATATGTCTTCTGACAGGGCCTCAAAGTAGCCAGAGAATATTTAGATTATAAATTGTGGTATTCACACCTCATAAAGTACTTGTTCCCATAATGCAGTATATGTAGTAAATATGAAATTGGCTAAATATTATTAGAACTTTGGTTCTCAAAGTTGGCTGTACACTGGAATCACCGGGCATTTAATAAATACTGATGGCTAGTTCCACTCTAAGAGACTCTGACCTAATTGCTATGGGGTACAGCTTGGACATCGGGATTTTTAAAAGTTCCTCAGATGTTTTTAATGCACAACTAAGTTTTTTAATGCACAACAAAGTTTGAGAACCACTTCATTGGAAACACCTTCAGCCTTGTGCTAATCTAAATGGACTTTCTCACAGAGAATGAATCCTAGAGAAGGTCACTCAAGTGACCTGGACCCTTGGGTTCTATGAAGGAGTATTAGGGATTCTGAAGCTATTTTAATTATTACTTACGTTTATTTGTTTTTTATTTTGTTTTCTTTTTGTTTTAATATATTTTAGTTTTATGAAGCTGTTTTTACTTTTACAAAATATATTTCCCCTTAGTGAGAGGGCACAGGCTAAATGAGACATCAGGCATCTTTGTTTTGATCTGGAAACTTATTTACTCTACTCATGATCCCATCACGGTCAAGTTCAGACTGGTAAATCATAGGCACAATTGATAGATACTATGACTGAATGAGTGCAAGGTAATAATTTTGGATTGGTAGATAAAATAATACAAGCGGTCCCAAGTCTCCCTTTGATAAAACAATTGGGAATTAGATTTAAAGATCAAAGATGAAGCATTGGAGAAGTCCAATTAGAACCCAAATGGGAAATTAATTTTTGGACCGATCCCAAGTTACACCTTTCTCTGTATGTCACAGCAAAGCTCTCTCCCTGCAGTATGAGAGCGTGGGTTCTGGGTTCAGGGCAGCACTTACTGTCTGGTAGGTGATGACCAGCTGGATCACAGGTAGTGCATAGAACACAGCGATAGTGATGATATTCCTATGCAGGAAGAAAGAACCGGAAATAGCTATTTCCAAATTAACAATGAAATCTTCAAGTTTTTTTTAAAAAAAGAATGCTTTCACCCCATAAGTCCTTAGTCAACTCACAAACGCAATTAAAAACTGATAATGTGGTTCTTGTTTCTCCAGTCATTTCTAAAGCAGTGTAACTAATACTTGCTTCTGTTTTAACCAAATTACTAATGAGAATCTATCGCTTAAGGATGTTGTTAGAGGAAACATGGTCAGAATGCAAGTCATGGGAGATGGATCACACAAAGGGATGTGGCTCTCTTAGATTCCTCTTAGTTCCAAAATGAAGGTTCCACTATGAAATTCCATGTGGCCCCCATTGTCCCTTGTTTTCCTCTAATATCTGTATCCAATTAAAGGGGAAAATAATTGGGAAGAGAAAGGAGTCAGAAGATCTGTAACAGTGTCAGCCTGGGGTGGGGGTGGGGGGGCTGCCAGGCAGCTCAGCCTCTCAGCTCGAAGGGTGGTGGCATCAGTGTGTTTGACTATCCTGGGGTAGTTTCTAGCTACTCTGAGATTCTCTAGGCATCCAGTCCCTGAAATTCCTGGTTCGTCCAAGAGCAGGGTCTGGTGAGGAGAAGAGGAGATGGCTGCAGATTAGCATGTCTCATGCAAGGTAGTGACATTAATGTTATTGTTGCATTAGCCTTCTGGAAGAGAATTTGGTGTGCTCCCTGCACATATGGGAGTCTACTACCATTCTTATTTTTTCCTTTGTATTTATTAATTTAGGGCTGGTTGCCTTTTATAGTTTATTTTTCCTGTGGAATGTGACATGGATTCTTGAAACACCTATATCTGTGCTTCATTAAACACTAAAACCTTGTAATAGAGTTATAAAAAAACAACCACCTTTAAATTTTAATAAAGATAACTATGGCCTTCTTGGTCATCTACTCACCAAAAATAAATCTTATATTTTTTGCTGATGATTCTTCGGTCCTTCCTGGACAGATCTGACAGGTAAAGGAACATCTGGGAAGCCAAATAAAAAGAGAATGCAAAACTGTACTTGCTCCCCCCCCCACCCCCCCCGTAAGATACAAAGGAGAGCTTTACAAATTTTGGTTCAATCCCTTACTAGGTAATTAAATTTATTTAACAAGATTTTTCTTTTAATCTTGCTTATCCCAGAATACCATAATAAAAATCCTAGTATTTCTTCTTGGACTATTAAGGATTGGCTGATGTGGAAAAACTATTGGGAATCGAATGCTTCTTATATCTCAAGAATTGATTTCCCCGTTTTCAAAGAGGTCCACATTGTGGTTCTTGAATTGTAGGACTGAAACTGTGCAATTCACCTTCATACACCTTCCCAGATAAACACAATATAATAAGTATACACCAGAAAGAAGCACACTTTATTCCTAAAGGATGATATGCACAGAACCAGAAACTCTTTCCCAGCTACACCCTTCAGTGGATCTGTTCTTCCATCTGGTTGTATCCCTCCCTCCTTTATTGTCCACAAGCTGTCACTTAATACCCTGAGGGTGTTCTGATGCTCATTCTCTTTAATGTTCTCATTTTCTTCCTCCAGACAGAAGTGCTAATTAGAGGATTGCTTCTAGTCTGTAGTTATAGTTTTTATCTAAAAAGCCCTTTGGGAAATATGACTTTTCTCCTGAAGGAAAACAAATAAAGGACACAAAGGCATTGCTGAAGTTGTAATCAACTGCCCTTCAGAGAGGACAGCCAGGCAGAGGTACCTTGGTCCGGATGACGTTCTTATCACTCTCAATGTCTGGCATGGTGTCGAAGTCACTCTCCTCCACGGAGCTGTCCGAGTCTGACTGGTATGGCTGCCCCCCATCAGAGGAGGACATCTGCCTGCCGGGACTGGAGCTTGACTCATCTGAAACAGAGAACGCTCATCTGCCTTCCAAAGTCCAAGAACCCAGGCTGCCCACTCTTCTCTGCGGAAAGCACAGTGCTGACTCATACTAGTAAAAACTAACACCTTACCCACAACACATGATCTTTCTCTCAATTCCTCCTCAACGAACTTTTAATGTTCCTCTTCTATTTTTAAGGATATAAAGACATCTGCTCTGTTAACTATTGGATGCAAAGATCATATGCTATATTTCATGTTTCATAATTAAAATATGAACATAAATATATAAATATATGCGTGCACATAGTTATGTATAGCATCTACCACATATACTTGTCAGCACACCCATATCCAGCAGCTCTACATGGCTTGAGGATCAAGTACTTGTACACGGAAATCCCCCACATGCCGCATCTAGGATTACATAATGTAAACAACATTCTCAGGAAGAGGAATCCTTGTGTTCCTGTGAACACTTCCCAGAGCAGATGGGAATTTGTGCAGCTTGATGAACACATGTGCCGAGCCTACTTCCGCTTTATTTCTTCTGTTCAGATGGCTAAACAATAAAAAAAGCTCCTGTTCTGGCAGAGCCAGAAATAAGTCGCCTGCATTGAGCCCACATGCTTCTCAAAAGTTACAGAACAATAGGGCAGGGATACAGGATCCCAGTCCCTCTACACTGACATTTGAGGTGCAGCATTCCTAGGCCAATAAGCGTCATGGAAGTGCATGGAAGCGTCAAAGCACTCCTCCAACAAGACAGGGCTGGGAATTCTGTTCCTTTCAGGCCACTTAATGAACTCTGGGGGTTGCCAGGTGCATGACTGGGTGGCATTGAGCAGGTTCGATTATGAAGTTAGCCCAAAGGAAAGACTGGGGGGCTTCAGCCATGTTCACCTGCAGCTCAGCGTTAGTCTTCTGACTGCCCTTACTCCCCTGAAACCTGAGAATGAAACAGCTGGTCAGCTGAAGTAGGGCTCCTTGACATCAGACTCTGACACATCTTTCAAGTCCTAGTCAGGCTGGGTATGAAAAAATCTCCATGGGGACCTTGGGAGGTTGATGGCAAACCATTGTAGGGAATTCTGCTCAAGTGTTGCTAGCAGATCCAAGAAACAGAATAATAGAACTGGAGAAAGAACTGAAAGGCATCTTCCAGATCATCCAACCAATTTATCTTATAAAGACCATACAGTCTTATGTGATGACTGCTTTGCACGCTCTCACAGTCATTAGTGGCTGGAGAACTAGGAAGCACTTCCATGAATGGACTCGTAGGAAATACCTATTGCCCCATAGCTGCTCCCTTCGGGGGTGCTGGCAGCGATGGGATGTGACACCGCCAGAGTTCCAGAGCCTGTTAAAAAGCAAAGCAAAGAGGGAAACACTTTATGTCCAGTTGCTAAAACAAAGGAACACAACACAATTCTAAGTAGTTTAAATGATCAGCACACAATATTTTAAATTTGATATTCTTTTACTCTGATACAGGAGTTACCAAACTGTGGCCTACAGGGCAAATCTAGCCTGCCACCTGTTTTTCTATGGCCCTTGAACTAAGAATGATTTTTAAATGTTTAAATTATTGGAGGGAAAAATCAAAAGGAAAATAATACGTCATGTGAGGTAAAAATTCTAGGAAATTAAAATCTCAGTATTCATATGTAAAGTTTAATTGAGATATAGTCACACTCATTTGGGTATGTCTATGGCTGGTTTTAACTACAATGAGCAGGTTTGACAGAGACTATATGACTGGCAGAGCTTAACATATTTACTATTAGGTACTTTAGAGAAAAGCTGATGATTCTCGCTGGACAGTATTGCAGAATCACAAGAACAAAGGAGAATGGGTGCTGATTCCTTGTGAGGAAGGCCACCACTGAACAAAAATGTCAGAAATAAACGCCTGTGATTAAGGCACTGTAATTTGGAGGTTTACTTGTTACAGCAGTTAGCAGAACCCTCACAAAAGGCTGAAAAAGCCCAGATAGGAAAGGAAATTTCCGCACTCCTTGTAGCAATAAATAATAGCAACATGAACTAAGGATGTGAATGAACGTTGGTTATTTTGAGGGATATTTAGGAGGTAGATTAGAAGTATCTATTGCCAAGTGGTGGTTGTCAGTGAGAGAAAAAGATTCTAAAAAAAATACATCTAAGCAGGTATCTAGGCAGTTTCTGACTTAGTGCCACCATGTTTCCGGGAGCCACACTCATCTGTGGAGACATACAAGTTCCAGATTCTTTACTGTCTCCTGAGCTTTGCCAAGGATCTGGGGTGTTGTCGGGCTGGTGGGGATTCCTTACTGAAATCTTCTTTCTGAGAGATGCGATTGCTTCTGTCGCAATACAGGCAAAAAAATCTGTAACTTGCCAGTCTCTTGTACTATTGTAGGGAAATATCTTTTCAGTGAAGCCATAACTGAGAATATTCTTTCACATCCTCACTGCAAATATATTTCTATTCATTGAAAACATGGATCTTTATAGTTTACATTAATACTAGAGTGTAACACATGTAAAAGGACCCAACGCCTCAAACAATTCATCATTGGTCACAGTTGGCTCTCTTCATCCAGCTCTCAAACTACACTTCCACTAGTGGGCAGTAAAATCATTCAGTTTTGCAAGCCAACTTTATAGGCTTTCCATTTTTTTGTTTGTTTGTTTGTTTTATGCTTTGTGTGTCCATTTATTTCTTCCATGAAAAGAAAAATTAAATCTCAAGCCCAAAATATTTAGCCAAACGACCAGAAATACCTGATGGCCTTGGAGACTCAATTGCCTTCCTCATTTTGATGGCTCAGCAGCTGGACAGCAACACCTTGGAGCTAATGGCAGAATTCCTGGCAGGCAAGGCTGTTCCCAGGGCCCTCAGAATGCAGACTCCCTGGCATTGTTCCTAGGCTTGGAGATCCCTTGATGTATTTCTTATTATTTAAAGAAAGATGTTCCCTGGCTTTTCTTGGACTTACCCATAATTGCATGGTATCAACACCATCTCTACTTTTCATCCAATTTCCAGGCATAGAAACAGGTTACTTTCAGACTCTTAATGAGAGATTAAATCTTTTGAGCACATAACAGTGTTATGGGAAGATGGTGATTACAATTTGACGGACTTTTTTGACCTAGGACATATTTGGCCACAGTTACAGCATAGAGCTCTGCTGCTGTTCCTTCTTCTGCTGCTATTGACTATATTGGTACTATAACAAGTACTATCACTGTTACCACCACCACTCCTCCTCCTACTAACGCCTCTGTTACTGTTACTACTGCTGCGGCTGCTGCTACGATCACTACTATTGGCCAATGGTTATTGAAAGCTTACTGTGCATCAGACACTCTTTTGAGTTCTTTACAAGAATTTTAATTTTTCAACAACCCTGTGAAGTGGGTACTATGGTTATCACCATTTTAAAGACAACGAAGGGGAGTTGCTGAGAGACGAAGTAATTTGCCCAGAGTCGCTCTGATATTGGATGGATATTGGTTTATTATATTGGTCTCAGTTAAAATTTTTCTTAATTGAAAGAAGCACAAGAGTTTTCCTTCAAAATATGAATAACGGGCAGTAAGCATGTTGCTTTGGTGGAGTGCTCCAGAATATCTTTCAAAGGAGACAAGGAGGTTGAGGCTCATATGCATCTCCCCTACCATAAGCACAATCTTTGCTCTTTAGATTGGCTGCTGTGCTTGCCAATGATTCCTTACTGGGCCATGCTCCTGCCTTCTTTCCGTCTAGTTCATTGTGGGAAGTCTCACAAAAATCACTGTATTGATCGTATCCCTAGGTGCTATAGTCAGTCTTTTCCATTTACATTTCCCTCAGTCCCTTTTCTTTTCAAGTGGAAGCTCCCTATTTTTAACCACTAACCTCTGTCCCTTATTTAAGATTTAGTTTAAAAAAATAAATGTGCAAATAGTAAGTGAAGAATGACACTAAAATAATTAAACCCAGAATTTTTGGCATTTTGGTGTTACTGAGAAGCCCTCTGAGGAGGTAAGTAGAAGTGCACATAGGAAAATGATGAGGCCAGTTTTGGCAGGAGGTTGTAATGGTTTGTGGGAGCCAATGGTTTTTGTATGTGTGTGATCAAAAGAGAAAAAAAAAACACACAACAACACACACACAAAAACTAAAATAAAAGCAAATGAGAAAACAAAACAACCACTGTTTTGTTAGGTGACAACTCCATTAAAAAGAAAAAGCCAGCTGTGTAGGTCTGTTCAGACTTGGATGTGTCACTGATTTCTGCACTTTGCTCTGCCTCATTCTGAGCCAACAGCAGAGGTTCTGTGATGATTAAGAACATCAAGAGTTTCATGTGCAATATGCCAGCACGTAAAATGTTTGAACTCTGTGGACTTTTATAGGTATAATTTAAATATACGATTGGTCAATTCCAGATAATTTTTCTTATGTCTAAACCTTTTTAGAATAAAAAACCAAAGCATTTTCTTCCAAACTTCAAGTATGATCAATGGTCCTAGAAGGCAAGCCATTTTTACACTTATCTGTATGGTATTGTGAAAGCAGAATTAAATACAAAAATATTAGCTCATAGGACAGACCAAGATGTTCTGGCTGGAAATAAGCAAACTTATAAGGTTGTGAATGAGCTAATTTAATTGAGGAAACTTGTTCCGTTGTGTTTTTCTCTGAGCACAACCCCCTTGCCATCTGTCTACTTTACTAACATAGAAAAAGATATGCTTGCATGCTTGCTCTTTATGTTAAATGCTCTGTGTGAGGGGGAAAAATGTCATTTCATTCTGAGCATATTTGGAACTTGCAGGGACTTCATATTTATAACTGACCTGTCTCTTTCCATTTCTGAACGCAGGAAGTTGGAAGCTGAAGAGGGAGTCGGAAATGATGTGAACTAGCTGCCATGAAATTCCATTTTTATGTCAGTTGGCTACCTACCCCAACTAATTTCATGTTTTGTTTCAAAATCTGAGGAGAAAATGAAGGAAACCACTAATCTTTGTAGAGGGATATAAAATTCCTCTCAAAGGAAAAACTGAGCAAGAAAAGTCAAGGAAATTTGGAAAAAGAAGAGTAGCGAGTCAGGACTCACATTAGAGACCCATTGCCCCAGAGCCTGGTGATGACCTGTGCTCCTTGGTGTCCCAGACTCAACACACTGCTCGTTTTACTCCCTCTGAACCCTGCTCTTTGCTGAGAGGCTGACTCAATAATGGCTCTATCCAGGGAAGGGTTCATTGGATTGGCCATATGGTTCTTAAATGAACAAACCTGACAGGTTTGTCAAGCTCCCTCACTTGAAAAAGTGACCTTGTCTTAAGCTACACCCAGGTTCGTGGTGACAGCTCAGGTACCCCACAGGCCTGTGAGGTATGCTTCATTCATCTCTCTTCCCACTTGGTGTCTGAATTTCTGTACAGACTCTTTAACAATGATGAGAAATATGGGTTTCTCTGCTGATAGAGCCAGTGGAGGAAAGGTTTTTATTTATTTATTTATTTATTTATTTTTATTTATTTTTATTAAGGTATTATATGTGTACATATCTTACCATTGCCCCCACCCCACCCCACTCCCATATATGCCCTCACCCCCCAGAGTTTTGTGTCCATTGGTTATGCTTATATGCATGCATACAAGTCCTTTGGTTGATCTCTTATCTTCCCCACCTCTCCCTAAACTTGGAGGAAAGGTTTTTAAAGCACAGAGCTTTTACTACTACTCCTCAGATGACCCCAGAGAACCCTGCTTTAAGTCCTAAGTGATGAATGGAGAATACATTGTCCCTTCAAGGACTGAAGAAGCTTTTTACCAGCACTATTTCCACTTCATCTGGTTCTAGGGTCTCCTCTCCTTTTTCATCCAATGAAGTATAAAATAAGTTCTTTCTCTTTTTAGGATAGTTGGAGCCAATGTTGACATATTTTGTATAAAACTTAAAGAACTGCAGACAAGTCAAAGAATAACAAATGCAGAGGAGTCGGCAGGTTCTCCAGATGCAGCCTTCCTGTGGTTACCTAACTAGAATAGAGCTGCCACCAGCCCCCAAGGCATTTCCTGGAGCTCTGAGCTCCACTGAACTTCCTGTAGCTCCACAGTCACACTAATCTTGGCCCTGGGGAGAGACAGACATTCTGAATCCTGGTCCTTTCCAAATGTTCTTCCCTGAATGTCTCACTTTAGCTTCCAGAAAAAGTCCCTCTCTGAGGCTGGCTTATCAATGTTCTGTTTGATATGTTTAGAAAGTCACTAACTGGTTTTTTCTCCAGGGTAGATCTTGTCTTCTCTGCTCTTGTTTTAAATCACGTAAGTCTCCTCTCACTAGTGGTCCTGTGACGTGAGTTGTATTATCTTTGATCTTTCCCTGTAGTCTCTCTGTTACAAAGATTCTTTATTTCCACCCGTATTTCAAAGCCCTTTGTGGTGAACTTTCTTATTCCATACTTCCTAACTAAGCTGGGATTTTGTTCAGGTATCCTCACCTGTGCCTGGCAGTCCGTGTGTTTAAGTCAGTGATTCTCAGGGATGGAGAAAATGTTTTGCCCCCAAGATGATATTTGGCAATGTCTGGAGACATTTGAGTTGTCACAAGGAGGAAGTGTAGTGCTGCATTCTAGTAGGTCGAGGTGAAGGACGCAGTTAAATGTTGAACTTCCTGCAATACATGGGACAGCCCCCAACAAACAAGACCTATCTGGCCTGTAATGTCAATTAATGTTGAGTTTGAGAAACCCTGGTCTTAGCAAAAGATGATCTCATCCTAATTCTATAAGTAGGCTTAATGCATCTGTGGGTAAATATGTTCCTTTGCAGGGAGTGGTTTACCAATAAGTATACGGTTCACTGTAGGCCAATAAAGTGAGAATAAGTTGCTGGGTGCTTCTGGAAAAAGTCCTTCCTTCTGGACATTGTCAAGTGAGGGTATAAACCTGATCCACCTCCCCACCAGCACTGAGAGCAAAGGACAGCCAAGAAAATGGCAGGGAAAGGACCAGAGCCACCGACTCAGTCAGTCCTGAAGCCCAACTTTCTGCTCAACTTCCAGGGAGAGGAGCTTCATAGGGTTTAGGCATGTTTGAGAGAATTTCTTGTTACTTGCAGCCACATGAAACCTAATTGATGCACCTTTATTCTTTCCTTCCCTTCCTTTCATTTCCTTTCCTTTTCTTTCCATTTCTTTTGGTCACTCATTAATTTCTTCTGCCATCTGAAGGGCACCTCTAGCTCTTAGCTTATTTTCAGGGCCTTCTTGATTTTGACAATCATCTGGCCCAAATCCCAGCTCTGTTCACCTATGTTTCACTGTTCAGGAGAGTCTTCTGAACATGGTGTTCCTGTAACTATCATTATAATAATAAAATGACTTCACTCATACAATAAAAATAACAGAGTATTCATTCACAGAGCACAGAATGGGATCCAACCAACCAGGCTTTCTAAGTTCAACCAGGCATAAAATAAGAGCAAAACCTGGGGAGCACTGGAGAGAAAAAGGTGAAATCCAGAGAGAAGGCAAATTTACCTAAACATTTTATGAATAAAAGGGAAAGTAGTATTTAGCATGTTAATGACAGTAAAACAGGAGTCCTTTCACAGTCTTATAAGTGGCTGTTGAATGTTATTTTTAAAAAATTGCCTGGGTGGCTGGAAAAATAGACATGCTGACAGTAAGGAAGACAAAAGTCAAAGGAAGGCAGGAGAAACAGCAGGGGGGAAATTCCTCCTGGTTGTGTGTGGGGGAGGGGCTCAATTTGTGTCTTTCTAAGATTCTGTGGGTTCATTTAAGTGTTGAAAACACAAACTAAACATCTGCTGCTTGTGACTTAAAAATCAAGTCTCACTTATCATTCCTTTTCCAAATGATCACTCTTTGCCAAATGGCGTATGAGTACTGCGAAACTCATGCTGATTTAGCTTTTCAAAAATGAGGACATATACAAAAGTACAAACTTCCAGTTATAAAATAAGTAAGTCCTGAGGATGTCATTAATGTACAGCATGGTGACTGTAGTAATACTGTATTGTATATTTGAAAGTTTCTGAGAGAGTAGATCTTTAAAAAGTTCTCATCACAAGAAAAAAATGTGCATGTGTGGTAATGAGTGCTAACTGAACTCATTGTGGTGATCCTTTTACATAACATACAAATATTGACTCATTATGTTGTATACCTGGAACTTATACAGTGTTATATATCTCAATTTTAAAAAATGAAGACATTTGATTTTTTAAAAGTTTTGATAAAAAATATCAGGCAATTGAATTCCTTTGTTCAAATTCTCAGAGTGGAGGAAAGGGCATATTACAATGGTTGGATAATCAATTACTCTGGATTTCTCAGAGTTAGTATTCTTATGATATTTGCTAGTCTCAAATATTTCAGTTTTCTAGTTACTTGAATAAAAACAACAACACCTCTATCTCAATTTGGGAAAAGTAAACTCTGAATTAGAGTTAACAATACATTTTTAATATTGTTTATAAATCAACTTGGGGATAGGTATAAACAATTTATATCCTCGAAAAGATTTTACTTTTAAAAAGGATGAATGGCTGACAAATGGACTTGTGGGTAATTACAAGGGACGCTCCCAGTAAAAGTTTTCAGTATGAGTTCCATATCTCAGTAATTATTGGTTCTCACTGAGCTCCGTTTTCTGTAGAAAGGCTGCAGATTAGACTATTTTGTGGATTAGGAACCAAGGGAGGGTTTGGAAATTACAAAGGGCACAGAGACAAAAGAAGTGCCTAATGGGAGTGTTACCATATACATGACATCAATTTGATTTGAAACCAGGGATTTTTCTTACCATCATTGGAACCAAAGCTTCCATCAATGGACTTTCTCTGAAACCTGCAAGAAAAGCACATACACATGCTCCTAAGGCAGCGAAAACCTCAGCATTTTACATGTGTCCTCTGTAGACTTTACTGCAGATTTGCCTGCTGGAATCTCTTAAAAATGGGCCTTTGGATGTGGAGAACTTGGGACTCCGATACATTGCTAATAGGATTGTAAAATGATGTAGCCACTTAGGAAAAGTTTGGCAGTTCCTCAAAAAGTTAAACATAGAGTTACCGTATAATCCAGCAGTTCTGTCCCTAGGCGTGTGCACGTGCACACACACACACACACACACACACACACGTAAATTCATTAATTTATTTTCAGATAATTCACATACCATAAAATTCACACACCCTTTAATATGCACAATTCAATGAGTTTTAGTATGTTCACAAAGTTGTGCAACTATCACTATTACCTAGTTTGAGAACATTTCCATCATCCCCCAAAGATATCTCAAATCTATTAGCAGTCACTCCCTATTCCCCTTCCTCCCAGCTCCTGGCAACCACTAATCTACTGTCTGTCTCTATAAATCTGCCTATTCTGGACATTTCATATAAATGAAATATACTATATGTAGTCTTTCTTGACTGGCTTTTTTCACTTAATGTTTTCAAGGCTCATCTATATGACATATGAATCAATACTTCAGTCATTTTATGGCTAATGTTCCATTGAATGGATATATCACATTTCTTTGTTTATACTTGGGTGGACATTTTGGTTGTTTCAACTTTTTGACTCATGGCCCCTTCCTCTGTCTTCAGAGTGTATCACTCCAACCGTTGCTTCCCTCATCACATCTCCTCCTTCTGCCTTGGACCCTCTTGTCTCCCTTTTATATAAGGACCCTTGTGATTACATTATACCATATGGATAATCTGGGATAATCTCCATAATTTATCACATGTGCAAAATCTCTTTTGTCCTGTAAAGTGACGTATTCACAGGTTCTGTATATTGGGATATGGACATCTTTTGGGGGCCATTATTCTATCTACTATCCCATTTTAACAATATTAAGTCTTCCAACCCATGAACATGGGACATCTTTCCATAAGTCCTCTTTAATTTCTTTCAAGGATGTTTTGTAGTTTTAATTAGTTAAATGTGTTAAGTATTTTATTATTTTAATGCTATTGTAAATGGAATTGTTTTCTTAATTTCGTGTTTGAATTGTAAATTGCTAGTGTGTAGAAATCCAATTGCTTTTTGTATACTGATCTTGTATCTTGTAATCTCAGTAAACTCAGGGCTTCTTTTTGGAAGTGATGAAAATTAGATAGTGGTGGTGGTTGTGCAACTGTGAATACACTAAAAACCACTAAATTGTACATTGTATAAGGGTGAATTTTATGTTCCGTGAATTATATCTCAATAGCTATTATTTAAAAATTATGTATACCATTTGAGAATGTCTACCAAAAATTTAAATGTGAATTAACCTCTTCCCCAAAGTGAGCCTCCCTTTTGAATGAGGCTGGAGTGGAGGAGGAGGAACATTGCACCTGTACTTTGGTATATGCTCTTATTTTCTTCCAGACGGGGACTCCAGAAGTGGCACACTCCTGATCCTGGTATATTTGGTGGAGGAACGTCTCTTCATATCTCTTTTTTCTCTAGACACAGCAAATTCATCCCTGCCTCAGGGCTTTTGCTCTTGTTCTCTGCCTGGGTCACTCTCTCCCCAGATCCTCATATCGCTGGCTCCTTTCTGCTATTCAGGTTTTGGTTCTGAGAGGTCTTCCTTGCTGAATAAATTAAATTTAAAGTAGCTTCCCCAATCAAATCATTCTCTGTCACACCAGAGTCTTTATTCTTCTCTCTCTAGCTGAAATTATTTTATTACTTGCTTCTTTGCTTACATGTTTTTCTCTGTACCATGTAAGTTCTATTAGAGCAGGATTCTAGCTTGTCTTGTTCACCACTGTATCTTTCACCTCTAGTACAGGCCCTGCCACATAGGAAATGATAACTAAATATTTGTTGAATGAAAAAGGCATATCATTAAGGAGAGCAGTTACAATTTTGGCCCAACTGTTCTAGCTGTTCAAATGAGGCTCCAGTGAAGTCCCCTTTAAAAACAATTTTAGTGATATTAACTGGCAAGCAATTATGTATTTGGCCTCATTAAAGATGATGTGTTTGGATTGTGCGTTTGTATTAACAGGCTTTACCCACGCTTGCCTTAGGTTTTGGAGCTGATAAAATTTTTCATTACAGGAGTTCAATGATTTACAAAGCTGGGGTGAGGCAGGCAGTATCCAGTGAGAAAAGGCAAAAATAGTAAATGAGAACTATGGTAGACATTGAAAATGGCTACACCTCATCTTGTATCCAGCTCCTTCAATCAAAAGTGGAGTCCGTATCTTCACTTCTTAAATCTGGACTGGCCTCATGACTTGTTTTGACCCACAGAATGAGGGGGAAGTAATACCATTTCTCAGCCTCGTCTTAAGGAGGCCTCACACTCTTCTGTTACCCCTCCTGGAGATACAATAAGCCAGGGCTAGTCTGCGGGAGGGTGGGAGACCCGGCACTGCTGAGGGCAGTCTAGCAGAGCCAGCTCCTAGATGACCTGCCAGCTGGTTGCATTCTGTGACCACATCCAGCTGAGATCTCAGCCCAGTCCAGCTGACCCACAGATTTGTGAGCAAACTTAAATATTTATTGATGTATGCCACTGAAGTTTTTATGGTTGATTTTTATGCCGCATTATTATGGCAATAGATAACTAATACAAGTGTCGAGAGAAGGATAAGCACCCAGAACTGAACAGTTTGAACTCAGTGTCTGGCAGGGTGGTTGAGAGGATCAAACAAGAGAATATGTATGCAGTGCTTGGGCCAGGACCTGCACATTCATTGTGGGGCCTCCAAAAATATGGGATAGATTGAATCTGGAGAAAGGGAGGAAAATGGTGTTTAGTTATGTGTTCAAGAGAATATAGCATAAAAACACTTTGAGGGCCAGGACATATCTCTAACCAGTGTTTCCATCCTAATCTCATAGCAGGTACTGAAAGCCCCTCATATATTAATAATAGGGGGCAGGGGACTCACTGAGCAAATGGCTTTATGCTCCAGAACTAGTTTCATTTGGTTTTGTAGAAAACTTTGTTATTTCTGCTTAGTTCAACGAAGGAAGAGTTGTATTAGCATTTTCCCTCAGTCTATTCCCCTATTTAGAATGCCAACTAGTTCTTATGTCTTCAGATTTCTATTTTCAGTTTGTCTATATTTGGAAAAAATCTCTGCTCATGCAATTGACTGTAGCAAAGTAATCAGGCAGCTCGCGGTTTCAACAGAGCCTTATAGCACAACTTTGAAAAACTGTGCTCACTTCAGTAGGTTGAATAACAACTGTAGAGAGATTGATATCCAGCTATTAACTTAATTTTTTGTCTGTTTGTGTGTTGACTATGCATATTAACTAACTAAAGAAGTGAAATCCTATCTCCTCAAATCTAAAACATCAAGAGTAGAGACATTCTTCCTAAGAGAAGCGGAAGAGGTGATCCTCTTATTCCATGACACTGAAGCTCATCTGAGTCAAAACTGGAAGCTTTTTGGACCTTTTCTCAGGTGAATCCATGCGGAGGCTGCCCCCGTCACATGCCCTGACCACTCTAGACCCATTTTGACCAGGCTGCTTAAGAGCTAAGGCTCTAGAGGCCCGCTCTCTGGTTTCAAACCCCAGCTCTTCCATTTACTGGCTGTGAATTCTTGGTCAAATTGCTTCATCTCTCTATGCCTCGATTTCCTTCACCATCAAATGGTGATAATACTAGTACCCATTGCTGTGGATCATTAGACAAGATCATCTGCTTAGAGAGTTTGGCACAGAGAAGGTACTTATTAAATGTCAGTGATTGTAATCTGATAAATTAATTGAGCTGATAGTTAATGTATGTACTTTTAGGTATAATATTTACCTGTAGACTGGAGTCTTTGTTTTTAACTTTTTATTTGAAAATAACTTCAAATTTATGGAGACCTTATTATAAGAATACAACAGTCACATACCATTTACCTAGATTCACTTATTGTTAGCATATTACTCCATTTGCTTTATCAGTCTGTCTCTCTTTCTGTGTATGTACAAATTGGTATATATATACTCATTTTTTTCTGAACCATTTGAAAGTAAGTTACATGTCATGAACTTTTAGGCTTAAATAGAATAAAGATATTCGCTTACATAATCACAGTATAGTTGTCAAATTCAGCAAATTTAACATTAATATTATACTCTTATCTAATCTACTGTCTGTATTAAAATTTTATCAGTTGACCTAGTAATGCCATTTATAGCTTATTTTTCTTCTAGTAATAGATCCAGTCTGAGATCAGGTATTGTCTTTAGTTGTCATATCTCCTTATTTTCCTTCAACCTGGAACTTTTTCATAGCCTTTCTTTGTCTTTTATGACAAATTTTAATAAAATGACTGTCATTTTTAGTTTAAATTTTCCTTGTGGTTATATTCAAAATATGCATGTCTGGCTGGAACACTGTATATGTGATGTTATGCTCTTCTCAGAGTGTCACATCTGGGGGCACATGATGTTTATCTTTTCCTCAGTCATATTAATTTTGATCACCTAGTCAATCGTTGTCTGATTTCTTCACTGTGTGGTTACTATTTTCCCCCTTACAACTACTAAGCACTTTGTGGGGATACCCTTAAAGGCCATGAAAATATCTTGATCCTCATCAGATTTTTCTCCTAGTTTTAGTATCCATTGATGATTCTTAACCTGATCTATGCAAAACAATGATTTTCCAATTCCAGCACTCTCTCCATATTTATGTCAGCTTTTGGCATTGTGCTGTAGACAAACGCCCTCCTTAACACTTCCAGTATTTGTTAATAACTCCTTTCCCTAATGTGTACCAGTTTTAGTAACTGTGGTGACTTTATTAGATGTATATCTGCAGGTATTTAGGTTGTTCCTTCCTCCCTTCCTTTCTTTATCAATATGGATTCATGAATTTCTATTTTTTACAATGATTTATAATTAATTATTCTCCTTAATTGTTTTGGTGCTGAGATTGTTCCAGATATGACCAGTGATAATCCCAGGGTTTTTGATATCAGTTTATTAACTGAAAAGCTTCATAAAGGTCACAAAAAGCAGTTATTTTTGAGTCAGAGATAGGCCTGCATCACTGAGATAACTGTATCACTGTCGGAGCCATGGGGTTTTTCTATAGATGGGAGCTTGCCCAATAATCTGAAAACTCTATGCTGGCTTTGTTTTCTTTACCCGTTCGAGAGGAGAAAGAACATTTGTTTAATATAAACCTCCCGTAGTTATTTCGCGGAGACCACAACTATGGAATTCTCAAGGTTCAGGCCTGCTGAGGAGGCAAGGAGAGATGAGCTCATTTTACTGGGAGCTCCAAACTCTCAGAAATGGCATTTCCTTAGTTAGGTCATAGACTAATTGTTTCCTTTTTTTCTCACTCTTAAGGGACATTTTGTTGGAAAATTGATGCTACAACAGTAAGAATGTAGTATCAAAGTATATTATTCCTGCTATTAATAACTAATTCCTGATAAAATTACTCCTGCTGAAATAACTAACACTTTACCAGCACTTATTCAATTCAGAACATTGACATAAACACTGCAGTTATATTATTCTAAGAAGTAAATTATTATCTCATTTTACAGATGAGGAAACTGAAATACGGAGAAGTTAAGTAACTTGCCCAAGGTCACACAATTGGTGGCTGAGTCAATATGGTTCTAAAGCCTAATGCTCCAGTTACTAAGCAGAGACAGGCAATGGGGTTAACATTTCTTGAAACTCTTGACCTACCGGATATAATGAACAAACGCAATCAGCAGGCATCCCACATAGAAGGAGAAGAAGATGAGGAAGCTGAGAAGAATGGATTTCACAAAAACGGATTCTGAGGAAAGAGAAACAACTTTAGTCAGGAGAAAAGAGGACCATGCATGGGACAGAACAGATTCAAAGGCCTGTCTTCATCATACTCATTCTTAAGTCTTGAGATGCCTCCATTTAAAGCAGCAAAGCTACTGAAGGTCACCCAGACATTATCCACAAACGGCTGCCTGTGTACAGCTTCATAATGAGTTCCCTTTCTTTTTGGAAGGGATTTAACAAATGCTCTGATTCTCTTTTCTATCTCTAAGGTAAACATTAGTTTTCTTATAATGTTTCTCTGGAAGGATGACGTTAGCATTGAATTATATGATGGACTGCCTGACATAGGAATCTGTCCACTGAACCCTAGAGCCAAATCTGACCTTTAATGGAAGGAACAATGGTCACTTTAAGGTTCTTTGTTCGTTGTAGATTCCAGGTCTGGTTCTTCTTTTCTGGTAAAAAAAGAACAAGGAAAAATGGATCAGATAGTAGGCTCTTCAACTCTCATCTGAACAGTTGTTCAAAAATGGTCCAAAATTAACTCTGGACCATTTTCTTTTAGCAAGAACTAGAGGAAAACCTAACTCCCAAACCTTCACATCATCTAATATACCTTCTGGTTAAACGTTCAAATTGGATGCAGTTGATAGCACTAATTGAGGCAAATGAGACTTCAGCCTCCCTGCTCAATGAAGAAGGCTTGACTCTTTACTTGATATCCAGGTGGCTCAACATGCCACAGACATGTGAAGAAAACAGCTACAAAAATAGGAAGCCACTGTGTATTTTGGCTTGTATTTTCTAGCCAGTGAGAACTTGTTTTTTCTTATATAGTCACCAAAGAGCATGTAGTTTAACGAAGAACATTAGACATTAGCAAAACTCTATAAAGCGATGTAATTAAGAGATTAAAGATTACAGGAACAAATTTCACCTAAATACCAAGGGAACCATGTTACACTCAACAATAAACATCTCTCTGTGTTGATCACATATCACATCAGCTGCTGGGGACTTGTGTTTTCCTACAACCTATTCCATTCCCAAGGTAGTTACTGAGTAACTGGATAACCATTTGCATTTGCCTCAGAGCTCACACAACCTCTGTCATTGTCATTGTCCCGCTTTGCTATCTTGCAAGGTTTAATTTTTGCAACCAAAATTGAGAACTCCATTTTCCTTGCACATCCTTATGGAAATGATTACTGCTGAATAAGTGGCTCCATTACTCTTGGCTACCAAACCAATCTTAGAAAATGGACCTTGGTCTGCTGTATACAAATCATTACTTTCTAGTAACAAATATTTGTTGAGTAAAGAGCCAACTCCATGTGGTCCGAGAGAGCACAAGATTTTGCAATGATACAATGCTCTAAGTGACCTTTTGTAGTATCACTAATACTTTTAGATTTATCATTTTCTTACCTTTATTTTATCCTCAAGTATCTCTCAGCTGCCTTATCAAGTCATGGCTGATGGCCCTCACTTACTGGGAACTAGAAATGGTCATAAAGGGCCAAAGTAAGCTTTTGACTTCCCTTCCATTCCCCTGGGTCAGGTTTTTACAAGTAGCCAAGTACTCTTACTATCTCTTACCCTGGATGAAGAAAGATCCTCCACAAGCATAATCTTCAGGCTTTATCACAAACACCACGAAGAACTGCTCACCTGGAAAATCCTTCTTCTGCATAAGACATAACAATCTTATGATATGTTCTTATGATAAGAAAGATAGGCACCACATAAATAATGTCAATAGCCTATGTTTAATAATTCTTACTTAATATTTTTAAAAAATTAATAAGTTTATTTTAAAATGAACTATATTAGATTTTTATTACTTTAAAATCCTATATAATAAAAGTGTAATATGCAAATAGACCAAACAGCGGAATGACCAATTGCTATGATGTGCACTGGTCAGTGGGCTCCCACAGGGGGAGCACCACTCAGCCAGAAGCAGGGCTCACAGCTGGCGAGCGCAGCAGTGGTGGCGGGAACCTCTCCTGCCTCCACTGCAGGAAGGTGGTAAGGAGCGAGGGGTCACGGACTGCGAGAACCTCCGACTGCGAGAGAGATGTCAGACTGCGGGTTTAGGCCCCATTCCCAAGGGCATTGGGCCTAAGCTGGCAGGCAGAAATCCCCCGAGGGGTCCCAGACTGCGAGAGGGTGCAGGCCAGGCTGAGGGACCACCCCTCCTCTACCCCCCAGTGCACGAATCTCAGGACTCTAGTCTAATGATAAATGACTTTCCTAAAAGTCATACAGTCAGCAGTTAAATAAATACCGTATTTCCCGGTGTATAAGACGACTGGGCGTCTAAGACGACCCCCAACTTTTCCAGTTAAAATATAGAGTTTGGGATATACCCGCCCAATAAGATGACACCCGGGCGTATAAGACAACCCCCGACTTTTGAGAAGATTTTCCTGGGTTAAAAAGTCGTCTTATATGCTGGAAAATATGGTAGTTTAGTTTAGGGAGGCAAAGACAAGCCAGGAAACCTGAGTTAGTCCTGGCTTTGACTTTCTCTAAGTTCGCTTCTTTGTGTCCCAGTTTCCTTATCCATGAATGAAGCATGGTTGGGAAGATGATTTTTTAAGGTCTATTCTATTTCTACAACTCTTTTCTCTTAACATCCCAAAATTTCTGATATCTTTGAGAAAATGGCCAAAGACAGAATCATGGGCCCAAAAGAAAAGTAACAATTTATTGCCAAACATACAATTACCATTGAAATAAAAATTTAATTACAAAAGTCGAAAAGGCAAACTGCTGCACAAATATGGTCCATATTCCTTTAAATGTTTTTAAAATTACATTTCTTGGGGTGACATTGGTTAATAGGACCACATAGGTTTCAAGTGTACATTTGTATGATACATGATCTGTATACTGCATTGTATGTCTGCCGGGGTTCTTTTCCCAGCCTTACAAAGGGTTCAGCATTCTGGAGAGAGGCGCTATGCGTAGATTCAAGAAGGAGTCCACGGACAAAAGATAATTTTGAAAGGCATTGGGGGTCAGAGGAGCTTCAGCTGAAGGAGCTAGGAGACTCTCCTTGTCTCAGGACCCCCTGCTTTTATTCACACGATTTATCCTAAGGCAAGGTGGAGATATACACTTCAAAGGGTAGGGTATCAAAGGATATACAGAAGCATTGTCAGTTTGGGGAATAGCCTACAGCTGTTCAGGTGTTTGGCCAATAGGAGGCAATAAAATGCCCTGAGCTGTCTGGCAGCAAACGATTATCCTATTCAGGTTTGGGGGAAGTTCTGTTCAGCCGTTCCAACAGGTAATTACATATGTGGCTCACCCTTGTTGAGCCGCCTAAGCTTCACCAACCTTTTGGTGAAACTCTTGTAATTATTACATGCTGGAATTGGTTCCCGGCTTATGTCTACCACCCAAAGTCAAATCATCTTCTGTCACCAAATATTTGTCTTCCTTTATCCCTCTATCACCCCATATTCCTTAAGGCTGTCCATTCTGCCCAGATGAAGTCCTCTTTTGCTTACTATTATTAATACAAATTCTTCTTCTTTTACATTTAACTGCTTTCAGTGGATGAGATAACTTTACCCTAAATTTGCATCACCCATTGAGTAGATTGAAATATTCTGCCTTTACTTTTCTTTCTAGGCAGCCTGTCAGATATACTAGTATGTCCCATTGCATTATGGGTTCCCAAGATTCCCCAGGGAACCTGGCAGTAGCATTGTCCAGCATCGCCCAAGCTTTGATTTCATGCACATCTTTCTTTCCTTCTCTCTTTCCTTCTCTCTCCTTCCTTCCTTCCTTCCTTCCTTCCTTCCTTCCTTCCTTCCTTCCTTCCTTCCTTCCTTCCTTCCTTCCTTTCTTTTTAAAATATATTTTTATTGATTTCAGAGGGAGAGGGAGAGAGAGATAGAAACATCAGTGATGAGAGAGAATCATTGATTGACTGCCTCCTGCACGCCCCACACTGGGGATCAAGCCTGCAACCTGGGCATGTGCCCTGACCTGGAATCAAACCGTGACCTCCTGGTTCATAGGTCAATGTTCAACCACTGAACCATGCCGGCCAGGCTCAATCTTTCTTTTTAAAACCAATTGGAAAGGGAAGAGATCCAAGGCACAGAGTGAATGGCATTCCTTTTGAATGCTGTTCCAGTAGGTAAACTGACACACTGTCATCAATAATAGTGACACAGAAGTGATGTCTCACCTGTAGTGTGATGGCAGCTTTCTTGGTCATGGACTGATAGACACCATTAAATTCCACATTGTGGTCAAGATCATACACTGGGCACTATAATGTACATGAGGGGTAAAAAGGAAATCATCACTAACATCGTATCATGTTATGCTGCACATACTGCACACACAGAGTGGGAGTTCCTTACTAAGCCATAAACCATAAAAGTTCCCCCCAGAACAGTCATGAGACAGTTTCCTAAAACTTGGTGCTTGTCCTCTAAAGTCTAGGTCTCTTTATATGAAAGAGAACTGAAAAGTTGTCCTAAGGTTTCTAATACCTTTTCACTTTTTAAATTAAAACCTGAAGAGATAGAAAGGGCCTAATGTTACAATAAAAATTTTTAAATTACATTTATTGAGGTAACAGTGGTTAATAACATTGCATAAATCTTAGGTGTACAACATTATTAACTCTATCTGTGTACTCTATTGCATGCTCACCATCAAAAGTCTAGTTCTTTCCTTTGCATATATTTCACCACCTTTACCCAAATCACTTTTTCCCCCACCCCCTTTCCCATTCCGTTGACTGTACCTATGAATTTGTTTTTGTTTTATTAGTTTGTTTGTTACTTTTTTGTTTCCTATTCCATATGTGAGTGAAATCATACAGTTTTTGTCATTTTAAAAACTTACAACAAGTGGTAGGTTTCTATTTTTCCTCCTGTAGTCCACAACTTTGTCTTCTTTGTACTTTGTCATGATCATCCCTCCCTCCCTGCCTCCTTTTTTTCCTTTTTTTTTATTTTGGTGAGGAGTCAACTATTTTCTGTTGCCTCAAACCAATGTCTGCATACATTGACTGCCCAAGATGCTGTTCTTAGTATTTAGCAGTTTTGCAGGAGATACACAGACATGTCCTCCACCCTTCTCTCTCATTTATCCTGAGACAATATAATGCTCCACACTGGAAGGTTGACAAGTTATTAAGACTCACCATGATATTCTGGACAGAGACAACAGAACATGGATAAGCCACTTTAGATACAACTTTAATGACAACTGAGTCCACATCTTCAGGAAATTTGTATAGAAAATACTGAGAATAAGAAAAAGAGAAACATGATTTGTTAACCTTAAATGTTTACAGTCATGAACTCAAACTATTTTCACATGAGAAGGATCATTTTCTCTATTAGGCACAAAATTCAGATGCACATCTCAGTAAACCTCCATGAATTCAGCCAGCCATTCATCTCACAAGTATTGAGCAATTTCTCTCTTTGGGGCTCTGTGCCAGAGATTAGGACTATATCAGTGAGTAAAAAAAAAAAAAAAAAAGAAAAAAAAAAGTAGCCATTTCATACAATATTGCTTGTCAAGGCACATGTCTGGGTTGTGGCTTGATCCCCAGGAGGCAGCCGATCAATGTTTCTCTCTCACAGATGTTGCTATCTCTTTATCCCTCTCCCTTCCTCTCAAATCAATAAAAACATTTTTTTTAAAGAAGATCCCTTAACTTTTGAATTAGGGATATGTGGGATGTAATATGAGACAATATTTACTTCCATATGTTCATTTTGAAATATGAGGCTCCACCTTGTAAAGCAGGTAAGCCTGTTCTTCAAGAATCTTAACCAGCTTTCTACAGGCAAGAATTAGCAATAAACCCACCCTTCTAGTTTTTTGCTAAAGAATTATTTTCTGGCTGGAATAAAGTGGGAGGACATTTAGATTCAAAGATAAAACTTTACATCTAGCCCCTGAAATATATATTCTCAAATTGGGGCAGGCTAAGATATCTCTAAAAGTATTTCTCACATATCATCAGAATCAGGAAACATAATAGAAAGAGGTTATACTGTTTACCTAATCCTATATAATAAAGAGGCAATATGCAAATTGACCATCACTCCAACACACAAGATGGCTGCCCCCATGTGGTCAAAGATGGCTGCCCCCATGTGAACACAAGATGGCCACCATAAGATGGCCAGCAGGGGAAGGCAGTTGTGGGTGATCAGGTCAGCAGGGGAGGGCAGTTGGGAGGCACCAGGCCTGCAAGGGAGGGCAGTTGGGAGAAAACAGGCCTGCAGGGGAGGGAAGTTAGGGGTGACCAAGCTGGCAGGGGAGGACAGTTGGGGGGGACCCAGGACTGCAGGGGAGGGAAGTTGGGGGGGACCAGGCCTGCAGGGGAGGACAGTTGGGGGAACCAGGCCTGCAAGGGAGAGCAGTTGGGAGTGACCAGGCCTTCAGGGGAGGGCAGTTAGAGGTGACCGGGCTGGCAGGGGAGGGAAGTTAGGGGCAATCAGGCCTGCAGGGGAGGGCAGTTAGGGGCAACCAGGCCTGCAGGGGAGGGCAGTTAGGGGCAACCAGGCTGGCAAGGGAGGGCAGTTAGGGGTGACTGGGCCAGCAGGGGAGGGCAGTTAGGGATGACCAGGCCAGCAGGGGAGGACAGTTAGGGGTGACCAGGCCATCTGGGGAGGGCAGTTAGGGGCAATTGGGCTGGCAGGGGAGCAGTTAGGCATCGATCAGGCTGGCAGGGGAGTGGTTAGGGGGTGATTAGGCTGGCTGGCAGGCAGAAGCAGTTAGGGGCAATCAGGCAGGCAGGCAGGCAGGCGAGCAGTTGGGAGCCAGCAGTCCTGGACTGTGAGAGGGATCCCAGATTGGAGACACTGCAGGCTGGGCTGAGGGACACCCTGTGCATGAATTTTGTGCACCGGGCCTCTAGTTAGATTATAAATCCCCTGAAAAAAATTATTAACTCTAACTTTTAAAGATGTTACTAATAATGAAGAAAGGGAACTTCTGCCCAATATGTATAAATATGGTAACTGGATGAGAAACTTGACATAAAATACGTGATTAAGGTTTTGAGGGAGCCAACCAAAACAAGCCCATATTTTAGGACTCTAATAAATCTGTCACTTTAAAGGAAAGGCAAAACATGTCAAAACTTAATTTTGCATTCCAACATCCTCTTTACTAACCTTATTTTGAGAACCAGAACAATAAGAATAGAATGTTTTTCAATAATCCAAGGCCTTCTCAAGATTAAGGACTGTCATTAACTCTGCTATTTGGAAATCTGTTCACACCTTGTAATAGATGGCAACACTCCTAAGAACCCACCTCATTTTGCACTTTAATTTTGAAGCTTGATTCAAATTCATATAATACAGGGCTCTTCCCAAGGTGAACCAAAAGGAAAACGCTAGGGAAACCAACCTTTGAAACTCAAGAGCATCACTAGGATTACTGTTAGCAATAATGAGCAACATATATTTGTTCTAAGTACATTTTATTCTAGTTTGGGGTTTATAGACAAACTACTTAGGCTTTAGTATTTACACACTCCTTTAAAAGAAAAGGAAGCCATAATATGTAATCATCACTGAATTTCAGTCCACAAACAAAGTGCATTACAGCATTCACTATATCATATTTACTATAACTCTGAACAGGACTATTAGACTATACTCATTCTGCAAGGTTTTTCCTCCCTTTCTAGCTATCTCCCATAGCACCTATCAACTAGTGCTTTCAAATATTTCATGAATTAACTAGCCAATAAATGTTGAGGGCAGTGGTTTGCGAGCCTGTAGACCTCTTCCATCACTGGGTGGCAGTATGTAGGCACTGTGGAGGCTGATAAATTTATCAAGTAATGTGTGGGAGTCAGCTCATACGGATTTGTGGAGCTGATTGTACACATCTCTCCCCAACTCTGTGTTCAATGACATCACATTGGCATCTTGAAGTTGACCATGATGAAGGTATTTATGCCACAGAAATGGGCAAATTCTACAAATCTGGGTTTCCCCTCCCCCTCTAAAAATTAGTTGCTAAATATTTATCATCATACAGTGGTTGTAATAGATTTACAATAGAGTCCATTTACTGTGTTAATCCCAGTTTTAATACATACAAGACAAAAATTAAGTAACCATTTATGACCAAAACTGTATTACAGCCTGCAGAAGATGTACAGTAAATATCAGCACATTCAATAAATTTGTTTTAAACTATTGCTTAAACTTTACTTCTTCAGAACCCATGAAAGAAAAAAATAAAGGTAGCTAGAAGTGTCACCAGAAAAGCAGTTTAAATAATGAAAATTTTCATGTATTTATTCTATATATGATTACAGTTTAATGGAGAGCACAACATAAATATCTAATTCTTATTATAATTTTTTCAGCATCCCTGTTCTCTCTTTACGTAGGAGAAACTAATTCATTCCATCCACAACACTGTAGAAATTAAAATCTGTTTTATTTTATTGTATCTCCAGGTGAATTAAGTATTTGTGTATCCGTTTAGTGTTGGCCTTCTACTTCTCTGCTCCCCCACCCCCATCCTGATTATAAGAGGTCCATGAGGGCAGAAGTTGCATCTTTCCCTTCTTCATCCTGCTCTTCCCATCACCAAGTACAGTCTAACATTGCTTGGTACATAGTAGGCACATAGTAGACCTGCTAAATGAAAGCTGAGCCAAGGAATATCTACAAATATCATGCCTCCCATTTCACATCAGTTCAGGAGATAAGATTAAATGTTGTGTCCAAAGTTCTAGTGACATGAATAACATTCCAAAAATACAAATACATCTTAAGCTGTGAAATATGAAGGACAATACCACATGCTGACTCCACCTGTTAACATAGTAACACTATGAGTAACACTAATAGTAGAATCATAACCTTGACACCCTTCACGTACGTACCTGAGGTTGAGAGGGGCTGGCAGTGAAGTGAAAGGCAACATTTGTCCTGAGAAATGTAAGTGGGAGAAGGGAAAATGAGAGAAAACATAATAAATTAGCAAGCAAAAGTTATTTATTTAAAAGAAAACCATCTTAAACCAGATGCAAGGAAAGCCTTATCCTTTGTGAAGGGAAGTTTGTTCTCATCAAACTTACAAAGTAAACTGCATGGAAATTTGCTAACTTCAACTCTCAGGAAAGACCAGATTGGGGAGGGAGTCAATTTTATGTCTTTAAATACCCATGAAGTCATACCTATACAAGTACGTACTTTGTTTACTTTTGCCTTTGGATTCTCTTAAGATTTTATAATCAAGCACAGGGTTTAGGTGCTAGAAGTGGGCTGAAAGAGAGAGGAAAAGAAGATTTGAGGTTCTTTTCAACAATGAAGATAACACCTCAAAATAATTTTGATGTAACCATGGCAAAAGATCATTTTTGCAAAAAATGTGGTGAATAGATAATCACCATTGGATCGTCTCTAGGAATAGGAGTATACTCTTTCTGCCCACAAATACTTCCCCAATTGTTTGCCACACTAGCTGAAATTCTCCTCCAAGATTTTGTCCTCTTTGGGTTAGGCACTGCCTTCAGGATCTCTTATACTATTGATGATATAATCTTAAGAGTATCCCAAAGGCAAAATTGTGGATGACAGGAAATAGCAAATAGCACCAAAATAATATAATGGAGTTATTTCCTCTCCAGGTAATAATTTACTGTGAATTATTGGATTAGGTTCTTTCATTCTTCTGTGAAGGACAGCAATGGTCCAGCGCAGAGGAAAGGAGAGGCTGAGGAGCATGCAGGTAGCACACCCTTGTGGCACAGAGTGCTGCCTGGAATGAACGTATGTGAAACAGTCCAAGAGGCTGGAAAACACAGACAAGTTCGGTCCTCGATACAGTTTTGTAGGGAGCTGCTTTAGCCTTTTATTCGTTCTGGGTTTTGCCTCATCTTTAGCCATGAAGATCACTCATACAAACCCACACCACACTCTCAGTGTCCGCACCGGGGGAATGGCATGCCCCTACCCCTCCAGTATGGCTTGCATTTCTGGGAATCTGAACCTGAACTTCTGGGAATTTTAACCTGAACTTCTTCTGAGGTCCCTCCCCAGATTCATAGCCTGGTGCTCTCTAAAGAGTCTTTCTCTCTACTCCTAATTTTCCTTTTATAAAAATTAAGTAGTTTCAAACAATTGTGTTAAAGATTCCTTTAGAAAGGGCATGCCAAAACATTTAAGCAAGAAATTTATAATTGGAGGTGTTGTTTAAAAGTCATAAAATTTGAGCACTGTTTATAAAGGTAATGACCAACAATTTAGGCTGTGGGCAGACTGGGCTCAGAATTTAGCAGTGGATGCCATTTTTATATATCCACACTCAACAGAAATAATCTTCAGTGTTGAGGATTAATTCTGCTGAAGTACAGTTGAGAGCTTGTGGCCTTAAGTCACCTAAAGAGCCACAAAGTCAGTGTCAAGTCCAGTTGTGTAGGTGCCCCTGAGACGCCATGGCCGGCTGGAGTGAGAACCCACCGTGCTGTGTGTGCTAGGCAGTGCCCTCTTAGTGTGGGGAGTGCCATCTGCTGTTACCAGGGCAACAGTTCTGTTCATTGCCAGGTCAGGGGAACAAAAAGGTCACTGATTTTCTTGGCTAGCAACACACATCATGAAATTTCCAGAAGGAACCAGTTTCCTTTGGCCAGAAATATGTTTTTATATTCCTCCCTAATCACTTGAATTCCAGTTGTAATGGAATATATGGATATCGATATACATTTTCTGAGGTGTTTTTCCCTTGTTATTTATATTTTCGTTACTAGTACAACACACACAAACATTCAACACATATTGTTTTCTTTAAGTTTGTCACACTTAAGTGCTCTCTTTCTCATGGAGTCAACAGTGTGTGCAAAATAAACATTGTGTCTACTACACATGGAAAGTTCTGCTTCCTTCCCCATAGGCTCTGACAGAGGGGCGGAAGATTTATTTATCAAGGGTCATTAACCAACAGAACAAAGTCAGTTGCAACTCAAATGCACCTTTAACTTTAGAAAGAGACGCATAAAAACTTCATTTTATTTGTTTTAAACCCAGGAAGTAAATGATTATTCAGAAAGTATAAGAAAAACTGAAAACTGACTTAGTTCTCTTGTTTTGGCTAGTTTGAGGAAGAGGGGAAGAGAAAAGGGACAGATGAAATCGAGAGATGGGCATGCAGATAAGACAGAAGAAGAGGGAGGCTCATGGGAAAGATCAAACAGAAGAGAAGGGAAAGGGGGATGGGAAGAGAGTAATCAAACAGAAGAGAAGGGAAAGGGGGATGGGAAGAAAGGGTAAAGTGGGAGAGAAGGACAAAAGCTAAGTGGTTTTTGAGGTAAGTACCAGAGAGGACTATGAAATTCACGGCATATTATCTACTTTATGATAGCAAGCCCCTGTCACAGATCAGGGAAGGCGTTCTAAACCCCTACTTCGTTGTTGAAGGAAATTATACCCTATTATTCACTTGGACTATGGACTTGAGAATGCCACTTCCTGTTATCTGCTTACTGCCATCTGTCATGAACTCCCTCTGCTTATCCAACCCTCCCCTACCGATGCTCCAGTCCACTGTAACCCTCCACCCCATCGCTCTAGTGTAAGTATAGACTTCGCACGTATGCGCTAAATCCTATACTTTCTTCCCTTCTCTGGGACTTTGCTTCTACAAAGTCCACTTTCATTTGCCTTTCTACCCTTTGGTTTATAAATATATTCTAGTCTCAACCATTTTCAAAATAAATAACAAACAAAAACAACCCAACAAATTTCCTTCCTTTTCCTTGTATTTCCCTTCTTTGATGTTATTCTATATCCTCCCTCTCCTTCACAAACCAGCTTCTTAAAAGAATGTTTTGCTTGCATCTTTCCTTCATTCTTTCCTCTTCCCACTGCTATCAGGATCCTTTTCTGCCTTAAAACACATCAAGACCCCTTTCTCACCGTTCCCCTGAAGTTGCCTTAGCTAAAGGTAACAGTCACCTCCTCATGGCTGAATCCAGTGACTTTACTTGTGGCATTTGACACTGACAACCACTCCTGGTCTTGAAACTTTCCCACCTGGGACTCTGTGGGCTTTCTTCCACACATTTGACTGTGCCTACTTAGCTTCTTCTGATAGTTCCTGTTTCTCAGACAATTCCTTAAATGAGAGTGTTATCCACAAGCCTGTTTTTGATCTCCTCATTTTCCTTAGCCACATACATTTTCATACACACACACACACACACACACACACACACACACACACACATATATATACTAGAGGCTCGGTGCATGACATTCGTGCACTGGGGGGTGGGGGGGGGGAGTCCCTCAGCCTGGCCTGCACCCTCTCGCAGTCCGGGACCCCTTGGTGGACATCCCCCGGAGGGGTCCTTAGCACTGCTGCAGAGGCGGGAGAGGCTCCCGCCACCACAGCTGTGCTCGCCAGCTGTGAGCCTGGCTTCTGGCTAGGGGACAGCTCCTGCATTGAGCGTCTGCCCCCTGGTGGTTCAGTGCATGTCATAGTGACCGGTCATTCCTCCGTTCGGTAGATTTGCATATTAGGGTTTTATTATATAGGATATTCAATTGACATAAAAAACAACCACATATATGTTCAGTTGCCACAAAAGCCACTAAAATGCTAGTATATCTCAAGTCTCCATGTCCAGCCAAGTCCAGAGCTATCTTCTGAGCTCCAGTCACAGAAGACTAACTGCCTGCTGGGCTCCACATGATCAAAATGGAATGTTCTGTCATTTCCCTGATCCTGTCCCACTACGTCTGTTTGCCAGTAAACCTCACCAGACTTTGAACATCATTGTTAGAGTCATCTTGAATTCCTCCCTTTTAGTTACTTCCCATTAGATTGATCACCAAGTAGTCCTGATTCTATCGCTGTAAAGTAACCCGGATGCACCTGCTCCCACCTAAAGCACTGTTTTTGCCGGACATGGCATTCAACAACAACAAAAATTTTGAAAAGTAATGTAAATCACTACTGTAGTCTATCCCAAAATATCAAAGTTGATTACATGACACAGAGCAAAATGGTCTAAGAACCTCTTCACTCATCTATTTCCTCAAAAAATCTACTTCTCGAGTTTGTGGCGACACGGCTAAACGCACCAAGAAGGTCAGAATCGTCAGTAAGTATGGGACCCATTATGGCGCCTCCCTCAGGAAAATGGTGAAGAAAATTGAAATCAGCCAGCACACCAAGTACACTTGCTCCTTCTGTGGCAAAATCCAGATGAAGAGGCGAGCTATGGGGATCTGGCACTGTGGTTCCTGCATGAAAACAGTCGCTGGTGGTGCCTGGACCTACAACCCCACTTCTGCCGTCACAGTAAAGTCAGCCAGCAGAAGACTGAAGGAATTGAAAGACCAATAGAAGCTCCACAGTTTGAAACACTGTGAGCCTATAATAAATGGGTTAATTTATATAACAACAACAACAACAACAAAAATATATACTTCTCACAGCATGGTAGCTTGGCTATCTCACTCAAAATTCTCTTTCAAAGCAAAGACCCAAGAGCCCTACATAGATCTTGAGGGTTGAAGGCTTCAAGTACTCATGTTGACTATATTTTTTATTCTGCAATATATATTTGTTGAATTTGTGAATTATCCCCAGGCATCTTACTGGACCCCTTTTTTCCCCTTTAAGATGTTGTTGCCATAATATATTCAGGCTCTTATCATTTTTATTTTCTCTATTCATTGTCCTATTTACCCTTACCCTCTCCTCTCGTGAGTTCACCTTCCACATTGACACTAAGATCATTTCTAAAATCCAATCTGTTCATGTTATTCTGGTGTTTAAAATCTTTTAGTGGTTTCCATAACCTGGAAGCTGAAGTCTAAACTCCCTAGTGCTTTTCACAGGATCTCAAACACCAAGGAGTGGGTACTGCCTGTTTGTCCAGTCCTATCTCCTGTAACTCCTCCTTAGGCATGGTGTGGACCAGCCTTTCTGAAGTGCTTCTACTCAGTCTGCTCTCTGTAACTCAGACCTCTCTCCTGAGCATCATGATGGTATATACCAACACTCTACTTCAAGTTTAACATGCACCAAAGTGAACTTATCATCTCTTCCTTCCCCCTTCAAAATCCTCATTTTCTCTTAGTGGTGCCACCATCTACAAGTTAGAAAGTCATCTTTGACTTTCCCAGTCCCTTTCCCATTCATATCCAATCAAGTATTGTCAATGTTACCTCCAAATTCTTCAGTTTATCTCCTTATAATTGACTAGAGGCCCAGTGCATGATTTAATCATGCACCTGGTACACCAGCGGGCTGGCTGTCCGCCGGTGCCCCAGGCCTTCCGAAAGCCTCTGGCGCTGCGGAGGCTTTCGAAAGGCCTTGCGCCGGAGCAGACAGCCGGCCAGGTCCCCCGCTTTGGCCTTTGATCGCGGGGGACCTGGCCGGCTGTCCGCCGGTGCCCCAGGCCTTCCGAAAGCCTCCGGCAGCCATGGTACAGACGCTGAGCTCGCGGCGCCACTGGCGCCGCGAGCTCAGCGTCCTGCTGGCCCAATCAGCTACCCCGGCCACCCTGAGTCCCGCCCCCTGCGCCTCCTGCTGGCCCAATCGTGGGCGTAGCGGAGTGATGGTAATTTACATATTACCATTTTATTATGTAGGATTTATATTGACCACCGCATCAGTGTTCTAATTTTTCTGCACCCAGTCTGTTCTCTTCAAATCCATTCTCCACACAACTATCACAATTTAGACAACTACCTAAATTTCTTAACACCCCTTCTAAGCTCCTCCCACTGCATGATTAGGTGCCTGCCTGCTCCTACAGCCTCCTTCTGTTCCACATCTGCAACTTCACATTAAGCAGCTCTCCAGGGCATTAGAGTAGGGAAAATGAGTGGTGGCAAAGCTGTGTATATGTGTGTGTGGAGGTGGGTGGGGGAGAGTTAGATGGCAGGGAGTAATGGTTTAAGGCAGAATTTTATTTTAAAGCTGGATTTAAATAAACGAGTGTTTCATGGACTTGAGAAGCATATTTAGGGCAACATAAAGTGTGAGGATAGTTTTAAACAGAAAGGAGAAATAGAATGTTATAGCGGGAAGAGCTCAGAACTAGAATCTATTATTGATTTTGTCTTTCCTAGCTGGGTGAGTTAGGACAAGTCACTTAACCTCTCTGGGCATCACTTTGCTCATCTGTACAAATGAAGTGAATAGATTAGATTCTCCAAAGTCCTTCCATTCTTAAAAATTATGGTTCCAGGAAAAAAAATAATCCTGGAATGTGTTTTATATACCTTCTACTCCACCAGTCAAAACATACGACAGAAACTGCAATGTTAGAAATTTTGAGTTAATTCTTTAGTATTTCTCTCAGTACCTACAGTCCAGATCTCACCACAACCCTCAGCTCTTGCCCTTTGCCATTATCTTCTGGTTTTCTGGGTCACCAGCAAGGTTTGTGTGGGATAATCCAGAGCCAGGGAAGAAGAGACTCCTATATCTCAGTTACCATCTCTTCCTAGGCTTATCTTATTCTTGTAAAAGCCCTAGTAACTGTGTGTATTTCAAAAGGCTTTGAACATCTGATTCCTGACGTCAAGTACCATTACAAGAGGTGGAAACAGAAAACAATATGAGGGAACAGATGTGCAGTTTTGCCAGCGTGCATATCATTCATTAGCACTTGCACAGAGTTGCCACCTTATGACTTCAGTTGCACAGAATTCAGTTCTCCAAAGGGTCTAATGAATCTCAGAGAAAACCAGCCCTAGGATTTCAGTACCCTGCCACCAGGTGACAGTGACAGGTCAAAGACACAGAAACCAATTAGTAAAGGCCAGGCTGAAAGCTGGAACCGCACTCTGTCCAAGTGATGTCCTCGCACCTCCTTCAAATGTATCACCATGAATTCTCATGTTGTTTAATATCATAAATAGATTTAATTATTAAAACAATCAAACATAAGCACAATTAGAAACTGCTTAAAGGTAGCGGTTCTCACTTCTAGCTGCACATTAGAGTCATCTAGGAAACTAAGAAACTATGTACTAATGCGCACACCTCCCTGCTGGAGACTTTGATTTAATTGATCTGGGTGGACCTTATCCACCAGAAAATCTTCTCCTGCCTTTTTTGGGGGTGGGGAGTGGGAGGCAGGTTGGTTCTTTGCTCTTGAATTACCATGTCATCTTTTCCTATGCCAAAATTAATGGAGGACTTGGAAAAATGCCATGACTATTTCTCCATCCTTCTAAACATTCATTCATCCGTCTGTCCATCTGTCTCTATGCATACACACCATCATGGGGTGTAGAGAAGACCAAGATAAACATTTGATTCTTATTAGTGCCTCTGTTGGCTTCAGACTTCTTTATAAATTGACTTCACAAATTTAAGGAGCACTTAAATTAGAACAGAATATTCTAATCAGAAAACAAGCTTCCAAAAAGTAGTACACACTATGTTTAAATATTCTGGATTTTAAAAAATTTATTGAAGGATAATATACATAGAAAAGTGCACAAGTCATAAGCATATATCTGAATGAACTCTCACCAGGCAAACATACCATGCACTTCCTCTTTCCTTGCTAAAGATAACACTCCCCTGACTTCTAAATTACAAAATAGTTTTGTCTGTTTTTACACTTTATATTAAAGGAATCACACAGTATGGATCCCTTTTGTCTGGCTTCTTTAGCTCAACATTGTGTTTGTGAGATTTCCCCCTGTTAAGTATACCAATAGTTTGTTCATTTTTATTGTTGTGTAGTATTCTAGTAAATGAATACCACAATCATATATCTAGGAGTTAGGTATATTACTAGGAGTGGAACTGCATTGTCAAACCTTTCAAATTATAGCAATTTTGTAGTTGTAGTGAAATCTTGTTATCATTTTAATTTGTATTGCTGATAGCTAGTGAGGTTGTGTTTTGGGACCATTTGAATAGCTTCTTTGATGAAGTATCTGTTAAAATCTTTTGCCTATTTTTTCCCTCAATGGGCTTGCCTGTCACTTTTATTTTTTAAAAAGGTATAAAAAATACTAGTCATTTCAAATAATTGACTTGTGGTTTGGTTCATTTTGGCCATTGTGGATTTGTTTTCTATTTCATTTTTTTGTGCTTTTATTTTATTACTTCCTTTTATTTTCTTTGAGTTTAATTTTCAATTCTTTTTTCAATTTTGTGAAATGGATATTAACACACTGGTTTTCAGCCATTCTTTTTTTCTAACATATACTTTTGAAGTTATACATTTTCCTCAAGCAGTGATTAGTTGTATCCCAGAAGTTTAAATCTGTCATATTTTCATTATTATTTGTTAAAAATATTTTCTAAATTTCATTATGATTTCTTCTTTGACTCATAAGTTATTTAGACATAGACTACTTAATTTCCAAACATTTGTGATTTTCTCTGCCATTTTGTGGTTTACTTCTATTTCAATTCCATATAAAGGATTTCAGTCCTTTGAAATTTATCAAGATATGCATTAGAACCTGGAAAATTTGGTAAATGTTGTACGTGTACTTGAAAAGGTTAGGTATTCTATCATTTTGGAATGCAGTTTTCTAAATGAATTGTTTAATTCAAATTTGGTAAGCATGTGTCTGCTCTTTTATATCAGGAGTTGGCAAACTTTTTCTTAAAGGACCAGAGAGTAAATATTCTAGGCTTGCAGGCCATAATGTCTTTGTCCCAACTACTCACAACTCCGCTTTGCCATTATAGCATAAAAGCAGCCATAGACAATATGTAAATGAATGGGTAGGACTGCATTCTAATAAAACTTTATTTACAAAACCAGTGTCCAGGCTGTGAGCCATAGCTTGCCAATGCCTGTTATATATATATATATATGTGTGTGTGTGTGTGTGTGTGTGTGTATACACACACACACACACACACACACACACACACACACACACACATATATATATCTCCTGTATAATAAGAGGCTAATATGCAAATCAACGGAACGGCGGAATGACCAGTTGCTATGATGTGCACTGACCACTAGGGGGCAGACACTCAATGCAGGAGCTGCTCCCTGGTGGTCAGTGTGCTCCCACAGGGGGAGCGCCACTTAGCCAGAAGCCGGGCTCACGGCTGGTGAGTGCAGCAGTGGTGGCGGGAGCCTCTCCTGCCTCCGCAGCAGCACTAAGCTGTCAGTCGGACATCCCCCCAGGGCTCCCAGACTGCGAGAGGGCGAGAGGGCGCAGGCCAGGCTGAGGGACCCTCCCACCCCACCGTGCACAAATTTTGTGCACCAGGCCTCTAGTATATATATAAAACACCGAGAGAGGAGAAGATGATTTGAGCCCTTACAAAGCCTTGAGCTCAGAGTAAGATAGAGCAGAAAAGTCCCTGAAGTTTCTGGCCTCATTAAGGAACAGCCTTAACCTTTCTGTTTAAATTTTCACACAGATTTGTATAATGTTTTACAAGGGTAACCTTGGGGCTAGAACAAATCCCTTGGGGGCAATGTCATTAACTGAATTTGTTATAATCCACCTCTAATATAAACAATTTGAGCTGTTGTATCACAACTAATTTTGTCATAAAGAATGAAAGTGCAAGCAGAAGGAGGAAATAGTCATTAGTTTTTGCACAAAGAACCAAGCCACATAACATATTATTTTCTAACTATGCACATTCCTAACCTGGGAGGAGAAAACTGGAATAGCAATAAGGATAGAAGAAAATTATTTAAGGTCTTTCTTAAAACAAAAACAAAACTTCCTTCAGGAGAGTAATACAAAATACCCGGCCACCAGTGACACCTGCTTGGACTGCAGACAGGACAGGGCTCTCACCCAGACGCTGAGAACAGACACCTAGGAGGTCAACCACCCTTCCTCTCTGCTCCAGTCTCTTACTGCCTCCCTATTGCACAGAACATATAAGGCCCTGCTGCCCATCGGTGAGCAGGAGAGGTCAGAAGGTGCTAAGGCAGTATGCCCAGTAGAAAATGTCCTTCTGGAGTGCTGATCTGTAAGGAAGGAAGCTGGGTTGAGCATGTACACGCACAGGAAGAACAGACGAGTGAACAGAGAAAGGCCCCAGGGAGTCCTGCTTACTGTAGCTGGAAGTGCTTGATCTTGGTAACCAGCAGTTTGTACTGGGCACCTAGGGGTGCCATGGATGCTATATCTACAAATATCAGTTGCTCCAGCGGTCCTGTTTCATTGGTTGCTTCTGAGGGACATAAGGTGCGGCTCACTTCCTGGTAGTTGTAGGTCCTCTGGTATCTGTAGCAGCCAATGGAGGGAAAGATCAGACAGAGAGAGAGAGAGAGAGAGAGAGAGAGAGAGAGAGAGACTCAATGAACAAGCTGGGAAAGAAGCTTATTGCGATTCACTTCTCTCCGAATTTGTTTTCAAGCCCTTATATTTTAAATGTCAGACTGGACCTACTGATAGTGATTTTAGAAGCAGTGTTTTTGGTGTAGGGCTCTGTGACATAGTAACAGGGATGTGAAGTCTGTTTAGTGCTGACCTGTTCACTTAGGCGGTGTCTACATTACACTAATCCATCCTCCTAATTCAAAGAGAAAAAATATCACATTGTAAAAGAGAAACTGTCCTGATAAAACATTCAGGCGACTCCATTTTTTTATTCTTCAAGCTTTTGCTAAATGGAACATAAAGTTCCAGAGTCCAAATCAGTATTTTAATTCTCAAATTCCTCCACCTTAAAAATCAATTTAACTCATACTCTATATCCATGTCTGAATGCCTTCTAGGTTTTTTTTCTTATAGTCCTATAATGCCTTGGTATTTTCCCTGTAAAAATATAAATTCCCTGAGGGCAGACACTTTGTTGGGATCTTTTTCCCACTGTTGTATCTCCAGCACCTATCACCTAGTCATGCTCAATGCATAATTATGGAATGAAGGTTGCAGACTCGGTGGGCATTTTGAAGAATGGAAGAAGTATCACTCATTTAGGTTGACTTCTGGGCCTGGCCCTGTCCTCAATGGGTGACTAACCAATCAAGAGCTACAGAACATTTTTTGATTCTGAATAGAATTACAATGGTAAAAGTTCTTCAAGGTGCTACAAATCTGGGCAGAGTTCTCATGTGAACTTCAAAGGGGATGGATATTGAGCAGAGCTGAACACGTAGGGTATGTACTACGACTAGCGTTTGCACTGAGCATGCATCACATGTCAACATTCCAAATGTCAGATTTCTCATTTCACTAGGGCAAAGACCAATTAAGATCTGGGCCATTGAAAGGAAGCGATGTCGTGAAGTTGTCTGGGAAAAGCCCCACTTACAGTCCTTGGAAGGGCAGCGGAACCTGCCAGGACAGCACCTCTTTCTGCTGACGCACCACGACCAGGACCGGGTAGTCGAGGTTCTCGGAAGAGCTGTTCACATGCACCCGCACGGCGTTGACCTGTGAGCAGGGCAGAGAGAGGTGATGTACATCCCACACACACAGACACACACAGGCACACACAAGCACACGCATCATCGCTGCCCCCTGAAGACCTGAAAACTTTAATATTTCACATTTACTTCTGACCATAGATAGTCCAAACGCCTCAGCTGTCTTTTCCTCACTCACATTGTAACCACAGGGGTCTTAACCTTGATTGCAGTTCTTATGTGAATTTCTTTTTTAAAGAACTAATGCCTGGGTCCAACCCCTCAACATTCTGATTTAAGTGGTTTTGGGTGAACCCAAATTATGGAGCCTTCCCATGGCAGGCTGAGGAGTTAGAAATGAGTTGCCAACACAAGATTTTGAGTATAAGCCCAGAACAGAAAAAGAAAACAAAGGTATTAATGTCCTTTACTTTTTATCTATACTAATAAAAGGGTAATATGCTAATTAGACTGGGAGACCTTCCGGACGTTCTTCTGGACAAAGCCATGGTGGCGGGGCCGAGGTAGAGGTGGTTAGAGGCCAAGAGGGGAGGGCAGTTGTGGGTGATCAGGCTGGTGGGGGCGCAGGGCCGTTGGGGTTAAGCAGACCAGCAGGGGGGCCAGTTGGGGGTGAGCAGGTCGTCAGTGGGGGTCAGTTGGAAGTGATCAGGATAGCGGGGGGGGGCAGTTTGGAGTGAGCAGGCCAGCAGGGGGGCAGTTGGGGGTGAGCAGGCTGGCACGGGGGGCAGTTGGGGGTGAGCAGCCTGGCGGGGGAGGGCAGTTGGGGGCGAGCAGGCCGGCAGGCAGAGTGGTTAGGGGCAATCAGGCAGGCAGGCAGGTGAGTGGTTAGGAGCCAGCAGTTCTGGATTGCAAGAGGGATGTCCAACTGCTGGTTTAGGCCCGATCCCAGTAAACTGGCAGTAGGACATCCTTCGAGGGGTCCCAGATTAGAGAGGGTGCAGGCCTGGCTGAGGAACACCCGCCCCCCCCCCACCCCCCGTGCACGAATTTTGTGCACCGGGCCACTAGTTTGAATATAAATGCTAAAGACAAATATATATATATATATATATATATATATATATATATATATATATATATAAATAAATATATATATATATATATATATATATATATATATATATATATATATATAATAGAGAAATATGCAAATTATCCATTACAGCATCATGTCACGACCAGATCAGCAGGCTGCGTCCCCACCCTTTGCTCAGGCAGGTGCAAGGCCTGGAGTAGGATAGGATATGATAGGAGGGGATAAGAAATGAGAGGGAGCCCTAACCGGTTTGGCTCAGTAGATAGAGCATCAGCCTGCGGACTGAAGGGTCCCGGGTTCGATTCCAGTCAAAGGCATGTATCTTGGTTGCGGGCACATCCCCAGTAGGGGTGTGCAGGAGGCAGCTAATTGATATTTCTAATTCTCTATCCCTCTCCCTTCCTCTCTGTAAAAAATCAATAAAATATATTAAAAAAAACAAAAAAGAAATGAGAGGGAGAGGAAGGCAGGCCTGCATGCAGACCGGCCGAGAGGAGAAACAGAAATAAATAAAGGGAACAAGAAAAAGACGCAGGAATGGAAAAGGGAAGGAAATGCAGGGCTGCACGTGGGAGGGGGTGGTGACCGCGGAGGGGGTTGCGGGAGGCGGGTGGTGGTCCCCAGCATGGGCTGTTGGCGGGGAGGCGCCCACGGGTCCGGGACGGAGTGGTGGACGGTCCAAGGCCTTCTGGGCGGAGGTGTTCCTGCTTTGCGGCAGCAGCAGTGCCCGGGCCGCACGGGCCTCAGCCACCCTCACTGGGCAGGCGTGCTGGGCAGGGAATGGGAGCAGGATGGCAGCGGGGAGGCCAGGGAAGGGGGGCGGTGAACACCTGGCCGGGGCTGAGCCCTGGGCTGGGGGTTAATGCGCCCCCCCACCTCCCACCACTGAACAGAAGCTTTAAGAAGGGAGGGAGGGAGGGAAGAACTTTATAAAGGAGTCAGTAGAAAGCAGAATTAAAGAAGGAAAGAGGATGTATGAGTGAACTGTAGGAGCTATAATGAAAACCAAGTATAGTTGTGTTCTGAGGACAGATTTTAAACGTAGGAGTCAGAAAAGAAAAAAAAAGATAAATGATAGTGAATAATTAGGCAGGTAGATAGATAGATATTAAAACAGTGGTAGTAAGTAGAGAAGAATGTATGGGAAAGGTAGGATGAGAGAGAAAGAGGGAGGGAAGAAAAATTTTAAAGGGGAGCCAGTAGAGCTTAAAAGGAGACTGGGAAGAAGGAAGAAATGGGGGAGGGAGGTCCGAGGGAGGAAGTGAAGAAAAAAATTAAGGTGGGAAGGAAGGAAAAGGGGAGGGAGGGAAAGGGTAAAGATAAAAGAAAGAAGGAATGTAGGGAGGGAGGGAGGGTAGGAGAAAGATGGGAAGAAGGATGACGGAACAGAAGTAGGAAATAAGGAGGAAAGAAAAGTTTACAAATGATGAGTCAGTAGGAAAAAGTGTTACATAAAGGAGAGAGAAAAATTGTGTGAGAGGGAGAAGCCAATGAGGAAGTCAAATACAATTGTGTGTGAAGGGGATAAGATTATAAAAAAAAAAGTTAATAAGGGCGACCAGGCCAGCAGGGGAGGGCAGTTAGGGATGACCAGGTCAGCAACGGAGGGCAGTTAGGGGCATCAGGCAGGCAGGCAGAGTGGTTAGGGCAGGCAGGCAGGTGAGTGGTTAGGATCCAGAGGTCCTGGATTGGAGAGGGTGCAGGTCGGGCTGAGGGAGCTGCACGCCCCCCTCTGCCCTGCCCGTGCACGAATTTCTTGCACCAGGACTCTAGTATATATATAAAGACTTATAAGAGCCTCAATTGTAGACAAGCTTTATTTTAACTTTGGAAAATCATTCTGTGCTTCAAACCAAATGTTGTTGTCATGCTTTATTAGAGTCTGGCAGATGGCCTGAGCTTCCCCCAGCAACAGATACCATACGGGCTGGGTTTTCTTCTCCTTGTCCTGCTCCAAAGGCATAAATCAATCCCAGACACAAACTGCTTTTTTGTATCAGCGGCTCTGTGGCTCCTTCCGGATACACATGTCAACCCAAGGACTTAACACTGTCATGGCTGTTTTAAGGACAGGAAATTGAAGTATGGTCCTAGACCTAGATGGTTTGGGCATTTTCCTTCAGGTTTTACAATACCATAGACAACATGGAAGGAGCAAAATAGAAGAAAGGCAAGGTAAAAAAAAAAAAAAAAGAAAATTTGATCTTTCACATGAGGTCCCCTCCCCCCATGTATTAAAGCCATAGTGTTCTCTTGAAAACTCATTTATTAGGGAAAATAAAATAAAATAAAATGAGGAAGTCCTGTAGTTAAACCTTGACGATCTATCACATGTTCAACATGGAAATTGAGAGAAACAGAATAGCATGGATATCGTATACTACTATTTGGTTCTCTTATATTCTTTTCCTGGGTTAAGCCACTTTGATGTTTTCATGTTAAAAAGTCCAAGAGTAATTTATTAATTTGATAATGCTTGCACATGACAGGAGCATTTTCTTGTGCCTACACTTTTCATGTTTCCATGGAAATTGTGCTGCAGCTGGTAATTGCCAAAACCCATCACCAGTGCAGGCCTCTTTCCTAAGCTCTGGATGTTCCACAGGCACCTCAAATGCAACCTGTCAGGAACCGATTTATCACTCCCTGCACCCCTAACTTTAATCTCTTCTGAATTCCTGTGCTTGGTGAATGGCCCCATCATGCAGCCATCTAAGCCTGAAACCTGAGAGTCATCCTCGATTCCCATTTCTTTAGCTTTCTCCAGTTCTGCAGGTCTTCTTTCATACTGTCCATGTCCGGACCCTCCCCTCCACTCCCAATGGCACAGTTCAGTCCTTGAACTATGAGCCTCCCGACAGCACCCTATTTAGCCTTCTTACTCCCAGGGGTACACTTCCTCAGATGCCAGTTTCATCTTGGCATTCTCCTGCTGAAAAAGCCTTCATTGGCTCTGGGAATTTTCAAATTTACCTTAAAGTAACAAGAATCTGTATCTATAAAAGGCTAAGCGACCATCACATCCAAAACAACCAAATGGATGACCGAACAGGCTGTGTGGGACAACCAGGCTGGCAAGAGGGTTAGTGAGGGGCGACCAAATGACTGAGCAGTAGGCTGCATGGGGCTACCAGGCCTGCAGGGGGGGGCAGTTGGGGGCGACCAGACTGGCAGGGTGGGGCAGTGAGGGACGATCAGGCTTGGGGGGGGGGCAGTTGGGAGCGACCAGGTCGGTTGGGTGGGGGGGCAGTTAGGGGTGACCAGGCCAGCAGGGGGGCAGTTAGGTGCAGTCAGGCAAGCAGACAGGTGAGCAGTTAGGAGCCAGTGGTCCCGGATTGTGAGAGGGATGTCTGACTGCGGGTGTAGGCCCGATCCTCTGGATCAGGCCTAAACCGGCAGTCAGACATCCCCTAAGGGGTCCCGGATTGGAGAGGGTGCAGGCTGGGCTGCACCGGGCCTCTAATAGTTTAATAAGTCTTCATGTACTTGTCACCTAGCTTTAATAATTACTAACAAATGTACCGTTTTGTTTCATTTAAAACCCCTTTTTCCCCCAAACAATCCTACGGGATTATTTTAAAGTAAATACCAAAGATTGGACTATTTCATCTGTAAATAGTTCAATCTTTATCTTTAAGAGATAAAGCTTCCTCTTTTTAACATAAACAGATTTCCATTATTGCACTGAATAAAATTAATACTTCTTTAAAATTATCCAATATCCTCACAGGGTTTGAATTTCTTCATTTGTTTAAAAAATTGTTTTTTAAAGTTTTTTTTAACTGGGTACAAATAAGACCCACATATTGCATTTGGTTAATATGTCTGCCCTTAAAGTCTCTTTTAATCTAAAGGTGCCCTGACCTCCTTTGGGGGGAGTAGGGTGGGGCATTTATTTGTTAAAGAAAGCTGCTCATAAAGCAGCAGAACAAATCTGAAGTAACCACATTCTAGATTTTGTTGATTGTACCCTGTAGTGTCTGTCACTGAACAGACTCCTTTATCTCGTATATTTCCTGTAAACTGGCAGTGAGAGCTAGAAGCTGGAGTGAATGCCAATAGCCGAATGTCTTAATCTTTTCCTTGGAGGACGATTTTTTACCACTCCACTGAGGCCTATATTATAGTTTCATTTTTTTGTAGGGAAAAGTTCAATGGAACCAGATTTAACCTTTTGCACTCGGATGTCGAGATTAAAATTACTCTTTGAATGTATCAATAATTTGAAATATAAAAAAAATCCAAATAAATAAGTTTGTATGAAAAGAAACTCCAGTTTTTTATTCTACTGCCACGCTTTGTAAAATCTGGGGTATTTAAAAAATTAAATCCCGAGTAGAATAAAGGAATCGAGAAAAAAGCGAGTGCAAAGGGTTAAGGTTTTCTAACACTGTCCTTGAGGAGCTCATGACCTAGTCAGAGAGACACATGGCATTATGCAGTGTGAAAAATGATTTCAATTTTATCTTTTTTCATGTGGCCCTTCAGTTAAACCAACACCACTTATTAACAAGTCCATCCTTTCTGCACTGATTTGAATCCCCCAAGGCTCTTATTCATCACTACCTTCTTCTCTACTTTCTTTGCCTGCCAACCCCATACACCTCATTACCTGCTGTTTCTGAAAAGGGCTCTGTCCCCAGTGACTGGCCTCGGGATATCCTCATCCCTGAAGTCCTTTTATGGGAAGTCTTCCCTCATAGTGCCCCATCCTACCAAATAATTGGGTGTTCTCCCGTTGGGGGAACCCCATATGGACTCTGATTACCTTTGTATGGTATGTTAATGACATTGTGAAATAATTAAAAAAAAATATATATATATATGGTCTCTGCTCCCAGTTCCTCACACAGAGCTCCTAAAACCCTTACTATTTCCTAAGTGATAAGAGCACTAGGAGCATCTTTTGTTCTAACATTTGAACATTGACCCTGGTTCTTGACAGACCTCCTAAGTCCCTGGGAATTTCCTGGATGAGAGCAATCTCTTTGGTTCCAAGGAGGAGACTTTTGGCGGGCCCCTGCATAGCTTCAGGACGAGAGCTGGTCACCGGAAACACCAACCAAGCCATGATTAGGAGGTTGGGGCCTTCAGCTCCCTCCCCGTCCTGCAGGAAGAGGAGGGGGCAGGAGATTGAGTTCATGATTGATTATGCCCACTTGATGAAGCTTCCATAAAATTTCCCCAAATACAGGGTTTGGAGAACTCCTGGGTTGGTAAACATATCCACGTGCTCGGAGGGTGGAACACCTAACCTCCACAGGGACAGAGAAGTTCCTGCACTCAGGACCCTTCTGGACCTCACCTTATGGATCTCTTTCCTATGGCTGTTCCTGAGTTATATCTTTTGTAATCTAGTAAATAAACTGTTTTTCTTGCGTTCTTTGTGCTGCATTAGCAAATAATTGAACCCGAGAAAGGGGATCACGGGAACCTCTGATTTATAGCTAGCTGGTCAGCAGCATCAGTGATAACCTGGACTTGCAATTGACATCCTGAAGTGGGGAATGTGCAGTCTTGTGGGCCTGAGTCCTTAACCTGTGAGACGTGATGATCGGTAGACAGTGTTAGAACTGAAATGAATTGTAGAACACTTAGCTGTTATCACAGAATTGCTCGATGTGGTGGCAGAAGTGTGAGTGTGAGTGTGCGTCAAAGAGAATAGAAGTGAATTTTTCCTATAAGTAATCCCAATGCATTTTATTTTCCATGTAGTCAAATTTACTACCTTTTCCTTGGACATTTCTTTCATCACTTTTTGAAACTGAGATATAATTCACACAACTCACTTTTAAAGTGTACAATTCAGTAGTTTTTAGTATAGTCACAGAGCTGTGCAATCTAATTCCACTGCTAATTCCAGAATATTTTCATCACCCCAAAAAGAAGCCCTGTACCCATTAGCAGTCACTCCTCATCTCCTTCTCTCAATCCCTGGTAACTGCTAATCTAATTTCTGTCTCTATGGACTTCCCTATCGTGGACAGCTCATATAAATGGAATAATACATATATCCTTTGGTACCTGTTATTTCACTTAGCATAATGTTTTCACAGTTTTTCCATGTTGTAGCATTTATCAATACTTCATTTATTTTTATTGCTAAATAATGTTCCATTGTATCAGTATACCACATTTTTATCTATTCTTCAATTGATGGACATTTTGGTTGTTTCTACTTTTTGGCTATTAGAAACAATGTTGCTATCAACAGTTTTGTGTGAACATATGTCTTCAATTACTTTGAGTATATACCTAGGAGTAGAATTTCTGGATGACATAGTAACACTATGTTTAACTTTTTTGAGGAACTGCCAAAATGTTTTCCATAGAGGTGCATCATTTTACATTCCAGCCATTTGCATCACCAGAAGTGTGTAAGAGTTCCAAGTTGTCCGCATCATTGCCAACACCTGTTATTGCCTGTCTTCTTTATTACAACCGTCCTGGTGGGGGGTCAAGTGGTATCTCCTTGTGGACCATCTGTGTTTTAACTGCTAGTTTACCTACTCGGCTCTTCTAGGAAGCTGCAGACTTCATCGTTGGCATCTCTAGTGCTGACAGAATGAATTATCTTAGAAGCAGGCTCACTGTTGAGGTTCACCACACAAACAGCCACCAGTGTTATACAGCACATATTTGTAGAGCATACTTTATTCTGGCTTAAATCGACAGCAGTCAGAACTGCGGGAAACCTAAGGAAAGCTGTGAACTAGGCAAGCTTCGTCTTTAGCTTGTTTGCTTCCCTTTTCTTTACCTAGAATTGGGCCTCCTCCTTCCTTCTTGGATAGTTAGTGCCAGAAAGGATATCCCTCCATTTTTATCCCCACACGTTACTAGAAGGCAGTGATTCTCAAATTTTAGTGTGCTTTTCAGCATTCAGATCCCTCAAGCTCACCCCCAGCATTTCGGACTTAGCAGATCAAAAACAGAACTTTAAACTATACATTTTCAGTAAGCATGCTGGGGGATTCTGATGCACATGGATTGGAGCCCACACTCTGGTAAGTACTGTTTCAAATTAACCGTGTAGTGCAGGTGCCCCATTTCCAGCAACGCATCAACGTCTGGAAGCTGGTGTCTGGTAGCACTGAATCTGGGCTGGCAGGAGGAGGTCTGCTGGGAGAAGAGCAGAACAGGCATATCACAGCCATTACCCCAATCTACTGTTCATCTCCACACCCTAATCTTATTCCTGGGGTGGCCCTTGTAACCCACTTACTTTTTTATTTAATAATGATCGTACTAATTATAATTAAAAACAAACGCAGATCCTATTATAATAAATTGCAAATATGTATGTATATATATATATATTAAAGTAGGAGATAGAAAACACTGGTTAGCTTTTCAAGATGAACAGATAATACACTCCCTCCAGGAAAGAATAAAGAGCCCTGTTCAAAATTTGCTTTGCTGTACCAGAAGCTATTGCGCAACTGAGAAAATTGGATTTCATCTGCACAGGGAAGTAAGCTGTGTAAAGACAAGACTAAATAAAGAACAGGGTATGGACCATGCATAATGGACCCTGACACCTTGCAACACACCATTCCTAAGAGCCAAGATTTTTCCTTCTGTGGCTTCTTCCTGTTGTCATGACAACAGACCATTTTTATTACATAGATCTTGTTTTCTATGTTTATTACAAGCACAGAATTGTAGTGCAGCTAAGGGAGAAGAATTATTTAAGTACTCTCATCTCTGATATTATATAGATCACGATTATGAAAGGTCTTAAGCTTAGAGACTCCCTTTTTAATCTTTGAAAACACGTCAGAAAGTTCAGTGGGACCAGGTTTAAGTTTCTCTAACACTGTCCTTGAGGAGCTCATGAGCTAGTCACACAAATGGTGTTATCGCCAACAGTATAATGTGTAGATAACACAGTAGCAATGCGAGCAGGCACTGAGGGCACATGGAGGACAACGTGGCTACCCATGTGGAGGAGTCAGGGGAAATGACACAGAAGCTGGGCAGTCACTTCCCAAGTTACAGTGAAGTTGGGCACGTCCACGTAAGTCCTGCCGTCGCCTGCCTGGTGCAGGGGAAAGTGCTCAGGGAGGTCATCTAGTCCACAGGTTCCATTTACAGAAGAGGTGATGTGACTTTCCCCAAGATACTCAGCTGTGGAAGAATCATGACTACAACCCAAGCTGCCTGGATCACAGCCTCCATGGGACGCTTGGTCAGGTCATGCTATCATCACTGTTTCGCCTCCCTGGCTCCACTGAGCACCTCGATGGATATGGGCTTCTCCTACCATTCCACTGTGAAATCTTTAAACTTGTACTATCCCACAGTGAAGCTATATGTATAAACTCCATCCATGGAAGGGAAGAGACAAACCACAAGAGTTGTTATTTCTACATATATAAAAACCAAAATATCAGTACCTTGAATATATAAAGAACCTTTTATGCTTATAAGAAAAACAAACAACCAAAAGCAACACATGTAAAAGATATAAATAGCAAGTGAAGAGGAGAAAAATGACCAGTGAACATGTGAAAAGATGTCCAGCATTTCACATTCATTAGAAAGGTAAAGCCTTAAACATATGACAATACCACCTTTGTGAGAATGGAGAGAAACAGGAACTCTTGCACATTGTTTATGAAAATGTTATTTGATACAACCTCCTCAGAGAGCAAGTTGGCAATATCTACCAAAGCTGATGACGAGTTCAAATTACATTCCAGCATTTCCACTCCTAAGTTTATACACAAGAAATTCCCTCTTACATATGCACAAGGAATCATGAATTAGAATGTTCATTGCAAGCGTTGGTTGCAATAACAAAAGTTGGAAACAACCTACATAGCGACAAAAGTAAGCTAAATAACGAATGAATAAAAAAATTTTATTCACACAATAAAATGCTATTTGGTAGTTAAAAATGAGTGCACTAAAATATGAATCAGTATGGATGACTCAAGAAGATAAATTGAGAGAAAGAGCAGGTTGTTGAAGGATACATAATGCATGAATCCATTTATGTAAACTTTGTAAACGAGCAAAACAATATTATATTTATACTAGAGGCTCGGCGCACAAAATTCATGCACGGGTGGGGGGGTTGTCCCTCAGCCCAGCCTGCACCCTCTCCAATCTGGGACCCCTCGAGGGATGTCCGACTGCCCATTTAGGCCCGATCCCGGTAGGATCGGGCCTAAATGGGCAGTCGGACATCCCTCTCACAATCAGGACTGCTGGCTCCCAACTGCTCGCCTGCCTGCCTTCCTGATTGCCCCTAACTGCTTCTGGCTGCCAGCCTGATCACCCCCTAACCACTCCCCTGTCAGCCTGATTGATGCCTAACTGCTCCCCTGCCAGCCTGTTTGCCCCTAACTGCCTTCCCCTGAAGGCCTGGTCACCCCTACCTGCCCTCCCCTGCAGGCCTGGCCCCCCCCCAACTGCTCTCCCCTGCTGGCCATCTTGTGGTGGCCATCTTGTGTCCACATGGGGGCAGCCATCTTGTGTTGGAGTGATGGTCAATTTGCATATTACTCTTTTATTAGATAGGATATATATATCTTTAGTAAAATTTGCAATGTGGAAATAAACACCAAATTCAAGATAACGCTTTTCAAAAGTTTGAAGGATCTGAGGATTTACCTCAGTTGCCACAGTTTCATCAATGCGGATAGAAGAAAAAGACCCCTGGGTTGGAGACAAAGGACTTTATTACTCTTGTCACAGTAAGCACCATGAGCATCATCATATTTGCAGAAGTTCCTCTTGCCCCCAACTACCATGGAGGTGATGTGAATGGGACCAGTGGATGTCTACATACATGCAGTGGGTTGCACTACAGGAGAGAAACCATGAGCTTAGGGAGCCTGTATCTTTTATAATGGGCAGTAAGCCTGTCTCATCTTTACTCTGTCTTTATCTTCTGAAGCTGTATGTTATACTATTATCCTTGAAATGATAGTATAGAAAAAAATTTCAGTGACTTCCTATAAGATATGCAGAAATTAAGAGATCTAGGAAGAATTATCTTTCCCAAAAGGTTACTTTTGTTTCTTAGGTTGAGTTGTGGGTACGTAGATGTTTGTTACATTGTTTTCTATACTTGTTTATATGTCTAAAATATTTCATAATAATAAAAAGAAGTCACGATGTGGCCTTCGTGTCTGTACAATTCTGAGTGACAACCCTTATTTTATACAGGTTCTTTGTTATTGGGAATGTGACAAACAGTCCCCAACCACATTCTTATTGTTCTTTGGGCTCATTTTGTCATAGTCTATCCTTAACTCTAGTGCTTGATCTGCTTTATGCCAACTTCCTTGATTATAGTCTCCCTCTCTCTTTCACACACACACACACACACACACACACACACACACACACACACATATATATATACTAGAGGCCTGGTGCACGAAATTCGTGCACGGAGGGGGGTTGTCCCTCAGCCCAGCCTATACCCTCGCCAATATGGGACCCCTCAAGGGATGTCCGACTGCCCATTTACCCCCGATCCCGGTGGGATCGGGCCTAAACGGGCAGTCGGACATCCCTCTCACAATCCAGGACTGCTGGCTCCAACTGCTTGCCTGCCTGCCTTCCTGATTGCCCCTAACCACTTCTGCCTGCCAGCCTGATCACCCCCTAACCACTCTGCTGCCAGCCTGGTTGATGCTTAACTGCTCCCCTGGCAGCCTGCTTGCCCCCAACTTCCCTCCTCTGCCGGCCTGGTCACCCCTAACTGCCCTCTCCTGCAGGGTTGATCACCTCCAACCGCCCTCCCTTGCAGGCCTGGTCCCCCTCAACTGCCCTCCCTTGCAGGCCGGGTGCCTCCCAACTGCCCTCTCCTGCTGGCCATCTTGTGTTGGCCATCTTGTGTCCACATGGGGGCAGGATCTTTGACCACATGGGGGCAGCGATATTGTGTGTTGCAGTGATGATCAATCTGCAGATTACTCTTTTATTAGATAGGATAGAGGCCTGGTACAGGGGTGGGGGCCAGCTGGTTTGCCCTGAAGCGCGTCCCGGATCAGGTGGGGGTTCCCTTGGGGTGTGGGGCGGCCTGAGCGAGGGGCCTGTGGTGGTTTGCAGGCCGGCCATGCCCCCTGGCAACCCAAGTGGAGGCCCTGGTATCTGGAATTTATTTTCCTTCTACAATTGAAACTTTGTAGCCTGGGGCGGAGCCAAGCCTGGGGCTCCCTCCAAGGCCCACAGCCATTTGTGTTGGGGTTATAATTGAAACTTTGTTGCCTTAAGCGGGTGGGCCTGGCCAGGGTGTGCAGAAAGCTTTGCTTCCCCTGTTGCCGGCAGCAACCCTGGCCTGCTCTCTCAAGCTCCATTCTGCTGCCATTTGTTTGAATTTGTTTACCTTCTATAATTGAAACTTTGTAGCTTGAGTGGAGGCTTAGGCCTGGCCAGGGCAGGCAGAAAGCTTGGCTTCCTCTGTTACCTAGGAAACCTTGCTCTCTATGGCTGTAGCCATCTTGGTTTGGATTAATTTGCATGCTTGCTCTGATTGGATGGTGGGTGTGGCTGGTGGGCGTGGCTTGTGGGTGTGTCAGAGGTATGGTCAATTTGCATATTTGTCTATTATTAGATAGGATGTGTGTGTGTGTGTGTGTGTGTGTGTGTGTGTGTATATATATATATATATATATATATATATATATATATATATGTCAATATATCTTCCCTGGAAAAGAAATATTGTCAGAGGACCCAGGTCTAGATGCTGTGTTACACGATGATTAGTTTCCTAGGTTTGCCATAACAAAATACCATAAACTGGGCAGCTTAAAACAATAGACATTTATTCTCTCACAGTTCTGGAGCCTAGAAGTCTGAAATCAAGGTGTCATCCGGGCCATATTTTCTCTGAGGCTCTGGGGAGAATCCTTCCTTGCCTTGTTCTAGTTTCAGGTGATGGCCACCAATCCTTGGTGCTCCTTGGCTTATAGCTGCAGCACTCCCACCTCTGCCTTGGTCGTCACATCCTGTTTTCCTCTGTGCATGTCTGTGTTCAAATTTCCCACTTCTTATTAGTAATTCAGTCACATTGGATTATGGCTCACTTTTTAAAAAAAGTTTTCTTTTTTGTTTATTGACTTGAGAGAGAGATGTTGTTCCACTTATTTATGCATTCATTGATTGATTCTTGTATGTGCCCTGACCAAGGATTGAACCCCAAACCTTGGTGTATCTGGATGACACTCTAACCAACTGACCTATCCAGCCACAGCAGATTAAGGCCCACTTTAATGACCTTGTCTTAACTTGATTAGATCTACAAAGACCTTATGTTCACATTAGAGGCCTAGTACAGGAATTCACGCATGGGTGGGGTCTGGCCGGCCGGCCCCGATTGGGGATTGGGGCCAATCAGGCTGGGCCGGCCAGGGGTAGGGGATGCTGAAGGTTGGCCGGCTGTCCCCCGGCCCCGATTGGGGTGGGGGTGGGGTGATCAGGGGCGGGGCCTGCTGGGGGAAGAGGGGCCCCGGGCGGTTGGCAGGCCGGCAGGCCCTGCCCCCTGGTCGAACTCCGGTGGAACTCCCGGTTGAGGGGACAATTTGCATATTAATCTTTTATTATATAGGATAAGGTCCCAGTCCCAGGTCCCAGGGGTTAGAACTTCATATATTTGGAGGGATGTAAACCAACCCCTAACATTAGATTTGTAGGATTTTTAAGCAATAAAGTCATTCTCTAAGACTGTGCCTTTCCTTCACCATCAGCTTATCTCCAGCTTGTACCCACATGCCATGACCCTTCGTGCAGAGTGGAGGCCGGCCTGCCGGGGGTGAAGGCAGGCTGTTGTATGAAAACAGCTTCCCTTGAGCAAAGTGTCCTTTCTGTTCTGAATCCCTTCCTTATTAGAGGCTAGAAAGTCCTATTAAATGAAGCATTCCATCCCAGGCTTTTCATAACTACTCCAGGGACTGAGCTGCTACACTCACAGGTTATGCTTTTATTTAAAAAAAAACACCCACACAACCCCCCCCCCCCCCCACCACCACCACCACCACGCACACACACCCACACCAGATAAGCATTAAAATAATTGCTCTAGTTATTGATGTGACTGTTTAAAATTACTTCTAACTGATTCAGCCTTGGAAAATCATCTTTGTAAACTTAGGCTGTAAAGAAGAAAGACATATAGACCTGGATTTTATTTCTGGCACTCACAGCTACTATCTGGGTGACCTTGGAGAAATAATTTAACCTCTCCGGGCCTCAGTTTACTTAACTGTAGAATGGGAACAGTAACACCCAGACTATCCACCTCCCCAGTCTGTGTGTGACTGTTTTGTGACCTGCAGAACACCAGGCAGAACAGAAGGCAAAGCTGTCCCACCCAGGCCATGGAGCTGTCTGCTCCCACACATTCACCAAACAATCAGTATTGACTGTTTGCCATTGGATGGAGACAAACTTAAAGGCCCAATTGCCCCTAGCAAAGGAAAAGGTTATTCTGTCCATCTCCCATAGGATATTAATTTCCTCCCACAACTTGGCTTCCAGCTTTCTTGGAACAGCTGATCCATCTCAATGAAAAGAGTAGTTTGCCCTAGTTGGTTTGGCTCAATGGACAGAGCATTGGCCTGTGGACTGAAGGATCTCAGGTTCGATTCTGGTCAAGGGCACATGCCCAGTCAATCATTCTCTCTCATCATTGAGGTTTCTCTCTATTTCTCTCTCCCTCTCCCTTCCTCTCTGAAATCAATAAAAATATATTTAAAAAAATAAATGGCATTCTTATTTAAAAAAAGAAAAGAAAAGAGCAGTTTACCCCTCGAGAGCTATTTATTCACTATACTTTTAGATTCCCAGCATTTTGTATTCAGAGAGCTTTTCTAAGAAGCATACTTTGCAAGACTTCATCTTACCAATTTCATTATGACAACAATACTGAGACATAAATATATTAATATAAGCTTTCCTCTTTGGCTTTATGATCTAAACTTTATATTGAATATTTTAATTCCAACAAAAGCATGGGAAATATTGAAGGGAGGTGTAATAATTGGCAGGCCAGGAATACATAACAATATCCAGTCTCAATTCTAGTTACTTTAGGATGACCTTTGTTCATTCAACAAATATTTGACTGCCCCGCCTGTGCCAGGCATTGTTCTGCGTGCAGGAGATGTGTCACAAAGCAGTGTAGACATAGCCACTGCCCTATTGAGGTCACAGGCTTATACATGGAATGCCAAGTCAACAAGCCATCACATTAACATTCGAGTTCCAGTGGAAGTGAAGGGCATAGGCTTTCAGGAGAAGTATTTACCTAAAGGGTAAGTAGGAATTAACACACACACACACAAAGTGGGACAGAGAAAGAGAAATATCCAAATAAAGGGAACAGTGTAGTAGACCTAAGGAAGGAGGGAGAGAGGAGAATAAGGGAGAGAGAGAGAAGGCTGAGTAAATTTGAAGGATTAGGAGAAAATCGGTCTGTCTGCAGTACAAGGTGCATGAAGGGCCATTATAGTCTTGAAGAGTCTTATAAGTCACTCTGGGGAGGTTGGCGTTTACTCTAAGGGCAATAGCAAGCCACTGGAAGCTTTTAAGTGCCACCACCCCATTGCCATGACCATTCCTGGAAACCCAATGTTGCCTCTGTTGCTGTTGAACAGCAGCTCTCCTGCATCATGGGGTCCCCGGTCAATGCCTTGGGAAAGCAGATGTAGACCACACACCCATGCCTGAAGTTGGGGATGGGGAGAAGATATGAAAACAGATGCCTCTTTGTTTTATAGTAGAAGTGGCTCTACCTCCAGTGGAGACACATGAAATGGGGAATTCCCCCAAACATAGAGGAATGGGATTCAGATGTTGGGCAGTCAAAATATGGTCAAGTTTTACTTCACATGGAACCCCTTTACATGTAACACCAAGAGTATCCTATAGAACAAGTGTTCCACGGAACACACTTTGGGAAATGCTGTCTTAGTTTTCATAACTGATGTCAAATCAGGTATGTCCTGAAGACATGTCACCCTGATCTTACCACTCTATACTCATAAAACATATGGACTGTACAATCCAATTTAGCACTCAATGACATCATATTTTCATGATTTGAAATATTTGTTCATTGTTCCATGTATTTGTTTTGATAAAATCTCCTTCAGGATTTTATCTGTGATATATTCAAAATCAAGCATGTATTGAACTCTTAGTACATACACTACAAAATTTACTGTTTCTATATGAGAGGAGATAGTCCAGCTAAGTTTGTAGTTTTCAATGAGTACTAGAAAACACCCCCAGGATGTCAGGGAAGCGGCTGTTCTGAATTCTTCAACATTATTTCTACAAAATTTTTTCTCTCCATTTGTTTGCTTCTTGTGGGACCCACATTATGTAGATGTCAACACTTCTCCTTAGGCCCTCCCAATTTCTTTTTTGTTGTTCTTTCTATTCTACATCTTTTTAGGTAGATCTGCAACCTGATTCTCAAGTTCTCTAATCCATTGTTCATGCTACTGTCCAACCGTCTGCTGAGGTCTTTACATAAACAATATTATTTTCAAAATCTGGGATTTCCTATAGTTCATCTCTATAACTGTAACCTGCTTTAACAATCTCCTTTTACCCATATCTTTTTGAGGAAACTCACTTTGCTCACTTTAAAGGCTTATTTTTTCTATTTATTAATTCTGCTGCATCTTGTAAAGGTCGTTCAGTCTCTCAGGTAAGTTCCTTCTGCAGATCTGTTATTTCTCCTGTGAGTTCCTGGGGCATCAGCTATCTGGGGTAGCACTTGAAGCCCCAAGGGAGGGGCTCAATGTGAGGAGAGTTCAGGGTAGCAAGATTAAAATGGAAAACCCCTCAGGATAGAGGGCCTCATATCTTTACACCATCCCCAGTCCGGCTTCCATTGTAATCTGCTGGCCCCACCTTGTGAAGGGGGCAGTAGAGAAGGAGAGAATGCTTAGAGTCAGCAAGTCAACCCACGTAGTGGTCATCCTGCTGCACTCCAGCCAGTCTCCACGGAAGTCATCCCACGAGCCCTGATGAGGCAGGGCAGGTGGCATCCACCTAGGCCAGACTGAGGGAGGCAAAAAAAGTAAAGAGAAAGCTCTCACCCAACCTAGTTCCTACCCATGACCTCTTAAATTGTGGGCTGACACTTGACTCTCACTCCAAGAACTAACTATCTTCTGCCTCTCCAGAGTTTCTCATTGATCCCTCTGTCCCACTGATGTCCCTAAATCTTTAGGCCTCTCCAGGAGTCGTTTCTGGGAGAGAGTAAGGGGTTGGTGCTGAGTATTCTGTGGGTGATTTATTTTCTCCTCTTTATCTTTCCCATCTTCTTCTATCTCCTACTTATACTATTTCTCCCACGAAGGGGTTGAAGAAGGAAAAAAAATTGTTTTATGGTTTGAGACAGAGGTCAGGATCCATTCCCTAGATTTTATTTTTATGCCGAGTGATTGCTGCAGGCAAGTCTCCTATAGAGCTATTCTGAGACCTCCTTAATTACCGTTCTGAAGATGGAAAAGCACTAGAAAATTATTGTTATGATTGTTAGAGTTATTATCTGACACTTTACAGCTATTTATTTCTGGAGTGTTATTTATTGCCAGACTGGTACCATTTATAATTTAAGTAAGTATTTGACAGATATAAATATTGCCTTAAGGAAACTGCTTTCTAAATTAGTCAAAACATCTGCAAACATCTTCACCTTCAAACTCTTTAAGAAAAATTCTTGAGATAGCAGAAGAGTCCTCAGGGAAGGTCAAATTTACAGACAAAACCATTACTAATCACAGAGTGAACATTGTGGCTGAGAAGATTACTTGAATTCTTCTCTGATCTCAGACTGGATGTTCCTCTTTATTTTTTTAATGTACCATATTAAGTTTATTTTTTTCAAATAGAATTTACTTCCAATATTATTTTGTACAGTATACAAATATGTGGTGCACAGCATAATATTTAGACAATCATATACTTTACAAAGTGTTCTCCCCAATATTTCCAGTGCCTACCTGGTACCATACATATTTATCGCAATATTATTTACTATTCCACGTGTTTACACTTACGTGAGTATCTATACTAATAATAGAAGAATATGAAAATTGTCCAGGACGTTGTCACAGTAACAACCGAACAGCAGGCTGCATGGGGCAACCAGGCTGGCAGGGGTGTTAGTGAGGGACAACCAAATGACCGAACAGCAGGCTGCATGGGGCGACCAGGCCAGCAGGGGGGTTAGTGAGAGATGACCAAACGACTGAACAGCAGGCTGCGTGGGGCAACCAGGCCAGCGGGGGAGGCAGTTGGGGGCGACCAGGCTGGTGGGGGGGGGGGCAGTTGGGAGTGACCAGGCTGGCAAGGGGGCAGTTGGGGGTGGTCAGGCCAGCAGGGGGGGGGGCAGTTAGGGGCAACCAGGACAGCAGAAGGGAGGAAGTTGGGGGCAACCAGGCCAGCAAGGGGGGGGCAGTAAGGGGCGACCAGGCCAGCAGGGGGGGCAATTGGGGGCGACCAGGCCAGCAGGCAGAGGTGGTTAGGGGTGATCAGGCTGGCAGGAGGGGCAGTTAGGTGCTATCAGAAAGGAAGGCAAGCAATTAGGATCCAGCAATCCCGGATTGTGAGAGGAATGTCCGACTGCCGGTTTAGGGCTGATCCCTGGGATCTGGCCTAAACCTGCAGTCGGATATTCCCTGAGAGGTTCCGGATTGGAGATGGTGCAGGCTGGGCTGAGGGGACCCCCTGTGCATGAATTTTGTGCACCGGGCCTCTAGTTTAAAAAAAAAATCTCACTGGAGGATATGTTTTTTTATTGATTTTAGAGAGAGACAGGAAGAAAGAGAGTGAAGAGAGTGACAGAGAAATATGGATGTGAGAGAGAAATATCTGGTTGCCTCTGACTGGGCATTGAACCTGCAACCTAGATATGTGCCCTGACTGGGAATCGAACCTGCAACCTTTTGGGACCACATGATGCTCCAATCAACCAAGCCACCGGGCAGGGGCGTGACTCTATTGTAACTACCAATTTGTACTTCTTAATCCCTTCACCTTTTTTACCCAGACCCATAAGCCCACTCTCCTCTGGCAACTACCAGTCTGCTCTCTGTGTCTATAAATCTGTTTCAATTCCGTTATTTTGTTTGCTTTGTCCTTTAGATTCCACATATAAGTGAAATCATATGATAGTTGTCTTTCTCTGACTGACTTACTTCACTTAGCATAATACCCTCTAGGTCCATCCATACTGTTGAAAATGGTAAGATTTCACTCTTTTATGGCTAAGTAATACTCCATAGTATATATGTACCACCACTTTTTTATCCACTTGTCTATTGATGGGCACTTGGATTGCTTCCATGACTGCAATGAACATAGGAGTGCATTTATTCTTTTGGATTAGTGTTTTGAGTTTCTTCAGCTATGTAACCAGAAGTGGAATCCCTGCGTCATACGGCAATTCCATTTTAAATTTTTTGAGGAACCTCATACTGTTTTCTATAGTGACTGCACCAATCTGCATTCCTACCAACAGTGCACAAGGGTTCCCTTTTCTCTCATCCTCACCAACAGTTATCCTTTGTGAATTTATTGATGATAGCCATTCCTACAGGTGTGAGGTGATTTCTCATTGTGGTTTTAATTTGCATTTTTCATTTATCAGTTCTAGCAGTTTTTTGGTGTAATCTTTGGTGTTCTCCATATACAGTATTATGTCACCAGTAAATAATGATATTTTTACTTCTTCCTTTCCAATTTGGATGCTTTTATTTCTTCTTGTCTGATTGCTTTGGTTAAAACTTCCACTACTGTGTTGAATAAGAGTGGTGAAATCAGACATCCTGTCTTGTTCCTGATCTTAAGGGAAAGACTTTTAGTTTATCCCTGTTGAGTATGATGTTGGCTGTGGGTTTGTTTTATATGGCCTTTATTTATTTATTTATTTTATATGGCCTTTATTATGCTGAGGTATGTTCCCTCTATTTCCCCTTTGCTGAGAGGTTTTATCATAAGTGGGTGCTGGATTTTGTCAAATGCTTTTTCTGCATCTATGATATAATCATGTGATTTTAATCCTTCATTTTGTTTATGTGGTGTATCAAGTTAATTGATTTGCAGATATTGTAATAACCTTGAATCACAGGAATAAATCCCACTTGATTATGGTGTATGATCTTTTTAATGTATTGCTGGATTCAGTTTGTTAATATTTTGTTGAGAATTTTTGCATCTATGTTCATTAGGGATGTTGGCCTATAATTTTCTTTCTTAGTAGTATCTTTATCTGGTTTTGGAATTAAGATGATGCTGATTTCATAAAATGAGTTTGGGAGTCTTCCCTTCTCTGGAATTTTTTGGAATAGTGTGAGAAGGATAGGTGTTAGTTCTTCGAATGTTTGGTAAAATTTACCAGTGAAGCCATCTGATCCAGGACTTCTGTTTGCTGGGAGTTTTTTATTTTATTAATTTTTTTATTTCATTAGTGGTAATCAGTCTGTTCTGTTTCTTCTTGATTAAGTTTGAGAAGATTGTATGTTTCTAGGAATTTATCCATTTCCTCCAGATTGTCCAATTTGTTGGCATGTAGTTGTTTATAATATTTTCTTGTAATCTTTGTATTTCTGAGATGTCAGTTGTTACTTCTCTTTCAGTTCTGATTTTATTTATTTGGGTCCTCTCTCATTTTTTCTTGATGAATCTGTTTAAAGGTTTATTAATCTTGTTTATCTTTTCTAAGAACCAGCTTTTAGTTTCATTGATCTTTTGTATTGATTTTAGACTCTCATTTGCAGTCTGATCTTTATTATTTCTTTCCTTCTACTCACTTAGGGCTTTTTTGTTGTTCTTTTTCTAGTTCCTTTAGGTGTAAGGTTAGATTGTTTGAAAATTTTCATGCTTCTTTTTCTTAAAAAAATATTTTTATTGATTTCAGAGAGGAAGGAAGTGGGAGAAAGAGATAGAAACATCACCCTAGTTCGTTTGGCTCAGTGGATAGAGTGTCAGCCTGCAGACTGAAGGGTCCAGGTTCATTTCCAGTCAAGGGCACATGCCTGGGTTGAGGGCTCAATCCCCAGTAGGGGGTGTATAGGAGGCAGCCAATCCATGATTCTCTTTCAACATTGATGTTTCTATCTCTTTCTCCCTCTCTGAAATCAATAAAAAATATATTAAATAAATAAATAAATAAATAAATAAATAGAGCGACAGAAACATCAATGATGAGAGAAAATCATGGATTGGCTGCCTCCTATATGCCCCCTACTGGGGATCGAGCCCACAACCCAAGCATGTACCTTGACCAGGAATTGAATGGTGACCTCCTGGTTCATAGGTCGACACTTAACCACTGAGCCACGCTGGTCAGACTCATGCTTCTTAAAGTAGGCCTGCATTGCTATAAATTTCCCTCTTAGGACTGCTTTTGCTGTGCCCCAGTGATTTTGGTTTGTTGTGTATTAATTTTCATTTCTCTCAAGCTATCTTTTGATTTCTTCTTTGGTCTCATTCATTTTTTTAGTAATATGTTATTTAGCCTCCATTGTTTGTATGTTTTTCACTTCTTTTTCTTGTAATTGATTTCTAGTTTCATACCATTGTGGTCAGAGGAGATACTTGATATGATTTCAATCTTCTTGAATTTATTGACACTTGTCTTGTGTCCTAGCATGTGTTTTATCCTAGAAAATGTTCCATGTGCACTTGAAAATAATGTATATTCTGCTACTTCAGGGTGAAATGCTCTGAAAATATCAGTTAAATCCATTGGCTTTATTATATCATTGAAGGCTGCTATTTCCTTGTTGATTTTCTGTTTGGAAAATCTATCCATTGATTTCAATGGGGTGTTAAAAAACCCTACTATGACTGTATTGCTGTTGATCTCTCCCTTTATGTCCTTTTTTATGCTTGTTATCTACACTGAGTGGCCAGATTATTATGATCTCTGAACGCATAACAATCTGGCCACTCAGTGTGTGTGTGTGTGTGTGTGTGTGTGTGTGTGTGTGTGTGTGTGTGTGTATCCTATCTAATAATAGACAAATATGCAAATTGACCATACCTCCGATACACCCACAAGCCACACCCACAAGCCACGCCCACCATCCAATCAGAGCAAGTATGCAAATTAACCCAAACCAAGATGGCTACAGCCACAGAGAGCAAGGTTTCCTAGGTAACAGAGGAAGCCAAGGTTTCCGCCTGCCCTTGCCAGGCCTAAGCCTCCACTCAAGCTACAAAGTTTCCATTACAGAAGGTAAACAAATTCAAACAAATGGCAGCAGAATGGGGCTTGAGAGAGCAGGCCAGGGTTGCCACCGGCAACAGGGGAAGCAAAGCTTTCTGCACACCCTGGCCGGGCCCACCCGCTTAAGGCAACAAAGTTTCAATTATAACCCCAATACAAATGGCTGTGGGCCTCGGAGGGAGCCCCAGGCTTGGCTCCGCTCCAGGCTAAAAAGTTTCAATTGTAGAAGGAAAATAAATTCCAGATACCAGGGCCTCTGCTTGGGTTGCCAGGGGGTGTGGCCGGCCTGCAAACCACCACAGGCCCCTCGCTCAGGCCGCCCCACACCCCAAGGGAACCCCCACCTGATCCGGGACGCGCTTCAGGGCAAACCAGCTGGCCCCCACCCCTGTACCAGGCCTCTATCCTATCTAATAAAAGAGTAATCTGCAGATTGATCATCACTGCAACACACAATATCGCTGCCCCCATGTGGTCAAAGATCCTGCCCCCATGTGGACACAAGATGGCCACCACAAGATGGCCAGCAGGAGAGGGCAGTTGGGAGGCACCCGGCCTGCAAGGGAGGGCAGTTGAGAGGGACCAAGCCTGCAAGGGAGGGCAGTTGGAGGTGATCAGCCCTGCAGGAGAGGGCAGTTAGGGGTGACCAGGCCGACAGAGGAGGGAAGTTGGGGGCAAACAGGCTGGCAGCAGAGTGGTTAGGGGGTGATCAGGCTGGCAGGCAGAAGCGGTTAGGGGCAATCAGGAAGGCAGGCAGGCAAGCAGTTGGGAGCCAGCAGTCCTGGATTGTGAGAGGGATGTCTGACTGCCCGTTTAGGCCCGATCCCAGGCATCGGGCCTAAACGGGCAGTCGGACATCCCTCGAGGGGTCCCAGATTGGAGAGGGTACAGGCTGGGCTGAGGGACAATCCCCCTCCGTGCACGAATTTCGTGCACTGGGCCTCTAGTATATATATATATATATATATATATATATATATATATATATATATATATATATTAGAGGCCTGGTGCATGAATTCGTGCATGGGTGGGGTCTGGCCAGCCTGGCCAGGGGGAGGGGACATAGGGGACATGGGCAGTTGGCTGGCCTGCCTGCTGGTCGAACTCTTGGTCGAGGGAATAATTTGCATATTAGCCTTTTATTATATAGGATATACACTGAGTGGCCAGATTATCATGTGTTCAGAGATCATAATAATCTGGCCACTCAGTGTATTTGTTGTAGTTCTCTCTAAGTATCTTGGACATCCTTATAACCACTGTTTCAACTCTATATCTAGGAGCTTGCTTGCCTCCATTTCATGTACTTATTTTTCTGGGATTTCTCCTGTTCTTTCATTTGGGTCATGTTTCTTTGTCTCCCATTTTGCCTGCCTATCTGTAATTGTTTCTGTGTATGAGATAGTCTTGGTAGTATGGCCTTATGTAGTAGGTGTCATGTGGGGTTTGTGGTACAGTCTCCCTGATCACCTGAGGTAGGTGCTACAAAAATGTCCCCTGTGTCAATTATGTGAGCCCTCCTGTTATAGTTGAGTCTTGATTGCTGTTGGCCCATGCATGGGGGAAGGTTGCTCCTCCAGCTGGCTACGAGGATGGACTCTGACTACAATGTATGCACTGCTGTATGGCATGGCTCTCGCTATACTTTTTTCTTTATATTAATCCCTAAAAGTAGTTTATGTTTGTCTTAATTTTATTTTTTAATTTCCGCCCCCCCCCCCATCCATCCATCCATTCATCCATCCCTCTCCCTTTGGACAAGCATAAGCTTTTTCTCTGTATATATGGGTTTGTTTCTGTTTTGTTTTTTATTTATTCTTTGTTTTTTAGATTCCGCATATAAATGAAATCATAATGGTATTTGTCTTTCTCTGTCTGATTTCTTTCAGTTAGCATAATACCCTCAAGGTCCATCCATATTGTCACAAATGGCAAGATTTTATTCTTTTTTATTGTATATCCATATACCACATTTCAGAACATATGTTTTTATTGATTTTAGAAAAAAAGGAAGGGAGAGATAGAAACATCAATGAGAGAGAAACACCCATCGGCTACCTCCTACTGGGGATTGAGCTCACAACCCAGGCATGTGCCCTGACTAGGAATTGAACCAGCAACCTCTTGGTGAATGGGATGAGGTTCAACCAATTGAGCAACACCAGCTGGACCATATACCACATTTTTATCCATTCATCTGTCGATGGACATATAGATTGCTTACATATCCTGGCTATTGTAAATAATGCTGCGATGAACATAGGGGTGCATTTATCTTTTTTAATTAGTATTTTTGTATTCTTTGCATAAATGCCCAGAAGTGGTATTGCTGGGTATTATTGCAGCTCCATTTTTAATGTTTTGAGGACTCCCCATATTGTTTTCCAGCTATTGCTATAATCCCCTGCAGTTTAGTTTCCCTTGGGTCCCAATTGTAGTCTGAACCTGGTAACTCAGATTTGGGAGATGCCTAAATCCTACTAATAAATTATTCTTCTGCTTCTATTAGCTGGCTAATTTCTGTTGCTTTCAGCTAAAAATCTTGCCAGACCCCACATTCTCTTTTCTTCTCTATTTCACTCACATCCCACAGCTATCTTGGAGCTTCACTGTTCACAGACCTCCTCAAACCACCTCTGAATACCCAGACTTCATCCTGTGGCCCACTTTTTATCTCTTCATTCCTCAGGTAAACATTATCTTTCTCTTAAAAAGCTATAATTCCTCCACTCTGGTGATGATGGCAAGGTGGGGGAGGGAGAGGGCAAATACAGAATTCCATTTTGCAAATATTGGGGAGGCTAAAATAAAACTGAGCATTTACATGTTAATTTGGGGGGAGCATCACACATGCTTTCAGTTAGGTTAATTAAAAGAGTGTGAGTCACTTTGTCCACAAAGGGCGGTTAAATCTAGAGGTAGAGAAACAGTCAGTTATTCCTGTTTTCGATGGCTTATCTTCATGGCTGTTTGGTGGGGATCTGGAAATACCAGTTCCCAAGATTAATACTGTCCTAGAGTAACTTACAGGCTTGCTGCGTGGGTCTCCAAGCTGCCCTGTTTCTGGCACAAAGAAGGAACCCAGCACTGATAAACACAAAGCACAAAAGAGATGAAGATGGACCCTTTTGGTCCACAGGGACACAGAGTAAGATCATGATTGAGGGGTGGCCGTGGCTCTGTGAAACACCGAAGAAAATCTGCCAACTTCTCAGTTTTACTTCGTGTCCACCCTGCCTGCTGACTTACACAGACAAATGGAGGCCTGGACAATTCCTGAGGGAAAACAAAAATGAAAAACCTCTTTCTTCAATTTTCAGTATTGTCAGGAAGTCATACATGAAGCTCCTAAAGTGCGTGGTCAAATGACCTGGCTGTGGGAGTATGACTATGATATTTAAAAATTGTTCTTATTGTTGTTGATTGAGGTGCTCTGGTGGGAGGGAGAGTGGTTGGGTAGAAACACCCTGAGGAAATGTCCTCAGGATCCTGAGTTTTGTTCCTGGCTTCGCTTTAAACTAGTTACATGATTTTGGAGAAACAATTTATTTCATTGGCTCTCAGTTTCCCCTCCTGTTAAGTGAGAAGAGATTGGGTGACTTAACAAATCCTGTTAGCTCTTAAGTTTAAATACAGTCCCCTTTCTTGTGGTTTCGAGGGACAGTTTAAATGTTTCTTTTAGTGATATAAAAAAGAACAGGAAAAGTCTCAAGTACAAGCCCAATTACACATCTGTAGCTAAGTAGACTTGATATACAAAATCCTTCATCCTCCACTATTGGTATTAAAATTCTATAGCAAAACCTTGAAAATAGGGAGACCAATCTCTAGTAATTGAGATGACCCACCATGGCTCTGAATCAGGAAGTAAGGAATAAAACCTTTCTCCTGAGATATAGAAGAAGGAGTGTCTGCCGGCAGCAAAGCCTCAGACAACCTGAAGAGATCAACTAGAGAAGAGAAAGAACCTTGATGGGCTGACAGTATTCACAAAAGACTTGAAAGACAAAAAGGATGGGAGAAGCAGAGACATCAGATACACAGAGAAAAGGAGCAAGAAGAGAATGGTCAAAATTAGAGGTGGTGGCTGCAGAAGGAAAGGCTAAGAACAATGAGCTCTGAGTGAGAAGCTGCTTCAAACTCTTTGGTTCAAGTCAGGCTGTAAATGCATACATACACACACAATACTGTAATACTAAAAACAGGGTAGTGCTGGAACAATTGGACACCATATGCAAAAACAAAAAAAATCTAGACAGAAAGAAAAAAATTTTAAAAAGGAAAGAAAAATAAAAAACATAAAAAACTAGACCTTACACCTTTCACAAAAATTAACCCCAAATGGATCATAAACCTAAACGTAAAATTCGAACTTATATAACTTCCAGAAAATAACATAGTAGAAAATCTAGGTGACCTTAGATTTGGTGACTTTTTAGACATCATATCAAAGGCACAATCCATGAAAAGAATCTTGTTAAGTGGCACTTCATTAAATTTTAAAATGTCTCCTCTTTAGGAAAAACAACAACACTATTAAGCGAATGAAAAGACAAGCCATGGACAAGGAGAAAATATTTGCAAAACTTGTATCTGATAAAGGACTGGTATCCAAAATCTATAAAGAATTCTTAAAAACTCAACAATACAGAAACAAACAATGCAATTTAAAAGTGGACAACAAATCTAAACAGACACCTCACCAAAGAAGATGTATGGATAGCAAATAAGCACATGAAAAGATACTCAACAGCATATGCCATCGGGACACGGCAAACTAAAACAATGAGATATCACACTATACCTATCAGAATGGCTAAAATCTAAAGCACTGACAATACCAGATGCAGATGAGGATGTGGAGCAACAGGGACTCCCATTCACTGCTGGCGGGAATGCAAAATGGTTCAGTCACTTTGGAAACAAGTTTGACAGTTCCTTATAAAAAGGAACCTACCCTTAGCATGTGACCCAGGAATTAAGCTCCTTGGTATTTACCCAAATGAGTTGAAAACTTAAATCCACACAAAAATCTGCATGCAAATGTTCACAGCAGCCTTATTCCCCTTTCTTTCTGCCTGTCCAAGTTCTGCTTATCTATTACCACCTTTTCCAATCTCATTACCTCCAACACAGCTATCCGTGGAATGAATGACTTCTCTAAAGTCTTGTAGTACTTGGAGAAGTGTTATCTAATAAAAACATAAAATGAGCCAAACATGTTTTTCAATTTTCTAGTAGTTACATTAAAAAGGTAAAACAGGTGAAGTGAATTTTATTATGCAGTTATTTAACCAAATATATCCCGTATATAATACATAATCAATAAAAATATTAATGATACATTTTATGTTATTTTTTCCTACTGTCTTCAAAATCTAGTGTGTACGATACACTTACAGTACAACTCATTTTGTGACTAGCTACAGTTCCAGTGGTCCATAGCCACGTGTGGATAGTGGCTACCATATTGGACAGCACATACCTACAGAATTTATTATAAAATTTAGCACAAGATTATCGTCTAGGCAGGCAGAAGATGGGTGCTCCATAAAAATCATAATTGGAGTATGGTCAGCCCGTGACACCCTTATGACAGTTGACGCTCCATTTTCAGAGCCACAGAGAAAAATGTGGGAGGTGACTTCTATAAGCTGAAGGTTTGTCTTCCCCCCTCACCCCAATTCATAACTTGAAGCCTAATCCCCAATGTGATAGTATTTGGAGATTGGGCCTTAGGAATGTGATTAGATCACGAGGTTGGAGCCCTCATGATGAGATTAGTGCCTTTATACGAAGAGACGGGAGAGAGCTTGCTTCTCTCTGCTCGGCGGGCCAGGTGCAGACACAGATAGAAGGCACTGTCTATAAGCCAGGAAGCCAGTTCTCACCAGATGCCAAATCTGCTGACACTTGGATCTCGGACTTCCCAGCCTCTAAAACTGTTAGAAATATATATTTTTTTAAGGCACCCAGACTATGGTATTCTGCTATAACAGCCTGAGCTGACACAGACAGTAACCAGTCACCCAGATAATGTGCTAATGAGACGATTCTCTCCTCACAAACAAGCACCAGGCAGTTCAGTAAGAGGACATCAGAGGAGGCTTCTCTGCCGCAGTACCGAGAACACAGGGAGAGCACAGACGAGACCAGGAGAACTGAGGCTAGCACATCAAAGTCTTAGATTCTTCTGCATAACTATTCACCTACATAGCTAGAAGATACCATTGTTCATGAGAACTGGGTGGGCTTTTGAGTCTGGATCCAAGAGACTGGTATAACTGGTTTAGATACATGACTGATGATTGATCATACTAAAGCCAGCATTGTTCCTTGGGCATAGAAAAGTACATGTCATTAAAAGACAAATGCCTCGGTGTAATAAACAAAATAATAATTTCCAGGGAAACATTTCAAATTAAAAAAAAAAATTCTATGGCAAACACTGAATTCTGTTTCTGAAAGTCTCAGAAAGACATCTTGTTGCACGGTGGGTAGATTTTTATTTAAAGACTCAAATATAAACATCTGATTATTGCCAGCGCCTGTCTGTACAAAGTATTCTCATTTCCAAAAAACCTGCTTTGGTGCCCTCTGTCCTAGTCAGTCATATCCCTGGTGACTGTCTCAGCAAGGTGACTTCCTCCCGGTTTTGCTCCAGCCCTGTGGTTTTAGAACACCTTGTGTGCCACAGTGCAGCCCTAGTCCTCTGCAAAGGGAAAGGAAATGAACCAGGATCTTGCCTAACCTGCGTCTTCAATCATTATTTTCATTATTCTTCTTTAAACCAATCACCCCGTTCTTCCAGTGATATTATTTTAATGGCAACTTCTTATTTACATTACTGTCTGCCTGGAAGGCATGTGAGACTTTTCCTGGTACTGAGCTCAGCTAATTAGCTCGACATACACTTGGCTAAAAGGTTCTCCCGAACAGCAGTTTGGTATGGGAGATGCAGAGGCTGACAGGAAAGATTAGGAGAGAAGGCTCCCATGGTAGCTTCCTCTCTCTACCAAAGCCTAAATTTAGAACAGCCTTTCTCCTCCAAGCTGAAGGAGAAGTAATGGCAAATATAAGAATGTTTGAAGAGAAAAGGAAAAAGAGATTAAAACGCAATATATATATATATATATATATATATATATATATATATATATATATATATTTTTTTTTTTTTTTTCTAAACCAAATTCTTTGTTGCACTGAAGAGCGGGGTAGGTGGGAAATGACCCCTTCAGGGGAAGGAGTCCTCACCGGGACTTGCTCAGGTTAAAGGACACTGGTCATGGCCAAGCTTATACTTTTGGGTTTATAGACCTTTATTTAGCAGAGCCCTTTGGTGAGTTTGGGTTTGGTGATGGAGGCAAAACTGTTTGCTATGAGATAGTGACAAAAATTTAGAGCGTGGGAAGTCAGCATTTGGGGTGGGGAGTGGCCAGGAAGACGGTGATAAGCCAGGGCCCCCAAAATCGTGCCACCATCTTGAGATTTTCCCCGTGGGGAATAGCTGATAAATTGTTCTGACAGAGTTGCCTAGATTTCTGATGTAATCTATCACCTATCCTGTGGTGTTCTGCGATTTCCTTATGCTAGTCCAAACCTTCGGTAAAATTCTGCTAAATCCAACAGCATCGTATTCATGGTATTGGAAGGAGGGGCTGCTGGTACTCAACCTGGGGCCAAAGGGAGCAAGAAGAGAGGAGGCTATCCGGAGAAACAGAGTAAAGGTTTGACAAACAGGTCAGAAAAATGCCATCTCTGGAGAAATCAGCAGAAATACTGACGGGAGGCAGAGGAGGGTCACTTCCCAAAGTAAGCGGGTGGAGGATTCCACTGTCTTACTTGGACATTGGAGAGAGATCTCAGAAAGCTGTGAGATGTGAGACCATCCGGTTCATATTATTGCTCACTGGCATTAAAATACCTGACTCACCTGTCAGTTCCATGGTCCCCACCTGTATTTCTGACTAGTAAAATTTTAGGGACTGCTGGGATAACTAACTTTTTATTGTATTATGCAAAGATATTTTAAAAACTAATTATTGACATTGTTTCATAAAATTAAGGGCACTTTAACACACAGGCAAAATGGAAAGGGCATAATCGCAGAAAAATTCTTAAGAATTTTGTTTTTCATGAAAATTTTTTGTTTTTATCTGAAGTGATCTTATACTTTCAACCTAGTAAAGCACTACATAGTTTATTTAGCTTCAGCTCATAGAGTCCTTAAATCTTTCTTCACTTATTTCTTCTTCTTTTTTTCTTTCAAAGACATTGGTAAACCTCTTATCTGCCAAGCACTGTGCTAGGTACTGGGGTACAGAGATGAACATGATTCTGCCCTTCTCCTCAGTATCGAATGGTTTTCTAACAAAGTCAATCAGGTGGCCCCAACTGCAAACAGTGTCACCTGTGCTGTAGTGAAGTAGAGGAAGGGGCAGAATACTAATGGCAAAAAGGCCAACAGTTAGAAAGCAGTCAACCTATCTCTAAGCAGAAGTGCAAGCAACACGAAAGCCTGATGTTAGGAGTTACTTTGCACAGATTACTTGAGTTTTGTTACCAATGATTTAGGAGGATACTGGCAGCACACCCCAGAGGTCAGGGAGTTTTTTAGACTTTTATTTGTTCTGAGTCAATCACGGGGCTAGGAACACACCTTATCTGTGATGTTCATACCACACACTGGACAGAAAGAGGTCACTGACTGGGATTTGGAGACTAAAAACTGCCCCTTCCCACGGGTCCATAATGGAACGGCTCTGCACACAGCCAGTCTGTCACTTCAGGACACACCAGGGGAAGGTCAGAGGAGGACAGGACAGGGTGAGGGCTGTGCTGCTATGGCAACCACGCCTGAGGATGTAGTGACCGAGTGGAGATGGAGCGCTTGCTCAATACACACAGTGGGAGGTGTCTGGGAGGACATAGGCACATGGGTCCCCTCAGCTCAGTGCCACCCCGAGTTACTGGGTAAGTGAGAGTTACAGAGGGAGGCATATCATGGTATCCCAATGATCAGTTCCTGAATTTTCCGGGGAGTAGACACACACACACACACACACACACACACACACACACACACACACATTTATGTGGGATGAAGATCCAAGAGACAGGTACAATGGGGGTTTTTCTCTTTTCTCTGTACCATTAAAGGGAAAAATCAAGCTCTGTTTTTCTTACGTTATGTAATCAGAGTATATGTGTCAAAGGGATAGCTGCTGGAAGTCATTTCCCTCGCCTCCCTCAGTTCTTGTCAGAAACGGGTCTAACGTTTTCACACCATTATCCATCCTTACTTAAAACCAACATCTCAACAGATAGGGGCATGGCTGCAGTTCCAACGTGTCTGGCCGGGTCTGCCGGCTTCTCAGGAGCACAGAAGTGTGACAATGGCACGGAAGCCCAGGAAGTGACTGTGAATACGCACAGAGGTTCTGCAGCTTGCGTCCATCCTCACACATTCCCGTTGTAGATTCCGAGCAGCGCTTCCACCCCAATGCGCTATGAGACAGAAGGGTCTGGCGGAACCACCCCGGTGGAACGAGTTTCCTTCCCTGCAGGAGGTTAGGACCAGAGTTGCGGCCCTTGCCCTCCGCGACCCTAGACCCCGTGACTTTCCTAGAGGAAGGTCGGGTGGGCGGGCGGGACCCGCAGACCGCGGCGGAGCCAGTGCCTGGGAAAGCCCAGAGATGCCAGCGGCCAGGCCCGGGGAGGCGGGAAAGGAAGCGGAGCTGTTCCCAAGGCCGGTCGCGGAGGACGCGCGGCTCGGCTGGGCGGCGATCGCGGTGAGTGAGAAAGGGAGCGAGGGGCCCCCCAGTCCCTGGGGTCTCCCGAGGTCGCTTCCCAAAGGGACCCAAAGAAAGCAGCGACGGGCGCCGAGGTCTGGCAAGGTCCTGGGAGCCGGGCGAGGGAAGCGAGCTTCTTACCTGGCCAGGCTGGCTGGTGTAGGAGAAGGAGTAGATGTTCTCGGTGCTGAGGTTCACTACGCCGCTGTAGACGCGATCGAAATCGGCGCCCCTGGCCGGGTCGTGGGGGTCGCGGCGCGCGAGGGGCGGCGCGGGGCCCCCGGGTGCCGCCGCCCGCAGGAGCCAGGGCAGCGCGCAGAGCAGGGCGAGCCGCGGGCCGCCGGGCATGGTGGGCGCCGCGCCCGCCGCGCAGCGGAGCCGCCCTGGGGACCCGGCGAGCGCAGAGCCGGTCCTTCCAGAGCCCCCCCGGGGCCTGGCGCGGGCTGCAGCGCAGCGCGGCGCGGGCGATGGACTGGCGACGCGCTGGGGAAGCACCGAGCAAATATCCAGGCAGCCGCCCGGGGTCTCCGCGGGAGGTCACGGCCAGGAGTAAGGGGGCGGGAGATACGCCGGCCGGGGGCTACCGCTTTTGCTCCCCGGCTTCTAAGTCAGTTTCCTGCCCCTTTTCTCATTTCTGAGAATCTCCCACTGACCAAACCAGAATTTCAACCGATCGCTTCCCCTTCAACCTCAAAAAAAAAAAAAAGCATTGAAAACATTAAAAAGAAATATCCACTAGTCCTGACCAGCCACTGAGCAGGCAACTCAATCCGTTTCAAATAAACGTGCACCCTGGCTGCAAGCGAAGAAATAGAAAGCACCAGAGCCGGTCCCCAAAGAGGGTGCACGAGTGCGCCTGGCCAGGCGGCTACCTGCAGAGAACTCCTGCCTGTCTGAAGGATGGTCGTTAACTCTCAGGTCTCCCTTCTCTAACAGAACCCCTTCCCAGGCACCTGTTCTATTTCCTGATCACCTCCTGTTCTCCAAGGAGAGCCTCACGTCATCGCTTTCCCTCTAACCATATGTGTGTGCAAATACGCACAGTCATTAAAAAAATAAATAGATATGGTTAAGAGGACAATTTCTACCACCACCTGATGCCTGTCCCGGAAGTTGCCAAGGGTGACTCAGAGTAACTAGATTTATGCAGAAGGCATTTCTTTCCACCCTATCTCTTGCCTACCTCACACTTGGTAATGACTTTTTAGATTCTGAAAGATTCCCTAGGATTCTGTATGTATTTCAAAAGAGAGAGACACACAGCCCGTCATTAAAAGGAAACTTTCTGACAAAAAATAGGGGAATCAATTTAAACATTTCAAGAGCCAGATCAAGGGCGTGGTGAAAACAGGATCACTTGGAAGTCTTAGGAGAACAGCAAATAGTCACCATTCAAGTGTAGAAGGGGACTCATTGTTTTATTTCAGATGTAAGTTATTTACAAACTAGAAAAGCATATAATTGTGTTCAACCTGAAGGAACATTAAGAAAGAAGTCACAAAGAAGGAACTGATCTTGTTCAAAAAGTTAAGATTACAGATTAAAATCCTAGCATTTATCATTCAAAGGGAGTTTTTTTGTTTGTTTTACCTCATTGAATTACTACAATTTAGTAAAACTTCAAAAATAAGTGCAATGCATTTGGTATAAAGTTTTATAACTGCACAATCAGAAAACAATGCTGATGACTCCTTATTAGGACTTTTTACTTTTTTTGTTTTTGTTTTTTTAAAATATATTTTATTGATTTTTTACAGAGAGGAAGGGAGAGGGATAGAGAGTTAGAAACATCAGTGAGAGAGAAACATCGATCAGCTGCCTCCTGCACCCCCCCCCCCCCCCCCCACTGGAGATGTGCCTGCAACCAAGGTACATGCCCTTGACTGGAATCGAACCTGGGACCCTTTAGTCTGCAGGCCGATGCTCTATCCACTGAGCCAAACCGGTTAGGGCCAATTTTTTACTTTTTAAAAAATGTTCTTGAAAATGTGTGCCATAAGGACCAAAATACTAAATCAATGAAGAATAGTCCAGTGGTTAAAGTTTAAAACAGAGCTCACTGCTTTTAAAAAACATAACATGATAACTTCATTCAGAATTTGAATGACTTCAAACTGCTGTATTGAAAATGTCTGTCTCTTTTTAGAATTTAACAACATTTAATTATTGAAATTTGTGAAACCCTTCAAGGTCAGCTTGCCTGGCCAGTTCAAGCACTCAATAGACCTGTGGTATTATGGAGTCTTACTCAACATTGGGAGAGAGGAGGAATGGGCTCTTTCACAAGGCAACCCCTTATTTGGGGGAAAATGTCTCATTAGAAAGATATTTTCATTTTCTAATTGAAATTTGCCTCTTTTCCACTTACAGGTATGAGTTCTGCCCTCTGGAGCCATAGGAATAAACCTAATCCTTCTTCCACACGACAGCCTCGTAGGTATTTTTTTTTTAAATATATTTTATTGATTTTTTACAGAGAGGAAGAGAGAGGGATAGAGAGTTAGAAACATCGATGAGAGAGAAACATCGATCAGCTGCCTCCTGCACACCCCCCACTGGGGATGTGCCCGCAACCAAAGCACATGCCCTTGACCGGAATCGAACCTGGGACCCTTGAGTCCGCAGGCCGACGCTCTATCCACTGAGCCAAACCGGTTTCGGCAAGCCTCGTAGGTATTTGAAGAAAGCTGTGGCCCTCAAGGCTTTATCCTACCTTTAAGCAACGAAATTAGAAGCAATTGGACTCGATTATCATAACACAGAACCAAAATATTTATTTTAAACCATTATAGACTAGTGACCCAGTGCACAAAATTCATGCACATTAAAAGGGGATTAGTTAGAGGAAATAATTTAATATTGCTATTTGCCCTTTCTCTATAATAGAAGTGTCAGAGATGAAAGAAAATTAGTGAAATGTGTATGAAAACCTTCCTCCTGTCAGAGTTTAGGGCTCACCAGGGGACCCAGAGTCAAGTCCCTGCCCATCCACATGCACCTCAAAATCGCGTGAGACCCAGACCCGGCCGCCCCTCCCCCATTGGGCTAGATCCAGACCCAGCCAGTCCCACTCTTGTCAAGCCCTGCTGGGCAGGGGGCGTAGCCTCAGGTCCCCTGGCCCGGTGCCAGGACAGGAGGGGGGTGGCCTGAGGTCCCCCAGCCCAGACTGGGGCGGGGGGCGTGCCTTGAGGTCCTCCGTCAAACCCCGCCAGGTGGGGGACATGGCCTGAGATCCCCCGTTAAGCCCCACCAGGCGGGGAGGGGGCACAGCCTCAGGTCCTCCGTCAAGCCCCACTGGCAGGGGGGCGCAGCTTCAGGTCCCCTGTCAAGCCCTGCTGGGTGGGGGAGCGGCCTGAGGTCCCCTGTCAAGCCCAGCCAGGCAGGGGGGTGCAGCTTCAGGTCCCCTGGCCTGGTGCTGGGGCGGGGGGCACAGCCTGAGGTCCCCTGTCAAGCCCAACCTGGTAGGGGGCACAGCCTGAGGTCCCCTGGCCTGGTGCTGGGCAGGGGGAGCAGCCTGATGTTCCCTAGCCCAACACCAGGATGGGAAGCACACCTTGAGGTACCCCGTCAAGCTCCGCCGGGTGGGGGGGCGTGGCCTCAGGTCCCCTGGCCTGGCACTGGGACGGGGGGTGCGGCCTGAGGTCCCCCAGCCTGATGCCAGGGCGGGGGATGCGGCCTGAGGTTCCCTGTCAAGCCCCACGGGGGCGGGGGAGGGTGTAGCCTCAGGTCCCTGCTGATTGCTCGTTAAGTCTCCTTATGGGAACTTGGCCTCAGCTGTGGGTGCAGCCATCTTTGTGATGGAGTGATGGTCAATTAGCATATTCCCTCTTTATTAGATAGGATGATATCTATACCAAACAATTCAGTTGATATGTTACAAATCACCCTATCCTATATAATAAAAGCCTAATATGCTAAGTGTCCAGTTATCTGGTGACCGATCGATTAGAATAATATACTAATGATATGCTAAGGCCACTCAACCACTCACTATGACATGCACTGAAGACCAGGGGGCAGAAGCTCCGACCGGTAGGTTAGCTTGCTGCTGGGGTCTGGCCCATCGGGACTGAGCGAGATGGGCCGGACATGCCCTGGAGCCCTCCTGCGGTCCCTCCCAGCCCTGATTGTGCACCGGTGGGGTCCCTCGGCCTGGCCTGTGCCCTCTTGCAATCCGGGACCTCTTGGGGGATGTCAGAGAGCCGGTTTCGGCGTGATCCCGCAGGCCACTTCCCTCGGGAAGGCGCCCGATGCAGGGCTCACGGCTGGCGAGTGCTGCTGCAGTGGCATGAGCCTCTCCAGATCGGGACTGATTGGATGTGAGATCGCAGCAGGCACAGTGAGACCGGGGTGAGCAGGAGCAGCAGGTAGGAGCTGCAGGCAGCGTTGGACTGCGGGTTTCGGCAGATCCTTGCAGGCCACCCCGAGAGACCCCACCCGTGCACAAATTTGTGCACCGGGCCTCTTGTATTCTAATAATACCATAAGGTAAGTAGTTAGCCAGAAACTTAGTGAAATGAAATATTACTTAATCATACTCCGTATTAAAGCTGGAAACAGAATACAGGTCTCTTTATTTCTTTCCAGTTGACTCTACTTCTTTTCATTTGTTCATCAGTCATCTGGGATGTTAGCACTGCAAGGACAAGTTTTGTCTATGTTGTTCACTGAGAGATCCCCAGGGCCTGGAACAGTGCTTGGTACATAGTTAGACACTCCAGAAGTAATTGTTGAATGACCTAAGTTGTTACAATTTATATTAGGTTTAACCATATAAATTGGTCACTTGTACAGTGCAAAAGTGGTTGAATATTAACACTTTCGTGTCATTCCGCCTAATAGAATGGAAATCTGGGTGTTCATGTTTAACTGATCTGTAAATTCTTATTCAGTTTTTATCCTTGATGCCATTGAATACAGTTTACTTATATGTTACTATCTCTGTATAATTCATTCTTAAAGGTGAATTGCTGGGTTAAAGGGTATGTGTTTTTAAATTTTTGATATATTATCAAGTGTCCCTCCAATAAGGCTATACCAATTTATATACCAACAAACTATAAGATTCATTGTTTTTCCCTCCCTTGTAAAGCTTTTTTGTACATTAGGCCAGTCTTAAATCTTTTGAATTATATGAAAGACCAAGAACACTATGTAGTTTCTACTAAACCAGTGGTCGGCAAACTGCGGCTCGCGAGCCACATGTGGCTCGCGAGCCGCAGTTTGCCGCTTTGTTGACTAATGAGTTTGCTGACCACTGTACTAAACAATAAAAATAAAAACACTACGATTAACTTGTTCCTTGTTTTACTATATATTTCAAGATTGGTTAAAATTTGAAAATTTTCTAGTGTTCTATGCTGTTAATCTATACTAATAAAAGGGTAATATGATAATTAGATCAGATAGACCAGACGTCTTCTGGAAGTCATTCTGGACATCCTTCCTGACAAAGCTGGGGGTGTGGCCAGCCTGCAAACTGCCTGTGACCCCTCGCCCAGGCCAGCCCCACCCCCAGTGGAGACTCCAACCCCAATTTGGGGCGTGGCCAGCCTGCAAACTGCCTGAGGCCCCTCACCCAGGCTGGCTCCGCCCCCCAGCGGGGACCCCTACCCTGATCGGGGTTGGGGCTAGCCTGAAAGCCCCACAGCCCCTTGCCCCAGCTGGCCTCGCCCCCCAGCAGGGACCTCCCTCCCCGATCCAGGGCCCCCTTTAGGGCAGGCCAGCCGGCCCCCACCTGTGCACCAGGCCTCTATCCTATATAATAAAAGGGTAATATGCAAATTGACCCTAATGGCAGAACAACCACAACAACCACTGGACCAGTCACTATGAGGTGCACTGATCACCTCTTGGTCCATTTCCCCGTCCGTCAGGCACTGATCACCCAGTGGTGAACAGGGAATCGGGGGTGGGTGGTGGCAGGGGGTGGGGCCTGCTGCGGGCAGCTGGGGAAGATGGCCCTGATCTCAGGTCAGGCCTAGGGACCATACCCGTGCACGAATTTCATGCGCCCAGCCTCTAGTCTATAATAAAAGCATAATATGCTAATTTGACTGGATGTCCTTCCGGACGACCTTCCAGACGAAGCCAGGGCTGCAAGGGAAGTCCAGGTCTCGGGTGCCTGTCAGCAGCCAGGGTAAGTAAGGCCTACTCTTGCACGAATTTCATGCATCAGGCCTCTAGTACTATGATATAATCCTAATTCTAGCCCAAATCCATTGAATGACTAAGGTAATTAACCTCCCAGGATTTCAAGATTGCAGTAAGGATAAAAGAGGGAAAGAATGTACTTGAAAGTGTATTGGACTGTTTAAAATAGTTACACAACTAAATATTATTGTTGTAGGACTCCTAGTTCAATAGCTGAAAGAGCAAAATCTGATCCATCAGCCAGGTTTTAAAAATATCTACAATGCAAAGCTTCCACTGTGAGAGACTGTAAATACAAACAGAGAATAGCCAGACTATATATGACAATAGACCTTTGACCCACAACATTTTCAGGAAATAGACCCAAACAGTTAGGACTTGGGCAGTGACTACCAACTTCCCCAATTTTTGCTCCTGCCTCCAACTCAAGATCAATCAGAGAGAGCCAAATATGCTCCCCAAACCATACATACTCTGCTTCTAGTTAGTGGGCTTCCTGCTTCCCATGTCACCAAGACCTAATCAGAGCATTTCTGAAACCCTCCCTTTTCCCCCACTACTACTTTGAAAATGGAACTTTAATATGAAATACACAACAAAGGGACAATTTCTTAGGGTTTCAGGAAACCCATGTACAGTATTTGTTATCAATGTGTCTGTTTCTATATAAACATTTCCTTCTCTACTATACTTGATGAATACTCCAGATGAAGATCTTCACGCTGTACCTGACTCTCTATAGGCTAAAATTCCCCTTGGCACAGGGAAAATAATTGGAGTGGAATCTGTTAAAGTTCAGGTAGAGTCTACCAAACTGTTAGCCAAACTTCCCCAACGCTAGAAGCTAAAGAAAAGCCTCAGCTCTATAGTCGAGGGCCTTATATCTCAAGGCCTTTTTATAACCTGCCCTAACACTTGTAACATTCCTGCCCTGCCAGCAAAGAAACCAAATGGACAAGAATATTGATTTGTTCAAGATCTCAGGGATATCAATGCAATTCTTTCCGCCCCCTTTCCATTAGAATCTAATACTAAATACTATCCTGCCAACAGTTCTTCCCCAAACCACCTGCTTCCCTGTAGTGGATTGTTGCTCTGCCTTTCTCTGTGTACCCCTACACCAGAACAAATCAGCATCTTTTTGCCTCATTGGAGAGGATAATACTCTATATGGACAGTTAGGCCCAAAAGGTTCACTGAAGCCCCTCCTGTTTTCCTGGGTCCTTAATCAAGAATGAAAGGATCCAGCCCTAGCCAGCTTTGCTCAGTGGTTAGAGCGTTCGCCCTACGGACTGAATGGTCTCGGGTTCAATTATGGTCAAGGGCACGTATCTTGGTTGCAGGCTCAATCCCTGGCCCTGGTTGAGGTGTGTGCAGAAGGCAACCAATGCACGTGAGTGATGTTTCTCTCTCTCTGTCTCTCCCCCTCCCTTCCACTCTCTCTAAAAATTAATGGGAAAATGTCCTTGGGTGAGGATTAACAAAAACATTTAAAGGCTCCAAATTTCCCTTGTGATTCAGTTTTAATATATGATATGGATGATTTCCTACTTTGTTCAGAGAAGTCTGTAAGAAAGATTCCACTTACTTGTTCTCAGGCTTAGCAGAAAAGGGAAATACAACTTCAAAAAAGATAAATTACAATTTTGCCAAAATATAGTCCATAATTTAAGGCATGACATATTTAAGGAGGGGAAAACATTCACTCATGACAGGTTAGAGACTATTCAAACTTACCCTAGACTCCTCAAAAAACTACAATTGAGGTGATGTCTAGAGGTCTAACTGAATAGTTCAGACAGTGGGTACAAATTCTTTTGAGATTGTGATACCTTTCTACGAAACACTAAATCTTTGGTAAGAACCACTCTTTTAAGAGCCCACCTATTAAACAAATCTTCTATAATCCAAAGAAGGCTCTTCAACAGTCTGCTTCCCTAGACATCCCTAACAACAAAAACCCTTTTGTCTATTTGAATGTTCTTGGCAAACCTTGGGGTTTGAACTCAACTTCATGGGAACCATTAAAATCCCATCACTATTATAGCCTCACCCTCCATCCAGTTGCAAAGGCTGATACTCCTTGTCTTAGGGCGTTGCCAATGCAAACTGGGTCAATACTATGCTTCTGCTGAATTTATTCTAGGCTCCCTGCTTGACCGTATGGTTCCCCATGCAGACTTTACTGACTGAGAGCACACAGAACTTCAGTCAGTCAATTAACCTCTGTTGCTCTCTCCCTCTCATAATACTATTAATGGCTGTGAGACCTTGTACTCTGCTACTCTTCTGCCCTTACCATAAGAAGGGGAACCTCATGATTATCTTACTTCAGTTAGGGAACTTTCTGTATCTGCTCAGCTTTATTAGAGACTGCCAGTGAGAATTTTGACCTAACATTTTTTGTTTATCTTCACCCAACGATATTTTTCCATTGATTTTTAGAGAGTGAAAGGGACAGGGAGAGACACAGAGAGAGAAACATTAATGTGAGAGAGACACATCAATTGGTTGCTTCCTATGCATGCTCTGACCAGGGCCAAGGATTGAGCCCTCAATGGAAGTATGTGCCCTTAACCGGAATTGAACCCGAGACCCTTTGGTCCACTGGCCGATGCTCTATCCACTGAGCCAAACTGACTAGGGCTTGACCTAGTGCTTGCTGATGAATCATACTTCAAAATGGAAACTGGAGGTTATCAAGCTTCTATTAACGCTATCACTAATCTACACTCCCCTTTAAAAGACAGTCCCCTATCTGAGGTAAAATCAGTCCAGATGGCAGAATTTATCACACTTAATAGAGCTTGTCAACTAGCCAAAGACCAGAGAGTAAACACGCAGGCATGCTCTGGAGTAGTACATGATGCTTTGGAAACAAAAAGGTTTTCTCATCTCTGTTGGAACACCCATCAAAAGTGGCCAAATTCAGGGATTTTTATATGCACTGCTACTTCCCAGTGAAATGGCTTTCATAATGATTGAGATGCATGCTAATGGAGATAATATGGAAATTAAAGGAAATGCTATAGTAGATCATTTTACCAAGCAAGCAGCCTCCACCAAGGTTAAGATACTAACTAACCCCCAAAGGATAGATCTCTGGACTGAATGAAGGAGACTATTATTAAATATCCACACTTAGCTCTGGATCTGGAAAGGGAAGAATGGAAAAAATGTGGTATATTCTTCAGTCAGGCAATCCTTGGCACTCTCAAGATGGCCATTTTGGTGGCATCAGATGATTTCAAGTGGATAGTAGCTGAATTTCTCCATGAAACTACTTGTCATGGCCAAAACAATTTGCTTACTATCTTTTAAAAAATATTTATTGGGATGATATTGGTTAATTGGTTTTAAGTGCACAATTCTATAACACGTCATCTGTATATTGTATTGTATGTTCACCACCCAAGGTCAAGTCTTCTTCAAATACTCTTCTTAGTTAATCATGTCATTTGCAAGCAAAGACAATTTTATTGTTCCTTTATTTTTTATTATTTTTTTTGTTTAAAGTTTTACATATGTCTCCTTTTCCCCAGTTGACGCCCCTCCCCCAGGAAGCCCCCACCGCCCCAGTGTCTGTGTCCATTGGTTATGCTAATATGCATGCATACAAGTCCTTTAGTTGCTCTCTAAATACCCCTCCCCTACCATTTGTCTCTAGATCGATCTATTCTTGTTCATCAAATTATGTTGATCATTATATCCCACATATGAGTGAGATCATGTGATATTTATCTTTCTCCGACTGGCTTATTTCGCTTAGCATAATGCTCTCCAGTTACATCCATGTTGATGCAAATGGTAAAAGTTTCTTCTTTTTTATAGCAGCATAGTATTCCATTGTGTAGATGTACCACAGTTTTCTAATCCACTCATTGGCTGATGGGCACTTAGGCTGTTTCCAAATCTTAGCTATTGTAAATTGTGCTGCTATGAACATAGGGGTGCATATATCCTTTCTGATTGGTGTTTCTGGTTTCTTGGGATATAGTCCTAGGAGTGGGATTACTGGGTCAAATGGGAGTTACATTTTTAACTCTTTGAGGAAACTCCATACTGTCTTCCACAGCAGCTGCACCAGTCTGCATTCCCACCAGCAGTGCAGGAGGGTTCCTTTTTCTTCACATCCTCACCAGCACTTGTTGTTTGTTGATTTGTTGATGATAGCCATTCTGACAGGTGTGAGATGGTATCTCATTGTTGTTTTGATTTGCATCTCTCAGATGATTAGTGACTTTGAGCATGATTGCATATGTCTCTCAGCCTTCTGTATGTCCACTTTCGAAAAGTGTCTATTTAGGTCCTTTGCCCACGTTTTGATTGGATTGTTTATTTTCCTTTTGTTAAGTTGTATGAGTTCTCTGTAAATTTTGGAGATTAAGCCCTTATCGGAAATATCATTGGCAAATATGTTCTCCCATGCAGTGGGCTTTCTTGTTGTTTTGTTGATGGTTTCTTTTGCTGTGCAGAAGCTTTTTATTTTGATGCAGTCCCATTTGTTTATTTTCTACTTAGTTTCCATTGTCCTAGGAGCAGTGTCTATAAAGATATTGCTGCGACATATGTCTGCTATTTTGCTGTCTAAGGGAGTCTTGTAAGATTTTTATGGTTTCCCACCTTACATTCAAGTCCTTTAGCCATTTTGAGTTTGTTTTTATGTATGGTGTAAGTTGGTGATCTAGTTTCATTTTTTTGCATGTACCTGTCCAAATTTCCCAGCACCATTTATTAAAGAGACTGTTTTTACTCCATTGTATGTTCTTGCCTCCTTTGTCAAATATTGATTGAGCAAATCAGCTTGGGTCGATTTCTGAGTTCTCTGTTCTGTTCCATTGGTCTATATGTCTGTGCTTGTGCCAGTACCAGGCAGTTTTGAGAACCGTGGCTTGGTAATATAGCTTGATATCTGGTATTGTGATCCCTCTAACTTTGTTCTCCTTTCTTAGGATAGCTGTGGCTATTTGGGGTCTTTTTTAATTCCAGAGGAATTTTTGGAGAGTTTGTTCTAGGTCTGTGAAATATGCCGTTGGTATTTTAATGGGGATTGCATTGAATCTATAGATTGCTTTGGGTAGTATGGACGTTTTAATGATATTGATTCTACCAATCCATGAACATGATATGTTCTTCCATTTGTTTATGTCTTCCTCTATCTCTTTTTTCAATGTCCTGAAGTTTTCTGATTACAGGTCTTTTAGGTCCTTAGTTAAGGTTATTCCTAGGTATCTTAATTTTTTTGGTGCAATAGTAAATGGGATTGTTTTTTTCATTTCTCTTTCTGTGAGTTCATTATTGGTGTATAAAAAGGCCATAGATTTCTGGGTGTTAATTTTGTATTCTGCTACATTGCCAAATTCATTTATTAGGTCTAGTAGTTTTTTGATGGAGTCTTTGGGGTTTTCTATGTATAGTATCATGTCATCTTCGAACAAGAAGAGTTTTACTTCTTCTTTTTCAATTTGGATGCCTTTTATTTCTTCTTCTTGTCTGATCACTATGGCTAGCACTTCCAGTACTATATCGAACAGGAGTGGTAATAGTGGGCATCCCTGTCTTGTTCCTGTTCTTAGGGGAAATTAGTTTAGTTTTTGCCCATTGAGTATGATGTTGGCTGTAGGTTTGTCATATAAGGCTTTTGTTATGTTGAGGTCTGATCCCTCTATTTCCACCTTGCTGAGAGTATTTATCAAGAAAGGGTGTTGGATTTTGTCAAATTATTTTTCTGCACTGATTGATATGATTATGTGATTTTTGTCTCTCAGTTTATGTGATGTATCACGTTTATTGATTTGCGGATATTGTACCATCCTTGCATCCCCAGAATAAATCCCACTTGGTCTTGGTGTATGATCTTTCTAATGTAATTCTGAATCAGATTTCCTAGAATTTTGTTTAGGATTTTAGCATCTATGTTCATCAAGGATATTGGCCTGTAGTTCTCTTTTTTTGTGGTGTCTTTATCTGGTTTTGGGATTAGGGTAATGCTGGCTTCATAGAAAGAGCTTGGAAGTGTGCCTTCCTCTTGAATTTTTTAGAATAGTCTGAGGAGGATGGGTTTTAGTTCTTCTTTGAATGCTTGGTAGAACTCCCCTGTAAGGCCGTTAGGACTAAGGCTTTTGTTTGCTGGAAGATTTTTGATCACTGCTTCAATTTCTTCGGTAGTTACTGGCCTATTCAGGTTTTTTTTTTATTCTTGAGAGCTTGTTTGGAGGTTCTAGCAGGGGAGCGCAGCTACTCGTATACCCTTGACCGAAGACCGGTCCTCTCCTCTGGGGGGAAGGTCGTTCTCTTCGACCGAGCGCGCAGCTTCGGGAGGGACGCACATGGATCGGTGAGGGAGAAGGGGGACACCCGCCTAGCCAGCCAGATCAGCCGAATCAACCCTGGCGATCAATGGGGTGACAGATGTCGCAGCCAGATCGCCCTCACATCCAGGTGTTTTGTTTTTTTTTATTCTTGATTGAGTTTTGGGAGCTTGTATTTTTCTAAGAATCTGTCCATTTCATCTAGGTTGTCCATTTTATTGGAATAGAGTTGTTCATAGTATTTTTTCATAATCGTTTGTATTTCTGTGGGAATGGTTGTTACTTCACCTCTTTCATTTCTGATTTTGTTTATTTGGGTCCTCTCTCTTTGCTTCTTGGTGAGCCTGGCTAGAGGTTCATCAATCTTGTTTATCCTTTCAAAGAACCAGCTCTTGGTTTTGTTGATCTTTTTATTTTTTTGGTCTCTATGTTGTTTATCTCCACTCTGATCTTTATTATTTCCTTCCTTCTGCTTATGCTGAGCTTTTCTTGTTGCTCTCTTTCTAACTCGTTGAGCTGTAGGGTTAGATAATTTATTACCATTGTTTCTTGTTTTTTGAGATAGGCCTGTAGAGGTATGAACTTCCCTCTTAAGACTGCTTTCACTATGTCCCATAGATTTTGGATTGTTGTGTTTTCATTGTCATTTGTTGCCATGATGCTTTTTATTTCTTCTTTGATCTCTTGGTAACCCAATCATTGTTTAGTAGCATGCTATTTAGCCTCCAGGTGTTTGATTTTTTTATTGTTTTTATTGTAGTTGATTTCTACAATATATGTATATAGGGAGAAAACTCCAATAAAGCAATAACTAATTCAAAATATGCAAACAACAAATACCTAGAGATTAATGCAAACTATAAACAACAACTAATCCAAAATATGTAAACTACAAACCCCCAAACAACAAACACCCAGATGAATCTGAGGAAGCCGAGCTTATTTCCAGAAGGTAAGGTCAAGGAATTGAATGAATGGGGAAATAGCCACAATTCAGTATAGAGGAGGTGGATAGAGAATGAGTGTATAAGCAGAAAAGTAAAAAACTAAATACAAAAAAGAAAAAAATATTAAAGTATATATACAAAAGAAAATTTATTCACGATAAATTCACAAATGTATTCACAATACTAATAACCCCAAAAGAGAGTTAGGGGATAGAAAAGAGTGCAAAAATGATATTGAGAATAGGAAAAAATGTAAGAGAGGAAACAAAGAGAAGAAAAAAGAAGGGGGAAAATATATGTATATAGGGAGAAAACTCTAAGGAAGCAGAGCTTATTTCCAGAAGGTAAGGTCAAGGAATATATATAGACTAGAGGCCTAGTGCTTGAAATTTGTGCACGGGGGGTGGGTCACCTCAGCCCAGCCTGCACCCTCTCCAATCTGGGACATCCCTCTCACAATCCGGGACCACTGGCTCCTAACTGCTCACCTGCCTGCTGGCCTGATCGTCCCTAACTGCCTCTGCCTGCCAGCCTGATCACCCCTAACTGTCCCCCTGCTGGCCTGGTCACCCCCAACTTCCCCCTCCCCCCCCGCCAGCCGATTGCCCCCAACTGCCCCCTCTGTTGGCCTGGTCACCCCTCACTGCCCCCTCTGCCAGCCTGGTTGCCCCACGCAGCCTGCTGTTCGGTTTTTACTGTGAGGGCATCCTGACCAATTTGCATATTATCCTTTTATTAGTATAGACTAGAAGCCTGATGCACGAAATTCATGCAAGGGCCTTGGCCCCAGCCCCGCCTGCTGCCGCTGTGGCCGGGGGCCTCTGCCACCTCTGCCACAGCCCCCTCCCACTGCAGTTTTGTCTGGAAGGAAGGATGGCTGGAAGGACGTCCAGTCTAATTAGCATATTATGCTTTTATTATTATAGATAAAGGGAAGACTTCAGAAATACTCTGATTAGAAGTTGGAATGGGGAAGATGGAGTGGGCTAAGTAGAAGCAGGAAATCTTGTGATTTGGAGAGCATATCAGGCTCATATTTATAAATAAATAAATAGCTTTCCTGAGATATAACTGATACATAACAAACTCCACATATTTAATACATGCATATCACCTGTGTTATACTAGTACACACACACCATGAAACCATTACCTGTGTATCCATCACCCTAAAGTTTCCTTCCACCTTTAAATCCCTCTCTTACTTCCTCCCTGTTTCCTTTCCACTCCCAAGCAACCACTGGCCTGTTTTCTGTCATTATATTAGTTTTCATTTTCTAGAGTCTTATATAAATGGACTCACACAGTATGTCTTTCTCTCTTCTCTTTTTCATGCTTCTTTCATCAACATAAATATTTGTTCGATAAATTTTGTTGAAATTTTGCTAAGAATTTTTTTGCATCTATATATATGTGAGATATTGGTCTGTAGTTTTCTTTTTTGGTAATGCCTCTCTCTGGTTTAGCTAACAGGGTAATTTTGGCCTCATAGAGTGAACTGAGAAGTATTCCCTGTTCTTCAATTTTTCAAGTGTTTGTGTAGAATTGGTGATATTTCTCCCCCAAATGTTTGGTAGAATTCACCAGTGAAGCCATCTGGCTTCTAGTTGTTTTTTTCTTTTTAACTGCAATTTTAATTTCTTTATTAGATATAGGAATATTCAGATTATTATTATTTTTTTCCTTGAGAGAGCTTGGTAATTTATGTTTTTCAAGGAAATTGTCCTTTTTACCTATGTTTTCAAATTTATTGACATAAAGTTGTTCAAAATATTATTCTTTTAGCACCTGTAGATTCTGTCACCACTTATTTCTGATATTGGTAATTTATATGCAATTTTCCCTAATCAATTTGTTTAGAGGTTTATCAGTTTAGTTTCAAAATTTAGCTTTTAGTTTTCTCTTTTATTTTTTGCTTTTCTGTTTTAATGATTCGGCTTTAATCTTAATTATTTCTTGTCCCCTTCTTACTTTGGACCTAACTTTCTCTTCTTTATCTAATTTCTAAAAGTAGAAGCTGAGTCATTGATTTAATACTTTTTCTGATATAGGTGTTTAGTAATAAGTTTCTCTTGAAGTACTCTTCTCAATTACATCCCAAAATTTTTTATATGTTGTATTTTCATTTTCATTCAGTTCAAAAATGTATTCTAGTTTCCATTTTGATTTCTTATTTGATTAATGGCTTATTTATAAGTATATAACACCCCCACCCCAATTTTGAGGTATTTGCCAAGAATCATTATGCTATTGATTTCTAATTTAATTTCATTGTGATCAGAGAACATATCTAGTATGAATTGAATCCTTTTGAATTTACTGAATCTTGTTTTATGGTGTAATTCTCTTCTCTGGCCTTTATGCTATTTTTTCCATGCATTATGCTTGTGCATATAAACCTCACAGTACATTTTTATTATATGTAAGTAGTCAATAATCTTTAAAAGAGATTTAAATAGTAAGAAAAATAATCCTATATAATAAAAGCCTAATATGCAAATTGTCCCCTCTGGTGGTCGTTCAACTGGGAATTCGACTGGGAGACTGGGAGTTCAACCACTCGCTATGACATGTGCTGACCAACAGGGGGCGGCATGGCGGGTGTTGGCGACAAGGCGCTGGCAGCGGGTGGCAGTGGAGGCGCTGCCGGCCCTGATGGGCCTCGATGAGAGTGGGACCGCAGTGGGATGGTGGAGAAGGTGAGCGGGCGGTGCCAGGCCAAGGTGTGGTGCCAGGCGGGGCTGTGGGGCTGCGAGGCTGAGGGCGTGAGCTGGGGCTGTGAGCGTGGGGGTGGGAGCTGAGATCTGATCCCCACAGGCCACCCCGAGGGACTCCACCTGTGCACGAATTCATGCACTGGGTCCCTAGTGTTATATATTTACCCTGTAGTTATTTCCAGTGCTCTTCATTGTATAGATCCAGATCCCCTTCTGATATCATTTTCCTTCTGCTTGAAGTACCTTCTTTAACATTTCTCATAGTGAGGGTCTGCAGATGATAAAATCTACCAGTTGTATGTGGAAGCATTTTTACTTCATCCTCATTTAAAAATATTTTTGACAGATATTTCCTAGCTGGTTTGGTTCAGTGGATAGAGTGTCAGCCACAGACTGAAGGGTCCTGGGTTTAATCCAATTAAAAGCATGTGCTTCGGTTGCAGATTCGATCCCTGGCTTTGGTCCAGGCGTGTGCAGGAGGCATCCAATTGATGTGTCTCTCTCACATTGATGTTTCTCTGTCTCTGTCTCTCCCCCTCTCTTCCACTCTCTCTAAAAAAAAAAAAAAAAAAAAAAAAAAAAAAGAGTCACTGGAAAAATATCCTTGGGTGAGGATTAATAACAAATACATATTTTTGACAGCTATAGAACTATAGGTTGATAGGTTTTTCTTTCAGTACATTTAATACATGCTATTGTCTTCTTGTTTGTAATGTTTCTAATGAGAAATATGATGTTATCCTCAGTTTTGTTCCAATGTAATGTTTTTACTCTCTGGCTGTTTTTAAGGTTTTTTTTTTTTTTATCATTGGTTCTAAGCAATTTGATTATTATGTGTGTATGTTATGTGTTGTTGAGTTGGCCCCAACTCTTGGTGACCAGATGAATGAGTGATATCCTCAACAAAGCCGTGCCTATGGCTTCTTTTATGGAGTCAATCCATCTCATATTTGACTTCATGTTGTGATCATCTTTTCCTACTGCCTTTTAGATTATTATATACCTTGATGTAATGTTCTTCATGTTTCTTGTGTTTGGGTTCTATTGAGTTCCTAGAAGGCAGGTTTGTGGCTAAAAATGCTGTTAGGAGATTGACTTAGTGATGGGAGTTTATAGAGGTTTTCTTCAGATTGATTCAATGTTGTCAGTGGAGTAGGAAGCAAGGTTACTGGCTGAGACTGAATATAGAGGAAGAGATTTGGGGCATGAGAGAAGGTGTAAAGTTGTTATTTAGAAGGTTAGGAGAATCAATGGAGCAGGGAACTGTAATGCAGTCTTCAGGCATCTTTAAGGGCTTAACTAAAATTTTAATAACCATAAATATAAAGTCTGCTTGGTTAGTTGTTTTTTTCCTTCCAGTTTCAGCTGCAAGGGTGCAGATGTGACAGTAATTCAGAGTGGGCCAGGGAGTTGAGAATGTATGCAGGGAAATGATTATACTGATTGATCACTGGATATATCTACATTGAACTTCCTTAAACAGGGTGGAAGCTATTAGAAGGCAGTTTCTTGTTTTCTTTTATTTTTTGTTTTTGCATCTAGGTGTTGAATATGTATTTGCTGATCCATGTATGGGTGTGTGTTAGTAGTAGAAAACCAGGGGTTAAAGGAAGTTGTCTTTTGGAGCACATTAACTCTGTTTTTGATGACTGCTTTGTAAAGTCCTTCACATGGCCTACACAGCTCCGCCTGTTCTGGCTCCAGACGATTAGGGCAGGTACCTCATACCAAGCTCCCACTGTTCTCTGAACTCCAAATATACTGGACTTTCCCCCAACTCTTGCATTTGTCACACACATTTGCATATGTGGTTCCCTCTGCTTTTTAGCTTTCTGAGTAATTAAAATATTCCTATAAACTTAGTATTTATTTAGTATGCCTACTTCTTAGCACTTGTCACAGTTTCAATTTTACATTTGTGTAATTGATAGCTGTTTGCTACTATGCTGTAAGCTTCCTGTGAACAGGACCTTGCCTGTTTTTAGGCCCCGCTGAATTTAGCATAGTCTCTGGCACATTGGTAAGAAACATTTATAAATAAGTAGAGGTGAGCCCTAACCAGTTTTGCTCAGTGGATAGAGCGTCAGCCTGCAGACTGAAAGGTCCCAGGTTCGATTCCAGTCAAGGGCATGTACCTTGGTTGCGGGCACATCCACAGTAGGGGGTGTGCAGGAGGCAGCTGATCGATGTTTCTCTCTCATCAATGTTTCTAACTCTATCCCTCTCCCTTCCTATCTGTAAAAAATCAATACAATATATTTAAAAAAATAAGTAGAGGTGAAAGCAAGTAAGTGTGATATGTGAATCTTGAGGTGGAGGGCATCATCTTCCTTTTAGAGAAATTCAGAGAATTCACAAGAAACTTGCTAACGCTACATGCCAACCTCCAAAGCCTGGCCTGGAACCCCGTGGAGAGTATTTGGGAGGAAGGTAGGGCGCACGAGAACCTCTTAATCCCACAGTCCCCGTGGGAGGCGCCTGCGTACTGGCCTCCCCGGATATGCGCAGGGGAGCAGGGCGGGGCTTCCGTAGCCTAGGCAACAACCCGGAAGCGGCGGGCTGCGTTTACCTGTGGCGGGCCGGGCGGTTCTGGTGCCTGAAGTTTCTGGTCGTGGAGAGCAGCTGTCGGGAGCGGCCAGGCAGGTTGAGGTGACGGGGCGGAGTCCTGCAGGCGTCAGCCCCGCCGAGTCGTAGGGACCCGGCTACCAGGCGCCGTGGTGGCGCCTTTCTGTTGCCTGGGGAGGGGACCCCGGCGCCTGGGTGGAGGATCCTTACGACAGAAAGCGCTCCCGCGACTCTGCGTGTTTTGAGAGAGTTTGTGCGTTTCTGGGTGTGGGTCTGGGTGGGCTTGTGTCTAGCACGCGCCCTTCTAGAGCCCCCCCTGAGTGCGCCCGCGCACCGCCTTAATGCACCGAGCTAGAAACTGGGGGGGACCCTACTGTAGCTTTCTAGGAGCTTACAGTCTAGCAGGAGAGTTTACTGAAACTTGTGTTATGGTGTAATTCTCTTCTCTGGCCTTTATGCTATTTTCCCCCCATGCATTATGCTTGTGCATGTAAGCCCCACAGCCCAGCCCGGCGTGCGCGGGGACCCGGAGGATTGCTTAAGTCGATGGGATGGCCAGGAAGGGGTTAACCAGGAGGGGCCGCTTGAATGGGTTTTGGGGACCGAGTGGGCGTTAACCCCCTGGAGAAGGGAGTGAAAGTTTGAAGGGTGTTCCAAACCGGGCGTACCGAATGGGTAGAACTTCAGGGGAAAGCGAGAGCTTTGTTTTAGGATGTGTGGGAGGTTTGAGAGGAGAAAAAACGGGAAGGGTCAGCCTGGCCGCGCGGGGAGGAAGCGGCGGGGTGGGGGAGAGGATCTGGGTGCCGAGCTGAGTTGGATTCCTCTCTGCAGGGAGGGTTGGGGGAGGCGAGGCATTTGAGCTGTACTCTGGTCTTTGTCTGGGTAGTGTCCTTGAGGGGACAGTGTTTGGAAAGATGTCTTGTTTTCCTTTGATCAGTTTTCCACCAGCCAGGGTGGGTTGGCTAAATCTCATCATCATTCTCTTGGCTTAAAATCCTTCAGCGGCAGAAACCGGTTTGGCTCAGTGGATAGAGCGTCGGCCTGCAGACTCAGGGGTCCCAGGTTCGATTCAGGTCAAGGGCATGTACCTTGGTTGCGGGCACATCCCCAGTAGTGGGTGTGCAGGAGGCAGCTGATCGATGTTTCTAACTCTCTATTCCTCTCTCTTCCTCTCTGTAAAAAATCTATAAAATATATTTATAAAAAAAAATCCTTCAGCGGCTTCCTGGATGTCTTTAGGGAAAGTGTTTCAAGTTGCTGTGGCTCTCAAGTCCCTGCTCTGGTCTCTGCCTTTCTTTTCATTGTCTCTCTAGCCTTTCATCATGGAAAATCTTTGTTGGTAAAACTGAACTTCTCACACCCTTTGTAAATGCCCTGCTTCCCCAGCATGCTTTCTCCCTCTTCTAACTTTTATTCATACTTTAGCTCTCAGCTTAAAAACATTTTTTTGGGGAATTCGAGGGAAGAGGCAGGCTTTTCTTACTGCACAGAGTGAGGTATTTCCACGACACTGAATTTACTTGGTACAATTCTCTTTTATTACAATTAGTCATTTAATTGTGGTCTGAGAAACTCTTAAGCTCTGTGAGGGTGCAGACTACTCCAGTTTCTTGCAGTTTCTGTACCTGGCTCTTGCATGTGCTTTCAAAATATTTGTTGGAATAACATGTGGATGATGAAGTGAGTGAGCGAATTAGGGAAAGAAAGATCAATTAGGAGAAGTAACGAGAGTCCAGACAAAATAATTTCTAGTAGAGATGAGGAGGAGGGGACAAAGAAGGGAGGTATTTCAGGGAAAGAATAAATTCTGGTATCTGGTTGACTGTGAGACACGAAGAGAAGGTGATGCTAAGGCTTTAAACTGGAACAACTAGAAGGATGGTAATTCTGTAGGTTGAGCTGATTCAGCATTTACTGAGCAAGCCAATCAGATATCAAGAACTAGAGGTTAGCAGTGTGTGTGTGTTGTGGGGAGTAAGCTGTATTTGGACTCTGTTGTATCTGAGATATTTGGGAGATGTGTACAAAAGGCAGTTGGAAATGAACATTTGGTGTTTTGTGGAAAGGTGTGAATTCTTGATTTGTGGTTTATTTCATTTCACAGTGTGTGTGTGTGCCCAGTGTATTCATAACTGTGCTGAGGGGAGTGGGAGAGATCAGTGGGGGAAGATGTGAACTCCCCCTTGGTGTTCTAGAAACTCAGCTCCCTGGGAGCCAGCACCTCCTTAGACTGTTTATTATTGTATCTCCAGTGTCCTGCCAGTGCCTGGTATGTGGTAGACTCTCAAAAACAGTTACAGGATGAAGAGAGATGGTCTCCAGTGGGAAGACAAGAGCACTGAGATAGAACTGGGTGAAGATCTTTGATTATGTGGTATGTGAGGAGGGGCCAACAGAGCCTGCAAAGCAGGGGTCCTCAAACTTTTTAAACAGGGGGCCAGTTCACTGTCCCTCAGACCGCTGGAGGGCCGGACTATCGTTTAAAAAAAACTATGAACAAATTCCTGTGCACACTGCACATATCTTATTTTGAAGTAAAAAAACAAAACGGCAAAAACACCCGCATGTGGCCCGCGGGCCGTAGTTTGAGGACGCCTGCTGCAAAGAAATGGAGAAAAGAATTGGAGAGAAACCAGGAGAAAGTATTGTGGGAGTCAAGGGAGGGGCGTCTTCCAGGAGTGGGAGTCTGTAGAGCTGGAAAGTCCTGAGAAATAAGAAGAGAGCAGTGATTTTGGCAATTAGGAAGGGTCCAATATTTTCAGTAATTAGGAAGCTGTTGGTATTTTAGATTTTCTAGGCTGTACTAATTATTTGACTCAGCACCACAGAGTCTGTTCCTTGGTTGAGAAAAATGTGTCACCATTATTGTTGATGTTCAAGAGGACACTTTTCAGTGCAAAAATGGTCCCTGTGTTGCAAAAGTTTGAAGTGTAGCCCTAACCGGTTTGGCTCAGTGGATAGAGCGTCGGCCTGCGGACTCAAGGGTCCCACGTTTGATTCCGGTCAAGGGCATGTACCTTGGTTGTGGGCACATCCCCAGTAGGGAGTGTGCAGGAGGCAGCTGATCGATGTTTCTCTCTCATCGATGTTTCTAGCTCTCCCTCTCCCTTCCTCTCTATAAAAAAATAAATCCTACCTAATAATAGAGTAATATGCAAATTGACCGTACCTTCGCTAGGCCCACGATTGGCCATGAGGCGCTGGGGGGCGGGACTCGGGGTGGCCGGGGTGGCCGATTGGGCCGCTGGCGACGCGAGCTCAGCGTCTGCGCCATGGCTGTGCTGCGGCACAGAAGGGGCCTCTGGGGCAACGAGCCCACATCTCGCTGCCGACCATCAAAAGCGGGGAGCTGGGTGTCTGCTCTGGCACCAGCGGACAGACACCCAGCTCCCCCGCGATCGAAAGCGAAAGCGGGGGAGCTGGGTGTCTGTCCGCTCCAGCACCAGGCCAAAAGCCTCCGCCGGAGGCTTTTGAAAGGCCTGGTGCACCAGCGGACACCCAGCTCCCCCGCCATCGAAAGTGGGGAGCTGTGTGTCCGCTCCAGCACCAGTGGAACCCCAGCCATCAAAAGCGGGGAGCAGGCTGCCAGCAGTGTCCGCGGAGCGTGCTAGGCTTTGCGGGGCAGTGGATATGGCCTGGATGGCAGGTTAGGCCTAGGGGACCCTACACGTGCATGATTTAATCATGCACTGGGCCTCTAGTAAAATATATTAAAAAAAAAGTTTGAAGTGTAACTGGAGCTCAGTGAATAGAAGTGCTGACATGTGCCTCTCCTTCGTGAAGGTTAGTGAAAGGAAGTCCAGCGGGGAGGGGGGGGGGGTAGCTTGGTTACACCTTTGTGATTTTACCAGACAGAGGCTGGAATTTAGAGTTGGCCAGTATGTTAGTTTTCTATGCTGTATAACAAATGGCCACAAACTTAGTGGCTTACAACAGTATTCATTTATTATCTCACAACTTCTGTGGGTCAGGAGTTTGGACATGGTTTAACTGGAGTCTGTAGGGTCTCGAAGTTGTGATTAAAGCGTTGGTGGTCTGCATGCTCCTCTGGAGGCTCAGCTTGGGAAAAATCTGCTGCCAGGTTCACCTCACTCAGGTTGTTGGCAGAATTCATTTCCCTGTGGCTGTGTGACTGACGGTCTTGGCTCCTTAGTACCTTTCTGCTGGAGGCTGCCCACAGTTCTTCAAGTTTCCTGCTCCGGGCCATTTTCATAGGCAGTCACAGCACGGCAGTTTGCTTTTTCAAGGCCAGCAGGAAAGACCCTTTTGCTCTTTCTCCTAAGACAGAGTGTAATACAGGGGTTGCCAAAAGCAGGTTTACAGTAGTAAGTATGAGTTTATTCTGTATTATTATTTATTAATTATTGTATTCTTTTCCATACAAACAACTGTAAACCTACTTTTGCCCACCCCATATGAGGATTCCAATTTTTCCACATCCTTGCCAATGCTTGTTATTTCCATCTTTTTTATAACCATTCTACCAGGTGTGAGTTCTCATTTTCCTAATGACTAATTATGTTGGACATCTTTTCATGTGCATATTGACCATTTGTAATATCTCCTTTGGAGAAATGTCTATTCAAATTCCTTAGCCGTTTAAAAAATGAATTATTTGTTTTTATTGTTGAGTTTTAAGAGTTCTTTATATATTCTGAATACACGTTCCTTATGAGATTTATGATTTGCAAATATTTTCTTCCACTCTTTTACTTCCTTGATGATGTCCTTTGAAGCACAACAGTTTTTAATTTTGATATAGTCCAATTAATTTTTTTTTCTTGGTTGCTTAGTAGTGTCAAATCTTTATTTTTTAAATATATTTTATTGATTTTTTACAGAGAGGAAGGGAGAGGGATAGAGAGTTAGAAACATCAATGAGGCAGAAATATCAATCAGCTGCCTCCTACACATCCCCTACTGGGGATGTGCCCGCAACCAAGGTACATGCCCTTGACCAGAATCGAACCTGGGACCCTTCAGTCCACAGGCCGACGCTCTATCCACTGAGCCAAACCGGTCAGGGCAGTAGTGTCAAATCTAAGAAACTATTCCTTAATCTAAGATTCATGAAGATTTGAACTTACATTTTCTTCTAGGTGTTTTGTACTTTTACTAGTAGCTTTTACATTTAAGTCTGTGGTCCATTTTAAGTAATTTTTATATATGTTGTGAGGTATGGGTCCTACTTCATTTTTTTTTATGAAGATATCCAGTTGTTCCAGCACTGTTTACTGAAAAGATTGTTCTTTCCCCATTGAATTGTTTCTTGGGACCCTTGTTGAATATAAACTGATCATAAATATAAGGGTTTGTTTGGACTTCTGTTTCATTCTATATCATTTTAAATTGGTATTTATGGCTCTGGCACTTATTGTACCACCTTCATAGGTGGTTAACTCTCTGTCATTTAACTATTACTCTTATCTTTAAAATGAGTAATAAATACTTCATGGAATTATTGTGAGGATTAAAGGAGATAATATGTGGGAAGAGCTTAGAACAGTGCCTGGGTTGTAGAAGATACTCAATATGTGTTAGCTATTGCCATCATACCACCATCTCTGTTATAATGATCACCATGATCATATCATCACTAGCACCATCATAAAACTTAAGTGTTATTTTCTAAGTTGTATGTGGTTTATTTTCGGGGTTCAGGTGGAAAGTTCTATAATTATTTAGGTGTATAAAGAAGTTCTAGAATGGGAGTTGTGTTGCTTTTTAAAGTATATATATACATATACATATATATGTATGTATATATATATTATATATATATATTGCTAGTGTTCAGGGACTGTGAGTCTTTTTAAAATTTTATATAATGTTTAGTCCAGTGTCCTTAGTATTGCTTTCTTAAGAGCACTGAGCAAATGTTGGCCATTTCAAAATTCTAGTTTAGATTAATCACCCCCATTTAGTATTATGGAAATGGTGTCATAATTCATTTGTTCTCTAAAATTTTGCCACCTTTATTTATACTAAGCACATATGTATCTAATAGTGATTTGAGTATTAGAGTGCTTAAAAAAAGAACTCCCTCTCTCTTTTGCCCTCTTCCTCTTGCATTCATACTGTTAGCATGTGACTGACATTTTCTGTATTAATTATGAATTTATATAACTGGTGACAAACCTTATTACTACTGTTCTAGCACTCTGCTTTAGGTCATAATATCTGCATTCCTAGAGTTTTTTATTAAGCAAGTAGATATAAGCTATTGCTTTGAAATTCTTTTTATCATAGTTAACTATCACAGTTTTCTATTAATTGTGCAGTAAAAGGACCAAGTTTTTTGATAGTTTGTTCCTTTCATTATGCTTAAAATTTTCTTCCGATGTTTTAAAATTTATTTTCCTAGATCTGTTCCCCCTCCACCTCTTCTAGTGATGCTTAATTACTAGTTTCTCTTATATAATAAGAATTTGATATGATTATTACTCCTAGATGTCATTTGTTCGAGTGAACCGTTACAGCCCCCGGGGAGGAGGAAGGAAAACACTGAAAGTAAAGAAGAAGAAAACGGCAGTGAAGCAAGAATGGGATGTAAGTCTCGGTGGTGGGAGAAGCAATGGAATATTACTCTGGAGGAATAGGTGTGCTGACATGGCCCTAGTCACTCAGAATGGCACTCTGAATCGGGTGCAGCATGCAATAGGGTGGAATGTGTTTCTGGGCATGTTACATTCTAGGTCTTGGAGGGAAGAGCAGAATCCTTTGGGGAGTTTTTTTTTTTTTTTTTTTAGAATATAGGAGTTAAGGCTATATACCCTCTACTTCTTTTGAAGAACTGTAACCTTAAGGGGTTGGAGATTGTTTTTGTTTTTTTTAAATTGCCCCTACCTCTACTTTGAGAATTCACTGTTTTAAGGCTATTCTAGCTAACCTGTGTCACTGACGCCTGAATTTTGGGGGTAGTTTTTTTAGATTTCCCTGTATTAACCAGTGATGCTGTAATCTCATGAGTGGCATGTTTGGCTGAAAAAGTGGGTGATCCATGCTCTCTTACCCCTCAAATTGTTTGTTGCTCATCTCCAGAGGGGGTTCACTTGCATACAAAGCTTCTCTTAGGATAAAAAGATAAGTCTCAAGTACCTGGGGCATGATCCATGGCTTCTCTGCTGAATACTGCCTGGTATCACCAAGGGGATTTTTATCTTTTGCAGCCTGGGACTTGGGTTTGGACCATGAGACTTTAGGTGCCTTTGCTTCCTGTTGTGGAGAGTAAGTAGTCAGGGACTGGTTTGGAAATCAGGGATTCTTTTAGACTTGGAATCTTCTGGGTTGTGAACAGCCATTTTAGCCAGTTATCCTGGGCAAACTGGTGGACGTTGGAAGTGGGACAGAGGGATTTCTGTGTTTACATTGTTTTGTTGCCATCTGATTGGCTATAAAATATTTTTTATAAGGGTGTGATTCTAAGGTAATAAAACTGATGAAAAGGAAAAAAAAATACACACTTTAATATAAATATTGTCCCCTTCAGAGTAGTTACTTTGTGAAGTTCACTTTTTATTCTGATATGCTACTATTGTTGAAAACATAATTGAAACCCATCATGTGAAATTGCATCAGAACCTTTCTCATTTACTTTTTATTATCTCCAGTGCTGGAAAAATATGATTTTTGTAGGTAGACTGAACTTGAAAGTCATTTGGAGTGAATGTTAAATGAAGGAGGAGAGATAAACTGAATAATGCTGTTTTGATAAAAACAGATGTTTTTTGAAATGGCTTGTAAATTAGATTTAAAGGCAATTTTAAAAGAAAATTGTTTTAAGCTGCAGGAGTATTAATGAAATTACATTTTCTCCTACAAGTACTAATTACAAGCATATCACTTACTTATATGCCTTAATTCTATTATGATTATTAAAAAAATCCTCATGATCTTATAGTTGTATCTTGTACTTTTCTAAATCAATATGAAAGGAATAATAGTTTCAGCATAGAAAAACCTTGAGCTAAATATAAACTACAGCCGAAAATTTAAGTCTTTGAATACATCAACAGCTGTTTCACCAGACTTAGTTCTCTGTAGTTCTCTTAAGAGTAAAACTCGCCTGTGTCACAAGATGGCTGAAGGCATTGTGGAAAGGCCCAGAATGCAGGACTGCTCTTTACAGCTGTCTAGGCGGCACCGCACGATTTCACAGGGGTACTGTTTACATAGACGAGGGTGTTATTGTGCAAGTGTGGTCCCTGCCATGTTGGTTTTGTGCCTTTTTACTTAAGTGACTATTTTCACATTTTATGAAATTATACAAACTTTGTCTCTTATTATGATAGGTTCCATGCTTATGGTGTTTGCATGATCACAAATTGAACCTTTCTATAGTTAGTGATCACAGTTTATCTTTGAGGAATTTTTACAAGTGCCTCATTCCATGGAATACAATCTGGAAACTACAGCTTTAGCTTATACTTATTTGAATTATATACCACCCTGCTTTATTCATTGTTTTAATATAATGTATATCTGCTTGGTGAATGTAGTCCTTATTTTCTGTAAGATACTTAATTTTCTAAAAGACACCTAAAAGTAATCCATATTAATATTTAAATTGAGAATACTGGTTCCCGGAAAGAAAGGCTTTTTGTTTTGTTTTGTTTAAATATATTTCTTTATTGATTTCAGAGAGGAAGGGAGAAGGAGAGAGAGATAGAAACATCAGTGATGAGAGAGAGTCATTGATTGGCTGCCTCCTGTACGCCCCCTACTGGGGATCGAGCCCGCAACCCAGGCATGTGCCCTTGGCTGGAATCGAACCTGGGACCCTTCAGTCCGAAGGCTGATGTTCTATCCACTGAGCCAAGCCGGCTAGGGCAATACTAATATTTTATAGGAAACATTTTTTTCTTTAAATAAAATTTATCTTTTTTACAGAATACTGTGAATGATCTAACAGTTCATCGGGCAACTCCTGAAGATCTGGTAAGTTTAATATCAAAAGTTAATATTTGTTTAGTGTTTATTTGATATTTGGTTTCTAACCTTCAGAATAGGAGCCAGAGGTACTTCCCAGAAGTTGTTATATTTATCTTGCTTATGTCTATATAAAATCAAAAAGCATATCTTCTGGACTTCCTGATTTTAACTAAGAATATCAATTAGCATGTATTAGAATTTTCCTAGTTAGATTTCTCTAGTCTAGTATTGCCCTGTATACATCTATCATCTTTTCCTATCTATAGATATATCTTCAGCATTATTTGCGATTACTTCCCTGTACAAACATACTGGTCTAGTCAATGTAGTAATTTATTCCTTGAACAGGCCATTTATATTTCCATATTTGGGTCCCAATTCTATTTTCCTTACTTGGAACAGTTTCCCTATTTTCTTCTCTATCTGCCCAAATCTTCCTTTGTTACCTTATGCTAGTTCAAGTCTTATTTTTTTAAAGTTTCTACTATATATGTAGTTTTTAAAAAATAATTCATATACCATAAAATCCAGCCTCTTAAAGTGTACAGTTTATTGATTTTTTATTAGATTCACAGAGTTACGCAACCATCATTACTTCCTAATTATAGAACATTTTCATCACTCAACAAAATGAACTCTCTACCCATTAACAGTCATTTCCTATGCACTCCCCCAAACCTTCTCGATAAATCCTTGGCTTCAACTAATCTACTTTATGTCTCTATGGATTTGACTATTCTGGATATTTGGGTTGTTTCCACTTTTTGACCATTATGAATAATGCTGCTATGAACATTCATGTAAAGTTTTTGTGTGAAAATATGTTCTCAGTTCTCTTGGGTATATACCTGTGAGCAGAATTGCTGCATCTTATGATACCTGTATTACTTAACTTGCTGAGGAACTTCCAAACTGTCTTCCAAAGTGGTTGTAATTTATAGTCTCACTAGCATATATGAGGGTTCCAATTTCTTCACATCACTTGTCAACTTGTTATTGTCATCTTTTTGGTTTTCATTCTTCTAGTGGGTATGAAATGTAATCTCATTGTGGTTTTGGTTTGCATTTCCCTAACGACTAATGATGTTGAACAGTTGAATACCTTTTCATGTGCTTATTGGTCATGATTGGCCATGGTATCTTTGGAGTAATGTCTATTCCAATCTTTTAGTCATTTTACTTTTTCTGTTTTTATTTTTTCCATCACCATTATCTCCTCTATTCCCTCTTCTGCTTTAAATATTGAATTATTTGTGTTTTTAGTGTTGAGTTGTAAGAGTTTTTTTAATATATTCTGGATACAAGTTCCTTATGAGAGAAATGATTTCAAATATTTTTTTCCATTCTTTTGGTCGTCTTTTCACTTTCTTGATAATGTCCTTTGAAGCACAAAAGATTTTAATTTTGATTGAGTGCAATTTATCTAATTTTTCTTTTGTTACTTGTGCTTTCAGTGTCATATCTAAGAAACCATTATCTAGCCCAGAGTTCACAAAGATTTACTCTTATATTTTCTTCTTTTTTTCATTGTTTAAATTTTTTATTGAATTTATTGAGGTGACATTGGTTAATAACATTATATAGGTTTCAGGTGTACAGTTCTATAATATATCACCTGTCTATTGTATTGTGTGTTTACCACCCAAAGTCAAGTCTTCTTCCATCACCATTTATCTCCCCTTTCCCTTCTTCTGCCTTCCCCCACCCCTTTCCCTTTGGTAATCACCTATGTTTTCTTTTAAGATTTTTATAGTTTTGGCTCTTATGTTTAGGTGTTTGATCCATTTTTATTTAAATTTTGCATATAGTGTGAGGTAGAGGTCCAGCTTCATTCTTTTGCAAATGGATATCTAGTTTTCCCAGCACCATTTGTTAAAAAGACTATTTTATCCTCATTGAATTTTCTTAGCACCCTGGTTGAACATCAATTGTCCATAATATAAGGGCTTACTTTGGACTCTCAATTCTATTTCAGTGATCTATGTCTATCCTTATGCCAGTACCACACTCTCTTGATTTTTATAGCTTTGTGGTAAGTTTGAAGTCCTACTTTTTGAAGCTGCCCAACATTTGATAGTTCTTCTGAACTGTTATACTTACTACCTACATAAGGCATTGAGTATATCCTGTCTAATGTATATCATTGATCTTTGTATATACCCAATTTCCCTGGAAAGATTATTAGTGCTTTTTGAGGAGTAGAAAACATATCTTCCATATCTTTCTGGACCTACGAATCTTAATCCTGGTAGCTCATTAACTATTCATTGAGGATAATGCTCAATTGATTAAAATTTTTTAATTATGAAAAATTTCAAACTCATGTGAAAGTGCAGACAAAATTATAAAGAGCTCCTATATAATATTCACCCAGATATAATGTTAATAAAATTTTACATAATAGCTTCATTTATCATTTCCCTTTCTAACATTGCTGAAGCATTTTATTTTTTAAATCTTTATTGATGAGAATATTACAGATATTCCCCTTTTCTCCTACATTGGCCCCCTCCACCCGGTTTCCACCCTGCCCCAGGCCTTCACTATCCTATTATCTGTGTCCATAGGTAATGCATAAATGCATATAAGACCTTTGGTTAATCTCAGTCATTGTGTGTAATTGTACATACTGTATATGTACATACATATATAACTGAAAAGTTTAATAAAACAGTTCTTTATTATGTATGATATGTCTTGATATTTTTTATTCTGTATTGTATTTTATTTAAAATGTGTTGGTTTTGACCCACTAGTTGATTTTTACCACCATCAAATGAGTCCTAGCATGCAGTTTGAAAAGCACTAGTTTAGGAATTAGAAATTAATATACTTTCTATTTTGTCTTTTACCTAGAAGACTGTGAAAATTTTGGCTGTGAATATATATAAATATATTTATGTTGAATCAGAAAAAATGAAAAAAAGATGAAATATATTAGGTGGTCCTACCACTTAGATAGGCACCTTCTTTGTTCCAGAAACATTATTTTATATGCTTTTTTCTATATAGATACGCCGACATGAAATACACAAATCGAAGAATAGAGCATTAGTACACTGGGAACTCCAAGAAAAAGCTTTGAAGAGAAAATGGAAGAAGCAGAAACCGGAAATTTCTAATCTTGAGAAAAGGAGATTGTCTATCATGAAGGAGGTAATGCTAAACTGCAATATCTTAGAAAGAGAAGAAAGATAAATAGGTTTCTCTCTTTCCCCCCAAATTTGATTCACATTGGAGAGAGTAGTAATTACTGTGCCCTTACATGATGAGCTACATGTGAACTTTGAAGAAAGCAGCAGTGACAATTTCGTCTCTACAACTTAGACTCTCCAGTGGGAATCATATCTAGCAAATTATTAACTTCTCAGTCTAAATTTTCTCATCTTTAAAATGGGAATAACATTACTTGTCTGATTGTATTATTATGAGATTTCTACAGTGATCAGCACAGTCCTTGGCAAGTGATTAGTGCCTTATCCTACCTAATAAAAAGGTAATATGTAAATTACCATCACTCCGCTATGCCCACGATTGGGCCAGCGGGAGGCGCAGGGGGCGGGACTCAGGGTGGCTGGGGTAGCCGATTGGGCTGGCGGGACGCTGAGCTTGCGTCGCCGGTGGGACGCTGAGCTCATGTCGCCAGCGGCGGCGTGAGCTCAGCGTCTGCACCATGGCTGTGCCGCTGAACAGAAGGGGCCTCTGGGGCAGCGAGCTCACGTCCCGCCGCAGACCATCAAAAGCGGGGGAGCTGGGTGCCTGTCTGCTCCAGCACCAGGCCTTTCAGAAGCCTCCGCAGCGCCGGAGGCTTCTGAAAGGCCTGGTGCACCAGTGGACAGGCACCCAGCTCCACCGCGATCGAAAGTGAAAGTGTGTAGGGGTCCCTACACGTGCATGATTCAATCATGCACTGGGCCTCTAGTTATATATACTAGTAGCCCTGCACCTGAATCTGTGCGCCTGTAGCTCGCTGCTGCCCTCCAGTAGCTCTCCGCCCACTGCCCCACCCTCTTGTACCTCCCCCCACCCTCCCCTCATAGCTTGCTGCCCTGCCCCTTCCTGTAGCTCTCCACCGCCTGCTTGTAGCTGGCTGCCCCACCTTCCTGCTGATCTGTGATCCGGTGAAGCGTAACGACCATTTGCATATTACATCTTTATTATATAGGATAAGCTGCCATAATTCTTTTTCTCAATTTACATGCACTGCTATTAGATTACTTTGCAAAAATGTGTGCTTGTCCAACAGGTTAGTAAGCCACTTGTCTTTGCTTAATTTTTGCTAGATGTAAGGTGTTTGGATAAGGAATCAGATGTGTCAGAATAAACAATATGAGAAATAAGAAGAAACTATAGCAAAAAATCCGTCTTTTACTTGGGCTGAAATCATTGTGAAAAAAAATGTGCTCCCTTTGTAGTGTTTCTTGTTCGGTGTTGAAGCAGATGGCGCTTGGCTGTCTGGGTGATCTTTCACTGCAGCTTTAAGCCATACTCTTTTGAGGAGCTCAATAGGTTTCATAGTGAAATATAAAAGTCTTGGTTTTATAAGTCATCAGGAAGAATTATATCTCCCAAATAAATGTTCACATGAGTTTATTAAAAGAACACTAGATTAAGAGAGATGGGTTCTTTACAGATAAGTAACTTTTGGTGATCTTGGACAAGTCACGTGCATTTCAATGTGTGGTAATTCTTAGTGAGAGGCCTAAGAACACACATCTGGCCAGGCAAAAAGGCAGCCTCTTTGAGGTGACTCTGAGCTTTTGTTTCTCCTTCCTAGTTGCTCCTGCTCAGGTCCTGAATTTCCCTCCCTTCCTCCCTCCCTCCCTCCCTCCCTCCCCTCCTTCCTTTCCGATGTGGTCTGAGTAGGGGTTGAAAGAAGAATGGCGAGAGAGGATGAGTGAAGGTTTTCTGTCTTCTTTCTGTAGTGCCACATCCTCAGGCTCTCGTCTGCTGTTTCTCAACCCTGATTCATATTAGAAGCAGTCAGGGATGAGAACTTCCATTTAAAAAAGAACTATATCTGGACCCAGATGTATCTATACTCAGATGTTCTAAGTGGGTCTGGGATGTCCCTCGTAGGTATGTTTTAGACTGTTTCTATGTAGTTTTAATATGCTGTCAGGGTTGAGAACCCCTGCTGGTAGTGGGATTTAGGTATTATTCCTTGGAGGTTATTCCATGTTGGTACTGAGAATCCTATCTTTTCTTTTTCATGGCCAGCTAGTATACAGTTATACCACACTTTATTTACCCAGTACTTTATTGGTGGACATTTAGGTTGTTAGAGTATGTTAGAGTATGCTTATTTTAAGCTTCTGGAAAAACAAAAGATCCCAAAATAGAGTGATTTAAACAAACTCTGTTTCTCATTAAACTGTTCAGAGGAAAGTGGTAGTTAGGGGCCTCTGCCTGAATTTTACATGTTCTTCATTCTATGACTTCCGTCTCTGAGTGCAGAATGGTTGTCTCAGTTTCCTTCAGCTGTATCCCAGCCAGCAGGAAACAGGAAAGAGAGTGCGTGCTACTCCTTTTACATACAAGCCAGAAGTTCTGGCTTATATCCTACTAGAGGCCCCGTGCACGAATTCATGTACCAGTGGGGTCCCTCGGCCTGGCCTGTGGGATTGGGCCAAAACCGGCTCTTCGACATCCCCAAAGGGTCCCGGATTGTGAGAGGGTGCAAGCCAGGCCAAGGGACCACACCGTGATCGGGACCAGGGAGGGATGCGGGAGGTTGGCCAGGCGGGGAAGGACTGCAGGAAGACTCCAGGGCGTGTCCCGCCTGCTCAGTCCCGATTGGCCGGACCCCACCAGCAAGCTAACCTACCAGTTGGCGCGTCTGTCCTACTCATAGCAACTGGCCGACTGGTTGACTGTCTGCCCCCTGGTGGTCAGTGTACATCATAGCCAGCAGTTGAGTGGCCTTAGCATATCATTAGCATATTACCCTTTGATTGGTTGAACGGCAGACCGGATGACCAGACACTTAGCACATTAGGCTTTTATTATATAAATTCATCACATGACCATTCCCACCTGCAAGAATGGTTGGGAAATCTAGCTATGTACTTAGCTAAAACTTGGGAGTTCTGCTGTTAAAGGGAAAATGGAAAGAAAGGATATTAATAGGTAAGTAGGAGTGTCTACCACCTACAGATCATTTCTAGCCTTGCCCAGTATAAATAATTTAATGAATGTCCTTGAATATGTTTTGGGGTACATGTATATTTGTAGGATAAATTCTTAAAAGTGGAATTGCTGAGTCAAAAGATATGCTCATCTGTTATTTCAATGTTGTTAACTTTGTAACATCTGTGTATACTTGCATTTAGAGCTTAAATGGCTAATTTAGGGGTAGAAATTTAGTGCATGGGATAATATAATTTAAGTTGTAAATATTCTCAAATATTTCTAGAGTGGTATATTGGCTTTCAGTGTGTCCAATCCTTGTAACGCTCCTATGGGGTTGGGGAGGTGGTCATATTGTCACTGGATGACGAGCCTGGAGTGAGATTGCCTGAGGACAGCCGGTAGTGTGTGGGTTCTTGACTTTGTGCAGGAAAGATTTCACAACACAAGTCCAGGTGATTTGGAGAGTATGTTTATTAAAACTGGGGATAGGGAAAACAAAGGTAGGACTTGAGGCGGAAGAAGCAACAGGAGAGAGCCTAGGTGATGCTCTGCTTTGGGTCCTAGAAACGTTAGAGGAAACAAGTGAGCCACGGCGGGGCCACTGTTAGCTTACTGGAAAGTCAAAGGAAAAGGGGATCTCCGAGACAGATTCAGGGGGTAAGCCTGGGACTAGCTACTGCTGCCTGCTGCTCCCCTGATTGCAAGTCTTGTGGGGATTCTTAGAGTTTAGGAGAGAGGAAATAAAAAGTTCATGCCTGAGAACTGGCATGGGGGGCTCTAGGGAGAGCCTGTGCTGGTATCTGTTGTCTTGAGGATTTTATCTCTCTTTTGTGGGTGAGAATCTTAGGGGACAGTTTCAGCAGACTATTCATCAGCTTTTCAGGTATGTTTTTAATATGCTGATGCATCAAAATGAGCGTATAGGGGAGTTGGGGATTATTCTTTGGTCGGCTTCACTGTTTTACTTTTATCTTAGGTTTGTCTGGCTTTAATGGTTTTTTGTTATTTGTTTCCCTAACTTCATCCATCCTTGGATTTGACTGGCACGAATGGCATTAACTGGGTCTCAGTCCTCTATTTCCCTGACCAGGGTGATTTAAGCTATGTATTCTCTGGTTAGAGAGGAGAGGTATATACCATTTGTTCTCAAGTGCCCTTGGTTAAGGATGATAAGGTCTTACGATGCACTAGCTGCCTGCAAGGTGTTGAAATTGTTTGGCCTTGTTTAGTTATCTTGTCTCAGATTCCCCATTCCACTTGCTCAGGAATTTTCCTACCTTCTTACTATCCTGCCTTAATATCTTCATTGACACATCAAGAAACTAAGGTTAAATAGGTCAGGTTTTACTTAGTATCTTTTGACTGGGCCTAGGGTCCCAGTCTTCTGGCTCAAAAAGTGCTGTCTGTTTTATACCACTCCAAAGCTTACTCTTTGTGGAAAGAACAAATCCAGGACTGTATTTTTACCAACTGAGCTATATCAGGGGAATTAGGGGAAAAAGAAAGAATGTGACTTATATTAATTTTCTCTGTATCCTAAAATAGTAACTGAGATCATATTATATACTTGTGTTCATGGTTTGAGCAGGGGTGGGGAACTGTTTTTCTGTCAACAGCCATTTGGATATTTATAACATCATTTGTGGGCCATACAGAATTATCAACTTAAAAATTAGCTTGCTGTATTTGGTCAGATATTTAATTAACTCACCCCTAATGCCTCGGCAAGGCCAGACCAAATGATTTCTCGGGCCTTATATGGCCTGCAGGCCGGATGTTCCCCACCCCTGGCCTAGTGAAGTTCTGGTAAGAGCATTTGTGACTAGCTGTCCTATAGATTTGAGCCAGTGCTGGAAACTGGACAGTTTCTAATTTTAAGACTCCTTTTAACTTAGGAATGCCCTCTGATGGTGATAGGTAGAGTTGACCTGCTTTTACTCTAGCTTGTGTCCTTGCTTGTAATTATGTGGAAAGTGCATAATCAGAGGCACTACTATAATGGTATTTTTAATATTCTCATCTCTCCAGGATAAAAACCCAAATTGTTTATAAAAACAGAAGCATCACGTGCTTGTTTAATACCCTAAAACTCATATTTTACATCATGTTTTTTAAGTTGTGGGTTATGAAATCACTTTATTGGTTGAAACCGCTGAGTTTATGGCTCAGAGATTCATACCTTTAAGTCTATGGCTCAAAGATTCTTATCTTTAATCAGTGTTTTTCAAATGTGGATCATGACTAGTTAATGGATAATGAAATCAATTTAGTGGATTATAACCATCATTTAAAAAAGTAGAACAGAAACTAAAAAGAATATATCAAATTGGTTTCCAAAGACTAAAATTAAATAAAACTTTTTTTTGTGTTACATATTTGCATTTACATGTGTGTATTTGGTCACAATTTAATAGTGTATTTCTCAGAATTGCAGCCAAGCATTTGAAATCCACTAATTATTGTAATAGCCCCATCTACTGGTACTTAAGGATATCACCACTGAAGGATTTTAGTAAGACCTATGGTTATTTTTATGCTTTGTGCCTTTGTATGGATTTTTCCTTTGTGATTTGATAAGTATATATATATTCTGAATAATAATATTTGTCAATATATATATGTAGATTCTTTCTGATCAATACCAGATGCAGGATGCGTTGGAGAAATCTGATCATTTGATGGCTGTAACCAAAGATCTGTTTGTTGATTTTCCTCGTAGACGCACAGGTAAAATATTCAATTCAAACAAAATCTCCTTTTTATTTTATTTATAGGCACAAATGGATATTTGGAAGAATTTAAAATATTTTTTCAGGCATTATATTATTTATATTACAAGTATTTTAGAGTGGATAGCATATAAGAATTATTAGGTATACATTCATTATAATTTGTTTGCTTTTCACTGGTAATCTTAACTATTACAAATTACTCAACTAAGGAAAAGTAAAGTGTTATTATCTATTAAAATATTTTGTGGTGCAGGGTACTAGATTTTATAATTTAAAATAGGACTTGATTTTTATTTTACTAATATTAAATTATCATATAATTGAAGTATCTGTTTATATGTAAACTAGCGTTCGGGTTGCAGGAAAAATCCTGCAATAGGGTTTCCTGCTGCACTCTACCCCGCCCCGCCTGCTCTCCTCCCCTGTCCCCCGCCCCGCCTTCTCCGCCAGCCCCCCTGCTTTTCTCCCTTCTCCACCAGCCCGCTCTCCTTCCTTCTCCCCTGGCCCCGCCTCCGCTCCTCCATTCTCTCCCGCCCCGCCTTCTCCGCCAGCCCACCCGCTCTCCTCCCTTCGCCCCTGGCCCCGCCTCCACTCCTCCCTTCTCCCCCGGCCCCGCCTCCGCTCCTCCCTTCTCCTCCCCCCGGCTTGCTTGCTTCTCCACAGCTTTGCTCCCTTCAGCAGCTCTTGGCTTCTTTCTATGCTGTCTTGATATGCAAATTAGCCGCCATCTTTGTTGGGGTAATACTCGTCCTGATTGGTTGGTGGGCGTGGCTTGGTGTAGCGAAGGTGCGGTCAATTTGCATATTTGTCTATTATTAGATAGGATTGAGTAAAACTTAATTTGAAATCTAAAGCAACATGTCTCTCTCTGAGAGGAACTTCCCGTCTCCTAATTCAGTATTATTCATAATGAGTATATAATCCATTTTTTATTTTAATCCCTAAAAAGGAATAATTAGTTTTTAGTTTAAGGTTTGAATCCTGGCTCAGCCAATTATCATTGTGACTCTGGTCCAGTTGCTTCAGGTTTATGAGTTTCAGTTTATTTATCTGTAAAATAATAATAGTAACAACCTCATAGAATTTTGTTAGGGTAAAATTATTTAATTATATGTAAAAGCACCTTAGAACTATGCCTGGTATATAGTAAGTACTGTATAAGAGTGAGCTGCTGTTGTCTTTAAAGATTTTCATATCCTGATACAAACCTATGGCGGTATATAGTGCTTGTGAAATTACTTTAGTGAAATGAAACAAAGTCATCACGGCATTTTCTTTCTGCAGGGTTTCCGAATGTAACAGTGGCTCCTGATTCCTCTCAAGGGCCCATCGTGCTAAATCAAGACCCCGTCACCCAGGCCATCCTTGGTGACTCTGTTGTGGAGCCTCAGGTAATGTGCTCTGCTTACAGCCAAAATGCTCATGCCAAAATTAAGTTTAAGTTGATGTAGGTATCGTGGTAAGCATTTCAAAAGCTTAAATGCCAACAAATACCAAGATGTGGTTGCTGGAATTGCTCTTAATTATATTGCACCTTCTGTGAGTATAGTGTTTGTGCTAAGATAGGGCTGGATAATAATAGCTAACACATATTGAGCATTTACCTAGTAGGTAGGCACTATTATCCTCATTTAGCAGATAAAAAAAACAGAGGCTCAGAAAATTTCTAAGTGACCTGTCCAAGATCACATAGCTAGTTAGCATCAGAGATGACATTCAAATCTAGACTTCTAGCTCCATAAGACTGCTGCCACCATCTGCCAGTGTGGAAACAGCAAGGAGTCTTCCGCTTTGAAGTCAGGTGGTTCTGTGTTCATATTTTGCTACTTACTAGGTGTTTGATCTTGAATTAACTTCTGAAATGGCTTAGCGTGTTTTTTGTTAAATAGAATATACCTGGTATGGTTGTTTCTTCTAATGTATTAGTATGTTTAAAAAGTAGCTACCCAGGAAATTTGGCATTTATTGACTAGTTATATGGGACAATTGTAGTATAGCAGTAAAACATTAACTAGCTGTATCCTAATATAATTAGAACTCATAATTAATAAAAATGTTTAGAATTTTGAGATAGTAAACATTTTTTAAAAGTCCATGAAGCCCTGGCCAATGTGGCTCAGTTGGTTGGGTGTCGTCCCATGCACCAAAAAGTCGCTGGTTTGATTCCCCGTCAGGGTCCATTGCCTATGTAGTGGGCATGTAGGAGGCAGCGTTCGATGTTTCTCTTTCACATTCATATTTTCTCTCTCCCTTTTTCTCTCTCTAAAATCAATTAAAACATTTTTTAAAATCCCATGAAGAACTTAATACTAAAATAAAACTCTGGCCCAGCTGGCGTGGCTCAGTGGTTGAGTGTTGACCTATGAACCAGGAGGTCATGGTTCGATTCCCGGTCAGGGCATATTCCCGGGTTTCGGGCTCAATCCCCAGTGTGGGGTGTGCAGGAGGCAGCCGATCAGTGATTCTCTCTAATCATTCATGTTTCTCTCTCACCTTTCCTCTCTGAAATCATCTATGTATATAAAGAGCCAGGATCCGTAATGTCCAAAATGACTGGAGGCTCGACCCAACGCCAGGCTGTGCACGCAGCAGGCTCGGGTGGGAGGGGACTTGTGGCAGTGGGGACGGGGGCGGGAGAGGTGAGGCCCGGCGGGGGGCGGTCTGTACTCCCCACATGGCCAGGGCGGCTGTGAGCGCTCCTGATGGCCCACAGGCGCTGCTTCAGCTCGGCCTGCCGGCTCCGCTTGGCCCCATTCACAGAAGCGCAGGCACCACCTCCATGCCACACCCCCACTTCCGTCAGTCCCACCGGCCCTGAGGCGCCCTCCCCAAGCTGTTTCCTGGAAGATCCCGCCCTCAGAGTGTGCCTGGCTCCTGAGGAGGTGGGCGGCACCGCAGGCAACATTTGGTGGCCATTATTCTGCCTACCACAGTATGAATCAGAGAGAATAAAGTGAAAAAGGACAACGGCCACAAACATTTAAATCTGGAAGGCGGATGAATGTGGTCCGTGCCTTAGCAGCCCGAGGACATTGCCCCTGAAGTGAACCCTAAGCCAGGAGTGAGAAGGGGGCACCAGGGGTTACCCTACAAAACCCCCAAAGGCGCCCGTGTTAATGAACTAAGTACCCCTGGAAGTGGGAGCAAAGCTGGGGCCAAAAACAGGAGGATTGGTCTACAAAGGGCTCTAAACCTCAGATTTCCTTCTCCCCTCCTCACAGGTGGGCAGCTGTCTTGTCCCTGCCTCAACAAAGACAGAAGGTTCATTGTCCTGAGAGGATAAAACAGGGTCAGGACAGTTGGGAGGGGCAGCCCTATGACCCACCAGTGGCTTATTTGACTGCTCCATCCTGAATGCGGGAAGCCCGCCTCCCATCCCATCACCTGGGGCCCCTCCCCTCTGGCTCCCAGACAGTGAAGTCAGGGCTAAACTCTCCAGACAGGACACTCCAGAATTTATTCCCTTCAATGTCTGATTATATTAACAACAAATATTTTGTTACTGTTGTTTCATTTCCTGTTTGTTTTCATTTTATTCTCCCTGCATACTGTTTTCTCCAAATTGTTTGTTTTTTTCCTGTTTGTATTAGTTCTCTTTCAGAGTCCAACTCACCAAGAAAAGAATACCTAAATAGGTTGGCATCAGAGATTTCCCAACGAAATAGCCCAACCCCAACTCTCGGTATTGAACCTCTGAGTCAACCAGCCCTCATACCCCCTTCCCCCCCCACATAGGGCTACTCAGCAGATTGCTTTCATAAACTGTTTTTTATATTCTTTAAGCAATTACAGGAAAATGCAAAGGTCTTAAGTGGTCAGTATAATGGCTCTTGACAATTGTATGCACATGTGCAACCCATACCTCACTCAAGATATAGCTCATTTCCATCTCCCCAGAAAGTTTCCTCATGCGCCAGTCAACACCTCCCCCACCACAGAGGCAACCGCTATGCTATTCAATCTCTTAGACATGAGCAGATAACCAGGGGTCATCAGTATTTGAGAAAAACCTCTAATATAACAAAAATAAATAGAATTTTGAGGAAACAATATGCAGGGGGGGGGGAAACTTAAAAACAAAACTATTATTTCTATATTCAGACTTAGGAAAATATATGGCACATGTGAAATACAAATTAGATGTTGTTTTGGGGGGAAAACACTTTGAGAATGAATAAAACAAAACAAAAAAGTTCTTAGACTTAGATAATATCGTAGCAGAAATGCAAACTTACTTAAAAGGGGTCAGCAGTCCGACTGGTGTGGCTCAGTTGGTTAGGCATCGTACCCTGCACCAGGAGGTTGCTGGATTCCCTGTTAGGGCACATGCCCTGGTTGTGGGCCTATTGATGTTTCTCTTTCTCTCTCTCTCTCTCTCTCTCTCTCTCTCTCTCTCTCTCTCCCCTATTCCCTTTCTCTCTCTAAAAATCAATAAACTATTCTTTAAAATAATAAAATAAAATAAAATGGGCCAGCAAACTATAGCCTGCAGCCAAATCCAGCTCCACCTGCTTTTTAAATAAAGTTTTATTGGAACACAGCTACACCCATTTGGGTTTTTTAAATCTTTATTGTTGAGAATATTACAATGTCTCCTTTTTTTCCTTCCATTGCCCCCTCCACCCTGTTCCTGCCCTGCCCCAGGCCTTCACCACCCTATTGTCTGTGTCCATAGGTAATGCATATCCTATCTAATAAAATGGTAATATGCAAATTAACTGTCACTCCATCACAAAGATGGTGGTGCCCATAGCCACAAGATGGAGGCACCCAGTCCTCTCAGCCCTGCCGGAGTCCCCCAGTCCCGGGGGGATGGTCCCTGAGAGCGGGCAGCTTGAGCAGCCTGGCGAAATGCTTGCTTTGTCGCTGTGGCAACGAGGCAAGCGTTCACCCCGGCTGCAGAGGGCTTCTGGGCAGCGGGCACGGCGATGAGGCAAGCATTCCGCTCCTGGCCGCGATGGGCCTCTGGGCCACAGAGAGCCTCTGGGAAGCGGGCGCAGAGTGGCCAGGCCCTTCAGAGAGCTACTGGCACACAGATTTGTGTGCAGGGCTACTAGTCTTAATAATAAAAGGCTAATATACAAATGGTTGTTACGCGCGATCAGCAGGAGGCCTCGTCCACCACCCGGTGGGTCTTGATGGGGGATGTGAGGCTGTTTCCTGTGTCCCCCGCCCGGCGGGGCTTGACGGGGGTGGGGCTTGCCGGGTCTGGGTCTCATGCGATTGTGAGGCATGCGTGGGTGGGCAGGGACTTGACTCTGGGTCCCACAGCGCATCCTAGTCTCTGACAGGAGGGAGCTTTTCATATACATTTTACTAATTTTCTTTCATCTCTGACACTTCTATTATAGAGAAAGGGCAAATAGCAATATTAAATTATTTCCTATAATTAATTCCCTTTTAATGTGCATGAATTTCATGCACCTGGCCACTAGTTAAAGATATAAAAGAATAAAATAAAATAAAACTTCTGCCTGGCCATTGTGGCTCAGAGGTTGAGCGTCGACCTATGAACCAAGAGGTCATGGTTTGATTCCCTGTCAGGTACATGCCTGGGTTGTGGACTCAGTCCCCAATGGGGGCGGGGGTGGGGAAACATGAAAGAGGCAGCTGGTCAATGATTCTTATCATTGATGTTTCAGTCTCTCTCCCTTTCCTTTCTTCTCTGAAATCAATAAAGATATACTTAAAAAATAAATAAAACTTTTTATGAATGACTAGAGGCCCAATGCATGAAGATTCATGCAAGAACGGGCCTTCCTTCCCCTGGCTACCAGCACTTCCTTCGCTCTGGCCGGAGCTGCCTTTTCGCTCGGCCCGGAGCCACCTTTCCGCCTTCCCAAGCTGCCCAGAGGCCCAGAGCAGCTGGGGCGGTGCGGAATGCCGGCCTCATCGCCATGGTGACTATGCAAGCGTCCCGCCCTGCCCCTGGCTGCTCGGCGCCTGTGTATGCAAATTAACCTGCCATCTTTGTTGGGTTAATTTGCATACTCCTGATTGGCTGGTGGGTGTCGCAAAGGTACGGTCAATTTGCATCTTACTCTTTTATTAGTGTAGATTAGGACTCAGTACCTGTTTAATGCATTTCCTCGTTATTCATATCTTCTATGAGAAAAGAGAATCATCAATTAGAGGGATGATCCTAGGGCAGTGATGGGCAACCTTTTGAGCTTGGTGTGTCAAACTTCACCAAAAAACTGAGCATAACTTGGGTAGTGTGTCACTTTGAGGAAAAAACATTATTTCGCAAATGTTTCATCCTCAGGAGCAGCAAATGTTTCATCCTCGGCATGCGGCCACCTCAGTGGCCGCGTATCATCAGAAATGCCTACGCGTGTCAGTGCTGACACGCGTGTCATAGGTTCGCCATCACTGTCCTAGGGAATTACAAGGTCCGGAATAATTAAAGACTTGTAAAGTACACTGTTTTCTTACAAAGACAGTTCAATAGAATGTTACATATATTTTAAATAGCCAAAACCCATTAGTATATCCCTAGGAAAAAACCATTTATATTTTGGCACTTATTAAAATGGTAGCTTTCAGATAATTGTGGACTCTGTCATGGGGCTGGAGAATTGTCAAGAGCTGAGGTTAGAGAGATAGGATGGAGCTAGGTTATGAAATTAGGAGTAGAGCTACTAAAGCAGGGGTGGGGAACGTCTGGCCCGAGGGCTGTATAAAGCTCTCAAAATATTTGTTTTGGCCCTGCCAAGGCATTAGAGGTGAGTTAATGAAATGTTTGACCAAATATAGCAGGCCAATTTTTAAGCTGATAATTTTGTATGGCCCGAGAATGATTTTATAAATATCCAAATGGCCCTTTGCAGAAAAAAACGTTGCCCACCTCTGCACTAAAGGATTTTGAGAACTGAGACACGATGAAATTGGCTGGAATGTGGAAGATGGATTGGGAGGGACAAAATTGGCGAGAGGATCTGGTTAGAAGACTCAGGTTGGAGTCTTAGTGAGAAGTGGTGAGGACCAGTCCCAAAGCAGTGGCAGTAGGGAAGAAGATAGAAGGGAAGAGGGAGAGTTGTGAGAGTAAAAAGGGGTGGAATTGATAGGGTTGGGTGCTGATTGGATGTGACAAATGAGAAAGACAAATAATTCCCATTGCTTGCTTGAGCATCTGAATGAATGGCGATACTGTTTATGGTCTTAGGTAATCGGGCAGGAATGACAGGAGAGGCTTAGGAGGATGAACTGTTTTAGAGCTGTTGAGTAGGATGATTTACCAGAGAAATCTTTTAGGCATTTAGGCAGTTGGATATAAATGTCCAGGGTTCAAGAAAGATAGAGAATTGCAAATTAATAGCATTCAACTTGTAATTGCAGCTTTGAAATGAAATACAGTCATTTAGTAAGTGAGTCAGATGAGAAGAGAATAAGGGTCCAAAGGAAGGACCTTGAGTCATATCAGATATAAGGGAGGGCTAGAAAAAGAACCAGTAGAGGAGATTGGGAAGGAACAGACAAAAGAATAGAAGACCCAGGAAAATACGGTATAATGGAAGTTAAAAGGAGGAGTGTATCAAGAAAGATATGAGTGGTCATTAATATCTGATGAGTCAGAGAAATAAAGGAAAGCAAAGACTGAAAAATATCCATTAGATTTAAGAACTGGTGTGTTGATGTTGACTTGTAGAGGACAGTCTGAGTGGAGTGGCAGAGCAGAAGCAAGGTGGCAGGGCATAGATGGCGAATGGGAGTGGGGGACAACTCGTTCTAGAAGTTTGGTGGTGAAAGAGAGAAGATAAATAGTAGCTTGAGGGGGAATTGGGTCAGGATAAGATGGGAGAGACTTGGTCACATTTAAATGTGGATGAGCTGAAGCCAGTACGGAGAGAGAGGTTGAAGATGCAGGAGAGAGAAGGGGAAATTGGTGGAGTGGAGGAGGTGAGAGGATTTGGGTTATAAAACACATGGAGCAGCCTTAGAAAGAGAGACCTCTCTTCTGTTATGAAAAAAGAAAAAAAAGAATGAGTGTGCATATAACCAACTTGTGTTGTTATTTTTATGTTGAGAAAGGCTCTTAACGAAATAGATGATGAAGAAGAAGAAACTGTTAACAGCCAGTCAGAGGAAAGTGAGAATGAGTTGGATAACTCTTTAAACTCTCAGTCTAACATGAATGCAGACAGGTATGTATATATGACATAGGTATAAGTACAACACTTTTCTTTTATTCCAAGACCATTTTTTCCAGCTTTATTGAGATATCATTGATAGGTAATCTTGTGTATATTTAAGGTGCACAACTTGTTGATTTGATACATTAACGTATGCAAAATGATCACCATAGCATTATCTAATTCTCTATCACATCACATAATTACCATTTCTTTTTTATGGTGAGAGCATTTAAGATCTATTCATTTAGCAAATTTCAAGTATATAATACAGGATTATTAGCTATAATCACTATGCTGTGCATTAGATCTCTAGAAGTTATTCATCTTATTACTAGAAGTCTTTATCCCTTTACCATTTCCCCATTTTCCCTGCCCCAGCCTCTGTTAACCACCATTCTACTTTGTTTCTGTGAGTTCAGCTTTTTTAGATTTCACATATAAGTAATATAGTATTTGTCTTTCTCTGTCTCACTTATCTCACTTAGCATAATGCCCTCAGGTTTCATTTACATGTCACAAATGGTAGGATTTCCTTTTTTTTTTTTTTCATGGCTGGATAGTATTTCATTATCTATCTATCTATCTATCTATCTATCTATCTATCTATCTATCTATCTATCATCTATCTACCTATTTCCCATCTTCTTTATTCATTCACCTGTCGACAGACACTTAGGTTGTTTCCATATCTTGGCAATTGTGAATAATGCTGCAATCAATATGGGAATACAGATATCTCTTTTGGGTCCCGTTTTCATTTCCTTTGGCTATATACCCAGAAGTGGGATTGCTAGATCATATGGTAGTAATATTTTTTTAGGAACCGCTATACTGTTTTCCATAGTGGTGGCACCAATTTATATTCCCATCAACAGTGCACAAGGATTCCCTTTTCTCCACATTCTCAGCAACACTTGTTATCTTTTGACTTTTTGATAATAACCATTCTAATGGGCATGAAGTGATATCTCATTGTGATTTTGATTTGCATTTCCCTGATTAGTAATGTTGAGTACTTTTTATGTACCTGTTGGTTGTTGGCTATTTGTATATCTTTGTTTAGGTCTTCTGCCTTTGAGTGAGTGTGTGTGTGTGTGTGTGTGTGTGTGTGTATTTGTAGGAAACTGAATTAAGTTTCATTTATTTTAGGGCAAACTCAAAAGGGTTCTTTTCTTTTTTTTAGTAATCCCAGCACATTATTACAAAAAAAAAAACCAACCCCCAAACAAAACCCAACCTGCTGGGTGTGGGGACCATGCTTGTGAACACAGTCCCAACAGTACTATTTTGGTGGTTGATATTTTTCAGAGCATTTCGTTTTTCATTTCCAGAGATCATTGTTAGCAAAGTCCTGTGGGATACTACAAAGTTCTCATTAGCTGTTCTTTAATGTGTAACATTATGCTTGATAAATAAAGGGTGCCTCTGCCCATTTTAAAATTCAGATTTTAAAAAATTCTTTATTGTTTACAGTGTTACATATGTCTCCCCTTTCCCCCATTGACTCTCCCCAGCCACTCCCACCCCCAGCACAGCCCTCACACCCCTAGTGCCTGTGTTCATTGGTTATGCTATATGCATGCATACAAGTCCTTTGGTTGATCTCCTCCTCTTCCCCATCCCCCATCCCCCCAACCCCACCTTCCTTCTGAAGTTTGGTGTACCATGTTTATTGATTTGCGGATATTGTACCATCCTTGCATCCCTGGAGTAAATCTTACTTGGTCATGGTGTATGATCTTTCTAATGTAATGTTGAATCCTATTTCTTAGAATTTTGTTGAGGATTTTAGCATCTATGTTCATCAGGGATATTGGCCTGTAATTCTCTTTCCTTTTAGTGTCTTTATCTGGTTTTGGGATTAGGGTAATGCTGGATTCATAGAGCTTGGATGTGCCTTCCTTTTGAATTTTTTGGAATAGTCTGGGGAGGATAGGTTTTAGTTCTTCTTTGACTGTTTGGTAAAACTCTCCAATGAAGCTATCTGGCCCAGGGTTTTTGTTTACGGGAAGTGTTTTTTGTTTTTTTTTTTAATTGTTTAAAGTATTACAAATAGTAGAATATATGTCTCCTTTTTCCCCTATTGACCTCCCCCCAGCCTCCCCCAACCCCACGGCACATGTCCTCACCCTCCTAGTGTCTGTGTCCATTGGTTATGCTTCTATGCATGCATATAAGTAATTTGGTTGATCTCTTACTCCCCGCCCCCCCCCCCCGGCCCCCCCCCCCCCCCCACACAACACTCCCCTGCCTTCCCGCTGAAGTTTGAAAGTCTGTTCAATGCTTCTTTGTCTCTCTATCTATTTTAGCTCATCAGTTTATGATGTTCATTATATTCCACAAATGCGTGAGATCATGTAATGTTTATCTTTCACTGGCTGGCTTATTTTGCTTAGCATAATGTTCTCCAGTTCCATCCATGGTGTTGGAAATGGTAAGAATTCCTTCCTCTTTATAGCAGCGTAGTATTCCACTGTGTAGATGTACCACATTTTTTCTAATCCACTCATCTGCTGATGGGCACTTAGGCTGTTTCCAAATCTTAGCTATGGTGAATTGTACTGCTATGAACATAGGGATGCATATATCCTTTCTGATTGGTATTTCTGTTTTCTTGGGATATATTCCTAGAAGTGGTATTACTGGGTAAAATGGCAGTTCTATTTTTAATTTTTTGAGGAAATGCCATACTGTCTTCCACAGTGGCTGCACCAGTCTGCATTCCTACCAGCAGTGCAAGAGGGTTCCTTTTTCTCTACATCCTCTCCAGCACTTGTCATTTGTTGATGATGGCCATTCTGACAGGTGTGAGATAGTACTCGTTGTTTTGATTTGCATCTCTCGGATGATTAGTGACTTTAAGCATGTTTTCATATGTCTCTCGGCCTTCTGTATGTCCTCTTTCAAAAAGTGTCTATTTAGGTCCTTTGCCCATTTTTTTTTATTGGATTGTTTATCTTTCTTTTGTTAAATTGTATGAGTTCCCTATAAATTTTGGAGATTAAACCTTTATTGGAGATAACGTTGGCAAATATGTTCTCCCAGCCGTGGGCTTTCTTGCTGTTTTGTTGATGGTTTCTTTTGCTGTGCAGAAGCTTTTTGTTTTATGTAGTCCCATTTGTTTATTTTCTCCTTAGTTTCCATTGCCTTAGGAGTTTTATCAGCAAAGATACTGCTACGACAAATGTTTGCTATTTTGCTGCCCATGGTTTCTTCTAAGATTTTTATGGTTTCCTGCCTTACATTTAAGTCCTTTATCCACTTTGAGTTTACTTTTGTGTATGGTGTAAGTTGGTGGTCTAGTTTCATTTTTTTGCATCTATCTGTCCAATTTTTCCAATACCATTTATTGAAGAGACTGTCTTGACTCCATTGTATGCTCTTGCCTCCTTTGTCAAATATTGATTGAGCATAGTGGCTTGGGTCGATTTCTGGGTTCTCTGTTCTGTTCCATTGGTCTATATGTCTGTGCTTGTGCCAGTACCTGGCAATTTTGAGAACAGTGGCTTTGTAATATAGGTTGATATCTGGTATTGTGATTCCTCCAATATTGTTCTTTTTTCTCAAGATTGCTGCAGCTTTTCAGTGTCTTTTTTTATTTCATATGTATTTTTGGAGAGTTTGTTCTAGGTCTTTGAAATATGCTGTCGGTATTTTAATGGGGATTGTATTTAATCTATAGATTGGGTAGTATGGACATTTTAATGATGTTGATTCTATCAATCCATGAACACAGTATATTCTTCCATTTGTTTATGTCTTTTTTTAACGTACTGTAGTTTTCCGAGTAAAGGTCTTTTACCTCCTTAGTTAAGTTTATTCCTAGGTATCTTAACTTTTTGGTGCAGTGGTAAATGGGATTTTTTTTTTTCCATTTCTCTTTCTGTGAGTTCATTACTGGTGTATAAAGAAGCCATAGATTTCTGGGCGTTAATTTTGTATCCTGCTACATTGCCCAATTCATTTATTAAGTCTAGTAGTTTTTCGATGGAGTCTTTAGGGTTTTCAATATACAATATCATGTCATCTGAAAATAATGACAATTTTACCTTTTATTTTCTGATTTGGATGCCTTTTATTTCTTCTTCTTGTCTCATCTCTATGACTAGTACTTCCAGTACTATGTCGAACTGGAGTGGTGAAAGTGGGCATCCCTGTCTTGTTCCTGTTCTTAGGGGAAACGGTTTTAGTTTTTGCCCATTGAGTATGAGGTTGGCTGTAGGTTTGTCATATATGGCTTTTATTATGTTGAGGTCTGATCCCTCTATTCCCACTTTGCTGAGAGGTTTTATCAGGAAAGGGTGTTGTATTTTGTCAAATGCCTTTTCTGCATTAATTGATATGATTATGTGATTTTTGTCTCCAATTTGTTTATGTGATGTATCACGTTTATTGATTTTTTGATATTGTACCAACCTTGCATCCCTGGAATAAATCCCACTTGGTCATGGTGTATGATCTTTCTAATGTAATGCTGGATCCGATTTGCTAGAATTTTGTTGAGGATTTTAGCATCTATGTTCATCAGGGATATTGGCCTGTAATTCTCTTTTTTTGGAGTGTCTTTATCCGGTTTTGGGATTAGGGTAATGCTGGTTTCTTAGAAAGAACTCGGAAGTGTGCCTTCCTCTTTAATTTTTTGGAATTTTAATAAAGAAAAAATAAAGAAAATAATTTTTTTTAATAGTCTGAGAAGGATAGGTTTTTTTTTTTAATGTTTTTAAATATATTTTATTGATTTTTACAGAGAGGAAGGGAGAGGGATAGAGAGTTAGAAACATCGATGGAAGAGAAACATTGATCAGCTGCCTCCTGCACACCTCCCACTGGGGATGTGCCCACAACCATGGTACATGCCCTTGACCGGAATCGAACCTGGGTCCCTTCAGTATGCAGGCTGACGCTCTATCCACTGAGCCAAACCGGTTAGAGCGAGAAGGATAGGTTTTAGTTCTTTGAATGTTTGGTAAAACTCCCCTGTGAAGCCATCCGGTCCAGGGCTTTTGTTTGCTGGACGTTTTTTGATTACTCCTTCCATTTCCTCCATAGTTATGGGTCTATTAAGATTTTTTGTTTCTTCCGGATTGAGTTTTGGGAGGTTGTATTTTTTAGGAATGTGTCCATTTTTCTTCTAGGTTGACCAATTTGTTGGAATATAGTTGTTCATAGTATTTTTTTTTTTTAACAATTTTTTGTTTTTCTGTGGGGTCTGTTGTTATTTCGCCTCTTTCATTTCTGATTTTGTTTATTTGGGTCCTCTCTCTTTGCTTCTTGGTGAGCCTGGCTAGAGGATCATCAAATCTTTTTTATCCTTTCAAAGAACCAGCTCTTGGTTTTATTGTTCTTTTGGCATTTTTTTTTTTTTTTTTGGTCTCTATGTCATTTATTTCTGCTCTGATCTTTATTATTTTCTTCCTTCTGCTCATTCTGGGCTTTTCTTGTTACTCTCTTTCTAATTCTTTGTAGAGTTAGATAATTTATTACCAGTTTTTCTTGTATTTTGAGGTAGGCCTATAATACTATGAACTTCCCTCTCAGGACTGCTTTCACTGTGTCCCATACATTTTGGATTGTTGTGTTTTCATTGTCATTTGTTTCCAGGATGTTTTTTATTTCTTCTTTGACCTCTTTGGTAACCCAATTGTTGTTTAATAACATGCTATTTAATCTCCAAGTGTTTGACTTTTTTTTATTATAGTTGATTTCTAATATTATTCCATTGTGATCTGAGGAGATGCTTGATATTTCTATCTTCTTGAATTTGTAGAGATTTAGCCTGTGTCCTAATATGTGATCTATCTTTGAAAATATCTTATGTGCACTTAAGAAGAATGTATATTCTGTAGCTTTGGGGTGAAATATTCTGAAGATGTCAAGTCCATCTGATCTAGTGAGTCATTTAGGATTGCTATTTCTTCGTTGATTTTTGTCTAGAGGATTTATCCAGTGATGTCAATGGAGTATTAAAGTCCCCTACTATGATTGTATTGCTATCGATCTCTCCCTTGATATCTGCCAGAAGTTTTTTTTTATGTATTTGGGTGCTCCTGCATTGGGTGCATATATGTTTACCAGAGTTATATCCTCTTGTTGTATCGATCCCTTTAGTGTTATGAAGTGACCTTTCTTGTCTCTTGTTATCGCCTTTACTTTGAGGTCTATTTTGTCAGATACAAGTATTGCTACCCCAGTTTTGTTTGTTTTTTTCATTTTCTTTTGTCTGAATGATATTTTTTCATCCCTTTATTTTCAGTCTGTGTGAGTCCTTTGTCCTGAAGTGGGTCTCTTATAGACAGCCACTCGATGGGTCATATTTTCTTATCCATTCAGCCACTCGATGTCTTTTGATTGGAGCATTTAATCCATTTACATGTAAGGTTATAATTGATAGGTACTTGTTTATAGACATTTTTATTCTTTATGCCTGTATTCCTTCTTCCCTTTCCTTTTCTTCTTTTTATAACAGTCTCTTTAGCATTTCTTGCATTGCTGACTTGGTAGTGATAAACTTCCTTATCCTTTTTTTTGTGAAGTTCCTGATTTACCCTTCAATTTTGCATGTTATCCTTGCTGAATAGAGTATTCTTGGATTCAGTCCCTTGCTTTGCATCACTTTGTATACTTCATTCCATCTCCTTGTGGCCTGATGTGTTTCTGCTGAGAAATCAGTTGATAATCTATTGGGAGATCCCTTGTAGGTAACTCTCTGTCTCTCTCTTGCGGCCTTTAAGATTCTCTCTTTGTTGTTAACATTTGCCATTGTAACTATGACGTGTCTTGGTGTGGGTCTTTTGGGGTTCATCTTGTTTAGGACTCTCTGTACTTGTGTGACTTTTCTCTTCCCCAAATCAGGGAAGTTTTCTGTCATTATTTCTTCAAATATGTTTTCTAATCCTTGCTCCTCTTCTTGTCATTCCAGCACCCCTATTATATAGATGTTACTTCTTTTCATGTTGTCCCAAAGCTCCCTTAGGCTCTCCTCCTACTTTCTAAATTTTTCTCCAATTGCTGTTCAGATTGGGTAAGTTTTCTGCCCTGTCTTCTAACTCGCTAATTCGGTCCTCTGCTTCTAGTCTACTGTTGAAACCTTCCATTGTGTTTTTTATTGTAGCTATATCATTCATGGTTTTTTTTCTTGATTCTTACATAAGTTGTTGATTTTCTCATCCAGCTGGTTTAGGAACTGTGTGACCCTTACTTTGAATTCTTTTTCTGACATATTGCATGCCTCCGTTTCATTTAGTTCTTTTTCTGATGATTCCTTCTTTTCTTTCCTTTGGGGGTTGTTTCTGTCTCCCCATTTTTGCTCTCACTGAGGAGTCCAGGTGCCAAGTCTCATGGGGCCTGTGGTTGAAGGAGAGGGTCACAAACTCCAGGACTCTTTGGAGGTCCCAGGTGCTGGTAGCACAGGGCCTGTGGCTGAGTTGGCGGGACTATCATGCACTCTGAGACTCACTGGAGGGCCCAGGTGCTAGTTCGCATGGGGCCTGTGGCTGAAGCAGCCCGCTTGGCGGGAGGGTCATGTACTTTGATACTCTCCGCAGGGCCCATGCACTGGGTAGCGTGGGGCCTTTGGCTGAAGTGGCGGGCTTGGCGGGAGGGTTGTGCACTCTGGGACTTGACCGAGGGCCCAGGCGCCGGGTAACGTGGGGCCTGCGGCTGAAGTGGTGAGCTTGGTGGGAGGGGATTGTATTCTGGGACTCACAGGAATTTGCGGCTGGGGAGGCAGGAGTCCTGAAGTCTGTGCATATGCAGATGAGGTAGCAGGTCTTTGGCCGGAATGAAAATCAGATATTTTTTGGCTATTGTTGTATGAATTCTTTGTATATTTTGGATATTAACCTCTTATTAGATATATGAATTACAAATATTTTCTCCCATTTTGTAAGTTGCCTTTTCATTTTGTTGATTGTTTCTTTTGCAGAAACTGTTTGATGTAGTCCCATATTCATTTTTGCTTTTATTGCTTATGCTTTGGGTATCCTATATAATAAAAGGGTAATACGCAAATTGACCCTAATGGCAGAACGACTGGGAATGACCAGTCGCTATGATGCGCACTGACCACCAGGGGGCAGATGCTCAATGCAGGAGCTGCCCCCTAGTGGTCAGTGCGCTCCCACAGAGGGACCTCTGCTCAACCACAAGCTGAGCTGATGGCTACGAGTACAGCGGCGGTGGTGGGAGCCTCTCCCAAATCCTCGGCAGTCTGACATCCCCCAAGGGCTCCCGGTCTGCCAGAGGGATGTCTGAGTGCCAGCTTAGGCCTGATCCCCCAGGGAACTCCCGGACTGCAAGAGGGCGCCGGCTGGGCTGAGGGACCCCCTGAGTGCACGAATTTTTGTGCACTGGGCCTCTAGTCATATATAAAAATTGTTACCAGATCCATGTTGCTGTGTGGTTTTTTTTCTAGGAATTTTACCATTTCATGTCTTATGTTGAAGTCTTTTATCTATTTAGAGTTAATTTTTGTGAGTGATATAAGATAGAGGTCCAATTTTATTCTTCTGTTCTTGTTTATCCAATTTCCCCAGTACTATTTATTGAAGAAACTGTCCTTCCCCATTGTCAAATATTCATAGACTGTTATGTGAGTGTTTTTCCTGGCTCTTGCTTCTGTTCTACTGGTCTTTGTGTCTTTTTACTCCATCTATTTTCTGCTAACCATTTAACTTTTTGATTGCATACACTCTATCCTTTTACCCACCCCTTTTGTTTTTGATGTCACTATTTACATCTTTTTTATACTTTGTATACATTAACAATGTATTGTAGTTATAGCTATTTTTAATACCTTTGTTCTTTAATCTTTATACTAGAACTGAGTAGTTAATATATCACTATATTACAGTATTAGGCTAGTCTGAATATGACAATATTCTCATGATTACTAGTCTGTTGTTTATTTTCAAATGTTTTCATGTTACTAATTAGTGCCTTTTTATTTAATCTTGAAAAATTTCTATCAGCATTTTTTTGTCAGGCAGGTTTAGTGGTGATGAATTCCCTCAGCTTTTATTTATTAGGGAAAGTCTTGCCTTCATTTCTGAAGGACAGTTTTGCTGGGCAAAGTATTCCTGGTTGGTAGTTTCTTTCTTTTAGCACTTTGAATATATCATTTCATTCTCTCCTGGCCTGTAAGACCTCTTGAAAACTTCAAGCGCATTTACTATGTTTTATGCCATCTTCTTTTATTAGTTGAAAGTATATTCTTAATTTAAGAATGTTTTTATTTTGATATTTGAAAAAAAAATAAGAATAGTATAAAAATTCTTGTATACTTTTTACTTAGATTCACTAATTGTTAACATTGTCTATATTTGCTATATCATTTTTCTCTATATATTTATACACAATGCATACACACGTATTTGGAAGTGAGCTGCATACTTCATGTTCTTTTATCCCTCAATATGTGAGTGGATATTTCCTAAAGGACAAGATCATGCATTCACACAGTCACAGTACAATAATTACAATGGATAAATTACATTGACTCAATTCTATTATCTAATCTGTAGATCTTATTTAGGTTTATTTGCCCCTTTAGTATTATTTATGGTCAACCTTTTTTAGTGTTTTAAGAATCAATCATGATCTCTTATTACATTTTGTTTTCATGTCTCTTTCATCTTCTTTAATCTGGAAACTTCTTTTAGTGTTTCCTTGTTTTTCATAACATTTACAGATCTGAAGACATAGAGGCCAATTATTTTATAGAATATCCTCTAATTTGACTTTGGTATTTCTTTGTGATTGGACTCAGGTTATACATTTTGTACAGGAATACCTCTGAAGTGAGGCTAAGTCCTCAGTGCATGACATCAGAAGGAAATGATATCATTAGTTCCATTATTAGTTTGTCTATTTTGTTAAATTTTTAAAGAACCAGGATTTTGATTTACCAATTAGAGCTACTATTTTTCTGATTTCTTTCTCATCAAATTTTGCTTTTGTCTTTATTTCCTTTCTTGTTCTTTTGTTTTGGTTTACTTTTTTCTCTAGCATTTAGAATTGGGAATTGATTTTCATTCTTTTTTCTTAATTGACAGATCTATTTCAGGTTCTGAATTTTTCTCTCATCACTACTTTAAATGTGTACCATATATTCTAATATATAGTGTTTTGTTATTTTAGAAATTAGGTAATTTAACTTTAGATTTTCCCCTTTTACCTAAGAGTTGTTTAATATGTTTAAAAAATGTTTCCAGATAGAAAAGCCTCTTTGTTTTTTTGTTTTATTACTTCTAGTTTTATTTCATTACATTCAGAGTTTGTAATATTTCTACATGTGGAACTTAGTGATGTTTTCTTTGTGACCTAATAGATCAAATTTTTGTGAATGTTCTGTGTGTGTGCTTGAGAAGAAGGTGTATTCTCTATTAACAAGGTATAAAGTTCTAAATGTATAGCCACAAGATCTACCTCATTGATTATCTTCTGTATCCCTATTTATTTTTATCAAATCTTATATTGAGAGTAATGTATTAAAGTCTCTTGCTATTATTGTTTCAATTTTTCTTTGCATTTGATGTTTACATTTCTTTGTAGAGTCAAATACCTCCATTCTTATAAAGGTGCTTGTTGCATGTTTCGGTACATGGATCTCCATAAATATTGTATCTTCATTGTGAAATATGGATTTTAGCATTTGAAAGTGTTCTTTGTCACACTGAATGCTTTCTGGCTTCAGTTCTACTTTGTTTAATATCAGGAATGAAACTTCTGCCTTCTTATTTCTAAATTGCCTGTTCATCTTTGCTTATCCTCTTATACTTAGCCTTTCTGAATTATTGTGTACTAGGTGTGTCCCTTGTAGTCAACATAGAATTGGGCCTTGTCTTGTTAGCCAATATGAAGATGTTTTGTTTTTTTTAATTGGTGAAGTTTCTTGAAGCACTAATTGATACAGTTATGTTTGATGTCAACTTTGTCATTATACTGTAATTATAGTTTTCTTTATGTTCTTTTTGATATTTAGGAAGTTTGTAATTTTGTTCTAGTTGGTTTCCTTTTTTTTGTATCTATCTTTTATATAGCCTTTAATTCCCTGTTTTCTTATTTATCCTTTTACTGTCAGGTGTGTTGGTTTTAAGTGGTATTTTTTTGGTTTCTATCCATTGCCTATTCAACAAATAAATTGTTCTACATTCCCAATATTTCCCTTTTTTTTCTCCATCCTTCTCCCCATTTTTAGCTGCATACATTTTTGCTTTCACAGAAAATAAAACATTTATGTATTGTTCTTTCTTGTATATTTCTATTTTTGTTTTAATCTTAGAGCTACAATTAAATATATTAAATGCTCATCTTAGTCCTTTGATGTTATTTCTCTAGTTAACTCTTGGTTGGCTCTCTCAGATAAAGCTTACTATAGGGCTTTTGAATATAATGTTCCTTGAGTTCTTAAAAGGTTAAAAGTTTTTTTTATAGCTTTGATATTTGGACAACTTAGCTGGATATAAAACCTTTGGTTTATATGTTTTTTCCCCCATAACTTTCTTAAAAATGCTACTCCACCCTGGGTTTGCTTTGAATGTTACCTTTGAGAAGTCTGATGCTAGAATAATTTTCTTGCCTTTTTAAATAATTTGGATATTAAGACACTTGTATCTAGTGACTTTAAATGTATATTCTAATACTTTAGCATTTAAATTTTATTTCCTTTTTATTTTAAATATTGCCAAGTTATGTCTTGGAGTTTATCTTTCCAGATCAATTTTTGCTTTCTAAAAACAGCCCTTTCATATATGGGTTTAGTTTTTTGTTTTTAAGTTTTGGATTATAATGTTCCTTATTAAATGTTTAACAATTCTCCATTAAACACATTATAATTTAACCTTTATGTCTGAGGTAGTTTTCCCTTGTCTTGGATTTATTTCCCGAGTTCAATCAATTCTTGTTTTTGTTTCTTTCTGATTTTTATCCATTTTAGGTCTTAGTTTTAGATTTTCTGGTTGAAGATTTATAGGTATAGAGCTTAAAATATATTTCATTTTGTTTAAATATATTTCATTTCATTTAAATAAAGTGTGTTTTAGTTTTCTTCTGTTGTTTTTTTTTGTGTTTTTTTTTTGGGTGTGTGTGTGTGGGGTGAATTTTCATTAGCTGAAATCTTTCAATTTAAACTTTCTGTTTCTACTCAAGTCATTTTTGGTAAATTACATTTTCTTAGGGACTTACCCATTTTATTTAGGTTTAATATTTTGTCATGTTTTGTTATATTGCCTTGTATGGATATATACAATTGCATAGTCCCTTTTTAGTCAAATACAGTAATACTGGTTCCAGGGATTAGGTTGTGGGTAAATTTGGGGGATTATTCTTAAGCCTACCATAGATAGTAGTATATTATTTTTCTTGTTATTATTTCACATAAACTGACTCTTCAAAGTATAAACATTAGAGATAAATGTGAGTTCATATGGGTTTGAATTTTTCCAATTTGTACAGAAATCTCATTCCAACTTTTTCTTAGGATTTGTTCTAAGTTTAGACTCAGAGCTAGCACTGTCTTACAGAGGAGTCTTTCTGATGCTTTGATAAATAACTGCCTGTGAATAGACTATATTACGGATATTTTACTTAATATACACTGAGTGGCCAGATTATTATGCGTTCAGAGATCATAATAATCTGGCCACTCAGTGTACTTCATAGCAACTAATGTTCAGTGTACTACCTGTAAGTTGCTTGAAGGCAACTCCATTAGGTTGAGGTCTGTAGAGCCACTAAAGAAGATTTCACTTTTCCTGTTTTTTGTGTTTATTTTTGTAAAGGCTTTATTTATTTACTACTAGCCCTGCACATGAATCCGTACGCCAGTAGGTCGCTGCCGCCCTCTTGTAGCTCTGCCTGCTGCCCCGCCCTCCTGTAGCTCCCCCTCCTGTAGCTCCCCCTCCTGTAGTTCCGCCCTCCTGTAGCTCCAATCTCTTCCCGCACCCCCACACCCCCTTCTCCCTCTCATAGCTTGCTGCCCTGCCCCCGCCTGTAGCTCTCTACCTCCCCCTTGCTTGCTGCCCTGCCCCATCCTGTAGCTCTCCGCTGCCCGCTTGTAGTTTGCTGCCCCACCCTCCTGCAGATCCATGATCCAGTCGTTATGCGGTCGGTCGTTACGCCCTGAGGATAATTAGCATATTCCTCTCTTATTATATAGGAGGATAGTTAACACTAGAGGCCTGGTGCTCTGGGGAGTAGGTTTCTCAGCCCGGCCTGCACAGTCCAGGAGCCCTTGGGGGATGTCTGACTGCCATGGAGGCAGGTGAGGCTCCCACCACTACCGCTGCACTCACCAGCCATGAGCCTGGCTTCTGGCTGAGCGGTGCTCCCCCTGTGGGAGCGCACTGACCCCCAGGAGGCAGCTCCTGTGTTGAGCGTCTGCCCCTGATGGCCAGTGCATGTCATAGCGGCCGGTCGTTCAGCCGTTCGGTCTATTTGCATATTAGCTTTTTATTATATAGGATACCACACAGTCTATCTATTTAAAGTGTAATATTTGGCCTGGCTGGTGTGGCTTAATGGTTGCGTATCAACCTATGAACCAGAAGGTCATAGTTTGATTTCTGGTCAGGGTGCATTCATGGTTGTAGGCTCTATCCCTGGTGGGGGCGTGCAGGAGGCAGCCACTTCTCTCTCATCATTGATGTTTCTATCTCTCCCTCTCCCTTCCTCTCTGAAATCAATAAAAATATATTTAAAATATAATATTTGATGATTTTTAATATATTCACAGATTTGTACAATCTACAATCAATTTTAAAACATTTGTGTTACTCCTAAAAGAAAACCCATACTGTGTAACCCCAAACTCTTGAGCCCTACCTAATCTATTCGTTTGGTCTATCTCTGTAGATTTGCTAATTCTGGACATTTCATATATATAGAATCATGCAATATGTGGTCTTTTATGTCTGGTGTGTTTTACTTAGTATGTTTTCAAGATTCATCCATGTTGTAGATATATCTGTGCTTCATTTAATGGTTCCATAATATTTCATTGTGTGGATATATCACATTCATCAGCTGGTGGATGTTTGGGTTGTTTCTGCTTTTTGGTCCCCTAGCTCTTTTTTTTTGTTAATCCTCACTTGAGGGTATTTTTCCATTGATTTTTAGAGAGAGTAGAAGGGAGGGAGAGAGGCAGAGAGAAAGAAACATCGATGTGAGAGAGATACATCGATTGGTTGCCTCTTGTACATGCCTCAACCAGGGCAGGGGATCAAGCCTGCAACCTAGGTACATGCCCTTGACCAGGATCAAAACTGGGACCTTCAGTCCATGAGCCAATGCTCTGTCCACTAAGCCAACCTGGCCAGGGCTGGTCTCCTAGATCTTTTAAGTCTCAGTCTAATTGAGAAATAGACAATTGGAGAGTAAAATATCAGCTTTATCAATGATGAAGATGATTACAGCATAAAGCTTAGCTCTCTTAATTTTCTATGCTATAGCTCTTCTTTTTTTTTTATAATAAATCTTTATTGTTCAGATTATTACAGTTGTTACTCTTTTTCCCCCCCATAGCTCCCCTCCACCCGGTTCCCACCCCACCCCATGCCCTTACCCACCCCGTTGTCCTCGTCCATAGGTATAAGATTTTTGTCCAATCTCTTCCCGCACCCCCACACCCCCTTCTCCCTGAGAATTGTCAGTCCACTCCCTTTCTATGTCCCTGATTCTATTATATTCACCAGTTTTTTCTGTTCTTCAGATTTTATATTCACTTGATTTTTTAGATTTACTTGTTGATAAATATGTATTTGTTGTCACTTTGTTGTTCATAATTTTTATCTTTACCTTTTTCTTCCTCTTCTTAGAGAATACCCTTCAGCATTTCTTTTTTATTTTTTTTATTTTTAATATATTTTATTGACCATTTACAGAGAGGAAGGGAGAGGGATAGAGAGTGAGAAACATCGATGAGAGAGAAACATCGATCAGCTGCCTCCTGCACACCCCCTACTGGGGATGTGCCCGCAACCAAGGTACATGCCCTTGACTGGAATTGAACCTGGGACCCTTCAGTCCGCAGGCCGACGCTCTATCCACTGAGCCAAACCGGCTAGGGCACCCTTCAGCATTTCATATAATACTGGTTTGGTGGTAATGAACTCCTTTAGTTTTTTCTTGTTGTGAAGCTCTTTATCTGACCTTCAATTCTGAATGATAGCTTTGCTGGGTAGAGTAATCTTGGTTGTAGGTTCTTGCTATTCATCACTTTGTATATTTCTTGCCACTCCCTTCTGGCCTGCATAGTTTCTGTTGAGAAATCAGCTGACAGTCATATGGGTACTCCCTTGTAGGTAACTAACTGTTGCTTTTAAGATTCTCTCTTTGTCTTTTGCCCTTGGCATTTTAATTATGATGTGTCTTGGTGTGGTCCTCTTTGGGGTTCTCTGCGCTTCCTGGACTTGTAAGTCTATTTCTTTCACCAGGTTGGGAAGTTTTCTGTCATTATTTCTTCAAATAGGTTTTCAATATCTTGCTCTCTCTCTTTTTCTGGCACCCCCATAATTCAGATGTTGGTACGCTTGAAGTTGTCCCTGAGGCTCCTTACACTATCTTCATATTTCAGGATTCTTTTTGCTTTTCCAGTTGGGTGCTTTTTGCTTCTTCATATTTCAAATCTTTGACTTGATTCTTGGGATCCTCTAGTCTGCTGTTGGATCTCTGTATATTATTCTTTATTTAAGTCAGTGTATGCTTAATTTCTGATTGGTCCTTTTTCATAACCTTGAGGGTCTCACTAAATTTCTCAGAGGTTTCTAGAAGATTCTTGAGTAATCTTATATCCGTGGTTTTGAACACTATATCCAGTAGTTTGCTTTTTTCCATTTTTTTCATTTGTGACTTGTTTCTTTGTCTCCGAATTTTGGCTGCTTCCCTGTGTTTGTTTCTATGTACTAGCTAAGTCTCCTTAAGTTGATAGAGTGGCCGGTGTCCTATAGGGCCCAGTGTCTCAGCCTTCCCAGTCACCTGAGGTGGATGCTCTTGTTGCACCCCTTTGTGGGCTGTGTGCACAGTCTTGTTGTAGTTAAGCCTTGATTGCTATTGGTATCACTGGGAGGAATTGACCTCCAGGCCAATTGGCTGTGATGACCAGCTGTAGATACACTGGAAGATCTGTTGTGCAGGAGACACCCTTATGGGGCAGGACTTGCTTCAGTAGGGCTTTTGTGCTCACTGAGTCTGCCCCTTGAGTGTGTCTTTTATGAATGTGAAGATTTGTAATCCAGTATGGTCTCACTCTGACCACTGGGTACACTGGCTCTTGGATCTCCAGGGAGGTGCAAGGTCAGTCACTGTCTGGGACCACCCAGCAGGAGCTACAGAGACATCTGCAGGTTCCTCCTCTTTGTATGGGGTTTGGAAATGCCCAGATGAGGCCCAGATGTGAAGCAAAGCCACTGCTGCTGCCAGGTAGTAGGCCTTCTTTTGGAATCTCTGGGGCTCTCTGACCCAGCTGCAGTTTGTTTTAGGCAAAAGAACAGGCCATTCATATGCAAAAGCCGATGCACACAGCTTGGGTGGGGATATAAATTGGGTGGGGCGGGGTCTCTGGGAATCACCAGGGCAGATCAAACAGCAATGGCTTCCCTGAACCGGAGAAGTCCCTGGTTCTTCGAGTCCCACGCCACGCCCCCCACCCCCCCCCACCCCCGTGCAGGAACAATGATCACTGTGAGCACCTCTAAGAGTAAGCCGCCCTCGCGTTCCTGTCCCGATGCCAGACAGTCCAGTTTCTCCCCGTATGTGTCTGGGTCCCCCAGAGTCTCTCCCGGAACTGGAGTTCAGAGCAGCAGGAGCTTGTATCTCCCTCCTGGTTTAAAGAGCAGCACATCCAGGTGCCAGCACTTTCCACGCCTCCGCACCTCTTACCGGTCTCAATGAACTTTTTTCACCTCTCTAGTTGTGGAACTTCCTCTGGGCCAGCTTTCCCATGGTTCTGAGTGGTAGTTGTCCTGCCATTTAGTTGTGGTTTTGATGTGGTTGTGAGAGGCAGCAAGTATAGGTGCCACCATCTTGGTTTCTCCCTACGCTATAGCTCTTCTTGCCACTCCCTCTCCCAGCTTTTCAACACACAGGGCAGAGTCTGCTCCAGTCACTTTATTTCAGTGATGAGCAGAGATGGGCTCCTGGAACAGGCTCTTGGTAGGAGAGAGAAACCAGAAGAGATGAAGTCTTGTACTATCTCTAGAGAAAGAGGGAGGAGGATGGGACCATACCACTTCAGAAAGGGAAAAGTCCCTGCTTTAGGAGTCAACACAGGCTGGATACTGGGAGGGAGATGGAATGATTCCTTCTAACACGAAGAAGACTGATATTTTAGCCTGGCCAGTGTGGATCAGTGGTTGAGCACTGACCTATGGACCAGGAGGTCACTGTTCAAATCCCAGTTGCAGCACATGCCCGGGTTGTGGGTTGGATCCCCAGAGGGTGTGTAGGAGGCAGCTGATCAATGATTCTCTCTCATTATTGATGTTTCTATCTTGTTCTCACTCTCCCTTCTTCTCTAAAATCAATAAAAGTATATATTTAAAATAAAAAAGAAGACTGGCATTTTAGTTCTCATAAGTTAAAGCAAATCATGTTTTCTTTGATTATGAATTATGAAAAGTTTCTTCAAATCTCAAACATGTAAACAGTTGAACAGTGTAAATGATGGCACTTATTAATTGTAATATATAGCTTGTTGTCCCATAATTTATAGGTTTCTTCACCAACTAAAGGAAGATAATTCTGAGTTAATTAATAAACTGTGGACTGATATTCAGCAGAAAATAGCAACACAGTCACAAATAACAAGCTCTCTAGGAACTCCATCATCCACCTCTCCATCAGAGGAAAAAAAAGGTTTGTTTTCACATGGTATTACTTCTTACAGATCATAGCTTGCTTTATTTTTTTCTTTCTTGAACACAGTAATTTTTAAAGAAGTTATTTGAGTTTTGACTATCTTAGCCTAATTGAGTAAAATACTGATTGACCTGTGAATTGAAACGCTTCAGTCTTTTTTTTCACCTGAGATGCTTTTGGAAATACCCTTTGTTTTAGCTGCTCTGAATGCGACCAGTGCTGTCAAGAGAGTCCACACCAGGCTTCAGCCTGAAGAGTCTTCTGAGTCTCTAGACTCGAGCTACGTTGTGGGACAAGTGCTGAACTCGAGGAAGCAAAAGCAGCTGTTAAATCAAGGTTCCGTCCCTTAATTCACAAAGATGAATTATTAGACATGTAACTTGACGTGGCCATCTTAATGTCTTAGTAAATGCTTTTCCTTTCAATCATCCAGTTGGATCTACTAGCTAAGTAAGAATTTGTTGAGTCGTAGCTAAGAAATGCCTCCTTTTATCCCATGTAGCCCTGTAGAATGATGGTTCTATACATTCCTTATAGATTGTGTAAACCTGGTTTAATCAGAATAGGTTTTTGTGAGAAAATTGTGATAACTTCTATAAAAATATTTTATTAATTGTGAACAACAGCCAAAGATTTTTCTAGTAGTTTTCTAGTGTAATTTTGCCTGATCTTAAAATAGAATGATTTCTGTCATTATCAGTGAGAAGAAAACCGGAGTTGTGTGCCCCTTCCAAGCAGAAGGGAAACATGCTGTCATCTAGCACAGCCTCCACAGACTTATCAAGTAGCACCAATCCCAGCCTGGACGTCCTCAAGCACATGATACATGAAGTGGAACATGAAATGGAAGACTACGAGCGGTCGACGGGACGCGAAGTCAAGGAACCGCAGAGCAGTCAGGGTCTGACAGGCTTTACCCTGTCGCTGGTGAGCTCCCTCTGTCGCCTGGTTCGGTACCTTAAAGAGGTAAGCAAGCGCATGAGGTTATTAGTAGGGTCTCCTCTTCAGAGTGCTGGTGGGAAGGTGTAGGGTTTTTTCTCTACACCTAATTGTTTGCAACTTCCAAATAAAGTATAGTCACATTTGAATAGCTTTGTTTAAAATGCCTCAGTTTTAGATTATGTGCAGTGAAGGTTTATGCTCTTCATTTTCCTCTATAAGCTGATTCATGCATCAGCTAGCATGTTGGTACATGCTCAGGTAAGTGATGCTGATTTTAATATAAGCCTTAGTGAAATGTAATTGGGAAAGTAAATCTGCTGTAAGTAAAATATCTTGCGCTAATATTGACTATTGCTATTTGGCAGTTATAGATTAAATAGAGCTACTAATGTGTCCTCATTCTGCTGCTTTCCTCTGCTTCCTGCACCCTTTTAGTTCAGTTTGGAGAGTAGCATGCCTGTTATCTGTAGACACAGATTGGGAAAATCCCTTATGTTATCTGCATGACTGGTAACTTGGGCTTTCATTCAGTATCTTAGTGGCAGATATTTTATTGTTGTGAAATCATTTAAAAGACAAGCAAGAATTGTTTCTTTAATTCATTTGTTAATAATAATCCGCAGAATGCTGTGGAATTAGAGTTAGCTATGTAGTTCATCTTTTAAAAAATCTATTCAAACTATTTTTATGTGGTAATTTGTTAAACATAAAATATGACAAATATTTGAGGAAGTGTTATTATTTAAAAATTTGATTCATCTCTGTAACTCAGAGGTTTCAATTCAGAGGTCTTCAGAAAATTGCTTTTTAGTGAAAGATTTATTATGGTATCTGACTTAGGAAAGTGTTAACATTTTTCCACCCTCAAGTCAGGGATCTCCAGGAGTGTACTTTTGGCTCTGAAAGTATTACAGGCTTAGAAGCAAGTACTTTTTAGTTAATCACTTGCTTTACAAAGCTCAACCACTTAAACCTGTTGTCATTTATTTTAAACGAGAGGCCTGGTGCATGAATTTGTGCATGGGTGGGGTCCCTCGGGGTGGCCTGCAGGGATTGGGCCCCAGCTCATGCCCCCAGGCTCACAGCCCCAGCTTGCACCCCCAACCTTGCAGCCCCGCAGCCCTGCCTGGCACCCCAATGTGGCCTGGCCCTGCCCCCTCACCTGCTCCACCTCCCATCTGTGGGGCGATTGGTCAGGCTGGGACCCCTGCCCGGCTTCCTCAGCACCTGGGAGCCAGGCAGTGGCCCCGCCCCCTGCTGCTGCCTCTGGTCGCCATCTGCGGGGTGGTTGGGGCCCCTGCTCACACCTGCCTTGGCCGGGCGTTGCCCGCTCACCTGCTCCACCATCCCGCCACGGTCCTACTCTTGTTGGGGCCCATCAGGGCCGGAAGCACCTCCACTGCCACCCACTGCCAGCACTGCATTGCTGATGCCCGCCATGTTCCGTGCTTCCCCCTGGTGGTCAGCGCACATCATAGTGAGTGGTTGAACTCCCGGTCAAACAATTTGCACATTAGGCTTTTATTATATAGGAGGATTATATTTTAACAGATTTAATTTTCAAATTGGTGATCTATTCACATGCTATGAAATTCAGAGACACAGAAGGGTATGTGATGAAAAATCTAATTCCCACACCTAACTTCCATTTAACCAGTTTGCTTCTGTGTAGCCAACTATTACCAGACATCAGTATATCCTTCCAGAGATGGTCTATGTGTATTCAAGCAATATATATGTACTTCCCTCCACTTCCTTCTACAAAATTTTAGTTATTCAATTCTATATACCAGCCTGTTTATTGTGTTTTATTTGAAGAAGGAGGAGAGGATAAAGCAGCAACATTTTAATGAAATATATACCTTTTAATAAAAAATATTTAACTCATTACTGTCACATAATATATATTTTGTAAGTATTTTCTTCTTTGACAACTTTGAGTAGAAACTTTTAGTTTTCAACATGTGATGCTATTGATGAGAGTTTATTTGACTTTTTTTTTTTTTTGTAGAGTGAGCTCCAACTGCGTAAAGAAGTAGAGACAAGGCAGAAACTGGAGCAGGCATTAGGTGATCATCGAGAGCTCATTGATGCTCTGACAGCTGAAATTCTATTTCTTAGAGAAGAAAATACTGCTACCCAGGTACTCAGATGAGATCCCAAACTTTTCTGAGTTTACTAGTATAAAACATCTTTAAGAATGTCTGAGATTCCTTCTAGTTTTCTTTGGTTTAGTTGTGCTGATGTGATTACTTGTACTTCTTTATTATCATCAATGGTAGTTTTTATTGAAGATCTATTATATTAGAGTTACTATGTAGAAACTTGGACTATAAGTAGTATATAGATACAGATTATTATAATCTCTGAATGCATAATAATCTGGCCACTCTGTGTGTGTGTGTGTGTGTGTGTGTGTGTGTGTGTGTGTGTATGGCCTGGTGCATGAATTTGTGCATGGGTGGGGTCCGGCCAAGCCTGGCCAGGGGGAGGGGACATGGGCGGTTGGCTAGCCTGCCTGCTGGTCAAACTCCTGATCAAGGGGACAATTTGAATATTAGCCTTTTATTATATAGGTTATATACCGAGTGGCCAGATTATTATGCGTTCAGAGAGCATAATAATCTGGCCACTCAGTGTATATAAAAGCCTAAGTAACTGAAAAACCAAACAACTGAATGACCAGTCAACCAGTCGCTATGATGCACACTGACCACCAGGGGGCAGGTGCTCAATGCAGGAGCTGCCCCCTGGTGGTCAGTAGCTCCCACAGCCCTCCCCCGGGCCCTCCCACCCTGGCCGGCCAACCTCTTACATCTCCCCCACTCCGCCCCCCCCCGCCCCCCCGCTACACTGACCAACCTCCCACGGTCCCTCTGCCGGCCAAACTCCCCCAGTCCCCCCGCTGGCCAACCTCCCCCAGTCCCCTCTCCCCCGCAGCTGGCTGGCCAACTTCCCCTGGCCCCTCCCCCTTCACTAACTCCCCCCCCTCAGGCTGGCCAACCTCCCATGGTTCCTCCCCCAACCCCCGGCCAGCCAACCTCCTGCGGTCCCTCCCAACCCCCCACTGGTCAACCTCCTGTGGGACTGGGCGAGAAGGCCCTGATTAGCCCCAATCGCCTACCAGGCCGAGGGACCTCACCGTGTACAAATTTGTGCACTGGGCCTCTAGTATAGAATAAGTCGACTATCTTCAAGAAACTACTAAATAGTGGGAAGGCAGAATCTACATTTAAATTATAACTACCAATATTATAGTAGTTTAATATTTCTTCTAGAAAACCTTCTTGCCTCCATGCTGCATTAAATATTCTTCCTTTGTGCACTTTTGATATTCTCTGGATATTGCTCTCATTGTATTTACCAAATTGCGTTACACACACATGGGTACCTGTCATCAGAACTGTGAGCTGCTTGAGGACAGACACTTTTGTTCATCTGTTTGTTCTCAAATGGTGATTATTACAACTTTATTTATCAGCCAAAAGAGAATAGAAAAGCATTAGTTGGTAGACAAGTTGCATTTGTATAAATGGACAGTAGATATTAATCATGAAATTTTTAAAAATGATGTATATAGTTTACATGCCATTTAATTCTCCCTTTTAAATTGTACAATTCAGTGAGTTTTAGAGGTATACACCAACACCATTACCTAATTTCAGAATATTTGTATGACCCCAAAGAGAAACCCATCAGCTGCCCTCTCTTCTCTCCTCCATCCAGCCCCGGGCAACCACAAATTTACTTTATGTTTCTATAGATTTTCCTAATTGGGATATTTCATATAAATAGAATCATGCAATATGTGGTCTTTTGTGTCTGACTTCTTTCACTTAGCATAATGTTTTCAAGGTTCATCTATGTTATAGCATGTATTAGCATTTCATTTCTTTTTTATCACTCAATAATATATACATATTTTTAATCCTCACCTGAGGATATGTTTTATTGATTTTAGAGAGAGAGGAAGGAAGAAGGGGGGAGAGAGAGAAACAGTTGCCTCCCGTATACATCCTGACCGGGGATCGAACCTGCAACCTGGGTATGTGCCCTGACCTGGAATCGAACCTGTGACCTTTCGGTGACATGAGGATGCTCCAACCAACTGAGCCACACCGGTCAGGACCAATATATTCTATTATATGGCTATACCATATTTTGCTTTTCCATCTTTCAGTTGATGAATATTTGAATTATTTCTACTTTTTGTGTATTATGAATGAACAATTTTTCTGTGAACATTCATGTACAAATATTTGAGTGAACATAAGGTTTTCAATTCTCCTGGGAAGATGGGCAGTTTTATAGTATACTAATTTTTTCAACAAATTTTTATTGGGCACCTATTCTGGGCTTGGCACTGTTCTAGGTACAAGAAATATAGTAGTGAACAAAAAAGAAACCTTTGCCCTCATAGAGCTTATGTTCTAAACAAGTCTTAAAAAGAAGAAAAAGTAAAGTATATTATAAGTTGATGGTGATATGTACTGTAAAGAAAAATAAAGCAGGAAGTTGTAAATGGGATGGTCCAAGCCTTCCCGAGGAGGTGACATTTGAGCAAAAGCCTGAAGGAGGTGAGGGAGCGAGCATGCAGACAGCTGAGAGATGAACCATCTCACAGAGTAACAACTGCAAAGGTCTTGAGGAGGGAGGGTGGCTATTGAGCTCAGAAACATTAAGGAGACCAGTGTGGTAGGAGTAGATGGTAGGAAAGAGAGAAGTAGGAGACAAGAGCAGATAAGCCTGATCACGTGGGGCTGTTATGCTGAGTGAGATGGGAGACCACTGAAGGGTTTTGAGTAGAGAAGAGACATGATCTTATGTAGGTTTTAAGAGGATCAGTTTGGGCTATTATGTTGTATCTAGGACAGAGAATACTGCTCTTTCTTAGTTTATGGTGCCCTTAATGTCTTAAGATACCCCTAGGCCAAAAGAAATACCTAACACTTTCTTTTTTAAAAAATTTCTTTATTGATTATGGTATTACATATGTGTCCTTATTCCCCCATTACCCCCAAAACCCACCATTCATGCTCTTAACTCCCCTGTTGTCTGTGTCCATTGATTAGGCTTATATGCATGCATATAAGTCCTTTGGTTGATCTCTCCCCCTTACCCCCACCCTCCCCTACCTTCCCTGAGGTTTGATGTTCTGATCGATGTTTCTCTGTCTCTGGATCTGTTTTTGTTCATCAGTTTATGTTGTTCATTATATTCCATAAATGAGTGAGATCATGTGATATTTATCTTTCTCTGCCTGGCTTATTTCACTTAGCATAATGCCCTCCAGCTCCATCCATGTTGTTGCCCTAACACTTTCATTTATTCACTAGTTAGGTTCAAATAACTTATGAAGTATTTGTCTTAACTTATGTGCTATTTGAAAAAAATGATGCATATAAATTGACAGAAAAAGTCATATTTTTATTCATGATTAAATAACCACAATTATTTACTGTTGGAATATGTATACCTATTGGGCACTGCACAGCTTCTGAAAGCTTGGAATCATATTGGACACCATCACTCTTATTTCCTATTCCACAATAATTTTTATGCAGCATTGCTTTTTCGCATAGCAACTACTAAAACCCAGCCTTGTGAATACATGGCATAAACAAAAGGAACATATCTTGGTCTAATGTGAACTGCCTCAAGCTAGTAGTTCACTGGTACCTCACAGAACATTTGTGTGTCCCTTAAAAATATGAAATGTCCTGTGGTGCCCCTAGGAGTACACTGTGTTGCCCCAGTGTGCCTCAGCCTTGTTTGGGAAACACAGTATAGGACTATACTCTAGGTGGTTAAACACAGAAGCCATGTATTACAGACAAGAATTCTTGGAAAAATTCAGGTGAGACATGACAGCGCGGTCTAGATTGAAAGTGGAAAAGGTGGTGAAAAGTGACCAAATTCTGAATATATTTTGTAGGCAATCAGTAGGATTTGCTGATGGCTTGGATATGGGGTAAAGGAGAAGATGTAAGAGGAGAGTTCAAGGTGATCCAAAGTTTTGGCCTGGGCAGTCAGAAGGGTGGAGTTGTTATTGATGAGATGGGGAGGGTCACGAGGAGTTTGGTTTTGTGCATGTTAAGTTCGAGAAGCCTCTGTCAGTTCTAGATGGAGATGTTGAGTAGGCCATTGGATATATGAGTGTGGAATTTGGGAAAAACTTTGACTGATATAAAAATGTTTAATATAATTCATTCAGTAGTCCTACTTAAAATATTTTTGACTTCTGATTACATTTGATTTTTATCAAATGTTTGTACATCTTGGAGTTATAAATAGATATATATTTTCTCTTAACATTATTTTAAACTAGAGGCCCAGTGCATGATTGAATCATGCACGTCAGGGTCCCGATGGACTCACCATCATGTATCCCAGCAGGCCAGGCGGCACCTCCACCTCCTTGCCCCTCAGACTGCGGCCCTTCGAGTCCATCGGGACCCTGACGGATGGCCGGGGTGAAAAAGCGCCCCACAGGGGCGGGCCGGTTAACCCGGACTTCACAGGGCAGGAGGTGCAGTGTGTGCGCAGAGCGACGGGGCGTAGGTGGATGCGGTGCTTCTCCATGTCTTCCTCGTCGCTGCTCTCCATCCTCTGCCAGGTTTCTGTGGCTCGCTGACTGAGGCCAGAGCTCGCTCCCCCACTTTTGATGATCCGCGGCCGCTGAGGGGGTCTCCCCTGCTGTTGAGAGGCGCAGGGGGTGGGACCCCCTCAGCGGCCTGGATCTGGCCGTTGAGAGGCACAGGGGGCGGGAGTCCCGCCCCCTGTGCCTCTCAACAGCAGCGTAGCCCCGCTCAGTGGCAGCGGATCCGTGCCTCTCAATGGCCGGATAGGCCACCCTGAGTCCCGCCCCCCAGCCTCCGCCGCCCAATCGTGGGCGTAGCGGAGTGATGGTAATTTACATGGTACGCTATTATTAGATAGGATTATGACCATAAATGTTTATAGTGCTCATGTGTATCACTTTAAAAGCCTGTGTTATATTCTGTTTAGTTTCCTGCATCTGATATAACTATCTCTTGGGGTAGTTTAAGTCAATATCATCTATATAAAAGGTTTTGTAAGTTGAAAGCCTTATAAAAAGGTTAATTCTTATTGTTGAAGCATGTATTTATTAATTAATAATATTCTATTGTTTATTTAACAATTCCTCTATCATGAGACTTTTAAAATATTTATAATTATCTATTCTTATGAATGTATTGTTTTAGTATTTGAATGAAAGTCAGAAGTTCCTAGAGTATTTAAAATAATGATATAGTTATACAAATCTAGGTGATGATTTGATGTCTGATATGCCAATGATGTTATTTCATTCTTTTTTTGCTAGGCGAGACTTCAGCAGTATATGGTCACAACAGATGAGCAACTTATATCGATCACACATGCCATTAAGAGCTGTCCTGTGATAAATAACAACAAAGCAAGTCTGGCAGCAGAAAGGGGAGCCACGAGTAGTAGAATTATAGGCAATCCAGGTGAGTGGATCTTATTATTCCAGATTGGCATGAAAATATTTATAGAGTAAACAAATGAGCAAAACCAGAAACTTATATGGTTTTATTACATATATAACATTGTCATCACTATAATTGCTGCTAATATTTATTGGATACCTTCTATGCCAGATACTTTTAAAGTGTTTTACATGTATTATTTCATTTAATCCTCATAATGGTCTTATGAGGTAGATGTTATTGTCCCCATTTTTTAGATGAGATAACTAAGTCTTAGCGAGGGTTGGCAAATTAGCAAAGTCACACAAATAAAGAGTAGCAGAACTAGCTTCCTAGACCATGGGAAGGATTTAATGCCAGTATTCTTATTCATGGTGCCTCAGGCTCAGGTGGAGAAGAAATGGTCTTGGAAAGAAAACAGAAAACACTGAACTTTAGAAATTCATAACTTTTGTTTATTGGGTAATGTTTTGAAAGCCTTTTTCACCTCATGTGCCATAGGTTGAATAGAACATTTAGGCTTTTTTATGTTTTTTACTTCTAAGTAATACTTTGATGAGTATCTCTGTGTGGAAAGTGTTTATGCATTTCGGAGTGTTTCCTAGGAAGAGACTCTAAGAAGTGGCTGCCTCAAATGTAACTTGCATGAGATAAACTCCATGGCTAGATCAGGTCTTAAGGGCTAGAGGTCCTCAGTGCTTTTTCTCAAAAAACAGCCACTTCTTCCCAGTGCTGGCCCCGTAGGAACCTCCCCTGTGAGTTCCTGCTAAAGGAGGATGTGGCCTAAAACGTGAAGGCTCTGGAGGCCGCCTGATTTTTCCCTCTGCGGAAATGCTTTTAAGTATGCATACCTAACTTGTGCCCAGCGTCCCTTGATGTACTAATAGCCTCTCCTCTTCTTCAGAGGGTTCAGCTGTCAATGCTAATGTCTCCATGCCAGTGATGTTCCGAGGGGAAGAGGTGCGTGAATTCCCACAGGAAGACTTGCCTGTTAAACTGTCTCAAGTGCCAAACCCCCCAGATAGTGTGAATCTGGCCCACAATTTCCCAGCACACATGTTTGAGCCGGCTGTGCTGTTAACACCACCCCGGCAGAAGAGCAACTCAGAATTCTCTCCTCTGCAGGATGGTAAGCAGGCTTCTTCTAAAGTTACATGGTGGTTGTTTTTTATGCTTCATATATGTAATCTGTATGTGCATCATTACCTGATAAACAGAATTAAAAAGATATTGATTGCCCTAACCTGTTTGGCTCAGTGGATAGAGCGTCGGCCTGTGGACTCAAGGGTCCCAGGTTCGATTCCGGTCAAGGGCATGTACCTTGGTTGCGGGCACATCCCCAGTAGGAGGCAGCCGATCGATGTTTCTCTCTCATTGATGTTTCTAACTCTCTATTCCTCTCCCTTCCTCTCTGTAAAAAATCAATAAAATATATTAAAAAAAAAAAAGATATTGATTACCATACATAACCTTTAAGCTGAAGGAGGATTGGGTGGTTTATATCATGTATGCATTGCCTGTGGTGAAATGTGACATTGAGTTTCATTGCATATATGTTCCATTAGACATCTATATTATAAAAGGCCTGTGGCCGTAATGCCGAAACGACCAAAGACTGGTCACCAGGAGATGCATGGAGCACCTCTTGGTCCATCTCCCCACCGTCCCCCGCCCCCCCCTCCCCGCTTGTGAGCTGCTGCGGCGGCGGGGTGGGGCTCACGGCTCATGCAGCATGGCCCACAGGCTCCAATCGCTGCAAGGCTGGTGGCCGGCGGGCGGGGCAGTGGGCACAGCGAGGTGGGCATGGCAAGGTGCGTGTGGGTGGGTGGCGCTGCGAGCACGGCGAGGCACATGCAGGTGGGCAGGGCTGTGAGAACGGTGAGGTGCACGTGGGTGGGCAGTGCCACATGATTTCATGTGCCGGGCTTCTAGTTATAAATATTAAGCTCAAATCAAGGGATCAAAGCCCTCTGCTTTAAAACATGGAGTAAGGGGAATCCCGTTTGTCCCTATGGTCCAGGGCAGTGGTCAGCAAACCGCGGCTTGCGAGCCACATGCGGCTCTTTGGCCCCTTAAGTGTGGCTCAGCGTTAGAACCATTTCAAAATAGACTCACCCAGGCCGAAACCCGACTTCTGCGCATGGGCCACGAAGTTTCAATAGCACTGTACGTGAGTGCCTGCATGTGGTATTTTGTGGAAGAGACGCACTCAAGGGGCCAAAGAGCCGCATGTAGCTCATGAGCCGCGGTTTGCCGACCACTGGTCCAGGGCATGGGGAAGAGTAAGAAACAAGAGGAGACTAATCTCTAAAGACTAATGAATGTTTGGTCAAGGAAAGGTGAGAGCTATGACCCGAGGGAGTTTGTAAGTCAGATCTGGTTATTAACCTCTTTCTCATCAAAACTTTAGCTAAGTCAGTTGAGGGAAATTTGTAATGAAAGTCTATGGACAATTAAAAATTGCTTTAAAATCACTTTTGCAGCACATACATAGAGTTGAAATAAAATTTCTAAAAATTATTGTTAATACTTAGCTCATAGATTTTTAAAAAAAACCACAAATAGGATTTTTATCTGTCACCATTAAAAGTCTGAATTTTAAACAGATTCTTGGACTGGGGGCTCATGTCCATCAGCTCATTCAACTTTAGCACCTGTCTCATCCCAGTAGCTTTTCCAGAACTGCTTCCTTCACCATGAAGCTCCATGAGTTTTCCCAACTCAAACTTGGGCTTCTTCAGCATTTGACTTTCTAACAAAGACATCGTGTAGTGCAGTGGTCGGCAAACTCATTAGTCAACAGAGCCAAATATCAACAGTACAACGATTGAAATTTCTTTTGAGAACCGAAAACCGACTTCCGCGCAAGGGGCATGAAGTTTCAATTGCACTGTACGTGCGCGCCTGCACGTGGTATTTTGTGGAAGAGCCACACTCAAGGGGCCAAAGAGCCGCATGTGGCTCGTGAACCGCAGTTTGCCGACCACTGGTATATGGATAAATATGTCTTTTCCAATGTTTTCCTGGAATCAGTTTATTGACCACTTCTTTCAAGTTATTTGCACTTTCAGGTATTGATGTCCAGATTTGGCAGACTTATTGATGCAGAGCAAAGGTCTTCTGAATCTGACTTTTGCATTTTCTAGTAAAACCAACAGAGACTAGATGAAGCAAATAACCATTGGTAGTCTTGACATCAACATGAGCTTTAATCACGGTCTGCCATTTTTTTACGAGGAAGCACATTTTGTCATGGGTAAGGTCCATGCCATGGAAATTAGGCAGTTTTGCCCTGAACAGTAATTAGCTTGGATTTTCTAAATGCCACTTCACTTCATCATTTTGCAGATCAGCTAGGCTAGCTTCAAAAACATGACCCTTGAGACCATCAGATGCAATTTTGGTTCCTTGAGCTCTCGTAACTAGTGTTTTTCCAGTATTTCTTATATTGAACAGAGCTGGTCCTTTCACATCACACCAATCTTTCAAAGGGCCCTTGGCTCACAGATTCTTAACTTGGATTTCATGGATGGTCTTCAGAATCTCCATGGACTGCTTCATTGTTTGGAAAATTATATATTTTTGTCCACATGTGCATTTTCTGGAGCTATAATCATTTCATTTTCCAAAGAGTTCTTCAATCAAAAACTACTTTAGATTTTCAGGCAAAGTTTTTAGAAAAATGTTATTTAGCCCTGAATTGCCTAAATTTTTGTTTCTTTAATTAGAGTATTTATTTTCTTCTGTAGGAGAACAGAAGAATAACATTTATTATCATTGAGACATATAAATTTTGTCAGATTTTCTGTACTTTGATGTATGTTCCCAATAGAGGATTTGAAGAGCCCATAGGGTTAAAGAAAATGACAAATCTTTGTCATCATAAAAAGTATTAGCTGTGAGGTGTGGGGCTAATACTTTTTATACCTTTTCTGGAATTCAGTTTTCCTATCTTTGCATTGAGAGGGTTTTCCTTTATCTTTAATATCCCTCCAGCTCTCTAATTCTTTGATTCAATATTTCCTCTTTAGAGGGCTAGAAAGATTATTAACTGGCTAAATTTAGGAAATATGATACCAAATCTGATTTCTGTTCAAGTTAGACTTTAATTTCTTAAAATAATTTTTCAAATTTTTGCATCATATTACAAGGCTTATCTAATAATCTCTTTTGAGATATTGTAAATTGTTTTCATTGGTGATACTAAAATAGCCTAACATTTTTTAAAGAAACAAGTACTATAAATATTTTTACTCTGATTGCAAATATACGAAATGTTCATTAAAGCAAATTATGTTAATGTAGACAACATTTTGTTAGCATTTGCAGTGGGTTTTGTGTGGAAAATAACATGGCGCATTCCTTTTACAGTGTGCAGATAGAGCTATCCTTGAATCTGTTATGGTAGAGTTTTTTTTTTATCATACTAGTGGCCTGGTGCATGAAATTGTGCACATTAAAAGGGAATTAATTAGAGGAAATATTTTAATATTGCTATTTGCCCTTTCTCTATAATAGAGGTATCAGAAATGAAAGAAAATTAGTAAAATGTCCCTCCTGTCAGAGTCTGGGGCGCACCATGGGACCGAGAGACAAGTCCCCGCACACCTGTGCATGCCAAGAAATCACTTGAGACCCAGACCTGCCCTCCCCTTCCCCCCCACAGCATCACATCAGCGCGCTGGGTGGGGACGCACGCAGGCAGCGTCACCTCCCAGGCCGGGGACACACGCAGGCAGCGTCATGTCCTTGGCTGGGGACGCAGGCAGGCAGCTTCACGTCAGTGCTGGGTGGGGACACATGCTGGGCAGGCCTCTGCGCGCCTCCGCCGGGGGGGGGGGGGGGGGGCTCTGGGCTGGGCCATGCGGAGGCCCTCCTGGTGATAGTAGTCCCTGCCCACCTGCTCCTGCTGTGCATGCTGCCTGCTGAGTGGTTGTGATGTGACAGCGTCCCGGATAATTTGAATATTCCTCTATTATTAGTATAGATTTTCAGCATTTTGTTCAGAATGCTTATATGTAAAGAATTTTTTAGTTAAATTGAACATGTGGATAAAGATGGGAGATCAGGGTTCAGCTCTCTGTCCAGTAGGACTTTCTGTAATGATAAAAATGTTCTGTATCTGCTCCATTCAGTATGGTAGCTACTAGCTGAGGTTGGGGCTGCTGAGCACCTGAAATGTGGCCAGTGACTGAGGAACGGAATTTTACATTTTATTTTATTTTAATTAATTTAAATTTGAATATGAATAGCCACATGTGGCCAGAGGCTGCCATACTGGAGAATGGCACTCTAGAATTTCTCATCATAAATATTTCCTTTAGCTACCAATTTATTTCTATTTTCATTTAATGCCATGCTTGAAAGACTAGTATATATATGTTGTTTTCATTTTCTTATATTCCATTCCTCCTTTATTTTAAAGTGTTAATTCTAATTCCTATTTGCATGTGGCTAAAAAAAAAAAAAGCATATACAAGGTTCTCTTCCTCACACACCTCTTGACCTACCCAAGAGGCAATCATTTTTATCCCAATTTAATTTCTGTTTATCTAGAGGTGCTCTCCATAATTAATATAAGATATTTTTTCATCTCTGGCTGCTTCATTTCTGTTTGCTTTGCTCGCTTCCTATCCTTTACCTGATTCTAAATGTTAAGTTCTTCATGTCTTGGTATTGTTTTTTCCCTCACTCTATTCTTTCTATGTAATCTCACTCATTCTCATGGCTTCCAGTATTTTCTAACTGCCAGAGATTTCCACCTTAAACTTGCATGTTCAGAACTGAATTCTTTTAATTTTTTTATTGATTTTAGAGAGGAAACGAGAGGGAGAGAGAGATAGAAACATCAATGATGAGAGAGAATCATTGATTGGCTGCCTCCTGCACGCCCCCCACTGGGGATCGAGCCCGCAACCCAGGCATGTGCCCTTGACCAGAATCGAACCTGGGACCCTTCAGTCTGCAGGCTGATGCTCAGTCCACTGAGCCAAACCAGCTAGGGCCAGAAATGAATTCTTGATAATCAGCCTCCCCCCCAAATCTGTTCTTATCTTCTCCATCTCAGTGCATGGCATTACTTTCCATTCAGTTGTGCATGCCATGATCTTACTCCCCATTTCCAGTTCATCATTTCAATTCTATTGTCAAAATACTTCCCAAATTTATCTATTTCTCTCTGTCTTTATACCAACATACCTTAGTCAAAGCTACCATTGTCTTTCTTATACATTACCACAGGTGCTTATTGATTTCTCCCATTCCTGGATCTTCCAGTTATCCACAACATTTAAGAAATGTAAATTGAGTCATTGCCAAACCTTCTCCAGTCTATTGTTCTTGGATTAAATTGGAAAAGTTCAAACTTGGCTTAAAGAGCTCTGCAAGAAATGGCCCTGCGCACCTCTTCAATCTCATCCGTTTCCCGTTTTCTCTCGTTGCTATGCTACAGCTAGACTGGCCTCCTTTCTTTGCTCTTTCCTATTTTGAGGCCTTCACATATGTTGTTCTCTGCCTGTAATGTTATTTGCTATACTTCTGCCACATATGTAATCATTTAAAATTTTTATTTCTTCAGAGATGCCTTTCCTGACCGTCCTTAATTTACATTATCTTTACTGTTCCCACCCGCAAGATTCCCAGATAGGAGTTAATATAATGTGAAAACGTGGAGTTGGCAGGTGGTTTTTCACAATCATACTGATTAAACTTTAAGGTATATCAAAGCTTAATTACTAATATAGCTACTAATTTATTTCTTAGTTAACTACTCATGAATAGATAATCAAAGTCTTTGTGCTTGATTGTTAGTGGTGGCATTGCAGGTCAGGTATATTCCCTGCTAAAGTAATTTAGACCTTCAGAAACCAACTCCTTCTGTTGAAATACTTCTCTAACTACCATGATGGGCTAATGAGATGATTACATTGCCAATCTATGGCTAAATAATACATGCTTGTTATTTTAAAATTTTATCTACAGTATTGAGGAGGACCGTTCAAACTCGTCCTGCTCCACGAATTCCTCCAACTGTGGAAATAATTGAGAAGGAACAAACTTGGGAAAAGAAGACCTCACCGCCCAGCACAGACATTCAGAATTCAAGTGAAGAGAGTCATCTCTTCACCCAGAGGTGGAGGGTCTCTCACATGGGAGAAGATTTGGAAAACAAAACCCAGGCTCCTTTTGTCAGCCTCTCACAGCCCCTGTGCAATTCCCTCTCCAACACTCAGCCACTGAGAAACCCCGAATTCTCAGAAGAGCCCCCAGTGCTGGGGGATGGGCAACAGCTTAGAACAGATGAGGCATTAATACAAAGAAAGGACATCATGGCACGAATTGCTGAGTTGACACTGCAGAATTCCGCTATCCGGGCTCATCTGAATAATATTCTTTGGCCAGGGGGAGAGCAAGGGGATGGACTTCGGGAGTTAAACAAACAGGAGACAAGTCATACAAGCAACATGCCTGCTGTGAGTACCAGTTAAGGACTGACTGTGCACATATAGGAATTTAGGTCCATTGCTGGCATCTTAAAAAGGGCTTCTTTCCAGGATATCTCTGAGGTTGTGCTAGATGGCTTATGCCTGGTCATGTCCTCATCACAAGAGAAGTAGAAGTTATTTGTCAGTTTCTATCTCAGATACAATAGAAGAGGACAACATAAAATAAAAAAGAGGAATGAATGAGGAAAATAGGATAAAGGTAAAATGTAGCAAAGCTAAAATTAGGCTAGGAATGAAGTTTTAAATATGACATGAAGAATTAATATGACTTAAAAATTTGCCACACAACTACATTTTAATTGAAATCATTTTTTACTCTTAAAGTGGCTCATAAAAAGGAACTATGTGTAGTTGGCCCTCAACTCATGCATAGTTAATTTTTTAGGACACAGAATGCATTTTGCTATAGAAATGATTTTAAAGGATTTTTAAAGTCAGACTTTAATGTACATATAAATCATCTGCGATCTTGCTCAAATGCTTTTTCTGATTGAATAGGTCTGAGGTAGGCCCTGTGCATTTCTAGTAAATTCCCAAATCATGCCAGTCCAAAGACTATACTTTGAGTAGCAAAAGTGTGAATATTAATTACAGTGCAAGAATTTTGTAAGTTAAATAAGATGTGGGCTAACATGGTAACTTGGACCTTCGTTTCCTTGTTTGTGGGAGAAAAGGAATCCTAAGTTCCAATTGGGGAGAATTTATACCCTACATTCTTCCCCTCCTCCCAGTGATGGGAGAAGCTTCCTTTTACTTTCTTATGAGCCAGAGTGGCTCCCATGGGGCTTCTGATAGGGACAGGACAGTGTTGGAGCAGTTGTTAGGGGCGGGCAGGCACCCTGGGTTAGCAGTTTCAGGGGTAACTTCCATGAGGACTTTATCAGTAGTGGATCGTGTGCTTCCAGGAGGAAGGCCAGGAGGTGGGAGATGGTAGGTTAGGGGTTCCATGTCTGTCAGCACTGGCTCATGGGCAGTCAGGGTAAGATGGGTCTTGAGTCACAGAAATAGTAGCAGAAGGTCTGGCAGGAGAGGAGCCAGGAAGGAGTATTAGGAGTGGGGAGTAGCCGTGGTGCAGGTGTATGAAGTGTAAACTGCCTCAGTTTTGAGTCATGGGAGATATTTTGTTTACAGAGTTTTGCAGATGATTTGAAATAGGCAACGTCTTAGTTTAAAAATGGCAGCAAAGTTAAAAATTGAGTTTGCCTCCTTTTCTAATTAGTATGTAGATCAGGCTAGGGCACCAACTGCCTTGAGTGAGATATCTTAGGCCAGAAGTGGCCTGGGGAGGCTGACATATGGTCAGAAAGAATGATAAGGGTCCTAGAAATCTTTGCCAAATAATTTCATGGTGCATGAATGAAGATTATAATTATAGAATCATCTCTTTCAACTACAGCAGATCCTTGTGACTCGGACCTCAGATCTGGTATTCATATGTACGTTACTTAGGAGCCAGGTCTTTAGAAGTAGTCTTCGCTCATGTGATCTTTTGTGTAGTTCAGCAAACACTAAGAGATGCAGGAAAGCTTTGTCCCACAGACACTGTCCATGGACAGAGAGACTAGAGGACACATGGCACCAGTATTAGAGGGATTGGTATCCCTTTGTTTTAGCCCTCATTTTTCAATTAAGTGACTTGTAAATTCTGTTGTTGGTCCACTACTAAAGTCTGCACACAGCAAGGGCTATGAACACTAACTTGCTGGCTCTTAGTGGAAGTTTATTTTTACAAAAAGTCAAAATTGTTTGGATTGTTTTTAATATGGAATTTTTGACTTTTATTTTTATTTTTTTAAAGACTTTTCCAGCAACACGGCCTCTAACACCAAATAGCATGGAGGAGCGGATTGCGGAATTGAACCGGCAGAGTATGGAGGCTCGCGGAAAGCTCTTGCAGTTAATAGAGCAGCAAAAACTTGTTGGTTTGAATCCTTCCCCTCCACCGACATCACCTATTCAGTCACCTCTCAGAGCTTGGACTGATTGGCCACAAATTTCTGATTTAAAAGGTAGACAGTTTAAAAGCTAAGTTTTTACTTTCTTGATTTTGCAAGTATATATTGAACTGAAGGAAATCTCAGAGAGCATATATTTCAGTGCCTTCAATTTTACGTAGGAAAAAAAGCAGACTAAGTCGCAGAATAAGTGACAGATAGATCTGGAGGCCAGTCTCTTGTTAGGAAACTCCCCCAGGGTGCCTGCAGGAATCTCCGGTGTCTGGGTTCCTAGGCTGCTCTATGTGGAAGTGGACTCATTACAGTCTATGATTCACTTAGCAAAATTATAATTTGGAACTTCATCAGCAACAAATTAAGTTATTCTGTTAAAATTATGAAAACATTTTAATTGGTAAATTAAGCTTTTTAATCTATTTGTACATTTAAGATGTGAAACACACTAGAGGGGATTCTAAATAATAGAGCAGTAACTGAAAAATTAGTTATCATAGTGTTCACATTCAAAAGGTACTGATGGGACGAAGTGGATCTCAAGTTGCTCTTCAGTCAGAAATTGAATTATTAAGATTCTCAAGGGGTAGGGTTACACAAAGGCTATGAAGAGGCTGATTTTGGCTCAATAGGAGAGAGGGTTCTAATTGTCAGGAATAGAAAAAGCTGCATCAGTGAGTGGTGCATTCGCTCAGGTGTTCAGGCATTCGGGTGTTAGAAAGAGTCATGCGTCCTCTGGCTGGTCGAGGTAGGTTTCCTTTAAGGTATCTGCCAGTCAGACTTTTTCTCTCAGAAGCTATTTCTTTTTTGAAACTACAGACTCAAAAGCAGACTCTTTTGGAAATTACTGATGGATAATGCATATCCCCAGGGCCCTTCTTCTTTAATTTAGGCTTTTTCAAATGATAGTTTTGTCTACTGTTCTTCATAGTCTCAAAGTCTAGATGCAACTCTTAATAAGAATGAATAAATTAAATCACTCAGAATGTATGAACACCTACTATGTGCCTGCTGTGTTCTGGACAATGGGGATACCACATGGAAGAGGACAAGTCCTTGCCCAGAGGAGCAGGCCATAAACAAATAAACAAATAAACAAATAAATATATGAGATAATGTCAGTTAGTGCTAAGTACAATGAAGAAAACGCAGATTACTCTTAAGAATGATTTTATGATTAAATAAGACATCTTCTGTTTCAATAGTTTTTTAAGGTAAAACTATTTTCGTTTATGTTATCTCATTTCGTCCCCAACACACCATGAAAGTAGACAGAGCTGATATCATACTTGTTTGATAAATAAGTAAACTGAGGAGTAAATAGGTTATATGATTTGTCTGAAGTTCTAAAGCAAATTGGTAAATTTGCACTTGTATTCTTGCCATTCTAGTAGTTATATCTCTTAAGATATTAGTTTTTTAAGTAAAATTCTTGGTCTCACAGGAACCACTGTGGGTTGTAATTATAAAATAAAAATTCTGTGCCATAGAACCCTTTGTTTTCTAGGGTAACCGAGGGATAGGTAAATAGGGTAGGTTTCATTACCTCCTAAAGCTGGAAATCACTGGTTTTAAGCAGTGATTCATGGGAGCTTTGGCGAAACTGACTGGGATGGACATAAAGTGTTCCATTAGTAGATAGTAAATATCTGTTGATTGATAACTTACTTCTGAAATACCGAAAATGTACATAATTATTTCCATTGGCCAGGTGAGCTCTTCATCTATTTAAAAGTCTTCAGTAAGAGTAATGTAAAAGATTTAGAAGATTAAAAATTTTACTGAATGACTTCAGATATTTTTTTCTTTTTTTGGAAAAACTTTAGATAAGCTGCTTTTGACAAATATCTCAAGATCTTTAGGGCTAGCTCTTAACTTCTGTTTTTCACTTCCAGATCTGACATGATACCACTTGTCTGAAGATTCTGGCTCTCTATGACTGGCATGCTACTGAATTGACACTAGTTTTTTCTCACAGCTCATTTAAAAAAAATTCCTTCAAGTGTATCTGTGGACCATAATGATAAAAATATAGAAAGAACCTCCAAATTTATAATATTGAAATCTGCAGTAAGACAGAAACCGTTACATTTTAAATTTTTATTTTAATGAAAGGTAATGAAGTAATGTTTATCTTTATATTTTAGAAGGAGGAAAGAGGACAATTGAAGTGTCTGTTCCAGGAGCAGAGGCCCCAGAAACCTCGAAATGCAGTACTGTCTCTCCTATCAGTGGAATAAATACAAGAAGGTAGGGTTACAATGTGAATAGTTACTTTAAAAAAAAAAATCAAGAATATGGTATGTGTTTTATTCTCTTTATGAGAAAAGGAAGTGCAGACTCACTGATGAAAATGAAATAAAGTAGTCGGCGAGGAGAATTTTGGGGGGAAGAAGAGGCATGAGGAACAAGCCTTCATTAAGTAGAAAGAATGAGTTGGCTATTGAAAAACAAAAATGGGATAACAGCACAGATATAGAATGCTTTATGGGTGACTAGGAGACGCTATGTGACAGGGTGGGTAAATTAACCACTGGTATTTTCCTCCATATTGAAATGAAACTGAAGTTCATAGAGCTAGCTGTGATTTGCCCATGTGTGTCACATGTTGATAAATGGTGACACTAGGGATGGACCACCTGGCTTTCTGTCTCCACTGCATGCCTGCTGTCGCACTGCATTCTCCAGGTCTTGTTACTCTTCCACTACCTGGGCCTTCTTCTTCACCCCTGCACATCCTTTCCCCCCTTCAATGTTTAAAACTTGTTAGTGTGATACTGTAGTGGTGGATACATGATATTGTACATTTGTCAAAACCTATAGAACGTATAACACGATGCATGGGCCCTAATGTAAACAAAAGATTTCGTTAATAATAATGTATCAATGTTACAATTGTAACAAACGTACCACACTGGTATGAGGTGTTAATAAAAGGGGAAACTGGGAGGAGGAGTTGAAGAATATTTTGGAACTCTTGGAACTTTATACTAAGTCTTTCTGTAAATCTAAAATAACTCTAAAAAAGGAAAGCCTATTAATTTTTTAAAAGACTTAGGTTGGTGAAAATATGTTGCAAATAATTTACCTTCTTTGGATCTAAGTCAGCCATACTTTCTCAAGGTTGTGCCAGTATTGAGAATTGTCAGTCTTACATAATTTTTGAAGATTAATAATGACAGATTACTCTCTCCCTTTTATTCCTCACAAATAGATCTTCAGGGGCTACTAGTAATTCTTGTTCTCCATTAAATGCCACCTCAGGAAGTGGGCGATTCACACCTGTTAATCCAAGAGCAAAGGTATATGACAAAATGTAATTGTGAAATGTGTATAGGGGCAGGAGGGCAGGGGGGAAAGGTGGCTATTTTTAGTGATTTCCATTTTTTTGTGTATATGTGTTTTTATTAATTTCAGAGAGAGAGAGAGGTAGAAACATCTATGAGAGAGAAACACCCCCTACTGGGGATCAAGCCCCAAACCCGGGCATGTCTCCTGACTGGGAATCAAACCAGTGACCTCCTGGTGCCTGGGTCAATGCTCAACCAACTGAGCCACAATAGCGGGGCAGTGATTTCCATTCTTTATTATTATTTATGATATCCTAAAGATGATATAAAAGTTTGAGAAGACATTAATTTACCTTCATTAGAAAAACAAATAAGCCATATACTTCTTTTGTTTTCTAGGATAACTAAGGAATAAGAAAATTCAATAGGATTTTAATAATCTTTAAAGACTAGAAATTACTGGCTTTAGGCAGAGCTTCCCAAATAGTGTGGCAGGCCTTGAAGGTGTGCCTTGAACGCCTCGTAGGTATACTGAGATACTGGTTCCCAGTCCTGGCTGTGGCTGGGTGGGGCTTGGGATTGTCAGCCCTGGGGTGGTCACTCTCCATGTCATTTTACCCCAGTGTGCCATAGCTGAGGAGCCCCGGAGTACAGTTATGCACAAAGAGTAAAAAAAAGAAGTCTTATATATTTTTCATGTGTTCTGATTTACTACAGGATTGTATAGAAACATAACATCTTACAATATATCCGATTTTTTTGCAAAAGGCATTTTTCTGTGTTGGCAATACAGCAAAATAGAGTTCCTCTGAGTTGTTTAGTCATAGCAAATTGTGAGAATATCTTTCAAATCATAAACATTACATTTGCAAACTTGAGCTAACAGCTCTCTGATACGGGGAAAAATCTTCTTTGCTATTCTTATTACTAACTTTAGTAATTAGACCCAATAGTGAATGTTTCAATAAACTGAGTACTTGCAGCCCAAATTAATTGATAGGCTCAGATATCTCAATTGTCCAACACTAGATGTGCCCTTTGCTGTTTATTATATTCTAAAAAAGCTTTAAACTATTTTATATAATTTGCTCTTCGTTTCTAGAATTTATTAAGATTTCATTTACAAGATCAAATAACTGTTATTTTTAAAAGTTATACATATGATTTGCATAAAATGCTGGATTTATCTTTTTAAAAAAATTAGGTCTCCTAAATCAACAAGGATACCAGTTGACCAGGGGATCGTTATTTATGAATGTCTGTTAGAAATAAAAATTGCCAGTAGCAATTTAATTTTTAGAACCACTCAGTGGCATAGGGTAACTTTGATTCTATGTACTTGAATGTCTCCTGTTTCTGATTACTTTTTAAATCCTTTTTGCATCTTTGTTCAACAGATTGAGAAACAAAATGAAGAAGGCTGGTTTGCTCTTTCCACCCATGTGTCATAGTGAGGTCAAGTTTGACAGTTTGTTTTCACTGGCATATTCTTGAGCTTCCATTCCCCTTTCCCTGCTTTCAAGTTTTTGTCCTTCTTTCAGCTAAAACCTGCAAGGATCTTGTGACTTAGTACAAATAGAACAAAGAAATAAAGCAATTATTTTACTTTTGACCTTTCAAATAGATTTCCAACAACGAACCAACCTGCAACCTCCTGCAAATAAAATTTTGGCTATAGGGAAATTAAAGTTTCATATTCTAGTAATTTCCTAAGTACTTTAAGGTGCTTTTTTTTCCCCTTCCTTTTTTTTTTTTTAATCATCACCTGAGGATATTCTTTCCAGTAATTATTTTTTTAGAGAGAATGGAAGGGAGGGAGTGGAGGGGGAGAGAGAAACGTCAACGCCAGAGAGACACATGGATTGGTTTTCTCCTGCTCACGCTTTGATGGAGGGGTGCTGATCAAACCTGCAACCAGGATATGTGCCCTTGGCCGGGAATTAAACCTGAGACCCTTTGGTCTGTGGGCTGATGCTCTAACTTAAGGTTTTCTTGAGTAATATATTATTACCCTTATCATATTTATTCAGGTTTTTTTGGTCTAGTATATCTTAAATGTTGATCTATTTAATTTTTATTTTTACTTTCTGAAGAACTTAGTTGCTTTGCATATAACTTACAATCAAATGCCTTTGTGTGATTAAAGTCCGGCTTTCAGAAAAGTTTAACACCCCGTTTGGTTTTTTATTTTGGGGAAGTGTCTGTAGTCTATTACTTTTTCTGCTAAGTGGAATGTACAGCTTTCAAAAGCAGACATGGGAGTATTTGTTTATATTTGCTTCAGCAGGTAAGAGTGACTCTATGTATTGTAAATTTCTTATATAGTCTTTAAATGTGAAAGTGTCATCAATAATGGTAATGTACAAAAAATAAATAATGATCATAGAGTTCAAATGTCTAAATGCAGTAACACTGATTGATTTGTATATTTAGTGTTTGAAACAGAATTGAGTACAAAACATTGCTATCGATTTTCCCAGCCCTGAATCTACTAAGCACTCTGGGTAGGTCTTTCTTCAGGGCACCTGTTTGGCTCTCAGACATTGGTTCCTATTTTAAACTTGGTTTTTGAATTATCTCTGCCCCTTGGCTGTATTACAGGAATTTTCAACCTAAGTGAGGTGGTGACGGGGTGGGGGAAGCATACTGAGACTGCGTACTGGGGAACGTTCTCAGGTAAACACCTTCCCTTCTCCTGCGTTGCAGTCACTGTTCTAGAAAGTGTCCTATGCAGCTTTCATTTGGGCTTCATTGTTGTGGTGGCCAATAATAATACTATTTTCTTCTGGTATCATTACTTTTATTCACATTAAGTCATCTGTATTCATTTGCATTACTGCAGATTCTTCCATCTGTATTGCACTTTTTGAAACTTAGTACTTGATAAATACAATCCCTGTCTGGGATGCAAACCATTTTAGTGTTATTCCTTATATTATTGAAATGCCAAATTACCTGCTTGGCTTGTGAATACATTCTTTTTTTTTTTTTAATCCTCACCTGAGGACATTTTTCCATTGCTTTTTAGAGAGAAGGAAAGACAGAGAGAAACATCGATGTGAGAGAAACACACCGATTAGTTGCCTCCTGCACACACCCTGCCTGACTAGGGCCTGGGCCGGAGAGGAGCCTGCAACTGAGGTATGTGTCCTTGACTGGAATCAAATTCGGGACCCTTTGGTCCGCAGGCCTACACTCTACCCACTGAGCCAAACTGGCTAGGGCAGTGAATGCATTCTTTTGACATGCATTTTCCTTGTTCTCCAACTAGTTGGCTCTTTAATTCTCCCTCCCCCTTTATATTCCTGTAAACCTCAATAGCCATGATTCTTAACTTTGGGAGCATTTTAAAAATGCCAAATTGACTACCTCAGGGGCTTGTTGAGGCTTTGGCAGCTGTTTTTAAAGGCTCAAAAAGTGATTTAATGTGAAGCCAGAGTTGAGAAAGATTGCAAAAAACTTTACCACAGCTCACTGGCAAACTGTGGGACTGGCACTTAAGTATCCATCTTGTCAATGTTTGTCTTTGCTACAAATGTAGGTTGAGAAAACTGCAAGAATATTAGATACAGAGAAAAGAGCCCTTTTTCCTTAGACCTTCTAAGGCAGTGCTCCTCAACGTTGGCTACCATTAGAATCATCTGGGACCTTCTAAAATTCCTAATGCCCAAGTCTCGATACAGATCAAGTAAATTAGAATCTTTGGGAGCAGGACACAAACATCAGTATTTTTTAAAACCTAAGATGATTCCAGTGTACAGCCAACGTTGGGAAACATCATTACAAATAAATTTATTGTCCCCTAATCTTGAATTGGTGCATGCTTGGTTTTAATTAACAGTTCAATTAAAAAAAAAAAATTTTTAGAGAGGAAGGGAGAAGGAGAAAGAGAGAGAAATATTAATGATGAGAGAAAAATCACTGATCAGCTGCCTCCTGAATGCCCCCCACTAGGAATTGAGCCCACAACCCGGTTACCTCCTGGTTCATAGGTCAATACTCAACCACCGAGCCACACCAGGCTGGGCTTAATTAACAGTTCAATTACTTTATCAGCTTTCAGAGCCAACTACATCAGTGGGTCTCAGAGTCTGACCCCCCAGTCAGCAGCATCATCAGCAGCATCACCTGGCACATTTCTTTTACAGTGTGCAAACAGAACTGATCTTGAGTATATCTTCTGAAACTAGAGGCCCAGTGCACGAAATTCATGCACTGCGGGGGGGGGGGGGGCGGGGCGGGGTAGGGGGACCTCAGCCCGGCCTGTGCCATTTTGCAGTCCGGGAGCCCTCCAGGGATGTCTGACTGCTGGCTTAGGCCCGCTTCCCGTGAGGAGCAGGCCAAAGCCGGCAGTCGGATATCCTTAGCACTGCCACGGAGGCGGGAGAGGCTCCTGCCACCGCTGTGCTTGCCAGCCGTGAGCCTGGCTTCTGGCTGAGTGGCACTCCCCCTGTGGGAGCGCACTGACCACCAGGGGGCAGCTCCTGTGTTGAGCGTCTGCCCCCTGGTGGTAAGCACACCTCATAGCAACCAGTCGTTCCCCATTCGGTCGATTTGCATATTAGCCTTTTATTGTATAGGATAGGATGGTACTTGTTAGAAATGGAAATTCCTGGGCCCTATTCAGAAACTCTGGTGTCTGTTTTAATAAGCTCTTTCTGTGATTCTGATGCATGCTCACATTTGGAAACCATTGGTCTATAGCATTGCGGAGGGGTGAACTCTGCTATATTTGGCTGTCATGTACTACATTTATATTTACTTTTAATATTCCAAACTCAGATTACTTGTGTTTCTTGTGTTTAGACTCAAGGTTTTGGATAACATGTGACTTCTCCAATATGCAATAGAAAGCTGCTAAATCACTTGCTAAACTTTAATAATATTTATAATTCTCCAAATTGTAGCTTGAAGAAAAACTAGATCAATAATTATTAAATTCACAGTTGTAGATAGTGAAGTAACTTGGGTTAGCAGAATTAATAATAATTTACTGTTTACTAAGTGCCAGGCACTGTTTTAGCCACTTTACATGACTTCATGACACCTCCATGGGGATAGGTACTACTATCCTTATTTTACAGACGAGGTGCAAGGAGGTGAGTCCTCTCTCAAGGTCATCCACTGGCCGGAGGTCGGGGTGGGGGTGGGGTGGTGGCACTAGAATGTGAACAGAGACAGTCTATTTCTCCAAAGCCTGTGCTATGCTGCCATCCTACAGTGTGTATGGCTTGGAAGCACCATAATAATAATGGCTGTCTTTTATTGAGCCCTTACTGTGTCAGGCACTGTACTAAGCTGCACTATCCCCATTATTTCATTTAAATCTCACAGTAAACCTATGGTTAGTTGTTAAATGCCACCCACCCCCCTTTATACATGAAGAAATTGAGCCCTAATGGTAAAATAAATTGCCCCTGTCAGAATGCTTGTAAGAAGTAAAGGACTTGAAGCTCTTATTAAAGTAATTATTGGGCTTCTAACTTATAGGGAAGAACTAATATAACGCAGTGGCTAAGGATACAAGTATTGCAATAGGAAAGCTTGGATGCAAATGCCATCTCTGCCACTTGAGCTCTCCCTTGGGCAAATTAATCTCATCTTTCCCATTTGAAGTCAGATAATATGTTTTTTTCCTACGTTGTGAGGATTAAGTGAAATTACACACACAAACACACACAACAGGACCTAACTCACAACAAATGTTCAGAAATGATAACTGCTAGGTTGTAGTGTATAAATAAATATACCACTTTCTCTGTTTCTAGATTTTTAAAGACATTCTGTAGTGAATTGTTTTTCTCTGATTAGCAATTGGACCCAGTACTTTTAATTTCAGGGTATTTCACCTGAAAAAATGTTTGGAGGATGGAAGAAAACGTTGAACATATTATTTGAAAATGTAACTAACATGCTCTCTAAAAATAATTTTATCATATGTCCTCTGAATTTTCAGACACTCTGGATATACTGTTTAATAATAGCAAGAATAGGTTATATATATATATTTTCTAAAGAGAACACTTGAATGTTACCAACAAATGCATGGTATAAAGTTTTTGGAAAGCTGTTATCTAACATTATGGAAATCAATAAACAAAATGAAATACAGCCATGTTTTTCTTGTCAATTTTATTGAGAAGTAATCTATATATAGTAAACTACATCCATTTAAAGAGAACAATTCATTGGCTTTTGGCAGTTGTAAAAATACACAAAACTAGTATCACAAGACACATTTCTATCATCTCCAAAAGATTTCTCTCATCTCTGCAGTGTATCCCTCCCTTTGCTCCAGCCCTAGGCAACCACTGATTTACTTTTGGTCATCATTAGATTTGTTTGCATTTTATATAAAGGGAACCATACGCTATGTACTATTTGAGTCTGTCTTCTTTCACTATAATTGAGATTCACCCAAGTTGGGTGTATCAGTTTCTTCCTTTTTAAACTTCTGAGTAGCATTCCATTGTATACTTACCCATTCACCTGTCAATGGTCATTTCCAGTTTTTTGCTCTTATAAATATAGCTGCTATTCAGGTGGAGGCTTTGTACAGACATAAGTTTTTGTTTATCTTGGGTAAAGACCTTGGACATGAAATGGCATGGTATATGTTTAACTTTTAAAGAAACTGCTAAACGGTTTTCCAAAGTGTTGTGCCATTTTACATTCCCAACAGCAGTGTATGCGAGTCCCGCTTGCTCCACATCCCTCCACATTTGGAACTGGCAGTGTCGCCCACCCAGTGAGTGTGGGGTGTGGGATTGTGGTGTCACCTCCCAGACGTCTCCTGTTACGCGCCTTTCCATGTGTTTACTGATCACTCATATATCCGATGTGAATGAAGCATGCAAAGTCCCTTGCCCATTAAAAAAAAGAGGCAGGCCCTCGCCGGTTTGGCTCAGTGGATAGAGCGTCGGCCTGGGGACTGAAGGGTCCCAGGTTCGATTCCGGTCAAGGGCATGTACCTTGGTTGTGGGCACATCCCCAGTAGGGGGCGTGCAGGAGGCAGCTGATCGATGCTTCTCTCTCACCGATGTTTCTAACTCTCTATCCCTCTCCCTTCCTCTCTGTAAAAAAAAAAAAAATCAATAAAATATATATTTAAAAAAATAGGCAGTTTTTTTTAAATTGAATTATGAATTCTCTATGTTTTCTGGGTACAAAGTCTTTGTCACATATCATTGCCATGCTGTCACCATTTAAAAATGTGTGTTGTAATGAATAACATTAGGTATTTAAAAGTCAGTTCCAGCTCTGGATGTACCACAAAGCACTTGAGCAAACTGCTCAACCGCCCAGCGTCCTGCAACCAAGGAGCCCACATCACACAATCGAATGTGCCCTTAAAGGCCAACAGAGATAACATAGTGTAAAATAAGTAGTTAAGTAAACAAAACAAAAAAAAACCAGCCTCCCGAAGTATCTTTGCTGATGACAGTGTACCACCAGGGATCTTTTGGGTCATTCTGTACTACTAGCAGGAACTTCGAAAGTATTCAAAAGTCATGCTGCTTAACAAACCATCCTTAGGCTAATTATAATAATTATGTAAATGATATGATAATAAACCGGTAGAACGCTGGGCTTTTCTGTTTGGCCTTGAACCTGAGTCACAGACCATGAAATTGCTGGGACCAAAAGGCGAGTGAGACAGCCGGTCCCAGGGACGCCGCAGCCGAATTTCCCCCGAGAAAGTCGCCTCGGTAGCGCCTGCGCTTCAAGGCCGCTCCGCTCCCCGCGGAAGGCGGGGCCGCGTTGCCGCGGTAACCGCAGTAAACGGAGACCTTGGGCAGCTGCTGTGACTAAGCCAGTGCGGGTCGGCGGGCGGTCGGTGCCTTAGGTAAGTTTGGACCCCTACTGCTGGGCAGTTCCCACAACCCCCCCACCCCCCAAATCTGTTAGCGAGTTAGGGAGCAGTGAACCCCACTTGGATTTCCCTTAGACTGAACCAGTGTCCTTAGACTTTCCCTCGTCCTCCCTCCGATCAGTTCGACAAACATTTGAAGTGACTAGCCTTGGCAGGCAGGGAGCTGGACACTGGATGCAAAGTGGACACAGTTCCTGCCTGTAAGGAGCTCATCCTCCGGCAGGGACAGCAGGAGTCCCAGTTAGACCCGGCTGAGAAGAAGCAGGGAGTCGGGTGGGCAAGCGCCTGGGTTCTCAGGTCAAGCAGCCACCCCACCCCACCCCACCCCACACTTGGCTGTGCGACACTTGGCAAGTTGAGCCCCCTGCCCTTCAGTTTTCTCATCTCTAAAAAGGAAGGTGATAATGCTAATCTCATGGGCTCTTGTTACAATTAAATAGGATAATGCAGGGAAAGTGCGTAGCACATGAGTCACACATAGTGCACAATTAGTACTTTTTTCATTCAAATAGATACAGTGGTATAAAGGTAGTCAGTGTCCAATTGTGATTTGTTCCAGGTGGCCATGGACTAAAACTTTAGAGAAGGAGAAACTAGGGTGGGGGAAGTGACAAGAGAGGAGCTATAACCCTAAGATGAAGGATCTTCGTGCCATGCCAGGGAGTCTGAGCTTTTATTCTGTGGCAGTGAGGAGCTAAAGGCTTTATACACGAAGAGGCGTACATTAAAAGCTGTGCTTTAGAAATACAGGAGGCAGTGTAGGGAATGGACTGGCGATGGGAGAGACAAGGATGAAGTTGTGGTGGGGTAGAGCGGAGACACGATGAGGACCATAACTAGGGTGGAAATGCATTCTAAAGGCTTAAGAACTGCACACTTGGCGACAGGACTTGCAAACCAATTGCACGCGCTAGGTGAGAGGGAAGGATTCAAAGCGTAACTGCTCTGCTTTTTCACCTTAAAATGCACCTGACTCACAGAGTCATTTTGAGAAATAGATGAAACAGTGTGTGTAGAATCCTTAGAACTATGCTCGACACACGGAAAACATTAAAAAAAAACAACAACCCACAAGCTATTATTCTCTCCATGGTTGTCTTATCCCTTGCAAACACTGAGTGTTTGTTTTTATGCAACAATCTCTATGAGTCTTAGCATGACCAGCTCCAGCACTCTGCTGAGCTTGTGTTTGAGCTTGTGAGAATGAGGACTAACCCTGAACTCTAGTGAATGAATATGAGTAATTGGCCTTGAGGAACCTTTCATCTGGCTCCCAGATAACCTTCTTCCAGCAGCATACCCCTCTGCATCACTGCACTATGATTCTTTTTCTTTACACTTCCTCAGGGTTGACTCAAAACTTGACAGTCTACCTAAATGAGTTGGTTAGCAGAATTCGCCAAAGGCTGGACAAATGAGCCTGAATCTAATGAAAGTAGATTTAAGATAGTTTTGCAAATAGACTCCCAAACCCAGTTAGTTCGGTTGTATAAGAAGTTTTTATCTTTTTCTAGTATGCAAACTAAAACAGTTATTTTATAGGATAAGAGACTGTCTAAAAATGACAGAGTTTACAGAACAAGGGACTATTTAACAATAGCAGAGAATTCAAACATCAGTTTTATACAAGATGGAGGTTACTATGCTTCAATGGCTCTTCCCTTCATTTGTTCATTTATTCAGGAATTAATACATTCATCCATTCAGCCATTTTACCTACCAAGGGCATATGTGCCAGACACTGTTCTTAGAGCTTTACTGTATTAACTCAACACATCAGAGCAACCTTATGGAGCAGGTACTGCACTTTATGGAGGAGAATACTGAGGCACAGAGAAGTTAAATATTTAATACCTCACAACTGTTAAGAGGAGAGCCAGACTTTAAACCCAGTCAGTCTAACTCTAGCCAATACTCTCAGCCTGACCAACATACCAGACTCCTTTTCCAATGGTGCCGGGCTCCGTGTTGTAGATGTGTGGCTTATGTTGGGGGTGGGGGATGGAGGTTGCACTAGGTAAGATCTTTTTCAGCTCTGAAGTTTCCATGATTGTATTTATTGGGCCTAGCTGTATTAGAGAGAATATGAAGTAATTATAGTAAAAATAACTACCAGTTTCAAATATCTACCAGATGCCTTACATAAACGCATGGCCCTTAACCCTGGTTTTTATCCCTAGCTGCACAAAAGAATTACATAGGGAGCAAGACCCCGAGAATGGAATGGAGTAAAACATTTTTCAAGTGATTCTAAGGTGCAGCTAGAATTGATAACTATAGGTATAAAAGATCTTATTTAATACAATAATTGTCAGAAAACTTATCCCAATTTTACTTATAAAACGAGGTTTACTTATAAATCTGTCTGGGCTCCAAAGCCTCATCAGTTTACAATACAATTTCCCAATCCATTCATTCTAAAACAAAACAAAACACCCCCACGCCCCCCCCCCCCCAATAACCCCCACAAAACCAAAACCACCTTATTCCATCTCACCAACTGCTATATACTGCTAATCTCCAGGAGCTCAGGAGCCCCTCCCACCCAACCCGCTCAACTGCTTTTTACAAATTCTTCAGACAATATTTGTGATCCAGTAAAGCAAAGAAAGGATCAGTATTTTTGCTGGGGTTCTTGTTCCAGCATTACAAAGGGTTCAGCAATCTGGAGAAAGCTGATTCTGAGACTATATTTAAAGAGAATTGTCAATTTCTACTTCTTAGATTGTAACTATTTAAGGTCAGGGGCTGTTTATTGCTCATCTTTGTATCCTTTCCATGCCTAGCATAATACCATCTATAATAATAAAAGCATAATAAGCTAATTAGACCGGACATTCTTCCAGATGTCCTTCCTTCCAGACGAAGCCGTGGTGGGCAGGGGCTGAGGCAGAGGCAGCTGTGGCAGTGGTGGGGGGCCAAGGCCATTGCACGAATTATGTGCATCGGGCCTCTAGTTTGTATATAAATATGCTCAATTTTGGGAACTGAATTGATTTAAATTATGAAGAACCTTGAAAACAAGGAAGAAAACAGCATTTAGGCATGTTTGTAGCTATCTGAACAAGTTTACCTAAGTACAAGATAATTTGTAACCAAGCTGCAATAACTGACATTGCCTTGCAATGCCAATTATTTTTAAAATTTATTATCATTAATTATTTTTTAAATCAGTGACTTATATAAGCACAGAAAGCAAGCCTGTGTAGCCAAACTTGAAGAAACAAGAAACATACTGGATGATAGAATTTGGAGTTTAAATGATCTTGCTACTTAAAAATTTTCTGTCATTCGATTTTTATAGACTTTGGGCATATATTCTGCAATCCAGTGAGAGAAAATAAGGAAGGAAGGAGAGAACAACAATCAAAAAGAGAAAAGGAAAAAACCTCTTTTTTTTCTTCTTTAACCCTTTGCACTTGCTTGCTTTTTTCTCGATTCCTTTATTCTATCCGGGATTTAATTTTTTAAATAACCCAGATTTTACAAAGTGCGGCAGTAGAATAAAAAACTGGAGTTTCTTTTCATACAAACTTATTTATTTGGATTTTGTTATATTTCAAATTATTGATACATTCAATAACCGTCACACTCGACATCCGAGTGCAAAAGGTTAAAAGGTAAAACATCATCTTGGTAACCCAGAAAAATGACACCAAGGTATTAAACACAAATTTAATAAAATGAGTATCATCTTGGACATACCTTTCTTGATAACCGTTTATAGTAAAAACATTTGGGCAATATGCTATTGTCCCCCAAATCAAGAGACAGCATCATTGTGATGTCACTGCAAGAAAACATCTGGAATGAAACCTAATGTCCAGATGAAGGGAGGTGGCAGGCATACTGTACTCCCCACTGATCAGGCGGTATATATCACATCTGCTTTAGGCATACTAGTCTTTCTTTAGTGACCAGGAAGGTATAATAATGCACGAGTTCAGTTAATTCTCATAGCAGCCTGATAAGTTAGTTTTTTCTTCATTCCCATTTTACAGTTGAGGAATTGATGTAAAGTTTAATTAGCTAGTTATGTGGCAGAACTGGGATTCAAACCTGAACCTAACAATAAGTATGATCCAAATAGAGCTACCATTCTATTCTGCTCGCCAGCCATGCCCTAGAAGACTGTTGAGGAAACGGGATGGATCGTGTGGAAAAGTGAAGGACTTAGAAGGGAGGTATAGAAGGTGTTTTCACACGAAGAGCTGCAATAGAGAGAAGACAGAGACAACAACCGGCTGTGTCACCCATCTCCTTAAAATCCTTCACTGGCTTTCCATTAACTTAGAAGTTCCCAATTCCTTAGCAAAGCTTAGAGACAGTTTCATGATCTGCCACCTGCCTCCTCTTCAGTGTCCCTTTCACTGTCCTACTCTGGCCAATAGACTACTTTCTGCCTTTCACAGACACAGCCCTCTCTCTGAAGTTCCCTCTGCCTAATATACCCCTTTCCATTCTAAGCATGGCCAACTCCTACTCATCGCCTGTGTTGCAAGCACCTCTTCCTTAATCCCTAGACATGGCTTAATCTTCTTGCTATATAATATGTCCACAACACCCCATTCTCTCCTTTTTGTAGCATTCAGTACATTTCAATGTTTTTTAAAATATCTATCTTTCTAAACAAGCTCCACAAAGTTAGGGGTCATTCTCTTTAATTCAATACGATAATTCAGTGTCTAACGCAAGACTTGACACATGGTAGGTGCCCCTCAACAAATATTTTTAAACTGAAATTGCTTAGTAACACCGGGGTAACTCAATGATGGGAAGAGGAAGAGGGGGATATGAACTACAGGAAGACGGCAGAGGGCTCATTTTAATGGTGGAACATTTAGGGACAAGATGGACTTGGGGGGTGTTTCCCTGCGGACCTTTGGAAACCAGAGGGCACCACGATGAGAAGTTTGCCTGGAGAAAGGGAGTATCGGCCTCTGTTTGCTGTTCTGCAGGGGTTTCTGAAGGTGGCGTGTCCTCCTGCTGGTGAAGTGTTCTAGGACGCCACGCAGACACGATTGTCATCAACACACTTGGTGTTTGGTGCTTGTGGAATTTCTTAGGGAGGAAATCTGCTAATGGTTTCTGTTTTACAGCGTTATCCCTTTCCCTGTCTCACTATTGCACTTACAGAGAAAATGAAGGAGCCCGATGATCAAGATACTGAGGTGGGGAGATCAGAGAGGTCAAAGAGCAGTGGAAGTCAGTCTCGGGGGTCCTCGCAAACTTTATCAAAATGTAAGTAAAGGTTATACATTCACTTGGTGTTTGATTATTAAATTTAGCTAAAATAATTTTTAAAGGGTACGTACCTAAGTTTATGCAACAGAAATGGTTTACTTGTTGAACTCCCTAAACTCTCAATCCTCGAAGAGCAGAGCCTGTGTTTTAATCCTCTTATTGCCAACTCCTGGCACATAGACAACTCCGTGCCGATAATGACCTGTCTGCACCCCCCATCTTGTTCCCTCCTGTGAAGTCTACGTCTTGAATGGACTTTTCTAATACAGTGTGGGGGGACGAGAGCTGGACTTTAGTTTTGAGTCCTGGGTCTACCACTTAGAGATGCTTGATCTTGGGTAAATTTTAAAACCTCAATTTTCTCACCCATTAGCATGATAATTGAGCTATTTCAGGATTAAATTGGGTAACATGTGGAAGGATATTATAGGCTGCAAATAGAAGGGAAAGAGAGGAATTTTGTAATGGGATTTTTAAAAGATGGCTGGCTCTTTCTGACTAGCCCCATGATGTTAGGTATCTTAGGATCTTAACATTTTTAATTGTCATCCTAAGTATAGTTTCAGAAATTAATTTTTACTATTCACCTAGAAGAGATATGTTCCTGGGGAAATCAACTCATTTGCAAAATTTACATTAAATTATTTCAGTCTGAGATATATCTCATAGATTCATGATTTCTCCATACCATGTTAAATTTTAGATGTTTATCTCCGCTTGCTTGGATCCTTACAAGGATTTCCACTGCAGTCTTCCTGCTCAAGTCCCCTCCATACCACCACTAGAGTTATCTTTCTAGAAAATTAGATTGTTTCATTCTCCTCAAAAATTTTAGTTTGCTTCTCTCTTGTTTTTTATTTTGCACTTTTCTCCACTCCCTACATTTCTGAGACAGGATTATCTGCATTTTGGTTCCCAGTCCTTTGCAGCATTTTTCTGGGTGGCTGGATCGAAGGATAATGAGCCTTTGTCTAGCACTGCCTCAGCATCTCCCTTTCGTATGTGAGGCCCTCTAGAGGCAGGCCTTCCTTATCAAGTGTGACCTGGCCCTGTGCGCAGCTCATAGAACAGTTTACACATCCTGGGTTTTAGGATCCCAAACAATAATGTGAAAGAATTTGCTGGCACCCTGGCACCTTCTACCTTGGTGATGTTAGAAGAGGTCTCTGTCCTGATTCAGCTACATGCCTTATAGCTGGTCCTCCATCCCCGCCCGGGGGACCTTGCCTTGTTCTCAGTCTTGCTGAAATATCTGAGCAACTTCTTACCCTTTAGAATTCTCCTGCAGAGTGAATTTCCTGGTTTTCCACCTAAGCATAGATTAAAGTGGACCCTTCTCCAGACTCAACAATGGGTTTGTGTTATAACTGAGTCCTATTAAGACATTTAAGTAAAATGTATCAATTAAACCATCCAGCATTTCTTCTAAGGGTTAAGGACTGTTAGTTACTAAGACATTGATTTCTGATTTGTATTAAAGGACTAAATTTTTGCTGGCCTCATATAGTAAACTATAGAGGCCTGGTGCATGAAAATTCATGCACTGGAGCGGGGAGTGTCCCTCAGCCTGGCCTGCCCACTCTCACAGTCCAGGAGCCCTCAGGGGCGGGAGGTGACCCGGCGATCAGGGGAAGGCGACGCCCCCATCACACCTCTGCTGCTGCCACTGCCAGTAGTGCAAGCCTCGGCCAGCCCTGATTACCTGAACCTCGGGTGGCCCTGGGCAGCTGGGCAGCTGATATCTGAGGCTTGCCTGTGCCTCGGGCCAGCCCTAAGTGACTGGGGGGCTGAGGGGACTGGGGGACTCCGGAGGCAGGAGCATGGAGGGGACTGGGTGCCACCATCTTGTGGCTGTGGGCGCCGCCACCTTTGTGAAGGTGTGATGGTCAATTAGCATATTCCCTCTTTATTAGATAGGATTGGGAAGTATTTTGATCTCTTCTATTTTCAGAAATATTTTGTGCAGAGTTGATATTATTTCTTTCTTAAATGTTTGGTAGACTTTACCAGTGAAGTATCTGGGCCTATACTATTTTTAGTGGGAAAATACTAAACTATGAATTCAATTTCTGTAATAAATAGAGGATTACCTATTTCTTTAGGTAAGTTTTATAAGTTTGTATCTTTTATAGAATTTATACATTTCTTCTAAATTGTAAACTTTGTTGGCATTATTTAAACTTTGTTAGGATTTATTTTTATTCTTAATATTGGAGATTTGTATTGCTTCTTTTTTATTTCTTGATTGGTCTAGATAGGAGTTTATCTATTTTGTTGATATTTTCAAAGAATAAGATTTGTGCTTTGCTAATTTTCTTTATGGTTTGGCTTTTTATTTCATTGATTCTTATGCACATTTTTATTATTTCTACTATTTCCTTCATTCTATTCTTTTTTTTTTTCTTTTCTTTTTCTAGTTTCTTAGAATAGAACTTTAGGTCACTAATTCTTGACTTTTTTTCTTTTCTTATATGTACTGAAAGCTCTACACTTCCCTTTTAGCACTGCCCTAGCTGCATCCCACAAATTTTGATGTTATATTTTAATTACTATTTAGTTTGAAGTAGTTTTTATTTTTTTGCTGATTTCTCCTTGGTCCATAAATTATTTTTAAGTATGCTATTTAATTTCCAAATATTTGTAGGTTTTTGAGATAATTTATTTTTAATATACTTCTGTTATAATCAGAAAATGCACATATTCTGTGTTATTTTAATCCTTTTAAATCTATTGAAACTTATGTCCCAGCAAGTGGTCTGTCTTGGTGAATAGCCCATGTACACTTGAATGTGTACCTTATATTGGTAGCTGTAGTATTTCATAAATATCAGGTTAGCATGTTTCATAGTGTTGTTCAGATCATATATGTCTTTACTGAGTTGTTGACTAGTTTTTCTGTCAATTGATGAAAGACATGTATGTAGCCCTGGCCAGTGTTGCTCGTTGGGTCAGCACATCATTCTATATACCAAAAGGTGGTGGGTTCAATTCCTGGCCAGGGTACATACCCAGGTTGTGGATTCAATCCCCATTTAGAGTGTGCAGGAGGCAGTTGATCAGTCTGTCTCTCTCACATTGATGTCTCCCTCTCTCTCTCTCTCCCTTCCTCTCTAAAATAAATATAGAAACAAAAAAGACATTATGTATTATAATATTAACTAAGTAAACTGTGAAAAGTTGAGGATATCTACACTAATAAAAGAGAAAGATGCAAATTGACCATACCTCCATGATGCCCACTAGCCAATCAGGAGTGGGTATGCAAATTAACCCAACAAAGATGGTGGGTTAATTTGCATATGCAGGCACGGAGCGAAGACTGAAGACTGAAGACTGAAGACTGAAGACTGAAGGCTCTGCCAAACCTGAAGGCTGAAGGCTTGGCATTGCTGAAGGCTAAAGACTTCGCTCTGCTGTGGCCTGGGTCCCGGGTGCCGGAGGAAAACCAGTGCCGGCAGCCAGGGGAAGGAAGGCCTATTGAACGAATCTTTGTGCAACGGGCCTCTAGTATATAATAATTTCTGAAACAACTATATCTTAATAAACAACTATATATTAATAATATACTGGCAAAAAAGAATTGAATTAATGATAGCACATTAGCCAATCTTTTAAAAAACATCTTTTATTTCATACAAGTATGCTGTTATGGGAAATAGACTGGAAATGAAGTGAAAATGGATGGAGATTAACTCACAGGAAAGGCTTTGTGTGTGTGTGTGTGTGTGTGTAAAGTTACAAGAATGACCAAATAAAATGATTTTTCTAGAAAGTTTTGAGTATTAAAATTTATTAACTTTAGAGCACAAATAAATTGGAAGTAGTAGCCACTTTGAAAATAAGAAAATGTTTAATTCAAAATTTAGAAATTATTAAAACAAATTATTTTTAATAGCCACTACAAAAGAAGATAAACTCTTAGAAGATACAGATGAAACATTGACTGAAGGCGGAGAATCATATTTAGAGGATGAGGAATCAGAAGAGGAAGATTGGGAAGGAAGTTCCAGTTCCTTTCAAGATTATTACAAGGAAACCACTGGAGGTATTATTAGTTTTGTATCAGTAATTGCCACTGTTTTAAAGATAAATTGCCCAAATTGAACAGTCATACTAGTAAATCCATAGAAAGAGAAATCTGCAGGATGTGTAAGGGTGGCCAAAGGAAAAGCGTGGGACATATACAGTACGGTGGGTTAGTAGCTCTGGGGCTGTCTTCTCCATTTCTGAGGCTCACAGAGAGAGCGCTCCCACCCTGTCTTCTGGAGCATGGGATGGTCTAAGCAGTGCTCTACCCTAGATCCATGAGAGTAACTCTCCCTTGGAACCGATTGGGAGTTGCTCTTTGAGACCGCAGTATCGTGAGCCAAGCTCAGCTTTTGCCCAATGCACATAGGCATGCCGGTTCTTCCTCCCATGTTCTCTGGTGGGTGGCAGCCTATGTTCGGGCCAGTAGTGGTACTTACTGCTAGAGTATTGTGGGCTAGGTTTCACCAAACACTCTTCTTAGTTATAATATTTTAATTTTTTAGACTCTCGGTCTATGGAAACCTCTGGCTCAGCTGCAGAAGAGGCAGAGGAGGAAGTTAAGAAGAAAATATCAGAGAGCTTCTTTTACGATTATATAGAGATGGTTTCCATGCCTTTTGTGACTCCGGATTCGGACATACCACTGGAACTTATGATACTTGTGTATCCACTCCAGTTACATATGTATACTTGGCATTTCAGCTTCTTAGGTCAGGGGTTGGCAAACTACAGCCCCATGAACCAAATCTGGCCTCCCACCTGTTTTCCTAAATAAAGTTTTATCGGAACATAGCCACATTCATTCATTTACATTTTGTCTATGGCTGCCATCACACTGTAAGGGCAGAATTAAATAGTTACAGGAGAGCCCATCTGGCCCACAAAGCCTAAAGTATTTACTACCTGGCCCTTTAAGGAAAAGTTTGCCAACCCCTATCTTAGGTACCTCTAAGAAGCTTGGCCCTTAGAAACTTAGAAATGCATGATCTTAATTTAAACTAAGCTTTTGTTTGATACCAAGTAATCATAGGAGAAATGATGCTTTACCAGCTTCCTTCCGTGAGACATGGTGTGCAGGGGAGCAGAAAGCCTCTCACCCCTTTCACCTCCTCGGCCGATAAGTTACTGCCCCTGGTCCCCTATCTGCCCTGCTCCTGCTGCCGCTCCCACGTGCTGATGGCGCTGGCCCCACTCACACCCGCTGACAACAGTGGGTGTGAGCAGCAGCTGCTGCCCCGATTGCCCCTCTGGAGCAGGGGGAGGTGGAGAAGCCCTCAGGGTTGATCAGGGCCGGCAGCCGCTGCTCGCACCCCCTGATGGTGCCCAGTGATTGGGACCGGCGCCAGGCGCCGGCAGCGGGTGCAAGTGGCAGCTCTGTTACCGGTTGTAGGTGTGAGCAGGGCTCTGGCACTGGCAGCAGGTGTGAGCGTCCGGTGGGACCACGGTGCACGCAGGAGCAAAGAATTTTCAGTAACCATCAGAGGCTCACCCTGATGACAGCGACTGGTGCTCTGCCTTGGTCTGGCGCCCCACTTACCTGCTCCACCATCCCATCACTTCCGATGCCTGCCATGTTCTGCACGCACCCCCTGTTGGTGAGCAAATGTCAGAGTGACTGTTTGGTTGGTTGTTTGGTTGTTTGGTTGTTCTGCTGTTAGGTCTATTTGCATATTAGGGTTTTATATATATAAATAGAAGATGAGTTTTCCAAGAAGACAACCCTGAAAAAGTGGGACACAAAAGAACAAATTTTAATTGGTCTGGGGCATAACAAACAGTGAAGAAATGTAAGGGTGGGGATGACTGACAAGGGGGTTTGGTGTTTACCATCACTTTATGGTGTTAGGTTTGCAAGGTGGATAGTTAGGAGATGGTTTCCTGGGAGGTCCTTGGCCAACCTTCAAATGGGCAGTGGTTATGCCCACATGGATGGCCTAGACCAGTGGTCGGCAAACTCATTAGTCAACAGAGCCAAATATCAACAGTACAACGATTGAAATTTCTTTTGAGAGCCAAATTTTTTAAACTTCTTCTAACGCCACTTCTTCAAAATAGACTCGCCCAGGCCGTGGTATTTTGTGGAAGAGCCACACTCAAGGGGCCAAAGAGCTGCATGTGGCTCGCGAGCCGCAGTTTGCCAACCACGGGCCTAGACCACTGACTGGCCTCTCATGAAAGATGTGCTTACAGAGGTAGGGTGGTATACCTCCTGACTCAGTTTGGCTTTTTACATAGAGATACAACATGTTGTTATAGTTTCTGTTTCCATCCCAGATGTAACCAAAACGAATTTCACCTTGAATCTCGTAACCTGGAGTTCTCTCTCTTGAGTGCTTGTTGTTTGGGATTTTTTGTGTTGATTTTTTTTGGTGTTGTTGTTTTGTCTTTGGATAAGTTACTGACGAAAATTATGCTCTCAGCTTTCTTCTAGCCTATGTTTGCAAATGGGATGGCATGTGAGAGTCCCGGGGAACTTTTCCCGGTCATATTCTGATAACTTTCTAGACCTATAATCATGTGCAGAGGGGCTTGGGCTTATGCACTTTGACAAGCTTCTCATGAATTCCCTGAGATATTTAAAATGTTATCCAAATCAGAGTTTGAGGATTTTTTCACCTAATTTAAGAACAAAATTGCATTAGGAATAAAAAAAAAAAATTCCGAGTTTCAGAGTGAAATTCAACTACGTCAACCGCAAATCTTTACCCAAGAACATGAATTTTAAAAATATATTTATTTCATGTCACTTTCCTTGTCTCTAGGAGGGTTAGATCGTGTTACTTCTTTTCCTTAGCAGTTTCTCTTCAGACATTCCTTTGGCTATGACTGCAAAAAGCGGGCCAACCTACAGCTGCTGGACAGCCATACCATCATGTACATCGCCGGGAACCAGCTGATCATTCTGAATTTGAAAACCAAGGAACAGATGTACCTGCGAAGCATTGGTGGTACAGGAATTGGTGTCATTGGGGTATGCCTTCAGTAACTTGGGGAAAAAATCCATCTTCTTTGATTGATTGCTCTGTGGACCAGCCAGGGAGGTGCCAACACCACGCGCAGCCTTGTGGGGTCCCGTGAGATGCACAGCCGTCTTTATTCCAAGGCATTCTCAACTCAGTGACTCCGGCCACAGCCTTCACGGACGGCATCTCCGTGCAATATTGCAATGTTTCATTCGTAATATTATCATCCGACTCTTCAGATAAGGAATCTGGGGCTTACGGAGGTGAAGTGACTTCCCCATGATCACGCAGGTCTTTTCACACTGAACGCTCTGTTGCTATTCTGCAAAAATAGTGGAATGCATAACACAAATGATAATTCAAATAACAAATAGAGATAAATGCCAGATAGATGCAAGTTATCTAACTGAACACTTGGAGATGAAGTACAGATACACATTCAGTACTTTCCAGCCGATGACAAGAGGACGTGTGTGTGATTGGGAGCCTGTCTCTTCCTTCGGCTCGGCTGTCTGTCCCCATCAGTCATCGTCTTTCTTGTAGCATCAGCCGCTCTTCCTTAGGCTCCTCATCCTCAGCATCACAGCGTTCCAAACCCGCCAGTTCTCATTTTAAAGGGCCCCTCTCTTACCACGCAGTCTCTTTACCCACTTTTGTTTTGATCCTTTCTTTGACGCCAAGCTTCTGCTGTCTCCTCGGCCCTCCCCTCACGGAAGCTGCCTTTACTGATGTGAGCGCTGGCTCTCTGGGGGGCGAATCTGGAGAACCCCTTTTGAACTAGCTCTTACGTGACCTCTTCATGGCAGTTGGCCCCTGGATGAAACGTGTCCCTTGGCTGTTTTCTACTCCGTGCTCCTTAGAAGCAGGTGTTCCTAGATCTGCTCTTATCAGTAACACAGCTTGAGGGGCGCTCCTAGGTGTCTTTGGCCTCTTGTGAAGGGCATCTGTTCAGATTATGCTGTGTGAGACAGCGAGGGGAGGGAGGAGGAACCGGGTTTGGGGCTCATACAGCAGTAGTTCTTTATGAGAGCGATTCTAGAAAGATCGTGATCCAAACACAAGTCTGCCCTGCCCTTGCCCTGCCTGCCGGGGGTGAGTAGACCGGATGGAACTGGCAGGTGCAGGGCCCACTTCACAGCACCTGCGGAGGCAGAGGGCTCCCAGCAGGAGGCTGAGACTGGGCCAAGCTAGCAGGGGGTAGACCAGACCTAATAGGACATTGAGATTACAAGTGGAAGTGAGTGTGGAGCTTTAGAAGATTCTCTTAAAGAAAAATTTTTTTTAAATTACCATTGATGTACAATATCATATTAATTTCAGGTGTACAAGCCTGTGATTAGACATTTATATACCTTACAAAGTGATCATCCTGATAAACCTAGTACCCATCTGACACCATACATAGTTATTACAATATTATTGACTATGCTAGAGGCCTGGTGCATGAAATTTGTGCACTGAGAGGAGGGTGTGCCTCAGCCCAGCCCGCACCCTCTCCAATATGGGACCCCTTGGGAGATGTCTGACAGTCGGACATCCCTCTCACAATCCAGGACTGCTGGCTCCCAACTGCTTGCCTGCCTGCCTGATCACGCCCTGATCACTCCCCTGCCAGCCTGATCGACGCCTAACTGCTCCCCTGCCAGCCTGATTGCCCCCAACTACCCTCCCCTGGTGGCCCAATCGTGACCAACTGCCCTCCCCTGCTGGCCTGGTAGCCCCCAACTTCCCTCCCCTGCCGGCCTGATCACCCTTAACTGCCTCTGCCTTGGCCCCCACCACCATGGCTTTGTTCGGAAGGAAGTCATGTGTCTGGAAGATGGCTGGTCGACCCAGTCTAATTAGCATATTACCCTTTTATTAGTATAGATTATATAGGATTCTCTGTGCTACACTTTATATCCCTGTGACTGTTGTATAACTACCAATCTGTACTTCTAAATCCCTTCACCTTTTTCACCCACCCCTCTCCCATTGGCAACCGTTGTGAGGATTCTTGATCTGAGGAGTGAAGCTGGGTGTTGGCAGTGGGAATGGAGAAGGTAAGGAAAGCCGGAGGCCCACAGATAGAACTTAGATTGGCCATGGAAACAGGATACAGTGAGATAGAAGCATGAAAGATAATCTCACATTTGTTTCTGACTTGATCATGTACCTATATATAGCATGTGTACAAGATAAAGTCCCGGTCCTCAGGGGATTTGTTATAAGACTAATTAGTAAATTCAGCAAGAATCTCTATATACAAAAGCCTAAGCGGCCATTAGGACCAAACAACTGGAACGACTGGTTGACCAGTCGCTATGACGTGCACTGACCACCAGGGAACAGGTGCTCAACGCAGGAGATGCCCCCTGGTGGTCAGTGCGCTTCCACAGCCAACCTCCTGCGGCCCCTCCCCTGGCCGGCTAGGCCCCCCCACCCCAGGCCAAGGGACCCCACCCATGCACGAATTTGTACACCAAGCCTCTAGTTTATTATATAACATTCATTGTCCAACACTACTCAGAACATGCAGGGATTTAAATGAAGAAGGGTTCATGACCTCTATGAATTCAAAGAATTTAAAATCCATCTAAAGAGATAAAACAATATTAAAAAGCAAATCACCAAAAATTAGATGTATACAAGTACATGATATTGTGGCACCAGCTGTGTGCAAATATTGACGGGCCCAGATGTGAGGGTCTTGGGTTCTATGGAGGGAGTCAGTCAGAGGCCGTCCTGAGGTATCATGAGCCCTGAATCCACACCATCTACAGAATACTGAGCAACATCTAACGATCACTTATATTTCTATCACTTTTTGGCCCACAATAGTTTTGAAATTTTCGTCTTTCTGTTTTGTTATCCAATAATTTGGTCGGAGGTCAGCAGTTAGAGGATAGTGTGATCAAGAATGCTCTAATTGTAATCCTCACCTCCTGGACTCGAGCAGCTGTGTCCCCAGGGGTGTTTTCTGAGTGTGCTGGACAGAACGGGAGCCTGGCCTCCACTGCCCAGGTCAACGTCATTAAAAAAAAGTTTTTATCTTTATTGTTGAAAGTATTACAGATGTCCCCTTTTTTCCCCATTGACCCCCTCCAGCTTGCACCCATGTCCATGGGTTATGCATACATGTTCTTTGGTTAATCCCTTTCCACCCACCCACCCACCCATCCCCATCTTCCCTCTGAAATTCGACAGTCTATTCCATGCTTCTAGGTCTCTGGATCCATTTTGTTCATCAGTTTATTTTGTTCACTAGATTTTTCAAAGGAGTAAGATCATGTGATACTTCTCTGACTGGTTTATTTCACTTAGCATAATACTCTCCAAGTCCCTCCATGCTGTCTCAAAGGGTAAGAGATCCTTCTGTTTTCACTGCTGCTTAGTATTCAATGGTATAAAGGTACCACTTGGGCTGTTTTCAAATCTTAGCTATGGTGAATTGTGCTGCTATGAACATAGGGGTGCATATATCTTTTCTGATTGGTGCTCCAGGTTCCTGTAAGTGGGATCACTGGGTCAAATGGCAGTTCCATATTTAATGTCTTGAGGAAGCTTCATACTGTTTTCCATAATGGCTGCACCAGTCTGCATTCCCACCAGCAGTGTACTAGGGGTCCCTTTTCTCCACAACCTTGCTAGCACTTGTAATTTGTTGATTTGTTGATGGTAGCCATTCTCACAGGTGTGAGGTTATACCTCATTGTCATTTTAATTTGCATCTTTCATGATCAGTGACTTTGAGCATTTTTTCATATGTCTCTTGGCCATTGGTATGTTCACTTTGGAGAAGTGTCTGTTTAGGTCCTTTGTCCAGTTTTTAATTGGATTGTTTATCTTTCTTTTGTTAAGTTGTATGAGTTCCTTGCATATTTTGTATATTAACCCTTTATTGGATGTGTCCTTAGCAAATATGTTCTCCCATACAGTGGGCTCCCTTTTCATTTTGTTGATGGTTTCTTTTGCTGTGCAGAAGCTTTTTATTTTGATGTAGTCCCGTTGGTTTATTTTCTCTTTCGTTTTCCTTGCCTCAACTTCATTTTTAAATATTTTGACAAGGTTATGAGAAACCTGTGAGAAATGTGTTAAGGGGCATATAAGCTATCTTCTAGAAAAGATGGGGTGAATATATATGGTGAGTGTAAGTAAATGACTTACCAGTTCCGGGGTCTCCACTACAAATGAAGCAAAACACCAAAACTCAACCCCTCAGTAGCTTCCTATCAGAAAGCGCAGAAACTTTTTCACTTACTACAGGTAAGACCTAGAAGGATAAAAGAGTTGCTTGAATCCCCATTCAGGTTTCTGAGACCACAAGTCCTACGTAATATTTATTTGTAAATGGATATCTAGAAAGATATAGTCTCAACCCATATCCTCCTAACTCCTTGGAATCTACCCTTTTTTAGTTACATTTGCTTCTTGGCTCCAACATCTGGCTTGAATTCTGTCTCTGATGTTTACCAGCTGTATAACTTTCAAGCAAGCTCCTTAACCTCTCTGTGCCTCAGTTCCTCATCAATAAGATGGGAGTGGTAATGGTATCCCAGCTCACACGGTTAATGTGAAATTTAAGGGAAATGATGCTTATATAAAACCTAGATTAGGGTCTGGCATGCAGTAAGCCCTCAATAAATGTTAGCTGCTTTCAATGTTATACTTATTCTACCGAGTGTCCATCCTATAAATCAAAGCCATGTTTCAACTTGAAGTGGTAGGTTTTTACTTGACTGGAAGAAAAAGAGGCAACTTGCCAGTAGGAAGTCAGCCTATCATAGGTCTTATCAGCCATGTGTGGAGGGAAGAAAATTGTCTTGGGTACCAGAACTTCCAGTGCAGTCTGTATCAGAACCAAGCTCCTGGTCCTTAGGAATATAATCTGGAGTTGCACAACAGTAACTGAAAATAGAAATTTGTAAGTACAATATGTGTTTGAAATAGCTTATTCTTATAACAATCTATTTTTATTTTGATTTTTTTGGCTACCCATTTACTCTTCCTGTATGTTGGCTTACCAATGAACAAAAGTAACAGAAATGAACATATGATTCTATCCAGTTTATACCTCTATCATTTGAAATGCTGGCACCAAATAATTTATCCAGAGCACGTTTACTATATTTCCCTTTGTGTCTGCCTTGAAAATTGTGTGACTTTCTTACTTCTAGTAAGTTTACATTAATTTGTATTAAGTTTTTCCAAGGCAAAAATTTTAAAATTGGGATATAAACTATTCTGGAAACATGCATTTTCTATACTAAAATTTAGGTTGATGTATATGAAGGGTAAACAATTCATCCGAATTAGTGGTTCCCAAGGAGTGGTTTTCAGACCACAGCATCAACATCACTTGGGAGCATGTTAGAAATGTAACTGCACATCCTTGGGCCGCAGCCCCGACTTAATGAGTCAGACCCTCTGGTGGGGGGGCGTGCAGTCTGCGCTTTCATAAGCCCTCCCTGGGGTTCTGATGCACTCTAACGACTGAGAATCACTGTTCCAGCTCTTCTGAAAATGACTATTAATAAAAGTAAAACTTAAAATGAGCATTCTAGTTTTCAGTTAAATCATATCCATCATCAAGTATGTATCTATTGGAGTGGATCCTAACAAACAAATTGTAAGACAACAGTTGCTAAATACTGCATTAATAGGACTATTTATATGAAAATCTCTGCTTTATTATTTTAGTGAGATTTTATTTTTTGCAGGTTCACCCTTATAAAACTCACTTCGCAGTAGCTGAAAAAGGAGTTGCCCCAAAGATAATCATCTATGAATATCCTTCTCTGAGGCCCTACAGAATCCTTCGGGGTGAGTCCAGTAGAATCTTTAAAACACCGGTGTTCGCCCTATCTGGTTTTGCTCAGTGGATAGAGCTTCGGCCTGCAGACTGAAAGGTCCTGCCTGGGTTTGATTCAGGTCAAGGGCACATGCTCAGGTTGCAGGCTCTATCCTAGTAGGGGCGTGCAGGAGGCAGCCAATCAATGATTCTCTCTCATCATTGATGTTTCTATCTCTCCCTCTTCCTCTTCCTTCCTCTCTGAAATCAATAAAAGTATATTAAACAAAACAAAACAGTGTTCAAGGTCAACAACATTCTGAAGAACATGTAACATTATTATATCAGTCAGGGTCCTCCAGAGAATCAGAACTAATAGAAGATTGAAGAGAGACGTAGTCTCAACACATATCCCCCTAAATCCTTGGAATCTACTATTTTCCCCCTTTATTTAAAGGAATTGGCTTATGCAATTGTGGGGGCTGGCAAATCTGAAGTCTGTAGGACATTGCCTGTTAGATCTGTCCAATTCTGAGAGATGGGTATTGAAGTCTCCAAATATCATAGTAGATTCATGTATTTCTTCTTGAAGTTTTTGTCTGTTTTTGCCTCATATAGTCTGATGCTCTGTTGTTAGGGACATACATGTTAAGAATTATGTCTTCTTGGAAAATTGAAACCCTTTATCATTAGGTAATGCCCTTCTTTATCTCTGATAATTTTCCTTATTTTGAAGTCTGCTCTATCTGAAATTAATATAGCTACTCCTGCTTTCTTTTGACTAGTGTTAGCAAGATATATTTTTCTCCATTCATTTACTTTTAATCTACATATGTCTTTATATTTAATATGTAGTTGAGTCATGTTTTTTGATTCACTGTGATTCACTCTGTCTTTTAATTGGTACATTTAGACCACTGGCATTCAAAGTGATTATTTATATAGTTGGATTAATATCTATATTTATTAGTTTTCTATTTGTTGCCCTGTTCTTTGTCCCTATTTTTCTCCCACTTTTTTTCTACCTTTTGTGGTTTTAATTTTATATGATTCAATTTTTTCCCCTTTCTTAGCATGTTATATTTCTTTTTTAAACTTTTTTTAGTGGTTACCTAGAGTTCACAATATACATTTACTACTAATCCAGGTCTACTTTCAAGTAACACGATACCGCTTCACAGGTAGTGTTAGTATCTTATAATAACAAAATAATCATAATTCCTCCTTTCTGTCCCTTATATCATTGCTGCCATTTATTTCACTTATATATAAGCTTACATTCTTTTCACTTATCTATAAGCATACCTATATACTCAAATACATTGTGGCTATTATTTTGAACAAACTGTTATCTGTTACAACAATTAAGAAAAAAGTTTTAATTTTACCTTCACTTATTCCTTCTTTGATACTCTTCCTTTCTCTGTGCATGTCTCAGTTTCTGATCTATGTTATTTTCCTTCTCTTTAAAGAACTCAACATTTCTTGCAAGGCAGGTCTACTGGAAACAAATTCCCTTTATATTTGTCTGTCTGCAGGATGATTTCACTGGGTACAGGATTCTAGGCTGGTGTTTCTCTTGTCTCAACACTTTAAATATTTTATTCCACTTTCTCCTTGCTTGCCTGGTTTCTGAGAAAAAGTTGGATTAATTCTTACCTTTGTTCTTTTGTCAGTAAGGGACTACCCTCCACCCCCCAGCTTCTTTCAATATTTTTTCTTTATCTTTCAGTTTCTGTAGTTTTGGGGACATTTATCCTGGTTGGTGTTCTCTGAACTTCCTGGGTCCATGGTTCGTTGTCTGATGTCAATTTGGGGGAAATTCTCAGTCATTATTGTTTCAAATATTTCTTCTGTTCCTTTCGGTCTTCTCTTTCTGGTGATCCCATTACACATATGTTGCACCCGTTGTAGTTGTCCCACAGCCCTTGGCTATTCTGTTCTGTTTTTATCAGTCTTTGTTCTCTTTGCTTTTCAGTTTTGGAAGTTTCTGTTGACATAGCCCCAGCTGTGTCCAGTCCACTAATAAGCCCATCAAGGCATTCTTTATTTCTGTTACAGTGCTTTTAATCCCTAGCATTTCTCTTTTTGGTTCTATTTTAGGATTTCCATCTCTCCGCATACATTGCCCCTCTGTTCTTACATGTTGTCTGTGTTATCCATTAGAGCCCTTAGCATATTAATCGTAGTTGTTTTGAATTCCTGATCTGATAATTCCAACATCCATGCTGTCTGGTTCCAATGCTCGCTCTGTCCCTTCAAACTGTGCTCTATGCTTTGATATGCTGTGTGATTTTTTTCTCGAGAGCCAGAGTTGATGTACTCAGCAGAAAGAACTCCTTTAAGTGGGCCTCTAGGCGTGGTGGTAAGGTGTAGGGGGAGGGGAAGCATTCTCTAGTCCCATGATTAGGTCTCAATTTTTAGTGAGCCTGTTCTTCTGAACTGTGAACTTTAAAATGTTACTCAGTACTTTTCTACCCCCAGAGGTGGGAGAGGATGGCTAGAGTGGGCTGGAGTTGGGGACAGGCACACCTTGGAGATATTGCAGGTTTGGTCCTTTTATTTTTATTGTCAGATTATTATTCAAGATTGAGCAACTTTACAGTAACATCTGCAACACGGCAGCTTTAATCTGTTAGTTTATTTTTAAATATTCTTAGATTACTCCCTCTCTTCCTCTGCAATCAAGCAAATATTGCAGTAATGTGAGTTGTAATCATTTTGTTGGTGGAGAGCTTGCCTTCAATTTGTAAAAAGCACAGCATCTGTGAAGACCGTTAAGAAAGGGCAGTAAACGAGCAAGCCTGTGTTTTAGGTACTCCTTATAATACCCCAGCTTTGCAGGCGCTGGTAATTGGTTTCTCCTGAGGGCAGGCCTTATTCCGAACAGACTGCTGGGGCATTTCCAGAGGCTCCTTCCCCCCTCCCCCTGACGGAAGTCGCAGGGGGTTTTTCTAGAAGTTTACTGTGGAAGCCTGGTCGCCGCCCTTGGAGGTAAAGCTCACAATACTGTTAGGGCCACCTTATGACCGGGTCCCCCTGGAGTTTTTTACTCTCAGACTGGTCCACACAGAGCTTCCAGCAATTTGTCAGTAACAGTTCAGGTTTTGTTTGTTTGTTTTAATCTTTATTGTTGAAAGTATTACATAGGTCCTCCTTTCCCCCTCTTCCAGCCCGCTCCCTTCCTCTCCCCACCCCCAGGCCCTCACCACCCCATTGTCTGTGTCCACTGGTTCCCCCGCTTTTTGGCTCCTTCTACCCCTGATCCCCGTATTCACCTGTCAGTCTCTCCAGGCTTGAGGTTAACGGTTTGGCTGGGCCCTTGCCTCTCTTGTGGACCCAAGAAGAGTTGTCAGTTTTTTAGTCTGTTCAGCTTTTCACTTGTTAGGATGGAGTCGTGACTTCCTAGCTCCTTACCAGGAAACCTGAAGTCGTCAACTTTTATTTCGTGATTGTCTCCCCCCACCCCCCGCCCCACTGGAAATTTTAAATTATAGATTGAGTTCTTTCTGCTAGCATGCTTTTGTGCTCCCCTCCCCCACTACATAAAATGGAATGTTTTCTCAAGTTGTTTTTCTCATGTAAAATGTGATTAAGATTTATTTATCCTCCATCTATATTATGTAATTCTTTCTAAAACCAAGGGTAATGAATGATGTTAGAATTATTTATTTAGGGGGTTCTCAGCATTCTTCCATCAATACACATCATGAAGGGGTCTCTCTCTCTCTCTCTCTCTCTCTCTCTCTCTCTCTCTCTCTCTCTCATTCTCTTTCATCTCTCCTGTGTGTGTGTTTTAAATCATACACTTTTAAAAATGAAATAAATATTGCGTCTGTTCATCACTTGCATTTCAGATGGGGCTGACTTCGGCTATGCTTACGTGGACTTTAACTACAGCGGAACGCTGCTGGCCTCTGTCGGTAGCAGCCCTGATCACACGTTGACCATCTGGGATTGGAAAGAGGAACAGCCCATACTGAGGACCAAAGCTTTTTCCCAGGAAGTCTTTAAGGTTACTTTCAATCCTGAAGATGACGAGCAGCTTACTACAGCAGGATCGGGCCACATCAAGTATGTGTGTGACTGATACAGGTGCTAGGAAATTATAGTGAGGGTATTTTCTTAGGGAATCGACCAGCTGGAGACATTTTTGCTGATGTTATTAACATTAAGCTCTTTAAAATGTGTTATTTTTAAAGTTAACTAATTCGATATGGGGATTTATTACTGCAGATAGCACCGACAAAAAAAGGGCTTTTAATAAAGTTAGCCTGCTGCCGTCTTAGAGGCTGTACCTCCTAAAACAGTTTGTATATTGTCTGCCTAAAGTTAGCATAGTATTTCCACATTCATACTGAACTTTCACATTGCCTATTAAATTTGTTGTTCGAAGCAATATTGTATGATGGATAAGCTCTTTTGGCATATTAATCAGATGAATGAATAAAGGTAATAATATATGTGACTATGAAATATATAAATGCTTTGAGGTAGGTACATTCAGTCTCTCTCTTGTCTGCAGGTTCTGGGAAATGGCTCAAACATTCACTGGTCTCAAGCTTCAGGGCTTCCTAGGTCGATTTGGCAAAACAGCCACTACCGATATAGAAGGCTACATGGAGCTCCCGGATGGGAAGGTGAGGACAATGATAAAACTATGTCTTCAAGTGACGTGCACATATGAAGGCACATTATGCATTCTAAAGAGCACTGCCAGTATTAGCAATAACAGATCCTATAATTGTGAATATAGTGAGCATTTAATTTTGTCTCTTCAGATGATCAATTTAATTAACATATTTCCATGAAATTGTCATAACCCACATGCACCCATCACTTGCTGTTTTGTTTTTCTTAAACCTCACCCAAGGATATTTTCCCACTGATTTTTAGAGAGAGTGGAAGTGAGAGGGAAAGACAGAGAGAAATATCGATGTGAGAGAAACACATCGATTGGTTGCCTCCTGCACGCGGCCTGGGCCCTGACCAGGGAGGAACCTGCAACCCAGGTACGTACTCTTGACCAGTTCGAACCTGGGACCCTTCCGTCCACAGGCCGACACTCTGTTCACTGAACCAAACAGGCCAGGGCTTTCTATTTTGTTTTTAATAAATATTATACACAATATGCAGACATTTTCCTCAGTTAATATAGTGATATCCTTGTCACTTTTATTTGTCATGGAGCTGCAGTGTTTATCGTTCCCTTCTTTTCTTTTCCATGATGCTTCAAGAGGATTTACTAGGTCAAAGGTTATATACTGTCTTGTGGCTTTTATTTTTATTGTCAGATTATTATTCAAGATTGAGCAACTTTACAGTAACATCTGTAACACTGCAGCTTTAATCTGTTAGTTTATTTTTAAATATTGTTAGATTACTCCCTCTCTTCCTCTACAAGAAGTATAGGCATATTACCTATAGAATTAGTTCTCCATTAATATTATATTTGGTTTCCTATTAGGATTATTTTTGTGATCATTTCAATTATAAGTAAATACCAGTATACAAATATTACTCTAAGGAACAAAATGGTCTAGTCCTCTATCTAATGGGATGGGATGTTCTTAATTTGAAATCATGGCATGTAGGAGGAAATAAAAAGCATTGGATGCTGGCTAGGCAATAGTATATCCAAACCTATAAGGTGATTGTAAATTATTCCACCTTCAAATTCTGAATACTGTAAGAATTAAGTTATATAAAGATTAATAGAACCCTTGTTAAAAACATGGTGTGAGATGTATCTTTAAAAGGTTCAGTAGAGATTGTGTAGATGTAGGGGAGAAAAGAAGTCTTTTTAAATAAGAGAGCCACAAAAGGAAATGCTTATCATTAGGAATAAAGATCAGACATTTAAAAGACTAATTAGAATAAAGATTTCATATTGGGAAAGAGTGGGGAATTAGATTGAGAAGTATGGTTAGGTCCTCGTGTGTGAGGGGTTTAACAGCCAGGCAGAACTATTATATATTGGAAAAGTAGACTTGCAAATGAAAGAAGTTGTAGATACATCTGGCCACACAATGCCAGGTGAACTAGAGGAGGGAAATCTGGAGTCAAGGAGATGAGCTAGGAAGGAAGATGCTGCTTTCCTCTAAGAAGGGGTGATCAGGGCCTGGACTTTCCTGAAGATGAATGCAACAGGAAAGCCAGACATGAATGACATTTCAGAAAGGAATGCCTTATAAGCTTTGGTGAACTTTTGTGGCTTTGGTCACTGGACAGAGAAACCAAGTCTAAATGAAGACTCTACCCCAAATGGGCTGAAGCTTAATAGGTAAATAGATAAGAATAGGTAGACAAATAGGTAGAAAAGACTGAGGGAGGTCATAAGTTACTCTGGGTGAGAGGGAAGTGGGGATGCAGAATCTAGAGCAGGCTGGCAGGAATTTGGTCAGTTTCCCAAAGGGCATTCCATGGAGCATTCGTCTGCACAGCAGCTCTATGAAAATAAGACTTCCTCTTCAAAGTCCTTCATAACTGAAGTTCTTCTTGGTGATTCCCAGTGAACGCCTCCAAGGAGTCCTTGAGGAGAGAAACGAGTTTGCCTTTGTTTAATCCAGCATCTGTCTCCTTAGGCAGTGGTAGTCGGAGCAGGAGCTTTGGAGCCACAGTGCCTGGTTTAGAATCCGGACTCCTCTGAGTAATTTTGAGCAAAGTAGTTAACTGTCCTGTTCTTTAATTTTTTTTCCTTTGTAAAATGGAGATAATAATAGCCAGGGCTTTCCCTGGCCCACATGGTTTTGTGTGAAAAGAAAAACTGTCTCTCCTGGGGAAATAAAGTCTCAACTTGCACAGCTGTACGTATTATTCCCAATAAATGTACCTGGTTCATATAGTTGTTATGATTACATAACTTTATGTATGTAAGGTGTCCACTAATATTACCTTTTAGGTACCGCCTGTTAAAGGTCCTAAGAACTAGTGTTTGGTGGTATGTACTTTGGGAAGTGCTGGATTCAATGGATTTACATGAGGTGGTTCCAGATGACTATCCTTCTTTGAAATTGGATACTGTTATGCTATAATCTTCTGAGTTGAGTAATGCCCTCACAACTTATCAAATATCTTATAACAGTTGATATTATCATACTTAAAAAGTAGACTCTCATCTGTCAAGAACTTTAAACATGCCTCTAATTTTTGAGCCAGTAATTCCATTCCTGGATTATGTCCTTAAGACATGTACAAAGAAATGTATAAAAGATATGTTTGGAAAAAATACCAGCAGCATACAACCTAGTCACAATAATGAAAATGATGCATAACCCTCGGAGGAAATACATCAAAATGGATTAGTGGTTCTTCCCAGGGCGGTGTGTTTTCATTTCTATATTTTCTTATTTTTTCCGTCTTAAAAATTTTTACTTCCATAATCAAGAAAAATAAATTTTTTCCTGCTATTTGAGTCATAAATATACACATGTGTCCGTCTTAATGCACATGCCTTCCTCTGTGCACACCTGCCAGGTGCTCTCGGGGTCAGAATGGGGCAACATGCTGGTCTGGGAAGCTGGCCTCATCAAAGTCGAGCTCTGCCGCACGGCAAGCACAGTTTGTCACCATGGCCCCATCAACCAGATCATGCTGGACGAGGGGGAAGTTATCACCATCGGGTCAGATGGATGGGTTAGGGTAAGTTTTCTTGATCCTTGGACAGCAGCATCCACATCTAAGCCTTGCAGATCACCCAGTTGGTTCTACCTGTTTTTTATTTCTCGCAAAGGTCACTTTATGAAGAAAATTAGTGGTCATTTACTCCCAGGGCCAACTCATTTTAAAGAATGCTTCTCTTATGGTTAATATTTGAATTCTAGTCAAAATTAATTTACAGCATCTGAGCTCTGACATGTTCTGAGGGGATCTTTTGTTATGTTGATTCTGTTGCTGAAATAGTAGCCTCAGAAAATGAAAGCCCATGTTATCACAGTGTAAACAGTGGACACAGATGTTCTTCTAAAATGTCCGCTATGAACAGGTCATTTTCTAGGGACCAAAGTGCCAAACATTGGTTGTTGTTTTTTCTTTTTTTAAAACTTGACCTGAGGATATGATTATATTGATTTTTTTTTTTTTTTAGAGCCAGAGGGAGGGAGGGAGGGAGGGAGGGAGGGAGGGAGGGAGGGAGGGAGGTAGAGACAGACACATCAATTGGTTGCTTCCTGTGCGCCCTGACCAGGGGTTGAAGCTGGAACTTAACTATGTACCTTTACCTGGAATTGAACCCACAACCTCTTGGTGTACAGGATGATGCCCCAACCAATTAAGCCACCCAGCCAAGGCTTGTTGGTTATTTCTTCCTGAGTTACTAATCAGGAATATACTCAAAAGTGAGATGAGAGGGTTTGGCTATGGATGCACCCTCCTCCTTACACCTGACACTAGTGAACTCACCTGTGGACACTCTCCTGCCCATAGTGTGGGCTGAGCTGGAAGGTTGCCCCTCCTGGTTATGGTCACACCTCCGTGTGTGTACCCTGCTACTGCTGACAAACCTGGAGCCTCCTGATTTGTCTTGTGGTCCCCTTGGTACAGATTCCTTCTGGGGCCTTTCATAAGGAAGTGGTAGTGTTTTCTGGATATTCTTTAGGACGTATAATTACCAGAAATAAGACTGCTTTCTAAACAGTCTGGTCATTGTTGATACCTACAGAGCGTACTATGTCTAATATATTGTTTATGCCATATCCTCTGCCTCTTACCATTGGCTTTTTGAACCCAAGTATAAATTTTTTACATTTACCATATTAAATTTAATCTTGTAAGATTTTACTCATTACTGAGAGATAGTTTATGTTCTTATTATTATGTCATACAATATATTCACTGTTCCCAAGATATGTCACCCAAAAATGACAACGTACCAAATGGAATAAATTCTCAAGAGAAAAGTTAAGTATTTCACAGAGGATACCTTCATGGACACTGCTAATTTTTAAGGTTTCTTCTCTTTTCAAAGTCCACCCTCATCTCCTCACTCCCATTGGGAAAAATTTACCCCAACTCCCAGGCATTAGTCTGGCCCTGGGACCTGGGCCTCCAGCCACAAGGCTAATACCAATCCTCCCAGAGTCTGAGTTATTGAGTCCAGGATATGGCAGGGTGTCAACAGAACCACCAAGACTGGGCTTTGGCACTTCACAGAGGAAGTCCTTCCGAGTCTCTTTGCTACATGAGGTGACTGTGCTCCCTCATCCTTCCTGTAGCTTTCTGGTCTCCTAAACCAAGAACAACAATCCTTATCTGGTAGTACAGTTTAAATCAATGATAAGGAAGAGCGATATTTTCTAATGAATACATCATCTACATTCATTTTTTTTTTTTTTTGCTTATAATGAAGATGGTGTTTGAATTATTAAGCAAGAAGTTCCATTTCCCCTTTCCAGGGGCCTACTAGCGTATGTGTATAAAACAGGGCTTAGATGTCTTGCTGAACAAGTGAGCCATTTATTCCTGATAGCCACTCCATGTGCAGAAAGACCCGTCAGAAACCTTGAAATACAGATTACTTTGGGAAAATTGGAATTCTTAATCAGAGTTGTATTTCCTCACAAATCTCTATAAATACTAGTACAAAGGAATTTCTTTGTATTTATTTTCTGGCTTAGAAAACAAATTCAGAAACTGCTGTATGACTAAAGTATTTTCTTATTAATTTTATGAGATATGGGATTTTGAGACCATAGATACTGCTGATACTGTAGATGAGACTGGATTGCTAGAGATTGAGCCCATCAATGAACTTCAAGTGGACAAGAACGTTAAACTCTTCTCCATGATAAAAATGAACGAAGCCGGAAATAACTTTTGGTTGGCTCAGGTAAAGTGCATTCTTCCTTCTTGGCTCTTTTAAAGATACCTGCACATAAACTTAAAAATTTATTGTCATTGTAAGTCCATTTTACTATTAAGACTACTATTGATACCTGAATGAAGAGTTCCTGAATTTGGTATTTTAATTGACCTATATTTTATACACAGAAAACCTGTTAGGAGCATTTGTATTATGTTAAACTAACTATAAGTATAATGAGATTGTTTAGTTTACAGTGTGGTTGTGTTCTAAGGTATACAGAAGTTGATTTAGTTATGTTTCAGTCACACTTAAAAAAATATTTTAATATATAAAAACCCAGGGTCCGTAATGACCAAAGGCTCGACCGGCAACCCAGCGCTGACTGCCAAGAAGGCTGTGGATCAGGCCCAGAGAGAAGCCGGAAGAGAGAGGCAGGGTCTGATCCGCAGCTTCCGTGCAGCTGTTGATCAGCCCTTGCCTCTCTCTTTCTCTCCGGGCTTCACCAGCAGCCATGCCTCTGTTTCTCTCTGGCCCTCTGTGGGGGCTGATGATCAACCCCGCCTCTCTGATCAGGCCTGGAGATAGGCCCGGAGACACTGGCTGGCATAGAAACCAACCAATCAGAACCAAATCTGGGTGAACCACCAGAAGCCAATTGCTGCCTAGGAGGCACAGCTTTGGGGGTGAGATCAGGCCAGCTGACTGGCATAGAAGTTGGGGGCAACCAGGCCAGCTTACTGGCATAGAAACCAACCAATCAGAACCAAATCTGGGTGCAGTGCGAGGAGCCAATGGCTGCCTAGGAGGCAGAGCTTTTGACACTGACTGGCATGGAAACCAACCAGTCAGAACCTAATCTGGGTGAACTGCAAAGGCAGAACCTAAGGTGGGGGCTGAGGAGGGATTTTAAGGGCAACAGCTATTTGGTGTAAGGTGTAAGAAAGTGGTTCAATTTTTTAATGACCAGTTTGGCAGTATAGTCATCTGGCTATTAGTCCAAATATAGGGATTATGTACTTTTGTCTGCCAAGAGCATCTCCTCCTGCTGAAAAAGTCTCCCCCCCCCCCCATTTAAGCAATCCTATCCTATATAATCTATGTACACTAATAAAAGGATAATATGCTAATTAGGCAGGGTTGACTGGCCATCTTCTGGATGTCCGACTTCCTTCTGGACAAAGCCATGGTGGTGGGGGCTGAGGGAGAGAGGGCCATTGGGGGCGAGATCCGGCTGGTAGGGGAGGGCAGTTAGGGGCGATAAGGCCAGCAGGGGAGAGCAGATGGGGACAAGATCAGGCCAGCAGGGGAGGGCCGTTGGGGGCGAGATCAGGCTGGCAGGGGAGGTCAGTTGGGGGCGATCAGGCATACAGGCTGAGGCAGTTAGGGGTGATCAGGCAGGCAGGCAGGTGAGCAGTTAGGAGCCAACAGTCCCAGATTGAGAGAGGGATGTCCGACTGCTGGGGTACCCAATTGGAGAGGGTGCAGGCTGGGCTGAGGGAACCCCTCCCATGCATGAATTTTGTGCACCAGGCCACTAATATATAATATATAAATATAAATATATATATATATATATATTTTTAGTATTACTGTTTGTCCTTATTTTAAATCATAGGAAGAAAATTATTTTAATTTGCTAAAACTTCAAAATGGTAAGACAAAATATTATTAGGTATTTAATTTTTTAGGATTCCAGTGGAGCCATATGGAAGCTTGACCTCAGTTTTTCAAATATTGTAAGTTGCATGTTTTTTTATTTTTTTCTAATTTTTATAATAATCTTCATTATTCTTTATTAAAAGATACTATTTCTTTCTCCATAATTGATCATTGTTCCCATCAAAAACTTGGTCAAGATATCCAATTCCTGAGAATTCATATTGTTTTCTTCTCTCTCTTCTTTCCTTATTGTTGTACATTTAAAAAGGTCTATCTCATAGCAAAAGTTACCAGAAAAGTGGCAATGACAACAGCTAGCATAGAGCACTTCACAGTTTTCATAAACATAAGCCATTTGCATTTATATTATCTCATGTAATCCTCACCCCTATCCTATTTAGTAGGCAGGCAGTTGCCATCATTTTACTGATGAAGAAATGGACACTGGCATTCAAAGTGGCTTGTGCAAAATCGCACAGCCAGTATTCCATTGCTCCTAATCCAAAGTCTAGCGTTCTTTCTGACCAATAATGCTTTTTCTTATTTCTAATCAGATAAAATCACACATGTAGTTACAGGGTGCTATTTGTATTTCTTTAAACTTGACCTTAATTCTATGTCAAGCTATCCTTGAGATCTAACATAATTTCTGTCTTTTGATGATCAGACACAAGATCCAGAATGCCTCTTCTCCTTCCATTCTGGAGCCGTGGAAGCCTTGGCCGTGTCCCCTATCACTTACCTTATGGCCACAACTTCCTTGGACTGTAAGTAGGAACTTTAATTAAAATATAGCTGTCCTTTTTGTTTTGTTTTCAATACAATCTTTTATACATGTTTGATTAAAAGCATTTGAGATTTTTTCCAAAAGGGGAGCCTCTTAATGGCAGTGAGATGAGTCTTTGTGGTGGGGAGAGGGCAAAAAGAGCAGCAGCCATGGTTACTGTGAGATTAAATGAGTACACAGACAGTACATCAGTCATGAAAATGCTATTCATTTTGGTTTTATCTACGTTTGTGCTGTTCTTTTTCTTTCTATCTCCTTTCTTCCTTCTTGACTTATGGGGAATCTATGTGGACTGTGCAGGGAACATTGATCTGTTAGTCAATCATCAGTTACCTTTTTAAAAAAACTTTTAAAATAATTTTTTATTTTTCAATTACAGTTGACATACACTATTACTATATTAGTTTCAAGTGTACAACACAGTGATTAGACATCTATATAACTCACTTAGTGATGACCCCAATAAATCTGGTACTCATCTGACACCCCATCTAGTTATTACAATATTATACTATACTAGGGGCCCAGAATTTGTGCATCTTGAAAGGAACTGTGGGCCACAAGGCTGTGATGGGTACAGGGGCGGGTCTTGGCCCATCCTCCGCGCTCTTGCCTGGCTCCTCCATCTGCGTCCCCCGGGTCCCCTGTCTGCCTGCAGCCCCGCTCCCGTCGCCACTGGTCCCACACACTGATGGCGCCAGCCCTGCTCACACCCACTGATGGAGCGGAGCAATTGAAGCTGATGTCAGCAGCAGGTGTGAGTGGCAGCTGCTGCACCGATCACCCCTTGGGAGCAGGGGGAGGTGGAGAAGCCCTGAGGGGCGATTGTGGCCGGCAGCCACCGCTTGTGCCCACTGACAGTGCTGAGTGATCGTGGCCAGCACTGGCAGCAAGTGCAAGCAGTGGCTCCAGTGCTGGCAGCAGGAGTGAGAGCCAGGTGGGACTGTGGCGCATGGGAACAAAGGATTTTCAGTACCAGATTCAGAAAATGGCGGCGGAATAGACAGACATGTTCTGAGCCTTGTCCCAGAGGGGAAAGAAAGAGCCACTGAGGGTTGCACGGGGAGTGTTGGTTGGCAAGTTAGGGGAGAGCTAGACTACAGGAGAAGGTGGGGGACTGCTGGACAGGGTTCCCCTGACTGGGAAGCCCCCACTGCTGCTGGGTCCCCTCCCAGAGCTACGGGCTCAGATGCAGAGACTGCGCCATCTTGAAGAAGAGAGTGGATCTTATTGGAAGCCTGAAAATCTACAACTGCGGCAACCACCGAACAGCTGGGAGCCCCAGAACACTGGTCCCCAATTGGCGCAAACAAGCGGATTCGGGGGAGCTCTGCACTCCACCACGGAAGGGTCAGATTTTGCCTGGGATAAGGTGAGGTCTCTGGTCCCGGCAGGGGAGAGAAACGCGTGCTTTGTGGGAGCTGGAGGACCGGGGAAGTCAGTGCCTGGAAAAATCCGTGGCTGTTGGGGCTGGCGTGATCCGTGAATGTGGAATGGGGTCCTCAGAGCTGCTAACAGAGGGGATCTCTAAAGAGCAACCCATTTTGATCTGATGCAAAGGGACAGCCTAGGGGTATCAAAAGTGTGCCGGTTGCTTAGACCCAAGGGGCAAAAGGGGACTGCGCAGACTTGTGTGCAGACGCATTGTTTGCACACTTAGGCTTTTTTCTCTTCAAATCCTTTCTTCAGATTACTAAGCCCAGTGCATAGGATCACCCAGTTGGGGACACCCAGGGAGACTGCAGGGAAGGTTGTTTTTCTGGAACCTGGGGATCAGAGCGGGGAGTAACCATCAGAGAGCCAGCTCTGAGGCAGCCCACTCCCACAAACTGGTATTGAGTGCCACAGGGAAAGAAGAATCTAAACACAGGCTAGAGAGGCCAAATAGATCCGGAAGTCAATTCAGAAACACTGCCACCCAGGGGCTGAATCACAAATTGACTCTTGTGTAAACACAAATAAAGGAATACAAGAAATTAAGACACACTGCCTGCTTAAAAATCAGGACTGGCTTACAACACGGAGGAGCAGTGGAATGCAGGGAACTGCAATACTGTCCGGACTGGGAAACAGGCGTGCCAAACAGAACAATAGAGGAAGTGAATGACCTTCACTACTGCACATTTTATTTTTTATTTTTTAATTTTTATTTTTTTTCACCTTTTACTTAAACTAATTTTTTTCTTTTTTCCTCACTTGATTTTACTTTTTAATTATTACATTTTTATTTTCAATCAGTATTATTACTACTACCATTTTACCTTTTTTTAAGTGTCATTTTATTTTCTCTTTATTTTACTTTGGGATTAGTGTTCTACATTCTATTTTCATCTTTCATTTAGCATCGTTTTACTCTATCTCAACTCTACCTTTCCAGGCTAATGGAAATGAAAAAAAAAAAAAAAAGCTGGGTTAGCAATACTTATATATGACAAATTAGATCTCAAAGTGAAGAACATAACAAGAGATAAGGAAGGCCACTTCATAATACTAAAGGGAGCAATCCAACAAGAAGAAATAACTCTGGTAAACATATATGCACCCAATACAGGAGCACCCAAATACATAAAAAAAACTCCTGGAGGATATCAAGGGAGAGAGTAACAGCAATACAATCATACTAGGAGACTTTAATATCCCACTATCACCATTGGACAAATCCTCTAAACAAAAAATCAGCAAAGAAACATCTATCCTAAATGACTCACTAGACCAGATGGAATTAATTGACATCTTCAGAACATTTCACCCCAAAGCCACGGAATATACATTCTTCTCAAGTGCACATGGGTCATTTTCAAAGATAGATGATATGTTGGGATATAGGCAAAGTCTCTTCAAATTCAAGAAGATAGAAATCATATCAAGCATCTTCTCAGATCACAGTGGCATAAAACTGGAAATCAACTACAATAAAAACAATCCAAAGAAATCAAACACATGGTGACTAAACAGCATGCTATTAAACAATGACTGGGTTACCAGAGAGAACAAGGAAGAAATAGAAAACATCATGGCAACAAATGACAATGAAAACACAACAATCCAAAATCTATGGGACACAGCGAAAGCAGTCTTGAGAGGGAAGTTCATAGCTCTACAAGCCTACTGCAAAAAACAAGAAAAAATGGTAAAAAAATTACCTAACCCTACAACTCGAAGAGTTAGAAAGAGAGCAACAAGAAAAACTCAGTGTAAGCAGAAGGAAGGAAATAAAGATCAGAGCAGAGATAAACGACATAGAGACCAAAGAAACAATACAAAAGATCAACAAAACCAAGAGCTGGTTCTTTGAAAGGATAAACAAGATTGATGAACCTCTAGCCAGGCTCACCAAGAAGCAAAGAGAGAGGACCCAAATAAACAAAATCAGAAATAACAGACCCCGCCGAAATACAAAGGATTGTTAAAAAATACTATGAACAACTCTATTCCAACAAACTGGACAACCTGGAGGAAATGGACATATGCCTAGAAAAATATAACCTTCCAAAACTCAATCAGGAAGAATCTAAACAGCTCAACAGGCCAGTAACTATGGAAGAAATTGAAGCAGTCATCAAAAAGCTTCCAGCAAACAAAAGCCCGAGGCCAGACGGCTTCACAGGGGAGTTTTACCAAACATTCAAGGAAGAACTAAAACCTATCCTCCTCAGACTATTCCAAAAAATTCAAGAGGAAGGAACACTTCCAAGCTCCTTCTATGAAGTCAGCATCACCCTAATACCAAAACCAGATAAAGACAACACAATGAAAGAGAACAGATAAAGACAACACAATGAAAGAGAATTACAGACCAGTATCTCTCATAAACATAGATGCCAAAATCCTCAACAAATTTCTAGCAAATCGGATCCAGCAGTTCATCAGAAAGATCATACACCATGACCAAGTAGGATTTATCCCAGGAATGCAAGGATGGTACAATATCTGCAAATCAATAAACGTGATACATCACATAAACAGAGATAAAAATCACATAGTCGTATCAATTGATGCAGAAAAAGCATTTGACAAAATCCAACACCCTTTCTTGATAAAAACTCTCAACAGGGTGGGAGTAGAAGGATCATACCTCAACATAATAAAAGCTATATATGACAAACCCACAGCTAACGTCATACTCAATGGGCAAAAACTAAAACCATTTCCCCTAAGAACAGGAACAAGGCAGGGATGCCCACTCTCACCACTCATATTTGACATAATACTTGAAGTATTAGCCATTGCAATTAGACAAGAAGAAATAAAAGGCATCCAAATTGGAAAAGAAGTAAAGCTGTTCTTATTTGCAGATGACATGATATTGTACATAAAAAACCTGAAAGACTCCATCAAAAAACTAATAGACTTAATAAATGAATTCAGCAATGTAGCAGGATACAAAATTAATGCCAAGAAATCTATGGCATTTCTATACACCAATAGTGAACTTACAGAAAGAGAGACTAAAAAAGCAATCCCATTTACCATCGCACCAAAAAAGTTAAGATACCTAGGAATAAACTTAAATAAGGAGGTAAAAGACCTATACGTGGAAAACTACAGGACACTGAAAAAAGAGATAGAGGAAGACGTAAACAGATGGAAGAACATACCATGTTCATGGATTGGTAGAATCAACATAATTAAAATGTCCATACTACCCAGAGCAATCTATAGATTCAATGCACTCCCCATTAAAATACCAATGGCATATTTCACAGACCTAAAATCAGAAATGAAAGAGGTGAAATAACAACAGAAAATTTATCTGGAATAAGAAAAGACCCCGAATAGCCACAGCAATCCTGAGAAAGAAGAATAAAGTAGGAGGGATCTCAATACCAGATTTCAAGCTGTATTATAAAGCCACTGTTCTCAAAACAGCATGGTACTGGCACAAGAACAAACATATAGATCAATGGAATAGAATAGAGAATCCAGATATCAACCCAAACCAATATGCTCAATTAATATTTGGCAAAGGAGGCATGAACATACAATGGAGACAAGACAGTCTCTTCAATAAATGGTGTTGGGAAAATTGGACAGATACATGCAAAAAAAAAATGAAACTAGATCACCAACTTACACCATACACAAAAATAAACTCAAAATGGATACAGGACTTAAACGTAAGATGGGAAACCATAAAAATACTAGAGGAATCCACAAGCTGCAAAATCTCAGACATATGCTGAAAGAACTTCTTCACTGATACTGCCCCTAGGGCAATGGAAGCTAAAGAGAAAATAAACAAATTGGACTACATCAAAATAAAAAGCTTTTTCACAGCAAAAGAAACCATCAACAAAATAACAAGAAAATCAACTGTTTGGGAGAACATATTTGCAAATGTTATCACTGATAAAGGTTTAATCTCCAACATCTACAGGCAGCTTATACAACTTAATAAAAGGAAGATAAATGATCCAATAAAAAAAATGGGCAACGGACCTAAATAGAATCTTTTCGAAAGAAGACAGAAGGAAGGCCAAGAGACACATGAAAACATGCTCAAAGTCACTAATTATCCGAGAGATGCAAATCAAAACAACAATGTGGTACCATCTCACACCTGTCAGAATTACTATTATCAACAAATCAACAAACGACAAGTGTTGGTGAGGATGCGGAGAAAAAGGAACCCTCGTGCACTGCTGGTGGGAATGCAGACTGGTGTAGCCACTGTGGAGAACAGTATGGAGTTTTCTCAAAAAAGTAAAAATGGAACTCCCATTTGACTCAGTAATCCCACTCCTAGGAATATATCCTAAGAAACTAGAAACACCAATCAGAAAGGATATATGCACCCCTATGTTCATAGCAGCACAATTTACAATAGCTAAGATTTGGAAACAGCCTAGGTGCCCGTCAGCAGATGACTGGATCAGAAAACCATGGTACATCTACACAATGGAATACTATGCTGCCATAAAAAGAAGGAATTCTTACTATTTGCGGCAACCTGGATGGAATTGGAGAACATTATGCTAAGTGAAATAAGCCAGTCAATGAAAGAAAAATACCACATGATCTCATTTGTGGATAATAAAGAACATTATAATCTTATGAACAAAAAGATAGATACAGAGGCAGTAAAGCATCAGACTGTAAAATTACAGCGGGAAGGTTAGGGAGAGGTGGGGGAGAGAAGAGATCAACTGAAGGACTTGAATGCATGCATATAAGAATAACTAATGGATGCAAGACACTGGGGAGTGAGAGCATGTATGGGAGTGGGGTGGGGGGGCAATGGTAAGGTATGTACATATATAATACCTTAATAAAAGAAAAAAAAAAGAATTTTCAGTAACCACCAGAGGCTCACCCTGATGACTGGGACCAGCACTCCGCCTTGGTCTGGCGCCCCTGCTCACCTGCATCACCATCCTGCTGTGGTCGATGCCCGCCATGTTCTGCGCTCTGCCGCCTGCTGCCAATGCCCACCATGTTCTGCACACGCCCCTTTATGGTGAGTGCACATCATAGCGACCAGTGGTTTGGTTTTTCCACTGTTTGGTCTATTTGCATATTAGCCTTTTATTATCTACTAGAAGCCCATTGCACGTAGATTTGTGCAATAGGCCTTCCTTCCCCTGGCTGCTGGCACTGGTTTTCCTCTGACACCCGGGACCCTGGCCTTTGCTCCGGCCACAGCGGAGAAACCAAGCCTCTTCAGTCTTCAGTCTTTAGTCTTCGTTCAGGCCAGAACCTTTAGTCTTTGCTTCATGCCTGTGTGTGCAAATTAACCTGCCATCTTTTTGGGGTTAATTTGCATACTCCTGATTGGCTGGTGGGCATTGCAGAGGTATGGTCAATTTGCATATTTCTCTTTTATTAGCGTAGATATTAGAGGCCCAGTGGACGAAATTTGTGCATGGGGGGGGGGGCCCTCAGCTCAGCTTGTGCCCTCTCCAATCTGGGACCCCTTGGGGGATGTCCGACTGCCGGTTTAGGCCCGATCCCCAATGGACATCCCTCTCACAATCCGGGACCGCTGGCTTCTAATCGCTCACCTGCTTGCCCGCCTTATTGCCCCCTAACTGCTCACCTGCCAGCCTGATCACCCTCCAACTTCCCTCCCCTGCCGGCCTGATCGCCCCCTAACTGCTCCCCGCTGCCAGCCTGATCTCCCCCTAACTGCTTCCCCCTGCCTGCGTGATCACCCCCTAACTGCTCCCGCCTGCTGACCTGATCAACCCTAACTGCCTCTACAGGATTAGGCCTAAACCGGCAGTCAAACATCCCTCTTGCAATCTGAAACCACTGGTTCCTAACCACTCACCTGCCTGCCTACCTGCATGCCTTATTCCCCCTAACCACTCTGTATGCCAACCTGATTGGCCCCAACTACCCCGCCCAACTGGCCTGCTTGCCCCCAACTGCCCTCCCCATCAGACTGATTGCCCCCAATTGCTCCCCCTGCCAGCCTGATTGCCCCCAAATGCCCCCCCCCACCGCATCCCAGGCCAGGGACACATGCAGGCAGTGCCACATCCCCAGCCAGGGATGCAAGCAGGCAGTGTCACATCAGCACTGGACGGGGATGCATGCAGGCAGTGTCATGTTAGTGCTGGGCAGGCCTCCGCGTGCCTCTGCCGGTGGCCACCCCTGGGCCGAGCCGTGTGGAGGGCCTCCTGGTGATGGATTGTGATGGTGTGATGCAAGTCCCCGACTCTGCAAGTCCCCACCCACCCGCACCTGCTGCGCATGCAGCCTGCTGATCGATTGTTATGCGTGAGGGTGTCCCAACCAATTTGCCTATTACCCTGTTATTAATATCCTATATAATAAAAGAGAGACATGTAAATTGACCATACCTCTGCTACGCTCACCAGCCAATGAGGAGTATGCAAATTAACCCGACAAAGATGGAGGGTTGATTTGCATACATAGCTGCCGGGTGGAGAGCAGAGCAGGGGAGTCAGCGGAGAGTGGAGTGGCTTGGGGAACTTGGCTCCCCAAGCAGTCAGAAGGAGATCAGAGAGGGACAGCTGGCGGCTTGGAGGACTTGGCAGAGTTGGAGGCCATGGGATGGAGACAGAGTAGGAAGGGAAAATTAAGAGCACGGGGAGCACCAGGAATTCTGGGAATAGTAGTTCTGGTGGCAGCCCCAGGACTGGAAGCGGAAGCCCAGAGTACGGGGAGCACCAGGAATGCTGGGAATCTTAGTTCTGGTGGCAGACAGATCTCCTAGACCAGTGATGGGCAACCTTTTGAGCTTGGTGTGTCAAACTTCGCCAAAAAAACTGAGCATAACTCGGGTAGTGTGTCACTTTGAGGAAAAAACATTATTTCGCAAATGTTTCATCCTCAGGAGCAGCAAATGTTTCATCCTCGGCATGCAGCCGCCTCGGCCGCATGTCATCAGAAATGGCTATGCGTGTCAGTGCTGACACGCGTGTCATAGGTTCGCCATCACTGTCCTAGACACTAGAGCAGGCGTCCTCAAACTATGGCCCGCGGGCCACATGCAGGTGTTTTTGCCATTTTGTTTTTTTACTTCAAAATGAGATATGTGCAGTGTGCATAGGAATTTGTTCATAGTTTTTTTAAAACTATAGTCCAGCCCTCCAACGGTCTGAGGGACAGTGAACTGGCCCCCTGTTTAAAAAGTTTGAGGACCCCTGCACAGAGCAAAGTGAGCCTGGAGCAAGTTACTATTGTGGTGGGGAATGGAGGGAAAGCAAAAGTGAGAGACATAAATAAATCAGAGTGTCTAGGAAAAATTAAAGAGAAGATATCCTAAAACTTCCAGGAAATCTTAACCAATGAAGCAAAGAAAAAAAAAAAAAGACCTCTATTATTCTGTGAGCAACAAACCAAACTGGGTTGGGTCTCAGACAATTTGCTCATATGATTGCAAAGAGACAGAAACTCCGGACTGGAGAGGGCTCCCCTGAGGGCTCCCAGATTGGAGAGGGTGCAGGTCGGGTTGAGGTACCCACCTCCTGTGCACAAATCTTCATGCACTGGGCCCCTAGTAGATATATAAAAGCCTAATATGCTAAGTGTTCGGTCATCCAGTTGGCCATTCAACCAATCAAAGCATAATATGCTAATGGTATGCTAAGGCTGCTCAACTGCTCTCTATGATGTGCACTGACCACCAAGGGAAAGATGCTTTGACCTGTAGGTGAGCTTGCTGCTGGGGTCTGGCCGATCAGGACTGAGTGAGAAGGGCCGGAAATGCTCTGGAGCCCTCCCATAACCTCTCCCTGGCTGGCGAACCTCCTGTGTCCCTCCCCGGCCCCAATTGTGTACTGGTTGGGTCCCTCAGCCTGGTTGCACCCTCTCACAATCCAGGACCTCTCAGGGGATGTTGGAGAGCCTGGTTCATGAATTCGTGCACTGAGCCTCTAGTTGAATATATTCCCTATGCTATACTTTAACATTCCTGTGACTGTTCTGTAACTACCAATTTGTATTTTTTAATTCCTTCACCTTTTCCACCCAGTCTCTCAAGCCCTCTTCCATATGGCAATCATCAGTTTGTTCTCTGTATACATGAGTTTGTTTCTGATCTATTTATTTACTAGAGGCCCGAGGCATGAAATTCGTGCAGCGGGGGGGGGGGGGGCTGTCCCTCAGCCCAGCCTGCACCCTCTCCAATCTGGGACATCCCTCTCACAATCCAGGACTGCTGGCTCCCAACTGCTCACCTGCCTCTGCCTGATTGCCCCTAACAGCTTCTGCCTGATCACCTCCAAACCACTCCACTGCCAGCCTGATCGACACCTAACTGCTCCCCAGCTAGCCCGATTTTTCCTAACTGCCCTTCCCTGCCTGCCTGATCACCCCTAACTACCCTCCCTTGCCAGTCTGGTTGCCCCTAACTGTCCTCCCCTGCAGGCCTGGTCGCCCCCAACTGCCCTCCCCTGCTGGCCCAGTAACCCCTAACTGCCCTCCCCTGCTGGCCTGGTCACCCCTAACTGCCCTCCCCTGCTGGCCTGGTCACCCCCAACTGCCCTCCCCTGCTGGCTCAGTAACCCCTAACTGCCCTCTCCTGCTGGCCTGGTCCCCCCAAACTGCTCTCCCTGCTTGCCTGATTGCCCACAACTGCTCTCCCCTGCAGGCCTGGTCTCCCCCCCGCCCCCCAACTGCCCTCTCCTGCAGGCCTGGTCCTCCCTAATTGTCCTCCCCTGCAGGTCTGGTCCCTCCCCAACTGTCCTCCCCTGCAGGCCTGGGTCCCACCCAACTGTCCTCCCTGCAGACCTGGTCCCCCCAAACTGCCCTCCCCTGCAGGCCTGGTCACCCCTAACTGTCCTCCCCTGCAGGCCTGGTCACCCCCAACTGCCCATAACTACCCTCCCTGCCAGCCATCTTATGGTGGCCATCTTGTGTCCACATGAGGGCAGCCATCTTTGACCACATGGGGGTGGCCATTTTGTGTCTTGGAGTGATGGTCAATTTGCATATTACTCTTTTATTAGCTAAGATTTTGTTTTCTAGATTCCACATGTAAGTGAAATCATATGGTATTTGTCTTTCTCTGTCTGACTCAGCACAATAACCTCTTATTCTGTCCATGTTGTTGCAGATGACAAGATTTCATTATTTTTTATGGATAAGTAATATTCCATTTACATATGCACCACTTCTTCTTTACCCATTCATTTATTGCTGGATACTTAGGTTGTTTCCATATGTTGGATATTGTAAATAATGCTGCAACGAAAATATGGATGTATATGTCTTTTGAATTTAGTGTTTGGGTTTCTCAGATAAATACTCAGAAGTGAAATTGTTGGGTCCTTCTTTGTCTCTTGTTATATAATCTTTGTTTTAAAGTCCATTTTGTCTGGTATAAGTGTTGTTACCCCAGCTTTTTAATTTCTGTTTCCATTTTCATGAAATACCCTTTTCCATCCCTTTACTTTCAGTCTGTGTATGTCTTTTATTCTGAAGTGAGTCTCTTGGGAACAGTATATGTAAGGGTCTTGTTTTGTTATCAATTCAGCCTCCATATGTCTTTTGATTGGATCATTTAATCCATTTGCCTTTCAAGTACTTGTTGATAGATATGTATTGCAATTTTATTATTCATGTTTTGGATCTTTTTTCTCTCTTCTTCTTAAAGAAAACCCTTTAACATTTCTTGTAGTACTCGTTTGGTGGTGATATACTCCTTTAGCTTTTTTTGGGGAAGCTCTTTATCTGTCTTTTAATGCTAGATGATAACTTTGCTGGGTATGATAATCTTGGTTGTAGATTCATGCTTTTCATCACTTTGAATATCTCATGCCAATTCATTCTGGCTTGAAAAGTTTCTGTGGAAAAATAAGCTGACAGTCTTATGGGAGCTTCCTTGTAGATAATTAACTGCTTTTCTCATGCTGCTTTTAAGATTCTCTCTTTGTCTTTAATCTTTGGCATTTTAATTATGATGTGTCTTGGTGTGGAGCCTCTTTGGGTTCATCTTGTTTGGGACTGTCTGTGCTTCCTGGACTTCTATGTCTATTTTATTCACTAGATTAGGGAATTTTCCTGTCATTTTTTCAAATAGGTTTTCAGTTCTTTGATCCTCTCTTCTCCTTCTGGCATCCCCATGATGCAAATGTTGGTATGCTTGAAGTTGTCCCAGAGGCTCCTTAAATTCTCCTCATTTTTTTGGATTTTGTTTTTTTCGGTGGGGTGTGGGGAGGAGAAGAAGGCTCTTTTCTTCTTTGTTATCTTCCAGTTCTCTGATTTGATCCTCTGCTTCATCTACTCCACTATTGATTCCCTGTAATGTATTCTTCATTTCAATTAGTGTATTTTTCGTTTCTGACTGCTTCTTTCTTGCGTTTTTCTTACCTCTGCTTTTGTTTCCTATCTCTTTGTTGAAGTTCATTAAGTTCATCTTCTTATTGAGCATCCTTATAACCAGTGTTTTGAACTTTGCACCTAGTAGATTGCTTGTCTCCATTTTGTTTAGTTATTTTTCTGCAGTTTTATTCTGTTCTTTCATTTGGGGTAGGTTTCTTTGTCTCTTAATTTTGGCTGCCTCCCCATGTTTGTTTCTATGCCTTAGGTAGAGCTGCTACACCTCCTGGGATTGGTAGAGTGGCCTTATGTAGTAGGTGTGCTGCAGGGACCAGTGGCATAGTCTCCCCATTCACCCGAGCTGGATGCTCCAGGTGTGCCCCCTGTGTGGGCTGTGTATACCCACCTGTTGTAGTTGAGTCTTCATTGCTATTGGCACCATTTGCTGTGAGGACTGACTTTGATCACCATGGAGGATAAGCTCTACAGGGGCTGGCCCCACAGAACAGGAATTACTTCAGCAGTACTCTGGTGCCTGCTGAGTCCATCCCTTAAGTGTGTTCTCATGGAGGAGGTTGGGTGGTGCTTTGATGTGGTCTGAAGCTGTCCACCAAGTGAACTAGCTCTGGGACTTCCTGGGAGGTGCAGACCAAGGTCAACCTGTGCCCTGCCCAGAGCCTCCTGGCATGAGCTACACAATGACCTGCAGATGGCTGCTATTTGTGCTTGGTTTGGAGGTGCCCAGGAGAGACCAAGCTGAGAACCAAGGCCAGCTACCACTAGTGCTGGGCCTGAAGCCACTTACAAGAGGTACATAGCAAGGGAAAGGCCAGATGTTTCCTGTTTGAGAGATTTTAGAAAAGTGTGAAGCATGATCCAAGACAGGCCATTTGTATGGAAAAGCCACTGGAAATGGCTTGGGTTGGGTATGAAAGTTGGGTGGGGTGGGGTTTCAGGGAATCACCAGGGCGGGGAAAATGGTGACAATTTGACAGAGACTCAAATATGGCACTTGGGTGCTGGCTCAGTGGGAGCAGGGCTCAGAAAAGAAACAATGGCCTCTGCCAGCACTTCTGTCTGGGAGAAAGCTGCCCCTCCAGCTCTCACCTCCAGGCCATATAACTCTGTCCCTCCCTGTACATCCCTAGTGCCCAGGCATGAACTCAGAATAAGTCAATCTGAGTAAGTCTGTGTGTGGGTCCTTTCAGGGGAACGCCTGGGACTCTGTCTCACTCAGCCATAATCCAAGCTGGTTTTTACAGCCAGAAGTTAATGAGGACTTCTCTTTCTAGCACTGGAATCCTGGGCTGGGAGGCCTGGGATGGAGTTGGGATTGCTTGTTCTTTAGGGGATCCTCTGCAGCTGAAATATCTGTCCTGATTTTTATCTGCCACATGTGGATGTGGAACCCATTCTAAGCCTCTGCCCCTCCTACCAGTTTTGATGTGGCTTCTTCTTCATATCCTTAGCAGTAGGGCTTCTATTCAGCTTGATTTCAGGCAGTTCAGAATGATGGTTCTTCTGTGGTTTAGTTGTAATTCTAATCTGGTTAAGGGAGGATGCGATTACTGCATTTATCTATGCCCCCATCTAAACCAGAACTCCCACTTATCTTCTTTATTACACATGTTTCTAAATTATCCAATCAAGACTATATTTAGAAATTTTTTGTTGTTGTTGATCCTCACCTGAGGAAGGGAGGGGGAGAGAGAAAAACATTGATGTGAGAGAGACACATTGATTGGTTGCCTCCTGCATGCTCCCCAACTGGAATTGAACTCTCAATCCTTTGGTGAGTGGACTGATGCTCTAACCCTTGAACTACACCAGCCAGGGCATATATAGAAATTTTTGACTAAGGAAAGGTTATTGGATTATCAGTGGATGTGGTTATTTATGGAATTTCTTATTAAAATGCTCAACATGTGAAGTGAGCCAAGGTTATTTAAAAAAGGATTACATATACATTTGTTTCTTTTAAAACTATCTTTCTATAGGCACTGTTCGAATCTATGATTTTGCTAGCAAACTTTTTTTGACTCGTGTGAAATTCAAACAAGGAGGCACCGCCCTTGCTTGGGTACCTCGTCTGGTAAGTTTATTATAACAAACTTTTACTAGATTTTATTAATAAATATAGTATACAGTGCTATTTCTTGGAAATACAGATATTTTTCGACTCTGGATTTCAGAGAAGAATAAACATTTTAAGTTAGTTTAGTCACTTAGAATGTGATAGAAATCATATGTTGACCTTGCTATTGTTGTAATTTTGTTCCTGTTTTAATGAAAATCTATTTTTATGCTACCTGCAGATTAGTAATAGTTCCATGTTACAAAGTGATTACACAACAGAACTTTTTGTATATATCCTTTATCTACCTGGCTCTGATTTCATTAATTCTGTTTATATTTCCAGCATGCCTACCAGGTGCTGGGCCTTGTTCTGGATTCTATAGCAATGAACAAAGATAAAAATACTTGCTCTTACTGCACCTTACACTATAGTGGGAGACAAGAGGCAGAGACAGACAATAAGTAAATTTGTGAAATGTTAGAAAATGATAAGAGCTATAGAAGAAAACCAGGAAGAGAGAGGGAGTTGTTCTAGTTAACTATTGCTGTGTAATAAACTATCACAAAATGTAGTGGTATAAAGCAACCATCATTTTATTTTGCTCACTCTGTAGATTGGGAATTCAGACAGGTGACAGCAGGGATGGGTTATTTCTACTTCATGGTTTTGGGGACCTCAGCTGGGAGGACTTGAATGGTTGGGTCCTGGAATTATCTAAAGGCTTCTGTATTACAAGTCTGGCACCTGAGTTGAAGGCTGGGCTAAGCTGGGATGTCACCAGGAGTGCTTACCTAATATCCCTTTCTATCGCTTGGGCTTCATCACAGTATGGTGGTCTCAGGACAGTCACACACTTCTTTTTTTTTTTTTTTTTCTTTATTGATTTTTTACAGAGAGGGATAGACAGTTAGAAACATCGATCAGCTGCCTCCTGCACACCCCCTACTGGGGATGTGCCCACAACCAAGGTACATGCCCTTGACCGGAATCGAACCTGGGACCCCTGAGTCCGCAGGCCGACGCTCTATCCACTGAGCCAAACCGGTTTCGGCAGTCACACACTTCTTACACAGAATGTCAGGACTCCAAGATCTAGTGTCCCAACAGACAAGGCAGAAGCTGCTGGCCTTCCCAGCCTCGGAAGTCACACTGTGCCGCTTCTACCATACTCCACTGGGTGAAGCAGTCACAAGCTCCACCCAGATTAAAGGGGGAGGGATTTAAACCCCATCTCTCTATGGGAGGTATGTCAAAGAATTTGTAGCCATGTTTTTAAAATGTCCTGGGAGTATTTTGGGAATGTTGAAATAAAATACAAAATGTTTCAGGCTTAAAGTAGATGTGGAGATGGTTGGAGTGGAGGGGGATTTCATGATGGGATCAAGATCAGAAGGAGAATTTAGGCCAGGGGATAGAGGCAGAACAATGATTAGGCTGGAACCGTGGTCGGCAAACTGCGGCTCGCGAGCCACATGCGGCTCTTTGGCCCCTTGAGTGTGGCTCTTCCACAAAATACCACGACCTGGGTGAGTCCATTTTGAAGAAGTGGCGTTAGAAGTTTAAGTTTAAAAAATTTGGCTCTCAAAAGAAATTTCAATCGTTGTACTGTTGATATTTGGCTCTGTTGACTAATGAGTTTGCCGACCACTGGGCTAGAACAAGTAGAAACCACAAATATTTGGGTTACCAAACTTGGCTCATTCTTTATTCTAATCTTTTTACACCCTTACTGAAGTCTTTAAAATACAGCCCAAGTAATTGAATCATTTATCCAGATGGTTGTGTGATGTCCATAGAATGTTTCCTATTTTAGCCTTTCATCCAAGTTATGATCATATGGATATTATACTAGAATTAAAATGCCCCTTCTCCATACTCCCTTGCCTTCTGGGAAACTCCACATCATTTTTGACAGGTCAAGCATCATCTCCTCTGCATAGCCCTTTGTGACCCCACCTTCAAATATAGCTAAGTGTTCCTTCCTCTGTCATTTTTTGTTTGCTTATTAAGGATGTGTATATACTTCTGTTACAGCACTTAGTACAACATACTAAGATGATTTGCTTTATTATATATCCTTTCCACAAGGCTGTTTCTTTTTTGTTGTTGTTAATCCTCAGCTGAGGATATATTTTTCCATTGATTTTTAGAAAGAGGGGAAGGGAGCAATGGAAAGGGAGAGGGAGAGGGAGAGGGAGAGGGAGAGACCTGCATGCTCCCTGACTGGCTGGAGGTCAAACCTGCAAACCAGATATGTGCCCTTGACCAGGAATTGAACCCATGACCCTTCAGTACATGGGCCAACACTCTAACCACTGAGGAACATTGACCAGGGCAAGACTGTTTGTTCTTCATGGTGACAATCTTACCTACTCTTTGTACCTCCAGGGCCTCTACAGTTATTGGTACATTTAAAAATTTAGTAAATGTTTGTTGAATTAACAACATTCAACTGGAGTTGAATGGAGTACAGTTTTCTTATTCCCAATATTTTCCTAATTGCTTGGCCTCAGGCATGATCACTGTGCTCTAAAGCAGCTATCGCCAACCGGTGGTCCGCAGACCACTGGTGGTCCGTGAGGTCTGAAAGGTTGGCGACCACTGCTCTAAAGAATACCAGGGCTGCCTGGCTGGTGTGGCTCAGTGATTGAGCGTTGACTTATGATCCAGGTGGTCACAGTTTGATTCCCTGTCAGGGCACATGCCCAGGTTGTGGGCTCGATTCCCACTGTGGGGTGTGCAGGAGGCAGCCAATCAGTGATTCTCTCTCATTATTTATGTTTCTATTTCTATCTCCTTTTCCCTCTCTGAAATCAATAAAAAATATATATATATTTTTAAAAGAGAGAATACCAGGGCTATTGCCCTTATCCTAATGCCTTTAAGACAACAGATTTAGCACTTTCAGGCTTTGCTGGATTTATATTCCTAACCCAGACTTCTCCTTTAAACTATAGACTATATGTCATCTTTACTTTGAGATCTCCAGGGGACTTCAAACTCAACATGGCCAAGACTAACTTAATGACTTTCTGCTTGCCCCCAGCTATCCTCCCTCCAAAACAATAGCAGCAACAAATCACACACACACCTGGCTCCTTCCAGAGTTTCCTGACTCAGTATATATCTTAGTTGTCATTGACACCTTCCTCTGCCTCATTCCCCATGTCCATTCATTACCAACAGGGCCACTATGCTTCTTACTAAAATGTGTCTATATCCCCCTTCTCCACTACCTCACCTCAGACCAAGTTACCACAGTCACCGTTCTAGAGTATGGCAGCCATCTCTTCAAAGGACTCCCAAAGGTCGCCTGCATTCCATCAGGCCATCTCAGATCTACCTTACACACAGCAGCGAGGATGACATTTCTAAAATAGCAAATCTGATCATGTCACTTCCCACCCCCCAGCCCACCACTAAAACCTTTTGATGACTTCCTGCTATTCTTGGGATGAAGACTATTCCTACTGTGACGTGGTGCCTGCTTATTTCCCTCGCTAGCCTCTCGTGGATGCACTGCTTCTTTACTCAGTCTGCTCTGGTCAAATTATAACTTTTTTCCTGAGTTCCATTCTTTTCTGACACATGGCATTTGCACAAGCTACAGCCTCTCCCAGAAGTGCTTCTGCTATCTTCCTATTCATTAATCCCTGGACCTTTTTCTGATCTCAGCTCCACCATCTCTTCCTTCAGAAAGTCCTCAGTCTAAGTCAGTTTTCTTTGTTGTATGCTCTTAGAGAATCTGTTTCTTTCCTTCAGCACTTATTTCAGTCCTTAATTCCTCATTTGTGTGATTGATTAATTAATGTCTGTCTTCCCCACTAGATCATACATTCTGTGAAAGCAGGGACTGAGACTGCTTATGCTCATTCTTGAGCGGCTGGTGGTAGGCGCCTGACATGTAGTTGACAGACACTCCTCCAACATTTGCTCATGAGTGGTTGAATTGCCATTGTTTACCCATCTCATAGTCATCCTAGAATAGATGGAGGTTACCAGAAAGTGGTAGAAGGAATTACCAATGGACAGCCATTGTTAAATGATTTAAGTCTACTAGTAAATAAAATACAAATGTAACATAGTATAACTTTCCTAATCAACTAATTTCAGATTTCTTGCATTTAATTTTTGTCTAAGGTAAGCTTCACCGGAGCACAGATTATTATAGGATTTGAAGATGGGGTTGTTCGAGTTCTTGAACTTTATGATCCAAAAGGGCTCACAATTTTTGCAGGACGGAGGAAATATTCAGATGCAGATCTTCATTTGAAACATGTTTTCAAACCCCATACTGCTCAGGTTACTGCTTTAGCTTTTGAACGTGATGGAGAAATTCTAGCCACAGGGGTGAGTAGTAGATTTTCTTTGTTTTCTATTGATCTTTGATGGTTAACCTTGCCTTATTAATCTTTCTACTTAATGATGCCTTATTTGGTGATGCTCATTTCTGAGAACATATCCATATTTTGCTTTCTTTGTATTCATATTCTTTCAGCATGGTCTGTGCATGACATTTTAAAATATTATTACAATTTGAGTTCTAATGTTTATTTTAAAGTAATAGAAAATTTCAGCTGGGTGTCATGCAAGATGTTTTATCTATAATCAATATTTTATAGCATAGGTATATTCTCATAATAGAAGAGAAAAAATGAAGAGAATGACTATGTAAATTCTTTGTGCTTTAAAAGGTGCGCATTGGGGAATATTTCTTTCTGAATTAATCTTATCTTCAAGTATGGTGATTGTTTTTTCAGAACTAAATACTGGATAACATGGTTTGTTAAGTGTTTTCATGGGGAAAATAAAGTAAATATTTAAAATAAGAATTTTTCCAGAACAATCTGGGATACGTGATCATTGTAGGTATAAGTGTGCATGTAGGAATAAGTGTACAGTGGATATATGATAGCTAATAAATGCTGCTTTGAACTCTATGGAATGGATTTTATAATAATATATATTTGGCTGATTTTTTATTTTTCTTAGAGTAAAGATAAAACTGTGTTCTTCTTTGAAGTGGAAAAGGATTATAAACCAATTGGTTATATTAATACTCCTGGACCTGTTTGCCAGTTAGTATGGTCTCCGGTCTCTCATGTAAGTAATTGTTATTTGTCTTCATGCTTAAATTTTAATTACTACATAATGAAGTGATCTGATAGAGAATAGCAGGAGCAATTATTAGCCCAATACCTGGCTTCTGCATTGAGGGACCAGGATGCTGCTCAGCTTGGCTATTAGTATATCCTCAGGAGCTTCACGTTCTCCCCACTACCTCCTCTTCCTTCCACATTCTAATTAGTTGGCCACAGTCCCCTCTGAAAACATTGGGTTATATCCAGCTTTGTTTCAACAGTGGTGGCTTATCTTGATAACACAATATGTCAGAAATAGAGGCCCAGTGCACGGATTCATGCACCAGTGGGGTCCCTCAGCCTAGCCTGTGGGGATCGGGCCAAAACTGGCTTTCTGACATCCCCCGAGGGGTCCCGGATGGCGAGAGGGCACAGGCCAGGCCAAGGGACCCTACCGGTGCACAATTGGGGCCGGGGAGGGACCACTGGAGGGCTCCAGGGCATGTCTGGCCCATCTCACCCAGTCCTGATCGGCTGGACCCCAGTGTCTGCCCCCTGGTGGTCAGTGCATGTCATAGCGACTGGTCAAACAGTTGAATGATTGGACACTTAGCATATTAGGCTTTAATTATTTAAGGCTAGAGGCCTGGTGCATGAAATTCGTGCACGGGGAGGGGGAGAAGGGGGTCCCCTCAGCACAGCCTGCACCCTCTCCAATCCGGGACCCCTCAGGGGATGTCCGACTGCCGGTTTCGGCCTGATCCCCAGGATCGGGCCTAAATTGGCAGTCAGACATCCCTCTCACAATTTGGGACGCTGGCTCCTAACTGCTCGCCTGCCTGCCTGATTGCCCCTAACTGCTCCCCCCGCCTGCCAGCCTGATCACCCCTAACCACTTTTACCTTCTGGCCTGATCGCCCCTAATGGTTCCCCCGCCCTGCTGGCCTGGTCACCCTCAACTGCCCCCCTGCTGGCCTGGTCACCCCTCACTGCCCCCTCTACCGACCTGGTTGCCCCTAACTGCCCCCCTTTGCTGACCTGGTCACCCCTGACTGCCCCCCCACTGCTGTTCAGTCATTTGGTCGCCCCTCACTAACCCCCCCTGCTGGCCTGGTCACCCCACGCAGCCTGCTCTTCAATCGCTTGGTTGTCTCTCAGTAACCTCCCATTAGCCTGGTTGCCCCATGCAGCCTGCTGTTTGGTTGTTACTGTGAGGGTGTCCTGGACAATTTGCATATTACCCTTTTATTAGTATAGATATGTTGACTTGGGTCTGTCAGTCATTCTGATGTTTCTGATGTTCACAAGTTCTGTTCTAAGGTCTTTCTCTTCTGCTCCCATCCCACATCCATTTTCACTTTTAATCTTCCATTCTCTCTTTCTTTTTTAAAATTTATTTTATTTTTATTTTTTAAGGGGAGGGGGGACAGATTCTTTATTATAGTCAGATGAAGTCAGGACACGCATCTGTGTATTCTGGTCTCCACCATTGCTGAGATTTTGCCAATCTGGAGGTGGCTCACAGCGAGTTGTTTCTAGTAGGACCGGGGCTAGTCCCTCCGCTCCTTCTGTTGCATACGGAGCAGCGGACTCCTCTGATGTGACAAGGGCTGCGCTGTGGCATTTGAATGCACCACAGCCAGTTCCAGAAATGATGGTGACCGGTCCTCATAATAGACCCTGGAGACAAGGGCCTAGTTGACCAAACGCACCCAGGCCATGGAAACATGTCCCAAAGTCCAATTGGTCTCTTGGAGACAGTCAGGTGGCTTTTTCTTTTAGCCTCATCAGAAATTATCCTACCTGACCGATACTATTTATTTTTTATTTTTATTTTTTTTAAATTTCTTTATTGATTAAGGTGTCACATATTTGTCCTCATCCCCCCATTCCCATCCCCCACCCCTCCCCACGGATGCCCCCACCCCCCTGTTGTCCTTAACCATTGGTTAGGCTTGTATGCATGCACACAAGTCCCTTGGTTGATCTCTCCCCCCCACCCCCACCCTCTCCCACCCTCCCTCTGAGGCCCGACAATCCGATCGATGCCTCCTTGTCTCTGGGTCTGTTCTTGTTCATCAGTCTATGTTGTTCATCATTTCCCCTAGATGAGTGAGATCATGTGTTACTAGAAATATACTTATAAGAACTGAATGTGAGACGAGCAATAATAGTTATGCTGACAGGCAAATGAATCAGTCTGTAGTGAGTTTCTTTCTGGACCAACAGTTCTTTTGAGACCCAATTTCAATGTCCACCAGTTCCTTATGTGTACATGTCAGCACTGACTTTTTAGTTCTGGATGGTGGACAAATGGTGGTAATGCAGGTCTGACTCCCTCTGGTTTGGTCTCGCCCTGACGCAGGGGCGCGGCTTCACCTGGACTCAGGGGCACACGGCTTCACCCGGACCTGGGACCCAGCATCACCCAGGCCCCGGGGTGCGTGGCCTCACCCGAACCCAGGATCCAGCTTCACCCAGACCCAGGGACGCGTGGCCTCGCCCGGACCTGGGGGCGCGTGGCCTCACCCGGACCCGGGACCCAGACTCACCCGGATCCATTCTCTCTTTCTTAATGACAACTAGTGATTTAGTATTGATTACTAATCTTGTGTAATGCCTATAATTTCCCTAAGTTTGCGCATAGGATAATTCAGCCATCTAAATAGTGATTGAATGTCTAAACCAGGTGCTGTACTAGGTTCCAGGATAATAATAATACTGATGATCTGCATAGAAGTGATGTCAGGATTACTGGGTTAACATTTATAATCTGTTTTAAGATATTTTAAAGAAAAGGGATAGAAAAATGTAGTGATATCAAGAAAAGTGTCTTAAAATTAACAATGCTCATTTTTAAATGCATTTATTTATTTTTCAATTATAGTTGACATACAATAGTATATTAGTTTCAGGTATACAACACATTGATTAGACATTTATAAAACTCACTAAATGATCATGCTGATAAATCTAGTATCCATCTGACACCATACATAGTCATTAAAATATTATTGACTACTAGAGGCCCGGTGCACAAAATTCATGCACCTGGGAAGGGGGGTCCCCTCAGCCCAGCCTGCACCCTCTCCAATCTGGGACTGCTGACTCTAGACCAGCAGTCGGACATCCCTCTCACAATCCTGGACCGCTGGCTCCTAATCGCTCGCCTGCCTGCCTGGTTGCCCCTAACTGCCCCCCCCCCCACCAGCCTGATCGCCCCTCACTGCCTCTGCATGCTGGCCTGATCACCTTTAACTGCCCCCCCCCCCCCCGCCGCTGACCTGGTCGCCCCCAACTGCCCCCTCCATGCCAGCCTGGTCGCCCCCAACTACCCCCCCTCTGCTGGCCTGGTCACCCCTAACTGCCCCACCCCTGCTGGCCTGGTTGCTCCCAACTGCACCCCCCTGCTGGCCTGGTTGCCCCCAACTGCCCCCACCACTGGCCTGGTTGCCCCCAACTGCCCCCCCCTTCCAGCCTGGTCACCCCTCATGGCCCCCCCACTGGCCTGGTTGCCCCACTCAGCCTGCTTGTTCCGTCGTTTGGTCATTCCCCAGACCAGCCCTGGGGGGCTGAGGGGACTGGGGGACTCCGAAGGCAGGTGCGTGGAGCGGCTGGACCTCCCTGGGTGCAGGCCTGGTCGTGCCACATGCCTGCCACCCCAGTGGGTCTGAGGGGACTGGGTGCCGCCATCTTGTGGCTGTGGACACCACCATCTTTGAGGGCGTGGAAGTCAATTAGCATATTTCCTCCTTATTGGCTTTGGTCGCCACCATCTTTGTGAGGGTGTGATGGTCAATTAGCATATTTCCTCTTTATTAGATAGGATAATAATCCCTATGCTATACTTTATATTTCTATGACTATTCTATAACACTAATTTATACTTCTTAATCCTTCCACCCCAATCCCCTCCCCTCTGGCAACCTTTAAAATGTTCTTTGTATCTATGAGTCTGTATCTGTTCTGCTTGTTTATTTTTTAAATTCCACATATAAGTGAAATCATATGGCATTTGTCTTCCTCTATCTGACTTATTTTTTTAAAAAAATATTTTTATTGATTTCAGAGAGGAAGGGAGAGGGAGAGGGAGCTAGAAACATCAATGATGAGAGAGAATCATTGATCGGCTACCTCCTACACACCCCCTACTGGGGATTGGGCTCGCAACCAGGCAAGTGCCCTGACCAGGAATTGAACCATGGCCTCCTGGTTCATAGTTCAATGCTCCATCACTGAGCAACACCAGCCGGGCTATCTGACTTATTTCACTCAGCACAATACCCTCTAGTTTCATCCATGTTGTTGCAGATGGCAAGATTTCATTCTTTTTTATGGCTGAGTCATATTCCACTGTATATATGCACCAATTCTTCTTTATCAAGTCATCAGTTGATGGACATTTAGGTTGTTTCCATATCTTGGCTATTGTAAATGATGCTACAATGAACATATTGATGTAAATGACATGTTTAATCTTTCTTTTTTTAGCCTGAAAGTACTTTACTGATTTTCTGTGAGAATGGCTATGTCCTTGAAGCTCCATTTCCAACCATAAAGGCGGACGTGGAGGATCACGATATAGTTACCTATGAAATCAATGACATGTGCATAAAATGTTTCCATTTCTCAAGTGTCAAATCTAAGATTCTGGTATGAGATATCCTTGAAGCATTATTTTTTAATATTTTGTTTCTTAGAATATAAAATATTCTGTGTTAAGTGCTGGGAAAATACAAAGAGGAATAAGACATAGACCCTGTATTTGAAGGCAGTAGTGAATAGATACTAAGATCACAGCACAAAGAAAAGAGTTTTAGGGGCATGCAGAGAAAAGAATATATGATTCTGATAGAAGCATGAAAGGAGGTCAAGGATGACTGTGTGGAGGTGACATTCAGTCCTTAAAGACTGAGAAGAATTTTGAAAGGTTGAAAATGAGGAGGAAGGCAATAAAAGGTGGGAGAACATCCAGGGGAAGGCAGACTTGTTTTGGTGTTTGGGGGAAGTGAAGAATGGACTGGTAAAACAGAGGGAGGCAGTTTGTGGTGGGATGTGACAAATCTGTACCAATACATGGGACTCTTTAAATACTAGCCAAGATGTTTCCATTTATTTCTTAGATTATTGGAATCCACTAGAGTTTTTGAGGAGTGGATTGATGCAATGAGAGCATGTAAATTAGAGAGATAATTCTGAGAGGCAAACAGAATAAAGAGGTAAAAAATGAGAGTTAGGAATGCCAGTTTTAGGGGCTTTTTGCAATAATCAGTTGATAGTGCTGAGGGCCAAAGTCACAGTTTACTAAAAATAGAAACAACTTCCCTCATAGACTGTTTCAGTGTTATTGGAAAAGGGGCCTGGCCAGTAGTGGGTCTGCCTAGAGCAAGCATGTCCAACTCACGGCCCATGGGTGGCATGCGGCCCACAACAAATATTTTTGCAGCCCAGCCAATATAACAGTATGTAAGAAACATTTTAATAAAAATTTCGTAACTTAATTTTTACAATATCCTGTTACACATAATTATTAATAACGAACTACAATGTTCGATAATGACTGATTACTGTAATCATATTACATTCATTTCGCTTATGCGCCTTACGTGCAGGCACACCATTTCTCTCCACCAATACTAGCAGCGAATATTTTAGCAGCCAATTGCCATGTCATTAGTTTTGTACTGACTTGTTTGATGTGCGTAACAGGAAATATTTCACTTTCGGGGAACCAGAAAAATAGGTTTATTTGCGTTACACTTACTAATTTGTGCAGTTATTCAGTGTCTGGTAAGTTAATGTTCAAGAAAAAAATATTAATTTTTATTAAAATGTTCTATTATTTTATGTTAACAACTACTCATTGATTTCCGCCCTTTGTATTCGGCATGTCTCTATCGAAATAAACCTACGTTTCTATGAAATTTTTTGTGGCCCACATAAACTTAAACCTTGTTTATTTGGCCCGTGTTAGCCTTTGAGTTTGACATGCTTGGCCTAGAGCCTCCAATAGTGTGTGGGTTCTTGACTTCATGTAGGAAAAATTTCACAACAGGCGTCCAGGTGAATTCTAGAGGATGTTTATTAAAGCTGGGGACAGCGAACAAGGAAGGGCTGAGGAAATGAGCCTAGGCTGGTCTGCTTTGGCTTACTAAGAAGTTGGAAAAGGGGGGTCTTGGGGACAGGTTCAGGGGTTTGCCCTGGACTGTCTCTGCCCATTGCTACCCTGTAGTTCCTCAGACTTTAGGAGATGTATGCCTGTGGGGGGAGAAGAGGGAGAGAGGGGAGGGAAAGGCAGGGGCATGCTCCTGGGAAAGAGAGCTCACTGGGACCTTGGCTTTGAGGGATTTTAAAAAGGCTGGGTGTTTAGGAGACGTTCTAAGGGAGGATCTCAACAGAATATTCATTAGTTTTATGCTGATGTGCCAAAATGAGATTTATTCCCTTAACTTCATATGTCCTTGGGTGTGGTTGGCAAATAGCACTAATTGGATTTCTGCTATCTATCTCCTTAAGTAGGGTGATTTAAGCTATTTACCCTCTGGTTGGGGAGAAGTGCAAACCATTTACTCTTAAGTGTCCTTGGTTAAGGAAGAAAGGATTTACTAGATGGCTGCAAACTGCTGTTTAAACATCTGTCAGTTTCCCTATTCCACCTGCTAAGGAATTTTCCTAGCTTCTTTACTATCTCAAGTCCACCTAATTGTTGGTCTGACGGGTTAGACTATGAGATAAATTGTATTTAGCTTCTTTATTAGGGAAAAATAAAAACCCCAATGAAATAATTTCTATAAAGCCAGGATCAGTTGTGTGTGTGTGTGTGGGGGTGGGGGGGTGGGGGGGGGGTGGGGGGTGGGAGGGCTAATATAGAAATAAAGTTATTCCAAAGATTTGAAAATTTTAATGATAAAAATATATCCCCAAATTGATATATATTGAGTTTCTCTAGGACGTCTTCCTTCTACTTTCTTTGTCATCCCCAATAGTGTAAATGAATGAATGATTGTAATTGTTTTCACATCTCCTTAATGTCTCTTTTGCAAAAGAGATTAATAGAAGTTGAAAAGAGAAGGAAACAAAAGGAGCTGAAAGAGAAGGAAAAGGAAGAGAGGAGGAAGCGGCTAGCAGCACAGATGGGAGATGAGAAGGTGGCAGAGGATAAGGAAGAAGAGGAAGAGGAGGAGGAGGAGGAGGAAGAGGAGCCATTACCTGAAATATTTATTCCATCAACCCCCTGTCACATCCTCTGTGGGTTTTACTCTGGACCAGGGAAGTTCTGGGTTTCTTTGGTGAGTAATAATGTAATAAGTGGTTGTTTTGTCATCCCTACACCAACATATTTGATAGTCATTATTTTTAGTACATTTTCACTTTTTCACTCTTATGGTAAGTCTTCATTTATTAATTACTATTAAAGATGTGGATTTTGAAGAATGAATGTGAGTTACCATTGTTTTTATATCATCTTACTATATCTCTTATATGTCTACTTGTTATATCTGCTATCTATGATAATCATTCATATTCTAAGAGGTCAAGGGGAAAAGAATCAGAGATAGAAGAGGCAAAGGTCTAAGGTGTTTTCCTGCTGAGTCTGTTGTTTATACATTTTGAAAATAATTAGCATTTTGAAAATAATGGTAGTGCTATCCAGTAGACTTTTGCTTACATTTTGTTATCTACAACTATGTTGTGTGGAAGTCTGGGAAGATGACTATTTTTGGATATGCACATTGGCACCCTGAACAAAATTGGAACTTAGCTAATAAAGAAGAATAGAAAGTGAATATTGGGGAGATTATTGATGGCTACTTTTGTGTGGGGTTCAGGAGTAAGGGGATAAATAAGACATGGTTTTCCTGCCCTCAGGAAATTTCCTCATAGTCATGTGGAGGAGAGGCATAGAAACAACTGTAATGTATAGAGTTTTACTGTCCTTGAAACATGCACTAAAAAATTATAATTTAACAAACATAGCTAGTGTTTACTCTTAGGATTGCCAGATAAGTATCACATGGGACATACTTACACTAAGAAATGTATTGTTATTTATCTGAAATTCAAATTTAACTGGGCATTCTGTATTTAACCCCCCACAAGTTTTTTTGAAATATAATTGGAATATAGCACTGTATAAGTTGAAGTTGTATAGCATAATGCTTTTATTCACATATATGTGAAATGATGACTATAGTAAGCTAACATACATCCTGTATTTTTATTTGCTACATATGGAAACTTACGTATCCTATACCAGGCAATATTCTAAGTGATCTACCCAACCAACCCATAAAAAAATTGTTCTTATTTACATTGCACATAAACCGAGGCATAGAGAGGTTACGTAGCTCATCCAAAGTCACATATGAGAGGTGGAACCTGGATCTGGACCAAGACAATCTGGCTCTAGACCTAACCATTAAACTACACCTACATGTAAGGTTGTTATAGCTCACTGAGGCTGTGACACTAATCCTACTTGATCCACCTATTTGCCAATTCTGTGCCTACATGTAAGCAGATGCTGTGGAAAACCAGACTCACTTTGGAGTCATGACTATAGTTCTCAAATTAGTACTCGCACTGCAAGCTGGCTCTACTGTCCAGCCATGTTCACTTTCCCACTTTACAAATTACTGTTTTATCTATTTCTTCTCCCCTCAAAAACTTTGCACCTTCTCTCACTTTTCGTTGATAACCTCATCTCACATTTCACTGAGAGAATAAGCAATCCGATGCAATTTTCCTATCTTGTTTCAATCAGATCTAATGCTATACAATGATCTATACAAGTTTTGTCTGCTTCGCCTATTGTTACAAATCTTGAATGGTCCTCTGGACCTTCCCAAGGACACTGCTCTAGAAGTCTCTCTCTCTTTTTTTTCTTCCATTTTTTTTTATTAAGGTATTATATGTGTACATATCTTACCATTGCCCCCCCCCCACTCCCATACATGCCCTCACCCCTCAGTGTTTTGCGTCCATTGGTTATGCTTATATGCATGCATACAAGTCCTTTGGTTGATCTCTTATCTCCCTCACCTCTCCCTAACCTTCCCCCTGTAATTTGAAAGTCTGTTTGTTGCTTTACTGCCTCTGTATCTATCTTTTTGTTTATCAGTTTATAATGTTCTTTATTATCCACAAATGAATGAGATCATGTGGTATTTTTCTTTCATTGACTGGCTTATTTCACTTAGCATAATGCTCTCCAGGTCCATCCAGGTTGCTGCAAATGGTGAGAATTCCTTCTTTTTTATGGCAGCATAGTATTCCATTGTGTAGATGTCTCTTGATCCCATTCCCTCTCATTTTCTCAAAGATGTTGCATCTGAAGTAAGCCACCTGGTCTTCTGTATCATCAACTTCTCTCTAGTTACTCAATTCTTATCAGCACATAAACATGCTCTAGTACTTATCTTAAAATTTCCCCTTAATCTCTCTTTCCTTCCCCTCCACGGCTGCTTTATATGAAACCTTCTTGAAATAATCATCTGTAATAGCTGGCTTCTTTTCTTCACCTTCTATTTGCTCTTCAACCTATTCTAGTTGAGTTTCTAGCTCCACCACTTCACTTCAAAGATTTTCATATTGCCTAGCTCAGTGGTCACTTCTCTATCCATTTGACCTTTCAGAAACATTTGATAGAGCTGAGTCTCCATCCTTCTTTTTTTAAAAATAATTTTTTATTTTTCAATTAGCGTTGGTGTATAATATTGTATTAGTTTCAGGTGTATAACCCTGGCTAGACATTTATATAACTTAGGAAGTGATTACCTTGTTAAATCTAGTACCCACCTGGCAACATAAATAGTTATTACAATACTAGAGGCCCGGGGAACAAATTTTTGCACTGGTGGGGTCCAGCTGGCCCACCCCGATGGGGGCTGATCAGCGGGGGCTGGCTGGGGCGAGGGGCCATAGGCGGTTTGCCAGCCAGCCCTGCCGCAGATTGGGATGGCGGGGGCCGCTCAGGGGTGGGGCCGGCCAGGGAGAGGGGCTGTGGTCATTCCGGTTGTTCTGCTGTTTGGTCGCTGGGCTTTTATTATATAGGATTATTGACTATATTTCCAATGCTATACTTGATATCCCTGTGACTCTTTTGTAACTACCAATTTGTACTAATTCCTTTAGCTTTTCACCCAACCCCACCAACACCCCTCCCATCTATGGGTGCAATGTTCTCTGTATCTCTGAGTCTGTTTCTGGTTTGCTTGTTTATTTTGTTGTTTTTTTAGATTCCATATATAAGTGAAATAATATAGCATTTGTCTTTCTCTGACTTACTTCACTCAGCACAATACTTTCTAGGTTCATTCATGGTGTTGCAAATGGCAAGATTTCATTCTTCTTTGTGGCTGAATTGTATTTCATTGTATCTATGCATCACTTCTTCCTTATTCATTCATCTTTTGATGGACACTTAGGTTGTTTCCATATCTTGGCTGTTGTAAATAATGCTACAATGAATATAGGGATGCATATGTTTTTTTCAATTTAGTGTTTTGAATTTCTTCAGATAAATACCCAATAGTGGAATTGCTGGGTCCTTTATTGCCTTTTGATATAGTCTTTGTTTTAAAGTCTGTTTTGTCTGGTATAACTATAACTATCCCAGTTTTTCGTTGTTTCCATTTTCATGAAATATCTTTTTCCATCCCTTTCCTTTCAGTCTGTGTGTGTCTTTCTAAAGTGAGTCCCTCATGGATAGCATATATAAGGGTCTTGTTTTATTATCCACTCAACCACTATATGTCTTTTGGTTGGAGCATTTAATCCATTTGTATTTAAAGTAATTTTTTATTTAAAGTAATTTTTGATGGATATGTATTTATTGCCATTTTATTTATATTGTTGAAAGGAGTTTTTTGGGTAAAATAGGAATTTTGGGGGGTGAAATAGGCAGGTTTAGGAAATTTTAAAAATTAAGGGGTCCTTGGGAAAAACACAGGGCTACAGATTTGCAAAAGGTACATTTCCACAAGATAAGGGAGCTGGGAGCAGCAGAAGTTACATTTCCATAAGACAAGGGAGCTGGGAGTAGCCAAAGGTACACGTTTACAGAATAAAGAGAAGGAGGAAGAAAGCCCAGAGGGGACAGGAGAACAATGAGGGAGGACAGCCTCATGTGTCCCATGTGAGGTTTGACGTTTGAGCTCAGGAGATGCTATAGTGACCAAATCAGAAGGGAATAGTGACCAATCAGAGGGGATATCAAGGCACAAAGATCTGCAGCCTTTATAAACCGTAGGGAAAAGGGACTCAGTGGCACTCTTTCCCCCTCCCCACATGGGAGTCTGTGCTGTGAGATTCTTTCCCCCTCCCAACATGGGAATCTGTACTGGTTCTTCAATAAATTTCCACCTTCACTATACCATCTTCTGTCCCTGGTTTCATTCTTAGACTCTGATGGACAAAGAGCCCAGGAAAAGCCATCCTGCCCAGGGAACACCGCACGTTCCAGTCCAAAATTCCCGTATCATTGTTGACCTTTTTCTTCTTCTTCTAGAAGACCCTTGAACATTTCATGTAATACTGGTTTGGTAATGGTGAAGTCCTTGGTTTTTTCTTGTTTGAGAAGCTTTTTATCTGTCTTTTAATTCTAGATGATAGCTTTGCTGGGTAGAGTAATCTTGGTGTTTGTTCTTGCTTTTTATCACTTTGAATATTTCTTGCCAACCCTTCCAGGCCTGCAAAGTTTCTGTTGAGAAAGCTGACAGTCTTATGGGAGCTTCCTTGTAGGTAACTTAACTGTTTTCCTCTGGCTGCTTTTAAGATTCTCTCTTTGTCTTTAACCTTTGGCATTTTAATTATGATGTGTCTTGGTGTGGGCCTCTTTGGGTTCATTTTGTTTTGGATTCTCTGTGTTTTCTGGACTTGTATGTCTGTTTCCTTCACCAGGTTAGGAAAATTTCCTGTCATTATTTTTTAAAATAAGTTTTTAATCCTGTGTTCTCTCTCTCCTCTTTTTGGCACTCCCATGATATGAATGTTGGTATGCTTGAAGTTGTCCCAGAGGTTTCTTAAACTATCCTCACTTAAAATTTTTTTTATTGGTGGGGGTGTTTTCTGCTTCCTTATCTTTCAAATCTCTGATTAGATTTTCTGTTTTATCTACCGTACTGTTGATTCCCTGTAATGTATTCTTCATTTTAGTTACTGTATTTTTCATTTCTGATTGATTCTTTTTAATGTATTCTCTCTCAGTTTTTTATGTTTCCTATCTCTTTGTTGAAGTTCTCACTAAATTCACCAATTCTTCCCCTAAGTTCATTGAGCATCCTTATAACCAGTGTTTTGAACTCTGCATCTGGTAAATTGCTTGCTTCCATTTTATTTAATTAGGCTGCATTTTTCTGGAGTTTGTTCTGTTCTTTCATTTAGGACATGTTTCTTTGTCAATTAATTTTGGCTGCCTCCCTGTGTTTGTTTCTATGTATTAGGTAGAGCTGCTACACCTCCCAGGCTTGATAGACTGGCCTTAGGTAGTAGGTGTCCGATGGGGCCCAGTGGTACAGTCTCCCGGGTCATCTGAACTGGATATATCAGATGTGCTCCCCATGTGAGCTGTGTGTACCTTTCTGTTGTAGTTGAGCCTTGATTGCTGTTGGCACATCAATGGGAGGGATTTATCCCATCCTTTAAAAAAAATTTATTTTCCTGGCTTCAAAGATACCACATCCTATTGGCCACTTCTTTTTAGCCTCTTCTACTGGCTTCTCATTTGCTGAACAAGGTTTGGAATTTGAAGTACTCTAGGATGTGGTCTTGGGCCCCTTCTTTCTTGTAGGTGACTTCATCTGGTCCTGTGGCTTTAAATATCAATTATATGCCAATGAATCTTAAATTTTTGTCTCTATTATTAATCTCTCCTCTCATATTCAAATTTGTGTATCTATCCAATGTGATATCTCTCCTTGGCACCTCAAAATTAACATGTTTAAAACATAACTTTTAAACCACATATAAGCTTACTCCATTTCTAACTCAGTAAGTGAGATAAGCATCCATCCAGTTACTAAAATACAACTTAGAGTTGTTAATGATTTTTCTTTTTCCTTTGCCTTTGATACCCTTATATTCAAAGTATGTCTCTTATAAGCAGCATATAGTTAGGCTGCTTCTTTTTTTTAAATCCTATAGGTTGATTTTTGTCTTTATTTTTTAAAAATATATTTTATTGATTTTTTTACAGAGAGGAAGAGACAGGGATAGAGAGTTAGAAACATCAATGAGAGAGAAACATCGATCAGCTGCCTCCTGCACACCTCCTACTGGGGATGTGCCCACAACCAAGGTATATGCCCTTGACCGGAATTGAACCTGGGACCTTTCAATCCATAGGCCGACACTCTATCCACTGAGCCAAACCAGTTAGGGTGATTTTTGTCTTTATTTTAATAGAGTACTATGTCTAATTATATCTAAGGTAATAACTAATGTATTTTAGATTAAATCCACCATCTTACTATTTCTATTTATCACACCAATTCTATGTTCCTCTTTCACCTTCTATTGGATGATTAAAGCACTTTCCCCATTTTTCTCCTCTATTAGGTTATTAGTTATACTAGAGGCCCAGTGCATGAAATTTGTGCATAGGGGGTGTCCCTCAGCCCAGCCTGCACCCTCTCCAATCTGGGATCCCTCTCACAATCCAGGACTGCTGGCTCCCAACAGCTCGCCTGCCTGCCTGCCTGATTGCCCCTAACCACTTCTGCCTGCCAGCCTGATCACCTCTAACCACTCCCCTGCCAGCCTGATTGATGCCTAACTGCTCCCCTGCCAGCCTGTTTGCCCCTAACTGCCCTCCCCTGCAGTCCTGGTCACCCCTAACTGCCCTCCCCTGCAGGCCTGGTCACCCCTAACTGCCTTCCCCTGCAGGCCTGGTCCCCCCAAACTGCTCTCCCCTGCAGGCTTGGGTCCCCCCCAACTGCCCTTCCCTGAAGGCCCAGTCACCCCCAACTTCCCTGCACTGCTGGCCTGGTATCCCTAACTGCCCTCCCCTGCAGGTTTGATTGCCCCCAACTGCCATCCCTTGCAGGCCTAGTCCCTCCCAACTGCCCTCCCCTGCTGGCCATCTTATGGTGGCCATCTTGTGTCCACATGGGGGTAGGATCTTTAACCACATGGGGGCAGCCATCTTGTGTGTTGGAGTGATGGTCAATCTGCATATTACTCTTTTATTAGATAGGATAGAGCAGTGGTCGGCAAACTGTGGCTCAAGAGCCACATTCTGCTCTTTGGCCCCTTGAGTTTGTGGCTCACGAGCCACAGTTTGTCGACCACTGCTTTAGGACAATGATTTGGGTGATACCTTAGAATGGTGGTCAGCAAACCACGGCTCACGAGCCACAAACTCAAGGGGCCAAAGAGCCGCATGTGGCTCACGAGCCACAGTTTGCCAACCACTGGGATAGAGGCCTGGTGCATGGGTGGGGGCCAGCTGGTTTGCCCTGATGCGTGTCCCGGATCAGGGTGAGGGTTCCCTTGGGATGTGGGGCGGCCTGGGCGAGGAGCCTGTGGTGGTTTGCAGCCCGGCCACGCCCCTTGGCAACCCAAGTGGAGGCCCTGGTATCTGGGATTTATTTATCTTCTACAATTGAAACTTTGTAGCCTGGAGTGGAGCCAAGCCTTCTGCTTGCTCTGTGGCTACAGCCATTTCTGTTGGGATTTATTTATCTTCTATAATTAATACTTTGTAGCCTTGAGTGGAGGCCTAGGCCTGCCAGGGTGTGTGGAAAGCTTGGCTTCCTCTATCGCCGGGGAAACCCAAGCCTCCCTCCTGCTCTCTCTGTGGCCGCAGCCATCTTGGTTGGGTTAATTTTCATACTCGCTCCTAATTGGCTGGTGGGCATGGCTTTGTGGATGTAACTGAGTGATGGTTAATTTGAATATTACTATTTTATTAGATAGGATATTCTTTTACTATTCTTTTGGAGGTGATCCTAAAGATCATAATATGCATCCTTAACCTAATATAATTTGATACAAATGTATTCTTTTACTAGTCCTAGAGAAAAAAAAGATCTTAGAATACTTAATTCCATTTATCTTCCCTCATTGTCTCCAAAAGGCATTTTATTATTATTTTATTTTCTTAGTATCATTTTGGTTTATTCTTTTTCTTGCTATTCATTTTTTTCTATATCTTTGTGATTACATATTCTACCTGAAAAATAGCCTTTGATATTTTCTTTAATGTGGAGTGTGCGGGTGGCAAATTCTCTAGGATTTGTCATGGCATATAAAATTGTTATTAAAGATTGCTTATTCAGGATAATACTTGAAATAAAATGGAATTCAGTAGGTAGTCAGAAGTGAGAACACTCTTCTATTGACTTTTAAGTGGAAACAAATCATCATTAGGTATATTATAATTGCATAGGTGCATAAAAATGGATAATGGAGATGGCTTATAAAACCTATCTATAATCATAAAAGTCACATAAAGTAGATGTTTTAAGACATCTATTTTGCCCAGTTGGTGAGGCTGTTATTGAGCATTGACCTATGAACCAGGAAGTTATGGTTTGATTCCTGGTCAGGGCACATGCCTGGGTTATAGGCTCGATCCCCAATGGGAGGTGTGCAAAAGGCAGCCATTCAATGATTCTCATCATTGATGTTTCTATCTTTCTCTCCCTCTCCCCACCTCTCTGAAATAAATAAAAATATATTAAGGAAAATAAGACATCTATTTTATGCTTTAAAATTAAAATCATAAAAACTTCTCATATGGTTATATGTGTCTTATATTCAAGTACCACTTTCTATGTTATTTCTCCCTTTTCCAGGGCGGCTATGATTCTGGTTTTCTGTATCACTGTGAGCTCCCACCATATGACAAAAGCAGTGATATCACACAAAAGAAAGATGAACCTTTCGATTTCCGTTTTCTTGAGAATACAGACGATAATCCCATCCATACCATCACTTTCAGGTGAACAGAATTTTAGAAATCTTAAAAAAAACCAACAACAACCCACTGGTGTCTGTGTTTTTGTCCATTGTGAATATGGTATGTTTTCAAAGATCTGTCTAAATGTAGGGGTACTCAAGCAATGTTAAATAAATCAAAGGAATAAATAGAATTAAAGCTAATCTTAAAACTGTATTTTAATCCACTCTATCAAATATCTTGTCAAAAATTCTGTTTATCATGAATTGTGTGGATTTACTCTCTGTTAGGAGGATGCTACTGCACGGTTAGGGTTATGATTCTGGAGAAATCACAAATTGAATTATTACTCCTTTAATAATTATAAATTAAGCATATATGCCAGTCATCCTTTTGGAGACCAAATGTTCAACTTTCAAACAGGCTTCTTTCCTCTCTACCCTTTGGTATTGGTTTGCTTGGGCTTCCATGGTTTGTGAGGGCTTCAACATGTGAATTTTGAGGGGGACATAATTTAGTCGCCTTCGTTACTAAAAATTTAGAAATTTGAAAATTAATTTAAAATTAAACATTTTTAGATTAATATGAAGAACAATTTGCTTTCTTTTTGTTTCACAGTATTAATCAAGATTTTATGTTTTGTGGAATGCACAATGGAGCAATTCGAGTCTATATCCTCAGTCAGAATGACTCTTCATTGACCACTCTGGAAAGCTACTGGCACTTTACTGTGCATGACAATAACTATGGATGTATAACAAGCATTTCTACTAGCTTTGATGACCATTTTTTGGTGACTACTGGAGCAGATGGTAATATCTTTGTTTTCACCGTTTTTTCTCTCTTTGATTTAAGAGAAAGCATGAAAGCCAAAGTGCCATCTCCCAGGGTATGTAACTGACTAACAACAAGAAATCTTTTATTTTAAAATAGTGATGCTAAAATTGTTCCTATTCTTTAAAAATTGAAAACTAATTAGATACATTTACCTTGTAGATTAATCTTTCTGTTAGTATTATAATCTTGATTTTCTGGTGCCTCTTTTTTAAAAATTAAGGATGTTGAATTCCCCTTATTACTAATGATATAGAAATCTCCAAATTAAAAAGACTGTGTCAGTTTTTCTGTATCAATCACTAAAACAAAAATTGTTTTCAAAATGCACATTTTTTCAGATATGTATTTTGCTTTTTATTTATTCATTCACTCATTGAAGGGGCATATATGAGTTGTACACCATAATTTGTGCCTTTGAAAGGGGTTGTAAAAATATGGTTGCCTGTAGTATTAGAATATGACAGTGTGGATCATGATTGAAGATTCAGTTAAATTATTGTATTCTTAAGCAGAATACATTACTGGCCTTGTAATAAAGATTGAGGGTTTAGATCCCCAAAGTGTATCCTTTGGCCCTGTCACAGGACCTGAATTTCCTATTATCAAAGTGGTTCCTTTAGATAAAATTATTAATAACTGTTGGAATTGCTTTGGGAGTAAGGAATTGTATTAGTAAATTGGCCTCCCACTTAATAGGTAGCCAACTTACAAAGAACATAGGGAAGATTTGAGCAGATAAATTTGGAGAATGGACTGTTGTCTAAAGAGGTTCAGCTCAGGAAGAGTAATTACAGAATGGAAAGTGTATGAACAAGACGAAAATCTTTATCATTCTATGGTGGTCAACTCTCTCTATGGAAACCCATATTGGATAGGAAAAAATACATCCTGCATTTGTATAATAGTGTCCTTTTACTTATGACTGCAATCAATATTTTTTTAAATCACTGAAGCAGAGTCTGCTTTTAAGAAGTCAAAATCAGAAAGAACTGAACAAACAAAAAAGCTCTGCATAGGTCTGGGGTTATTACCTTATTGTACTTTAGAATCAGCTGGGGAGTCCTTAAAAGTACAGAGCCTGAGCCCTACCCCAGAGCAGTTAAATCAGAACCTCTGAAGGTGAGGCCCAGGTATCTATACCCCTAGCTTTCCCAGCCCCTGTGATTTAAACATGATTTAAAGATTGAGAACAATTGACAAACATTTTGAAATAGTTGGGAGCACCTTTGTTTAAACTCCAATTTATTATAAACAGCTGAGGCCAGGAGATCCTGGAAAATCACACTAATTTGGAGAACTAAGGGACTTATCTCTGGAAATAAATACAATTTAATCAAGTTATGTCCTAAGTGATTAATGGTAACTGCAATGTATTAGCCATCACTGTCTCTTACATTGGTCATGATTTATGACTCCACTTTTACTAAAGTCATAAACCTGCCTTATATAAAAACTAGAAGCCCAGCGTGCGAAGCCGCGCGAGACCCAGACCCGCCACGCTGGGGGGACCCCAGACCCGCCACGCTGGGGGGACCCCAGACCCGCCACGCTGGGGGGACCCCAGACCCGCCACGCTTGAGTAGCTCGCCACCTCCAGCCCCGCGCCCCGCCACCCGCAAGCCCCGCTACACGAGCCCCAAGCCCCGCCATGCCAGCCCCGCCACATGCGCTGCTAGCCTCACCACCTCGAGCGGCTCGCGGGCTGGGGGGAGGGACCGAGAGGTGCTCCTTGCACCTCCTGGTGACCATTTGTTTGGTTGTTCTGGCGTTCCTGCCACTGGCCTTTTATAATATAGATATTTAGACTTAATTTCATACATATAAAGGTATAAAGACTAGCATGGTAACAAAACAAATTGATCAAAAAAGGGTCTTTACAATGAGTGACAGCAAAGCAGAGACCTATCTACCTAATAAAAGAGTAACATGCTAATTGACCGTACCTTCGCGATGCCCACCAGCCAATCAGGAGCAAGTATGCAAATTAACCCAACAAAGATGGAAGGTTAATTTGCATACACAGGTGCCTCGCGGCCAGGGGTGGGGCGGGATGATGATGCAGGTGTTCCACACCACCCCCAGCCGCTCCGGGCCTCTGAGCAGTGTGGGAAGGCGGAAAGGTGGCTCCGGGCTGGAGTGGAAAGGCGGCTTTGGCCAGAGCGAAGGCAGTGCCAGCAGCCAGGGAAAGGAAGGCCCATTCTGGCACAAATCTTCATGCATCGGGCTTCTAGTCCATTATAAAAGAGAATAGAGAATTTAAAATTTTTATTTTACTTAACACATTATGGGCTAGTAGTTTTATTGCTAGCTTTACCCAATGGCCAGATAAGTTTCTATTGAATGAGTACAAAAAACGTTTTATATAAATGTTAAAGGCACACTTAAAAATTAAATACCCATTGCATTTTGAAGTTATTACATGTTCTTGCAAGCTAATATCTTTTTAAAGTTCGATACTTTGTAAAACACTGTGTAATATGAAGTGGAACTAAACAAAGCTGGCAAATGTAACGCATTTCCCTTCTCTTACCATTACTTTTGCATACTTTGCAAACTTTAGTAGAATATTTCTTTTTATATAAAGTTTCTGCAATTGAAATGCTATTGTAATAGTTATCTTGGTATATGTGATGCCCCAATTCCAGATACTGCCGAAGTAGTGACAGAAGAGTCATTCAATTTTTTTCTTCACCTGTGTAAATTTCCATATTGCAAATATATTCATTCAGTCTTGCTCTCACATACCATTCTTACAAGTAAACCATATTTAATAATTTTAGCTGAGTTGTAAGTTCGAAATAGAAGACGTCCCCTCCAGGGAATCATGCCTTTATCTAATGATAATTCTCGCATAGGTTTATATATTGTTTGAAATCTAATAAAGTGGTTGAGTACAGATTGAATTTCAAATAGCCTGAAGATTTAGTCATGTTTGCATTGTCATTGAAATGCTAGTAAGTCTAGATTTGTTCAAAACAATTTCGACTCATTGTATGAGGAAATATTGGAATAACTAGAACTGGATTTGTAGACCAATATTCTTTCCAAGTATATTTTTGAGTACGCCCCATTAGCACTATAAGTCCTAAAAAATTTTTCATATCTGTTGGAGTAACAGGAGACCACTTTATTGATTTCAAAATTTTGTGCTTTCCCAAATTTTGGTTATAATATATGTTTGATTGATGACAAAATAGTTCAAACAGATCATCATCAAAAATCAAGTTGGTGACTTTAATGATGTTCTTAGAATCAGACAGTGTAACTGTAACTCCAGAATTACCTTCAAATTTTTCCAAATTAGGTTGAAAGTCCTCTTTTGACCAATCATTATCTCGGCAACCAAGTTGCAAATTACACTCAAAATAATGTGTGGAATTGTTCAAATTTTCAGGTTCGGAATAACTTGAAATGACCATTTTTCACCTTTTTGAAGAAATAACTATATCACTGCCACTGTCAAAGCTTTCATCACTTTCACTTGGAATATCTGATAAATTGTCAGCAAATATATCCAGAATTTTATCATGTTATTTGTCACAATCCATGGTTACTGAGCACTTTAAAAATATCAAGTTGCCCTAGCCGGCTTGGCTCAGTGGATAGAGCATCAGCCTGCCGACTCAAGGGTCCCAGGTTCGATTCTGGCCAAGGGCACATGCCTGGGTTGCAGGCTCAATCCCCAGTGGGGGTCATGCAGGAGGCAGCCGATCAATGATTCTCTCTCATCATTGATGTTTCAATCTCTCTCTCCTTCTCCCTTCCTCTCTGAAATCAATAAAGAAATATATAAAAAAAATCAAGTTGACATAAAAACAGTTATTTTTATTACTAATGACAAGAGACTAATCACTTTTAATTCCTTTTGTAATTTTTAACTTCAGCGAATGTATTTTCCATTACACTATTTCTTTTTAAATGACAACTATGAATAGCTGAGATTTCTCGTGATTGGTCACAAGACTGAGAACAGAAAAAATGAGAATTCTTGTGATCCGTCCGCAATGTGTTAAGAACTGATGAGCTAGCAAACCAAGACTCTTTGTTTGGCTCACCAGGTTATAATTCCTCTACTTGAACAGCCAAAGATATTTTAAAGCATAGCAACTGAATAAACAAAGCATAGTACCCCTTAATTTAAAGTGATTTTCTTTCGAAAAGAAGATTTGTATTTCTGATTTCATATCTTTCTCAAAGAGGGGATTATATTCTCTATATTTCCCACTGTATGTCTTCTTTTGATAAGGTCAAGGGAAATGCTTACAAAAATTAAAAATATATATATATATCTGGACAACCTAGACGAAATGGACCTATTCTTAGAAAAATACAAACCTCCAAAACTCAACCAGGAAGAATAAAAAAACCTGAATAGGCCAATAACTACTGAAGAAATTAAAGCAGTAATCAAAAATCTTCCAGCAAACAAAAGCTCTGGTCCGGATGGCTTGGCAGGGGAGTTCTAACAAACATTCAAAGAAGAAAAACCTATCCTCCTCAGACTATTCCAAAAAATTCAAGAGGAAATAGACTTCCAAGCTCTTTTGATGAAGCCAGCATTACCCTAATTCCAAAACCATATAAAGACACCACAAAGAAAGAGAATTACAGGCCCATATCCTTGATGAACATAAATGCTAAAATCCTCAACAAAATTCCAGCAAATCGGATCCAGCAATACATTAGAAAGATCATACACCATGACCAAGTGAGATTTATTCTGGGGATGCAAGGTTGGTACAATATCCACAAATCAATAAATGTGATACATCACATAAATTGAGAGATAAAAGTCATGTAATCATATCAATCAATGCAGAAAAGACATATGACAAAATCTAACACCCTTTCCTGATAAAAACTTTCAGCAAAGTGGGAGTAAGAGGGATCATACCTCAACATAATAAAAGCCTTATATGACAAATATACAGCCAACATCATACTCAATGGACAAAAACTAAACTCATTTCCCCTAAGAACAGGAACAAGACAGGGATGCCCACTTTCACCACTGCTGTTCGACATAGTACTGGAAGTGCTAGCCATAGTGATCAGACAAGAAGAAGAAATAAACGGCATCTAAACTGGAAAAGAAGAAATAAAACTGTCATTATTTGCAGATGACATGGTATTGTACATAGAAAACTCCAAAGACTCCATCAAAAACCAACTAGACTTAATAAATGAATGTAGCAGGATACAAAATTAACATCCAGAAATCTATGGCTCTTTTATACACCAATAATGAACTCACAGAAAGAGAAACTAAAAAAAAATCCCATTTACTATTGCACCAAAAAAGTTAAGATACCTAAGAATAAACTTAACTAAGGAGGTAAAAGACCTGCACTCAGAAAACGACAGGACATTGAAAAAAGAGGTAGAGGAAGACATAAACAGATGGAAGAACATAACATATTCATGGATTGGTAGAATCAACATCATTAAAATGTCCATACTACTCAAAGCAATATAAAGATTCAATGCAATCCCCATTAAAATACCAATGGCATATTTCACAGACCTGAACAAACTCTCCAAAAATTCATCTGGAATAAAAAAGACCCGAATAGCCACAGCAATCCTGAGAAAGAAGAACAAAGTAGGAGGGATCTCAATATCAGTTATCAAGCTGTATTACAAAGCCACTGTTCTCAAAGCTGCCTGATACTGGCACAAAAAGACATATAGACCAATGGTATAGGATAGAGAACCCAGAAATCAACCCAAGCCATTATGTTCAATTAATATTTGACAAAGGAGGCAAGAGCATACAATGGAGTCAAGACAGTTTCTTCAATAAATAGTGCTGGGAAATTTGGTCAGATACATGCAAAAAAAATGAAAGTAGATTACCAACTTACACCATAGACAAAAGTAAACTCAAAATGGTTAAAGGACTTAAATGCAAGACAGAAAACCTAAAAATCTTAGAAGACTCCATAGGCAGCAAAATATCAAACAGATGTCATAACAATATCTTTACTGATACAGCTCCTAGGACAATGGAAACTAAGGAGAAAATAAACAAATGGGACTACATCAAAATAAAAAGTTTCTGCACAGCAAAAGGAACCATCAACAAAACAAGAAAGCCCACTGTATGGGAGAACATATTTGCCAATGTTCTCTCAAATAAGGGTTTAATCTCCAAAATTTACGGGGAACTTATACAAGTTAACAAAAGGAAGATAAACAACAACAACAAAAATGAGCAAAGGACCTAAATAGACACTTTTCGAAAGAGGACATACAGAAGGCCCAGAGACATATGAAAACATGCTCAAAGTCACTAATCATCTGAGAGATGCAAATCAAATCAATAATGAGGTACCATCTCACACCTGTCAGAATGGTTATCATCAACAAATCAACAAACGACAAGTGCTGGCGAGGATGTGGAGGAAAAGGTACCCTCTTGCACTGCTGGTGGGAATGCAGACAGGTGCAGCCCCTGTGGAGAATAGTATGGAGTTTCCTCAAAAAGTTAAAAACAACTGAAGGACTTGTATGCATGCATATAAGCCTAACCAATGGACACAGACAACAGGGGGGTGAGGGGTATAGGGCGGGTAATGGGGGAGTAAGGTCACATATGTAACACCTTAATCATTAAAAATGGAACTTCCATTTGACCCAGTAATCCCACTTCTAGGACTATATCCCAAGAAACCAGGAAGACAAATCAGAAAGGATATATGCACCGCTATGTTCATAGCAGCACAATTTACAATAGCTAAGATGTGGAAACAGCCTAAGTGCCCATCAGCAAATGAGTGGATCAAAAAACGTTGGTACATCTACACAAAAGAATACTACACTGTGGTAAAAAAAGAAGGAACTTTTACCATTTGCAACAGCATGGATGGAACTGGAGAACATTATGCTAAGCAAAACAAGCCAGTGGGAGAAAGATAAATATCACATGATCTCACTCATATATGGTATATAATGAACAACATAAACGGATAAACAAAAATAGATGCAGAAACAAGGTAACACTGAACAGACTGTCCAACCTCAGAGAGAAGGCAGGGGAGGCGGGGGGTAGTTAGAGATCAACCAAAAGACTTATATACATGTATATGAGCATAACCAATGGACACAGACACTGGGGCAGTGGGGGCTTGCTCTCATGGGGTGGGAATGGTCGAGGCGGGGGGAGGTCAATCAGGGAAAAAGGAGACATATATAATACTTTAAACAATAATATATATATATATATATATTTAAAAGTCTAGTATATACATGAGGTATTTTGGGGGGAGGGATTATGTGTGCATAAAAAGAATATATTAATAAAAGACAGTATTTTAAAATAAATGAGAAAAATTGTGTATTTGCTAATACATGAATATTAGTAATTCACATTTGAAGGGGCAATATTGTGATATTAATATTTTGCATGCATATTAAGTTTCAAAACTTTCTCTACTTACCTCTTTAAATGAAACAGAAACAAATAACTTTAGTCAACTGCAATATTTTCCTTAGTTTATTTTTTGTGAAAATACTTTTCAGGCCTACAGTTGCTAGAAATTGGCAGGGGAAACCCCTCAATTTACTATGATTAGGTATTTTAAAGGAAATATGCAATTTAAAAGGATTAACATTTTATTCCTCATCCTACAGTTTGGAATTGAAACAGAGCCAATTCCAGAAGATATTGAAGATCCCAAAGCCTACAGGTATGGGAATCTATACTAATAATAGCCTAGGTGGTGTCACGCCCTCACGTCATCACAAGATGGCCACGTGCACAGCATGATATATACCTCCTAAGCCTGAGCTTTGGCAAAACAAACCAATATGTCACAGAAGTTGACTAAGCTAAATGAATTTCCAAGTATTTAATACTAATTTTCTCTGTGCTGTTTCTATATCCTAATTTGTTATCCTTTCAAATTTTGTTTTCAGTATAGAGAATGCCAGAAAAAAAAGAGAACATGACAGGTTAATGAAAGAAGTAGAAGAAATGAAGGCCAAGAAGAGAGAACAACTCAAAGCTTTGAGGAATCGATATCAGAGACTGTTAGAAATGAATGAAGAATTACCAAAGCATATGCAGTTTAAACGGACAGTAAGTTAAAAATAAATTTGGCCAGTCAATGTGTTGGCAGTCACTAAACTACTGTAGAACTTGTCACACAACTTAGTTTGGATGCAGAAAAACCTCTTAAATACAAAGTTTACTTTGGGATTTAACTACCTTACCTTTTTTTTGTTTGTTTTGTAACAAGATACAAATATAGGTTTGATTCTGGTTATCAATTCTTTATTATATGTAGTGAAGATGTGGAACTATTGAGTATATATATATATATATATATATATATATATATATATATATCCTGATTCTTGGTGCTTCCATTTCCATAATCCATCAGACCTGTTGAAAAGATAATACCTGCTTTATCCACAAAATTTCTGACTTAGTATATTTGTAGCTATGGTGGTGAACACTGAATTGTTTAAGGTAATTTTGGATTGATTTTTTTTTCTTTTGTGACTTATTGCAAAACTCCATCTACTTGCCAGTGATTCTTTTTTTCATTTTGTTGTTGTTAATCCTCACCCAAGGATATTTTCCATTGATTTTTAGGGAGAGTGAAAGAGAAAGGGAAAGACAGAGAGAAACATCGATGTGAGAGAAATACATTGATTGGTTGCCTCCTGCACGCTCTGGGGCAGGAGGAGCCTGCAAGCGAGGTCTGTGCCCTTGCCCAGAATCGAACTCAGGACTCTTTGGTCCGCAGGCCAACGCTCCATCCACTGAGCCAAACCAGCTAGGGCCTTTATTTCATTTTGTACTTCTTTCTAAATGGAAGTACTGTCAAACACCTTATCAAATAAAAACCGAGAATTTATCATCCTGACTATATCCGTGGTTTGCCCAGTCCTGTCATTCTAGAGGCACTTAGTCAATTTCATATAAAAATGCTTAGGTGAGCCGAAACCGGTTTAGCTCAGTGGATAGAGCGTCGGCCTGCGGACTCAAGGGTCCCAGGTTCGATTCCGGTCAAGGGCATGTACCTTGGTTGTGGGCACATCCCCAGTGGGGGGTGTGCAGGAGGCGGCTGATCGATGTTTCTCTCTCATCGATGTTTCTAACACTCTATCCCTCTCTCTTCCTCTCTGTAAACAAAAATAAAAAAATGCGTAGGTGAAAGCATAATGGTTAGCTCATATTGGTTAAAAGATGTTTATGCTCTTTCAGTAAGAAAAAGGTAGACGCTTGGCAGAATATGGGTGACATAATTCAAAATAAAGGACAACTGAGGCAAGTTCTGAGGCTAACACTTTACGCACATCATGCCTTAAAACTCCAGCTCCTCTGGAAAGAATAAGTGCTACTCCCAATTTAGTCTGAACAAAGTACCTGAAATTTTATAGGAGTGAAGGTAGGAAACATGAGGCCTCTAAGTATCTTTATGGGGAAACTAACCCCTTTGGTAACCAGAACTTGGTGATGTTAAGAAGATGCCAAAGACTTTGCTATCTTTCCTGGGTAGGGTCACGTGGGAGGAGATGTTCCACTAAGAAGCTAATGGTCAGCTGTGCCCAGCTAGTAGCAGTAGTTGCTTTGGAGTGGAGGGAGTACAGTTTTTTAAACCTCTGTGAAGTTCCGGAGTATTTTTTTAAAGTTTATATACTCTTTAAGTATTCTGTTACCATTCATTATTTTTACTGTGAGAAGATCGTTTAGTATATAACTTCATTTGGATCATTGTTAATTATTTTTGACTAGAGGCCCAGTGCACGAAATTCGTGCACGGAGGGGGGTTGTCCCTCAGCCCAGCCTGCACCCTCTCCAATCTGGGACCCCTAGAGGGATGCTGACTGCCTTCCTGATTGCCCCTAACCACTTCTGCCTGCCAGCCTGATTGATGCCTAATTGCTCCCCTGCCAGCCTGTTTGCCCCCAACTTCCCTCCTCTGCTGGCCTGGTCACCCCTAACTGCCCTCCCCTGCAGGGTTGATCGCCTCCAACTTCCCTCCCTTGCAGGCCTGGTCCCTCTCAACTGCCCTCCCTTGCAGGCCTGGTGCCTCCCAACTGCCCTCCCCTGCTGGCCATTTTAGTGGTGGCCATCTTGTGTCCACATGGGGGCAAGATCTTTGACCACATGGGGGTAGCCATATTGTGTGTTGGAGTGATGGTCAATCTGCATATTACTCTTTTATTAGAAAGGATAGAGGCCTGGTGCAGGGGTGGGGGCCAGCTGGTTTGCCCTGAAGGGTGTCCTGGATCAGGATGGGGGTTCCCTTGGGGCGTGGGGCGGCCTGAGCAAGGGGCCTGTGGTGGTTTGCAGGCCAGCCACGCCCCCTGGCGACCCAAGCGGAGGCCCTGGTATCTGGAATTTATTTACCTTCTACAATTGAAACTTTGTAGCCTGGAGCAGAGCCAAGCCTCCTGCTCACTCCATGGCCGGCAGCCATTTCTGTTGGGGTTAATTCACCTTCTATAATTGAAACTTTGTAGCTTGAGTGGAGGCTTAGGCAGGCAAAGGTAGGCAGAAAGCTTGGCTTCCTCCGTTGCCTGGGAAACCTTGCTCTCTGTGGCTGTAGCCATCTTGGTTGGGTTTATTTGCATATTTGCTCCTGATTGGCTGGTGGGTGTGGCTTGTGGGTGTAGCAGAGTTAGGTCAATTTGCATATTACTCTTTTATTAGGTAGGATAACTGTCTTCTATTTTTTGTGGAAGATCAAAGTATGTTATTTCCTTCTAGAATGGAGAGTGTTTATGATATTTGGGAGAGAGTAATGATGCAGCAGGAAATTGAGGACAAAACTTAAAATATGTATGTATGTTATAGGATTGGTAAAGTACACTGATAAAGTACCCATTTTGATGAACAAATCTACCTATCTGCAGGATTTTAATATAGATTCCAAAATTCGTGCTGAGATGAACAGAAAAACAGCTCATAAAATTCAACAAGTGGAAAAGGAATTAGCTTGGGAGAAAGAGAAACATGAACTTGGCCTAAAGAAGCTAGAGAAAAGGTAGGATCCATATTTCTTGCAACTTAAGATGTTTGAGAGCATATATTTGAATAAAATGGCTTGCAGTGACTTAAAGTGGTCAGATAAGAGGTCTTCTGAAGTATGCACTAACTCTTGAAATCTCAAGAAATCTTCTTGTCATTCCTACTAATAACTTCCTGAGCTTTCTGCTCACTCCTTGGTAGTTTAAATCTGAGAAATTAGTTTAACAATTAGATATAAACCCAATTATGTAATATATATTTACTTTCTGTTTTTAACAGATTATTTTTTCTCGAATTGATAAAATAGCATGTAAATATTAAAAAACAAACAAAAATAAAATAGAACCAAAGGACTTATGATGAAAGACAACTTCCTGTCTTATCCTTTTATCCCTCTCATGTACCAATTTGACAGAGAAAATTACTTTTCTTTTTAAGATATAATTTACATACAGTAAACTGCGTAAATATTTTTTTATCCTCACCCAAGGATATGTTTATTGATTTGAAAGAGAGGAAGGGAGGAAGGATGGAAGGAAGAAGGGAGGAGAGAGAGGGAGAGAGAACAAAAGAAAGAGAGAAAAATTGATTGGCTGCCTCTCATATACACTCTGACCTGGGATCGAGCCTGCAGCCTAATTGTGTGCCCTGACCAAGAATCAAACCCACAACCTTTTGGTGTATGGGATAATGCTCTAACTAACTAAGCCACCCAGACAGGGTTGAAATGCATAAATCTTAATTGAACAGCTTGATAAATTTTTACAGATGTATAAACAAATATATCTGACACCCAGATTGAGAATATATATATAGCACTCCAGAACGTTCCCTCATGATCCCTCCCAGTAAGAATTTACTCTCCAAAAATGAATGTTTACCACCATAGGTTAGTTTTGTCTGAACTTCATATGAATGAAATGTTGCAGTAGGAACTCTTTGGTATCTGACTTATTTACTTGGTGTCATGCCTAAGGTTATCCATGTTGTTGCAGGTAGCAGTAGCTCATTCTTTTTCTTGTGTAGTAATCCATTATAATAAAGAGGTAATAAGCAAATTAACCCTCATGCTATCACAAGATGGCTGCCTATGATCAGGCCGGCAGGGGGGTTAGTGAGGGACAACCAAATGACTGAACAAGCAGGCTGTGTGAGGCGACCAGGCCGTCAGGGAGTGCAGTTGGGGGCAACCAGTCTTGCAGGGGGGAAGTTAGGGGTGACCAGGCCAGCACAGGGGGGCAGTTGGGGGTGACCAGGCTGGCGGGGGGGGGGCAGTTAGGAGTGACCAGGCTGGCAGAGGGGGGCAGTTGGGGGCGACCTGGTCAGCAGCAGGGGGCAGTAAGGGGCAACCAGGCCCTGCAGAAGCAGCAGTTAGGGGCAACCTGACCGGCATGCAGAGGCAGTGAGGAGAGATCAGACTGGTGGGGGGCAGGGGCAGTTAGAAGCTACCAGGCAGTCAGGCAGGTGAGCGATTAGGAGCCAGCAGTCCAGGATTGTGAGAGGGATGTCCAACTGCCAGTTTAGGCCTGATCCCCGGCCAAAACTGGCAGTTGAACATTCCCCTAAGGGTCCTGCATTGGAGAGAGTGCAGGCTGGGTTGAGGGGACCCCTGCCCGCATGCACAAATTTCGTGCACCGGGCCTCTAGTATTCTATTAAATGGTAATGCCACAATTTACTTACGCATTTAACTATTGATAAATAGTTGTTTCTTCTATGTTTTGACTACTTTGAGTATTGGGACTATGAACATTCTTGTGCATTTTTTTATTTTTATTTTTTGGTGGACACATAAACACTTATTTCTGTTTGATATATAATAAGGGTGGAACTGCTGGGTCCTAAGTTATATGCATGTTTAACTTTATTAGACACTGTCAAACAGTTTTCTAAAGTGGTTCAATCAATTTATATGCTGATCATCAATGTATGAGAATTAGAATTGATCCTCCTTGTATTGGTTCCCTAGGGCTTCCATGACAAAGTACCACAGACTGGTTGATTTTTAACAACAGATATTTACAGACTGATAATTCTGGAGGCTGGAAGTTCAAAATCAAAGTGTTGGCTAAGTTGTTTTTTACTGAGAGAGGGGAGGAAGAATCAGTTCCATGCCCATCTCTGAAATTCTGGTGGTTTGCCAGGAATCAGCGGTGTGGATGTATCACTCCACACTGCTGCCTTCACGTGGTGGACTCTGCGTCTCTTCATATTACCTTCTCTCTGGGCATGTCCACATTACTTTTTTTTTTTTTAATAAGGACACTAGTCATGCTAGAACTCCCTCTAATGACCTCATTTCAACTTGAATATCTCTGTCAAGATTCTACTTCCAGATAGTCATATTCTGAGGGGCTGGGAGTTAGTACTTTAACATCTTTTTGAAGGACACCTTCAACCCATAATACTCATGCTTTTCATCTCTTGGTATTGTCATTTCTTTAAATTTCAGCCACTGGCCTTTCCCTAAAGAGTAATGATTTTCATTCCCCTTTCCTATACTTATGGTTATTTATGTGGTCTTTTTTGCTACATGCTTATTCAAGTCTGTTGTTTATTCTTAAAATTGGGTCGTAGGAGTTATTGGTATATTCTGGATATAAGTCTTTTGTCATATATATGACATGTACCTATGACATGTATATATATATATATATATATGACACCTATCTAATAAAAGAGTAATATGCAAATTGACTGCTACTCCAACACACAAGATGGCTGCCCCCATGTGGTCAAAGATGGCTGACCCCCTGTGGACACAATATGGCTGCCACAAGATGGCCAGCAGGGGAAGGCAGTTGGGAGGGACCAGGCCTGCAAGGGAGGGCAGTTGCGGGGGGACCAGGCCAGCAGGGGAGGGCAGTTGGGGGCAACCAGGACTGCAGGGAAGGGCAGTTAGGGGGACCCAGGCCTGCAGGGGAGAGCAGTTGGGGGGGACCAGGACAGCAGGGGAGGGCAGTTGTACCTTTTCGAACAGAAGTTTTTTTTGTTTTTTAAAATATATTTTATTGATTTTTAACAGAGAGGAAGGGAGAGGGATAGAGAGCCAGAAACATCGATCAGCTGCCTCCTGCACACCCCCCACTGGGGATGTGCCCACAACCAAGGTACATGCCCTTGACCGGAATTGAACCTGGGACCCTTGAGTCCGCAAGCCGACGCTCTATCCATTGAGCCAAACCGGCTTTGGCTCGAACAGAAGTTTTTAATTTCAAAGAGTTCAATTTATCATTTCATTTAAATTTATTAATATTTTCACTAATTCTTATACTAGTAGTTAGAGCTTTCATGCTGTTGTTAGAAACCTTTGTTCCCAATTCATGAGATAATTCTCCTATGTTTCCTTTACTGTTTCCATTTTCTATCTTAAATAATTCTAATGGGTATTGTAAGATACAGGGCAGGTCATAAATTCATAACTGGGAAGGTCATGGTGGATAGTCACACTCCAGGTGTATAACTTCTTTAGTAAAAGGCTTATTTTTGCTGTAAGCAAGTCCTGTCCATTGTTTCTCTGCATCTAGCTTAGCACACCTTTGAAATCGTCTCCTTTCAGACCCCTCCTTCTAAAGTGTGACCACATTCAAGAAAGCACATGATCCCCACTTTGCTTTCTCCCACCTTCATGTAATCCCTCCTAATCCCAGGCTTATAAAAGAAACTGCAAACTGCCATTCTCTAAAGCATTTATTTCAATCAGTTGAGATCTTGCTTCCAGGCATATCTTCTATTTGGCTCAAATAAATTTTTGTAAAATAAAAAGGAGAGATTGAGTGTCATTTGTTTCTATATGGATATCTAATTGACTCAGTGTCATTTGCTGAAAAAACTATTCATTCCTCATTTGATTGTAGGGATGCCACAGTTAACTGTATGTATGTGAGGTCTGTTCCTGAACTCTTCTTTCTATCCCATTGGCATATCTTTATACTAGTCTCACATTGTTTTATTCTTGACTTCTGATATCATAACGCCTCTGGCTTTGTTTTTCATCTTCAATATTGCTTAGGTCCTTTGCATAGAATCAACTTGTCACTTTTCACAAAAGCATGCTAATATTTTTAATTGAATTTCATTGAATCTGTAGATCAATTTAGACATAACAGACATTTAAACAATATTGGCTCTTTCAACCCATAAACATGATATATCTTTAAAAGAATCCACTTTTAACATTTCTTCTAGTGGTGGCAGCCATTAATTTAAATAACATATTACTGTGAATTTATTACTAATCATTATTTATTGACTTCATAGTATGATGATTTTGATCACCTTAGTGTACTAGTACTCATGCTTTTTTCTACCTTCTTGAATATATAAAACATATTTTAATAACTACTTTAAAGTCCTTCTCTGCTAGTTATATCATCTGTGTCATTTCTGGGCCTGCTTCCATTAATTGATATTTTTCTCTTTATTTTGGATCATATTTTTCTTTGATTTTACCTGCCTAAAATTTAATTGGATGCCAGACATTGTGAATTTTACATTGCTCTTGATCTTTGTCCTGGGGTTGAGTGAAGGTACTTGAAAACAGCTTGGTTTTTTTTATTTTTTATTGTTTTGAGGCTTGCTTTTAATTTTTGTTAGGAGGGATCAGGCAGCCTTTTAGTCTATAGCTAATTCCCCCCCGCCCCACTGCTAAGATAAAATACTTCTGAGTACTCTCCCCTCTGTCCTATGTCTTATAAGTCTTGTGAAAACACAAGCTATTCCAAACCGTGTGTGGGGGTGGGGTGGGGGCCTGGGGATTATTCCACCTGCTCCCTTCTGGTGTGTCTTCCCAGCCTCAGGGGACTCCTCGCATGTTAGGTGCTGGTCAGCCTCACCTGACGGCTGGAAGCGAGCCCTTGGCAGAACCCCAGAGCTCTCCCTGCGCGGCAGTCTCCTCCCGGGTCCTCTGCCCTGTGAATTATGGCACTTGTTACCTGGCATTAATCCTTGAATATTTTAATTCTTGGATAATATTTGAATATATTTACGTCCCTCCCTAAATTATATCTAGATTGCTACCCACCAAGGGATGAAAGAAGGAAGTTCTTCTCAGGAAGAACCCTCAACATAGTACCCTATGTTTGGCTTCGATATTCATAACATATTTGTAAATGTATTTATGTGGCAAGTATTAGTTTTAATTCACAAACTCAGGTATATATGCAATATTTCTCATCTTTATTTTATTTGACTCTGGGCTCCTATTCTGCCAGGTAGACAAGAAAGTCAGTTTTAGTACCACCGAGTCTTGTTGCCCCAGCCTGCCTGCTTTTTTCCCAGTTCTTTGAATCTATGGTTTCTGTGCTCTGCTGGAGCAGGCAGTCTTTGGTGAGGTTCCCAGGGTGGAATATACTTGCCGCCATCACCCTTGAGGCCTGCATCTTACCAGATGCTGTCAGAAGCAGGGAACCAGTGCCCACAGCTCTAGGACCCAGTTTGCCCAGCCAAACCACTTCCTCGCCACTCTCCTTGCCCTCAAATACTTGTTTCCTTAACTCCCTGCTTCCCCACCCTAGTCCCGGTCCCTGAACCTCCATAGGTTGGTGTCTTTAATAAAAATATGGAGGGAAATAATAATTGGAATCCTATCTGATTGGAATGGGGAGAGGATAAAGTTGTACCACTGAATAACACAGTATTACTAGTGTTTTCATCTTCACCAATCTCACAGGCCAAATATAGTAACTCTTGGTTGAGTAATTTACATTCTTTCTGTCTTAAAAAAATTCATTTTATTGATTTTAGAGAGAGAGAGAGGGGGGGGGGAGAGAGAGAGAGAGAGGGAGAGAGAGAGAGAGAGAGAGAGAGAGAGAGAGAGAGAGAGAGAGAGGGAGAGAGAGAGAGAGAGAGAGAGAGAGAGAGAGAGAGAGAGAAAGAATGTTTCCTGATTGGGAATTGAACTGGCGACCTCTTGGTGCATGAGACAGTGTTCAACCAACTGAGCCACACAGGCCAGGGCTATTTTACATTCTTTTGATTATTGATGAAGTTGACCATTTCTTTTCATGTCTATAGCTCTTTTATCTTTATTCTTAGAATTGCCTGTTTAGATTTCTTGTTCATTTTTCTTGGAGTTTTGTTTATTTCCCCCCTAATTTTTAGTGATAGTCTCTATTTCTATAAGTATTTACCATTTATCATACAGATTGTAAATACTTTCTCCCACTCTGCCATTTGCTTTAAACCTGGTTCATAGTTTTCTAACTGTGCAGAAGTTTTAAATTTTGATGTGTTCAAAACTATCCATATTTTTCTTTATGTTTTATCTGGGTCTCATGGAAAGACTAAAATTTAAAAAGTAAAATAACTCCCGTGGGTAAGAAGATAAAGAGAGTAAATTTTATAGAGATGAGAAAGATACTATGGTATGAGAGAAAAGGGAAAATTAAAAAGAATAACCCATTTTAAAAGGAGAAATAGAGTTAAAGGGGTTACAATGATTGAGTTAGAAAAACAGCAAGAAAGGCAAATAAGCCAGGAATAATTGCTGTATACATAAGTAAGTTAAACTCTAAAATTAAAACAAGAGGGAATAGTGATGAATTAGTGCCAAAAAGCACAATTTAATTGAAGGACTTTTAAAAGGTAAATCTCTGTGGGCTATATGAGAAAGATGTACTAGAAAGTAGTATGAATTTCTGAGCTTAATGATTTTTATAGAGGCTAATAGGGTAATATGACTTACATATGAGCTATGTGATATACCAGTATATCCATCTCACCTTTTTTTATATGTAATAAATGAGATATAATAAGGTATATCTATAATAACAAAAGCATAATATGCTAATCAGACTGGACAGCTGAACGACTTTCCGGATGACCTTCCGGATGAAGCTGAGGCTGCGAGGGCTGAGCCCCTTGTACGAATTTTGTGCATCGGGCCTCTAGTGTATATATAATATGAGTTAATAGATAGGGAGGTAGATTACATTTTCTCAGTTTGATATCATCCATTTATCATTAAACTACAGTTAGCTTGAAATTTTTTTTATTTTCTACATATTAGCAAAATATTGGTATTATACTGATTAATAATGGGTTGTTTAATATTTTAATTTGAAAGGAAATTCTATTTGCTCTTTAACCAAGCCTTACCCAATTTCCATTACCTCCTTGTTGGTATATGCCTGGTAGAATGTTGGATCCAGTGTGCTATGATAAAGTATTTATAAGCACAGTGTATTGCAGTCTTGCTTTATTACCTAACAATCATGTACAATGATTAAAATGGTGTCAACGATTAAAACGGTGACTATTGCAGGTGCTTATTTTCTTTTTTCAGGTTTCGTGACTCACTGGAAGGTGATACTATCGTGGTTCATGCCATACAAAGCGATCACAAGATAACCTCCTATAGGCTCGTGAAGCCCTCCAAGTATTTCAAATCCAAACGGCCGAGTCAGTCCGACAGAAGGGCAAGCAAACTGGAGAGGTATGAAAAAGAAGGAACTGGAAGAAAGGATAGCCAGAAAGAGACAGGTAACCTAAATGACCACAAGGCTTTTCAGTCTTCACTTAAGATTTCAAAACCGAATTGTATTTTTGTAGTAGAGCATTGGAATACCTTTTGGAGGCTTGTGTGCAGTCTCTTGTCTCCCGTCCTTTGTTTCTTTGGAATAAATAATCAAAAGGAACTTTGCATGGCTGGGAAGGAGAGGCCAAGGTTCTCCAGCAAATGCGTCAACCAACTTTCCTATTCGACACAGGCCGTGCCAGAACGAGTACCAGATGCTTCCAATCTCCACCTACTTTTATTTTATTTATTATTTACTTTTTGTTAATCCTCACCCGAGGGTATTTTTCCATTGATTTTATTTTATTTTTTTTTATTTTTAGAGAGAGAGTGGAAGGGACGGGGAGAGGCAGAGAGAAACATCCATGTGAGAGAGACACTTCAATGGGCTGCCTCCCGCATGCCAACCAGGGCCAGGGACGGAGCCTGCAAGCCAGGCCTGTGCCCTTGACCGGAATCGAACCCAGGACCCATCAGTCTGCAGGCCGACACTCTATCCACGGAGCCAAAATATATCCACCTATTTTTAAATCTAGGATTTCCCCAGATGTTAATTTCAAGGCATTGTTTCTTCCCAGATTCTGCCTCAGAGTGTGGGGCCAGAAGACAATATTTCAGACTGTTTTCCAAGAGCATGTGCCTTAAACAGAACACTGAGCTGAGAATACAGACGTGACGGCAGTACCTCTAATTCCTGTGATCTGCCTCTTGTAACTGCCCATGGGGTGACTGCAAATGACTAGAAGGAAGACAGGAGTTGAGGGCATGGCTTGGAGAGCCGGGCAAGAAGCAATAAGGGCCCGGCAGCCTGGCCAGGCCCGGGCTGTGCCTGTGATACAGTCCTGGCACTGAAGCCCGTGAATCCGCTTCATGAAACCCAGAAACCTTTAGCAGCTCTTTTCTGCCTCTAGGATAAATTCTGAAGCCATTGTCCCAGCAGTGTTTTCCATGGGGTACCCCTCTTGTGTTCCCTATTAATAGTGCATTCCCATACTTGTATTTTTAGTCTGTTGCCCTGCTTGCTGCTCCCTGATCATGCCTGATGCTCCCGCATGCAGGCTCCTGCTAGAGTGACCAGTTCACTCTTTTCTCTGAATTCTATCAGTTCATGGGAATCCAGATTGAATTATACTTTTTTAAAAATAAAGCCTTTCCATGACCATCCAGGCCACATTAAACTCATCCTTTTTCTATACTATTAAATATTTGAAACATGACATGGTGAGTTATAACTATGTGACCACCTCATTAACATTTTTCATGTATTTCTAAATTATATCTCTAGCTTGAACATGAATTGAGTAATTCCCCCAGTAGATACTTATTAATTGATAAAGCCAATAACTTTTTTCCCCTTGGAGGATGCAGTTTTTATTGATATTATCTCCAGAAACCAGAGACCCTGTACCCACTTTCAGTCACCCCCTAGCCCTTCAGGGGAAGAGATATAAATTGTCTTTCGGTTTTCCAAAGCCCTAGTCTTTCCCCTCCCCGTGTAGCCTTAGAAATTCAGTTGGGATATTGTTTTGAGGTGGTTGTTTTCAGCAGTGCCTGCTGCAGCTGCATGGTAACAATAGGTGAGGGAGGTGGGGGATCAGTTAGAGGAGGAAGCAGAGGGATGCACAGGCAAACAGGAACGTAGCCTATCGAAGGGCTCTCTGTCCGGCCTCTCGGGCTTGACCCTTCACCAGATGCATTTCTCTTGACGCTGAGTCACACCTTTCTGAATCGCATCCGGGATTTCCACTGCCCCAGCTGTGGACCCAGCCCCAGAGCCATGGGATGAGCTAGCCTCATGGGTCCGTTCCTGGGCCACAAAGGCTTAAAGGGAGCGGTCAGATATATTTTGCCACCCCATCCAGTTCTGGGACTGCAATTTCTGGAGCAGTAGTGGGCTATGAATAGGAATTTCACACTTGGTGTCAAACTCATTTGAGGGGATCAAGAATATACCAGCATTTTCCATACCACCCAGTCCTTTCCTTTTGGACTGCAGTGGGAACCAATCATTGTCCGAGTTCTCCTTTTCCACATAACGGATGAGAGACTGATATTCCCCCTTGAGTCACTGCACCCAAAGCTCCTGATGTCGAGTTCGGCACTAAGTGTTCAGCACCAGGATGTCAGACATGCCATGCCAGGAGGCCTTGTCCATCATCCTGAACAAGGGCCGAAAGCTAATAACTTTAAAATTATAGCTTTGATTGTATGTTTCTGATCAGTTTTTAAATTGGCCACAGACCCCTGCAGTTGGCATGTGTCACCTCAGATTATACATCTCAAATAGGACTCCCTTTCTCCTTCCCCTGCTGTGATATCACAAGCACTCCTTCCCAGCTTCCCCGTATCCAGGGTGTCCCCCCAAAATGTATACATACTTTAACAGCTGATAGCTCAATTTTGAAAATGAGATGTATTTTAATAAACACTGCCTTTATAATTAGTCAAAGTCTGTGTATACATTTTCTGGGATACGCTGTATATGTCACTGGCTCATTATTATGTATCTCTCTGATTATTTAATATACGTGTTTTATCTTGCCAACTTTTCAATAAGCAAACATTGTAACTTAGATCACTTTATTTTGGTATTGTAAAATACTTATTATGGGGTTGAATTCATGATGGTTGCTTAATAAGTACTGTGATTTACAGATTCGTTATATTATCTGGATTTTAAATAATGTGATAGGTTGAAAACAATATTTGAGAATTTCATTTTGATGTTTCAAAGAGATTGAAAAAAATGTCGACTCTCTGTGCAGGTGGGGATACTAGTGTGCCAGAAGAATCAATTATAGAAAAAGGGAAGCTATTTCGGCCTAAGACCCTAAGTCAAATTATGATAGAAAATCAAATTGAGAAAACGAAGAAACTTATATTAAAAGCTGAAAGGGCTCAGCAAAAGATTCAGCAGCGCAACAAAGAATGGGAGGAACTGTAAGTTTTTTAATGCAAACTTTTATTTTAATATGAGTCTCAAAATATCTTTAGCAATGTCAATAAATATAACAATGTTAAATTTAAATAAAGAAGTGAAAAAAATAGAAACGGAGATGGAGATATTGAAGACAGGTCAGCAGAACTTTCAGGGTGGGGCTACCTTGATGGAACTTCTATGATCCTACGAGTTTCAGGTCCAGGAATTCCATTTTCCTAATATACTCTGAGTGATTTAAGAATGAAGACATTCTCTTTATCCCAACATCAAAAAGATATTCTCCAGATGTTCTTCTAACATCTTATAGTTTTGGCTTTCACCTATAGGTCTCTAACCATCTTAAATCAACTTAAAAAAATCTAATCTGAGGTACTTTTATTTAACAAGCATACCTTTTCATTTTTTTTTGCAACCTATATATCTTTAGTGAAATGTCTCTTCATGTCTTTGTCCATGTTCAAATAAGATTGTTAACTATTTACATGTTGAGTTTTGAGAGTTTTCAAAAATATATTCTACAGACTTGTCTTGTGTCAGATAGGCTGTTTTTAAATATTTTCTCCTCGTCTGTAGCTTATCTTTTCATTCTTTTAATAAGGACATCTGCAGAGCAAAAATTTTTGCTTTCGTTGAATCCAATTTGTCAACTTTTCCTTCTATGAATCTTGATTTTAGTATCAAGTCTAAGAATTCTGCCTAACTTCTATTTTTATTAAAGTTTTATAGTTTTACATTGTATATTTAAGCCTGTGATCCATGTGGTGTTCATATTTTGTATAAGGTGTGAGATTTATGTTTATGTTTGTTTGTTTGTTTATTGCCTGTAGATGTCCAATTGCTCTGTCACTATTTGTTGAAAGGCCTCTATTTCCTCCATTGAATTGCTTCTGCACTTTGTCAAAAATCACCTGGGCATATTTGTGTGGGTCTGTTTCCCACTTCACTTTCTGATCCAATGATTTGTGTGTCTGTCCCCTTGCCAGTATACACTGGCTGGATTACTGTACCTATGTAATAGGTCTTGAAATTGAGTAGACTGATTTCTTTCTCTCATTTTATTCTTCTTTTAGCTATTCTAGTTACTTTACTTTCCCATATAAATTTTAGAATAATCTTGTCTATGTTTACAAAAACATCTTTCTGAAATCATGATAGGAATTATGTTAAACCTTGTATCAGTTTGGAGATAATTGACATACAGTCAAACCTTGTTTCTTGAACATCTCCCACCTTGAACAATTTGGTTCTGGACCAAGTCGTTCACAGAAAAAGTGTCTTGGTTGTCAAACCAAACTTCAGTTTTCGAACTGACAACTTTTTGAAGCTGATACCTCAGCATGACAAAAATCATCTCTCAGGCAACACACAAAAGAGAGAATGCTTTGGTTGCCATCAAAATCAACAATCAACACTTAGCACAATTTTAAAACATAAAGAGGCCATCAAGAATGCAAATGTTGCTAAGGGTGTGAAAGAAACAATGATCACAGACAATTGCAGAGGTAGAAAAACTGTTGTTGATTCGGATAAACAAAAAGCAATTAGCCAGTGACAGCCATTTCCGAGGCAGTGATAGATGAACAAGCCAAGATGCTACATGCTGACCTGAAATACATCCCTGGACCGAATGCTAAAAGTGAGTCGTTTAAGGCTAGTAGGGGGTGATTTGATAAATTTAAGAAAAGAAGTGTTTATTTATAGATTAAACTAGAGGCCCGGTGCACGAGATTTGTGCACTGGGGGGAGCGGGGGGGGTGTCCCCAGCCTGGCCTGCGCCCTCTCATAGTCCAGGACCCCTTGCTCCTGTATTGAGTGTCTGCCCCCTTGTGGTCAGTGCACATCATAGCGACTGGTCATTTCACCATTTGGTCGATTTGCATATTATGCTTTTATTATATAGGACTAGGGGCCCGGTGCACGAAATTCGTGCACTGGGAGGGGGGGTCCCTCAGCCCAGCCTGCCCCCTCTCACATACTGGGAGCCCTCAGGGGATGTCCTACTGACGGCTTAGGCCCGCTCCCCAGGTGAAGTGGGCCTAAGCCGCAGTCTGGCCTCCCTTTGTGGGAGGCGACCAGGCTGATCAGGGGAAGGCACCAGCCCCATCACCCTGCTGCTGCAGCCACTGCCAGTCACTGCAGCCACCAAGGTGTTTTCATCAACACAGACTCCAGTCCCTTCAGCATGAAAATATGACAACTTTCTTTAGGCATTTTCAAGATGTGTCTTTCATAGGATATGACATTTCTTTCTTTCTTTCTTTTTTTTTTAATCCTCACCTGAGGATATGTTTCCATTGACTTTTAGAGAATGTGGAAGAGAAAGGGAAAGACAGAGAGCAACATCAAAGTGAGAGGAACACTTTGATTGGTTGCCTCCTACATGAGCCCTGATCTGGACCGCGGCCAGGGAAGAGCCTGCAACCTAGGTACATGCCCTTGATCAGAATTGAACCCAGACCCTGTGGTAGGCAGGCCTAGGCATTATCCACTGAGCCAAACCAGCTAGGGCAGGATATGACATTTCTTAGCCCTCCAGCAGCAGACCTTCATTTTTTCCTCCAGGAGTGAAGTGGAAAAACCCTAGATCACCTTTTGGATTCTTATACCCAAGTTATTAAGAATATTACCAGTGGCATACAGGGAGCTTAGCCAATGAGGGTCAGAAAAGGTGTTTCCTCTGTAGTTCACACTGATCACCGGCTCCGCCCCTGCCCAGGCCCAAAGCCTCTGGCCCAGACTTGGGGCCTGGGCAGGGGCCCCCCAGTTCCCTCTGATCGCCGGCTCCACCCCTGCCAAGGCCTAAAGCCTTGGGGCCTGGGCAGGGGCCCTCCAGCTCCCTCCGATTGCCAGCTCTGCCCCTGCCCAGGCCAAAAGCCTCTGGCACAGGCCTAGGCCTGGGAAGGGGCCCCCCAGCTCCCTCCGATCACTGGCTCTACCCCTGCCAAGGCCTAAAGCCTTGGGGCCTAGGCAGGGGCCCCCCAGCTCCCTCCGATCACTGGCTTTAGGCCTGGGCAGGGTCCCCCTCAGCTCCAATCGCAGGCTCGGTGCTGCCCAGGAGCCCCCTGGCTCAGGCCCTTCCAAGGTTACTCAGGACCCACACAGGGCCTACCTCGGAGTGACCTGGGTGCCGGGAAAGTTCCCGGAACCCAGGCACTGGGCGCCTACGTATGTAAATTAACCGCCATCTTTGTTGGGTTAATTTGCATACTCACTCTGATTGGCTGTGGGCGTAGCAGAGGTATGGTCAATTTACATGTTTGTCTATTATTAGGTACTAGAAGCCCGGTGCACGAAATTCTTGCACGGCGGGGGGTTGTCCCTCAGCCCAGCCTGTACCCTCTCCAATCTGGGACTCCTGGAGGGATGTCCGACTGCCCGTTTAGGCCCGATCCGTGCAGTCAGACATCCTTCTCACAATCCAGGACTGCTGGCTCCCAACTGCTTGCCTGCCTGCCTTCCTGATTGCCCCTAACCGCTTCTGCCTTCCAGCCTGATCACCCCCTAACCACTCCGCTGCCAGCCTGGTTGATGCTTAACTGCTCCCCTGCCAGCCTGTTTGCCCCCAACTTCCCTCCTCTGCCAGCCTGGTCACCCCTAACTGCCCTCTCCTGCAGGGTTGATCACCTCCAACTGCCCTCCCTTGCAAGCCTGGTCCCTCTCAACTGCCCTCCCTTGCAGGCCTGGTCCCTCACCACTGCCCTCCCTTGCAGGCCGGGTGCCTCCCAACTGCCCTCTCCTGCTGGCCATCTTGTAGTGGCCATCTTGTGTCCACATGGGGGCAGGATCTTTGACCACATGGGGGCAGCTATATTGTGTGTTACAGTGATGATCAATCTGTATATTACTCTTTTATTAGATAGGATAGAGGCCTGGTGCACGGGTGGGGGCCAGCTGGTTTGCCCTGAAGGGTGTTACAGATAAGGGTGGGGGTTCCCTTGGGGCATGGGGCGGCCTGAGTGAGGGGCCTGTGGTGGTTTGCAGGCCGGCCATGCCCCCTGGCAACCCAAGGGGAGGCCCTGGTATCTGGAATTTATTTTCCTTCTACAATTGAAACTTTGTAGCCTGGGGCGGCAGCCATTTCTGGGGCAGCAGCCATTTCTGTGGCAGTTAATTCACCTTCTACAATTGAAACTTTGTAGCCTTAAGCAGGTGAGCCCGGCCAGGGTGTGCGGAAAGCTTTGCTTCCCCTGTTGCCGCTGGCAACCCTGGCCTGCTCTCTCAAGCTCCATTCTGCTGCCATTTGTTTGAATTTGTTTACCTTCTATAATTGAAACTTTGTAGCTTGAGTGGAGGCTTAGGCCTGTAATGGCTATAGGAAGCTTGGCTTGCTCTGTTACCTGGGAAACCTTCCTCTCTGTGGCTGTAGCCATCTTGGATTGGGGTTAATTTGCATACTCGCCCTGATTGGCTGATGGGCGTGGCTTGGCTGGTGGGCGTGGCTTATGTAGCGGAGTGATGGTTAATTTGCATATTACCATTTTATTAGAGAGGATGATAGTATATTAGACATGTACTGTATATAAGAAAGGTTAAAACAGGGAATCATTTGGGGGTCTAGAATGGATTAATTCAATTTACATTCTTTCTAATGGGAAAAAATGATTTGGTTTTTTAACAAATAGCTTCTCAAACAGCCTTCCAGAACAAATTAAGTTTGAGAACTGACCAAGGTTCCACTGTATTTATTATGTTGAGTCTTCTAATCCATGGACATAGTATGACTCTCCATCCTATCTAATAAAAGAGTGATATGCAAATTGACTGCACCTCCACTACACCCACAAGCCACGCCCACCAGCCAATCAGGAATGAGTATGCAAATTAACCCAACCAAGATGGCTGCGGCCACGGAGCCAGCAGGAGGCTTGGGTTTCCCCGGTAATGGAGGAAGCCAAGCTTCCTGCACACCCTGGCTGGCCCAGGCCTCCGCTCCAGGGTACAAAGTTTCAATTATAAAAGATAAATAAATCCCAGATACCAGGGCCTCCGCTTGGGTTGCCGAGGGGCGTGGCCAGCCTGAAAACCACCACAGGTCCCTCGCCCTGGCCGCCCCATGCCCCAAGGGAACCCCCACCCTGATCCAGGACACTCTTCAGGGCAAACCAGCTGGCCCCCACCCGTGCACCAGGCCTCTATCCTATCTAATAAAAGAGTAATATGCAGATTGACCATCACTCCAACACACAAGATGGCTGCCCCCATGTGGTCAAATATGGCTGCCCCCATGTGGACACAAGATGGCCACCATAAGATGGCCAGCAGGGGAGGGCAGTTGGGAGGGATCAGGCCAGCAGGGGAGGGCAGTTGGGAGGGACCAGTCCTGCAAGGGAGGGCAGTTGGGAGCGATCTAGCCTGCAGGGGAGGGCAGTTAGGGGTAACCAGGCCGGCAGAGGAGGGAAGTTAAGGGCGACTGGGCCTGCAGGGAAGGACAGTTTGGGGGGACCCAGGCCTGCAGGGGAGGGCAGTTAGGGGTGACAAGGCCTGCAGGGGAGGGCAATTAGGGGCAATCAGGCTGGTAGGGGAGCAGTTAGACATCAATCAGGCTGACGGGGGGGGTGATCAGGCTGGCAGGCAGAAGCAGTTAGGGGCAATCAGGAAGGCAGGCAGGTGAGCAGTTGGGAGCCAGCAGTCCTGGATTGTGAGAGGGATGTCCAACTGCCCGTTTAGGCCCGATCCTACCAGGCAGTTGGACATCCCTCGAGGGGTCCCAGATTGGAGAGGGTGCAGGCTGGGCTGAGGAACACCCCCCCCCCCCCCGTGCACAAATTTCATGCACCGGGCCTCTAGTTTATTTATATCTTTGATTTTTTTTCATCTGTTGTATCTATCTATTTATCATCTATCATCACTTGAGGACATGTTTATTGATTTTAGAGAAAGAGGAAGGGAGAGAGAGTGAAACATTGATCAGTTGCCTCCTGTATGCGCTCTAATCTGGATTGAGTCCACAACCTAGGTATGTGCTCTGACTAGGAATTGAACCCACAACCCTTTGGTGTATGGGATGATGCTCTAACCCAGTGATGGCAAACCTATGACACACGTACTGACACGCGTAGCCATTTCTGACACGCAGCCGCTGAGGCGGCCACATGACATGGATGAAACATTTGCTGCTCCTGAGGATGAAACATTTGTGACTAGAGTCTTGGAGTTAGTTTTTTCCTCAAAGTGACACACTACCCGAGTTTTTTGGCGAAGTTTGACACACCAAGCTCAAAAGGTTGCCCATCACTGCTCTAACCAACTGAGCCACCCAGCCAGGGCTATTTCATTGTATTTTAACATAAAATACTATACATATTTTGCTAGATATACACATAAATATTTTATTTTTTGTTAATTGTGAAAGGTATTGTGCTTTTAATTTTGGTGTCTGTGTGTTCATGTTTATTGCCAATCATACAATTGATTTTTGTGTTCATGTGGGTACTGTGACCTTGCTGCACTGGGAGGTTTTTGTTTGTTTTGTTTTTTTGATAGGTTCCTTGGGATTTTCTGTGTAGACTTATCATGCCATCTGTAAATAGAGACAGTTTTATTTCTTCTTATTCCATCTATATGCTTCACATTTCTGTTTTTTTGCCTATTGCACTGGCTAAGAACTTCCAGTACTATATTGAAGTAGAATAAAGAAAGTGGGCATGCACATACATTCCTAATTTTAATGGGAAAGCATGCAGTATTCAAAAGTTTAACTGTTTTTATCTGTTTACTTCAACCTACTTATATTGCCATATTTGAAGTTAATGTCTTATTGACAGTCTATAGTTGGGTTATGTTTTTTAATTCACTCTGTCAATCTCAGTTTGTTAATTGGTGTATTTAGGCCATTTACATGTAATTATTGATATTTGAAGCTTATATCTGCTATTTTATCTTTTTTGTTTTTCTGTATTTTTTTTCCCCTGCTGCCTGAGGTTTACTTGAATTATTTTAGAGTTCCAGCATAATTAATTCATAGTGTTTTTGACTATATAGCCTTGTATAGCTTTTTAAGTATTTGCTCAAGGTATTACATTATGTATACACAACGTATCACAATGTACTGGTGATGACATTTTATCATTTTGAATGAAGTATAGAAACTTCACCTGCTTTTAAAAAAATATATTTTTATTGATTTCAGAGAGAAAGGGAGAGGGAGAGAGAGATAGAAACATCAGTGATGAGAGAGAATCATTGATCGGCTGCCTCCTACATGCCCCCTACTGGGGATCGAGCCGGAAACCCAGACATGTGCCCTTGACCGGAATCGAACCTGGGACCCTTCAGTCTGCAGGCCAACGCTCTATCCACTGAACCAAACCAGCTAGGACTTCACTGGCTTTTATGTTCTTTTGCCCCCTCCCATTTCCCCTGTTCATAATATCATTGTATAAATATTTTCACTACATACATTTTAAAAACTTAGCAGTGTTGTAGTTTTCCTTCAATCATCAGGCATAACAGATGATAGAAGTAAAATGTATTTGCCATATTTTTACTATTAACATTTTAATTTCTTCCTTTTTGCTGTTCCTAGGTTTCTTTTATTATTTCATTTTTATTTAGAGAACTTCCTTTAGCCATTCCTTTATGGTAGGTATGCTGGTAACAAATTCTGTTAGTTTTTCTTCATCTGAGAATGGTTTGATTTCCTGTCATTCCTGAAGAATATTCTTACTGCACATAGAATTCTGTGCTAACAGTTCTTATTTTCAGCATGTAAGAAATATTCTGCTTCTTCCCACTGGCCTCCATGGTTTGTTATGATTTGTCTGTCATCAAAATTGTTTTTCTTCTATATGTAAGATGTTGTTTTTCTCTTGCTTCTTTGAAGGCATTTTCCCTCTTGTCTTTGTTTTCAGAAGTTTGGCTATGATCTGTCTTGGTGTAGAGTTATTCTTTGTTGGATTCATTAAACTTCTTGAATCTGTATAATTGTGTCTCCTGCCAAAAAAAGGACTTTGGGGAGGTCTTAAGCCATTATTTATTACTAGACGCCCGGTGGATGAATTCATGCACCAGTGGGGGTCCCTTGGCCTGGCCTGTGGGATCGGGCTGAAACCGTCTCTCTGACATCCCCCAAGGGGTCCCGGTTTGTGAGAGGGCGCAGGCCAAGCTGAGGGACCCCACTGGTGAACAGTCAGGGTCAGGGAGGGACTTGGGAGGTTGGTCAGCCAGGGAGGGACTGCGGGAGGGCTCCTGGGCATGTCCGGCCCGTCTCGCTCAGTCCTGATAGGCCTGACCCCAACAGCAAGCTAACCTACCAGTCAGAGCATCTGCCCCTGGTGGTCAGTGCATATTATAGCGACTGGTCAACCTGTCGACTGTCTGCCCCCTGGTGGTCAGTGCACTTCATAGCGAGCGGTTGAGAGACCTTAGCATATCCTTAGCATATTATGCTTTGATTGCTTGAATGGACTACTGGACAACCGGACACTTAGCATATTAGGCTTTTATTATATAGGTTAGTCCTTTTGATGTCCTTTCCTCTTTTTCCTCTCCTCCTGGGACTCCAATGCTACAAATATTAGAACCCTGAAGCTCTGTGTATTTTGTTGATGCTGTTCTTTGTTTGTTTCTAGTGACTTTTATTTATGTTATTCAAATTGGGTAATTGCTATGTTCCATCTTCACTGATTCTTTCCTCTGCCTCTTCCATTCTGGTATTGAGCCCATCCATTGAGTTTTATTTTGTTTATTTTATTTTTCAGTTCTAAATTTCTATTTGGTTATTCCTTATAGCTTCCATTTCTTTCTGAGACTTCCTATTTGTTCATTTAAGTATCTTCCTATTTAATTGTTAAAGCAAATATTTAGAAAGATATTTATAATCACTTTGTGATTGCTTGCTTTAAAATCCTTGTTAGATTATTTTAATGTTTTCATCTTGGGATTAGCATCTGCTAATTGTCTTTTCTCATTTAAGTTGGGGTCACCCTGATTTTTGGTATGACAAATGATTTTTTATTAAAATCTGGATATTTTGGGTATTATGAGACTCTAGATCAGTGGTTCTCAACCTTTCTAATGCCGCGACCCTTTAATACAGTTCCTCATGTTGTGGTGACCCCCAACCATAAAATTATTTTCGTTGCTACTTCATAACTGTAATTTTGCTACTGTTAATGAATCATAATGTCAATATCTGTGTTTTCCGATGGTCTTAGGCGACCCTGCTAGCGGTTCTCAACCTGTGGGTCATTACCCACAGGTTGAGAACCACTGCTGTACTTCTATTATATTCCAGGCTATAATTTTCTCTGGTCTGGTTTATCCATTAATGTAATTTCATCTTCTGTCTTCTAGAAGTGTATCACTATTACTGTTTGCTCATGGCTACCTATCCCATTATCAGCTTTTCTAATAATTTATTCTCTTTAGTTTCTCTACCATATCATTTCCATGGAGCTTGGGGAGAGTAGGGAAGGCAAATACATATGTCCATACTATAATTTTGAATTAGATGCTTCTTTGAAAATGTTATGACAAATTTTGTGACAATAACTATGTTATTAAAAATTTCAATTAACTTTTTAGTGAATAGAGTGTTAATATCTCCAAGGGTTAATATCTATTGAGGGAATAAGTAACAATATTGATGTAAATTGCTTAGAAATGAACCAAATCCAATGAATGATTCAGATTATCTAAGCACGTCTGGTGGATGGATGGATCTGTTTGTTTGTTTATTATTTTGCTTGGGACGCTTTTAAATATCAACTTTAAAAAATGTTTGAACAAATGTAACATCGCAGGCTAAGAATCATACTTTCGCTTCATGATTGAATTTGATTATATACCTACAGTAAAGTAGACAAATTAGAGTTTATTGTATATTTGTGGATGGGTTATCTATTTTTCTTATAGGTACAAGAGTAAACCTGCTGATGACTATGAAGACCCCAAAGATGTGCAAGCCATCAAAGAGGCTCAGGTGTTTATGGGAGACTTCAATCTGAAGACAGCCCCAGACTATAAGATACCCGAACACATGAGAATAAATGCTGCCAAGAAAGAAGAGGAACTGGGACAGCTAGACTCTATGGTACTTAGAAACACTTGTGTATTTCAGATTAAAAAAAATGACCTCCCCGCTTCTGCTCCCCCCGCCCCCGGACCTAGCTGAGTACAAGCCTTCAGGAAGGACTTGCATTGAATGGTGGGAGGGGAGGACAGGGGAACTGAGCCCTCTGAGCCAGCTGAGGGATAACACACATTATAGCCAGACTGTCTCCCCTTTTGGAGAAGCTAAATGGGGAAAAGCCTAAAAGCTAGAGAAAAGAGTAATTTAGTAGTAAACAGGAATGGTCAGATACATTTTTATCTTGAAATTTTGTTAGGCATTTCAGTCAGGGGACAAAAGCAAATCATATTTGAAACTGTTCCTTGTGAGTGGGTTGTCATTTTGCTTCCTTTCTGTTCTTTTTAATTAGACCCATTCAAAGAAAATGTACTTGAACAAGTCCATTCTCTCTCTTCGAGACCTTAAAGTGGCTGTCATCGAGGAGATACAGTGCCTGGTACAAGAGCTGAAGAACATTCAGTCAACTCTTCACATATCCAAGCACATCCCCATTCCGCAAATCCCTCATATACACCCGGAAGAAGTGCCTGAAAAGAGATTTCATTATGATGAGGAAATTCTCCTTGCTTTTAAGCAACAGCGGATGAAAAATGAGGATGAAAAGCCCCCCTCAGTGGAACAGGCGGGACCTGTAGGCTCAGGTGGAGGATTCCTTAGATCCTCTTATGCGAAGGATGGGGATTTGACAACACGGGAGTCATTGTCTAGAGCGTCAAGGACATCAGCATTCAGTCTAGATCTTCCAAAGTCATCTGAATTTGAAAGAGCAGATCCAATTGATGTAGAGATGGAGATTATAAAGAGAAAGGAGATTAAAAACATATACATGCAGCAGTATTTGGCCAATAGGGTAAGGGGTGAGACTGTGCCTATTTTTAAAAATATATATTTTTTATTGATTTCAGAGAGGAAGGGAGAAGGAGAGAGAGATAGAAACATCAATGATGAGAGAGAATCATTGATTGGCTGCCTCCTGCATGACTCACTGGGGATCGAGCCTGTGCCCTTGACTGGAATCGAACTTGGGATCCTTCAGACTGCAGGCCGACGCTCTATCCACTGAGCGAAACTGGCTAGGGCCAAGTCTGTGACTATTTAAAGCTGAAAGAGAATGGAGCAGGGAAGTCTATCTAGTTTATTAATAATTTATTTAACATTTTTCTACATTAACCATCGCCAAACCCTATCCAGCCCACAACTCACTCATGGCTTGGCTTCCTCCCCACCCCTGTTTTTTTTTTCCTGAAAATCACTGTGCTCTGCTCAGAACTTTGGAGCTTTATAACTTCTTCCTTTTTGGAAAGCTGACTAAGCATTAGGGGGAAATCCATGTTAATTGGCATCTCGCTGAAGCCGTGGCAAAGGGGAAGTGATGAGCAGCGTTCACATGATGATGGAACATAAAAACCTTCCAGAGAAAATGGGCCAACCTCTGCTTCTTATACTCTAGTTTGTTCCAATACTGGGAGTGTTCATGGTGATGAACGGCTTCAAATTTGTTCTGGAGCTAGAATGCCAGCTATTTCTATTTCTAGGGATATCAGGACCAGATTGGGAGCAGTTGTGCAGGAGGTATTCCTGGGGAGCTAGCTCCCTGCTACCAGCCACACTGTGTCTTTTCCAGCGAGGCACTCCCCTATAGTTTTCCAACTTTATTCTTCACCCATCATCTCTCCTTCATCCAACCCAGTATTCTCATGCTTCCTGCTTTCCCCCACTTTCCTCCCCCCAATTCTGAATTTCATATCTGTGCTTTTTCTTTTGCTATTTTCTTCTACTAGAGTTGAGTCATCATCTAAAACTCAGCCCAGTTCCAAACCCCTTCCAAATCTTCTGTCCACATTATATACTCTCCTTCTTCTTCTTCTTCTTCTTTTTTTTTAAATAAATATATTTTACAGAGCAGAAGAGAGAGGGATAGAGAGTTAGAAACATCAATGAGAGAGAAACATCGATCAGCTGCCTCCTGTACACCCCCTACTGGGGATGTGCCTGTAACCAAGGTACATGCCCTTGACCGGAATCGGACCTGGGACCCTTCAGTTCGCAGGCGCCAAACCGGTTAGGGCCACATTATATACTCTTAAAAAAAACAACAACCCAAAAACTTCCATTGCACCTACAATCAGCGCATCATGTTTTGTCCTTAGTTTTCCTTGCTGCTTTGTGTGCTTTAGTTTTTCTTGCAAATTAGGTTATACAGTTCTTAAGGGAAAGTACATAACTTCTGATTCCCTTGCTGTGTCTTGTACAATGCCAGACATATAGTAGATATTCAGTAAAATGTTTTGACTTAATTGACTAATTTACTTTATTAATTAAAAATATTTATTGGTCATTCTGAGAGCAGGGACAGTGCGAGCTAGGTAGTAGTGATGCCACTCAAGTCAGACATGTTCTCTAGCCGCATAAAGCTTGTAGGGTGTCAGGGATAAGAGAGAATAGAACAAGTGGAACCCTTACAAACTCGGACACCTATGTGGTAAGTTTCAGAATGCTGTTGTACTAAAAATATCTAGTCCTGCCTCCAAAGAAATTTTAAAATAATTCAAATTTGTTGAACAAATTTTTTTTTTTGGGGGGGGGAACCCACTTAATTTAAAGCCCTACCTAAAGTTTCATTTTTTAATTTTTTTTGGTTTTCTTTTGTTCGTACATAAGCTATCTAAAATTCTCCAGAAGTTTTACTTCCCCAAACCCACAGATCTCTTTGCCATTCTCAGCAACAACCTGGGCCTTGACTCATAAATTTCAAGCATTTGAGTTGAGGCTCCCCCATCATGTGCAGCCAACATGATGTCTTACATGGAATGGTTTGTCTTCTTCCTATTGTATGTGTGTCCGCAGGAGAATCGGTCCTCGGGGCTCTCTCTCTCTCTCTTCATCTCCTTTGGGATGGGGTGGGTGGGGGAGAAGCTGTGCCAAAATCAGAGCAAAACTGAGGATTTAAAAATCATTAGGCTGTCAGACGAGTCAGATCTAGACCAGGACTTGGGATACTTAGGTTCCTATCGCAGTTCTGTGACATATTCGCTTTGATCTCAGGAAAATCACCGTTAGCCTCAATTTCGTCATTTCTACAATAAGAAAATTGAACAGGTTTCTTGTGGTTCCATGATTGTACTTACCTATTTGAAAATATTTACTGTTTGAAATATTTTCAAAATAAGTTGAGGGAAATGTTTATTTAGTGTTTACTGTATGAAAGGCCATGTAGAATACCATGGGGGTATAATAGAGGTAGACATAACACTATCCACAAAGAGCTTGTAGTCAGTACAGCAAGAACGGCATTCTTGATCAATGGCTTTTTCAATGGCAGAGAAATAGCTGGAAGGACTATAGTTATATAATTTCTGCCACTTAATAAATTTATATAAATTTAAGTCCATTGATGAATGATTTATATGACTAGACACAACCACACACACCCATGTAATTCTCCATGTATATTAAAGGCATAACGAGAAAATGCTTTTACCCAAACAAATTAGTATTGTTAGTTTAAAAAATACTGTTCTAACATATACACAAATCTTTTTCTACCTCAGATCAAAGAACTGATTGTCACCTTTGATGCAGAACTCCATCTCCTGAGACACCAGAAACTGAAACTAGACATTCAGATGAAATTATCTGACCTGAACCATGTCACATTATTTCAAGAAATGCTTCTCCTCAAGAATTTTGAAAAACAGGAGAACATACTTCAGGAGCGTGTTAATTCATTAGACAAAGAGGAACAGGAGATGCAAGTATGAATGGGCAGGAAAATGCTAGCTGGGTGCACCCTTAAGTTATGGAAGAAACTTGATTCTTTTCTTCTCCACTTAATTTTTTATCTTGTTCAAGTCTTAATCTCTTTCTTGTCTTCTCTTCCTTCTCTTTTTCCCATTATTCAGACTTGCTCTCTGTTTTTTGGTATCCTTGGTCCGAGAGAACTGAGTCAGATTTTTTGTTTTAGTAAATTTGATGTAATATTTTGCAAGGTAGAATAAAATTTTCAAAAGTTAGCCTTATATTTAGTTTATCCATAGATTTCAAGTTTATTTTATGTTGTTACTACCCACCATGTGAAGTTGAGTTTTGATTATATGCTATTCTTATGAATGTAACTGGAAAGGAAGTTCATAAGTTTCTTAACTATGATAGCTAGTTTCAGAGTAATGTCTAATTAAATTTACAGGAAATTGATTCTTTATTTGTTATATATATGTTAAATTTAAAGAGATAAATTATACTATTTCTCTTTGTCCTAAAGGAAGATTCTATTAAATAGATATTACATACTGAATAGAAACATCAGCTTTTGGTATTTCAGCTTTACTAAGATATGATGTTTCTTTTTTTGAAAATTGTCATACATGGTAGGCAAAAGTAGGTTTACAGTTATAATACAAATAAATAATACAATTAATAAATAACACGAGAATAAACTGCGTTTTGTATACTCACAACTGTAAATCTATTTTTTCTCACTCCAGTATAGATATGAAAAAAAAATTGTTTTTGAGACCACCCATGCAGATATATTAGTTGACATCCATATATCAGTAAAATTTCAATTTATGTAATGTAGATTTATTTGAGAAAACAAAATATTAAAAAACTGATCTTATTCGATTATAAATGTAACTGTGTTTGTTTTTTTTTACAAAAGAATTATAAAATTTTAGTCATATAAATGAATGGCTCTGCAAACATCAGAAGTGTAAACTTCCATTAAGAAGCTTTAGAAATGTTACCTTACATTGCAATGCACATTGTTCTCTGAACCTGGCTTAAGAGATGAAATATTTTCTTTTTTAAAAATATATTTTTATTGATTTCAGAGGGGAAGGAAGAGGGAAAGAGAGAGAGAAACATCAATGATGAGAGAGAATCATTGATCGGCTGCCTCCTGTACGCCCCACACTGGGGACTGAGCTTGCAACCCAAGCATGTGCCCTGACCGGGAATCGAATCATGACCTCCTGGTTCATAGGTCGACGCTCAACCACTGAGCTACACCGGCCGGGCCAGATGAAATATTTTCATCTGTTCTTGTTCTTGTTTGTTTAGTGGAGAATAAATGAATCTATGAAGGAGATGGAAGAGAAAAAGAATGAAATCACCAGGCTCCAGGACCAAGAAAAGGCACTCTATGCCACTTTTATAGCAGCCGTTGGAGAAAACAACAAATTTGCTAACTTCCTCATGAAGGTCCTAAAGAAGAGGATGAAGCGGGCGAAGAAAAAGGAGGTCGAAGGAGATGCTGGTTTGTATTTCTTTCTTATATATGAAATTTTTTTCTTACTTGCATGAAATAGAGAAATAAATTGTGTTCATCACAACATAGACGATGTAGAGGCATTGTGGGATTTAAAGAGGAGATGATATAAACCTTTTCAGTCTGTATAGGCCAAGTCTCACTTTTTCTTCACTGCCACATCAGACAATGTTTTATTTTCAAAACTTGAAAATAAAAGGAAGGGAAAGACATGTCATGCAAATATTAATCAAATCAAAGCAGGAATGGCTGAGTTAATGTCAGATAAGGTAGATTTCAAAGCAAAGAAATTACTGGAGACAGAAAAACCTTGTACAATGATAAAAGTGTCACTCTGCCAGGAAGACATAGCAATCTTAAATGTGTATGCATAAAACAACAGAGCTGTAAAATATGCAAAGCTAAAACTGATAGAAATGAAAGGGAAAAATAGACAAAGCCATGATTACATTTGGAGACCTCCATCGCCCTCTCTCAACATTTGATAGCACAACTATGCAGAAAATCGATAAGGATATAGAAGACCTACTAGTAAACAGCACCATCAAAAAAAAGGATCTAAATGACAGTAATAGAACACTTCACCCAAAATAACAGAATATACACACTTTACAAATAAGCGCCCACAGAACATATACCAAGATAAACTATATGTTAAATTATGAATAAGTCTTAATAAGTATAAAAGAATTGAAATCATATGGAATGTGTTCTCTGACCATAATGGAATCAACCTAGAAATCAATAACAGAAAGATAGCAGAAAAATCTCAAAACATTCAGACCTCAATAACAAGCTTCTATATAATCCATGGGACCCAGACATCTCAGTGTAAATTTTAAAACTACATTGACCTAAGAGAAAATGAAAATGCAACCTATTAAAATTTGTGGAATACTGCTAAAGCAATGTTGAAAGAAAAATTATATTACTAAATTAGAAAAGTGGATGTCTCACTCCAATAATTTAAGGTCCCACCTCAAAACCTCAAAACAGAAGTGCAAAATGAAACGGAAGTGAGCAAGCAGAAGGAAGATAAAAGCAGAAATCAATAAAATTGAAAGCAGCCGAAACCGGTTTGGCTCAGTGGATAGAGCGTCGGCCTGCGGACTCAAGGGTCCCGGGTTCGATTCCGGTCAAGGGCATATACCTTGGTTGCGGGCACTTCCCCAGTAGGGGGTGTGCAGGGGGCAGCTGATCGATGTTTCTCTCTCATCGATGTTTCTAACTCTCTATCCCTCTCTATCCCTCTCTGTAAAAAATCAATAAAATATATTTAAAAAAAAATTGAAAGCAGAAAACCAAGAGAAAAATTACTTATATGAAGAGCAGTTTGTTCTTGAGAAGATCAATTGATTGACAGACCTCTAGCAAGAGTAAAAAAATAAAAATAAAAGGAAAAGAACAAACAAGGTACCAATACCAAGAATGTAAGAGGTGATATAATTACAGATCTACACTGCAGATATTAAAAGATAAGAAAATACAATGAATATCTCTATGCACATACCTTTAGCAACTTGGATGAAATAGATCAATTCTACAAAAAAATACTACCATGACTCATCCAATCTGAAATAGATAATTTGATAACTATTAAGAACATTGAATTTGTGATTAAAATCTATATACATATATTTTATTGATTTCAGAGAGGAAGGGAGAGGGAGAGAAAGATAGAAACATTAATGATGAGAGAGAATCATTGATTGGCTGCTTCTTGCAAGCCCCCTACTGGGGATCAAGTCTGAAACCCAGGCTGTGCCCTGACCTGGAATTGAACTGTGACCTCCTATAGTCCATAGGTTGGCGTTCAACCACTGAGCCACACCGATTGAGCTGAATTTGTAATTTTAAAACTCCCCTGATGAAATCTAATGCTCTAAATAGTTTCACTGGAGAACTCTACTAAGCATTTGAAGAATTACTACTATTGTATACAATATCATCCAGAAAATCAAAGAGGAGAGAAAACTTCCCAATTCACATTCTGAAGCTGGTGTTATCCTGATACTAAAACCTGGAAACTTTCATATTATGTTATGAGACTCCTTATGTCATTAATATCTTCCATTCTACTTGCCTTTCTCTAATACTGCCCTGCCAGAGAAAGGGGTGGGTGCCCACTTCTTACTGCTAGGTGGAGATATTCAGCCTTCCTTGTCACCCCAGGGAAGGGTGATCTCCTTGTCACTGCTGTGCAGATGGGAGTCCCAGCTCCCCCTTGTAATCCACATATTGGGGATGGCCTTGGTACTTCTGGGCCAGTGGTCGGCAAACTCATTAGTCAACAGAGCCAAATATCAACAGTACAACAATTGAAATTTCTTTTGAGAGCCAAATTTTTTAAACTTAAACTTCTTCTAACGCCACTTCTTCAAAATAGACTCGCCCAGGCTGTGGTATTTTGTGGAAGAGCCACACTCAAGGGGCCAAAGAGCCGCATGTGGCTCACGAGCCGCAGTTTGCCGACCACAGTTCTGGGCAATGGTGAAAATCTTGCTTCTCCTCCAGGGCTCTTTGGACTCCACCTCTGTGGGGAGTGTGAAGGGAACCTTGTTACTTCCAGGAGAGAGTGGAAGTCCAGGCTACCCATAGGGTCTCTGCAAATATCTTTTTTTTTTTTTTCCACAAATACCTTAATGGTAGAAAAGGTGGCCAATTATCAGCCAGCAGGAATACAAATCCCGCTTTCCTGTGTGGCCACCTCTGACACCATCCTCATGGGACTGTTGGTGTGGCTCACTACAGCTTCACAAGAGTGGATGTCTAGGTTCCTCACTTGGCCTTTGCTGATATGGGTGGGAGTGGGGCCACGTTTTTTTTCTTGTGGTATTTGGTTGGGTTACCATCTAAATGTCTTACTAGGTGGCCTCTTTCCTGGTCATTTGGCGAGAGAGAGAAAATTCTTGTTGGGTCCTTCTGTATCTGCACCTGTTGGTGTTTCCAAATTGCCAACTTATTCATCTCTGAGTCTGAGATATGAGGCCAAGGAAGTCATCAGCGTGTTGTTTCTCGGGTTCTGAGGTGCATAGTTTATCTCCCTTCTTTCTGCTTGTCAGAATCTTCTTATGTTCGTTTTATAAGTAATGCCCAGGGTTTTTAACTATCTTTAGTGGGAGAAATAGGGAAAAGTAGAATTCTATTATGTAAGAATTTTAAGGTCTAATTTTAAACTTTGATGCTTTATTGCATAAGTTGGTACAGATGACTTAAAGTAATTTTATGGGAGATCTTATATTTAAGGAATCCACAGAGTATGAGGTCCACCTCTTATCTCTAATTTGATGTTTTATAAGATGCAAATTTCCATTTGATGATCTATGGTTCATAAAGGTCCTCAAGGTGTTTTAAAAGAAAATGAGGCCTTGGGGGGGGGGTTGCTGTGTAAAGGGGGACAAATCGGGGAAAATGGAGGACACCTGTAATACTGTCAACAACAAAAATAAATTTAGCCCTGAAAAAAAAAAAGGAAAAGAAAATGGGGCAGAGTTGGGTGGCAGAGGTCTATAACCCCTTATCCAGAACTTGAGGAGGCAGATGTGTTTTAGTATTCAAACATTTTTATATTTTATAAAAGATACTAGAGGCCCGATGCACGAAATTTGTGCAAAGGGCTCGGCCCCCACTGCCCCTGGGGCCACCTCTGCGGCTTGGTCCGGAAGGACATCCGGTCTAATTAGCATATTACACTTTTATTATTATAGATTGTATATGACATTATTAAAGAAATCATTCATAACACTTGTTAAAGAACAATAAGGCAGACTTTATTTAGGGGGGACTACTATGATGGGATTTTGTAGAAAGGAAGAGAAATCAGTGCAACTTGGAGTACAAGGACAAGTGGAAATTTATAGCCAAGGAGCAGGGTGAGGGGTCAGTGGATGGAAAAGTAGTAAGAGGTAATCCTTTGCTAAACTGACCTAACAGGATTTTGGCTGAAGGAAGGCCATGGTGATAAGATATTGTGGGCAAGGAATAAGAAATTGGGTCAAAAAAAAAAAAAAAAAAGAAAGAAAGAAATTGGGTCAGATATCAAGGGTGGGGGATTTTTACTAAACTGATAGCAGGATTCTTCCTAAAACTGGACTAAATGGGCCAAGGACAGAACCCAAGGCCAAAGACTAGTCAGAAAGAGAACTCAGTGGGGGCTGACTCAAGTTTGGTTAAAGAAGAATCTTTGTCAAGTAACCCCCAGCAGGCTTTGCGGCAGGTTCTCTAAATCAAACATCTCAGTCCTTCTGCATCAACACATGAACGTTCACACTAAGTGGGTTAAAAAAGATTATACATAGCATTCCTTCAGTTCAGATGAGTTGTGGAAATCTCTGCTTTGAGGGCACTGTGGTTTAGGAATTGTGGACCTGTGTAACCAACTGTGTGTTAGGTGGGTCCCAGCAGAGGCAATTTGACTGCTTGGCCTCAATCCCCTGTGACTTGATGGATTGAAATTAATTGCACAACCTTCTGCAGGCATTTGAGTTTGTGGTCTCTATGACTTTAGCCATTTTAAACTCTTCTGAAAATATTAAGTAATTCCCTGCTTTTTCTCTGCCATTTTCCTAGTGACTTACTCATTGAAAAATGCCTTATTTTTAAAATGTGGGATTTAGCTTAACACAGGAACTTCTGCTTATTGGCAATGTTTTACTCCCTCCCTAGAGGAAGATGAGGAGAGTGAGGAATCAAGTGAGGAGGAATCCAGCTTGGAGAGTGATGAAGATGAGTCTATATCTGAAGATGAGGTTTTTGATGATTCTATCTGCCCAACAAGTAAGTTGGATAAAACCAGGTGTTCTCTGTGAAGTGACTATGAATTGACCATACCAAGAAGGTCCTTTCTTTTTTCTTTTTTCTTTTTCGTCTTCTCAATTGTTTCATAATAGTATTTAAGGAAAGTGTGGTTTAAGGTATACAAAGTATAGTCTAATGAATACTTTGGGGGACTGTCTGGATGGTTGACTTTCTGTTTCTGTAGGCAGCCATATATGAGTGACAAATTAAATAATCTGCCGATGATCTAGGGTCATTAATTATGCAGCAAGTTTCATTTTATAGAGAAACAAAATATTATTATATATTTTTTTATGTTTTTGCTTTTACAAAGGTCTCCCTTTTTTGACAAACCCATTCACATTTTCATATTTCAAATCTGTTTCGTAAGGGCAGTTTGTACCAGTTTCCTGGAGATGGGGGGCAATTTATATTCACTGAAACATCCAGACCAATATTCCTACAGTTTCCATAGGTAAATGATTCAGTAGAAAAAGAATTTCTATTTGGTCTAAAATTTATTTTTCTAGTAATTTCATATAAATTATAAATCAAATTTTTAAGTTTAATTCCAAATAAATTTTAAATCTTGTTTTGATTTTGAAAATAAGAGTCTTCTTACAATCATAATCTTTATGAGTGGAAGAGAGCGAAAAAATCTTGTACTGCACCTCGTTATTTTATACCAGGATTCAATGGCTTGGACAGTCCCACAGCTAGTTTAGTGGTAGAACTAGGGTTAGAACTAAGGTTCCTGAATGCCACTGTAGTACTCTATTATATTTTCACATTCTTCATCTGTTACCTGGTGGGTAAATGTGGCCGTTAGTGTCATATAGCGGAAATTGATATAGAGATACTGTACTCGAATCCCATTCTGCCACATGTCAGCTATGTGCCCTCTCTGAGACTTAGGGTCCTCATCTATAAAATGAAAATAGTAGTTTCCACCGTGCAGGGCCTATGAGCCTTGAATGAGATAACGTATGTAAAAGGCTTAGCACAAAGCCTAGCTCAGAGTACTGCTCTGAACATCAGTGCTAGTACCATCATTCCTATCATGGCTAGTATAGTTTCCACCTGGAATAATGGAGCCCCAAGTGTAATAAAACCTTGCTAGATAAACCCACAAATGGACATTAATAATTCTGAAGCTCCAAAGCCCACACTTAACACTAGAAATAACAAATGGGGCTTCTCTTTTATTCTGTCTTTTCAGATTGCGATGTGGGTCTTTTTGAACTGGCGCTTCAACTTCGAGAGAAAAGGCTCGACATTGAGGAGGCCTTAGTTGAAGAGAAGAAAATTCTTGATAACCTCAAAAAGGAATATGATACATTGTCCAAAAAAGTATGCTTTGCCTTTTTCAGGTCTATTTATCACCCTCAACATGCTACTCGTTCTCCCCGCTAGAACATTGCAGTTTCATAGCAATGACATAATGTAGGACTTTTCTGAAGAGAAGAGGCACTTCAAATGTTACATCCAGGATTTTTTTCCTTTCAGCACAGTTATGGTGGAGGGGGGGAAGTGGGCATTGGACTTTCTTTACCTAAATCATTGGTTCCCAAACTTTTATGATTACATATTTCTATATGTAAAAAAAAAAGTGTGGTGCTTATACCCACATAATAAATGTATATTTATATATAAGTTGTATTTATGAACTATTGTACAATATACAGTTGACTCTTAAACAGCACAGGTCCACTTATAACAGATTTTTTTTTTCAGCCCATTCCGTACCCCCAGGTTTGGCATCTGTAGATTCAACCAACCACTGATTGAAAACAGTATTCGGAATCCGTGGTTGGGAACCCATGAATGTGGAGGGCTGACTTAAGTTATACGTGGATTTTCAACTGTGCAGGCTTGGTGCCCCTATCCCCCACCCCCACATTGTTCAGGGTCAGCTGTATTCTGTATAATATGAAACATTCACAAAAAGAGAAATTAAAAAGAGTAAGATAAAAGTAAATAGAAATAGAAACTCAGGTATTTTCTTTCTTCACTTTTTAACTCTCTGGGGGTGTGCATCCCATGTTGGAGACCAGTAAGCTAAACTTTTGGTATAATTATATTGATTAATTTCTCCCTTATCTGCTCATTTTCCCTCTTAGGCATCTTTCCTAAAGCAACATCACTTACCTTGATTGATATTCAAAAATATTTTTGATAGATTGCTTCTCCTCTTTCAAATAGGAAATGATTTGGGGAACGTTCAAGTTTTTAGGAGATGAAGATGTGCTTCAGAAATACTGTAGTTAGTAGTTTCCTCACTTTAAAGGCTTTTTTCTTTAACTTATTGAGCCCACTATAACCAAACAAGATTCAAACCATTCTGACAAAGACACTCTGTACTAAGAGAGTAGCTTTTCACGCAAAAGGAGAAGCGAGATGAGGACATGCCTTCTGAGCTCACACTCACCAGACCTCTACGCTCTGGGGACACAGGAGTGATGGAAAAAGTGGTGTAGGTCATGACTTAGGATGAACATACCATACCTTTCTGGGCTGCAAACTGGGATCACCCATTTCAGCCCAGCCCAGCAAAGCAGATCCTGCTCATGCTTCTCCTTCTTCCAAGATGCCATCATTTACCACCACGGGTATGTGTTTGCTGAATCTTGTCAACATTTCACTCATGGGGCCTCCCACAGGTCAAAATTGTGGCGACTAATCTGAACGCAGCAGAGGAGGACCTGGAGGCTTATCAACGAGAGAAGCAGCAGCAGCTGAATGAAATTCTGGTTGTGATTCCACTCAAGCTCCACCAGGTGAGGGTACCGGAGAGGTTGCCCCCTCTGTCTGAGCAGAACCACCCCACCCAGGCCTTTCCACAGGGTCATTGGTGGGGAGAAGAGCAGTCCCTTGCTGAGAATTCTCCCTGTAGAATGACACGCCAGTCACACCAAAACACGTGCGTTTCCCGGCGGCCTGCTGTTCAGCTGTGGAAGTTGAATCATTTCAGGTCTGGAGAATGGTGAGCCTGGGACTTAGGAGTGGAATGGCTTGGCAGGTGAAATCTTGGATCTTGCACACGTATCACTTTTCACACAGTCTTTAAATAGACATGAAGTAATAATGCAAGAATGATTTTCACTTAATCTCTACTCATTAATGACAAAGTCAAGATAAAAGGGAAATATTCTTTCCCCCCATTTTGTGTTCATCTCCACACTACACTTGAATTATAATAAAAGTGAGAGAAAAGGCTCGTCAAATTATATTTTGTCAGGTAAAGAGAGAATGCAGTATTTTGGAAGAAAAACCCAGGATCAGCCTTATGTATACACTAGAGGCCCGGTGCACGAAATTCATGCATGGGGGGTGGGGGTGGGGGGGATCCCCTCAGCCCAGCCTGCACCCTCTCACAATCCGGGACTGCTGGCTTCTAACCGCTTGCCTGCCTGCCTGATCACCCCTAACTGCCTCTGCTTTGCCTGCTGGTCTGATTGCCCCCAACTGCCCCCCTGCTGGCCTGATTGCCCCTACCTTGCCCCCCTGCCAGCCTGATTGCCCCTACCTTGCCCCCCCCCCCCCCCCCCCGCTGGCCTGATTGCTCCTAACTGCCCGCCTGCTGGCCTGATCGCCCCTACCTTGCTCCCCTGCCAGCCTGATCGCCACTACCTTGCCCCCCTGCCGGCCATATCGCACCTACCTTGGCCCCTGCTGGCCTGATCGACCCTACCTTGCCCCCCTGCCAGCCTGATCGCCCCTAACCACCTCTGCCTCGGCCCCCAGCCTAAGCTGCAGTCTGGCCTCCCTCTGCCGGAGGTGACCTGGCCGATCAGGGGAAGGCACCACCCCCATCACCCTGCTTCTGCTGCCACTGGCAGCCCCATGGCTGCCTGAGCCTCAGGCAGCCTCTGTGACTTTGTCTGGAAGGATGTCCAGATGGTCATCTGGAAGACATCCGCCCTAATTAGCATATTACCCTTTATTAGGATAGGTGCGTCTGCGTTGCATGCTGTTGAGTTGGCTCTGACCCCGGGGTGACCCTATGAATGAGGATGTCCACAGTGTCCTGTCCTCAGAGCCCTGCTCAGTTCCTGTAGACTCGTGCCTGTGGCTTCCTTTATGGAGTCAATCCATCTCATATTTTCTCTTCCTCTTTTCCTGCTGCCTTCTATTTTCCCAGCATTATTGTCTTTTCCTGCCTTCTCGCAATGTGCCCTAACTAGGACCATTTCAGTTTTGTCATTTTTGCCTTCAGCGATGTTTCGGGTGTAATTTTCTCTGTGTAACCTGACGCAAACTGAGTCAGCTGTCTGTAGCAATTTGCCTAATATGCCAGCCCTGAATGTTTGTCCCATCATTGTGCAGTAGACATCAGCCATGATCTGAGTGGGCAGATCTGCTGTCCCCGGAGGGATATAATGTGCTTATTCTCTGCAGGCAACCTCCTGCTTTCACCTTCCTTAGCGGTGAGAAGAACACCAGGCCAGTGGACAATGACCTAAACAAGGAACAGAAGGAACTGCTTCCCCTGTGCTCTCTGTGACTGCACATTTAGTTTGGTCTTTGCTTTGATTTTTGTCTGGTTTTGTTTTTCCAGATAGAGCATGTGGTATTTGGGGAAATACCTACTGACCTTTCTGGAACGCTGGTCTTTTCTAACCACTCCTTGAGTCGGCTCCAAGGGCGCATCGTGCAGCTCCAGGAGGAGAACTCCAAGCAGCAGAAACTCAACAAAGAGTGGCGGGAGAGACGGAAGCAGCTTATTCGGGAAAAGAGAGAGATGGCAAAAACTATACACAGTGAGTACCTAAGCCCACGAACATCTGGTAATATTGACTGATACGCAATATTTATTGATAAGAGGGAACTCTCAAGTGACTGTCTCCAACTTTGAAAACAGTAAGTAACTAAAGAATTAAGAGGGAACAAAAGCACCTTCTCATCTTCCTACTTACCATCTCTCCCACTGTCCTAGTTTAAAGGGATACACCTTTTATCATAGAAATGATTTCTCTGAATTATAAAAGGGTTTATGTACAGTGAAATATAGAATAACACAATAATAACCCACTTACCACTAGCAAGCTTAAGAAACTTTTATGCTATCCCTTTCCGCAGGATCCAGTACCAGGCGCGTACACATGAATGTGCGTGTGTCCACACACAATATGTGAAACTACTCCGTATACTTTTTAATTGTGATACTATATTATTCATATAATTTTGCAGTCCACTGTATGAAACCAGGTTTTTAGAGTTATCCATATTGCTACAACAGTTGTTCATTTTAACTGCTATCACAGCGATTTGCAACTGGTGTGCCGCAAGAATTTCTAAAACATGCTGTCCCTGACTGTTTAATCAGGGCACCTACCTCTTCACCCTTAGGCTGCCAAATAAAAAAATGACAACAGCCAACACAACAATAGCCGTCCCATGTGAATGAATCAAAATTATACCTATTTTTTGGTCAGATTGGCAAAAAATGTAAGATTTTTTGGTGTGCCGTAGAAATTCAATATTCAGTTTATGTGTACCACGGGATGAAAAAGGTTGAAAATCACTGTGCTATTATAATAATCCATCGTAGGGCTGTAAAATAACTTATTTCTTCAGTCTCCTGTTGATGTTTAAGGTATTTCTAATTTTTCATCATTACAAGGCAGTGTTTCAGCAAATCTTCTTGTATATGTCTCCGTGTGTGAGTGTGTGTGTGTGTGTGAGTGTGTGTGTGTGTGTGTGTGTGTGTGTGTGTGAAGGTGAATCCCAGGTTGGGGCCCCTGGGTAACAGAGGGATGTGTACATTTTCAGCTCTCTTCAATGTTGCCACATTGCCCTCCAAAGTGGTTGTACCATTTTAGCTCCCCTCTGAGCCTCACCATTTTAGCTCCCCTCCCGGCCCCCGGCCCCTGACAGTGAGTGACAATTGCCCAGGCTTCACATTCTCATCAGTGTTTGATACAATCAGGCTTTGATATTTTTGCCAACCTGGTGGATGTTAAATTGTCTTTCATTGTAGTTTTTATTCACAGTTCCTTGATTCTGGCGAGGTTGCACAACTTTGCATACATCTATTTGTGTTTCCTTTTCTGTAACTTGCCTGTTATGTCCGTTACCCATCTTTAACTTCTTTTTTCATCATTTTCTTATTAATTTTAGGGAGTTCTTTCTATATCCTTTATTTGTCCATTAAATGCACTTCAAATCTCTTCTCATTTGTGGCTTGCCTTTTACTTTGTTTAGTGTATCTTTTGGGGATATAGATATTTTAAATCTTAATATAGTTAATTTCATCTATTAATTTGTGCTTTGTGCATTGTGTGTGTGTCTGTATTGTTTAAGAAATCCTTTTCTGCCCAGGTGGTGTGGCTCAGTGGTTGAGTGTTGACTCATGAACCAGGACAGGAGGTCATGGTTCAATTCCCAGTCAGGGCATATGCCCGGGATGTGGGCTCAATCCCCTGTGGGGGGGCGTGCAGGAGGCAGCTGATCAATGATTCTCTCATCATTGATGTTTCTGTCTCTCTCAACCTCCCTTCCCTTCTCAAATCAATAAAAACATTTTTTTTAAAAGAAATCCTTTTCTGTTTTGAGGTCTTAAAGATTTTTTTATAGTTTCCTCTTTAAGTAGTATTCTTCACATTTGCATTTTTAAGCCATCTGGAACTGGATAGTATAAGATGCAGTATAAAGATTATTATATTTAAAAAACTTTGGTAATATTCAATATATGGAATCTATGTGTAAGTGATTAAGTATTTCAGCTTTAATAAAAATAATATTACTGTAGCATCTACCTTAATACCACAGAACTGTACACTTTAAAATGTATCATTTAAATCATTTTTTTGTCATGTGTGTTTTGCTACAATTAAATAGATTTTTTAAAGAAAAATTGAAAAAGTAAACCAAAAAAGGGAGAATATAGTGGTCAGCTAGTCCAGGTTGCTTGGATTTGTAGAGGCCACTTTCCCCAGTGCTGGTGCCTCTGCCCTCCCGGGGGCTGGAGTATAAAATTTAAAAAGTCCATGTTAGTGCTCCATGTTTGCATAACACTTATTTGGGACACAGAGGTCTCTCGGGTGTAAGCCTTGAGGTACTCGTGTTTCTCACGTGCTTCACATTCCTTTGGCTTCTGTAGCCCATGAATACTGTTTATATTTGGAAGTACTATTGATCAAACCAAGGAATAAACAAATATAAAAATGAGGAAACTTCTTTCAATTTGGGTAAACCAAGTTTGGGAAAATGTGTGAAGAAAATGAAATGAAGTATCACACTTTTGGAGTGTTAGTTAAAATAAAATAAAACATAGTTCCGTGGGGTGGGAGTTTTATTCAGTGACGTTTAGTTTCTCTCACCTCCAGGCCATTTTCTGAAAGCAGGTTGTGAATTTGGTTAAAGACTGATTTCCTAATTCTGAGTATGAAACTAGAGTGAGTTCCTTTCCTGTAACCAGTGATGAGAGACCCCACAGTTGGTATGTGGCGGCCCCCTGCCTCCCGGGGAAGGAGAGGAGAAAGAGCCTGGGGCATGGGGCTGGAAGGGTTACGTTTCCTCCATTCCAAGGAGGGCACAGCTCACAGACATGGGGAAGGTGGGTGGCGAATGTTCCAGAAGTCTTAATGTCCCCAGTGAGAATTAGCTGGTCTGATGGAGTCAGAAGGGCATTAGGCTGGCTCCACAGGGGTGTAGCAAGGACCAGAGTCCATGTTATAGTGCATCGCCATGGGAGAGGTTACCCCCTCAGATGGGGCTAGCTGGAGGGGAGCCAAGGGGCAGCCATAGGCCAGCCACACTGGGCAAATAGTTTAACCCTTCCATTTGCATCACTGGTTGTCATGGCCACCGCATCACACACATCGATGGTGTCCCTCCTCACACAGAACAGAAATAAGTAGCCCTCCCTGGTCTGTGCCAAATGGCAGCCTAGCCACTTACACTGTGACAACTCAACCATAGCAATGACACCTGAAGACAGTTCCCGCACTACCACAGACCTGCATCACGTCACACCCCAGGGCCTTCAGGCTTCACCTGAAGATGGGCTGTGACTGAGAAGGTCTCGTTACAAGATTACATTTCTTGAGGCGCTCAGAACCCACAGATGGATTTTGCCCAGGTGTCCCAGCATTCTCACACGGGGGAAAGACAATAAACACAAGTGAAATTGCCCTAACCGGTTTGGCTCAGTGGGTAGAGCGTCGGCCTGCGGATTCAAGGGTCCCAGGTTCGATTCCGGTCAAGAGCATGTACCTTGGTTGCGGGCACATCCCCAGTAGGGGGTGTGCAGGAGGCAGCTGATTGATGTTTCTCTCTCATCAATGTTTCTAACTCTCTATCCCTGTCTCTTCCTCTCTGTAACAAATCAATAAAAAATATTTAAAAAAACACCTAAAAAAACACAAGTGAAATACACTACAGGTCAACTGGAGATAGTCATTAAAAAGACACACTGAAAAGGACTGGGAAAGCCAGCGTGAGGTCCCTAGGAGGATGGGAAGAGATCTCTGCAAAGGTGACGTGCCTGGTACGGTGTGGCTTTTCCCGGCTGGCGGACCAGCACCTGCTGCTAGCTACACCTTCAGAGTGGAGTGTATTGGACGTGTCTTCCACGGGTCTCCCACTCGCTTTCAGAAAATGGGCTGGACAGAGTGAAGCAGGTGGCTATTTGGGAAACAGCCTTCCAGGCTGTGGGATGATGGGAGCAAGCCTGGCATATGTGAGATGCAAAGGAGTAATCAACGAGCGAGATGTGAGGAAGGAGGTGGGAGAGCCAACACGGGCAGGGAGGGTAGACCATGCAGGGCCTGTGAAACACCGCCAGACTTTCATTTTTGCTTGGAGTAAGACGGAAACTTTTGTTAAATGCCTGCTCTATTCTTAAAACGGATGCTATAGAGATCAATAACAAAAGGCTTACAAATGGCAGTGTTTATAATCTAGTTGGAGTCCATCAGCAGTCTGAGGAGGGGCAGGTCAGGTTGCGTAAGCCAGTGGGGAAGACGAGTCTGTTGAACCCGGACCTCCTGGTTTATAGGTTGACCCTCAACCACTGAGCCCCACCAGCTGGGCTTACACAAGGTCTTGAAGTAGATGAACAGATAGTGCAGGAATGGGCATTTTAAGTGAAGAAAGTAGCCGCTGAAAAGTTACAGAGGAAAAAGCAACTGGTAACAACATCGTTTTCCATCTTCTTACGAAACCCCTTCCCGGGGATGTTCTTGTTACTGGTGTTGTTCACTTGGTGACAGTGGGAGTGGTTCAACAGCCTGGGAGTGACTGTCTTCTTTCAGAAATGGAGGAAACCGTCCGCGACCTGATGATCAGCAAGTTCGGCCGCGTGATAGACCTCGCAGCTCTTCAGACGCTTTCTGTGAATACAACACTTGAGGAGCTCAGGATCAAGAAACTGCGAAAGGAGCTGACAAATGCCAAGGAAATAAAGCAGTGGGAGGTAAGGACCGAGGGCACCTGACCTACTTCGGTTCAGTCTAGGTGGAGGCAAGGAGTCCTGGAGCGCTGTATGCGATTCCTGTGAAGCATCTGTACAGCTGAAGGCGGGTCTGTGAGCCCCCCTTTCCCATCCCACCCCTCCTCTGGGAACTTCTGATCTTTTTTTTTTATGTTTTGGAAATAATTTTAATTCAGTAGGAAGATGCTTATGGTCTAATGCAGGATAAAAAATTGTATATATCATATTATCTTAATACTAGCGTTCCCGTTGCAGGAAAAATCCTGCAATAGGGTTTCCTGCTGCACTCTACCCCACCCTGCCTGCTCTCCTCCCTTGTCCCCCGCCCCGCGTTCTCCGCCAGCCCCCCTGCTTTTCTAACTTCTCCGCCAGCCCGCTCTCCTTCCTTCTCCCCTGGCCCCGCCTCTGCTCCTCCCTTCTCCCCCGGCCCGCCTTCTCTGCCAGCCCGCCCCCTCTCCTTCCTTCTCCCCCGGCCCCGCCTCTGCTCCTCCCTTCTCCCCCGCCCCGCCTTCTCTGCCAGCCCGCCCCCTCTCCTTCCTTCTCCCCTGGCCCCGCCTCTGCTCCTCCCTTCTCCCCCACCCCGCCTTCTCCACCAGCCCGCCTGCTTTTCCCTTCTCCCCCGGCCCCGCCTCCGCTCCTCCCTTCTCCTCCCCCCGGCTTGCTTGCTTCTCTGCAGCTTTGCTCCCTTCTGCAGCTCTTGGCTTCTTTCTATGCTGTCTTGATATGCAAATTAGCCGCCATCTTTGTTGGGGTAATTTGCATATTTGTCCTGATTGATCGGTGGGCGTGGCTTGGCTGGTGGGCGTGGCTTGGGTGTAGCGAAGGTGCGGTCAATTTGCATATTTGTCTATTATTAGATAGGATGTAAGCTTATATTATAGCTACATAGTAATATATCCTACATAATAAAATGGTAATATGTAAATTACCATCACTCCGCTATGCCCATGATTGGGCCAGCAGGAGGCGCAGGGGGCGGGACTCAGGGTGGCCGGGGTAGCTGATAGGGCCAGCAGGACGCTGAGCTCGCGGCGCCAGTGGCACCGCGAGCTCAGCGTCTGTGCCATGGCTGTGCCGGAGGCTTTCGGAAGGCCTGGTGCACCGGCGGACAGCCGGCCAGCTCCCCCGTGATCAAAAGCCAAAGCGGGGGAGCTGGCTGGCTGTCTGCTCTGGCACAAGGCCTTTCGAAAGCCTCCGCCGCGCCGGAGGCTTTCGGAAGGCCTGGTGCACCGGCGGACAGCCGGCCAGCTCCCCCGCGATCAAAAGCCAAAGCGGGGGAGCTGGCCGGCTGTCTGCTCCGGCACAAGGCCTTTCGAAAGCCTCCGCCGCGCCGGAGGCTTTCGGAAGGCCTGGTGCACCGGCGGACAGCCGGCCAGCTCCCCCGCGATCAAAAGCCAAAGCGGGGGAGCTGGCCGGCTGTCTGCTCCGGCACAAGGCCTTTCGAAAGCCTCCGCCGCGCCGGAGGCTTTCGGAAGGCCTGGTGCACCGGCGGACAGCCGGCCAGCTCCCCCGCCATCAAAAGCCAAAGCGGGGGAGCTGGCCGGCTGTCTGCTCCGGCACAAGGCCTTTCGAAAGCCTCCGCCGCGCAGGAGGCTTTCGGAAGGCCTGGTGCACCGGCGGACAGCCAGCCCGCTGGTGCAACAGGTGCATGATTAAATCATGCACTGGGCCTCTAGTACATATATATTTAAAAATATGCTGAAATATTACCAATATTATCTTTGACTTTTTTTGGTTATGGCTGCTTGATATTTTCTTCATTTGTCCTTGTATTTTCAAGCTCATTATAATAGACTAGAGGCCTGGTGCACGAATTCGTGCACATTGAAAGGATATTAAGTAGAAGAAATATTTTAGAGGCCGGGGAGGGACCACCGGAGGTTGGCTCCAGGGTGTGTCCGGCCCATCTTGCCCAGTCCTGATCGGGGCCCACTGGGGCCGGGGGGGGGGGGGGACTGTGGAAGGGCTCCAGGGCACGTCCAGCCTGTCTCACCCAGTCCCGTTTGGGGCCGTCTCGCCCAGTCCCCATCAGAGCTATTGGGGCCAGCCGGCCGGGAAGGGACTGCAGGAGGGCTTCAGAGTGTGTCTGGCCCATCTTGCCCAGTCCCCATCGGCCAGACCCCAGCAGCAAGCTAACCTACTGGTTGGAGTGCCTTCCCTGTGATGATCAGTGTGCGTCATAGCCACTGGTCGAGCGGTCAACTGAAACGATCGGCCACTCGGTCAGACACTTAGCATATTAGACTTTTATACATATATATATATATAGATGTGAATTCCTTTTATGGTCAGGAAAAAAAGGACATCTAAAAAAATGAAATTTAGGAAGGATTACCTGGGTTTTCAATAGTCAGAATAAGGTTGTTAATAAATTAGACCTTGAAAGTTATTCAGAACAAATTATTGATCTCTAATATTCTTTTAAGGCCTGTGTTTTAGACATGTGGTAAGCATTTATGTCTTCTAATTCTCATGTTTGGAGGCAAAAACCAATCAATAATATGTAATTTGAATTGATTGTAACCTCTTGTTTTAGTAGTTTCAAAGCTCTTCTTTGATAGAAATGGACCCATGAACAGGATTTGTCTTTACAGAATAGGTGGGGGATGGCGTGTTGCATTAACTCTCAGACTAAGCTTTTCCATAGTCATCTTGGGTCCCAAGAAAGTCCCTCAACCTTTCTTTGTCTCGGGTTCCTCTTTTATAAAATGAGGGGTGAGACATAGTGGCTTCTATGGTCACTTTCAGCTCCAATGACCTGTGATTTTTATCTTGTCTCTGAGGCAATATCTCTGTTTAGTTCCAATGATTTGTACTCTGTTCCAGGAAATGAAGCCACTGAGGCCGAGGGCCTTAACAGTATGCACAGTTGGTGTCCTTGCTTATTGGATTTCATTCAAAGTTCTAAAAAGTTTAAACCACAAATTAATATATTATACTGTTAAAATAAGAAAATGCAAACCAGAAGAAAAATATGTATAAGTGTAACTTTGGCCTGGCCAGCATGGCTCAGTGGTTGAGCCAATGTTCAACCTATGCACCAGGAGGTCACGGCTCGATTCCTGGTCAGCACATATGCCTGGGTTGTGGGCTCGATCCCCAGTGGGAGCTCCTGACCTTAAGCCTATCTCAGCTTCCTTACCATTCACTGAGTTGGAGGGACTAGTCTACCTTGGGATGAAGGCACCAGCACCGGCATTTGGGGTCCAGGGTGCATGTAAATATGATGGCAAAATGGCATGATTACAGAAAGGCTTCATTTTGAGGTCAACATTCATGTATAAATGCTCTAACAGTGTTAGAAACGGAACGGCTATACTCCGAGGATCCTAATTGTGTTATTCTATATAGCGTTTACATGCTGTTACAATCTGGGAATTATTCAACTCTGAGTAACAAATTTTATAACAAGAGGTGGACTAGTTAGCTGGCAGGGCCTTAGAAGAGGTCCATGCCTATGTCATTCCTGGAACATGAGGTGAGGCGGTGCCCTGGTACAGCCCGATTCAAGGAGAGGAGCTTTTATGGTGATTTCAGAGCCCACAAGTCATTGACTTCTTCAGTTACTGTCGCATCTCATCAGTAGATAGGGGAGGTGGGGAGGTTCCCAGTGCTCTCGTCTCAGCGTCTTTTTATCCAAGATTTGCCTCTGTGCTGTAACGAAGTAAATGGCTTAGGTGCTCCTGTGATGGGACTGGTCTCCAGGAGGGGAGTGCTGGACAGGATATGTGCAATCTAAAATAATTTATTGGAGAAGTAAGAGAACAAAGGAAAGCCACTAGCAGATGTATGGCCATTCAGGGTCTTGGGGGATCCTGGGCCAAGACTGGGAAAGAGCATCTGCAAGTTTTCTGCTTAAATTATTGTTCTCCCTTTTCACTAGTTAATGCCAGCACTCAGTCTGCATGCTAATTCATTCCTCAACAATGGAGTGATATTGATGTCTGTCTTATTTTGCCTACTTTTGTCTTTGATCATACCTACAGTCTTCTTATCTTTTCTGTAATCAGACTAGACCCCATGAAGTTGCTTCTGGCTGCGTTTTCATACTGACTTCTGATTATATTTTTTCCATGTGCACATCACTTCGTTTGCCTGATGGCTTTGATCAAAGCCGCACATTCATTTTTCTCTATTTCCTCTCATTCATGTCATCCATTCTGCATCTTCCTGCCCTGGTAGGAAAAGATTGCGCAAGTGCGCTGGGAACTGATGATGAAGACGAAAGAACACACCAAAAAGCTCCACCAGATGAATGATCTGTGTATTGAAAAGAAGAAGCTTGATTCTCGGTTGAACACGCTCCAGAACCAGCAGGTATGCTGCTCTCCTTCAGGCCCCCTGTTGCACGGGGAAGTTCGGTAGCGGTAGTGTTCATGGGAATCTCAGTGCTGGCGTTTCAGCAAACCTTGATCTTACTAGTAGACTGCTTCTCGCCTCAGCCCGGTCCCTGAGAACACCGATGTGACACTGGTCCCATCACAGGGAGCCTGAGGAACTAGCTTCATCGGGTGCAACTTGGGGCCATGAACTTACATAAATGCTAATCTATGGGGTTTGCCTTGGCCCTGGAGAGATAAGGCTATGTAGGTATAAATAATACTAATATTCTACCCGAATTTGGTGTCTAACATCCATTTCCAATATCTGTTCCTTCCATTTGACCTAAAGTGGGTATCTTGACTTGTGGGCTCTCACATGTTGCCTCACTAAAGCACTTGTTCCTTCTTAGGGTTTTCAACTGGCTCTTTATAATATTTATTGAGCCTAACACAGTGTTCCTTAATGTGTGATGGATACTACTTATTTAATAAAATTCACCCTTCAAGTCTTGCCCTCCAGGGACCCAACACATATTCTGAACTATAGCTCATATTCTTACAATAGGTTTTGCAAAACTGCCTATTGTTTCTCTTGGTTTTCTTTAAGCACCTGGAAGTGGTCTCAGCCAGGAGTTCTCAAAGTATGTGCCCTGAAGAAAGCATCAGCATCACCTGGGAGATTGTTAGAAATAACCCAGATCTACTGAGCCAGAAGCTGGGGGGCTGGGGAAGTCATGGCATCAAACCACATTAACAAGCCTTCCAGGTGACTCTGATGCATGCTTGAGTTTAAGATCTCTGGTCTAAGTCCAAGTCCAAAAGGAGAAAGAATATGGTTAATCCACGGAGAACGAATAGGAGGATTTGGAAAGCTTGTAAGTGGACATTAGATATGAGAGGAAGCTTAGAATCAGAAAACCGAGGGCCCTTTATCCACTGAGTTTTTGAGTGGAGAATCAAGGCAGTGTTTGAGAGGGTTGATGCCCAAATAAAATCACAGAGTAAGCAGTCAGTAAACAGTTGTTGACTTGATGTGCTTTGACAAGTGCAGATACACTGGGAAGAGTTTGGAGGTAGGAGATCAGTTGGATGGGAAAATTAATAGTGTATGTCTTTACAGAGTGTATCTTTTTTTTAAAAAATATATTTTATTGATTTTTTACAGAGAGGAAAGGAGATAGTTAGAAACATCGATGAGAGAGAAACATCGATCAGCTGCCTCCTGCACACCCCCCACTGGGGATGTGCCTGCAACCAAGGTACATGCCCTTGACCGGAATCGAACCTGGGACCTTTCAGTCTGCAGGCCGATGCTCTATCCACTGAGCCAAACCGGTTTCGGCCAGAGTGTATCTTTACAGTATATCTTTACATGTGCAGTCTCTTTACATAGGACAGTGGTCGGCAAACCACATGTGGCTCGCGAGCCGCGGTTTGCCGCTCTGTTGACTAATGAGTTTGCCGACCACTGACATAGGATATCTCATTTAATCTTCAAAACACTACTTCCCAAAGCTCAGAGTAGTCAGTAACTTGCTTAAGCTCTCAGAGCTAATGCACAGGAAGTGAGTTTTTAAAACGAGGTCTGTCTACCTCCAAAGCTGACTTGATCTTCTTACAACAGTCGAGGCATGAATTGGGATGCAGATGGTGAGAAGCTAGTGTCAAAAGGAATTTCCAAGTAAGAGTAGTCAAAAACTTTTTGGATATGGTGAGGAGAATGAGGGAAAATTAAGGTGCCTTTAAAATGACATGACTGCCTGGAATGACTGGTGAGTTGGTACAAGCATTTAGCTGCCGATAACCAAAAGCCCCATTGAAAGTAGCTTAAACAAATAGGGCTCATTTTGTTTTCACTGAACAAGAAGTCTAGAGGTGACTTAAGGGGGTTGATTTAGTGGGTCTGTGATATCAGGGGCCAGTGTCTCTCTGATTCTCTGAAGTTCTCCTCAGAGTCACAAAACAGCTGCGTCAGGTCTATGTTTCACATCCACATGCCAGCCCGTTCTGTGCCTTCATAAGAAAGCACCAGTTTTCTGCTTACATTCACTCAGCCAACCCTAGCTGGAGGAGAAACTGGGTAATGTTAGTGTTTAGTTTTCACAGCCTCTAGAGCAAAGGCAGGCAAGAGAGAAGCTATTGGGTAATGATAACCCCCATTTGCTAGGAAGGTCTGCCATCGTAAGTGAGGGTAATGGACAAATCATGGGCTTTTGGCTTTCGGTAACCGGATTGTGGCCCTGCTTCCGGTCCTTAATAATATAATCACTTGGGCCAGTTCATGCATCTCTGTCCCAGTTTCTGTAAAACTAGAACACCACGATGGAATTCACAGAGTTGTTGTGAGGATTAAATGAAGCACCTGGCAGAGAGTACATACCAGCTGGGTGGCAATGTTCTGCGCTTTAGCTCATGTTCAAATTTTATTGAGCATCTACTTAGGTAACAAGTTCTAGGGCGAGTGCTGGGTACAGTGGTGAGATACAGGATCTCCCAAGAAATATATCAAACATTTAGGTGGAACCATAACAAATTTCCACTTTTAGGTTAAAAAGTGGTCAAATGTCATACATTTTAAATGGTGCACTCTGATGATTCCAATGACACAGGGTGGCTGTTTTGATAGAACACAGAGCAGGAGACCCTAGCCGAGTCCATGGGGCAAAGAAGGCCTCCCTGAGAGTGAGGTCTGGAGTGTGAGCAGGAGTTGGCTGGACGGGGGATGAAACCAGATAAGGACATACAGGTGATTTTTGGCTGTTGTTAATCCTCCCCCGAGGATATTTTTCCATTGATTTTTAGAGAGAGTGGAAAGGAGGGGGAGAGAAACATGAATGTGAGAGACACACATCCATGTGAGAGAAACACATTGATTGGTCGCCTCCCGCACTGGCCCCGACCAGGGCCAGGAATCGAGCCTGCAACCGAGGTTAAGTGCCCTTGACCAGAACTGAACCCAGGATCCTTCAGTCTGCAGGGCAATGCTCTATCCATTGAGCCAAACTGGCTAGGGCAGGACATGAAGATGATTTTCTTTTTGGGAAGTAAAATATGACTATGAGCTGTATAAAAAACGGAGGCACCTTGTCTTTTGTGATTCCAGTGATAAGCCCTCTAAGGTATGAGTGGTGGCTTACCCGTCTAAAGGATACTTGCATTTTAAGAGTTGTTTGTTAGTGCAAAGGAACACATTTCTAACGGTGGGATTTCAGTGGAAGAATGTAGGCCCCTTAAAGGAAGGAGCAATGGCTGTTTAAATGGACCAAGGCAGGCATTCCCAACCAATATATAAAGACAGATGTTTTCACATCCAAAATGATGCTTCAAGTAAGGAGATGATTTCTTTCAACAGGGCAATGCCTTCCAGGGCCCTCGGAAAGCAGATATTGTGGCACGAGAGAAGGTCACTCAATTGATCCGACTCCAGGCGGAAAAGATTTTGGCCTTAAAGCATGAGATTTCTATTTTGCGTAAGAAAGGCGGCATTATCCTCCCACCCATTAAGTTCCCATCGGAGCGGAGAACCGATGAAGCCTTTTAAGTTTACTTTTTTTTTTCTCAAATCCACCCAAGATTTCTGACATAAAATTCCCCAGAAGTTGTCTCCTGAAACAATCCTGTTATTTTAAAGTAAATGTATCTAAAAGTCTAAAACGAGACCCAGCCATGTAGTACCCAACATGTTATTGAGCTGAGCCATTTCAGATTTGTTTGGAACCAACTGGATTGAATATGAAGTCTCAGAAGGCTGTGTCTCATACTAAGAAAGCATCTTTCATATGTTTTGTTTTAGGAAATTTGTGTTTGTGGTTTTATCTGAATTTTTAGCCATTGGCAAGAAAGGCTAGCAGGGACAGTGTTAGCTGGTCCCCTTTTTGTTGCTGTTTAAAGCCAGTGGGCTAGAAGGTGAGTTGCAGCCTGGATCTGAGGGACCCAGGAATTAGCTAAATGAAGACTGGGAGCGTTAGCCCAGGCCCTCACCCAGGTTGTGTCTGAAGTCACATCTTATTTCTCTTACCTGTTCTACTTCTCCTTCCCTATCATTTGCATATTGCTTATAGTCCTTCACTTTCTTTCTTGAAATATTTTTAAAATACTGCTTTTCTGAAAATCATGTTGCATCTTGATGAGTTTTTCCAAGTTAGCCTTGGCTGGATAAAAGAGGTAGCAACCAATCTACCAGCTGGCATGCTACTTCTTCTGGCCAGCAGAGGGAGCACTTGTTCTAGACCACCATCCGTCCTGGGGCTTTCCTACCATCTTGCTCATCAAATTCATGACAGGAGTGAGAAGCCAGGGTTCGGCAAGTTGCCTCGTAACGAGATTGTGTGTCTCAAGTGGCATTTCATCTGTAACTCAACTCTACTGAGATTGAGAAGAGACCTTGCAAACTTCAGCCTCCATCTAGTCCCGGGTATAAGGATCTTGTGGATGGGCAGCAAGCAGTAAGTAAATGCGGATTTTAAACAAGCGGCGAGTCAGCTCCTCTGGCAATGTTGGTGGATCTTTGGAAAGAAGGGAAGTGAATTCATCAGGCACTGCACGTGTAGCATAACCCTTAACTAAATTCTTGGTCTGCAGCACACACAGACCTCTATAGATATGATCAGTTTCATTCCTTGAGCTGACCTGAGTTTTCCCTTCAGCCCAGTCAGGAAGAGAACTGACTGCTTCTCCTTGCCTCCTGTACACTGTCTCCCTCTCGGACTCAGCAGTCACTAACGCATTCCACGTTAATAAAAGCACAACTGGCATTCTGGATTTACAGACAAAAGCATTAGAAACATCTATCTTTTCCAGATCTCATCTCTTGATCTGAGAACATCACAAGTGGGTATTTTCTTCAGATACTCAAAGACTGAATCCTAACATCTAAGGAAAACGCTGACTCACGCGTGACTAAGCTGAAGGTTACAGGGAAGACTAAACATTTATTTAGAAGTTACAGTGTTTGTTTTTACAGAGCTATGTTGCCGCAGATTATTGATTCTGGAAGGGCTGTTAATGCTTATAGTGCTATACACATCGAGTCTGTTCTCACGGGCCTCTCCTGGAGACCTGGCCGTCTTCACAGGTGTCCGCAGCCTGTGCGCCCCTGGCCTCTGCGTTACCCGCGCGCTGCTCACGCACCGTGAGCGGGAGTCTTCCCTGGGGCAGCTGCTCTGGGGGCTCTGCAGCCTCCCGGGCAGGGGCAGAGGTTCTGAGCCGCCTCCTCAGTCTGGGTGCTGGCCAGTCCGTGTTCCTCTTTCCTGGTTTACTCCTGGTATGTGGTGGCTTCTTTAACCTCTCACGTCTCCACGGGTAGGAGTCCCTATGTCTTTCCAGAATTATAAAAACACATATACATTTATTTACAAGTGCATAAATATATAAATATGGCTATTATAGAAAAATAAATACCAATTTCCTCTGTCTCTTTAAAAACGATAATATATAGTCTTTCTGGGATACTGGCTTCTGCCTAAATGATGGGGGGTGGTGTCTCAAAAGATATGTGCACTGGTGGGCTGGGGGAGAGCTGCCTCCCAGGCTCCTGTCCTCTGTGGGTCCCCGGGGGGTGCTGGGGGCACCACTCTCCTCCACCCATTTGGCAAGTGTCAGGACTGTCCACTTCTTCAACCGGTGCCAGGCCCAAGCAGCACGGGGGCCCTGCGGGGAGAGAGAATGGCAACATTAACATCCTGACTGGCCAGGAAGCGGCGCTCAGAGGCACTGGTCACACTCGTCCAAAAGGAGAGAGAAACCTACAGCCATGACAAGGCGATTTCTGGTCGTGATCACCCCACACACAGTCCATTCCCCCAGGGGAGGCCATCCAGTGTCAGAGGCGCTGGGCCCGGCTCTAGGAGGCGAGTTCCATCTCCCAGAGGCAGAGCTGAGGGTCTGCACGAGGACCTACATCCACACCATGGAGGCTAAGAAACACGACCCAAGCCTCTGCAGCATCCGGCACCCCCCAAGAATCCACTGATTGCCAAGACACTGGCACAGGGAAGACAGGGCAGGGGGCTGGCGTGCACTGAGCCCACGGAGCAAAGTTCTGTGGAAGCACAGAGCGTTCCGATGGTTGTGAGAACTTGGCTCCCTAATGATTGATGTAACCTTAGTCCTTAATTAAGAGACAAGACCCAACAAAGCAAGGTATTCTGGAGTGATTAGAGAGCGCCTCCTATTATGAGAGGCAGTAGGAATTTGTGAATGGCCTTAATGCAGAGACCAAGAAACGTCTTTCTCTGAAACGGGATGGTGTCCTTTCCCTTAGCCTTTGAGGACGAGGCTTGTGATGGTGGAGAAGGACCCGACCAGTAGGCCCCTGCACATCTGCTAGGCCCGTGGTCGGCAAACTGCGGCTCGCGAGCCACATGCGGCTCTTTGGCCCCTTGAGTGTGGCTCTTCCACAAAATACCACGGCCTGGGCGAGTCTATTTTGAAGAAGTGGCGTTAGAAGAAGTTTAAGTTTAAAAAACTTGGCTCTCAAAAGAAATTTCAGTCGTTGTACTGTTGATATTTGGCTCTGTTGACTAATGAGTTTGCCAACCACTGGGCTAGGCCTTCGGGCAGAAGGGAGGGCAGCCAGCCCCTTTCCTTCCTCGTCTCTCCCGATTAAAGCCGCGGACAGCTCCCTCCCAAGCACCACCTTCAACGACTTCTCCCCAGCCCCCTCCTCCTCCAAGTCACTCCTGGGTTGTGGATTCCTACCTCCTGTTATCTCCAGCCTCTTTAATTTCCTGCCCTGCCCCTGGCACGAACCTGGGTGAAAAAGAGGGTCCCATGTCGCTTCCAGCCCAGGATTCTGGGGCCCACTCCTCATCCGGGACTGGCCGGCTGGGGCAGGCTGCTCCTGGAGGGGGTGGCAGTCCTGGTGGGCCTGCAGCCGCTGGTGCGCTGAGGCATCAGGCAGTGTGTACAGGAAAGAGACCTCGTCCGGGCGGGCCTTGGCTCCCCTGCGTGCACAAGACCGAATGGGAGGTGAGGTATGGGCAGGGTGGGCCCACGTCCCCACCGCCCGGCTGCTTCCCTGTCTGAGAACACCAGAGGGGACAGGGCTCAGACGGGCAGGGCCGGCTCCCTTATGAACACTGAGAGGTGCCACGCCATTTCCACGGGTAATTCTAGTCTCTCTCCATTGTATTCCATGCGAGTCCTAAGTGCATTAGAAAATGTGGAGTCGGAGGCGTCTGGGCAAAGCCAGCAGTGCCTGGCTCCGCAGCCTGCCAGGTGGGGGCAGATTCTGAGAGGCCCACCCATGCTCCAGAGCAGAAAGGCCGTGGTAGCTGCAAACACAACCCCTCAGTGGTGGGGAGAGGCGAGTGGAGCAGGCTGTCAGATCAGATGCGGGGACCCCTTAGTCTAGAAGAAATGAGGAGCTTGGAGGATTCTGCGAAGCTGGCGCCGCCTCTCGGTGGCTGGTGCTGAATCTGAGGGCCTAAAGGGAGAGAGCTCCCGGAGACTGCCGGCCTGTTACCTGGGAGGCGGGGCACTGTGGACGCCGTGGCCATCGCCAGGAGCCGTCTGCCTCCGGAGGCGGTCGGTGTCGTCCTGCTGCTCAAAGGGAAGGGGAATGGCAAGGTCATGTGGGGGTCCAGGCCAGGTTCCCGTTCATCCTCTCGCAGGATGAGCTGTTCCTGACTAAGGAACGTTTCCAAGCCGCAGCCCAGGCCTCCAGGCTGGAGGGAGGAAGCCTCAGGGGGCGCCCAACCTCCCCTCCAGGGCGGCCCGCACCTGCTCGCCCACACCCGGGACGGTCACCTGCGGCCGCTCCCCGGGGCAGTGCTGCGGAGGTCTCATGCCTGGGTGGCCCATGGCAGTCGCGGGGCAGCCCCTGTTGACGTGCCCCCCGTTGGCACAGGCCCGTCCATTGGTGCCGCTGAGGTAGGGCTGCCCGTGGGCTCGGTGGCCGGGAAGTCCTCCCAGCGGCACCATCGTGTACTGGCAGGAGGAGGACAGCAAGGTACTCCGAGGAAAACCCAGGTCTGTTGTATGTTCTGGAAGGAAGAAGGGCAGAGACCTGCTGAGGCCACGGGGGCCTGGGCAGCTAGAAAAAGTCCCACAGGAACCTCAGGAACCTCCGGACCACGGGGTCAGGTCAGGGAGGCAGGGAGCTGGCCCCGCCCTCGAGATGAGAATATTCTCCCTCGCGAGCTTCTTCATGCTCCCCATTGCTCCCTAACAGCTAGACCTCCTTTGCCGTGCAGATGAGGGCGAGGAGATACAGGGGCAAGTGTTCAGGAGGAGGAGGAGGTGAGCGAACACAAGGAGCAATAGTGAGGGGAGGCAAGCTGGACCAGGTGTGCTGCGTAGGGTAGCGGGGAGTGCAGGGCAGGCCTGGACCCAGAGCAGAGGCAGGAAACGTTGGGAGGGGAGAGGTGGGTAAGTGTGAACCCAGTCAGAGCAGCAGCTTCGGGTGTGAAAGGGAGTTGGAGCCAGATGAGTCCTGAGCCCCTGAGATGCAGAAGGGCCAACTCCCCCTCTTCACACTCTCCTCCACCTGCCAGGGTCCGAGAGCTGAGAGGAGGGGCTCCGTCCTGGGGTGTTCTGTGACTCTCCCTGAGCCCTCTGGGGACCCAGGAGCTTGCGCCCCAGTGAATGGGAAGCAGGCACCTCTGATCCTGCCCTGGGGAGAGGCCTCCTTGGAGGGCGGGGCCCCCTCCCTCCCTAGGCTCCTCCCCTGGTGTGGGGGAGGGCCGCTCACTCACTCTGCTTGGACCAGGCCCTCCACAAGCAGAAGGGGATGAAGGCGACGATGATGAGGACGATGGAGCCCAGGACGACCCCGACAATCAGGTAGGGCAGGTCGCTGGAGCGTGCCACCATGGCCCCCGTGCCCACCGGCCGCTCCATGGTCTCAGGGGGTGGCAGCTGAGGTGGAGCCAGAGTTGGGGGTGGGAGTCCGCCAGGCTGACCAGACTTCCGAGCTGCAATTGTGAACAAAACTCCCATCAGCATCTATTTCTCTGACATTTCTTTCCCAACAAACAAATATCCCGATCCCATGGGTGTGGGAAACGGGGCCCCGAAACCCTTCATTGGGTGAGTGTGGTGTCCCAGCTCAGCAGGACCTTGGCATCTAACGTGACACTTGGTATTACCGAGATCTGAACCTTGTGTTTCAAAACACAACCAGAGGTTTGTGAGCCAAGCCTGGAGCCAGGCTGGGTGCTCTGGGCAGCAGGGTGTGGGGGTTTCCTGAAAGAGGAGCTGGGGAACTTCAGGAAGAGAGTGTAACAAATGCACGAAACCAGCAGAAGAACTGGGAAAGGAAGAATTCACCCACGGACTTGCTCTTCCTGGCAGGGTAAGGGATGCGGAGGACCAGGCATGAGCCCGAGCCGCAGAGCAGGATAGGTGTGTTGGGTGGGACTCCCTGGGGCAGACAGTATCTGGGAAACGCTGATTCCAAGGTATCAAGGTAGGATGGTGAACTCCTCGGGGTTTGCTATCAAGGTGCATCTGACATTGTTAACCCCCTTCTCCGCCGTCCCCTGGCCTTTCTGATACTGTAGCCTCCTGCTGTCCCCGGCCTCTGACGGCCGCTCCTCATCTCTCCTCCCGCGCTCTCCTTTCTGGCTTCTCCTCAGACCCTGGGAGGTCTTCCTGGTCCCTGTCGGTCGGCACTCTGTGTACTCTCATCTGTGCCCATGATTTCAACCTAGTGACACTTCCTCAGAAAAGAGACCCAAACCCATCCCTTCTCTTCACCTGTACTCCACACCCTGTTCTCGCCCGCCCCTCGGCCTGTTCCTGCATAGTCACCAGTGACCCCTCTCAGCAAACAAATGCAACAATGGCCCTCCTACAGCCCACAGGGCCGTCTCCCCTCCTTCCAGGCCCATGTACTGTAACCACCCGGAGGTCCTTGCAGGCTTGTCCAGTCCCCTAGGCCGCCCCCTCCTCAGCCACCCAGGATACAGTCCTTCCAGAAGGCCGGCGTGAAACCCTTGTGAGGGCTCTGTTCTTTGCCCTGGGCATTCTGATACAGGACCTTTGGCCATGGCTGTATCTGCCCCTCACTGCACTGTACACGACAGGAGAGGGCAGGCAGTGCACACTGCAGGCGCTCTGTATTTGCTAAGTGATGGGAAGCAGTGCACAGCTGGAGAGAGAGGTTGCCAATGAAGGGAAATGGGTTTTCTTGTCTCTAGTCTATTCCTTGGTGATCTCCTGAGTTTGTTCTTTGCAATACACCTGCTTTATACACTTTCAGTATTTGCAAAAAGGAGACAGTATCTATCCACGTGACCAATGTGAAAATAAATTCTTATTATGTGAATATGTTTAACATGTTTTAATAAAGAGAAAGAGACTGGGCTTGTAATTGGACAAACATGGCTCAAAGTGTGCTCTACCACTAACTGTCTGCATGACCTTGGTCAAGGTATATCATTTCCTTTCCTGTCTCATGGGGTTGTAGTTAATTAAGTAAATCAACCAATGTTAGCATCAAATGTTATCATAGGAATAAAGTGCTTACAGAAAGTTTCCAACCTAAGAGTGGGTTCCACTCCATGAGTTCATGTATGAGTGAGTTCCCAGGTTCCTGTAGCCCTCATGTAGCAAGCCATCCATACTTAATATGAGGCGCAAGCAAATGAAAGGTCAAGAATGACAAAGTTTAGGGGTACCTGGAAAATAAGGAGTCTTCCTGGGGAAGAGACACCCAGCAAAGCACACGGAACAGAGGCGGGCAGAGAACCCACAGACCTCACCTTTGGTTTCACAGATCATCACGTTGCTGAACTCACTCTCGCCGCCCTCATTAAAGCACTGCATCTTAATGTCATAGGAGGTCTCCGGCTGCAGGTGGTTGATGGAGTGCCAATATCTATCCCCTGGGAGAGAGAATCAGTCACACCTGGGGACATGGATCTGGTTTGCCTGGTCTCCACGGGCAGTCAGACTCAGGGCTGGGTGGTGGGGCTGCTGCCATGAACGGCCCCATCATCTCTTGTCCCATCACCATGGGAAGGAACCGTGTGGGTTTATGAACTCGATGACCCCAAGTGTGTCATGAAAGAGACAATGATATGGGGCACAGATGCGGTGTGTCACAGCAGCCCAGGTTTTACACCTTCACCAACACCGAGACCCCCGTGCCAACAGAGGAAACCAAATCACACAAAAGTGTTTCTCACCTTCCACCATATCCTTCTTGTAGTCACTGTCATTGTCACTGTCTGTGGGCCGGTAATAGATGTAGAAGCCATGGATTGGGGTGTTGTTGTTACTTGCTGGGATGTACTTAGGGAATGGAGAAGAAACACGTTGACAGGGGAACAGAGGGATTACCAGGTGTGGCCACGGGGGATGGGAATTTCCCCCAGCCTAGAATTCAAAATTCACTGGGGGACCCCGGCAGACATTTCTGATGACATCCCCAAAGCTCTCTGGAGAATACTGTATTCAGCCCAGAGGTCCCCCAGCCTTTGGAGACAAGAAACAAACTGCCATTTCCCAAAGAGTTAAATCCCCTCTGAGCCTGCCTGGGTGGGGATGACGACAGATGGACAGACACACTTAAGGGAGGTCGCTTAGAGGAAAGGCTGGGGAAGACAAGTGGTTCCTTCTTGCCCAACACGAGCTCAGCCCATCTCCCCATGCAGTCTATGCAAGGCCACATACCATCCACTTGAGCATGATGGTGGTCTCATTGACGGCGTCGGTGAAGGTGATGTACGGGCCCGCCACGGGCCGCTCGTAGAGGCGGCCGCTGTAGCCCGACACCACGTACGGCTGGGAGGGGGCGCTGGGCTCGCTCTCCCCCAGCATGTTCAGAGCCCGGACTCGGAACTTGTAGGAGGTGCCTGGTGAGAGAGACACTCACTGATGCCAGGAGCTGGGAAACACCTTGTGACTTCCTCACAGCTCGTTCAGGCCCTGGACAGAGGGGTGGTCTTCTGGGCAGACCTCCCCCAAAAGCAAACCCCAAAGGACTCATGAGACTTCCCACCCTCATCAGAAAGGGAGAGAGAGGGCTTGTGGAACTGAGGTACCACTGAGAGCATCCATGGGAGCCTAGAGGTGGGTGGAGGATGAGCAGTGAGAACCCCCACAGCTCCCGTTCTCCTCTTGGTGGCCAGGGGGCAGTGCGGGGGAGGGGTGGGCGGATGGGGACAGGAACAGTAGGTCAGTGGCCAGGCCCCTACCTTTCTCTAGGCCCGTGATCTCCACTGAAAGCCTGGACGGAGGGATGGCGCTGGTGGCTAGAATCCAGTCCCCCACTTTCTTCAGCTTCTTGTACTCCACACGGAAGGACTGGATCGGGAAGCCACCATTCCCACGGGGAATCCAGGTCACAAACACTGATGTCTCCGAGGCCATGGAGATAGTGGGCCTGTCTGGAGCTTCTGGGGCTGAGGGAAACCATCCACGAGGGAGGAAGGAGCAGGAGAAAGACACAGTGAGAAGATGGTCATGTTGCAACCTGACTTGGCCTCTTCCTGATAGGAACCTGTTCCTCCCCACAGCCTCCCCCTGGTGGCTGCACTGGGTCTCCTGGGGTCACCTGGATGGGTCACCTGGATGGGTCTCCTGGGGTCACCTGGATGGGTCACCTGGATGGGTCACCTAGGGGCCTTCTCCAAGGAGGAGCCCGTGGGCTAAGACTACTGAAAGCCATCCTTCTGCCGGGTCAGAGCGGGAGGAGCCAAAGGCCACCTCCTCTCCCCTCCACTGCCTCTGCACCCACAGGGCCAGCAACCCCAGTACTGGACTCCGGGGTTTTATCTGAAAGGTTTCAATCTGTACTTCTTCATTGTGGGGAGATGCCAGGAAGAACCAAGAGTCCATTTGTCCTTCAGCAGTGAGCCTGAGGCTGTGGGCCTGGTTCCGGTTATGAGCACGCATCACGCCTACCCCTGGGGGCTGCTGGGGGCTTACGGGAGAGGCGGCCGTGGTCTGGCTGGCTGCTGCTCTGGGGGCTGGCTCCAGGGTCGTCTCTCTGGATCTGCTGCTCCTTGCTGGCCATGATTTCAGGTTTGGGCCGCCGTCCTGGGTAGAAACGGGTTGAGCTCAGCCAGGGAGGGAGCACAAGGTATTAGGTCTCCCTCTCCACAGAGTGCTTTCTGCCAGGGGGTCTGACGAAGAGATGCAAGTAATGCAGGGCAGTGGAAGTGGGGTCTGATCTCCGCTCCGCCTGAGGGGCGCCAGAGGGGCTGGCTGGTGGCACTCCCGCTGAGAGGTGGGGCCTCAGCCGGGGCACACAAACCACAGGGGCAGGCACTGGAAGGGAGGTGCGTGGTGGGACAGGGGGAGGATTTTCTCAGGCCCATGGGAACCCCAAGCTGGGGCAACGACTGACCCTTACCCGTTCGGAAGGTGACCATGGCTGTCTGGCCTTCGCCTGCACAGTTGTAAGCTGCCATCTCCACTTCATACAAGCTCCCGGGGTCCAGTCTGGTGAGGGTCAGGCGGTGCTGGTTGGCTGGGATGCCAGAGATGGTCCAATCATCAGAGGCGTTTGTGACCTGCTGGAGAAGGTGGCTGGTTATAAGGACCGGCCTCTGGCCGGGAGCTCTTGGTGGCTGTGGTTTGCAAGAAAAGCAGACGTAAGCCGAGAGGGCAGGAAGGTGGGTCGGGGGAGAACGGGGCAGGTTGGGGGAGCGGTGGAGCTGCAGAGTGCAGACTGGGCCTTCCAGCTCTAGGACAGTATACCAGGTGTACCGGTTAATAATGCGGATTTTTTTTCAATAGATGGAGTTACACATACTAGAATGTTGATATGTATGTGATTTGATATGTATGCTATTCTGTTGTATTGACAGCAAGTTTCAAAACTTCATATGTCAAATTTGCTGAAGGTGTTAACATCATAGATATTTTTACACTTAAAAATGTCGAATTTCGTGCCAAAAAAAGAGCATTTGTGGGAAGTTTTAATTCATTATTTTGAAGAAAAGTGCTGCTGAAAGTTATCGTATATTTTGGGAAGCTTATGGTGAACATGCTCCATCTCAAGATACTTGTGAACGCTGGTTTAAACACTTTACAAGTGATGATTTCGATGTGAAAGACAAAGAACGTCCAGGTCAACTGAAAAAGTTTGAAGACCAACAATTACAAGCATTATTGGATGAAGATTCGTGTCAAACTCAAAAACAACTTGCAGAAAGATTAAACGTTGCTCAGCAAACAATTTCCGATCATTTACAAGCAACGGGAAAGATCTTAAAAGAAGGAAAATGGGTGCTACATCAACTGAACAAAAGACAAATGGAAAACCAAAAAGTTATCAGTAAAATGTTGCTTCAATGGCACGAAAGAAAGTCTTTTTTGCATCGAATTGTGACTGGCGATGAAAACTGGATTTATTTTGAGAATCTCAAATGCACAAAATCATGGGTTGATCCAGGTCAACCATCAACATCGACTGCAAGGCCAAATGGCTTCAGAAAGAAGACAATGCTCTGCGTTTGGTGGGATCAGGAAGGTGTGGTGTATTATGAGCTGCTAAAACCAGGTGAAACTGTTAATACTGATCGCTACTGACAACAAATAATCTATTTGAGCCACGCTTTGATCATAAAATGACCAGAATGGGCCAGAAGACATGGCAAAGTAATTTTGCTTCATAATAATGCACCATCACACACTTCAAAACCAGTTAAAGACACGTTAAAAGATCTTGCCTGGGAAGTATTAACCCACCCCCCCATATAAACCAGACCTTGCTCCTTCAGATTACCACGTGTTCCGATCGATGGCGCACACACTTTCTGAGCAGCACTTCAAAACGTACGAAGAACTGGAAAATTGGGTCTCTGAATGGTTTGCCTCAAAACAAGAAAAGTTCTATTGGGACGGTATCCACAAATTACCTAAAGATGGGGGAAATGTGTAGCTAGCGATGGACATTACTTTGAATAAAGCACTTTTGATGTTTCTCTTGAAATCATCGTGTTTTCTTTGATTACAAAATCCGCATTATTAACCGGTACGCCTGGTAGTCAGGCTCCCTCCTCTCTCATCTAATGATCCCATCAAAGCAAACCCAGTGGGGAGGCTCAAAAGGCCTCACTGACATTGCTGAGAATTCCTCCCAAGACCTCCTCTCTTTTTCTGAAAACCTCATTTCCCTTTCTTCCTCCTTGCTCTATTTAAAGCAAACAGTTTATATTCTAACTAGTAGCCCATTTGCAGGAAAATCCTGCAAGCGGCTGTTGCGGCCGCGTGCGCTGCCGCGTGCGCTGCCGCCGCCTTTGCGGCCACCGCACCTGCACCTGCTCGCCACTGCCGCCCGCCCTGCTCCGCCCCGTTCCACCCCGCTCCGCCCCGCCCGGGCTTTCCCTCTGGCAGCCACCTTGCTTTCCGCTTTTCCTCCCTCTTCCTTCTAAGTTGTCTTCAGTCTTCACTCCTCCCTCTCTCAGCGTATGCAAATTAACCGCCATCTTTGTTGGGTAATTTGCATACTCGCCCTGATTGGTTGGTGGGTGTGGCTTTGGCTGGTGGGCATGGCTTGGGCGTAGCAAAGGTGTGGTCAATTTGCATATTACTATTTTATTAGGTAGGATAAGATGAGGACGATGGTAAAAGTAGCAGCACCAGTAGAAATGGCCGCATTTGCTGAGCATTTACCAGGTGCTAGGCATGGAGCTGAGCACTTCATATATGCTATACAGTGCTTTCGTGACAACAGCCCGAGAGAGAGGAGTAATTTGCCAAAGGCCACATCCCCAGTGAGCGTGTGCTCACAATCTTAACCTCTTGAGAAAGAAAACCAACCTGGGAGCCAGAACTTCTTGGGTTCGATCCTGGTTGTCCCTCTCACTAGCTGTGTAACATAAGCAAGTTCCCTAACCTCTCTGATCCCGAGGCTTTTCATTTGTAAAATGAAGCAAATAAGGCCTCTCAGGTGATTCTGAAGATTAAATTCGGTGATTTGTGTAAATTGTTGAGATTTGAACTGGGCGGACAGGAGGTTCCCAACAAATGGCTGGGCCTTCTCCCGACTGCCCCACACCCTCAGCTCTGTGAGGTTTTTGCCTTCTCAATCCTTTTTTCTGCTCCTGCCCTCAGTCCTTGCTCAGAACTTAAAAAGGGTGGATGAGTTGTCAGGATTATGGATGAAGAGTAACGGCGTCACACTCCCAGCTCTTTAAAGAATAAACAACAACAAAGGCGCTTCAGGCTCCTCGGGGCAGGGCGATGCTCCCTCTCAGCCACCCCACCTTCCAGGACAGACCTAACTGCGGGCGGGCGGTGCACGTCTCAGAGAGCCTGCTGGAGCCCGAGGTGTGGTTTGCTGAAGGAACTAAACAGCTGCCAGGAAAGCTCTTAGTCCCAAGAAGAATATTCCAAAGTAGAACAAGCCCTGCTATTCACGGGCCAGGCAGGGCCTGGGCTCATTAATGTCAGGCTTCCAGGATTTGTTCCAGGGGTAGAAGATTTTACAAACTGAGAATCCCCGGTGGTGCTGGAAACCAAACACAGTAGCCAGGGTCTGCAGATGCACCAGGAAATGAAACCACTCCACCGTGTGAAAAGGGGGAAAAGCACGGAATGGTTCGCAGGCTCCAGCAAGAGAAGGGGGCTGAAGAAACCACCCAAATGCTGGTATTTTTTATTTCCAAATTCTTTCTGATGTGATGATCTTGAAGACATGTTAGTCCCAGAAGAAAGGAACTGCTCCGGGGACATCATTTCTGCCGTGGCCGTGCGCACCTAGACTCCGTGGCTGGCTCGATAGAATCGAGGCCCAGTGGGCAGTGTGTGCTCACTCCCCAGGCCTGGCCTCACACTGCCACTGGGACCAGAAATGAAAATAAGAAATGGAACGGTCATCAGTCACTGTCTCACACACACCGAGAGGGTGGATGCCGCTCCAGCCTGGCATTTCCGGATCACCATGCATGGCTTTTGCCAGCCTGCCTCCTGGCGAGGCGGTTTGGTGGCCACCTCTTGGCCTGAAAAATATTATTCTTGCTCTCATACTGGTTCCCATCTCCTGGGGACCATGAGCGTTGGGCCTGCCCTGATCTTTGTCTACAGCTCCGAGGTGGAGGTGTCCAGTTACACAGAGAAACAAGGATTAGGACCAGCCCTGCCCCGTAACCTGGGCTGAACAATGCTGCTGTTTGTTAAGAACGTATTCACCCCCTTTGCTGGCTGGCAACAAAGAGGCCAGCAGGCTGAGCATCAGTAAGAAACTGCCTGCCCCCACCTGGGAGGCAGCTTTGCCCGAGGTGTCTTTCTGACCCCCTCAGAGTCTCTGTGGACTTGTCCTGAGCCGAGGTCTCCTGAGCACATCAGGGGGACAGGCACAGAGGGGCCGCAAGTCCAGCGGGGGAAACGGCTTCTGTACAGCCAGACTTTCCTCCACGCTGGGCCGGCTTTGGTTTTTGTTTTTGGAGGGGGAAGAAGAGTTGATAAACTCTTTTAGTTCCATGTTCATATATTTTCCAAATTCTTCTTCCAAGTGCACACAGCACTTTCATAAGCAAAAAAATAGGAATGCATAAGAAAGTCTAGCATTATAACGCCTTATTTATCAAGTAAGATGTTTAAAAATCCACTTGAAAACAATAGTTGCCTACTGTCTAATGACCTTAGAGAGAAGGTAGCATGCACGTGGGACGATGAGAAACGGATTGCCAGGACATCCTCCTGCAGGGAAGTGCAGGTTCAGAGCAGGTGAGAATGCAGCCCTGAGTGAGGATAACAGCCTGGGGACCCTTTGCTGCTTCACAGGTCACAGTGTCCAGGACGACGGGCTGGAAGGCTCCGTCCCGTACCCCATCAGCCCCAGAGTCCTTCCTGACAGCTCCCCAAACACCACGGGGACAGACTCCCCTCTGTCAAGGTCTGAACAACTCGATGTGCTTCCAGCTCCAACGCCTGCTTGTCAAACCCAAGACACGAGTCTGAGAACTGAGGGTGCTTTATAGGCCTTAGAGAAAATACTGTTCACAAATGTTTGTTTTCCTGGCTTAGAGCTCGCTCACCATGCCCGGGTTCCTGCAGGTACGCACCCAGCAGAGCTCAGCTTGGTTCAAAAACAAACCAACATCAACAACAAATGGCAGAGGGAGGAGGGGAGGGCCGGGGATGTTAACAGGGAGACTGCCGCTCCCTCTGGGACTAGAAGCTGGTGGTGGTAGCTTCTGGGAAGCCTGTGGATGAAGCCCAGACCCGGAGGCAAAGGCACAGCGTTTTCCTGGGTCTCATGGGTCCCAAATGCCCAGCACCACCCTCTTCCTGGAGGTGGTAGGAAAGCACCCTGGAGGAGGCGGGAGGTCGTGACCAGCAGTGGGGTTGGCAGTCCAGGCTGCGGCGGGAGCTCAAGGGGAGGGAGAGAACAGAGACCCCCACCCAGCCTGAGAGGGGGTGGGCACAATGCCAGGCACCCTACCTTGCGGTGTTTCACCTCATAGTAGAGGATTGGTGCCCGGCTGCCACCCTCATGCCGAGGCCGCCACACGAGCTCATAAGAGTCAGTCTTGGAGGTCCTGGGTGAGCTGAGGATGATGGGCGCCTCGGCGGGCGCCACCTGCCCTTTCTCTCCTGGGCACTGCGGGGAAGCTGGCTGCACCGACGCTGGAGGCCTCGGGAGCCCTGGGTGCCCCCTCAGCATCTGGTCGGGGCTTCTGGGTCTGGAGGGTGGCACGGGAAGTGTGGCAGTGTCCAGCTTAGCATCGGGCCACGGCCTCAGGGTTGTGCCTGGCGCAGGGAAGAGAAGGAAGAGGGTGTTAGTCCCCTGGTCACCTGCTGAGCTGTTGCCCCCGTGGAGAAAAAAGTCAGAGAGAAGACCTGCTGGGCAGGAAGAGCCCTCAGCGCAGGACTGACGTGGCCATGGGCCCACTCACAGGCTCCGCGGAAGAGAGGGTCATGCCCCTGCCCTCCAGTAGGGAAAGGCAGTCTGGTGCCCCACGTCCAGGCTTCTTGCCGTGGCTCAGGCGTGACAGGCAAGCGTGTCTGCAACCTGTTTGTTCCTGACTCCACATCTGAAGTGAACTATCTATTTGCTCCTGGGGTGCAGGAACGCCGTGCCCTCTTTCTCACGTCTAACACTGGGGCTGGGGGCATGCCCCTCACTGTGCGGTCTTAGCACCTCGGCACACACGGGCCTTTTCCTTCTCCCCCGCACTGACCTGGAAGTGGGAGATGGAACGCCAACTGTAAACGCCCCTGAGAAGCTGAGGAGTCACGGCAACACTTCCTTCAGGGCAGGGAGCGTCCACAGACTCCGCCACCCGAGCTTTTCCTCTGCCTGCCCCACGGGGGGCTGGCATCTGACAATGACGACTTAGCATTTCATTCCCTGTCACTGTACTTTTCTACAATGATTTCCTTTGCAAATTTTATCTCCTCCATGAAAAAAATTCCTGAGGCTAAGTTCTGTGTTTGTTTCTCTGTATTCCCCAGGCTACCTAGTCCAGTGCTGAGCACAGTCACTGCTCAATTGCTACAGGTGTTAATGGAAATGAATCAAGCTAACGACACACTTGTTTTCCTTTACTCCAGAGGAGGGGTTGTCAGACTGGGTTCCATGGAACCCTATGAACCCACAGATCATATAAAACAATTAAAAGGTGTTTTTAAATTATAATACAACAGCTAAATGGGTCATTTTGCCTAGTGAAAATCTGCACTTCTGACTTTTTAGTAAGTTAATACAAATTTGAACTTATAACTGAAAGCCACTTTTATTGGTTTTACACATTGGGGTTCCTTTTTTAGATTCCCCTGGAGAGAAGGGTTCTGTGAGTATTCAGCTCCCCTCTCCCTCGTGCCGCACTCACCTGGCCTGGCGGTCCTCAGCTGGACCACGGCGTGGGCACTGCCCACTTCGTTCTCGGCCATGCACTGGTAGACGCCTTCGTCCTCAGGCCCCACGCTGACCACTCGCAGGGCCCTACGGGACAGCCGGAGGCGCTGGCTGGGGGTGAGGGGCACGGCGTTCCTCAGCCACAGCACTGAGGGCGGGGGGTTCCCGCGCACCTCACAGGTGAGCTTGGCACTCTGGCCCCACGGGATGACCAGCTGGGACAGCTCCACAGTGACCTCGGGGGGTTCTGCCGGGAAACCAGAGCAGGGGTTAGAGGGGCGGAGTCGCCCCGTCCACGCCAGGCAGGCTGGGGGCTCTGCAGTCAGGAAAGCTCCCTCTTTCCCCGGGCTGTTGACAGAGGTCTCCGTCTCCGCCATCAGAGCCACCAGGAAAGGGCACAGAGGGGCAGTCAGCCCCTCTACCCTAGTCCCTGGGATCCAGGATCTCCACCTCTCAGTACTCCTGTCACTCACTCCGCACGTGACCTCTCAGAAGGCACGTGACCCTGAGCCTGGGGTTAGGAGCTTCTAGAAAGGCCAAGCAGACCAAAGAGAAGGTCCAGGAGAAGGAGTCGGCAGGAGACACTCACCAAACACCTGGACGTTGTAGAGAATGGCCGCTGCCCCAGGCTCCCCGACCCCGTTGTCGGCCATGCAGCGGTAGGTCCCCGAGTCCTCCTCGCTGGTGGTGTCGATGAGGAGGTTGCTCAGCAGGAAGCGCGTCTTGTTGTAACCCGCGACACTGGACCCATCCTTGGCCCAGGTGACCCGCGGAGGCGGGATCCCACTGGCCACACACTCAAGGATGAGACTGTGGCCTTTCGTGACGATGATGGTCTGGGCCTCTGGGGGGTAGATGATGCGGGCGGCCTCGGCCGTGGAGCCTGGAGGGGGAGGGGGGAAGGACAGCGTGTGGGACCAGGACTTGGTGTGGAGGACCCCTTCTGTGCGATCTTGGGCGGCCCAGACCCAGGAGGCAGTCCCAGGGGTCACGGATTTGGAACCAAATAGCCTTCAGGAGCTCATGACCTACGTAAAGTGGGGCCAGTTACTTAATTCCCTTCGGCCTTGGTTTTCCTATGAGAGACAAGGACTTCCTGCAGGAGTTGTTAAAGAAAGAGACTGCAGCAGCGCAGAATCCGGGCCAAGCGTATGTGGGGGTAGCTGTGTGTGGGAGGAGAGAAGGATGAGGGGTGGCCAGAGGTACACCTAAATGGTGCAGGTTTTTTTCCTGCTCGCACCCAGTAAGGGACTCTAAGACAGGATGAGATGGGATACACGAATCCCCACGCTCGGGTCTCAGAGCCCAGGTGTCTCCCACAGTGTGAGCAGCATCTCCCGTGAGCATGTTGCTGAGATGAGCAGGGCCTGTGGTTTAAAGATGAGCATTTCTCCTATTGTGAGGCCCCCCAATCAACTACTTCACTAGGCTCTCAGCTGAGGAAGCAGCCAGCCACCCCTTTACAACGCGGGGGGCGAGACCGGGCAGAACTCATTGAAAGGCATGTTGCTCTCCAACGTGCCATGGTCCCCGGGACCTCCAGGTAGCATGCTGACCATGTGCGATTTTGCTTTACGTGCCAACCAGGGACAGACCAGGTTCTGTACCACCTGAAACTCATACAGCTTGGGAAGCCGTCTTAAAGGAAAAGAATACAAAATTACAGATACTCAATTGGGCGGGTGAGGAACCACTGAAATTTTGCTTCACTCACTTCACAGTAAATCTGCCTTTGGTGCCCACCCTAAAACCTAACTCCACCTTCAATGTTACTCCATGGAATCCACAGGGATTCAGAAAGAGCCTGGCGCCCAGAAGGCGCCCAGCAAACGCAGCTGTTCTCTCATAAATGGGGGACGGGGGACGGTGTGGGCCTCCACGGTTTTCACCCGGGGGAGGTGTGGGGCAAACCCCTCAGTGCAGACTGGTGGGCTCCACACGGGCACCAGGCAGCACTGGTGCCCGTGTGGAGCCCACACATCCCCGCCATCCCCTCCTCTGAAAGTTGCACATGCACGAAAGCTCTCCACAGGCACAGTGAGCGGGGGGTGGGAAGGGTGGGGGGGTTGTGGTGTCCCCCACAGTGCTCTGAGGTGAGTGAGCAGGAGGCACAGCCCCTTTGAGCCAAGCCCGAGGGCTGGGCTGTGAGAGGTGGGCGCTTCGGGAGGTGCCCCCATCCCGGCCGAGTCCTGGATGCCCCACTAGCTGGAGCCCCACAACCCTCACCCCCACACCTCGGGGAACCCCAGGCCCCCCCCTCCCCCCCCAAGCACCCAGCCCCGCCCTCCACCAGGGAGGCCCCGCCCCTTACGGCGCACGCGCAGCCGGTCACTGGAGCCCGAGGTCTTCACTTCTTGGGTCACCGGGTTGTAGGCGGCGCACTTGTACATCCCCTCGTCCTCCTGGCTGGCGTTCACGATCTGGAGGTTCCCCGACGGCATGATCAGGTAGTTACCTGAGGAAAGAACAGGAAGGGAACATGGGTGAGTTTGGGCCTAAAACACTTACACCCAACAGGTCCCACAATGGGGCGGGGCAGGAGCCAAGAGCTGTACCCCTGAGTCCCAGCAAGCCCACCCCGCAAATGCTCTTCTCCCATAAAACCTGGAAGCCAGGGGGACAGAATGCCAGGGAATGGAACAACTAAGGAACCAGCTAGTAACTGGCTGGTAACTCCCCCAGGTTGGTCCACAGATACAGGGAAGAGCATTTCGCACGTAAGGAAGCTGGGCGAAAGGCAGCAGCACCTGGGGTCGGCCCGACCTGGACTCAGGCTTTGGACCTGCCTGTACTGACGGTGTGACCCCGGGCACAGATTTTGTTCCCTTGTTTGTAAAGTGGCCCCCCGTGTGCTGCCTCAGCCGCCCTCAGGCTGGAGGGGCCCGCTGCACACCTGGGAGCCGAGAGGTCATGCCCAGAGGAGGGAGGGCTTTCACTTCAGAACCGCCCATCCGCCTGTCAGTCACAGCTCTGAGCCACCTCACTACTGAATTTCTGCAACCGGGGAGAACATTCCGACCCCAACCCAACGCTCTGCTGCGGAAGCCCTCCCCCCCTCTGCATCACTGGCCTGCTGGGCTGTGTGCTCTGGGCCAGGGGTGCCAGGGGGACCTGGGGGGGTGGGAGAGGCGGGCAGGGCTGGGCTCAACTTCTCTCAGCAGGAGATAGGCTCACGCTGCTGGACACACCAGTAGTGTCCAGCTTCCTGGCAGGCGGATCACTGGCCCTCCTCTCTGAGCTGCTGGTGGCCTGCCCTGGGAGTCGGGGTATCCCTGTACCCCGGGCTCACTGAGCCTGGCACCGCCTGCCCCGGGGTATGAGCTACTTAGGCAAATATCAGACAGAATAGGGAGAAGCTCTGACCCCTGTGGGCTGGGCAGGCTTCCTCTAGGGCAGTGGTCGGCAAACTGCAGCTTGCGAGCCACATGCAGCTCTTTGGCCCCTTGAGTTTTTAGCAAAGGCCAGCTTAGGAGTACCCTAATTAAGTTAATAACAATGTACCTACCTATATAGTTTAAGTTTAAAAAATTTGGCTCTCAAAAGAAATTTCAATCGTACTGTTGATATTTGGCTCTGTTGACTAATGAGTTTGCCGATCACTGCTCTAGGGGCCACTCCCGGCTCCTGCTGGGGACGGTACAGATCAATGTTCTTCCCGCAGTCGCCACGTATTTCTGAGGGGCAGGACTCGAGTTTTTGCCCTTTCAAGAAATAGTTTTCTGTATTTTCTATAATGAACATACATTTCTTTCATAACCAGAAAAAGTTAAAATATTTTAAAATGTATGTATTTTTAAAGTTACACATTTGAGCTGTGGGGTCCAGTCAGTAGGGTCTACTTGGCCTAGTGTGCAGGGTCAGTTGTGGATGAAGCATCCTATCCCCCCAACTGGTACTCGGGGGACCACAGCTCGGCCCCCCTGAGATGGCTGCATTACCAGGAAAATGGGGACAGGGAGAAACTCAAGTTCCGTAAGAGGATTGCTCTGCCATGTGGGGACGAGCTGCACCTCCCACCCTGCAGCTGCGGGAATGGCTGGGTTTGCCGGCAGCCTTTCCGTGTCTGCCTGGTGGCCGGCAGCTCACATGGGGGAAATCTGGACCCTGTGCTGACAGCCCTGACCAAATGGCGCAGCTCAGCAACATCGTCCCGGGCCTCAAAGAGCAAAGACACTCCTCACGACAGGGCGGAAGACCTCCATAAGGGAGCCAGCCCCTTCAGGCTCCTATAGGGCTAAATAGCAAGGCCAAAGACAGCTGACCAACATGAGGAGGCAGTGGTCAGGGGTGGCCAGCTTCCCCCCCGGCCTTGGCCTCTGGGCTCCTGCTTGCTCACCTCTGGATGCCTCCAGCCACTCCTGTTTGACACTGTATCGGACCTGGGCTTTTGGGTGGCTCTCAGGAAGGTGGCAGGCAATGACCGCCGTGTTCCCCTCATCTACTTCAATCACATGCTGCACGTCTAACTTGAAGTCCTGGAGATCTGTGGAGAGAAGGGGGGTGCCGGTTGGGCCTCGATGGAGGAGACATGCAATGTTCCAGGGTGGCTTGTGTCTCCGTGTCTTTAGTCACAATAAACAGCTGTAAAACCTCACATTGGGGGCTCTCTGTGAGTCCTTCCTCTACCTTTGTTGTCTAGGGGAGTTTAAAGGATGGAATGTGTGGCCCTCATCACTGCATGGGAATTCAACTTGGTACATATGAGCTGTAGGGCGGGGGTGGACATAGAGATTCCTTCAGGAGGTGCCTGTGATGCAGACCAGCCTCTGTTACACTGAGACATGGGGGCGAGCTGACCAGGCCCACTGGCCCTACTAAACCTGGTCAGGGTCAAGGCACAAATGCCCTGGCAGAGCTCAGCTAATGGAGACCCAGGGAACAACAAAAGAGAATGCTGATGTCTCCTCCAGTTCAATAATGGCCTTCCCTGGTTCTTCTCAGACATCCACAGTGAAAAGTGAGAGGCCCAGAATTTCGCTCGGTTACTAAGCATGGTTCTAACCGGGGTCGTTCCTGCTACCCAGGAGCTATACTCTACATCAAGCATGTTAAACTCGCGGCCCACGGGCCGCATGCCTCGTTCATTTGGCCTGTGTTAACCTTTGAGTTTGACATGCTTGCTCTACATCATGGCTAATACCTTCTCAGGGCTGGGGTGGGGAGCTGTGGATGCCCCCAGGGTTTCTAAGGCAAAGAGGGGTCTCCCTGGTGTGGCTTAATGGCAGCGGGATACAAGGGAGCCGAGGGCCCTGACACCAGGCTGCAGGCCCTGGCAGCACAGTGGCTTCTCTCCTGGCTTGGCACGCTGGCAGGAAGACTGGGATCTAAACTGAGAGAGGATGGAGGTCCATCTGGAACAAGAGCCGGATGCTTGCCAATCAATCCAAGAGTCCAAACCACAGAACTGTCTCTGTAGGAGCCGAATCACTGATGCTGCTGAACAGAATGGGCCATTTGTGCAACAAAACCACATTCCAAATTCGGTTTTCAGAACTGCAGCTGAATTTAACTTGAGAGAGGAAATAAGACGAATGGAGAGGAAGATAAGAGAGATGAAAATATTTACCCACTCCTCACAATGGGACTTAGAAAACACCCTCGAGGCATCCTCACTGACTGCTGACCACACCACCTCTGCTCAGCTCCTGAGAACGATACCGTCGGAGCTGACCACAGGACCCACCTGCCGCTGTTGTTTCCACTGAAGACCCAGAGAAGGCCACAGGAGCAGGCGGAGTCAGGTTTCTGACAGGAGAGGTAATTACTGAAAACAACTGTGGCCAAAGGAGAGCCTGGTGACTGAGGCACTCAGCCGGCTCAGGAGCTTCCCACTCAATGGAACGTTCCAGAAGCTCTCAGTCAAGCCAGGGCAGGAGGGTCCTTCTGTTTCTATGAAAGGATCCCTGTCCCTTTGATCACTATATCAGATTGTGAACCGTTTAGGGGCAGGGCCACGTCTTCACACATGTGTTTTCTGAACCTAACCTAGGCCTGGCCCAAGCAGATGCCCAGTGATGCTGAAATGACTGAAAAATGACCGTCTCGGAGCTGGCCCCTCCGCCAGGTACAAGGGGCCCGTTTGTTGCCTGTGAACTCGGATGTGCTAGCTGAGTTGGCCTACATTGTGAGCTCAAGGATAAGGGCCTAGCACGGCCCATGTCCTATGAACCTTTTATCCAAGTGTGGTCAACCTTTTATCTAAGTGTGGCTATTTTGAAAATAGAACGTTCCTTTTGAGGTTACTTCCGGGGTCACAGGAAAGTGGTAAAATAGGTCCAATAAATGCGGAGTAAGACATGTGTGCTGTCCACGGAGTGGTGTGGCAAAACTAATGGCTGACTGCCCAGTTCATTTCTCTTACTCCACTTCCTTCTCCAGGCCCACGTGACGCCTGTGGATCAAGGAAGGCCAGCCTGACGGTCCCTTCCTTTGGGTGGGGGACCTGAACGTGTGCTTTCTGAGGACGTCCATTGTTAGTTTGAGGCCTTCTGGGCTTGAAAAGAATGGTCTCATCGTCATTTAATTTTGTGTGCATGATATCCGACCCTAACTAAGTTGTAAACTTCAAGTGGGCCGTCTGTTTTGCACTCCACGCCTCCAACTCCAAGCCCCACTGCCCAGTATGCAGGATACAGCAAGTGCTCGCTAACCCTCATTGAATACATAGGGAGGCTGAGCCAAGGCCAGCTGCACAGGGCCCTATGCTTGGGGTCCATGCTTGGCTGAATGCTCTGCTGTCACCATCTTGAAATTCTTCTTCATGTTTGAACAAGGGGCCCTGCATTCTCATTTTGCACTGGGCCCCATAAATGACAGCCCAGTCCTGGGTGAGTCTCTCCGCCAAGACATGGGGTGCGCTTTCTCTCAGAGAGGAGGTAGGTACGGACTGGGAGAGGGAGGACTGCCTGGGCTCGGTGTGTTCTAGCTAAATATGGCTACTGCTTCCCACAGCCACGCACTCCAACACTGCCGGGGCCTCGTGTTCTCAGCACAGTGCACGTGTACCTGCCAAGCCCGGAGGCGCCCCACAGAGCGAGCTGTGAGCATTGTGAGCTCAAGGGCATCTGGAAAATTCCCCCGTCACTAAGAAGCACTCTCTTTAATGGTCTAATAAATCTAAAAATACTCCACTAAGAGTTTTTGAGTTTTTTTCCTACCACCCTCCCCCTTATCTTTACCTCATTCCAAGGAAATTTGCCTTGAGCAAGAATATATGTAAACCTCACAGATCATTTTGCAAGAAAGATGTGAGCAACTGGAAGGAGTCTGGCACCAGAATGCCATCACCATCTTAATGGCCTGGGCTCCCGCCCCATGGTAATTGCGGGCTTATCCAGGCAGGAGCAGAGCACGCTCCTCCGCGCAACCCCCTCACCCACCCAGCCCCAGGAACACCAGGCCCTCCTTCAGCCCCTCTTGGCACCCTCTGCACCTCTGACAACTGCTGAGCTGGAGACAGGAGGCTGGGCAGTGGGGGAGGCACAAAGCTGGGCACCGGTCAGCCATGTGTCCAGACAGCCCTCTGTTCTGATGCCAACATGTGCACAACAGCCATGCAGGCAGGACCGAGGACGCCCAGCTGGGCACCCAGCTCCCCACGGGGGCCGACTGGCAGGCACGCCTTCCTGGTGTCAGAACAAATAAGCAGAAGTTTAGTCCTTGGCCCTGTCCTCTCCTTGTGCCTTCTAAACGTAAGCCTTAGCTGTTGCTTCACTAGACAAACTCCCAAATTGGCTGCTGGAGCAAAAGTTGAGTTTCACTACGGGATCAAAGGCAGAGTAATGAAGTGATGACCGACTTGAAAATCAGAGCACCCTCTCCTAGTGTTTTTGGGCAGGGAGAAGGACAGGGACGGGTGAAGCTTCATGCACAGGACCAGCCTCGTCAGCCGCCAGGCGAGGCAGATGCAGAGAGATGCCGTTGGCTGCATGTGAAGGAAAGCAGCCTGTCCCTGGCCCCTTTGTCTGCAAAGCTGGCTTCCTGGTCAGGTTGCTCAGAGAGCCCCACTGGGAGTCAGGGGCAGGCCCTTAGTTACAAATGAGGTGAGCAGGCCCTGAGTCAGAAGGGTGGATCGGGTTTCACCAGGAAATGGTTTGACAGGACACCTGTCCTTGCCTGTTGGCTGGTGTGTTTGAGAAATCCATTACTGGAATGTTTTTGCAGCTTTAATCCTCTTATGCCTTCCCTCAGACCCGCTTTTGCATCCTCTCTTTGTGTATTCTTCCAGCTATTTTATTAACTTGTCTGCACTAATCAAACGCCCATAGGCTCGCTCTTGTTTCTCGGCTCTCGGCAGGTCAGAAGCCCTGGTCACTGGGGCCACCTTGGAGATCACTGACCTTCCTTACTTTCCACAAAAGGTGCTTTCAGAGGAAGCCCATATTCATTCAGGTTCCAAACAGAACTTTGCTCACTTCCCTGCCTTCTGTGTGTTCAATTTCTTCAGGGAACATGTATCTTCTGATCTGTCTCTTCCCTGGGACCTTGGATGCACAGACTGCAGGGATTTGTTCAAACAGGTCATCTGATGTGCCCCAAGTTTCCTCTTCACATGTACAGGGTGCATCAGACAAGCCAGCCAGGGTTAGAAAAGGCAAGTAAAGGACATTTAGAGGCACGTGGGCATAGCTGCCATCACCAGGGTCACAGGAGAAAACACGATTGCTAAGTTTTATCTTGAGCCCCTTTGGAATTCCTTTCTCACCACCTTCTGGATTCAGTCTTTCCTTTATTTAATGAAAGGCTCAGTAGAGCTATGAATGAAACTACAATATTTGGTGCAAGTTCATTCGTTCTCATAGTGCAGAAGTGTCAAATCTTAATTATAGGCCCAGCTCCCTCCCTGCCTTTCATGGAACTCACACATCCACTGACAGGTGCTGTGCGCCTCGGCAGGGTGCCCTAGTGTGATGCTTAAAACTTAAGGATCACAGTCAAGGAGGTTCCTCACGCCACCTCTCCTCCCTGGGCCCTCGCTGAGGCTGCAAATAAAAGTTCAATTCTGTGTAAGAAGTCAGGTGAAATGGTGCCGTAGGCTGGGTCTGCACGGAGTTACCGACGTCCTCCTCTCTACGAGCTCACCTTAAACAACTGGCTTTCTACCCACCCAGGCATTTCTCCAATACAGTCAGTCCTGCCTCCCTCCCGCCCGCTCTCAGGAATCCCCAGGCAAGCCTGCACTCATTCGCTGAGGCTTGGATGGGATCCACCAGCTTGCGGGGGCACCCTGTGGAGCGGCGCCCTCCCTTGGCAATGCTGCCAGGACGGCCCCGTAGCCTCGTGGCCATCGGCAAGTTTCTGGGCTGACTGATAATTCTACTCCCCACTTCTTATGGCTCCAGGTCTTGACTTGTCCTTGGGGTGGCTTGTTGTATCTGTGGTTGACGTTTCACAGCACAGAAGCCTCTGCTCTAACAAAGCATTCTCCTCAGTGGCGACCCCACGGCCCTCCCTGCACCCGAGTCCCTTCGTGAATTTGGAAAAGTGCAAGGGAAGCAAAGCTCCTAAGAGCTTTCTCAGGCAGAGGCTGTGGCTCACTGCCCTACAGACGGACTTGGAGGTGGGGTCGGAGAGGGGGAGGGGCCCCGGGCACTGCCTCCCCGTGGGGCCTCTGGCCATGCAGAAGCGTGCCAGCGCCTCAGGCTGCTTCACTGATGGGCAGAGAACCACCACACTGATCTCCACCCCAGGGGTGACCCCAAGATCGGTCCTCTGAAATAAGAGTGCTTTGCTAGTGAATCAGTTACAGAGGCAGCGTAGAGACCGGAGCCTGACAGTGCTTTCCTTCGGCCAGAAAGCACAGCTCCTGGTGAGTGGCTGGGGTTTGCTGGGGGACAGGCAGGCATCTCAGAAACCACACATCCTGGGTAGTGACTAAGCCTTTTGCCAGTCGGTTGCCCTGGCACACAGACCACTGAAACCAAACCCACTGTAACCCACGAGGCTGGACAAAATCAGGATATTCTGGAGTCAGCACTCGGCACAATACCACCCCTCCAGGCGCCATGGAGACAGTCATTAGCCAGCCAGGAGCTGGAGGTGATCTATTACGCCAGGCACTGCAGAAGACACGACACAGTTCCTAAACCAATGAGCTTTACTCTAATGGAAAAGGCATAAAACAGCACACAAAGCAGGGCTCGACAACTCGCCAGAGTGTGTCCCACCTCCACCAGCGTCCCAGCCCAGGGCAGGGCGCCTGGACCTCCTGAGAAAATGTAGAAAGGGGGTTGGCAGAGTGAGAACTGCCCCTCTCTTTGCAGGCAGGGTGAGTGGGTAAATGTGTTTGCTCTCTTTGGGATTTTTTTTTTTTCTGCCTGTTCTATTGCACAAATAATTTTGGCTCCAAAGCACTTTCCTGACAGCCATGGAAACATGACATAAAATTTCTCAAACACACTTTCTGATGAAAACAAGACATGCTCTCTTTTATTTAAATAAAAAACAGTTTCCGTGGGGGAAAACCTTTGCAGATGCCAAACATATTCGCTGTTAAATCTTGTGTTTCTCTCTTTTCCTTTGAGCTGTGGTGGGGTTTGCACCCAGATTTGAGCAGTGAGAGAACACTGAGGATGGAGAAGAGATTAAAGAGCCAGGGGGTGAGGGCAGGAGATCAAAGTCATGACAGGAGGTGGGCAGGAGAGGAGAGAAGACAGAAAGGGAGGAGTGTGAGAGGAAAAAGGAAGAAAAATAAAAAGAACCTAGTTTGCAATGTCATTAAATGATTTGCAATAAACTGGCCTAATGCTTCAGGAATTTCTTGGCTTGAACCAATTAAAAAAATATATTTTTAAAAGACATAAGAGAATGAGAACTGTGATTAATCCCTGAAGACAAGTCAAGGGTGGGAGCCACGTCTCCACTGAGTCTGGCAGCCAGATGAACGGAGAAGATGTCTGTAGACCATCTCGTTTATCTGACTCCAGTGCTGCTATGAAGCAGGGCTGGTTAGCAGGACTGGGGAGTTTCTTTTGGACCCGGCCAAGGAATGAAATGGTTTGAAAAAATACACCGAAGAAAGAGAGAAGGAAAAAAAGATTTACTTGCCAGCAACCCACATCACACATATTTCTCTGATCAACTCAATATAAACTATAAACTTTAGCAATGGGAAAATTAATGTGAATCCTGGTGGTCTGGGCTCATCAGAGCCAGAGCTGGATCCCGGATCCTGGCACGGTCTTTGGCAGGCAGGCAGCCTGCACAGGAAGAGGGAGAGGACTGAAAGCGAGGCCCAGGCGCCCAGGAGGAATGAAGATGAGCACTTCAGCTTGCCCTTAAGAACGGCACTCCCGGTGGGAGAGGAAGGGACACGTCCCACGGCCAGTGAGCCCACAGGGGTTCCCACTTCTGGCCACACGCCTGGGAACCACGGATTCCTGAAGCAGTGGTGGCTTCACCCACCACCTCGGACAGTGTCCCCCGGGGTGCCTGGTGGGACATGGAGCCACATTCACTGGCGTCTCCCTTCAAAGGTTCCAAAGTTTCCTCCAAACATCTCTTTTTAAAAACAAAAACAAAAAAAACAGCCTTTTATGTTTCTCATATCCAGAGGTTTTTCTAAACCCTTCCTGAATTTCTTTGTATCTTTATGGCCCGAGTTCTTGCTTCATTCTTTCCTATTTACTTCCTTAAAATGTTTAATATATCAGGATTTAGTGAAGAAGGCTTTGTTCACTTTCTGCATGCCCTTTTTGATCTCAGACTTCAAACACATTTTAATCTAGAGTCTTCTTCTTCCTGGACACTCACGGAAGGCCTACTGTGCGCTAGGCCCTGTGCAGAGCAGTGTGGTCACAGAGCTGAATGGCAATACCCTGCCCTCCAGGCAATGAGACAGGCAGGGGAGGGCTCTTTAACCCAGGATGGTGAGGCAGCTGGGAAGAAGAGACCCTATCACAGACACTTGGGAAGCTGCAAGTTTCAAGAAAAGATTCCCAGAGGAGAAGATACCCGAGTCCTGAGAACTGAGAAGGAATTCTTAAACCAGGGAGGGAGGAACTTTCTGGGGAAAGGAATGGAAAGCAAGATGGTGCGGGCACCTGGAGCACCATCCTCAAACAAGGGGAGCGCCAGGAGCTGAGAAAAGGGGGTTGGCTGGGCCTAGATGGAAGTGGGGCTCAGAGACGGGCTTGCGTGTATCATCCTACAGCCCGAGCCTTAGTCTGCGACCCCTAAAATCCTCAAATGTTTTTAAGTAGAAGAGCACAGTCACTCAAAATTAAGCACAATTTTCCCTATAGAAAAAAATGCTGTATTTTTCCTCAGCAATTTTTTTTTTCTTTTCATTTTGCTTACATTTTTTTCTCACTGTTAAGAAACAGTCCTTTATCTTAGATGTGAACATTTCACTCGCAGAACAGACTCACTGTCCTTTAGCTCTCAGGGTCACTACCAGATTCTAAAAATGGCTGTAACCATCTAAAAACCAAGATCAAAGTAGAAATCCCTCGACTTTTCCACGTACAGAAAAGGAAGAGCCCAGGGACTCGCTTGTTCTCTTGATTCTTTTTCATTTTAACCCTTTGCACTCGCTTGCTTTTTTCTCGATTCCTTTATTCTAATGCTAACCGTGTCGACATCCGAGTGCAAAAGGTTAAAGGCATCGTTTTGCATCGTGTTTCCTAAAGGATTCCAGTGATTTATCAGCATTCACCTCTTCTCTGTGGGGGAGACGTTCTAAGACCCTGACCGCCAGTGGATGCCTGGAACCGCAGACATTACCGAAGCCTATATTTACTGTGTTTTTTCCTTATACAGTCATGTGCCACATAACGTTTTGGTCAACGACAGATTGCACATAGGACAGCGGTCCCTAAGATTATAATGGAGCTGAAAGCACTCTATCGCCTAGTGACACTGCAGCTGTCATAACGTCGTAGCTCAACGCCCTCCTCACGTGTCTGTGGAATGCTGGTGTAAACAAGCCTACTGTGCTGCTAGTCGTATAAAAGTATAGCCCACCCAATCACATACAGTGTATAATACCTGATAATGAATGGCTGTTACTGGTTCATGTGTTCACTATACTTTTTATTGTTATTTTAGAGTGTACTCTTCCTACCTATAAAAGAGTTTTGCTGTAAACAGAATGCAGTGCTGTGCCAGCAGCAGCCTCAGACATCTCGTGTTTACCGCAACGTTTGATTGCATCGTTTTCTCTGGCGCTAGATTTACGCTCCTGTTGCTTTGTACGCTAACATGCTGCACAGGCTTGTAGCGTAGGAGCAATAGGCTGTACTGTGCAGGTGCGCGTAAGTACAGCCTACGATGTTCGCATCACAATGAAACTGGCTAGCAACACATTTCTCAGAATGTACCCCTGCTGTGAAGTGGCACAGGACTGTACGTACACAGTTATGAAAGCTGAATTTATAAATTAGGCACACTAAGTTATGAACAACAATAACAAATGAAAGAGAACAATTATAACAGTAATTGTTCTAATAATGATGCTGCAATGAGCGTTATGTAAAGGTGGCGTTATTAAGTAAAATTAGGGGTACGTGAACACAAGCACTGCAAGACTGCGTGAGTTGATCTGATAACCAGGGTGGGTGCTAAGTGGCTAACAGTGTGGAGGTGCCGGATGAAGGGATGATTCACGCTACGGGCAGGACAGAGCAGGACGCGTGAGATTTCATCACGCTACTCAGAACTGCGCAACTTAAAACTCAAGAAATGTTTTTATTTCTGGACTTTTCCCACTTAATAATTTCGGACTGCAGTTGACCGTGGAAAGTGAAATCACTGGTGGGGGGCACTGCTGTAATCCTTCCTTCAGCTCTGGCTCACTGGGTCTATAATTCTACTCAACACACAGCTTAGAAAACAGCCCTGGATTTACTTAAGCGTGTAGCGGTGTGCAGAGAACAGACTGCGGAGAAGAGAGGGATGCATTGAGAATGTCCTTGGTGGACGATGTGCCATGGTCTCGAGGTCTTCCTCTGGCAAATATTGACCATTACGAAATAGAGAATCGGAAGCCTGGCTGCTTAGGGCAGAGAGCCGCTCCCCCCCCCCACCATCACCCCCCACCCTGAGCAGAGCTTATACCACACATCTGCCTGGGCACCTGCGCCAGGTCTGATGGGATTAGTACTTCCAGTGCCGCCTGAACATCGGGGACCTTCTTGTGAGTTGTGAATTTCTGCTTGTATCCAGCAGAAAACAGAGTCAATATGACTTTGGCCTAAAGCTATAAGGTACTCCTTAATCATTTCCTATTTAGATTTCAAGATTCTTAGCACCTTTTGGGTCTAAGCTGTCTCCCGATAATTTCCTTGTCCAAGTAGCAAAGTACAAAGTAGCTCAATTTTAGGCTCAAGCTAGCTCTCCCGGCAAAGGAGACTCTCGTCAGCCGCCACCACGCCCCCCCTCCTCCCCCCCCCCCCCCCCCCCCCCGCTTTCAGCTGCAGCCTCCCCTCCCCTCCTGGGGCAGCTCAGGAAGACACCTGTGTGGTTTTTCCTCCCCCAACACTTCCTCACACCATAACCAACCCTTCATCCCAAACCAAAGGGACTCTCTGAGACATCCAAGCCAACAACAAATGTTTTCCCAATTTGCAATGAAGGGTTCCTTCTTGTTTTCTCAAGCAATCATTGGCTGGCTGAACCGGACTGGGGGAGAGGAGAGAGGTGGTGCTGGAAAAAACACTCTAAGGTGTTTCTAAATCACAAAATGTGCCTTCCCAAAGGCAACAGAGAGGAGAAACGGTGAGAAATGGGGGTTGGGAGTGGAGTGGGGAATAGGAGGCGCAGTGAGAAAGAGACCATCACCTGGTGGTTAGACTGGGGACCCGAGTGAACCCACCGTGGAAATACCTCACCGGAAATTAAACTCACTATGCCAGTATCTGCCCCATCCCGGCAGCTGGCCTGAGCTTCAGTCTCGTACACAGTACTAATAGGTGAGTTTAGTTGTTGAAGGTCAGAGGACTCAAAAGATTAGAAATAAAGGTGTCTCCCACACATTCTTCAAACTCAACTCCGGGTCTTCCTCAATCCCCCAACTCAATCACTGTTCATCTGAGCGCCCATTGAAATCTGTTTACACGTCTGTGAGGCAACTCAGGTCTGGCTTGCTCTCTGGCTCCCATGTTCTGCAGCCCATCTTCTCCATTAGACTGAGATCCTCAGCCATCGGGCTTAGGTCTCACTGTGCCCTGTTGGGAATTCCAAACACTCCCCAATTCTCGGGGTACCATTCTCTAAAACACCCAAATACTGAACCCGGGGTTGGAGAACGGATGGTTTGCTGTTTCCCAAGTGGGGGTCCTGAGTCCCCCTACTTATGGATTTTGGACTTCCCAGCCTCCACAATCATGGGAGCCCGTTCTTTAAACCTCTTCCTCGTCTCTTTTTCCCTGTCTCTATTTCTCTCTCTCTACGTTTATATGTAAAATTGGTTCTGCTTCTCTGTCGAACCCTGACTAAAACAGGGATGAAGGCAGCTAGACATAACTTGAAGAAAGAAACGTCTACAGTGGTCCTTAGTGGCCTGTTCTAGGCTCAGGGTCAGAGCCTAGAAGACCTCAAGGAAGTGTCTGGTGGGAATCAGAGTTGCGGGGAGCTGAGCTAAAGGAGACAGGGCTTCTGTTTGTGGGATTCACATTCTGGGGGCCGGGTCAGCCCAGCCTGGCTGGACGGACGCGCGGCAGTGTACAACAGAGGCCTGCGCGGCACCCGTGGGCCACAGGGACGGCAGGGCAGGGACACCGAGGGCTGCACTGACAGGGAGGCGGGGCTCCAGGTTGGAGAACAGGTGTACACAGGGAGTAAAGAAAACCACGGGAAGTGGGTGAGCTCTCTCTTCCTAACCAGGCAGTCCTCTCTCTTGGTTCTGGCTATGGCTGACGCTTTGCCACCCTGGACTCCGGATTCCGAAGGGCTGTTCCCAGGATGGAGCTGGAAAATACTCCACAAATGTGTGTTTGAATGAATAAATGCCTGGAATGTATAAAATGCTTCAAAATATTACCATCACATATTCTCTCATTTGATCCTCAAAAGAAAAAGCCATGAGAGTGAAGACGTAATATACTGTGCTCATCTCATAGCTGTGACAATGTAGATTAGGTCACTTGCTCTAAGTCACATTAACTCAAAGAGTCAGAGTTAAAACTTAAACCCAGTATCTTTTTTTCCCCATGAGACCAGTTTGGCTCTTTTATCATATTCATGAAGTAAATTAAGGTAACAAAGCACCTTGTCACCTTCTGACCTTTCCTCAAAGGCACAGAGTCAGGGAGAGCGCTGCCGAAGGAGCACTCCCTCCTGTCCTGCCAGCCGCCCGCTGCTGCCGGAGGGAGGATAGCTCAGCAGTGGGTGCCCGGTCTAAGTGCTTGAAGGCCTGATGGAGGAGCTGCAGGGAGCGACAGACCCGCTCTCAATTACACCAGCATCAGCCTAGGACGTCACATGAGCTTGAGGACTAAAATCCCTACCCAGCTACCACCTATTTATTTCCAACCTCGACTGGAAACTAGGGGTGAAAGGATAATTGGGAGAATTAAGGAATAAAAACTAGAAAAAAGTTGAAAATGAAGAACTATGTAGGGGAATTACTTGAACGGCAGATGATTGGAGGGAAGGGACAGGAAGAGGCTGTGACATGCGTGTCGGCTCTGGTGAACCGGTTGTGAGCACTGCTGTGCTGTGAGAACCCTTCTCAGGCTGAGTCGGGGCCTGGGCGGAGGACTGTGCTGTCCGTTGGCAATTCCTGCTGTCGGCTCAGGTGCACAGAGTGGGAACGTGTGAGCCACGTCAAGCGTTTGGCTCCTGGTATAAAGCTTGTGAAAAGAAAGGTAAAAAGAATCAAGGATCTTAACGTCAGATGCATGTCAAAAAGCAAGAACTAAATAAGGTGGTCTGAAGTGAGGCATTAGCAGCAAGAGAGGTTTACCACAAACAAAAAGTAGGCTCGATAAGAAAAGAATTCTCTACAGAGAAGATTGGGGAGCCCCCTCCACAGAGTGAAGGCAGCCGTTATCCACACGGCCAGGGCAACCTAGGGTGGAGGGTAGGAGTGCACAGGTGAGAGTCTTCAGGTGGTGACCTTCCACCTGAAGACCAGAAGCCACGTCACCAGGTCAGGATGAAGTCCAGGTGCAGCCCCCACCCCCAGCATCCGGGTAGAAGAGGTCTGGACCAGGAAAGCTCTGCGAGTGGCCTCTCCACACCCCGAATCCTCGTGCCAGGCCCTGGCCCCGATCGTCCGAAGCTCCCGGGGATCTCCAGGAGTTCACTGAGATGCAGAAGGCAGGCTTGCCAGGTAGGCCACACAGCAAAGGCTTTGTCAGAGGATGAACATCTGGACACGCGCAGAGGAGGCCCGAGGAAAAGGAAGTCTCGGGCTCTGTGGGGTGTGCGTGCGTGCACACCAGCACGCCACTGCCCAGCCTTGCTGCTAAATGCAGACTAGGCCTTTGGTCATCCCTCTACGGCTCAGCCTCCCTCGCACACCAGCCAACCAGCAAAACACAGCCCCATTCTGCTCAGGAATGTGCTTTCGGAAACTTAATCTAACTGCTGAGTCCGGGCCAAATGCCCCACGGCCTTCACCCAAAGACAGCACCCCTTTCTCCCGCCTCCCCCGCCGCCGCCTCCAAACTGGGAGGCTGCAGTCCCACTCCACCGACTCCCTGTTCTCCATGACACAACCCCTCCACGCCCGTTCTCCCGGTTTCTAGAACCTCTCCGTCCTTCTAGTCAGGCCCAAACATTTCACTTCTGATTCATGTCTACATGACAAGCCAATAGCTCTTGGCTTTCAAACAAGACTCGGTTGGCTTCTGCACAAGCCCCTTCTTCTCTCGCTGTGCCTTTTTGGGTTGCAACCAAACCCTTCCCTTTGTCCTCACTGCCAACTGCAGATCCCTTTAAGCGTTAGAGAAAGAAGTGGCCAGGAATTTTTTTTTTTTTAATAAAGCTATAAATTGTCTTTCCTCACACAGATACACCTTGAAGTACAAGGAGGGCTCCAAAGCAAATCTCCTCCTCTCCAGCTCTCCCCTTCTCCAAACAATGAAAGGCTCAGCCCGGCTCCTAATGAGGCCAGATGGATGGTGATGGCGTTTTTGCGCTTCACAGACATGTGCTGACCATTTGCAGATGGACTCTCCCTCCGAGATGAGCAGCATTATCCTTCAAAGGCACAAATGTTGCTAAAACGCACCTCTTATTTGTAGGAATGCACAACTGGGAGCAACCTGACTGGCGATGGGAAAAGGGTTCAGTGCCTTTTGGTGGATGGTCCAGGGCCGTGGGGAACGATGATCTTGCTCTGGTTGGGGAGGGGGCAGGTGAGCTAGGAAGGGGCACAAGGAACCTGCCGGAGTGATGGTACGCGGTGTGTACATGTGGGAACCGCGTCAGGCTGTCACTGAACATTAGCGCACTCCGTGTGCTTTACCGGATGCATTTAATACTCAACAAAAGAGACAAAATAAAAACGGTCACATGGCCAATGCAAAATGCTTGTCGTACAATGTCAAGGGGAAGAGGAGAAAAGGTAGAGACCCTCTGTTCAGTAGTCAACAGTGTAAGGTGTGGGTCTGGAGAAACACTGGGAGGGTGTGCTCCAAAACGATAATAGGATTGTGTGATGGGGGCTCAGGAGAAACACTGTTTTCTATATATTTCAAACTTTCTACAATGTAACTGAATTATAATTAAAAATATAAAGGAGGAGTATGATGGTAGGAGGTGGAGCTCTGACCTCAACCTTTCCTTTCATGAAGAGATGGACCCTCCGCACCCTCCCCGCCCTCACCCAAGTCTCCTGCGCCCTCCAATCACCCGCAGCTCGGCTATTAGCCCAGGGCCTGCTCCCCCCCCCCCCCCCCCCCCCGAGGCCAGCACACAGATCCCCTGGTGCTCCTTCTGCCACAAAGTGGCGCTCATGGAGGCTGGGGAGTGGCTCCCAGATGCAGCCCAGGCTGGAGGGCCTGGCCCCCGAGCGAGACCGGGACCCACCCTGCCTTCCTCCCTTCTGAGAAACGGGCAGGGCTGCTCCACTGTTCCCATGGAGGGCAGCCCCTCAGGGATCTGGGGGCCCGGGGGAGAGAAGGGTCTTTCCTCCTCTGCTCTCTGCTTCCCCACCCTCACCGCTCTCCTCCCCGGGCTCACACCGCCCAGGGCCCCGTGTGACCCACGGCCCTCTGGACCATCTCACCCGGCAGGGTGGTGATGTGGTGACGTGGAAGCCCAAGGCGGGGCTGCCAGGGAGAAGGGGGCACTGCCGAGCGAGCCACAGGGGAGCAAGCTCTGAAGACCTCAGTTTAAACCCAAACGCCACTAATCTCAGAGTTTCCCCATGCCCTACACTTCAGGCTCCAGGAAGCAGGGGGTGGGGGGTGGGGGGGTTCTTCATTAGCCCGGCTCCAGACCTGGCACGTAAGAGTGGGGGTGAGGGTGGGGGCTCTCCAGCCTCGGACGTTTATTTAATCAGTGAAGTCTCATTTGCCACGTGTGCAGTGGGCAGCATCCAGGTAAGGTATGTGGTGCCTGGGTCAGAGAGACCCACGTGGTGATTACATGTCAGAGTAGCAGGAAGTCCTCTCCTGGCAGCTGCCCAGGACCAAACCGTCACCCAATCTCTTCCTCTTTTCCTTTCTCTTTAGCCCCTTGTCGTGCAGTTTCCTTTCCATTGTGCGCTGCTGTTTACACTCCAGGCATTTGTAATGTGCGTGCCCCTCAGAGAGAGGCAGGTGGCCAAGAGTGGGGCGGGCAGGCTCTGTTCAGCCCACACAGAGCCCTGTCCATGCTCCGACGGCAGCCGCAGTGAGGATGGAGCTCGGAGGACGGAGGGGACAGTGAGCGGCTGGCACAACCACCTAAAACCACAGAGTGACCAAGTGGAAAGGCATGGCATGGCCCAGCCCTGGGGCCACAGAAACAGCTCATCCATATGTCAGGTTCCTCTCTTTCTAGACACTCAGCCCAGACACTCACGTCCCCTGCTCGCAAAGTGGCTTCGCAAGGCACACGGCCCCGCCCCTGGGACTGCTGGGCGGCTCCCACACGCGAGTTTACATTTCAATGATCAAGACCCCTTTATGGAAAGACTAATGACGGGGGGGGGGGGGGGGTATGAATGGTGGTGGGGGGGTGAGGGCAGAGAGACCAGAGAGACTGAGAGAGAGGAGGAGGGACGGCACCATGGCTGGGGAGCAAAGGAGCAGCACTCACTGGCTAGTGTCACTGTGGCTGGCACGCTGGCCACGGCCCCCGCAGGCATCCGGGCCACACACTGGTACCGTCCCACGGTGCGGTTGTTGAGGGCGGTGATGACGAGCGTCCCGCGGGTGATGAGGACGCCGAGAGCATCATCGGAACCATTCAGTTCCCTCCCGTTCAGGCGCCAGGTGGTGCTCAACCCCGGCGGCTCCACCATGCAGCCCAGGATCACCGTTCCCCCGAGCTTCTGGACGGTGGAGGGCGGCTGCACGGTGACCTGAGGCACCTCGTCTGCAGGAAGAACAGAGCGGCCATGAAGTGACGCTCTTAGGGCTCCAACAGCAGGGCCTTTGAGAAGCGCCGCCCCAGGCAGCCTTTCAGAGCCGAGCACCCAGAGAGGCTGCTCTTTCTCAGAAGACTAGGGTGCCCTCCCCAGCCTGCGCTCAATCCGGAGGGCAGGATGGAGTGGCCGTGGCTGCAAAGGTGAGAGCACTCGGGTTCGGAGTTGGACAGACCTGAATCTGAATCCCGGGCCCACGCTTCTGAGCCGTGTGACTTTGGCCTTTTTTGAGTCTCAGTTTCTTATCTGCAAAATGGGGCTAATAATACTTCTCACAGGGCTGCTGTGAAGCTCACAAACCTGTAAGCTGCCTGCCATAATCTCCAATGATAAGTGCTCAGCACAAGGCAGTTACTATTATTGTTCCTCCTCCTCTGGTACGGATCGGAAATGATTGAAATACCCAACGACAAGCCCTGTGATGTTGCTGGGATCATTTCTCATCTTGTACTATGGAGCGTGTCCCTGAACCAGGGGGAATGAGTGTTCTTTGAAATCCCGAAAGAGGAAGGGCTTTTGAAAGGGCTGTGGTAGAATGTGCAACGCCTCCATCGGGCATTAAGGGGCAAGTGTTCTTCCGAGAAGGGCAGGCTGAGAAAGGGAAGGGCGGACTCACTCAGGTCCGCGAAGCAGCCTGCTGCGGCCAAGAGGAGGCAGGCGAGTGTGACCTCCGGCCTCCGTCCGCTCTGAGTCGTCATCGTCCCACGCGGCAGGTGTGTGACAAAGGGTCCGAAGCCAACGTCCCATAAGCCACCAGTCACTCAAAGAGATTCTGCAATCCTCTGCAACACTCTGTCATGAGAGAAAGAGAGAGAGAGAAGGCCGTGGTGAGAAGGCCTGGGATGCCCACGTGGTAGCCGGAGCCTGCTTGGTCCCTGCACCCCCTGCTTCCATCAGGGACACTCCGGGTGCTGGCCTGCTGTGCTGCTGGAAGGCCCAAGAACACGCTCACGCCATTTCTCATTCAAAAGACGCTCTAAGCTATCCCCACCTGGAGCTAGAAGGCGACTGTGTGATGGTAAGAATGCGGCAGCCTTGCCCGACGCAGCTACAGCAGCAAGGACTCAGGGGCAGTGAGCACCTAGCACAGGCGCCGTGGCCATTGCTTGCAGGAGGCTGGAGGTCTGCGGCACGTGCCGCTAGCACAGACCACGGTGGACAGCGCTGCGTCCCTACTGTGCGTCGGAGCCCCTCGTTTAGGGATGTTGGCAACTGAGTCCTAAAGTCTCAGGGACTCACCAACCCTATCCCTGTATCTCTGTGAACTTTTTTATTCTTAGAATCAACCTACCCTCCTCAGCCTGTCTGTAACTTCTAGTCCCACAACATCAAAGTCACACACCGGCCAAGGCCCCACCTTCTCTCCCGCGGTGCTGGAATTCCGGCCTTTTTATTCCCACAAAATCTGTACTCCTGAGACTGACTGACAGACCAGGCTGCCTCTCCGCCCAGAACAACATCCCTGTGGGCCCTAGCCTTCACTGCCCCTCCAGCCGCCCGACGGCCTATCTCCGCTCCCAGCCACCCTCTCCCCGCCTGCCTAGGACTTGAACTCCTCCCCTGCCACAGTGTTGTATCTGTAAGACTCCTGTAAGTGACAGTCCTTGAAAGAGTCATCAAAATCACAGGGAGGCGGGTGTACACGCTCACACACACTTCTGTCACAGCCTAAACCACGATGTTGCTGCCACGCTTTCCACTGCTGCACTGAACACATCAGGCCAAGAAGGAAGGTGGGGGGACATCCTTGTTGGGCAGGGAGGCCCTGGAGTGAGTTCCAGAGGACAGTGAGGCAACATGCAGGCCATCGACAGTGGATGCAGCGTCCTGAATCACACACAGGTGGGAATACCAGGAGCCATTTCCGGGAGGGTGACATACACTCACAATGTTAACCCTTCTAGACCAGTTTATCTAACCAGCGACTCTTTCAAAATCACCACTGAAAACTCGGGGAAGGAGTTACGCTCCCCGGCTGAGCGATGCGTTGTGCGCACCAGTCTGGAGCTCTGGCTGCCTGCGCAGTCGGCTGCGGGAGCCGGTCCTCAGCTCTTCAACCGTTATCACTCCAGACATGGGATGAAGGCTGGGCTTCGGGCTCTGTGCTAGGGGTTTGCCTAAACCTCTCCCTTCTCCTAGCTCCTTTGCCCTGGGCTTTCCCCCGGCTGCTGGAGGCAAGAGGGCACACTGCTCTGCCCAGCAAGCACCTCCAGACCAGACGGAGGACCAGCCCCACACTTGTTCTGAATGTTGTCCAAGGAGGAGTTCTTCCCCTTTGCCTTCCCATCCCTCCCTTTGCCTTGTGTCTCCCACATCGGAGACTTCTCCTTCACTCTGGGAAAGGACAAGGGACATTTTCTATCAAAGGTTGGAGAGAAAAGTCTGAAAGACGCTTTTCGAGAGTTTTTTCATGACAAGATGAAATATTTTCCTCTTGGTATAGAGAGAGCTTTCGCTCTTTTTTTTTGGACAATCCAGTAAATCAAAGGGCCATGTTATTAGCAAAGTGAAATTAAGGACATCTGCAAAGGATGTGAATGGAGGTGGCTGGGGACAGGTGTGAGGGGGTCGGGGCATGAGGCAGGGCTACTGTCACTACAGGGTCCTTGCTAAGTTTTTTGCGGGAGGTATTTTTTTTTTAATCTTCATAAAAACACTATAAAATGGGGAGTGTTATCCCCATCTTACAGGTGAGAACACCGGGTTCCAGAGGTTAGTTCACATAACTGCAGGCCTGGAATGAAACCCAGCTCTGTGCTTTTAACCACAATAGTAGCCTTTTCACACATTTTCTTTCTTTTTTAAATATATATTTTTATTGATTTCAGAGAGGAAGGAAAGAGGGAGAGAGAGATAGAAATATCAACGATGAGAGAGAATCATTGATTGGCTGCCTCCTGTACATCCCGCACAGGAGACCAAGCCCTGGCCGGAAATCAAACCGTGACCTGCTGATCCACAGGTTGACATTAAACCACTGAGCAAAAGGCTGAGCCTCTTCACACATTTTCTATCGTACCCTGCACCCAGTGGGTGCTTAATGGAGTTAGAATATGGGTGATGTAGAACAGGGAGGAATTTTAAGTTATTTCTAGAAAAAAGTTCATACCAAAAAAAGCAAGCTTTTGGTGCCCTCTAAGTTTTCCAGATACTTGTTTTAATGGCCTCCTTTCCATCAAACGAGATAACATATTTATCTAGAACACTGCATGAATTACCATTATAGGAATGTAGGGACACCCTCCAGTTTCCTCCATTCCTTAAGGTATTGGGGACACCTGATCCTTCCCTGCCCCAAAGAAGGAAGAAGAATGGAAGGAAAAAAGGGAAGGAAGAAAAGCTGAGAGGCAGAGAGGCAGGGAGACAGCAAATGAACTCACAGTAATAAAGGGCAAAAAAGAAGACCAGCAGACAGGAGGGCGGGAGGGCTGGCTCCCATCTGAGCCCAGGGTGGCTGCGGAGGTGTTTGGGTTGTAAAGTCCACAAAGGTTTTACTGAGGAAATCCAGCTCTGACCCCCTCCTGCTTAACAAGGACCAGCCAAACCATTCCTGTTACTTCTGCACCCTCGGTAATTTATCAGGTTCAAACTGGAAACAGACCCCACTGCCGCTGCCTGCCACCAGCCGGCTTTTAAAAGCAGCAAGGAGAAAAGAATGCCGATGGGGAGGGAGAGGGTGAGAGGAAGCAGGTACCCAGAGGAGCAGGAAGGAGTTAACTCATTAATCCCCACACCACCTTATGAGCAGGTACCACTTAATGACCCCAAAGCAGGACACTGTGAGGTTTCCTTCACGCAAGAGCAGAACTGTGACAAACACACGGGGCCGGGCAGGGGTCCCTGTAACCACGATGCATCTTATTGAACAGCTGGGAAACGGGGTGACTTCCTGAACCAGGATACCTGGTGAGTGTGGTCTAGAAAGATAATTCCGAAGAGGCAGATTTCTGAGCACTTTGCTTTAATGAGTAAAAGAAGGCAAGAAGGTTAATTGGAGTACCATCTGCAGAGTAACTCTGCCCCACTGTGAAATGATCAAGGTACAACTTCAAAGCTGGGTGAAGGCAACAGTAAGGCCTGGTATTTTTCTCAGCAAAGCAAGGTCGGTCTAGATCCTAATTTTCTACGCAATTTCTCAGAAAAAGAGGAGAGACCAAGATAAGAATCAAAAAGCAGAGAGAAGGGAAAATGAATTCTTGTCATGAATTCCTCACTGAGGTTTAAGTAGTTGCTTTTTAAAGGGGCATTTGGACACGAAGCATAAAATAAGTCTGAGAAGTTTAACTGCTGACATACGTGTTCCCACCAATACAAGCTCCTCCAAGCAGATGTTTTTGAACTTTCTAAAAACAACAACAGAATACACTTCTGAGGTTGAGAACGAGCATGAGAAATTATAGCCTCAGCATTTATTTTGCAAGAAAATCACAAACAACTGAGAGCTGATCATGGGCAGGAGGTGGCCAGCTCCAACTTCCCCAGAGGGTGGCTGGCTGGCCGGCCGGAGTGGGAGTGAGACCGCAGCGCAGGGGCCACATGTCACCCCGGGTCACCCGGGCCATGCCGCTCTCTCAGAAAGGGGGAGCTCCGTGGCCAACACACAAAACACGGCTTTGGATGGCCCGTTACCCATAGCCAAGAAGAGCTGAAACATTCAGTGGCAAGAAACAGATCTGACAAAATTTTTGTTCCATTGGTGGTGGGGGGGGGGGGGAGGGGGGGGGAACGCTAGCTACATAAGAAAAGAAACATTTCTAAGCCCAGATTACATTTTTTGCTTGTTCCCAACTCCATAGCAGAATTCCCCTTCCCTACTACCTTGGAAGGCAGAGAGGTTTCCTCCCAGATGGTGATGCTAAGTGGCAGCGTGACTGCTGAGTGCTGGCGGCCCCACCCCCACCCCCACCCTCTGCCTCAAGTAAGGGGGGGTGGTCCTGCACACAGGAGCGGCATTGGGGGGAAATACTGGGGAAATGAGTGAATTCTCAGAGGGCTGGACATGTGAGTTTAGATAGACTTAGGAGAAGGATTTAAAAAGTCATTTTTACTGCTCGGCCGGCATGGCTCAGTGGTTGAGCGTTGACCTATGAACCAGGAGGTCGCGGTTCAATTTCCGGTCAGGGCACATGCCCGGGTTGCAGGCTCAGTCCCCAGTGTGGGGCGTGCCGGAGGCAGCAGATCACAGTGATTCTCTCTCATCACTGAGTTTCTATCTCTCTCTCTCTCCCTGTCCCTTCCACTCTGAAATCAATAAAAATGTATTTTTAAAAGTCATTTTACTTAAAAAATTGTATCCACAGACCTAATTAAAGGGAAACATTCTAAATTAGGAGGGACCCTCAGAGAAAACACAGTCATCGCTAATGGGTGTTGAGTGTTCTCAGGAAAGAGTGCTTTGCAGAAGGTGTCCCTGCTGATTAGGAAGGAGACACCGGGATACCAGTCGGGTCTCCCTCTGGGCCAGCGCTCTTCCCACCATCCTGTCACTGCCTCCTGGGGTCGGGTTAACCAACTGCTAGAACTGCTTTTAAAACTCAGTTTACAGTGTTTCTGGACTTACTCTCTTATGCATAAGAATAATGCTACCTGGATCATTACCTGCCACAGTAACTATCTGTGTGGTCACTGCCATTCTTTTACCATTTACACCCTAATCTAGAACAAGCTCTCGTCGCTCCTTCCACAAACTCCTCCAACGGAATGTTCTGCACCGATGAAGACGCTCTGCATCTGTGCTGTGCAAAATGCTGGGGAGCCACTAGCCACTTGCGGCTAGGAAATCCCTCAACTACAGCTAATGTGACTGAGGAATGGCATTTTATGTTTTAAGTGGCCACATAAGGCTAGTGGTCACCCCTGGGTCTAGTTCACTACCTCTTACCTGCCTTGCTCCAGAAGTGACACAGGACATGTTCACTTACCTTGGACGGCACAGTTCTAGACTGGTCCCTAGATCATCTACCCAGACATCTCTGATGTCAAACAGGGGAGAATAACAATTGTTTTTGGGTTCTTAAGTCTGAGCCAGCCTTCATACGTCTAGCTTATTCCTTATCCAAATTTTGTGAGTCTCCTATTTAAAAACGGTGTATTTTGATTTTATAATTGGGAAAGAAAAAGTATTACTGCAGTCTACCACATATAAGGCAAGTACGCAAGGCACGGTAATAGAAGGTGGATTTAGCCAGCGAGCTCAGGCGACATCCCTAAGCGCCTCATTTCCAGCCTCCTCTGCCGTGAGCCCAAGGCCCTGTGACCAGTGCTGGCCAATGAAGTGTAAGGGAACGTGTCACGTGTCACGTGTCACTTTCAGACCAAGGCAGTTAGGAGCTGGAGAACTAGAGGGCGGCTTCCGCGTCTCCCTTCTCCTGTCCCAGGGCCACAGGTCACAGGTTTCAGAGGGCACGGCCACGGGATGGGAGAAGGCAGCGTAATCTTTTGTTGCACAAAACCTCTAAAGTTTTGGGATTACTCCCATGTAGCATCTTTAATATCTTCACTGATCACCACCAAAGGGAAATAGCAAATGAGAGCAGAGGGAGGAGCGCGTTTTCAAGTTCGAGTTCTCAGGAAAGGTTTTCTGGATCCAGGGTTTGCAACGGGGCCTTTGGAATACGCAGGCGCAGGCGTGAGGAGCCGGATGGCGCTGCAGGAAGGTGACGTGGCCCGGTGGGAATGCAGGTGCTGGGGTGGGAGGTGCACCGAGCAGTTTGGCTGCTTGTCTTGAACAGTGGTCTCCAGATTTCCTGATCTTGCTCCCGTGAGTAAAATAGTCTGGGCAAATATCCCTTATGCATGCACATCTATTTATACATCAGATGCAGGTACTGCTGAACTCAAGTGTAAAAGAGAGGAGGTAAAAGTGAAACCGTATTTTAATGACTTGTTAATCATGGTTGTTTTATAACATCATTAAGCTGACACTGCATGCCTATTTAGGCCTAGGCTCATCACTAATAACATGGATGTAATCTCTTTCAAACGCTCAGTGTGAATGCTAATTATTTGGTGACTTCTCATCAGAAGTGATTCCATTACCATTGTTTTTGCTTCCTAACGTGGCTTGAAAAGGGACAGCCCTGCCACCCGCTCCTGTTTGCCTGCGCTTGGATTATCAGCGTGCTCGGCAACCTAGCTTCTTTGCAGCATCTCTTTAAGCCACTTGTCCTTTTGTGAGAGTTAGTTTAGCTAAAACTAAATAATCTCATCTGTAAACCCACTTATCGGAGCACAGGAAAAGTGAGGAGTGCATGAACAGGCAGCGAGGTCCCCACTGCCGGCCTCCGTGCGTGGAGGTCTCCTGGCACTGTCTGCCCGACACACGGGCTGAAGGTACCATGTCCATCCCGATATTAAACATCAGGAGAGCTTGGTTTCTTTCCTGTGCCTTTTTGAGATGGAAACAAACATTAAGAGTCGCTACTATGTTCTTCCAGGGTGGAATTTCTTGTATTTCCCCGTCAGCAGCTTGCAGCCCACTTTGGAGACTATTCTAGAAGAATGACAGGAGGCGAGGGAGGACTATGAGGTCGGGTCAGGCTGTGGAAGAGGAGGAAAAGGAGCTTGAACTCAATACCATTGGACCGTGGTCGGCAAACTGCGGCTCGCGAGCCACATGCGGCTCTTTGGCCCCTTGAGTGTGGCTCTTCCACAAAATACCATGGCCTGGGCGAGTCTATTTTGAAGAAGTGGCGTTAGAAGAAGTTTAAGTTTAAAAAATTGGCTTTCAAAAGAAATTTTAATTGTTGTACTGTTGATATTTGGCTCTGTTGACTAATGAGTTTGCCGACCAATGCCATAGGAGATGGGAATCATGGATGGTTTTTGAGAAGGGAATATATGATCAAGGTGACATTAGTAAAACCTGGGCTTCTCATTCTCACTGCGGCCAATATTGATAACCAGCTGCTGACAAACATGGACAGGGCCTATTTCCACTCAGGTGGGGGCGGGGGGGGCTTGCCATCCAGGCAAGGGGAGGGGGGGACCCTGGCATAGCCTCCCGGGCTTCGGAGGATCCCCCACAGAGAGACGTGCCCTCTGCCTCCAGTGAAGGGAAGGTCTGCTCTCTTGGACAAGTCGAATTTTCCCCACCTCAGCCACTTGAGGAAGAAGTTACTGGGGAGTCTCATTTCTGTGTCACACATACCCCTTCCTGAAAATAGCCTTATTTCTTTACAGAGATTTTTAAAAAATCTACTGCGTGGAGCGGGGGGAGACACAAACCTTTATTGCTAAATGGAAAAAAGAGAGAAAAGGAAAACCATTTCCTTTCTTCTACACCCCTTCTCAACCCCCCACCCTATTCCATATAAATTCAATTTGACAACCCTGCTAATTGGATAAACGCAGCTCCTGCTCTCCTAGAAGGCATTCCCTTTGCTTTCTGTTTTTTGTTTTTGGAGGGCTCAAAACAGGGCGATTGTGCTGTTCTTTAACACGAATTCCATCTGCTTTATTTCTCCCTCCATTCACCCTGCTCTTGAATATTTATGAAGCCTTCCCTGCTGCTGTCCCCTTTCCACCCACCTCCACCCCTTCCCCTCAGCCTCCCTCTCCCCACCCGGCCCAGCCCCCTCTCCCCTTCCCTCAGAGCCGGACAAAAACCTTCCAAATGGCCCCCCTCCTTGCTTTAGATAAACACAGGCAGTGTCAAGTGTGAGGAGTAGGGGGAGGTGGGACGGGGGTTCAACTGCCAGTCAAGCCCCTGGCCTTCAATGGGGCCCAGGGGCCTACCCTAATCTGCTGCATGCTTGCCATATGGGGGCTGTGTTGCCCCGGGAAACACTAACAGGCAGAACGGAGCTTAATAGAGTCCATATTCATTGTAATGCAGTGAGCTCGCTCAGGCACCACTGCCCCTTCGGTCCGGTTTCATTCTTCTGTTTCCCTCTTTCTTTCTGTTTTTCCTCCCTTTTTCTTTCTTGCTTCCTTTCAAAAGGACCCAGGACCGAGGAGAGCAGTAACCTGGAGAGGCCTGGGCCCGCAGGAAGGCGGAGGTGGGGGTTAGGAGTGAAGAAGGGGATGGTGGTGCTGGGCTGGGGGTTGAAGCTGGTGGGGAGAGGCGAGAAGGGGGAGCTCCCAGGGGAGCAGAGTGGAGTGTGCATCGGCTCAGGGGATGGAGCGTGTGGCTCTGAACGTGTGTGCACGTGTAAGCGTGTGGCAGGTGGGTATGGGCCCAACCCTGAGCTCAAACCTTCGTATTTACTCAGCCACCTATGCCTGGGCAACCCAACACCATCTCGAATCCCAGTCATGGGAAGGTCACAAAAGCCAGTGACACCCACCCCCTCTAGGGGTCAGGCCAGTGGCCTTGAAGTCACAGGTGTTGCAATGGGATGAAACCACGTTAGAAAGAAACGTCCAGGCTGGGCCCTGTCCTCCTCCGGCTGAGCTGGGGTGGAGGAAGGTGTGCCAGCTGTGGTTGACAGCTGTGGTGGCCACGGCCACACCAAGGACAAAGGGCCTCAGCTCTGAGTGGGCTGCCCAGCAGACGGAGCCTCGTCAGGAGCGTATCTGCCGGAAGTGAGACTCGGGGCTCCCCGAGGTCAGAGGGAATCTTTCCCCGGGGCTCAAAAGGGAAAGAGGGCAGAAAACGTGGGAAGGGAACGGAGCCCTTTTCTCCCAACTTCTCAGAAAGAGTAAAATTGGTAACTGAGATACTAAGGAATTCCTCGAAGAACGAAGAGTCCGTTCCCTACGTTGTGAAACAAAGCTATGCGTTCCGTTCTGTGACGGTGAAAATCACACACTTAAAATCAAGAGAGAACACAAAAGCTACCACAGCTGAAGTGTTACCCCCAGGGTGTCGAGCACATAGGAAGAGCTCAACAAGTGGTGTTTGGACAAATCGTATCCATGCTCCTGTAGTTTCACTATTGCCGGCCAGGAGCCTGAAACTGCCCCCCGACTGCCAGCTGCTGCCGGGGTTCAGATGGGTGGCAGAGGCTTTAGCAGAAAGACAGTGCCCTGCCTCGGTGACGCCAGTGTCTGTCACAGAGGCCTTTGTTATCTGCCTTGTCCGAGGCCAAAGCCAGGCAGCCCAGGTCGGATGAACCCGCTCAAACCAAGCAGATCCTGTGCTTGCCGTGGTTGGTTTTCTGCCCTCCAAACTGGATACGTTCCACCTCCTTGGCCTTAACCTCACTGGGATGCTTCATAAATCCGTGGTTTTCTAAGTTCAACCCAAGGGGAACCCACTGTAGGTGAGTATACGAAAGTTCTTGTAATTTTTCTTTGCTTCTATTTTTCATCTTGATTTTAGGGCCCTATACCCAACCAACCCTGCAGGAGATGGTGGCACGGCTTCTCCAGAGCCAGGTGCAATTTCAGTTCCTGGCTCTGAAACCTAAATAGCATGTGGTTATCTGAAATGCCACCCAGAAACCCGCCTCAGCACCATCTCCCCGACATCGTTAGGGACCCACAAAAGCAGCAATGCCTGCTCCCCGAGAGCTCCAAACGGGAGAAGACACACACCTGAGCAGGGTCCGACAGGGCTGACAGCGCTGAGCCTCCCTGCAGAAGACGCCTTCCCTTCCTCCTCCTCCTTCCCCCCCCAACGTCTTCCTTTCTGTGGAGTCTATTCCCAGCTGTTTCGACCCCAGCATGCTGCATGTGTCACAGAGGAGTGCCCCACGGGAGCAAGTACAGCGCCAGCACAGCCCAGCTCTTTCCCAGCCTGCCCTGCAGCAAGCACTCTGTCGGCAATCTTACCTCCGAGGTGCACCACGTGGGTGAGAGCCAGGACGGCTAACTCTTAAAGAAGCAGGGACAGCTACTCTGCTCTAGACCAAATGCCTGCCTTTCATTTCACTGCTGAGAATACCCACTAATGACCTGCTTATAAAAACATATACATGAACTCATCTACTCTTGTCGTCCCTAAAACCATGCTGACAATCACCTCCCACTCAGCTGCCCACACTGTCTCAACCCTGTCTCCTGGCTTCCCGGCCCCCCCACCCCACTACCCCCGCCCAACCATACCCCACCCAGGATCTGGTCAGTCGCATGGTCGCTGACTCTGGTGTCAGCAGCCAGAGAGACACAACGCAATGCAGAATCTACACATATCATTTAAAAATGTCTAGAAGCCACATTTAAAACACAAGTGAAAATGATTTTTAATATATTTTAACACAATACATCTAAAATATTATCATCTCAACATGTAATCAATACAAAAATTATTAGTGAGGGCCTCTTATATTTTGTTTTATACTAAGTCTTCTAAATGTAGTGTTTACGTTTACTACACATCCCAATTCAGACTAGCCACATTTCAGGTGCTCGCGGCTAGGGTACTGGACAGTGTAGGTCCAGGGACCTCAAACTGGCTCCCTGTCTCTCTCTTCTCCCCATCTACTCAGCCTCCACATTGCCACCTACCTTCTTTCTAGAATATCAAGCACAACCAAACAGTAAAAATTATAAGTGGGCAGCTACCATTCACTGAGCAAGCAGGGTATAATGCACAATTCAGCTCACTTGAGGGAATTCTCACAATGGCCCTGTAAGGTAGGCACATGATCAACCCATTCTATAAATGAGGACATGAAAGCCCAGGGTGACTAGTTTGTCTAAGATCACACGGAGCCAGGATTTGAACTAGGTCCACTTGACTTTAAACCCCTTGTCTTTTCACTCTAGCATACTTCTTTAAGAAAATTATGGCATAATAATTGAACCATTAAGCAGCCATTAAAAATGCTAATCATAAAGATCAAGTGGCAACATGAAAAAATGTTTAAAAGATGTTAAGGAAAAAAACCCATAGATCTCATTTTGTAAAAAGGAGGTAAGCAGCTGAGTGAGACCTAGTAAGGAATATGAAACAAATAAAAGCAGTGGGTTTTAAAATGTGAAAGAATTATGAATGATTTTCCCCCCTTTTGAGATCAGTTAAAAACAAACAAGCAAATAAGCTAACAGACCCCCTTCGATTACTCCTCATCTGAGTGTGAATAAATAAAGTTCTAACTCCTTCGCACAACCCTCCAGGTTCTTTGGCTGCAGCCCACCTTCCCCAGGTCTTCTTCCCCAAAGCCCTCAAATCTGGGCACACGGCGTTTTCGCGCCTTCTCTTCCTTCTACCAGGACCATCTTCTCCTTCGCCCTCCATCCCATCAGAGGAACTCTGATGCTCCCGGGACTGCTCCTCACGCCAGTTTCCACAGCACCTCGCAGACCTCCCACAACATGTCCACAGTGACTGACGGATCTGACCCCGTGTCCGTAATGGGCCTCTTATCTCTTCCCTCTTACCCCCACTATGAACTTCCTGAAGGCAAGGATGTGTTAACCTAGCACCTCCAAAAGCCTTGGCACATCCTGGGGGCTCAGTGTCTGCTGAACGGAAGGGTTTATTCATATTAGAAATTCAGGGTTCAGAAGAAATGTTAACCTGAACCATGGACATACAGGAGGGACACGTTGTTATCGGTGGAGGGCCTGGGGGAGGGGGTTTCCTAGAAGGAATTGACTGTAACTGTGGCTTTTATTTTTCAAAACCAAATGGCCCCTCGATCAGTATAGGCAGCCCAGGAGGGAGGGGCGGAACGGCCTGAGGGAGGTCAGTGTCCCTGCAGGTGATCCTATGGTTTGGGGTTTCACTCAAGGACCTTTTTTGTTTTCCTTCTTATGTCTTCTCCCAGAACAAACATCCAACTACGCTTGAGAATTTGGGGCTTCCTGCAGCCCCTGGACTGTGGGCAATCTAATCTAGGATTATACCACGATTAGGTTATCGCCTGGCCAGCGTGGACCTGCGCTTTCGGCCAGGGTGGGAGGAGGCAAGTAGAGAAGGTGGGAGGAGGAGAAATAAGAAAGCTGCTGAGAGAGAGAGAGAGAGAGAGAGAGAGAGAGAGAGAGAGAGAGAGAGAGAGCGCACACAGGGGGAGGGTAGGAGGGAGGAGAGCAGAGAGCTCCTCCTGTGCCAAGCCCAGTGCGAGGGGCTTCACCGACATTGTCACTTTCATCTTCACAGCCCAGGGAGCGTTACTGTCCCACTTTACAGATGGGGAAAGAGATGATCAAAACCCTCCTTGATGCTTCATCACACAAGGATTTTAGGACACATTTCAAATTTTTGTTATAGACATCGTTTCTCTACTGAGTGACAGTGTTGGAACTCAGCAGGATTGGGAGCCTTGGGTTTGGACACGAGCTCCGCCACTTCCACCCGGGAGAGGAGGTGGCTTTGGGCAAGTCCCTGAATCTCTGCGTCTCAGTTTCCTCTGTGAAATGAGAAGGATACACCTGTTCTGCAGAGCTGCTTAAAAGAGTTAATACGATTACACGTGAAAGCAGCCTGGCACACAGCAGTGATGCAGTTTGGGGAAACAGGTGTCATGGACCTTGACGATGGTCCTGAGGTCTAATGTCATACGGGGCACTGCCACCTGGTGTGCTTTTAATGTCCCGTAAGACAAGGGCACGTTGCATTTTAACAACTCCAGACACGTATGATATCATCTCTTTGCTCACTGTTCCTTATAAACTGTACAAACTTAAGCAGTGGCCTGGTTCTGTTGCCTTCCACACATGCATCAAAAGTTCAAGAAATGTTTGTTGAAAGAAAGCAGGAACACCTACATTGTACAGACCCTCACAGTAGCCCGGGGTCAGGTCTCTGGAGAGCGCTGCAGTGTCCCCAAGCTTGTGGCAAGACTCAGTCTCTAGCCTCTCCATTTCCATCCCAAACTAGTCAACATTTATATCACTTAAGCTAATAACCTCTCCCCACCACCAACCCCCACCCTGTTTATGCCCTCTCCACACTCATTTGATGATGACGATGATAATCATAATTTCTCCATAGTGCCTCTACTTGTTTGGAGAGAAGGAGGAACGATCCCATCAAGCAGTAGGTCATCTGGGACAAGAAGTTACGAAGTGTTTATAGAAAGGAAAACAAAGCCCGATCCGTCCCTGACCCCCACTCCCAGCCCGGAAAGGAGCTCACCTCCGACTTCATCAGTGAAGGTGCAAAGCCTCATCCAATCCACCTGCTCTTTCCCACCCACCTGTTTCCAATTACAGCCTCTGGCCGGGGCTACCTCCAACAGGTACACAATGAAGTAAAATGGTAACAGAGACTGCAAAGAAAACGGCGCACCCACGTCCGGGCACTCTGGTGCTCACAGTTAACAAAAGGTCCAATGCAAAAGGAATTCATTCGAGTGGGTAGACAGCACAAATAAGGTCCAGAAACACACCTGACCCAGGGCCTGAGCAGCACTTCAGGCAGATGCCAACAGCTTCAAGCCCTGTCTCTTAGGACGAAGGAAACCGATCCCACTCGTGATCCCTGCGTGAACACAGCCTGACTATCCTAAGCAGGCTCAGGGAGAGGAAGTGTGGACACGGACCACCTGCCAGAGCCCACTGAAAGCAAAGGGAAGAAGCAGGTGTATTAGCCCAGGCAGCCAGGATCTGGGTATGTAACATCCACACAACCAAAGGGGAGGCGTTTCCCCAGATCATCCACGCTCAGTACAGAGAGGGTGGCGGGGACGTAGTGGAAGTCTAGGCGCAGTTTCCCATCCTTGAGGAACTTGGAACCTAGTCAATGTGCAGCTCTGACACACCTTCCTATTATACCGAAATTAAAATGCGGCATGGCCTCCAGGAAAGATCAAAGTCAAAGATAAACTGCAGGTTTTACCAAGTACAGGCAAGGACCAGAGCACTAAAAAAATAAGCGTGTCACACACTGGGGCACACGCCGCTCGGCACAGGCCAATCCTCCAACGTAGCCCTTTCACAAGTCCTAAAAGTATCCTCCTATCACCTGGGTTCCTCCCTAGCTAAGTCCTGGAAGACTCATCCAAGAACATCAGGGAAGGCAGGAAAAAGGCAGCAGTGAACAGGAGCCTCTGAGGACCCCCTGGGCCTCCGCTCTGTCACTGTCACTTCTCACTATATAGTAACTGATTAACAAGTCTCTCTCCTGATGATCAATGAATGTTTGCTAAGCTGTGAAGACCTACCTCCAATATCATTTCCCCGCCGAGCCCTATCTGGTCCTGGAAGTCTGGGTGGCTCCCACGGCAAAGCAGAACGTGAGCAGAAGGCGATGTGTCTGCCCGCTCCTTCCTGTCTCCCTCCGGGACCTGGCTTGGGTTCTCCCTCAGGGGAGGAGGCAGGAGGACACAGCTCTCCCCTGCTGGAGCATCCAAGCAGGGGTGGCGGGGAAGGAGTGTGGAGAGGTGGGCGCCGAGCAAACTTGCTCTGCTCCACAGGCAGTCCCACACCTGCTCTCTGCGAGGCAGCGGTTAGGGCCCAGCTCTGTCTCCCCGGAGTCCCGCCCGCCCCCCGGGGACGCACCATCACAGGAATTATTCACAGTTGGCCGAACTGCTAGGCCAAGGGCTGCAGGGATTGGGAACGGCGATGATCTTATTCACAAGGGCATCGTTAGCCCTAACACAGTTCTCGGCAAATTCCTGTTGAGTGAACAAATAAGGACCTGAGACACAAAGGTGAAAGGTCATGGCAGAGAGGAGCCGAGTGGGAGCTGTAGTCATAAAATAAAAAAGGGAGCTTTTTGTCAGTCCAAGTTGGGCATTTAGGGTGCTTTGAGGGTTAAAAGACTTACTTTGCCGTCCTCTGCTAGGTCACAAAATGACCACCAATTCCAATTAAGCTGTCACCTGTGGTCCTTTCCTATGCCCCTTCCTCATGGTGATTAAGCTGCCCATGGCCCCAGGCCCACACCCTCACCCTCCACAGGGCTCAAAACCAGTCTCAGGTGCTGGGACCCAGAATGAATGGAGATCAGGCTGCTGCTGCTTGCCTGTCTGGTTCTGGGGCTGATTCTAATGTCGGGCAAAACTGCCTCTAACCCCAGCACGCCAGCACCTAACAGGCTCATGCATGCGGGCAGGAAATCTGAAGTATTCAAGTGAAAAGCTAAGCCTTGGGGGTGACATGACTGAATTGCTGAAGAAGGCAGCCCGGGAGCTGGTAGCATGACTGTGCTGCAGGGAGCATACCTCTCCTAGACTTTCCTGCCAGCAAGAAACCTCACCCGGGCCTTCAGGAGCTCCCCCACTGACACAGGACAACACAGCCTACCTCACAGGGGTGTCGAAGGAAAACAGATTACATTAGTCAACGTCCAGAGTGATGGCGGGCACAAAGCAGCTGTTCGATGAAGGACAGCCGTGCGTCTCACTTGAATAGCCCCCTTCAGGGTTACTGTTAGGAGCACCCCGTATTTTCATTAGTCTGATCCTTATTGCAGATTTATTCCTGGTATTTCAACAAAGGAGGTTAGAGAATAGGTGATACCTCCGGGGCCAGACACCCCGCCCGGGCCTTCCAGGCTTCCTGCTCTGGGCCTCACTGCCTCTAGGACACAGACACGCACACGTGCAGGCCTACGTGTGCTCACGGCAACCCGCTCCAGCTCCAGCTGGTAAGTGTGCTCTAGAATCATGACAGTTTACTTTCTTTCCCATCTGACCTCATACAAACACACTTTCTTCACCACCTCCCTGACCCCTAAATATACACATTCCGTCCCCCACCCACCCTCAATCTTTCTCAATTACAAAGCTCTTTTAAACCAACTAAAACTTAAAATAAATACCAATTTGGAAGCCTGGAGCATGCTCCGGTCCGTCTGTCAGCCTCTGCCTTCTGCTGGAAGCCCCCAACTCCTGTTAGCTCTCCCCGACTTGTGAAGCACAGTGGCCTGGGTGCACGGCGGGCACACGCAGAGAAAACAAACACGTGGATGCTTGCCAGCACCTCTATTTATAGCAGAAGCAAAGTGTGGGGAACGGGACAGGCTGAGGAGGGAGGGTCAGGAGCAGAGGGGCGGGATAATTCTACCCCAGCTCCACCAGCTGCAGAGGGTCCCCTGCTGAGGGTCTGCCTTTCCCAGGTGCAACCCATCCTGCCTATGACTAACTTCAGAACGGTGCTGCAGGGAAGCGCGTCTCTGAGTGCAGAGAGCCTGTTATCTTGCTCATTATTGTAGCCCCAGCATCTGTCACATCACAGTGCTTGGCACATAGTAGGACTGTAGTAAGTATCTGTTGATTAAATGAATACATGAGCTTTTTATTCCCCCTGCCTACCCTACAAGGCTATAGATGGAGGAGGTGGAAGGGAGGTGAGTGAGGAATGCCTAACAGTGGTTCTAGCCTGGCCTGTGTGCCTCAGTGGTTGAGCATTGACCTATGAACCGAGAGGTCCCCAGTTCGATTCCCTGTCAGGGCACATGCCAGAGTTGCAGGCTCAATCCCCAGTGGGAGGTGTGCAGGAGGCAGCTGGCCAATGTCTCTCTCTCTCTATCCCTCTCTCTTCCTCTCTCTCGAGAAAAATCAATAAAAGCATAGTTTAAAAAGGAATGCTTCTAAAAGCCTACAGGATGTTAAAATGTGCTAACAAAAAACAGTTACAGGAAATGCAATGCTAAGAAAAGCTAATTAGATTTTTTTTCACTGCAGGCCTTTTCAGAGCCTTTAAAATGTGGTTTTGCATCATGAATCACCAAGAGGGGGGGGCAGCGTATGCACTGAAGCCTGAACTCACTTAACCACAGGCCTGGACCTACTTGACCACAGGCCTGGACTTATTTGACCACACTACTCTTTTTTTCCCAGAGTACCATTAGTGAGGGGGATTTCATCAAATACACTTTGGGAAATGGTGGCCTAAGAGGTTCCTGGAGAATATCCCAAAAGCAATTTGTAAAACAGCATGATCCCATTTTTGTAAATAAAAAATTACATATAAATATGTGGTATATAGATATTTGGATTGTCACAGGAAAATATCAAGAAACACTTAAATGTTAACGTCAGCTATTTCTGAAGATTAGGGGATTTGCATGTTTTATATTAAACACTTCAGAAATATTCAAAGTGGGTATGTTATCACTTATGGAATTAAAAAGGCAAGTTTGAAAGAAAACAAAAAGAAGCTATCCCCAAATATTATTATGTCATCACACACTATTTTAACTTCCCATAGGCATGAAGGCCTTATTTCCCAACAACCCCCTGGGCCAAAAAAGATTCACTCATTGCCCATTATCCCATCTGAACATTTTCCTGTGTCTCTAACATTCAACTGCTCTGGATTGTGACAAACACCTCCCCCAATTCCAGGATTTTGTTGCTTCCACAAAATATGGACAAGTGTTTTAGAAAAAATGAAAACACATTTAATAGTCCATTAATAACCTTCACAAATCAAATTACTTTGTTTAGTAAGTTGTATAAAATATTCATCAAGTACTTAGTTTGCTGAAATTATCATGTTGGGCATATTAACATTTAAGGACTGCCTTTTTTCCTGCTAAATTTGTAACTTCCTAATTTAACGTATTTGTAAATGTAATTAAAAGCCATTGAGATTTAGTGAAGGTAATATACCAGGTTTTGTCACAATGTGGAACTAAGGCAAATATTGAGAATTGGAAGAAATAATCGATTGTAGCAGAAAGCCAAGAATTTGGCCATCTGCTGAGTTACTATGTGTGAGACAATTCATGCATTGTCTTGTCTCACCTCTATAAACAACTCCATGAAGTAGGTAGCTTTGTCATCCCCATTTTACAGATGCAGAAATTGAGGCTTACAGAGATTAAGCATCCTGTTCAAGCAAAGGGTTCAAAGCCAGGGCTGCCTGCTTCCCCTGCCTTTTGGTGCCCCTGGTAGATCCAAGCAGATACACAATGAACTGTGTTCTAACAAAGGAGCTGAGCCTGAAAGCAACCAGTCAGTCTGAACTGGAGTCCTGTTCTAGCGACCGTGTTTCAGGAGGGACTGGGCTGGCAAGTCCCACAATGCACAGTGCGCGGCCAGCTCCTGACGATGTGCTGTTCCCCGCCCCTCCCGGAGTCAGTCCTGAGGTCCGAGTTCTGAAATCCCACCCAGAAGTTGGTAGCAGCACTCCGAGTCTGGATTCAAGTTATATGCACCAGTATGTATGAGAGACAATAAGATTCTTCCATTTCTGAATCTGGCCTCTCTCATCTTCCTTCTGTTCTTACACAGGATTGGAAGGTAGGTTCTCAACTCTGGCTGCACAGAATCACTGTGGACACAAAAGCACTCCAGTGCTTGGGCAGCCCGGCAGGCAAATTAAGTTACAACCTCTGGGGGCGGGGGCCCAGGCATCCATCAGTGTTTTTAAAATTCTTTCCTGGAAACCGTGATGGGTAGCCAGGGTTGGGAAGCAGCATGGGGTGCCTCTGCCGTGGATCTGGGGGTCCCTTTGATTAGGAATGTCTGCCTCTGCCAGAAATGCCCTGATTGCACTGGATACCATGATTGGAACAGAGAGTTTTTCATAAAAATGGTCCCGACTATATTATTTTGAAGAAATTCTTGTCATTCTTAAAGCTATATATTTTTTTAGTTTCACACATTTATTTTAAGGAATAAAACATATTCTCAAAGCTTCTCTCAGATTTCCCTAGATATTTTCTGGACTTTTAAAATTCCTCGTTTTCTCCTCTTCACATAAAAATAAAAACCAAAACCCAAGCAGAAGCCACCGCAGGCCCAACAGGCCCAACAGCAGCAAAGGAAACACAAACAGGTCCCTGGACCCGTCACCCCTGCTGACTGGGGCCACCAACTTCTGGGAGGTTAGCAGGAGCCTAGAGGTTTTCCAAGCATATGCACATTGAAGGCTTGCACATCAAAACCTGAAATGCCATCAGCGATTTCCTTAACAAAGCCAGGCAGTCTGCAGGGGCTCAGGGACCACCGGGAAGTGAAGCAGGTGTGGGCCATCCGGGGGTCCCAGGTCCGCTTAACACCACCTCACACCAGCGAGCTTTGCCATCACATGATGGCTTTTTGACATCCCAAAGGGTTAACCAGCTCAGCCTCTAGCTTCCGGCCTCCCCTAAGGAGTCCATTTTCCGTTGGGTCCCTCCTGCGGAGGAGACAGCTCCCCAACCCCCCACCTAGAGACTTGGGTCCCACCCAGCCCCTCCCCGCTCTGTGGCCCTCCCACTCCAGGAATGAAGCTGCCGCTGCCCAACATATACCCAGACTGGTTTCATCTCCTTCCAAATCCATTTTGTGTCTTAACTTCTGCCAAGAATAAAAATTAAAACACTCACACACACATCGTGCGAGTATGGGAGGGGAGGACCGGCCTGGAAGTTTTAACTGAAAAAGACCAGCCAGGGAGTGGGAGGGCCCCCGGGGTCTGCGAGGTCCTGCCTGAGGCCCCTGCTGGCTACACACAAGGTCAGATCGAAGGGGAAGTGTGGGCAGCACCGCCCCTCGTGGTCCTCGGACACCCCCTTGCACCCTCACCTCTGCCCAGCGGCACACAGAGCAGCCTGGGCTGCCCGTGCTGCAAAGGCCGGAAGCGGACTCCATTCCCCACTCTTGGAGGGCCTGTTCCTTGCCAACCCCAAAATGAATAAAACAGCACTTGGGATGGCACGCAGGCCCTGGCCCAGCAGGTGGCTCACAGGCTGCTTGTGGCCACCCAGAAAAACGGGTCCTCAGAGTCCTGTCCCACCACACCCAGGCAGGCAGAGGCCTGAGGCAGCAGCTCCGACCCAGCTCTCCCATTCTCGCTGACCGCTTCCCTCCCGGGGAAACCAGGAGCCCTTGCCCTGCAGAATGACCACACCCAACGCCTCGCCCAGCCAGGACCCTGCAGGGTTCAGACCATGTCCCCTTACTCAGCTCTGAATCCCACCATTTGCCCCCATTTACTCCCCAAATGGTGAACTAAGTCCTCACATCCTTAACCTGCCCAGGTGGACCCACCCCTCATGGAGTCACTCGCCTCACCAGCCACTAAGCACTCACTGAACACCACTGCATACGAGGCTCTGGGAATCCAAAGATAAAGCTCAAGCGTTCTCTACCAGCTCAGCACCCGGTGGGGCGCAGCACAGACACATCTGGGTGCACTGCGGAACCATCGCGAATCGAGCCGAGTGTCCTGGGCTGGGGCTCTGTCCTCTCCAGGCCACTGTGAGGAGGGGTGGGGAGACTGGAGGACACACTTCTTAGCGAAGGGCAGCCTGGTGGCATCCGTCCCGGGCCCACCTGGCACACACAGCACAGCAATGAAAGCAAAGCAGTATGTTAAAGGCCCTGCTGTTTGCCGTGAGAATTGCTGAATCTGGGTGATGGGTACACTGGGTTTGTGATACTCTTCTTTCAGCATTTGTGTGTTTGAGTTTTTAAATAACAGATAATAATGAATTTTCTCCCAAAAGGATAACTAGAACAAGATCCTTCCAAACCTTCCTAATCCGACACCAACTTCCAGAACCACCCCACCTCCCCCACCACCATCACCCACTTAACCAACGTCTTCTTTTTAAAAAATTAGTATCTTTACTGTTGAAAGTATTACAGATGTCCCCTTTTTCCCAATGTCTTCTTAGCTAGGCCAAATAGCACTGTCAGGCAGGTTTCAGTGGGTGCCCTAGTTCTGGTGGAGGAGGGTGGTGTACCCCCTCTTTGACCTTCAAATGCTCCTCAGTGTTGGGACAAAGAGGCCACCCCACCCCTGAAAGGAGACTGTTGGTCGCAGCCAGAGATCCCGAGGGGCCTGTCTCCCTGGCTCTGCCTCCAGGCCCCCTGCCTCCTGTCCCGGATGGGCCTCCCCAGGGCCCTGGGCGTATCTCACCAGCAGGTCCCCAGCTCTGGCTGGCGTTTCCCCGCGGCAGAACCAGCCACGTGCACGGGCCGAGGCCCAGGTGAAGGACCAGCCCTTTGCTCTGGGCCTCCACACCTCTACCCATACAACTCTCAAACACACTGTAATGGACAAAACTCTCAGTAGCCCAATCTTCCAAGAACATGGGCTTTCGGGAAATAATTATACATCAGCAGCTTATCTAAGCCAAAGGAACGATCATCGTGATAATAATAAAGGCGACCATCCAGCACCTACTCTTCTAATAAGAGAACGCAGGGCACGCGACTCAACGTGCAATGACCCCCTTGCTTGGATCCGAGTGTCTTGAGGGCAGGCGGCACAGCGCTCAGGCCACTCTTCAATGTCACCAACGTGTCTTTGGGCCCATGTGGGAAATGCCTGGCGAGCGCGCAGTGCTGCTCTCCTCTGGGTAACCCAAACAGCTCAGCGTGAAGCCCCAGGCGACCGCAGAGAGGCAGGGTGCAGGGGATCCAGAGTTTCAGCGGGCGGCCTTCTTCACACGAGGGGGACAGGCCGGAACTCCGCAGCCCGGGGAGGGTAACGCACCTCATCTCAGCTGGGAAGAAAGCAGGTCTCACTGCGTTCCCCCATCCGGACCGCGGGCGTCAGCACTTCCTTGTGTGAGGAAGATTGGTTCTGCCTGCCTGAGGTTCCCTAGGCGGGCATGCGTTCCTCCTCACCCCCCGCATTGGGAGCACAGAGAACCTCGTTACTACGGAGCCCTGCTCCACTGCCATGGAGGCCTGGGCCTCCACACCTCTCCACTTTCTCTGGAGAGCGGAGCGGGGTGGCGGTGGGTGACACTGGAACCCAACCCTGGTTTCTCCGGAGAGAAGACCCAGCGCGCCACAGCTCCTCCCAGCACTCGCTGGTCCTCCCGAAGCAGCAAGGCCCACGCGGGCCTCCTGTGCACCCGCTCCAGCAGCGGCCACACCGCGGACGTCTGGCGGGGCCTCACTGTACAGAATGCCACCCTTGAGGCGGAAGGCAGTGTTTTAAACGCACCACATTTACATTTATGCTTTATAAATATAAAGGCTATTTATGAAAGTCTTTCTGAGACGTCCCCCCTCCCCAAATCAAGAGAAAAACGAAATGATTTGTCTGATCACGTAAGTATCTTTTGGTTCCGAAAATGTGGGCCCCGCCCCTGGACACACCCTGCCAGGCATGTACCTAGGAAGCCAGCCTGGGATTCTCTCTCCGGACTCTCACTGTACCTCCTGGGGGCAGGCTGGGAGGAGGTGACTTAGGGGTCAAGGCTGGACTTATTTGTAAGGAGCATGGGGCTCACACTCACAGGGGTCGGCTGTTCTCTATCCTCTGCCTCCCCAGGCAAGCCGAGGCACGGGCCCAGGCTTCTGGAAGGGCCGATGGTCAGGGATCAGCGCCTCCCAGACTCTGGAGTTGGACGCAGGGAGCCTATCCTGATTCCAACATTAACAACAAAAGCCAGGACCGCTGGCCTGGAGAGTGTCTCCCCTGAGGAGTTTAAAGAGCTTCGAACTCCCCACTGCATTAGTGCTCACCGTCCCATGGCAACCCTGGGACAGGTATTACTCATCTCCACTCACAGGGGGACAGCTAGGTCGGGCCACCGAGGGGCGGCCCAGAGCTCTGTGAGCCGTGGTCAGGCCACAGGCCGGGGGAAGACAGCAAAGCAGAGGAGGAGGAGGAGGTGTGGATCTGGGTCATCGGCATGGAATGTCCACTCCCCGTGGGGCCGATGAGTCTCCCTCCTCCGCGTGCTGAACTCTGACACACCTGGCTGGTGTCCGTCAGCGTGAGGAGGTACCAGCTGGCCTCCGCTCTGTGTTTATTCCAAACAGGAAGCAATGGAAGCGGGGTCTAAACTTCAGTCCCTGCTCCCCAGGGTTGGAACCCTCGGCCTAGTCCTCCCTTTCCCCGGCCCCTGGGAATCTCCAGCCTGGCTCCACCAGAGGAGCCACACGACCCCCGTTCACGTGCACCGTCCTGTCTCCTAACGGGGTCCAGCGTTGGGGTGGGGTTGGAGGAGCTTCTCCTGCCCCGTTAGAAAACCCATCCCGATCGCCTATCTGTCCCCCAAAGAGCCTCGCTGTCTAGAGGGACTGCTGAGTGCACTGCACGCTGAGGTTCCTGCCACCGAGCTCCCCCGGAACCCTAGTTTGTGAGGCCGACTGGAGAAAGCAGCATGTCTGGGCGGGCAGGGGAAACGTCCTCAGTCTCCTTGCATCTGAGGGGGTCTTTCTCCCCAATGACCACAAAACTGCCCCCAGGGCTCAGCCAGTCCCAGGGCTCAGCACAGACACTGCTGGGACCTGGGCTGGGCGGGGAGCCGCGGCCAGAGAGGCTGGGGGACAGGTAGCCCGCACAGGATGTGGTGGGGAGGAGGGCTGCTGCCCGCGGAAGCTCCCTGCCCCACGGCGGGCCCACCGCCCCACGGCAAGTAAAACAAACCACGGAGGAGGAAGGCAAACAGCCCGCGTGCTCCTCCTGCCTACTCGGGAGTGGGACGGGAAGGTCTGCACAGCTGACACTTCCAGATGTGGGACCAAAACACAGGCGGCTCCTGACAGTTTACCAGCCTGGGCTAAACTCCAGTAGCACCAGGGCCGGGCCCGTTCAGTGGACGAAGGAAAAGCAAGGGCATTGCAGGCTCTGCTCAGGTGGGTCTCAGCGCACGGCGCTGGGCTCCTCCTTTGCTGGTCCCTTGCTCCAGGAGCAGAATGGATGGATGGGTGTGTGAGGGTGTGTGTGGGGTGTGTGGGTGTGTGTGTGTACGGGGGCTGGGAGAAGGTCATGTTTAAAACTCGAGGAGACAGCTAAGTGAAAGAAGCTAGCCTGGAAAGACGACATACTGCGTAATTCAAACTATACGACATTCTAGAAAAGATAAAACTACCAAGATAGTAAAAACAGCCGTGGTTGCCCGGGATTTGGGAGAGGGAAGGAAGGAAGGGTGGAGAGCGGAGCCCAGGGGATTTTAGGCAGTAAAACTATTCTTCTGTATGATGCTGTAATGGTGCATGCCTGTCATTATGCATTTGTCAAACCCCACAGAATGTACAATGCAAAAAGTGAGTTTTAATGTAAACTATGGGCTTTAGTTAATAACAATGTGTCAACATTGGCTCATCAGTGGTAACAAATTTACTACACCAACATGTTAGTAATATGGGAAATTGGTACAGAGTGAGGGGTGTGAAGCAACTCTGTAATTTTCACTTAATTTTTCCTGTAAATCTAAAAATGCTTTTTAAAACAAGGCTATTGATTTTTTTTTTTAAGTTACAAGAAAACCCTGGAGGAGGCGGCTTGGGCCACTCCCCAGCTCCCTGAGGTGCTGTAGCTGTTGGCTCTGAGGATCGTGGTAGTGCACTTTCTCAAACACATTTGTGTCAGCACAAAACCTCTTGGGATCTTTATCCCTATTTTTATTCCTTCTCAGCTTCCAACCCTAGAACCAAGTGAGAAATGCCTGGGCTGCAATGTGAAGTAAGATACGCCCTCAGGCAGATGCAAACATGCTGCTCCTTGTGCTTCCACGCTTGTCAGCTCCCCAGCAGCAGACGTCTGTGTGGCCTGCGAGCCCAGCATGGGCCTCACCCCACCAGGTCCTCAGGAGTGTGGGGACTGGACTGTTCTTAAATTCATCCCATGCTCCTCACGTCCCTGGCTCGTGGTTCCAAACCAGATTCAACGGAGCGCCAGTTCAGCCCAGGCCCTGTGCTAACAGGAGGAAGGGCTGTACCGCGGATGGTGCAGGCACACTGAGGACGCCCCAGCTGAGCAGCTAGGCTCCTGGTGGAGTGAGAGGGTGGGCTGGCCGTCTCTGCACTTCCCCGCCAGGCCCAGCACAGTCTGGGCATAAAGCTGGGGTTCAACAAATTCTCCTTGAGGGAGTGATGTGGAAGGGCCAGAGAGGCGTCCGTTCTCACACGCCCCTTACAAAAGGAACAACTGGCAGCCCAAGTCAGTCTCCTGAGGAGAGAGAGGAACGGGGCTGCGTCTGCGGTGGCCCAGCACACTGCTTCCCGGCTTTTCTAGAACATTCCTAGGATGCTCTCTCCCACATACCCCATATACATATACCCAGAATGCAGTGTTCTTACATAATTCTGCCTGTAATGATTTCATTTTGTTTGAAACTCATTATACCCCTTTTGAGATTCAGGAGATCCATGCAGATTAATAAATTAATTAACTAATTAATTAATTGAGCACCAAGTACACACGAGATTCTATTCTAGGCACTGGGGAGAGAGCGAGATACAAAACCAAGTCCCTGACCTCATGGGTCTTTCATGCTAAAGGATAAGCAGGCAATAAGCAAATGAACAAAGAGATATATGTTGGAAGATAACGTTGAGGAAAGTAAGTTAGGGTGAAGGGAGAGAGAATGAGGGTGGGAGTGCGATTTAATAAAGGGTGGTCAGGAACCTGAATGAAGTGGGAGGGTCTGCGCAGAGAGCGGAAAGAGCCTTCCCTGCAGAGGGCAAAGCGAGTGCAAAGCCCCTGAGAAGGGAGGTTGCTCAGCTGGTTGGAGGAGCAGCCAGGAGGCCAGTGTGGCCTTGGGAGTGGGCTGGTGGGGGGGAGGAGAGGGAGGAGAGGGAGGAGAGGGAGGAGAGGGAGGGGAGGGAGGGGAGGAAAGAGAGGGAGGAGAGGGAGGGGAGGAAAGAGAGGGAGGAGAGGGCTGAGGGTACTGAGATGTCTGGAGATTTCTCTGAAGGAAACAGGGCACCATGGAGAGTTCTGCCTTCTCTTTTGGAGGTTGACCCTGACTTCTCTATGAACAGACTATGGGCCAGAAAAGTCTGGGGACTTGGAAGCAGGGAGAACACTTGGGAAGCTCCTGTACTAGTCCAGGTAGGAAATGTCACTGAAGACTGGGTGGTGAGCAGTTGAGGATTCTGGATACATTTTCAAGGTAAAGCCAATACGATTTGCTAATTTAAAGTGGAATGTGAGGGAAGAACAGAGTCAAAGGTGACTCGCAGGGTTGTGGCCTAACTGGTAGCATGGAGGATGCTGGATTGGGGCAGAAGCAGAGGAGAAAGGAGGGAAGTCTTTTCCAGAGGCCAGGTCTGAGGACTGCTACCTAACGGTGCTCCCCGGGCTGGCCTTGCCCCACGGAGGCTCCTCTCTCCCACCGTCTCATCCCTTTATCTCTGTGGACCTTGAGCCCGTGGGGGTTCCATCAGCACAGCCTTCCACCTACCCATCCCTCTAGCTGCCCAACCTATCAATAACCCGCCTTTCATTCTGTCCCTTTTCCCTTTTCCTTCCTTCGCTAATAACAGCCACCTTCTACTGAATGTTCACCACGCATTTCATGCACTTCCTATGCAGTAGCTTGCTTCCTTTTTGCAACAATCTTAAGAAACCAGGGTCTCATTTTAGTTCAGGTGACTAGCCCAGGGACATACACTGAGTGGCCAGATTATTATAATCTCTGAATGCATAATAATCTGGCCACTCAGTGTGTGTGTGTGTCTATATATATATATATATATATATATATATATATATAGAGAGAGAGAGAGAGAGAGAGAGAGAGGCCTGGTGCATGAATTCGTGCATGGGTGGGGTCCAGCCAGGCTGGACAGGGGGAGGGGACATGGGCGGTTGGCCAGCCTGCCTGCTGGTCGAACTCCTGGTCGAGGGGACAATTTGCATATTAGCCTTTTATTATATATGATACACACTGAGTGGCCAGATTATTATGCGTTCAGAGATCATAGGAAACCAAGGAGCTGCGAGAACTCCATGTCCTCGCAGCCACATCTCCACCCTCCTGGGCCCGGACGGAGGGCAGGTCTGTTTGCGCTTCTGCAGGTAACTGACTGCCTGTGCAAATCCTCCTGCGGGGCCCTGCGGGCATTTGCCTGGAAGGTCCCATCTCCTGCCAGTTACCTGTCTGTCAAACTGCTACGTCCTTCCTCGGGGTATTTTCCTGCACAAGCTGCCACTTCTCCTGACCAGGAGGTTTCCGCTCGGCCAAACGCCTTCCCGCCCTCACCCCACCCAGGGCTCAGAGCACCTGCCTGATCAGACTCGCAGACCCGAGGAGCAATGGATTCAGCTGGCATCTGTGGTGAAGCAGAGCTCCAGACAGCCAATCCAGATGATGTCCCAGGGGCAAAAAAAAAGAGTCAGGAGACATGTTCTGAGATGAGACCCAAGATGGAGGCGGCTTTTAGTCCTGCTTGCAAAGTCTGACACTAGCGAGGCCACAACGCCTGGCTTCCTCGTGCTGCTTCTTCCCAGAGCAGTCAAAACCTCCCAGCTACCGTCCTGGGAAGTGGGGAAAGGGCCCCACCCGCCCCTTAGATTCTGTTGCAAAAGGAACAGTTCTCCTTAAACTAAGGGAGCTCTCTACTTTGGGGGAGAGATTGTCCGGGCGGTTATTTTTCCTTTCAAGCCTGAGTTTTGGAGTCGGCAGCCCTGCAATGAAACCTTGTGTGGCCAGAACAAGTCATTACAATCATTTAAGCCTCAGCTCCCTTACCTGCAGAATAGGACCACTATGCCCATCTTCCTGGGCCTGCTGGGGGACTGGGCTGGGCACACAGTGGGTGCTCACTAAATGGCAGCTGGCATTCTCCACGTCACCGGAAGGACGGCCGAGGCAGGCGGTGCTGTCTCTCTGGCCGTGAGATTCCTGATCTCAGCCTGCCCTCCAGGCCCACAGCTGGCTCGCTGAGTGACAGGGTGGTAATTCGTCCCTCCCAGGATGAAGGGCACCTGCTGCTCGTGTGTGCTCACCTCTTGTGGGGAGAGTTCGCCACATAAACGCCACGCTTCATTTGTCAATTCAGAGCAACAAAAATCACCTCCATCCCCATCCTGCCTTGCAGCCACCTGTTCGGTTCTTTTCACCCCAACTCAAGACCTTTGTGGTGTTTCGGTGACAGGGATTGGCTGCCAACCGTGCTGCTCCCTTTGGGCAGGAGAGCCAAGCTCCCTCCCCTCTCTCCCTTTGTCAGAGACCACCCAGTGGACCTTGCTGGCAAGCGGCCAGCGGCCAGACCGGCGAAAGCGAGGCCTAGCCACGCAGCCTCCATCCCTGCAGCAGAAAGCGACAGAGCCCCGAGCACCTGGCTGAGGGGCTTTCACCGGGAGCCCTCCGGATGGCGGACCGCCAAGGGCGTCGAGGGAGGGCGGCAGGTGACTGCGCCCAGGGCCGGCGCGTTGCAAGGGCCATTCGCATCTCACACGTGGCTGCAACACCGCAGGTTTTTATGTAGCGCCGTCACTACAAAACACCCATTCATAATGACAGAGGCAAACAGCTGTGAGTTTCCATCACTTCATGAGGGCTCGCTGTGCTGGCTGCCGGCGTTACGGAACCCCCTCCACGCGGGCACAGGTACGTAAAAAGCAAGGGCCACAGTAACACCACTGTGGGAGGATCACCTTTCCGCAGAAAGCGGAGGGGGAGTCATGTGGGGGGAGGACTTGTGAAATCATTAGGAGCAGCCTCTGCTTTCACAGAAAAGCCATAAAGCCAGAACCCCCCAATTTTCCTCTCCAATTAAGTGTGACCCATACCTAATAAACCTGCCGGGATTGTAATGTTAGGTAAGTTCAGACTAGTAAAGGCCCTTGACTGGGACTGATCTGGAAAAATATGGGCAGAGCCAGGGAAGGTGGGGGAGGGCTCTCTTCAAGCATCCAATTCCAGCCCAGCCTGGGGGCGTCCAAGGCCAGCCGGGTCCACACACCCCTCCTCTCACCTGTAACTCCCTTCGAGGCCGCACGCACGCTGCCTCTCAGCAGCCTGGGAGGCTCCTGGGCAACTGCAGGGCCCAGTGGCTTTTATTTGTCCCTAAAATTAATGTCCCCTCACGTGCTGCTCTGGGAATGACTTCAGTGCCAGGCAAACCTACCCTGGACAGCAGAGCCAAGGGCAATGGAACTGAAAGGCAGAAAGCTGAATTCAGGCCTGTGTTTCTAGAATTCTCAGCTAAAATCTGACATGGACAAGGGGGGGTGGGGGGGAAAGGCACATTTCTCCTTTTCGCCCTGAAAGGTATTCAGTAACTGGTTTTAGAAACCAGTGTCTCTAAATGTGTCTAGTACTCACATTTCTGAGATTCTGTATCAATGCAGAGATTCTAGTTTTGAACTTTCCTAAAATTAAAAATAAAACAAAACACACACACAACAAGAAACTACTCTGAACTTAAAAACTCCTGTGTCAAGACTACTTCAGCCCATAGTCTGCTAAGGAAAGGTAACTTTTCAGGGGAAAAGTATGAAGAACAGGATGAGCGGAGGTGAGGGGACAGCGGCCCTGCCTGTGAGACGTGGCCGGAGAGGCCGGCAGCCTTTCTCACTGGCCGGTCCCCGGGCTGGGACACTGGCGCTCGGGCTGCGTTGCTCTGCATTTCCCTTCCCTTCAGTAATGGGATCTGACCGGCGTGGGCTCGGGTCCACAGCAAGGACTCAGTCAAAGCTTGTGGAGAGGATGAAGGCTCCAGTCTGCACCCGTCACCCTCCTCATCTTGTCCAAGGCTGTCCAGACTCACTTCCGAGGAGAATCAACATTCCTGTGCCACACTTTTTGCTGCTCAGCCCTTTCTGCGTTCTTTTTTAATTCAATCCCACTTACCCTGGCCATAGTGTGTGTTTTCCTGCTACTAACCAGGAGGACCAGTTGAGACTTTCCTCAACATTTTCTCTGGCAACCGAGTTAAGCTGACTGTGTATTATTGGCTCTGATCTTCCTCCTATGACTTCCTCTTACTGCCCAAGAATCCTGTCCTGAACATCAAAGGCCTTCTTTGAAGATAAGGCCAAATTCACCATTAGAAAAAGAGAAATTATTTCCTAACTTTATTTCAGAAGATGGAATGACACAGAATCCCTCTGGGTTTTGTGAGATAAACACTGCCCGGGACATCGGATCACAAGGCATTCGCTGTAATACCGCTGACAGAGACATAAACACAGGGCTTTCCTCGCCCAGACCTAAGCAGGACTTTTCCACAGCAGTCTCGGACGCCAAACCCCATAGTAAATGGTTTGCATGCAGCATGTCCAGCAGTCTGTCTCAGGGAAAGGGGGCTTCATTGGCCAGCCCGGGGGAAAGAGGCCACCACAGGCTCTGACTAAAATGTATGAGTCACACTACAACCGACGGTCTGGTCCAGTTCCACTTCAGTTGGACCCTTCCAATGCCAAATGGGAAGGGACACTGCATCTTCAAGTGGCAACACAAAACGTGAGACGGACCCCAGAGAGGCTGGACTGTGGGCAGGAAACCTCACCTGTGTCTTCTATTCCGTTGCTGCTGCCATCAGACGGTGTGAGTGTTGACAAGACTTCGTGGGTCATGGGTTCCAGGAAGCTTGTGCTGGGACTGAGGAAAAAGAGAAGTGTCTCATCTTTTGAACAAGCAGATAAACAAACACTTCTAAAGTATTTGCTTTTTATAAGGAGCATTGCTACAAACCAGGGTAATTCCTTATTAATCCATTTTATGCATAAGAAAACAAAGAAAAAAGCAGTTTTTCTAAGATCAGAGGCTTCCTTAAATCTCCAGTTACCTAGTTCCTTGCTAGAAACGAAGAGAAAAATGAAGGACAATGACTGCATTGAGAACAATCTGTTGAGCTTACAAAACCATTACCTGTGCATCCAGCATCCCCTTTTCATCAACATTCACCAAATATCTCTCAAAAGCACATTACCAGCTGGCTTCATACAAAGTAAGGTGGGTTTCCTGGGAAGAGGTTTGGGCTAAGGCAGCAAGCAAGAAATGGACCCAGCAAAGCCCAGGGCCAGCTACTGCCACGTCAGGCTGGAGCACAAGGCTCCTAGGGAGGCGCCATCTTCATGCAGGGGGACTGAGCCACATGTGAGAGGGCTAAGGAGTTTGGATTGTAAACGTCAACTGTTTTTGAGCTGGGTGGTGACTTGTTTGTAGGACTGATGGGAGATGGGTGGGGTAGACAGTGGAGAGTCCAGCCACGTGTCAGCAACAACGGTGATGGGCATGAACAAGTGGGGAGGTAGCAGGACTGGAGAGATGGTGTGGACGGTGGAATAATAAAAGGAAGGGCAGGAAAGACTGGGTGAGCTTGGGAGGGAGTCTAACTCGGAGGCAGTGGAGATGCGGGGACCCATTAGCTCAGTGGTTTGAACCAGTGTGAACGGAGTCCACAGGCAGAGCCAGGGCCCCAACCCAAGTTGCCTAATCCTCAGGGCAATGCCACTTGAGCTGAATCTTTTAAGCCTTGCTTCCGGTAATTGCTCCTCCCTTTCTCTACCCATTACCATCCTGAGGGGTGTAAGGAGGCACAAGCCCTATTGAGGAAGGCTTTTGGTAAACACGGATTTCTAGATTAAAAACAAACACCCCCTTCATCCCACCCCCCACCCCTGGCCCCAAATATCTGATGTAGCCTCATAAATGATGAAAAGATTCCACGTGAGGGCTTCATGTGGGAGCACTGTTAGGATTCGGTCGTTCCCACCAATAGCAAAAGGACTGGACGTATCTGTTTTCTGAGTCTTTGGTCAAAAACACAGAGATGCTTCAGGGCTGTCACAACTGTGTGAAAAGTATTTACGCACAAGGATGAAGAAACACAAGTTGTACTATAGCATGGGACTGTGGGTAATTTTCAAAAAGTTTCTTTATTAGTAGATGCTTGTGCAATAATTAAAAATGGGGGGGTGGGCCTAGTTTGGAGAACCACCCTTGGACTAAGAAAGCTTATTCTCCTGGGACAAGATGCTCTCAGCCCTGGGTCTGATGTGCTATAGATGTTGTTGTACTGAAGTATGGAGATGACAAGACGTTCCATATATTAAACAGATTTTTAAAAATCTAAAAAAATCACTTTCTTTCCTCTCCCTCTCCAATTTCCATTTCCGCCCCCTCTTTCTTATTTTTCCAGACAGCAAGGAAGTTTGGAGTTTGAAGGAAAGAAAGCAAACTCCGGAGGCATAATATCTTTTGGTGCCAGGTTAATACTTTCTTATTCAGAGGCCAGAAAGGACTGGATAGTAATTATCTGTTGCACTTGGGTCTTCTTTGGTTTCTTCTCACTTGCTTGAAAGACAAAGAGGGGGAAATCCTAATTCATGAATCGTATCAGTGTCTTCGCTGAAATCTGAACCCAGACCCCTAGGGCCTGTGACAGACGGTGAGCACCGGGCTCACTTCTCACCCTCCTGGCTTACACCCGGGGCTCCCTCAGGAAGCCAACGGAACTACGTCATGAGTAAAATCTCCTGCTCCTTCTTAGGGCATGGGAACCACAGATAAGTTGTCCAAGAGGGCTGGGAGCCCACACACTTGAAAGAACACTTCAAAGCCAGGACAATCGCTGGACCCAAATTTGTAGGGCGATGGAAAAGGACATAAATCACCCTCTTATCACAAGCTGGCCAACCAATCAACAGCTCTCTGCTGATTTTAAGCCTTGCTTCCGGGATTGCTCCTCCCTTTCTCTACCCATTTCTCTACCTGGAGGGGGTCTAAGGAGGCACAAGCCCTACTGAAGAAGGCTTTTGGTAAACACGGATTTCTAGATTAAAAACAAACACCCTCCTCATCCCACCCCCCACCCTCTTCTTCCCAGACTTGGTCCAGGAGCCAATCAACCTGGCCTCTATCAACCTCCTCTCCCAAGTAAAGCCAACTCCAGTGGCTTAGGCAATTCTAAATGTCTCTTCCAACGTTACTGAGATCTCTTGAAAGAGGATAAAAGGGACAGTGAGTGTCGTCTCCACCCTCAGATTTTGTAGGTGTAGACATTCTCACTTGAAGGGCCAAACTGGGCAATAGGTGGGGGCAGGCAGGGTCAGCAAAGAGGCACAATAAGGCAACTCCTTCTTCTTTCATTTTTGCCTCTTTCCATAAACTCAAAAACTCATCTGGCAGCAAAGTCATAACTCCACTGCTGTTCCCTCCCTGCCTCTATCCCACTGACCCCAAGGTGCTTCAAGATTACCATGGGAACCTTCTGGGTTTCAATGACCAGACCATTAAAAAGTGCCAATTATAAGACCTCAGAAACGTTCCTGGGAAACCTGTTACACACCTCAAAATGGCCACGCTCCTGCCTCAGAGTCACTTTAAGTAAAGTTTAGAAAACAGGTCATCCAGATGTACTGAGCCCTCCAGCCCCCACCTCAGGACAACAAGACCCTGTTTTAATATTGTCTCTACTGCCCTTGAGAGAATAGGGATTGATTTATTAACTGTAAACAGAGGGGTGAAAAAAAACAAAAACAAAAACCCATCACAGAGCTGGGCTGCCGATTCAGGGTCCAGTTGTGGGATAAATCAGAAATGTATGTGCATTCAAGAATTTTGAAAATGACTTTCGTTCAGTGGCCAATGTTTGCAAAGTTCCGGGCAACAGAGAACTAGGTGACAAATGGGAGCTGGGTACAGGGCACGTGGGGGGGGGGGGGGGGGGGTACAAGGGACTGACACCAAAATATGCCTTTCACTCAGTCCACTCAAGGAGGTAATTCTGGGTCAAAAACTCATGTGAGCCCATCTGAACCAGCGGAGACGGGGTGGGGGAGGGGCAGAACACCCCACCACACCCAGAAAGTGCCTGTTTAGGACCGCTGGTGTGCGGTTTGGGTATTCTTAGCTTCACTGCCACATCTCTGGAGCGACACAACAACCATTCAAGTAACCCTGCCACTGCCCTCCCCATCCCCAAGACAAAACTCAACAAAACAAATCTTCCATTCCTCTGGTCTGTCTGCTCACCACCCCTCAAAATGCTCCCATCACCTGGAAGAGCAAACTAACCTCGGGGAATCCTGGAGGTTTAGCAGGGCCTTCAAAACCCAGCAGAAAATCTTTCCTAGGTTCCCCGCCCCTCCCCACAGCCCCTTCCCACTTGTTCAGCGGCTCCTGGCCCCACCTTCTCACAGTTACACAAACAAAAACTCCAGGAGCACAACCTCAGGAGCACGCTGCGCGCGAACGCGCGCGCACACACTCCCTTTTACTGCTGCCCCAGCCCCACAGACACCTCTGGACACCCCACCTCAGCCTCGTCCCTTCCGCCCCTACAGCTGGGGATGCTCATTTTAAACGCCAACACCATAAACGCTCACCCCCGAAAAAGACCAAGCTGGCGTTGGGTGGTTCTGTGCATTTGTCAGTCCCCATGTGGGTTTCTCCCCACGGTCCGGCGCACGGAGCCAGAGCACCGGTGTCAACCTTCGGGGGGAGTTCGGGAGGCTTTCCCTGCGCTCCCACCCCCGGAGCTTCCGGGAGCCGCCGGCCAGCCCGCACCGCAGGGAACGACGTGCGGCGCCCCAGGCACCCCGCTGCCCGCCGCGTCCCCACTCCTCGTCCCCGCGCCGGCGCGCCCCGCCGCGGCCGCAGCCACCGCCAGACCCGCGGGCCGAGCGCTCGGACCCGCTCCGGCCGCCCGCGCGTCCCCACCAGCCGCCCGCGGGCGCTTCCCCGGCTTCGCTGGCCTGCGGTCGCCTCCCGCCCCCTCCCTCCCCAAACCAACAAATAAACACAACTTTTTATGAAAAGAAAACAAACTTCAGCGACGTGACTCACCTCTGGTGCAGCCGGCTCCTGGGAAGGGAGAGCCGGCCCGGGGCCAGCGTGGTGAGCACGGAGGGAGCCGCACCGCGCCGCGCCGCACGGACACGCAACCCGCGCGGTGACACGCAGCAACGCGCAAAGCCGGAGAGCGGCCACGGCGGGAGCAACAAAGGAGCCCGGAGTGCGGGCCGGGAGCGAGGGCGCGTGCGGGCGCGTGCGGCTGCGGCGGGCGTGAGTGTGTGTGTGTGTGTGTGTGTGTGAGTGTGTGTGTGTGTGAGTGTGTGTGTGTGTGCGCGCGTGTGAGTGTGTGTGTGCGCGCGCGCGGCTGACACCGCGGGCCGGGCTCAGGGTCCCCGCGGCAGGAAGCGGGGGCCGCGGCGGCGGCGGCAGCAGGACCAGGCAGGGGACGCCGCGCCGGGCGCACCCGGTCCTTCCATAGGGAAGAAGCTTTTTTGGATGACTGAACTCGCAGACAATATCTTCTTTTGCTTCTCCTGCCTAGGAACCTCCCATTACCGCGCGAGGCGGAGGAGGGGGGCCGAGGAGGCGGGGAGGAGGGGGAGGAGCAAAATGGAGCAAAGAAAACGTCTTGGAAAGGAAGCTGGAAAAAAAAAAAGTCTCCCAAACTCAGTTTTTCTCCTAACACCCATTTTCTTTCTGTTGCGCCTTCGTCCCGCGCTTCCCCCAACTTCTCTCTTTCCCACACAACTGGGATGTCCTCTGCCTTTCTCCCACACCCGCGGGCTCCCCTGGACACCCACTTTCCCCTTAGCTTAACCTCGGACCCTTGCTCTCATAGGCTATCCGCCTCTCTCCAGTCTCTTCTCCCCAAGCTTTTTTCTGACATCCCTCCTCTCACTAGTCTCTCGTTCATGCTGCAAACCATTGACTAAATCATTAAAAGCAAACTTCGTTATTAAACTTGTCCCCCCCACCCCCAAAGTTCGTTAGCAACTGTGGAGAAAATAAGGAAACAGTCTTGGGGAAGCCCCAAGGCCACTCTCCCGGACCGCGGGTGGATTGGAGAGGGAGGGTTTGCCATCCTCGTTGACAGCGCCCTGCCCTGACCTCCATTCATCATCCCAGGATGGAGGAGCAGGGAAAAGGATGAGAGGGGGAGGGGCGAGGGGCTCCAGAGAAAAGTTATCTCCGAGTGTGCATGTGCGTGTGTTAAATCCTCTCTTTAGTGTTGGGCAGAAAACATTCAGAATAGCGGTTCTCAAACTTGAGTTGCATCAGAACCCCCAGGAGGCTTATTAAAACACAGTCTGGTGGGCCCCACCCCCAGAGTTTCTGGGTCATTAGGGTCTGGGGTGGGCCCAGGGAATTTTCATTTCTAGTAAATTCCCAGGTGCTGCTGCCGCTGCTGGTCCAGGGCCACATTTTATTTATTTATTATTTATCTTTTTATTTTATTATTTTTAATTTAAAATTTTTAATTGATTTCAGAGAGAAGAAGGGAGGAGGAGGAGGAGAGAGACAAACATCAATGAGAGATAAACATGATTGGCTGCCTCCTGAAGCCCCTACTGGGGATCAAGCATGTGCTCTGACCTGGAATCCAACCAGCCACCTCCTGGCGCATGGAACCATGCTCAACCAACTAAGCCACACCTGCCCGGCGAGGGCCACATTTTAAAAACTTACTTCTTCAGGGTATTGAGAAGTCAAACATATACTGAGTTGGTGGCACGTTAGCTCCCCTTATTCTTTAAGGCTGTAACATAAATTGTGAAGGGTCATTTCATACCCTTATATGGCCATTGAGTAAACCAAGACCCAAAAGGGTTAGGGCAGTGGTCGGCAAACTCATTAGTCAACAGAGCCAAATATCAACAGTACAACCATTGAAATTTCTTTGGAGAGCCGAAAAACGACGTCTGCGCACGGGCCATGAAGTTTCAATCGCACTGTACATGCGCGCCCGCACATATTATTTTGTGGAAGAGCCACACTCAAGGGGCCAAAGAGCCGCAGGTGGCTCGCGAGCCGCAGTTTGCCGACCACTGGGTTAAGGTGTTTATTCAAAGTGAACCTCGAGTTTGTGCAGAGTGGGAAGGAAGGTGACCTGGGAGTTGGTCGGGCAGGCCAAGAGTGGGGCGGACGACAGTGTTGCCCTCCCTCCCCCTGGGAGTCAGGAAGCCACTGCGTGGCTTTGAAAAAGTCACAACCTTTCTGAGCCTCTGGGCCTCAATTTTGTTTTCTTTAGTTTCTCATCAGTAAAAATGCATACTTTATGCTGAACATATGATTTTAATAGAATCTGAATAGAAAGATGTTTAAAAGGGCAACATAAGTATATTTTATACATTTTCAACAAGATGAAAAAGACCATGAACCCCCTCTTTGAACTATACATTTGTATCCTTTCTTCTCTAGTTCCTTCCCTCCCCACTATCCGTCTCTTTTAATCGCCAACATTCTCCCTCCAACATTCTCCAAGACCTGTTTTCTCCCCCAAATCAATTATGATGTTAGCTTCTACCTTCTTACTGTCCTCCTTCTGAGGCACAATTCAGGCCTACAACCCCTGGGGTCCACCCTGGGTACAGAACTCTTCATTTCCCAAGGGAATGGGTCAGCCAGCCTTCCACTGCACTGAAAACACCCCCTTTCCCCACAGCCCCACCAAGGGGATCCTGCTGTTTGGTTTTCAAAGATGATTCCAAGTATCACTGCAATGTGGGAGTCCAATGAGAACGATACATGACGTTTTCACTGATTCTTCAATTTCCTATATATAGGAAGATTATATATATATATATATATATATATATATATATATATATATATACATACACACACACACTAGTATCTATACTAATAAAAGGGTAATATGCTAATTAGACCGGGAGACCTTCCGGACATCCTTCTGGACAAATGCATGGTGTGGGGCTGAGGCATAGGCGGTTAGGGGCGAGCAGGCCAGCAGGGGGGGCCAGTTGGGGGTGAGCAGGCCAGCAAGGGGCGGGGGGCAGTTGGAGGCCAGCAGGCCAGCAGAGGGGGCAGTTGGGGGTGAGCAGGCCTGCAGGCAGCATGGTTAGGGGCGAGCAGGCAGGCAGGCAGGTGAGTTGTTAGGAGCCAGTGGTCCCAGATTAGGTCTAAACTGGCAGTCGGAGAGGGTGCAGGCCATGCTGAGGGACACCCCCGTCGTGCATGAATTTCGTGCACCGGGCAACTATATATATCAACATCTCCAAGATTTCCCTTACCCCTTCACATTGTCCTAGGACTTACTCCCAGGATTCTCCATTCCCTCTATTCTGGCCTTTGGGTCTCACCCTGGACTCTGAGTCAAGGAGTCAGAGCACCACAGAAAACAAAGATTATCACAGTCTTCACCAACACTATTTAGCCAGGAGAAAAACCCATGGCCTTGTAATTAACAAAAGAGTCCCTCCATCCCAGGCTGTTCACATGGCTGCTCATCTTTCCCATACAGTTTAGACAGAATGCAGATCACAGCTTAACTGAGAGGGCTTAATTCTGCCGCAGCATCAAGCACACTGTTAGCACCTCTGACAACACATCTTACTGTTGGTATGGCTCTTCGTATTAACATAATTATGTTTGTTATTATTATTCCTGTTAAGAACATTGTATCTCTGAACTATCCCCCTGTGCCTTACTTAAGTCTCCCTCCCTCCCTCCCTCTCTCTTAGTTTCTCTATTCTAACCCTCCCCACCCCACAGTAGCCCTGAGCCATCTTAATCAGAGTCTGGGCTTCTGGTAAGATGCTTTCTGCTACTCTTCACTCTGCTGTTCAAGGTGACTGCCCTCTGGCATCTTACTTTCTTATGGGCTTTCTGAGCCTCCATCAAGAAGGAAGCATTTAGTATGGAAGCGATCATCACATTTATTATGTTTGGGGGCAGGCAGGGACTGTAGGTCTAATAAGTCACCACATCACTAAGGCTGTGCAGAGTAACTGCAAGGAATCCCAGTGAGTGAGGTGAGGAGAGGGGTGTTCCTGCCTCAGTGTGCTGCAGATACTACCTGTATCATAAAAACAGAGAGCTAGGTTGTGAAAGCGATCTGGAGAGGACTATGCTGAGAAAATTACTAAGATACAGACAAAGAGAATAATTTTCTCTCTGTTTAAATATAAATCTGTTCTACCCAGAGGGAAGGGGGTTTGGGTGAAAAGGTGAATGGATTAAGAAGTGCAAATTGGTAGTTATAAAATAGTCATAGTGATATAAAGTATAGCATAAGGAATATAGTCAATAATATTGTAATAACCATGTATGGTATCAGGTGGGTATATCAGGGGGAACAATTTGTAGGTATATGATTCACTATGCTGCACACTTGAAACTAATACAAAATAATATTGAATGTAAACTGTATTTGAAAAATAAAAGTTGAGAAATTCCAAACACGTCATATATATATATATATGACACCCCTCTCCTCACCTCACTCACTGGGATTCCTTGCAGTTACTCTGCACATATATATATATATATATATATATATATATATATATATATTATATGTATATATTTATATGTATATATACATATATATATATATTCTCCTGATTATAAAATATGCTCATTGAAAAAAATTAGAAAAGCACAAAGAAGGGGGAAATCACCTTAAATCCTACCCAGGGATGACACTGTAACCAGATTGAGATGTTTTTGTAGTTATTTTTCTCTATTATTTTTGTTTCTCATTAATACAAATACATACTTCATCTACATTGAGTATATGAGTCTAATTGATCAGAATTGGAAGATATTTTAAAGGGCAACGTAAACAGATACCTTTATTCAATATTTTGTAGTACTTTTTTCTTATGCATTTGGTAATTTAGGCAGGAGCCAGTTTCTTTATTGACTTATCTGGTACTTGCATATTTTGCAAAATTGTGTCCATTGCACAGCATATACAAGTAGTTATCCTACTTTTTAAATTTAATATCCTAATGTGATTCTTATCCCCAGGTCATTAAGTCTTCTCTAAAGTTCAACTTTAACAGCTATGTACTATTCCATCAAAAAGAGAGATTGTTATTTATTTAACTGTCTTCTTATCTATACTAATAAAAGGATAATATGCTAATTAGACCGGACATCCATCTGGATGGCGGGGGCTGAGGCAGAGGCAGTGACGGGCAATCAGGCCGGCAGGCAGGGGAGCAGTTAGGGCGAGCAGGCCAGCAGGGGAGTAGTTAGGGGCAATCAGGCTGGCAGGCAGAGGCGGTTAGGGGCAATCAGGCTGGCAGGCAGAGGCGGTTAGGGGTGATCAGGCAGGCAGGGGAGCAGTTAGAGGCATTAGGCAGGCAGGCAGAGTGGTTAGGGGCGATCAGGCAGGCAGGCAGGCAGGCAGGCAGGTGAGCGGTTAGGAGCCAGGGGTCCTGGATTGCGAGAGGGATGTCCAACTGCCGGTTTAGGCCCGATCCCTAAGGGGTCGGGCCTAAACCGGCAGTCAGACATCCCCTGAGGGGTCCTGGATTGGAGAGGGTGCAGGCCAGGCTGAGGGACCGCCCCCCCCCCCACACACACATTCACGAATTTCGTGCCCTGGGCCTCTAGTTGTTATATATTTAGATTGTTTCCATTTTTGTTATGATCATGCTTCACAGTTGACTAAACATCTTATCATAAACCTTTATTTAAAACTAGAGGCCCTTCCCCCGGCTGCTGGCACTGGCTTCCCTCGGGCACCCGGAACCCGGGCTTCCCTCGCAGCCCCGGCTTCGTCCAGAAGGACGTCTGGTCGAATTAGCATATTACGCTTTTATTATTATAGATTCTGATTATTTCCTAAGGGTGAATTCCTAGGGGTAGGAGTTTTGGATCAATGGATAAAACATTTTTTTAAAATATATTTTATTGATTTTTTTACAGAGAAGAAGGGAAAGGGATAGAGAGTTAGAAACATCGATGAGAGAGAAACATCGATCAGCTGCCTCCTGCACACCTCCTACTGGGGATGTGCCCACAACCAAGGTACATGCCCTTGACTGGAATCGAACCTGGGACCTTTCAGTCCACAGGCCGACGCTCTATTCACTGAGCCAAACCGGTTAGGGCAATGGATATAACATTTTAAAAGCTTTTGATTGGTATTGCAAAATGGTCCTCTAGTGGCCCCAACGTACGTTTTCATCTCTTGGATCTCGACAACAAGATCATCAAACACAAGGCCCCAAGCGGACACTTGATTGAATTATCTAGTTTGGAAGACTGCACTGGCCAGATAAAGAAAACAACTGTCCAATATTCAGTACAGTGGAGACAACACCCAGGTGGGAGGAGTTAAACAGTAACTGCTGACTACGGGAGCTCTATTATATTCATGATCTTATTTAACCTCTCCAACAACCCTCTGAAAAATAACCTGAAGTTTATTGAGCACCCACCTCTCACAGCCTCTGTACTGGATTCCGTGTGCACATTCAACCTTGAACCCCCACAACAACCCTTTGCTGTAGGTTTGATTATCTCCACTTTACAGATATGGAAAATTAAGTAGCTTGCCTAAGATCCCCAACAACTAAGTGGTTGTACTAATTCCAAAGCCCAAGGTTTTTCCAGTCCAACACACTGTTTCCGTGCAACTGTTTCATGAGTTACAGGCTACTTGATGGAGTAAGAAAGGCATATTTAGAAGATGCTTGAATTTTGTCAAGCCATTAAGGAGTCTTCAGTGGGCTTCCAAATGACCATTGTTTTAAAGGGCATCCAAGAGTACAGTAACTTACTAATTATAATTAACAGAAGAGTCCAAGGATTGTATACCTTAAGAGAATGCAGTTCAGTGTATGAATAAAGATTAAAGGCTAGATACTAAAATTCACAGTACCGACAGTAATTAACAAATTGACTTTTGTATACATTCCTACTCTCAAAACTGATGTTTGGATAAAGACTTTTTATCTTGATCAGAGGTGCTAGAAGTAAAATATTTGTGAATCCAACTTCTGTGTCTCAAATTGTAGCTGTTGAATGTATAAAGTTTACATTTATTACGGCAATGTTGCAATACATTTTAAAAATAAGTTCAAAAATTAATTCATTCGTTTATTATTTGAAAAGATAGCCCTCATTTTTTTCTTTAGTTATCTAAGTTGACCTCCCTCCCCGTGCTGGGCATCACCAGGGCTGCTGGAGAAAGAATGTGCGCAGTTGCTCCAAAATATTTGATGACTGAAAGAAGAATGAGAAATGAAAGTATATGATTGACCTCTGCAACAATTAGTAAACAATGCAAGACAGCATGTAATTAAAGCCTAAATTGCATGGTTCAGGCAGAATTACAGGTGAGCCTGGTACAATGCCATCTGCTCCCCATACAAATTAAGCTGGCTGGGACTGACTTCTCTAGCCCCGTGCTGCCAACTCAGGCGTTCCTGCTGGCCATGTGTCCTACTGTCTCTAAGAGATCAGTCTCTGGATTCCTTGGAGCTCCCTGCAAACAAGGGTACCCTAGGAGAGGATGACATAAAAAAGCAAGATTGTGGAAGCAAGACAAATCTGGGTTTGGATCCAGTCTTGAGCAAGCTGTATGAGCTTGAACACTCCGAATCCATTTCTTCTGTGAACGTTGGAAATGACGTATATGAAGTCTTTCTCTCATACTGGGTCATCTGGTACAAAACTATGCCAGTTGTTTATGGCCAGTGCTTGTTATGATTAGTCAGTTCCCATGTCATGTCCACTGTGTATACAGAGTGGAGCTAAAGTAGGTTTAGAGTAGTGAGTACTCACATATAAACCACTGTAAACCTACTGTTGCCCCATCCTGTGAATAGTCTATATAACAAAAGCCTAATATGCAAATCGACCGAATGGCAGAATGACCAGTGGAATGACTGGTCGCTATTACATGCACTGACCACCAGGGCGCAGATGCTTCAATGCAGGAGCTTCCCCCAGCCCGCAGGCCCCAGGCCAGCTAAGGCAGGTGCCAGAAGAGTCCCCCCCGCAGAGAGAGGTAACCGGAGGCGGTGGCGGAGGCAGGGCTGGCAGGCGAGTGGCGCCAGGCCAGCCAAGGTGGGTGCCAGTGCTCCCCCCCCCAATTGCCCCACTGGTCGCCCCACAGATCGACCCTGATCGCCAGCCAGGCCTAGGGACCCTACCCATGCACGAATTTCGTGCACTGTGCCTCTAGTATTTAATATAAGCTTTGGTGAGCACTCCATGGTAGTTATTCAGTAAAAGTTTGAGTCAAAGGTGAAGCTAGTAGAGAGAAATGGAAAATAGGATAATATAAGGCCATTTCTGTGGCCCATGGTGCATGCTTGATTTTTGCACACTCTTTAAGTAGAATCTGTCTGTTACACTGAGTTTTAAGAGACTCCATTATTCTGATATATCAGAAGCAAGCACAGGCCCCATTTAGTCCCACATGAAACCTCCACCTTCCTCAACAACCTCCGTCTGTCCCCCCAACCCCCTTCACGTGTTAGGCTGAGAAACTTAGATTCTGGAGCTGCCCAGACTCCAGCTGTTTAATATTGTGTGGCTGACGGAGGGAAGGGGGGCAAAAGACTCCAGATGAAAGCAAAAACTCAAAGAGAACTGAACCTCAGAGCTTTGATACCCAACTCAGTGGGTAACAGCCTCCGTTAAATTTGTTCAGTCAGCCATTTAAGAGGGAAGGAGTTTCTCACACGTCCTGTAAGGGCTTTAGTGATCAGTTGCTTCCATGGAGGGGTATCAATGTTACAGGGACTGAGCAGAGCAGAGTCAAATGCCAAAGCTGCCCTTGCAAGCTCAGAGACAGGTAGCGTGCTGGCTTGTTTTGCTCCTAAGATATTATTTTCTTTTTCCTTAAAGAGGTACCGGGAATTTACTGGGACTTTTGGTCACAGAAACAGAAAATGACTGTGTCTCACCCTAACCCTTCTCCATCCCACTTCCTCTCTCTGAAATAAATAAAAAAAACGTGTTGTTGTTTTTTTAATGTGCTGCAAGCTACTAAAGAACTTCAGAGAGAGGAAGAAAAAGGAGAGAGATAGAAATATCAATGATGAGAGAGAATAACTGAGCGGCTGCCTCCTGCATGCCTCCCACTGGGGATGGAGCCTGCAGCCAGGACATGTGCCTTGACCTGGAATCAAACCATGGCTACTGGTTTATGGGTTGACACTCAACCACTGGGCCACACTGGCCAGGCCCAGCATCTAGAGGGGACAAGCACTCTCTACTTTGGCCCAGCCTACTTCTCTAGCCTGGCTCCTCAGTGGCCCCTGCCCACCTGTATCTTATGTTCCTGCCACCTCCTTTCCCTTCCTCAAAGCACCACATGATTTCATGCTTCTTCTTCTTTTTTTTTTTTTAAATATATTTTATTGATTTTTTACAGAGAGGAAGAGAGAGGGATAGAGAGTTAGAAACAGATGAGAGAGAAACATCGATCAGCTGCCTCTTTCACACCCCCCACTGGGGATGTTCCCACAACCAAGGTACATGCCCTTGACTGGAATTGAACCTGGGACTCTTCAGTACGCAGGCCGACGCTCTATCCACTGAGCCAAACCAGTTTTGGCAATTTCATGCTTCTCATAGGCCCGATTTCTGTCCTCCTATAAGCACTTTCTTCTCTTCTGCACTTACCTATCTCCCACTTAGTTTTTAAGACTTCCCTCAACAACATCCCCTCTAGGGACACTTGTCTGAACCTCCCTTCTCCCCTCCAGTTGTCCTCCCATAGAACCCTCTTCTTACCTTTACTGTAGCATTTATCATGAGCACTGCAATTGTAATTGTGGGTCCATCTGACTTCTGCTCTTGACTGAAATATACTCAAGCACAAGGGCGATCCCTGTTTCATTTGTACACCCAGTGCTTAGCACAATACCTGACGCTTGTGGGTGCCCAATATCCAAATATATCAAATGGATGAATGAGTGAAGAACTCATAAAATCAGGTATCTCTGTCACAGCAGTGGAAGCCTAATGGATCCACATGGTCTGGAATGTTGAAAGACAGCAATAAGTGATACTGCGCATGAGTGGAATCAGTTTTAAAACCAGGCCCCTAGCTAAAGCAAGGGAGACTGATTTGTTTTAGATACAAAATTAAATGGGTATTACACAGTATTTTTAATTTAGATGCTAATGGTATTTTGAAGTGATAACATATCACTGATTTTTAGTTATATTTTTCCACTTTTAATTTGGAAATAACTATAGAGTCACATGAGCTATAAGAAATGAGAGAGATCTTGTATACCCTTCACCCAGTTTCCCCCTAATTAGCACAATATCCAGCTATAGTACAATATCTTAATCACAGATATCTTAACAATATCTTAATCGATTGACTTTGATAAAATCAGCAACCTTATTCAGATTTTGCTAGTTTCACTGGCACACTCATTTGTAAGCAGCTGTATGTTTTAAAAATGATGTGTAGGTTATGGCATCTGTGCCGCCCGCTCCTGATTGACCACAGTTAGTCAAGACCATGCCCAACTGGTCCCAAAGAGAAAGGGCTGAGTCTTTCCCCCAAAGCGGTGGCAACAGGATCCATCACTGGCTGGTCTCGGCTTTGCACCCACTAAGACCATGCTGTAGAATCTCTGCTTCTCCTCAGACAGGAATAGAAAGACCCAGTTTCCTGGAAGACACACATGGGTTGGAACAATTCCATCTACCTTTTCTTGCCATCGGCCAACACACCTAGGATAGCTACAAAATTTTTAGAGTCCAGTGAAAAATGAAAATGCAGGCCCCAGTCAGGAGAGGGGAAGTCAATCTCCCTTTCTCATGTCCACAGCCGACAGGCGACTCCCAAGGAGTTACACTAGGGAATGAGCCGGAGGCCCTGGCCCATTTGTCTACTGATAGCACCGCCAGCCTGGGGTGGGACAGCCACTACCTTGCCCTTTCCTGAGATGCGGTGGGTACATGCCCTCCCCTGACCCTCCCATATATATATACACACGATTCCCAGGCTCCCACCAGGGGCAGAAGTCAACCGAGACCATGGAGCAGGGGGCGGGGGGAGGGGAAGGCTGGGGAAGCCAGGGCACCAGGGATCAAGGGAGCGGGCAGCTGAGAAGCGATGCCAGGGAGGTGGTGGGAAGCAGGACCGCACGTGTGCGGAGACTCCAAGCCTCCTGTGCCTGCCCCACTGTCCGGTTAAACTTCACATACAAACCGGAAATTCAAAGACAGAATTTCACAACGGTGTCCACAGAGATTAAAGCCAAGCGACAGGCCCTTCTGAGTGCCAGGCTCTGAGGAACGGCCCTGGCTGCGTGCCCGAGGTGCTGCCTGGACACACCAAACTCAGACACCTGAAGCTGTAACCTTCTGCTCTCCTTGGACTGGGGTCCCCTCCTGGCTTCTCCAGGGGGGCCTAGGGATGGTGGTTCAGGGCAGTGACACTTTCTGACATCTGACCCCTCCCCAGTGAACAGGAGTAATAGTAGCAAAGCCCCACTTACTGGGCAGGAAAATCATCTGCTTCTTCCTCTCCGTCTGATGTAAGAAAACAAAGCCTTACATCCAACTGCCGTAGTGAACAGCACCCTGACCTCCCCAGCTGTCTGAGAAAGGAACTTGGGGACCACCGCTGGTGCCTCCTTTTTCTTCACGCTCCTCATTCGACGGTCGCTAACTCCTACAGTGCCACATGCACAGTCTCCCAGGAATTCGTTACCAGCATTCAGTCCCCCCGGCAATTGCCCTCATCCAGACCTTCATTCTCTTCATATGTGGAATATTGCAAAAGCCTCCTGAATAATCTTCCTACCTCCCGTCTGACTCCGTCACTGGTCCATTTTCCACATTCCTGATGGAGACAGCTTTAGAAATGGCAAATTTGATCATGTCCTATCCCTCCCTGCCCCTGAAATTATTCAGTGACCTCACTACCTTTAGGATGAAGTCAAACTGCTTAGCAAAGCACACAAAACCTTTCAGAAGTATCTCCTCAGTGTGATCTACCATTCCTCACCTCAGACCCTATTGCCTACCTCACCATACAGAATTCTTCGCAATGTTCCACGATCATTCATATCGCTAGGTCTTTGAATGTGTACCTTTACTTGGAGTACCTTGACTGCCTTCTGCACCAAACTCCTACTTTCTTGCGAAACGTATCCCACTTGTTAGCTCCTCTGGCCCTCCTTGCCTACCTCACCTTCCCAGAGTGTGATAGGTGCCTGTTAGCCAAGGGCCCTCTCGCTCAGTGTTTACCCGTATCATAGCACTGACTGCACTGTTTTACAATGGACTATTTCGGGCTGTCATGTTTACCAACCACAGGGCATGCCATTCACATTGGGGGTTTTGTCAACTTTCTTCACCTGATGAGACACCCTTGAAACCAGGTCTTGGGCTTAACCACCATTGCTGTCCTACTGCCTTGCACAACTTATGGAGTAAGGCAAGCAGTGGGTAGTTGTTTGCTGAAAAAAAATAAAGGAAAGGAGAGAGGAAGAATGGCAGCTGCCAGCCTTTCTTTCTCTCCCAACCGGGCCCCACACATCCTTCCTTCGGCAGCTGTGATGTCTTAAGAGCCAACGTAGATTCACAGCACAGCCAGTCTGATTATGCAGGCATGGGCTGCTTAGCTGATGAAAATAATGATTTGAACAGATGTGAAACATAGAGATGCTGATACATATCTCCCTCAGGAATGACCAATTCACAAAGTTATTATAAAACATTTTGAAAAATAAATGGAAATGCCTAAATATACACAGCAAGCAAAAAAATTCAGTTTTATGGACATAGATAAACAACTTAAAATGCATAACATGCAGTTGTCAAAACTCATAGAACTATACTCCACAAAGAGAGTTTTACTGCATGTAAATTTTTTAAAAAATCAACCAGAAAGAGGGGGAACCCAAAAATGAAATACAAACTGTAACAACTGAACCTAACTATATTACAAATGAATAACATAACCATAATGTAGGTGGTGGGGAAGAAAAGAACTAACTCAGGTTACTTTGAAAATCAGCATTTTGACTGGCTACTATAAGGCTAATGGCAAAAAGAACTGTATATAAATACTGTATTCTAGTTAGTAAATTTATTTCTCACAGGGATATGGATTAGCAAGTCTGAAACTACTTTGTATATATACTGGGGTTGAACAAATAATTAAATACATTGTACATAATGAAAGCCAGTTTTCTCACTGTGATAGAAAGAAGTTGTGAATAAGGGGAAGGCTAGAATGTACTCTATGGTGCTGCACTGGAGTTGGAGGGATCAGTATGAATTCAGAGGGAGAGGGAAGAGGGGAGAAGGGAAAGGGGAGAGGGGACAGGGGACAGTGGAGAGGGGAGAGGGGAGAGGGGGAGGGAAAGGGGAGAGAGGAGAGGAAGGGGGAGAGGGAGGGGGAGAGGGAGAGGAATATAGATATGTGTATGTACCTAGTATGGTCCTGGTAATGCATCCATAGATTTCCTAGCTCTATCTGCTGATCTGGCCTAGAAGCAATGACATCCCAGTAGTAGGGAGCACACCCAGCACCAAAGTCTTGGTTTCTATACCCCACTCTCTAATGTAAGAATTCAGGGTTTCTTAGAAAAGTGTTTGATTCTGGGTCTGGGGTGGGAAAAAGACAAGATGAGCCAGAAGCATTTCATGCTCCAGGAAAATAAAAATGATGGGGATGGTGCTGAAAGGACAAAGGAGTCAACCCGCAGCCAAAATTGAAGTTATTTCAGAGAAAATATAAACAGCAGTTGTATTAGATTATAACACACAGAGCAACATAATTATTCATGAATCCATAATGATATAAATAAATAACTGAATGAATGAATGGGGCGGAAGGGGCAGCTCTTCCTTGGAGGAGAATTCCAAATAATAAATGTAGAAGCAGTTAGAAATAGAAAATCTTTATTAGAACACCACAGAAATACTTTTTCAGGCCGAGACTCACTGAAAGATGATAGATGCTAAAATTAGTGGGTAAATATTTCAGGAGAAACAAGATACTTGCATAGTCTCAAGATATCACCCCTAAGATATTTATTAATCACAAAGTATATATTGTACAAACTACCTTCACTGTGAAGAATCCCAACAGATACCATCTTAATCAAGCATTAATGTTAACATCAATAATAAGGGCCCGGCTGTGGTGGCTCTGTGGACTGAGCGTCGTCCCATGGATTCCATTCCCAATCAGGGCACATGCCCAGGTTGCAGGCTCGATCCCCAGTACAGGGAGTGCAGAAGGCGACCAATCAATGATTCTCTCTCATCATTGATGTTTCAATCTCTCTCTCCCTTCCTCTCTGAAATCAATAAAAAAATATATTTAAATAATAATAATAATAATGCATATTGATATCATGTACCCCCGATATGATATACTGAAAAGGACATATCACTTCTTCGGTTATTCTGGTCTCAAAATGGGAAACCTCAGACATATCAAAATTAAGAAACATTCTACAAAATAACTAATCAATATTCCTCAAAAGTGTCAAAGTCAAGAAAAGACTAAGGAACTGTTGCAGATTGACAACTGGGTGCAATGTAGGATCCTGGATTGGATCCTACAACAGGAAAAGGGCATTAGTGGAAATACTGATGATATCTAAATAAAGTCCATAGTTTAGTCAATAGTATTGTACTGACGTCAGTTTCTTAGTTTGATTATTGAGGTTGTTAAAGATGATAACAATAGAGGAAGTTGGGTGAAGGGTGTATAAAAACTCATTGTACTATCTTTGCAACTTTTCTGTAAAGTTACTTAAAATACAAAGTTGAAAAAATAAGTTAGGGCCATGCAAGTGAAAGGGTATTGGGGGACAAGAGAAAAAACGGAGCACGGCATATTTGAAGTTCTCTGAGAGAGAACAAAAGGTACTGTGGGAATGGCAGAGAGTTCAGAATGGTTCAACAGAGCAGGGAGGTAGAAAATGTTTGTTATTGCTTTAACTATAAAGGAAAGATCATCATTTCTCATTTTAAGTCACTCATTTAAAAACCAGAGGTCCACTCCACTCCAGGAGCCATGGGCTAGTGTGGGTCTCCACAATGCTGAGGCCCATTCTGGAGCTACGAGCATCACCTCCAGGACTTGCTCTGGATGTCTTAGGAGAGTAAATGAGTCCTTGGCCAGGAGCCAAAATGAGGAGAGCCATGGAGAGCCTGTGGCCTGTATCTCAGAGACCTCAGAGACATCTTAAATAGGGAAGTCAAATCCCTGAGTTGCCTTAGTGAGCGATAACACAAGGGGGTTAAATTTGCGGCCCAAATATTGAATGACGACTATTATCATGGTGAAGTCATCCACGCCGGTAGGCCTACATGGGTCACGTCACTGAGCCACGTCCTCCCCTAACCAGAACTCAAGTGGCTCTTGCTACATTGTCTCTGGGATAATGACCAACTCCTCTTTCTGCTTGCGCTATAATTTCTTACACGCATTAAGGTATCTTACAGGTTCGGCAGCCATTCCCCTTCTAAAGTGACTTGGGATTATCTCCTTGTCTATTAGAATTCACTTTATAGTTTAATTCTCATAGGCAATCCACCTCTCTCTCAGTCAAAGATATCTGAACTGAACAAAGTGTTGCGGCAACTAGCTGGGAAGCTGAGCTGCAGCACGGTGTTGAGGTGTGAGGGTGATAACTGACGAGCTGCGTTCCCACCGACAGCCAGGGTTCCTGCAGCAACTGCACAATCAGGGATCTTGTGACCAGAAGACCTGAGATCGGCTCCTGGTGCCACAATTTCCAGCTGTGTGGCTTTAAATGAATCACTAAACCTTACAGTTTGTTTTTTCATCTGTAAAATGGGGATACTGACAATACCTATCTCACAAGATTATTTTGAGGATCAATGTGAAAAGTGTTTTTCAAAGGGCAAAACACCACAAATGTTAAATTTAATTTCACTGTCCCAATACAATGAAACATATGGCATTTTTAAATGTAAAAAAAAAAAAAGGCACACATTTTTAGACACAAATAATTTCAGTAAACCAATTTTTTTTTTTAAACCTAAAATGTATTTTTCAGCACTTAGCTATGTAGTCAGATGTTAGGCGCAGCAGATTCTTTTCTGTGTGTGCTCAGCAGTGTGAGCCCAGTCTGGTTGCAGGACCATAAAAACAGAAGGCTGTTGATCATTAGTCTATGTAAAACACAGCACTTGGGCATCTCACTTGGAACTTGCTTTTTAACTTGTTTCAAGAGGTGGCGCTTAGAACTGAAAAGAGTATTGTGTGCCTGAATGAGTGCACCAAAACACCAGGCCAGACTGGGGTGTGGGCACTCACTTATGTGTGCAACTGCCTTTTTACCTAATTAATCCTCTCCTTGCAAGCCTGAACGCGGCCTGTGAACTCCACATTCCACTGGTAAGTGGAACGCTGGGTCCTGCAAAACCTGGAGGCTTTAATGGAACCTTATTTGTTCAAGGCCCTTGAAGCAATGATATCTAATGGAGCAGAAGCAAAGAGAAAATGCCCTGCGCTTCGGTGAGAACAGTTGATTTCCATCACAGATCCGGCGCTGTCACTCCCCCGCTTAGAAAGCCTGGAGGGCTCCCCTCCTGGACAGAGTCCAAACTCTGCCCAACCCAGGTGTCATCTCTCCACATTCAGGCCGCTCCCACCCCCACCCCACCCCACCCCCAGACCTCTGGGCCTGTGCTTCTCAAAGTGTGGTTTGTAGAGCGACTACCTGTAAGAAAATAAACTGGCAGTGTTTGTTTAAAATGCAGATGGACTTGCTGGAGGACTTGCTGGATCTCAGAGCTACTGAATCAGAATTTCTGGGTGTAGAGGCCTCAGAAATCTGCGTGTCAAAACTAGTTCCTCCAGCAATTCTTATAAACACAGAAGGTTGGGAGACACTAGTCTAGCCACACTCAACAAACTCTCTGTTCCTTGGGCTCAGCATGCATTTTTTTTGTCTCAGGCTCTTCTGCTGTATTTTTCTTGTCCCCTCCACAGACTGACTAAGCCTCCTTTCCTGATTACCTTCTGTATGCCGCCGAACGCAGCCCTACACTCAGGCTTCAAGGCCCAGCTCATACTTACGGATTCTCCGATGCCTTTCCTGCTCCCTCTCAAACAATCAACAAAATTAACTGAGTAACTAGTAGGTTCAGCAAGCAGAGAGGAAACAGAAACAAACTAGATCCAGTCTCTGTCCTCCAGATGCTCACTCAGCGTGACAGACCTCCTGTGTCTGTGCCTCTAGCCTCTCACGGGAGAGACGCGGCTCTCAGAACCACAGCGTGGGAGGAGGATGAGTGTCGGCCAGCCTGGATGGGAGGCTCTCGTGGCATTAACCTGAACGGCACCTGTATAGCTGGAGTTCATCGCGTGCCCGTCCAGAAGCCCGTTTCTTTCAAAAATATCTATCGTGGCGGAAATGCCTTAGTGCCTTTTTTAATAGGTTTGATTTGGGTACAAGTTTTCCAGAAAGTAAAACTGAGGCTCTGATATATTAAATACCAGAACTGAGTACCTGAACACATCTCCCAGTGCGGGCCAGCCCGGGGCCCACACACGACAGGCCCTCACTAAGCGTGGGCCAAGTGAAAGAATGTACCAGTGAGTGATCACCGCTTTATTATTATTTTTTAAAAAATATATTTTATTGATTTTTTACAGAGAGGAAGAGAGAGAGAGACAGAGAGTTAGAAACATCGATGATTGAGAAACATCGACCAGCTGCCTCTTGCACACCCCCCACTGGGGATGTGCCCGCAACCAAGGTACATGCCCTTGACCGGAATCGAACCCGGGACCCTTGAGTCCGCAGGCCGACGCTCTATCCACTGAGCCAAACTGGTCTCGGCTGATCACTGCTTTATAATCTAAAACAATAAGCCACCTCCCACAGCACTAGCCTAGAGCTCGAGTCTTCAATGTCTCTTACATTCTGGGACTTTGGGTTTACTCAATTTTTTTAGTCCTTTGTTCTCTTTTCAGATTTTAAGCTTTAATTTGTCAAAACTGTATTTCCCCCCTAATTTGGAAATTTGGCATTTTTTTCTTCCTAGGTCTGTTGTTTGGTGCTTTCAAAGTTTCTTTTTCTCCTCTCACCTTATTTCCTGCCGCTACCCCCATCTCTTCTCCCTCTCCTCCCTCCCCATGTCCCACATCCTGAGTATGAATGCAGGGAGGATTACTCTGGCGGGAACACGATGTCTGCGAGCCATGACAGATGCACTAAAGCGTGCAGCACTGATAAAAGGCAGCTCTGATGGGCTCTGTCAGGAATCCCTCAGAAACACTGAGGGGAAACATTTGCTAACCCCTCTCCTGGCTCCAGGCCCCCGGGCCCCACGACAGGATCATACCTAGAAAAGCCAAGGGAGAAAAGTGGCGAAACGAGAAAGTCTCCTTCTCCTCCTGGAACCCCACTGGAGAAACTTTCCCCAGAGCCCAATTCTCTGGCTCTTTACCTGAAAGGCTGAGCTTAAAACTGTGAGTGGCCACAAACTTTGATGTAAGCCCTGGGTTGTTGGAGGAATACTGTAAGGCATCTTGGGAGAGAAGATTGTGCAACCTGCTTCTGCCTTGCACAGAGAAAGATGAGTGATAGGAACAAAGATCACTTTAGTGCTGTTTCTAATCCAACACCCAGTGTGCACACATATGCACACATGCATGTGCATAAATATACAAACACATGTGCATTTAGCTTTATTTCCCCTCTAGGCACATCCCATTAAAAAGGATTTGCCTAAGGCAGAGAGTGTGGGTACATAGGACAAGAAATTTATTACCTAGTGGACTTGGTCTACTAAACAACATAAACATTTCCCCAGTGACCTAATGAACCAAACAATTAATGATGGGTACACTCTGTGTCAAGGAGATATAATGATCAGGGTACTTCTCAGTATTGATTCATGTTTACTTTTCTGTTTGGTCCCCCAGGGTTTATTCCATTTCCTAGACCCATCGCCATCCTGAATGCCTCCACGTTATTCACTACGGGGCTGCTTGGACAGTGAGCGCCTTTGCTTGTTTCTGGGCTGCAGCCTAGTTTCTTAAACATCACCCCGCTGGTGCTGTCTCTGGCTCTCCCTCTCTCACCTCCATTTTTGGTCTCTCCAGCTCCATTACCTACGGAGGCGGGGGTGGGGGGGTGGGGGGGGGTCCAAGCTAATAGCTGACTGCTGGGGTCTTTTGAGACAATAAATGCTGCCTTTCTAAAGGGCCTCAGTTTAAATGCTCACCGCTTCTTGAGAGCCTGAATTTCAGCCTTTCCCACTAGCACTTCAGCATAAATTAGTTTATTAGATTTATCTGGCTGATACTAAGCTGATAGGTTGCAGGGCTTTACAGTTTCCCTAGGGAAAGACAAAGTGGTAATAACATCCAACCATTTACCAAATAATGCTCGAGTGCTATCCTGTGCCAAGCACTAAATGCAGTGGGCAGAGGTCTGCACTGCGCCCTTAGAAAAGGGCTTAAGCAGAGAGGAGAGCAAGTCAGTCATTTTGCTTGAACAAATAATTCCTGGATTCTTATCTTGTGCCAACCACTCTGCTTGAGGTGCATAAGGCCGGTCCCTGCCCTCAGGAAGCTCGGGACTTCGGTAACACGCTCTGAGAGAGGCTCAGCCAGTGTTCTGGAGAGCCCAGACTTGGGGGAGTTGGGGGAGGGAGTGAAAAACAACCAATGAAGTCTTCCAGAAGGAGTAGCATCTTAGGGGTAATCTAAGGAGGTTGGCTGTGGTGTGAATATAGCGGAAAATAAAAAGAATAAGACTTCCAGCTGCAGAAATGGGAATAGGAGGAAGAAGCAGTCTGATAAATGACTTAGAAATAGGATTGCTCATGGGAGATATTATTGAGAATTTTCAACGTTAGGCAAATTTAGTGGCTTTTTGTTTTTGTTTTTACAGTCATTAGGGAGCATTAAAATGTTTTGAGCAGGAAATTGACATGATCTATATTTTATGGAAGATGGTAGAGACATCAAGCTAGAGTGGCTAATCAAGTAGTTATTGTAATAACTTAGGTGATCTGCAGTGAGAGAACTAAATAGTGGAAATGGGAATTAAAAGAATAGGCAAATATAAAAGATTAATTTCTAATTGATGTGTATTACAGGTAGCAGTAAAAACATAATTGAGAGAGGCTTTAGAGAGTAACGATATTAAGATAGAAAGTTAGTTGAGCATGCACATTTATGTCTTCCCTCCCCAAAATATATTAAATGATACTAAAGGAATAATTTAAAAGTTATCAATCCTCTTTGACCAGGACAGGAAGAGGGGGCATCAGGGCACAAGGGATTTCAGAATATTTGTGGAAGATGAAAGAGTAGTAACTGATGAAGCAGGATGGATGAGACAGAACTGAGAATATAGACCCAGAGGTGGCTGTGGCCGAGGAGGAAGTTGGTCTGTCCTGCAGAGCTCAGCAGAAGCTTGAGACTTCAGGAGAGAGGCCAAGGCCTAAAAGCAGGAAAAAAGCAAGCATCTATACATACAACAGTCACCTTTCAATACAACCCCAACTCTGTGCAAAAGCGTGAGGCAGTCAGCTGTTTACGCCTGAAGAGGAGAAAGGAGGGGTCTACCCTAAAGAAACAGAATAGACTATGTGGGGAAAGCTAGGGGAACTACTGTGGAAGTTGGCCCCTGTGGCACTTAGGGATCTCAAAGCATAATGCCCTGTTTACTGCCCCTTGCTCTTTTGACCTGCTCCACCTGTGTACACAGAGCTCACAGTATGTCTACCTGTTGTCTTATATTTAAATACAAATGAGAACCAAAGATCTTATAACATGAAGATAAACTAATATGAAAAGGTTGGAAGTAGGAGAAAATTCAGAGAATCAAAATAGAACTGTAAAAAGACACTACAAGTCTTGTTTTATGAATGCCATGATTTCTCAAATCTCTGAGAATACAGTGATTTGTAATAGCTTAAATAAAACAAGAACAGGATGCTATTTTAAAAAAACACACACTTAAAACTATGGCTCCCTGAAAAATAAAATAACAGTAAATTTGTCTTCTGAATTGGAAAGTAAAATGAATAGAAAATCTCCCAGAAAATAGAATTTAAAAGAAAAAAATATATAAAAATGGGAAAAAGATAAGAGCTATAATATACCACCCCAATTGTTCTTAGATCTGATCAATAGAAACATCAAGATAAGAAAGGAAAAGAGCCCAGTCAGAGTGGCTCAGTTGGTTGAGCATCACCCTGTACACTGAAAGGTTACCAGTTTGATTCCCAGTCAGGACACATACCTGGGTTGCACATTTGATCCCCAGTTGGAGCATGTACAGAAGGTAACTGATAATGTTTCTCTCTCCACATATATGTCTCTCTCTCTCTCTCTCTCTCTCTCTCTCTCTCTCTCTCTTTCTCCCCCTTCCTCTTTCTAAGCATGTCCTCGGGTGATAAATTTGTTTAAAAAATAAAGCATAAAGGAGGAAAAATTATAATAGAAAATTTAAAAAAGAATTTAACAGAACTGAAGGACACGAGTCTTCATATTTAAAGGTCTTTGAGTACCAAGCACAGTGAATGAAAAAGGTTCTCACATAGACACCTATTTGTGAAATTTTAGAACATCAAGGTGAAATAGAAGATCCAAAAGCTTCTAAGAAACAAAAAACAAACACTTACAAAAATTGAGAATCAAACTAGAATCAGCATCAGTTCTCTCAACAGAAATAACTAAATATAGAAAACAATAAAGCAATGCCCTCAGATTATGAAAAAAAATATTTTCAACCTATTCTACAGTCTGCCAAACTATCAATTAATATGACAGGTGAATAAAGATATTTTCAGATACAATAAATCAAAAACTTTACCTCCTGTATACTTTTTAAAATTGATTTTTGAGATAGATTGAGAGAGAAATATTGATTTGTTTTTTCACCTTTTTAAAAATAATATTTTGTTTTTAGAGAGAGAGCAAAGGAGAGGGAGAGAGAAACATTGATATAAGAGAGAAGCATTGCTCAGTTGCTTCTTGTACACACCCCGGAGCCTAGGTATGTGTCCTGACTGGGAATCACCTGGCGACCTTTTGGTGCATGGGATGATGCTCAACCAACTGAACCACACTGGCTAGGGCATGTTCCACTTATTTATGCATTCATTGGTTGCTTCTTTTATGTGCCCTGACTGGGGATTGAACTCACAACCTTTCTAACCAACTGAGCTACCCGGCCAGGGCTACCTCCTGTACACTTTTTGAAAAGGTATCATTAGAAGAGAAAGAGATAGAAATATATATGGTACTAGAAAACAATGGATGCAAATCAGAAGATCAGTGAAGTCTCAGTATAATAGTGGCTCACTGCAGATCAATAAAGCAGCTAGTTTAAATTAGAACAGGAGGGCAGAGCTAGAAGAAATATCTCCCAGAAAAAAAAGTGGGTGGTATCAAAAGAATTAATGCTATAATAAGGAGGTCTTATTAAATGCAACTTTAACAAAGGCAAATAAAAAAGAGGGGAACCCCTGCCTCCACAAAGGCAATTAGAAAAGCCAGGAAAGAACAAAACAAGAAAGCCCACTGCATGAGAGAACATATTTGCCAATGTTATCACCGATAAGAGTTTAATCTCCAACATTTGCAGGGAACTCATACAACTTAACAAAAGGAAGATAAACAATCCAATCAAAAAATGGGCAATGGACCTAAATAGATACTTTTAAAAAGAAGACATAAAGAAGGCCAAGAGACACATGAAAACATGCTCAAAGTCACTAAAGAGATGCAAATCAAAACAACAATGCGGTACCATCTCACACCTGTCAGAATGGCTATCATCAACAAATCAACAAACGACAAGTGCTGGCGAGGATGCGGAGAAAAAGGAACCCTCGTGCACTGCTGGCGGGAATGCAGACTGATGCAGCCACTGTGGAGAACAGTATGGAGTTTCCTCAAAAAACTAAAAATGGAACTCCCATTAGACCCAGTCATCCCACTTCTAGGAATATATCCCAAGAAACTAGAAACACCAATCAGAAAGGATATATGCACCCCTATGTTGATAGCAGCACAATTTACCAAGGCTAAGATTTGGAAACAGCTAAAGTGTCCATCGGCAGATGAGTGGATTAAAAAACTGTGGTACATCTACACAATGGAATACTACGCTGTGGTAAAAAAGAAGGAATTCTTACCATTTGCCACAGCACGGATGGAACTGGAGAGCATTATGCTAAGTGAAATAAGCCAGTCAGAGAAAGATAAATATCACTCATTTGTGGAGTATAATGAACAACATAAACTGATGGACAAAAACAGATCCAGAGACAGAGAAGCATCGATCAGATCGTCAAACCTCAGAGGGAAGGTAGGGGAGGGTGGGGGTAAGGGGGAGAGATCAACCAAAGAACTTGTATGCATGCATATAAGCCTAACCAATGGACACAGACACCATGGGGGTGAGGGCATGAGTGAGGGGTGGGGGTGGGGGGCAATGGGGTAATAAGGACACATATGTAATACCTTAATCAATAAATAAAAAATTTTTTAAAAAAAGAAAAGCCAGGAAAAATAAAACGACTAAAAAATATAGTGAAATATAATCATCTGGAGGCATTTGGTTCTGTAGTGAATAATTATTATATAGCCATAATAATGTTAATATACTATATTGATTTTAAACTTTAAGGTCAATCTATAGATGATGGAAGGCAGTTTCAGTTGAAGAACAGAACATACATATTTCCAACCTTGACAACGTAAAAGTAAATGTACAGAGGACAGAAGCTGGGAGATGGAAAAATGGGAAAAGGTAAGGGTGCTAATACCTTATTTTCAAAGTAGGGAGTCAAGTGGGCAGTCTTCAGATAACAGAACTCTATTTAAAGGTATAATTTAAATTTATAATGGAAATAGAGGAACTAAAAATAGGAGAAGAGGTAGTGATCTAATTTCTCATCTACCATAACAGGAAGTTTAAAAAACTTTACCTCCCAACACTCCAGGTTTTTCGGGATCATATGGCACAAGGGGCAGGGCTGTTTGCGCTGTAGCCTGCATCTGCTGCAGAGCCCTTTTTCTGCTGAGTCTCACTCAGAGCAGGCAGCCTTCTGTATCCCCAGGACACAGAAACAGTGTGATGTGTTGCCTCTACCACCTAGAGAGGCCTATCAGCCAGTCAGCCTCCACGTTTGTGCCGGGGAATACTAGGTATAGTCATCTGTCTTTTACTTTGGAAGGGTTTTCCCAGTATGCCCTCAATCATTGGATCCCTATAAACTTTCGAGAAGTGGCAAATCCCTGAGTCTCCATATGGTTTATCTTCCATCTTCTAGAGCACATAAGTACCAAGACCTTCAGTGAGCTAACCACCTGTTGTTCTTCCTGCCACAAAAGCCTGGTCAATCATGGAGGGTGTGATATCCTTCAGGATGGCCTGGTAGTCTAAACCTCTTTGGGCTATGACAGCAGCAAGAGAATTACTATATCCCTCAGGCAAACTGTAAATGAACATGAATGCAAACTGTTTCTGATCCTCCTTTCTCGTTGAGATTGAAAATAATAAATTCACCAAATCAATGGCCACATTCATCTGTTCTAGAAAAGATTCTGGCCTGCCATAGCAGTTACAGTCGGGGCTCCGACTTGGTTGTCCTTTCAGTAGTCTGCAGTCATTCATCAGCATCCATGCAGTTTCTGCTGGTCAGACTGGTGAATTAAATGGAGATGTGATGGGGACTAACTTCTGTGTCCTTCGATCTTTAAAATTGGTAATAATCTCCTTCCCTGGTGTTGACACGTTTTGTTTACTATCTTAGCCCAGTATTAGAGGTTTGGGGGAAGTTCCAGAGTTTCCATTTTGCTTTCTTCACTATAATTCTGCTCAGCAGGTTGAGGATAACAGGAGGGGGTTATTCTAATTACAAGCATATCATTTCCAATTCTACACTTAGACACTGGGGAAATGACCACTTGGTGTATCCACAGACTCAGGGGGGCCCACTGTGTGCCAGACTTTGGCCAGGACTTCATTATTACTGGTTCCCAGAGTCCCCATTCTAATGAAGGTAAGGGAAGCATTATGATGCTTTGGGTCTCCAGGTCTACTCAGATCCTGCATCCAATAGTCCTCAAAATGTCTGGGTATCCCCCCTTTCTGCAGTATACACTGAGTGGCCAGATTATTATGATCTCTGAACGCATAATAATATGGCCACTCAGTATGTGTGTGTGTGTGTGTGTGTGTGTGTGTGTGTGTATATATATATATATATATATATATATATATATATATATATATAGAGAGAGAGAGAGAGAGAGAGAGAGAGAGAGAGAGGTAGTGCATGAATTTGTGCATGGGTGGGGTCCAGCCAGCCTGGCCAGGGGGAGGGGACATGGGCGGTTGGCTGGCCTGCCTGCTGGTCGAACTCCTGGTCGAGGGGACAATTTGCATATTAGCCTTTTATTATATAGGATATACACTGAGTGGCCATATTATTATGCATTCAGAGATCATAATAATCTGGCCACTCAGTGTATAGTCACTGGAGTAAATGGCCATAGATCCCTTGGGGGAAGGATGAGGGGAATGATCACTGTATGTACTTGTAGTAATATCACATACCCTCACTCATTGGGTTCTAGATCTGAAAATAGGTTCAAGTCTGGGAACTGAGCAAGAGATTATGACTTTTTATTAGGGCGACTTCCCTTAGCCTCCTGACTTTTTTCTTTTCTTTTTTTGTAGTTTCTTCTTTTTTTAAAATATTTTTTTTATTGTTTAAAGTATTACATGTAGTAGTACATATATCTCCTTTTTTTCCCCCATTGACCTTCCCCCACCCTCCTCTACCCCCTGTCACATGCCCTCCTCCCACCCACCCCCAGTGTCTTGTGTCCATTTGTTGTGCTTATATGCATGCATACAAGTCCTTGGTTGATCTCTTTCCCCCCTCCCCAACACTCCCCAGCCTTCCCGCTGTAATTTGACAGTCTGTTTGGTGCTTTACTGCCTCTGTATCTATCTTTTTGTTTATCAGATTATAATGTTCTTTATTTTCCATAAGTGAGTGAGATCATGTGGTATTTTTCTTTCATTGCCTGGCTTATTTCACTTAACATAATCCTCTCCAGGTCCATCCATGCTGCTGCAAATGGTAAGAATTCCTTCTTCTTTTTTATAGCAGCATAGTATTCCATTGTGTAGATGTACCATAGTTTTCTAATCCACTCATCTGCCGATGGACACTTCAGCTGTTTCCAAATCTTAGCCTTGGTAAATTGTGCTGCTATGAACATAGGGGTGCATATATCCTTTCTGATTGGTGTTTCTTGTTTCTTAGGATATATTCCTAGAAGTGGGATTACTGGGTCAAATGGGAGTTCCATTTTTAGTTTTTTGAGGAAACTCCATACTGTTCTCCACAGTGGCTGCACCAGTCTGCGTTCCCACCAGCAGTGCACGAGGGTTCCTTTTTCTCCACATCCTCTCCAGCACTTGTCATTTGTTGATTTGTTGATGATAGCCATTCTGATAGGTGTGAGATGGTACCGCATTGTCGTTTTGATTTGCATCTCTCGGATAATTAGTGCTGACTTTTTTCAATTATAGGTGTTAAGAAGCATCCTCATTGGCTGCCCATCTACGTTGCCTTGTTCATCCTTTATCAAGCCCAACACCTCCCAGCCCACGTATGCTGGGATTTAACACAAGCTATTGGCCAATCATCCAGGAGAGGAGATGGGGAGCAGCTTTTAAGAAGGTGCGTTCTCTAGGGGAGGGGTCTCTGCAGCATCTTCCAGCACAGGGGAAATGCTACCTCTGACTAAGGAGTGAGCCACCTGCAAACTCTGATGGTCTAAGGAAGTGGTAGGTGTAGAATCAGTCTTCAGGGACATCTGTTCCGATGATCCCATGCTATGTTTCAGGGTCCTAGTATTTTCCAGGGAGCGCCCTGATTTTAGCATAGCATACCTGCCTTGGCTGAGCACACAAATGTCTCTGGAGCTCTGCATCTTTAACTATGACATTTGTTTTTTGCTCATTCTACTCTTAGCTGCATCTTTGTAAGGTACCAAAGAGGCCTTCTGGCTCTCACATTTAGTCCTTAACTGTTTACTAATGGCCCTCTTTCACATTAGCTCTCTGTAGGGAGTCAATACATCTTAGTAGTAACCAGAGACTCCACTGTCTTTGTAGACAGTTTCTCCCATGGTTTTCCAAATACCTGACTCATCACACCTGTCATGGCATCTCCCTCCACAGATATTTTCAACCCCTATGAAATCTTCAGCGATTGGACCACTACCGTGTGACCATCTCTGCCACACACATCACTCATGATGGTGTCTCTTGGCCCACTGAGACCTATTTACTGACTCTATCTTGGACCACTCCTGGTACCACTATGTTAGCTGGGTCCTGTGACGAGGAGATGCCGAGACAGGAGTGGATGTGTAAGAGATTTACTGGGATGCCGAAACCGGTTTGGCTCAGTGGATAGAGCGTCGGTCTGCGGACTGAAGGGTCCCAGGTTCGATTCCGGTCAAGGGCATGTACATTGGTTGTGGGAGCATCCCCGGTGGGGGGTGAGCAGGAGGCAGCTGGTCCATGTTTCTCTCTCATTGATGTTTCTAGCTCTCTATCCCTCTCCCTTCCTCTCTGTAAAAAATCAATAAAATATATTAAAAAAAGAGAGAGATTTACTGGGGGACATCCGTGAGGGAAAATGAGGAGGGAGACAGAATAGGATGGATCTCCTCTGGGATGTGAAAAATCTTAGGTGAAGTATGGAATAGGAAAGATTCAGCAAAGCTGATGGGCATTCTTGAGTGAAAGTTGTCTTTCTGAGGAGCCTCACTTCTCCCAAGAAGGGGCCTGCCTCAGTATCCCTGCCATGCTTAAGCTTTGGCCTCTGTGCATGGGGATGGATTTCAGAGCATAGCACCTGGGCCGTTGGTCTCAGACACCAATGTCTCAGACACATTTTTATGGCAGCCACATTTGGCCGATTTTACACATTTGGATTTATTTTTTACCATATGCATATTTTATTTAAAAAGGAAGAAAAAAGGTGATGTAAGCATATTATCAGAGATATGGGGATGACTACCATAGAAATTGTTCAATAGATATATCTGTAGAGCAAGGCTAGGTTTAGGAAGGATGGAAAAAGTGACTTGCTTTTTATTATCATCTCTTTTGTACTCTTTGTTTTTCAACACGTGCATTTAATACATTGATAATTTCTTTTATTATTAAGAAACAGAGAAAGGGACAGAAAGGGAAGTCAGGAAAAATAGTAGGAGTGGAAAGATAGGTTTAATTCTGAAAATAATAACATTTACTGAACACCTTATATCACTAATCCTTAAAACATTTCCAAGGGAAGAGGTAGGAAGTATTATCCCCATTTTATAGGCCACGACACTGAGATTTAGGGTTAAATCGTAGGTTAAGGATTTTACTAAAGACCACACAGCTAATACGTGGCATCAGGATTTGAATGCAAGTCTGGATCTGTGCTCTTTCCACAAGTAAATGGGGAAGAGACAGCTGATGGATGAAGGCCACATGGGGGTGAGCCATCTCCCGATCCTTGGCCAGCCTAAACAATGCCTTGGCCCAACGGAGTTCACCAGGAGCTGAAGGGGCCAGTGTTAGTCATTGTTTAACTATATTATACATATTTAGCCTTTTAAAATCTTGTCTGAGAAATCATTTCTTTCTACTCCCTTAATCATCCTTGAATAGCTTCTTATAATGAAAATACATAAAGGAAGATGCCTGTGGCTGAGAGACAGGGCCTGTCTGGGCAGCACTGGAAGCTGGATGAAGTCAGCAGCGCGTTTTCTCTAGGGCTGGACAGAGCACAGAATACCAGCCCAGAGGGCAGCCAGCGACTCCCTTTGTTTAGCCTACAGCCTGAAAAAGACTCTTTGGAGACAAGTGTAATCTTTCTTGATAAACATATTACTTTCATGTCTCAGTTCAGTGGAAATGGTCCCTGGATCTATGGTACAATCTCTAATAATATTTTCTTTTTCTATGGTGACTACTCCTGGATAGGCTTAGACAGTAGAGGAGAAAGTTGGAGGAGCCCAGTGTCTACAAAATGACCGTCACTGGCCTCAGGACTAGAGAAATCACAGTGGGCTATTCTGCTGCCATAGATGGGCAGGTGACTGTCAAGCAGGCCAGGCTTAGGACCGAAGAAGTGCAAAAAGAGAGGAGCAAAGTCTTGGGTTGGTAAGTGTCCTGGGTAAGCTGGCAGGTGCTTAGCTGAGGCCACCCCTGTTCAGCTTACTTACTACTTACTGCTGGTGACTCTGGCACCTCCAAGCCAGGGGTTGATAGTAATAGTATCCACCTGGCAGGAGTAAATGATAAGCAAATTAAGTACTTAGTAGAGTGACTGACAAACACTCAATACATGTTAGCTATTACTGTTCAGAAACCTGCCTAATATATATAATACTAGAGGCCCGGTGCACAAAATTCATGCATGAGTGGGGGGGTGTCCCTCAGCCCAGCCTGCACCCTCTCCAATCTGGGACCCCTCGAGGGATGTCCGACTGCCCGTTTAGGCTGGACATCCCTCTCACAATCCAGGACTGCTGGTTCTCGACCGCTCCCCTGCCTGCCTGCCTGATTGCCAGTAACCGCTTCTGCCTGCCAGCCTGATCACCTGCTAACCACTCCCCTGCCAGCCTGATCAATGCCTAACTGCTCCCCTGCTGGCCTTATTGCCCCTAACTGCCCTCCCCTGCAGGCCTGGTCATCCCTAACTGCCCACCCCTGCCAGCCTGGTCACCCCTAATTGTCCTCCCCTGCAGGCCTGGTCACCCCCAACTGCCCTCCCCTGCTAGCCCAGTAACCCCTAACTGCCCTCCCTTGCCAGCCTGGTCGCCCCTAACTGCCCTCCCCTGCAGGCCTGGTTCCCCACAACTGCCCTCCCCTGTAGGCCTAGTCGCCCCAACTGCCCTCCTCTGCTGGCCCGGTCACCCCTAACTGCCCTCCCCTGCAGGTCTGATTGCCCCCAACTGCCCTCCTTTGCAGGCCTGGTCCCTCCCAACTGCCCTCCCCTGCAGGCCTGGGTCCCCTCCAACTGTTCTCCCCTGAATGCCCGGTCACCCCTAACTGCCCTCCCCTGCTGGCCATCTTGTGGCAACCATCTTGTGTCCACATAGGGTGGCCATCTTTGACCACATGGGGGTGGCCATCTTGTGTGTTGGAGTGACTGTCAATTTGCATATTACTCTTTTATTAGATAGGATATTATATATATCTTACCTAATAGTAGACAAATATGCAAATTGACCATACCGCCGACACGCCCACAAGCCACGCCCACCACCCAATCAGAGCGAGCATGCAAATTAACCCAACCAAGATGGCTACAGCCACAGAGAGCAAGGTTTCCTAGGTAACAGAGGAAGCCAAGCTTTCCGTCTGCCCTTGCCAGGCCTAAGCCTCCACTCAAGCTACAAAGTTTCAATTATAGAAGGTAAACAAATTCAAACAGAAATGGCAGCAGAACGGAGCTTGAGAGAGCAGACCAGGGTTGTCCCCGGCAACAGGGGAAGCAAAGCTTTCCACACACCCTGGCCGGGCTCACCCGCTTATGGCTACAAAGTTTCAATTATAACCCCAACAGAAATGGCTGCCGGCCGCGGAGGGATCCCTAGGCTTGGCTCCGCTCCAGGCTACAAAGTTTCAATTGTAGAAGGAAAATAAATTCCAGATACCAGGGCCTCCGCTTGGGTTGCCAGGGGGCGTGGCTGGCCTGCAAACCACCACAGGCCCCTCGCTCAGGCCGCCCCACGCCCCAAGGGAACCCCACCCTGATCAGGGACACCCTTCAGGGCAAACCAGCTGGCCCCCACCCCTGTACCAGGCCTCTATCCTATCTAATAAAAGAGTAATATGCAAATTGATCATCACTGCAACACACAATATAGCTGCCCCCATGTGGTCAAAGATCCTGCCCCCATGTGGACACAAGATGGCCACCACAAGATGGCCAGCAGGAGAGGGTAGTTGGGAGGCACCCAGCCTGCAAGGGAGGGCAGTTGAGAGGGACCAGGCCTGCAAGGGAGGGCAGTTGGAGGTGATCAACCCTGCAGGAGAGGGCAGTTAGGGGCGACCAGGCCAGCAGAGGAGGAAAGTTGGGGGCAAACAGGCTGGCAGCGGAGTGGTTAGGGGGTGATCAGGCTGGCAGGCAGAAGCAGTTAGGAGCAATCAGGAATGCAGGCAGGCAAGCAGTTGGGAGCCAGCAGTCCTGGATTGTGAGAGGGATGTCCGACTGCCCGTTTAGGCCCGATCCCATTGGGATCGGGCCTAAACGGGCAGTCGGACATCCCTCGAGGGGTCCCAGATTGGAGAGGGTACAGGCTGGGCTGAGGGACAACCCCCCTCCATGCACAAATTTCGTGCACCGGGCCTCTAGTGTGTATGTATATATATATGGCATATATAAAAGCCTAATATGCAAAGTGTCCCCTCGGGAATTCAACTGACCAGGAGTTCGATCTCTCGCTATGCTGTGCGTTGACCACCAGGGGGTGGCGTGGAATGAAGGAAAGCCCTGGCCGGCAGCTGGCAGCTGCTAGGGACCCTACCTGTGCACGAATTTCATGCACTGGACCTCTAGTAAGAAAATATATCTTAAAAGTTTTCATCACAAGAGAAAAAGTAACTCTGGTGGTGATGGATGCTAACCAGACTTATTGTGAATACTAGTGGCCTGGTGCACGAAATTCATACACGGAGGTGGGGGTCCCTCAGCCTGGCCTGCACCCTCTCCAATCTGGGATTCCGCTTGCAATCCAGAACCACTGGCTCCTAAGTGCTCACCTGCCTGCCTGCCTGATGGCTCTAACTGCTCTCCCCTCATTGTCTGATCCCCCTAACTGCCTATCTGCTCTCCCCTCCTGGCCTGATCCCCCTAACTGCCTATCTGCACTCCCCTCCTGGCCTAAACCCCCTAACTGCCTATGTGCTCTCCCTTCCTCTCCACGCCTTCAGACCCCAGCGCAGGAGTGCTGAGAGCTCTTCGCTGAAGCCCCACCCTCGTCCTGAAGCCCCCCTCCGGGCCGAGCGGTGCCGCGGGCCTGCGCGCACTTCCACTGGGGGGTCGCCCCTAGTGGCAGCCTCAAGTCCTGGTGGCACAAGTACCCGCCCCCATCCCCGCCCCCCAGCTCCTGTGCATGTGCACCTTTGACTAGTTGTGACTTGAACACCGTAATGGACAAATTAGCATATTCCCTCTTTATTATATGAGATCTTTCACAATATATACAAATTTCTAATAATTATGTTGTATACCTCAAACTAGTATGATGTTACATGTCAATCATATTTAAATAAAACAAACAAAAAGAAACCTCCTAGTGTACCTATTTTATCCTCAAGAGGATAAACTTAATGTTCATAAGACTTTTAAAATATAAGAGTTTGAACCTGTGTAGTCAGATCCATCAATCTTTTCCATGTTTTCTATCTTGGCTTTCTTGCTTCTTCCTATGATAAGGATAAGTACACAACTATATTCTGTTAGAATTTTTCTTACATGGTTTACCTTGGTTTTTGTTGTTGTTGTTTTTTACCTTTATCCCTTTAATCCTTCTGGAATATGATATGAGGTATGGAGATAATTTTGTGTTTTTTTTCCTAAATAATCAATTTTCCCAAAGCTATGTATTGACTTGAGATAACACTATTATGTTACACCGATTCTTACCTGTATTTGGGTTTACATATTTTGAAGCAGCTTCTATCCTAACATTTGTTAATAATTTAAAGTTAATTGTTAATTGAGGATTTCTATTTAATAGTTAACATTTTTAAATTCTGCTCAAATTATTATTGCTTCTAGAATGGACTCCATAGACTGCTGATGAAAGAGTTATATAGGCCAACTTTCTAGAGCAGTTTGATTTAAAATGTTTATCCACCCAATAGTTGTTCCACTCTTGGCTATTTTTCCTGAAGAAAAATAAGAAGTTCAGCCAAACACTTATGTATATATGTATATTTATGTATTTGTGTATAAAGTTGTCTATATTTATTTGTAACAGCAAAATATTGGATATTTATTTGAAGGGTATCATTATGCAAATTATATTACATGTATAGAGTGGAATTTCATTAAAACCACATTTTTGAAAGAAAATAAATAGGAAATGCATTTTATATTAAATGGTAACGCAGTAAGTGAACTTTTTATGTAATATTATTTGATTATGTTTTTAAAAGTAAGCTTCAGTCACAGCGGTCTTTCAATTCCTAGAAAAACTCTTCCCAATCTCAGGGACTCCACACATTCCATTTCCTCTCTGGAAAGAATTTCCACCTGTTCTTTCTAAGGCTGGCTCATTTTCATTTTTCAGGTCTCTGCCTAAATATAACATTTCAGAGAAGCTTTCTCTAACCACCCTGTTAAAAGAAGATCCAAGTCCCCTCCTCAGCGAGTCTCCATGTTTAAGCATCTAATTACCTTTCCCATATGGGTAAATGCTGCCTCTCTGTTTGAAAGGTTCGCTTCTAGAAATCTAAGACCATATTTGTTTCTATTTTCTCTCTAAAGCACCCATTCCTGTGATCTGAATGCAATAAATATGCACTGAATATTTCCTGATCCACTTTTCCATTTCCTAAGGATTTTAAATCACCTTTATGTCCTTAAAATAATCCACATACAAAAGAATAAAACTGGACCCTTATTTTACACCACTCGATAATGAAAGACTTAAATGGAAGACCTGAAACCACAAAACTCCCAGAACATAGAAAAAAAGCTCCTTGGCATTGGTCTTGGTACTGATCTTATGAATGTGACACTAAAAGCACAGGCAACAACAGCAAAAATAAACAAGTGGAATCACATCAAACTAAAAATCTTCTGCACAGGGAAAGAAAACCATCAGTGGAACGAAAAGGCAACCTATTGCATGGGAGAAAATATTTGCAAATCATATATCCTGTAAGGGGTTAATATCCAAAATATATAAGGAATGCATACAACTCATAGCTAAAAGAACAAATTCAGGAAGGGGGAATGTGTAAAGATGGTCAAGGACACAAACTTCCAGTTATAAGATGAATAAGCTCTGGGATGTAATGTGCAGCATGGTGACTAAAGTTAACAATACTGTACTGTAAACTTGAAAGTTGCTAAGAGAGTAAATCTTGAAAGTTCTCTCCACACATACACAAGGTATACACCTATATCAATCTATTGCATTGTACACTTTAAACTTACATAGTGTTATATGTCAATTATATCTCTATTAGAGGCCCGGTTCATGAAATTCATACATGGGGTGGGGGGGTGTCCCCCTCAGCCCAGCCTGCACCCTCTCCAATCCGGGAACCCTCGGGGGATGTCCGACTGCTGGTTTAGGCCAATTTAGGGATCAGGCCTAAACCAGCAATCGGACATTCCTCTCACAATCTGGGACTGCTGGATCCTAACTGCTCACCTGCCTGCCTGCCTGATCGCCCCTTCCTGCCCCCCTCCCCCCTCCCTGCTGGCCTGGTTGCCCCCAACTGCTCCCCCGATGGCCTGGTCACCCTCAACTGCCCCCCTGCTGGCCTGGTCGCCCCATGCAGCCTGCTGTTCAGTCATTTGGTCATCCCTCACTAACCCCCCCTGCTGGCCTTGTCGCCCCACACAGCCTGCTGTTTGGTCGTCCGTCCAGTTGTTTCGGTCGTGATGGCCCCTAGCTTTTTATATATTAGGATAAAGTGGGGGTGGGGCATCTCAGTGTGCAGACATGTTACCAGGACGAATTGTGCAGAGGAATAATTAAGTTGCTGGTTATAAAACTTAAGGCATATATAAAATATGAAGCAGTGAACGTATTTCCAGAGGGTGTATGGAACCCCTCTACCACCTGTATTCCTTTAAATTCACGTCAGACAGAGGATGAGTGTCTGGAGAGAGTGAAGTCAGGCTGGGAATCAGGGCCAGATGCAGCTTCCCTTCTAGGTAGATGGGGCCCTAGATAATTGGACCCAGGTGCCTGGAGAGGGGCCCCAGAGCTCTCAAGGTGTAATCAAGCCTACTTAACTTACGATTATAAACAGCATGTGTCCTTCACTTATCGAGTCTGGCTTCACATTTGACAGGACTCTCCAGTCCCTCCCTTTAAACTAAATTCCTTGCATCCCCCTGCTGTTTCCCTCAACCCAGTCCCCCTGGCTTTTGTTTTTCCTGCTATAGAAAGGATATCACTTCAATCCTTTTTCCCAACTCCAGAATCAATCAGGTAAATATCCAACCCATGAGACCCAGTATCAAGAATTTAAAACAAAACAAAACATTTTTATTGATTTTAGAGAGGAAGGGAGAGGGAGAAAGAGATAGAAATATCAATGATGAAAGAGAATCATTGATCGGCTGCCTCCTGCACGCCCCCTACTGGGGACTGAGCCCACAACCCGTGCATGTGCCTTTGGCCAGAATTGAACCTGGACCCTTCAGTCCACAGGCTGACACTCTAGCCATCTGTGTGGCGCTACCCCCTCCTCACCCCCCTGCCCCCCCGCACCGGTCGCCTCCCTCTGCGGGCAACAGGCGTGGGGTGCGATCGCTTGGCTGGTCTGGGCCTCCCTCTGGCCAGGGCTCTGTGATCAATTGCCACACAGAGGGTGGCCTGGGCCTCCCTCTGTGGGGCGATCGTGGGCCCCCTGACCAATTGCATCGCTCCGGCCTTGGCTGGCCTGGCCCCAGTGCGATGCGATCTGCTGTTCAGTCGTTTGGTCGATTTGCATATTATGCTTTTATTATTATAGATGGGCAGTGATATAAACTGTCCTTTGGGGGCAGAAGGGACTCTAACATTTTCACTTACACCCTACTATAATTTGTGGGGGAAATTATATGTTATACAGGTATGTACAAAGTAAAGATCCATGAGGAGATCCTTTTGATTTTCACGGGTCTCTTATAGTCCTTGTTTTTTAATTCTTCCCCTAGGTTCTAAGATAGAGCAAGATAAATTCCATGTCCTCACACAGACAAGGTTAAAAATTTAGCATCTTCAGGCTGTCAGAGAGGGTCAGTAAAGAAGCTTAGAAAAGTATCAATTTCACAGACCTTTGCCACAGAGGTGGGCAAACCTCCCACATGCTCTCAAACTGTGTCCACGGGTTCACCTTCCCTACCCTCAGTGAAGGCAGCTCCTATTGCAGCCTTCTCAGGGGTCAGCTACAGGCAGCCCAGGGCAGGCCTCCAAGGACCCTGGCCCGCACCCCATGTGGGAGTGGTTAATGCAGGCCTCCTCCCCAGTGGAGAGTTAATTGGAAATGTTACACTTCAAGAGGAAAAACAAGAGTAATGGAAAAGGCATCTGTGTGTGACCAAAGCCTTAACTGAAAACAGGCTTTCTCTTCTCCCAGTCTGGGAATCCAGGGAGGAGAAGCAGCCAGGAGAGCAAATGTGGATGCTCATCTGGGGATGGAATGCTGTGGGAGTGGGGATGTAGAGGGGAGGCATGGGAGGGCTGGGGAGATTTGGGGGAGAGGGGGAAGATTGGTGTGAAGAACCTGAATGAAGTAGGCTATGGTGGGGAGTTAAGTAGAAGAGTTTTGAGATTCATTCCTTTTCTACTTTCTTTTAGGGCTGGGCTAGAGAGAGGAAGGAGTGACGGAGGTAAGATAAACTAGGGTTTTATCTGGTGGCCTCTGAGGAAACTGGGGCTTTTGATTAATTAATGACTTAAGTAACTCCCAACCTATGCTCAACTGCACTGTCTTCCCAGATTTCTGCTCTGGTGTTTGAGAATGCTAGAGAAAACCCAGACTGCATTACACCTGCATAGTTCCCATCACTACTGGGCCCTTGGTTATTTTTTATTTTGAAATAACTCAGTATATGTAAAGGGCCTAGCACTTTGCCTGAACACATGTAGGAACCCCATATATTCACTTCCCTTTCCTTTTCCCCTGATACCTTATCACATTACCAAGGATTCCTACTCCAAACCTTTTCCATTCGTCTCACATTTCTGATTTCCCTCAGCCCTAAGCTTTTGCTGTCTTGCACAAACTCATTCTCAGCTTATAAGTAATGATTCAGAGCACATGATCTCAATCACCTAGCTTGGTCTAGTCATGTCTCTAAGCCTCAGTTTCCTCTTCTGTAAAACTAAATTATAATAGACATTTAAAAATCTGCTATAATGTCTGTTGGAACTTGCTTTTAACACTCAACATTATGTCACTAAGGTTTCTACATGTTATGTGTATCTGAATATCATTGCTACTGTATAATATTGTGTGAAAATACTGGGGCTTTGATTAATTAATGACTTAAAAATAGAGAATTTTTAAATCTCTATTATGCTATTGAGTGTTCAGAGGATTAAATGAAATAATATGTAGTGAGTACTTAGGATAGGATCTTTTACATGGCACACTGAATGTTAGCTGCTATGCTGGTGATAATTTTTGATGCATTTAAAGCTTTTGTATCTTATCTCTCTCAGAGAAATAGAGTTGCCAAGAACAAACTCAGAGTCTATCCTCTCCTGATCCTTAGAAGACCTTCCTCTACCATGAACCTTTCTTACTTCTTTAATCTTTTTTTCCAATGGCTTTTACTTCGGAATCTATAAATATGTCAACTCTTCTATACCTTAAAAAATAACACATTAAATACCATGTCTCAGCTCTTCTATCTCCTCTAACTATCAATATCCATTCCTCAACTCAATGTCAAACTTATCCTGTTGGTATTTATAATACCAGTATTTCTCTTTACCACCCTCATTCCCATGCTTACTCATAAAGCCCTTGACATCTGGCTTCCACCCTCATAGTCAACAAAGCCACAAACAGCTTTCTTAAAGATCACTGATCTTTCCCCCACCTTGATTCTTCTCAAATCATCTCTGCAGCATCCTTTGGTGCTGGTCTCCCAGTCTTTAAAAAACTCTCCTCCTGGCTTGCTCAACTTTCTTCTCTCCTGCTTGTACTCCCTCTCTTTGACCATTCATTTCTGTTTCTCTGGTGCCTCTCCCTCCTGTACATCCCGAATGTAGATGTTTCTAAGAATCAGACTTCAATCTCTTTTTTTCCCCCCTTGCTTTACATGGTCTCCCTGGACAAACTCATCTTCTACCCTGACTTTAACAATAACCTCCCTAGGAATACCTCTCAAATCTTTCTCTCATTGGCACAACGACTGGGAAAAACACTTTGTCACTATCTTGAAGAGTTGAAAATTTGTATGCTTTATGACCTGGCAATTCCACTCCTAGGAATAAGCTCAAAAGTAACTCTTACACATATACACCAGGAAACACATGAAAAAAATGTTCATAGTCAGTGTTCATAATAGCAAAACAAACAAACAAACAAACAAAAAAAAAACCCACACCTGGAAACAGCTCATATGCCCAATGACAATAGATAAATAGTGTATTTTCACACAATATTATATAGTACCAATGATATTCAGCTACACATAACATGTAGGAACCTTAGTGCATAATGTTGAGTGTTAAAAGCAAGTTCCAACAGACATTATAGCATAGCCTCTTTATAAAGTTAAAAAGCAAACAAAGTCAATTTACTTTTTAGAAAAGAATATATATGTAATAACACAGAAAACAAACTGAAGAAATTATAGACATAGAAATCAGGATCCTGGTTTTCTGGGTTTTCAGAATCCTGGAGGGATGGGGTATGGATGAACACTTGGGTAGGTGTGGATTATTGGTATGGTTAGCTCCTATGCTGGACTATGGTTTTATAGTGTTCATAGTTATTAAAGGTAAAATAAATAAGAGAATATGCATAGATCAGTGGTGAAAAAAATCTAGTTCAGCCTTTCTCCTAAACTCCATTCCTGTTTTTCTAACTCCCTACTGGCATCTTCATTTGATTAATTCACTAGCGATTAAAACTCAAAATGTACAAAAATTGACTTTATATTCATCTTCAAACTTGCTTAGTCTCCTTAATCCTAAATTTTTATAATTGACCTTCACCTCCTCCAAGGCAGTCTGCCTTATGCCTCAACATTTGTTTTTGTTTCCTCTTAATTCAGCTACCTGCCAAGTCTTACTCTAACCCCCAGTAAGATGCATCTAGGCAGTGGCAGAGCCAGAATTTTCACCTATATTGCTTATTGCCACAGCCTACACTTTTAGTAACCCCTGAACAATGACTTCTGACATTGAGGCCTGAGGGTTCATCTGCCCTTCCCTGCAGGGTAGCTGAGGCACCAATCTGCTCACCCATAGCCCCCACCTTCTTTTGAGCTCTTGCCTCTCCAAATCCAGGCTGCTGGAGCACCCAGATCCACCCCCTGAAGTCCTGCCCAGTGTTCTGGCTGGGACAAGCTTTGCCAGGCCTGCTGGACAGCTCTTCAGGCCACCCTGTAGGGAGGAGGGCTACACTAGGCTCAGTGTTGATGGGAATAAACAGCTCTTGTGAGCAGCTGGGCCAGATGGAATCGCTGGATTTTTTTTTCTTTTCTTCAGACTTGCTGGGCAGCAATCTCCAAGAGCAACCATAGAGTCCAGCCTCAATGCAATTCTATAGGAGCGATGAGGAGGATTGGCGGGGGCCAGGAGGGAGGAAGGAGGTCACAAGCAGAGCCTCGGCAGCCACTTCTCTGCCTGGAGAAGTGATTATTCCTAATAAGGACACAGCAGTTCCTGTTTACAGCTGTTCCAAACATCCCTCACACCACAGCCCATTGCAAAATGCATGCCAAGAACCAGCAACCTTTTCTGTCTAAAGACCCTTCTGACTTTACAGCTGGCCTGCAACCTTGCTGAATTCTGGCCTGTGCTCCCTTATAGAGTAGGCACATTCTCACCATGACTCCTAACATAACTTCTCTGCCCTCTTTTTTTCTTTTTTTGTGTCTACCCACATGGCTCCCATTGTGGGCAATGAACACCTACAGACCCTCTAGTGAATTCATTAGCATTTCTTCAAATGTCCAGTCATCAAACACAGGGTTCTTCAAAATGCTAAGTAGACAATTCCTAAGAGGTTGCCTGTAAAGGGAAACTATGCAATTCAAGTCCTGCAGCTTCGTGTTCTGGGAGAGGAAATGTTTCCTGGCTGGCTCGCCATCCATGCATTCATTAGGAGGTAGAGTCAGCATGGAGATGAGGGGTCTCAGGACATAGAAGGGAGGAGAAACCTCCTAGAAAACATTTTCTTTCTTTAGGCAGTTTTGGGAAACCCTGTTGGTTTTTTTCTTTAATGCTGAAACACTCAACATTTATTAAGCATCTACAGTATAAAATATTGCTGTTTCCAGGACTGTTTTCTTCTTGAGGTGTTTAAATAACTACTTTCTTTTTCTCCCTCTCTCTTCTCCTTACCCCCTCTTTACCTCTTTCAGCAAAGGAACGTAGCTCCCACACTCTAAGGATTGGATCCATTTGGGGGTATTTTTTATTGTAATGAAGAAATAAGAAACTGTTACAGTATCTTCTGTGATAGGAGCCTAGGCTCTAGAGTTAGCAGAGTGTTGTGATATCAGTTCTGCAGGGAAGTACCTCTGGGACCTTGGACAAGGGATGAAATTCTTCATCTTCAGTGTAGCAATTAAAATAGTTATCTCATAGAGTGAAGGGGAGAATCAAATGAGATAATGTAGGTAAACTGCCTAGCATAGTTAGCATTTCAATTACCAATAAATGATGGCTAGCCCTGCTGGTGTGGTTTAGTGGTTGAGCATCAACTTAAGAACCAGGAGATCAATGGTTCGAATCCCGGCCATGGCACATGCCCAGGTTGTGGGCTCGATCTCCAGTAGGGGGTATGCAGGAGGCAGCCAATCAATGATTCTCATCATTAATGTTTCTATCTCTCTCTCCCTTCCTCTCTGAAACCAATAAAAATATATTAAAAAAATAAATGATGGCTATTGTTGTTTTTATTAATATCATCGCCTCTTCTAAATGGAACTCATCTAAGAACCTCATCCATCTAGAACTCAGCCATAAACTGGAAAGTAAAAAGAAAAATCTCTCTGAACCCCTGCTGGTATGGCTCAGTTGGTTGGAGCATTGTCACATACACCAAAAGGTGGCAGGTTCCATTCCTGCTCAGGACACATACCTAGATTGTGGGTTCAATCCCCGGTCAGGCTAGGTGTGGGAGACAGCCCAACAGATCTCTCTCTCTCTCTCTCTCTCTCTCTCTCTCTCTCTCTCTCTCCCCTTCCTCTCTAAAATTAATTTTTTAAAAAGAATAAAAACAAGAGAAAAAGGTCTTTGAGCAGCTAAAATTAGTGTCTGTGGGCAGAGACACAAATACTTTATTCACAGGTGAGATTCTTATTTTGAGCCTATTTAATATTGCACATAGAACTACACTGAGTGGCCAGATTATTATGATCTCTGAACGCATAATAATCTGGCCACTCAGTGTGTGTGTGTATGTGTGTGTGTGTATATGAGGCCCGGTGCATGAATTCGTGCATGGGTGGGGTCCAGCCAGCCTGGCCAGGGGGAGGGGACATGGGCATTTGGATGGCCTGCCTGCTGGTCGAACTCCTGGTCGAGGGGACAGTTTGCATATTAGCCTTTTATTATATAGGATATACACTGAGTGGCCAGATTATTATGTGTTCAGAGATCATAATAATCTGGCCACTCAGTGTATATCAAGCTCACAGAAGATGAGAGAAGCAACCTGAACAGGGAAGTGTGTGAACAGCATTAAAGTGTGAGAGCTGAATTATAATGATTAATAACCAGAACTACAGAAATAAGACATAAGAATTATAACCACACATTACTGAGGGACATTTATTTTTATTTTATTGATTTGAAAGAGAGAGAGAGAGAGAGAGAGAGAGAGAGAGAGAGAGAGAGAGAGCAACACTGATTTGTTGTTCCAGTTATTTATCCATTCATTGGTTAATTCTTGTATGTGTTTTGACTGGGGATCAAACCCACAACCTTGGCATATAAGATGACATTCTAACCTATTGAGCTACCTGATCAGGGCTTTTCAGGGGCATCCTATATAATAAAAGCCTAATATGCAAATTGACCAAACAGTGGAATGACTGGTCACTATGATGTGCACTGACCACCAGGGGGCAGACGCTCAGTGCAGATGCTGCCCCCAGCCCGCAGGCCCCAGGCCAGCCAAGGCAGGTACCAGTGGGGGCCCCCCAATTGCCCCGCCAGTCACCCCACAGAGGGAGGCGACCGGCAGAGTTGGGGGCAGGGCTGGCTGGCTAGCGGGCAGCAGTGGGGGTGGGGCTGGCCAATGAGCAAGCTGGCACCATCCCCCCACCCCATTGGAGGGATGGGACCGGCAAGCAGGAGGCACCAAGCTGGCCAAGGCAGGTGCCAGCGTGCCCCCTCCCCCCCAAAATAGCCCCGTCGGTTGCCCCACAGATCAGTCCTGATCGCCGGCTAGGCCTAGGGACCCTACCCATGCACGAATTTCATGCATTGGGCCTCTAGCTTAGAATAAGGCAATTTATTGAGTACCCACTTAGTGATGGATACTATATTGGGTGTATTGAGTATACTGTTTAATCCTCACAGCAATCCTCTATAGTGTGTATTTTTATGCCTGTTATTACAAAGGTAAACATGGTGATGCACAGAATTTAAGAAAATTGTCACAAAGCCAGGAAGGGGGTATGATCTCAGAGCCTGCCTGCATTTAAAGCCTCCACATCTCTGATACTCCACACTCTCTCCCACATAGTTTTTTAGATCTCTCCTTTCCTCCTTCCCTCCCTCACTTCTCTCCTTCCTTTCTTCCTTCTATTTATCCACTTGACAACTGAAACAGAGTCCCCAATCTCAGGGTACTTAAAAAACAACAACACTTTTTATTGCCCGGCTGATGTTGCTCAGTGGTTAAGCATTGACCTATGAACCGGGAGCTCAGGGTTTGATTCTCCATCAGGGCACATTACCAGGTTGCGGGGTTGATCTCCAGTAGGGGGCATGCAGGAGGCAGCTGATCAATGATTCTCTCTCATCATTGATGTTTCTATTTCTCTCTCCCTCTCCCTTCCTCTCTGAAATCAATAAAAATATTGTCTTTAAAAAAACTTTTCATTTTAAATTATTTTAGACTCACAAAAAGTTGCAAAAATAGTTCCCATGTATCCTTCTCCCAGCTTCCCCCAATGACATCATCTTACATAAGCACACTCCATTGTCAAAGCCAGGAAATTAACATTGGTACAAGACATTAAACAGATGACAGACCTTATTTGGATTTCACTAGTTTTTGCATGCACTGATTTCTCAAGGAACTTATAATATAGTATTTCTCTTATTATAGCAATAGAAGCCTAGTGCACAAATACATGCATGGATAGAGTCCCTCCTGGCCAATCAGGGCCATCTCGCCCAGTCCCAATTGGGGCCGATCAGCCAGGGGAGGGATTGCGAGAGGTTGGCCAGCCAGGGAGGTTGGCTGTGGGAGTGCACTGACCACCAGGGGGCAGCTCCTGCATTGAGCATCTGCCCCCTGGTGGTCAGTGTGTGTCATAGCTACTGGCCGGTCATCCAGTCATAATGGTCGCTTAAGCTTTTATATATATAAACTAGAGGCCCAGTGCACAAAATTCGTGCACGGGGGTGGGGGTTATCCCTCAGCCCGGCCTGCACCCTCTCCAATCTGGGATCCCTTGGGGGTTATCTGATTGCTGGTTTAGACCCGATCCCTGCTAAACCTGCAGTCAGACATCCCTCTCACAATCCGGGACCACTGGCTCCTAACTGCTTGCCTGCCTGCCTGCCTGATTGCCCCTAACTGCTTCTGCCTGCCAGCCTGATCGCCCCCTAACCACTCCCCTGCCGGCCTGATTGATGCCTAACTACTCCCCTGCCAGCCTGATCGCTCCCAACTGCCCTTCCCTGCTGGCCTGATCTCCCCTAACTGTCCTCCCCTGCCAGCCTGATTGCCCACAAATACATCCCCCCCCACTACTGCCCTCCTCTGCTAGCTTGATTGCCCACAACTTCCCTCCCCTGCCGGCCCAATCGCCCCTAATTGCCCTCCCTTGCCGGCCTGATCGTCCCCAACTGCCCTCCCCTGCCAGCCTGATTGCCCACAACTGGCCATCTTTGTGGTGGCCATCATGTGATGACATGAGGGTGGCCATCTTGTGACGGCCATCTTGTGGCAGCCATCTTGTGATGACGCGAGGGCGTCGCGTGAGGGTGCGAGGACCACCTAGGCTTTTATTAGTATAGATAATTTGTAATTGGCATCCCTCAAGTGAAATTAAGTTCACATTTGAAAAGTTAAGAAAAGGTATATGCCTTTGGGGAAAATATCATTCAAAATCACTTAAATGAAATTTGGCACTTAAAAGAGTGAACCCTTTGCTCTCTGGTACATTTACTTTGTGAAACAATGAATTTTCCAAAGCATTCTACATAGCATCTAAGATTTCTCTTCAGAATATGATGGTATTGGCCAAGTTCTTAATAATATGGAAATCTTGTAAAAACTTAGTCCATGTTCAAGGTGTCCATGTTTAACTGTGCAGAGGTTTTGCCCACCATGTTGCTCTTCAGTTTTGAAAATGCATCAGGATGCCATATTACACAGTGTGGGTGGAATATCTGTAAGTTTGGCTAGTTCTTCAATTCTTTCCATGTGTGCCATGGAATTTAAGTGCTGGAGTCAGGCATTTCTGAATACAATTTCCATGTGTACATTCACCACTACCCACTGAAGCACACACATCTGATCCAGTTTATTGGGGTGTGAGATTGAGGCAGGATAGTAAGAAGCTAAGAAAATAATTTGGCAAGTAGAATGGGAAAACTGAGACAGACAGTTAAATGGCTGAGCAATTTACAGACAGATGATACATCAAAAGCTTGTATCTTCCCTAACCAAGGATACTTAGGAGCAAATGGTTTTCATATTCCAGACCATGCTGAGCTAGTCTGGTCCCTATTTGGTGACATTCTTTGAAGGTGAAACTAATCAGAGAATGACCCTGACCCCTCTATACGCTCATTTCAATAAATCAGCATATTAAAAGACACACTTGAAAAGCTGATGAATATTCTATTGAGACCCTCCCCTGAGACCTCCCCTAAAATCCCTGCCTTTAGAAAAAAAGATAAAAATCCTATGACTAAGGAGGCCCAGTGCCTGCGCCTCCCCTTCTTTTCTGAGGTGTGTATCTTTGCTTTCTTTCTCCTAAACTGTAAAGGTTCCCATGAGACTTACAACAAGGGGAGCAGTGGGCAGCAGCAGCTCGTCCTGAGCTAACCCTTGAAGCTGTCTCCAAGGGCCCTCCTTTGGCTCTGTAACTTGTTTCTGAGTTCACACAGCCCAGCTGGCTCACTTCTTCTGCCTCTGGGACTTTCTTTCTAAAGAGCCAAGGCAGCCATGCCTAGGCTCGACTCATCCTCACATTTCCAAAAGGCCAAGGCAGCTCCACCTAGACTCACTCCAATGCCCTGATCTTAGCTCTTCCATCTTAAGCCCTTCCTTTGTTTCAGTGTCCCCAACCTTAAAAAAGGTACTCTCAAAACCACCTGGACTCATGTGTGAAGTCTTTCTTGCATTAAATCAAGAACCCACACGTTCCAGATCATGTTGAGGCAGACTCATCTTGGTCCCGGTGCCTTTCTGGTGTCAAGATTACTCTTTTCTTCCACTTTGAAAACACTCAGAGTAATAATAAGTGAGACATAGTGGTGTGTGCTAGTTCTGACCTGGACATGCTCAGGCCAACAGAGCCAACTGTTTCTCCTGGTCTCTGACTGGCACAGCACACAAGAATGGAGCCCCTTCAACAACAGCTCTCATGCTCTTGCAACTCATTCTCTTCTTTTTCTTTTTTTTTGCTGCTGGTGTGTGACCTTTCTAGGCAGCCTTTGTTTCTCTCTCCTAAAATGAACAAAGAAAGGCCTCCCTAGTGACATTTTATAGAGATGTGCCACCAGACTTAGCAGGTAGGTGTGAAACTGGCTCTGGCATCTTCACTCTCAAATGCATTTCTCTTCTATAAACTCTACTTCTGCTACTATCAAAAAACTTTAATGGTGTCCTTAATGCTGCCTTTTCCTTTGCCCCTCACATCTGCTAAGGGCTTAGTGCTGTCGATTCCATCTTTTACTCATCTTTCCTCCTGTCCTGTCATTTCCATTCACACGCTCTTGAATCTTGGGCAGGCAAGAAGGAAGAAGCTGTCCACTCTCCTTTGCCAGACTGTGAACTCTCCGGGGTGGGGTCTGCCTCTTAGCCACCATTGGGGCTCTGAGGCAGCTGTGCCACACTTGACGGATGGCAGGCCCTCAGTGATATCTGAGTGGTTAACTCAGATGCAGAATATCATTCCTGGGGGACTAATTTCCCAGGCAGGGCGCTGCTCCTTTTAGGCTGGGCTCCAAGGTTGCAGAAGAGGGAAAACACTGGGGAGGTAGGCCAAGTGGCCTGCAGGACATGGGCCTCTCTATGCCTCTGCTTCTCCCAGCTTGCTTAAGCCATTGCTACCTGCCCAGCAGCCATCTTCTGTTTTCCTGTTACCCCAAACTTCCATGTCTCCTTTTGGAACAGGTGAACCTATTACCTTCAAGTTGATAGTCATGGATCAAATTTCCTGTTACCTATTCTCAGCAACATGCCGTCACTCCTCATTCAACAACTATTCATTAAGTTTTTCCTTTGTGTTAGGTGCCCTGTAGTTTTTCTTTCATCAGAATCGCTAATATTCTCTATTGCTCACTCACTCATTCTGTTTATACAGGACATTTGTGTGTGTCTATCAACACTGCTTTGATACTCACCCACTCAATCATTTTATCATTTCACCTATAAGTGAATCAGAAGTCAGAGACCAAAGTGGTAGTTCTGTTTTCAGGGCCAATTTTGGACAGGGCCTTAAAAGGCAACTTGAAGGTAGGGGAGGGTGGGGGTAAGGGGGAAAGATCAACCAAAGGACTTGTATGCTTGCATATAAGCCTAACCAATGGACACAGACAACAGCGGGGGATGAGGGCATGAGTGGGGGGATGGGGGAGTAATGGGGGAATAAGGACACATATGTAACATCTTAATCAATAAAGAAATAAAAAAAGAGTGATGGCTCTAAAACAAGGGCCAGCACACTATGCCTGTTTTTATAAATAAAGTTTTATTGGAACTAAAAAAAAAGGCTACTTAGGACGTCCAACATTCCCTGCCTCATGCTCCATCCTGAGAGCAATTGGATCATTGAAATCCATCTGATAGAACTATATCTTCGAGCTGCATTCTGGTGGGTTTTCTTTGCCAGGTACTTTCAAACTTCAAAAGTTGTCTCTAACACCCTGAGATTTATGTTTATCTGCTTAAGAATATAATCAGGCCACAGCCAGGCATTTTGCAGGAACACACATTGAACATGCATCTGGGGTATTTGTTGTAAAATATGCTTGGGAGTCTCCAGACAGATTAAGCTTTGTCACCGTTGGGTATTGAAGGGTCACAGATTCCAATCAAGTGTGGCAGCCCACGTCTGCCAAGTCTGGGACTTCAAGCTATGCTTTGATTCACTGAAGAGATAGGAATGTGAGCTTGGGCTGTGTTGGCTCTGAACCCCTTGAGCCCTGCAAAATTGGGATTCTGGAAAGGCCCTCAACTCTTTTTTTTTTTTTTTTTTTTTTTGTATTAAGGGCAATATGTTTTTGGAAAAACACAACTTCCTGTTTTTATCCTGAAAGCAAGGTTTTTAAATTTCCAAGTAATGCTCATAAAGTTTCTCAAACATGAAACAGATCTTGCATAACAATATTTTGAAGATTTAAGGGTAAGTAAATTAAAAGCATGCGCATTAAATGTCCCTTAAAACACATGTGTTTTAAGATTATGAGAGAAGAGTGCTAGACACAAGGCACGTTGGGTTTCATGAAGCTTTGAATGTTTGAAAAATAGTTAGGGGGGGGGAACGGGGTATCTGTAATACTGTCAACAATAAAACAAACAAAACTTATAAATGTGCATGGTGCCTTAGAACAAAAGAAAATTAAATAGCTAACTTTAAAAAAAAAAAGTTAGGACATTGGATGAATTCCAAACAATCCAGGTTCTCCTATCTCCGCCAGAAGGCTGTAAGCCTGTTTTCTGTATTTCCAAGATAAATGGCCTGCCTAATCCTGGAAGAGAACAACAGCCCCTACGCCTGCAAGTGAAGCCCTGCGATGTGAACCATCCATTTCAGCGGAGAAAATGGGAGTGAGGTAATGGCCACAGCCGTGCAGTCAACCCTCCTGAGTGGCCTGATTTATAACTGCTTTGGGAGCCTTACAATATTACATCGCTTGATTTTGTATACACATAACGTCTCAGCCTTCCCACCCACAAATGTGTTAGGTAATATTAAAGGTTTTTCCACTGGGGCATGTAAAGCCTTGGCTTTGGTCCAATCTGAAATTCAGCTACCCCTTGGGCATTATAACTGAGATCTAAATAGAACTTGGCATCATCTTGGGGGTCTCTCAATCAATCAAGGAACATTAAATGCCTCCTAGAGCAAGGCAGTCCTGAGTTTGGGGGTGGGGGTGGAGGAAGAAGGGCATATAAAAAGTTCAGAAACTCAGAAGACAAAGTCCCAGTTTCATGTAGCAAATGATCCAGTGGAGGGGCTAAAACACGTGGGAAATTACCAAATGCCACCTGGCAGGTACAGAGAAGGAATGCTGAACTAGGAAGACATGCTGAAAGAGCAGAGAACTTTGATAGGCTTTGAGGATTGAGCTGGTTCATTTACTTGTGAAAATTCACGTGTGAAATGTTTATGAAACACCCACCACATACAACACACTGGGCTAGTCCTGGGGATACAGACAGGCCTGGTCCTTGCCCTTGAGTTGGGGAGATAGGCATCAAACAGCTAATTACATCATTTATCCTTAATTGTAATTGTGAGTGCTAAAAAGGAGGAGAGGGTACTCTGAGATGCCTCTAGAAGGGGTATTTCACCAAAGTTACATGAGTTGAATTACCCTAGACCAGTGGTTCTCAATGTGGGACACATGCCCCACAGGGGAGCAATTTTTAAGAGGGGCAATTCGAGAATGAGTTATTAACCATGAATTTTTTGCATTTCTTACAGTTCTAGGGGCCTCATCTACAGTATATAAATACATATTGTGACATATTTATGCATTTCAGTTCTCTATTATATGTTTTGAAACTTTATTTGCTATTTTTTCATATCACTTCATTTTATTATTATTTTTAACAATTTCTTAGTGATTTCTTCCTCAGTACTTCAACTGTCATTTTGTTATTTTATTTTTCTCTTTCATGGATGCCATGTTCTTTGGAAGCTTGTTTAGACCAAGTTAATAGCTTTTTAGGCTTCCTCCACGTGAGTAGGAGTTCACTTTTTGAATAATAAGAATTATATGTCATGGGGGTCATCAGGATTTTAGAGATCCTTAGGTGGGGCCTGGCCAAAAAAAGGTTGAGAACCACTGCCCTAGACCCTTAAAGTTTGGTCCACCTACCTGCTTGTTATAAATTGAGAATCTCAGGCCCCTCCATAGTCCTAGTGAATCAGAACCTGCATTTTTAACTCAATGCTAGGTGATTCTTAATACACATTAGATTTCTAGAAGCAGTGCCAACATAACACAGTATACAGCAAGAGAGCAGAGAACTCCTGGATCACACAAGTGTTTGAATATCTGGATTAAATGGAAGAGACAATAACAGTTATTTTTTTAACAATAACAGTTACACAACTGAATTGAATGTGGAGGAGTTTACATCTCTTGCATAGATGTTGAAGGATACCCAGGGTCAGTGAACAGGCCACTCGTCCTTACATCTCATGGGGGCCTCTGTCTATTTGTGTTTTATTATCAGTTATGCATCTACTGGGCCAGGATCCTCTCATGTTCCAAAATAGAAGATCAATTGTGTTTGGCATCAATATTTCCCTCCTGTTACCCTCCCTCCACTCTCAGTGCTGGCTAATGCTTTCCAGATGAGGTGTGAGCAGCTGTTAATTGTACCCGGATCAGTCTTGATTTGTGTTTCAGTCAGCAAGGCACCTCACTAATGGGTCTGAAACTTGGCAGCAGGCCTGGGACCAGTGTCAAAGGAAACAGATCCAAAAGACACAGTGAGAAAGGCAAGGAGACAGGGAGCGGATAAAAAAGGTTTGGAGGATGAAAGGAGGGGGAGAGAATCAAAAGGACAGGAGAGAACTGGAGAGCCTATTGGGGAAAATCAGCAGAGAAACAGATCTAGGAAAGCGGGGGATGCGGAGGAGGGGAAAGAGAAGCAAACCCAGGAAAACCGCATGGAGGCAAAGAGGCAAGGAGCAATGGCATCTGTATCTCTGCGAGGAGGCGAAACAGTCAGCCTGCATTCTGCGATGTGATCCCGAATGCTGATGATGTCTGTGGTCGCTCACAGGGACACTGTACATGGGGAGTGTTGAACAGGGCAGCAACCCTCCTTTTTGCAGGCAGTAATCTGATGCCTCTCTCTTCCCTTGGCCCCCAGCTCTCCAAGGGCTTGGCAGGAGCACTAAACTCTGACAGCAGCCAGCGAGGGAAGGCTCAGGTTCCAAGGCTGACCAAGGGGAAGGGCCAGACACACCTTGGCTTTATGAGCGGAGGCCCGAGGAATGGCCTCTCCTGGCTTGAGACCCTGGAGCCGGCTTTCCTGGAATTGAGTTGGAAAGGGGCCCTATTAGGGGAAGCTGAGAACTGAGGCCCAAGGCCTTTCTGAATTGGACACATTCATTGTATTTATTAAAAAAATATCACCTCTAAAGAGGGAGGCAATCCACTTGCCAATATGAATTCCAAATTGTCTGAGTAGGGCAAAACCCACATATACGTGGTGCATAATTATGCAGGGAAGAGAGAGTAAAAGAAAATAGAGAAACAGATCAAGAGGCACAAAATCAGGGAAGAGAATGAGATTACCAGTGGACAGGCTTGTTTAGGCATCTGCGAAGCACCATCCACCCCTGCCCCAGCAAGAGACAAATAAACAAGTCTATGTTTTGGAGGAAAAAATATTAATACTTCAGAAAAAAAGGATTCATGTTCAAACAAAACTTATACACAAATGTTCATAGCAGTACTGTTCACAGGTGCTAAAAGGTAGAGACAACCCAAATACCCATCAGCTGATGACTGGATAAAAATGTGGTATATTCATGTAGCGGAATATTATCCAGCCATAAAAAGAAATGAAGCACTGATGCATGCTACAAAAGTGATGAACCTTGAAAACATTATGCAAAGTTAAAGAAGCTAGACACAAAAGGCCACATACTGTATAATTTCATTTATATGAAATATCCAGAAATGGCACATTCATAGGGATAGAATATAGTTACGTTGTTGATGGAGGCTTGGGGGGTGGGGGGAGCAGAATGACTGCTTAATGGGCATGGAGATTCCATTTAGGGTGATGTAAAAGTTCTGAAACTAGATAGTGATGATGGTTGCACAATATTGTGAATGAACTTAATGTCATTGAGCTGCACATTTTAAATTGGTAAATTTTATGTTGTATGTATTTTTACAATAAAAAAGCAAAAAAAAAAGCATTACAATACTATCATTGTGAAAATCTGAAAAAAAGATTTTGTTCTCCCATAAACTTGTTTTACATTAGGTACTGCTTTTATTTTGATTCACACTTGGAGGGGCAAATTCACAAAAATACCCTGAAAGGGAAAGAGAGCCTAAGAAGTTCTCAGGAAGAAAGGAAAAATGGTGATGAAAATAGGAGGGTAAAAGTTAAAGAAAACCAGTTACCTATAGGGTAGGAAATAAAAAAGAGGGATGATTGCCAAAGAAAGGTGGCCAGGATGAAGTGGGGAGAAATACGCTTATCATGTTTCACCTAGGAGAGAAAGAAACCTCACACGTAAAAGAGAAATAGAGAACAAGGGAAATCTTTGAATGGTGCAAACAGCACAGAAAAGAAACTAAGATAAACTAAAAGAGACTCTTAAGTCAAAACAGAACAACAGAAAAACAATGTGAACTTCAATCCTTCATCTCACACCCCTGTTTATTTCCCATGAGATGAGATCTTAAAACTGTGATGTGCCATAGATCTGGGGATTGAGATCTGAGGGTGGGAGTTATGTGGGGATAGATCCTCCTTCTCTATAAGGCGGATCTTCTTAACTGAGCCATTATCCACCAACGGCTGGTCTCTCAGCCCTGTGGTCCCCGTGCTGTCTGTGACTAAGCAGAGCCTAGGGAAGCCTTAGTCAGGGATACAGCAAGGAGAGTTCTACATTGAATGGGCAACCAGGGAAGAATATTTTTGAAATCTCTTGTAATTCTGTGATCTTGGTATGAATTATTCTAAGCATGTGCAAGTACCTAAGAAAAGGTCAGTCAGTGGGTCAGGGAATTGGTTTGTGAATGTTTTACTACATGCACATACTCTATTTAAAAGACGATTTGCTAGAGATACTTACAAGGATCTGTCTCACAGAATTGTTAGATGGGAGGAGTGAGGTTGAGACGTAACTTTCTGACATTATATACCAGTAGTTGGGATGTAAATCTTTTTTTTTAAAAATATATTTTTATTGATTTCAGAGAGGAATGGCAAGGGAGAGAAAGATAGGAGCATCAATGATGAGAGAGAATCATTGATTAGCTGCCTCCTGCACGCCCCACACTGGGGATCAAGCTCGCAACCCAGACATGTGCCCTGACTGGGAATCGAACCTGTGATCTCCTGGTTCATAAGTCGTAGCTCAACCACTGAGCTATGCCAGCTGGACAGGGATGTAAATCTTTTAAAAATATTTTATAAATTTGAAAATACATTAAAAAGATGAAAATAAAAATCACCCATAATGCCACCACTTTGGTGGATATACCTATAGTTAGAATGAACACACACATGCACGCATACACAATTATACTGAACGTATTATGTCATGTGAATATCTTTCTAAGGGTAATTACCTACCCTTTTTGCTCGAAAGTGACTTTTTAGAAATCAGGTGCCTATTATACATGTATATAAGGATTTCTGGTACCAAAAATGAATCAATCAGATGTAACCTTATCATGCAACGTGACCAATAAGGTGCAACTCTATTATATGACCTATATATTTATGGTTCAAGACAGGGCATTCACACTGGATGGCTATTTTGTGTTGGCTGTTGTCATTTTTTTATTTGACAATCTAAAGGAAAAGAGGTCAGTGCTCCTGACTAAATACTTCAGTATTGCATGTTTTAAAAATTCTTGCGGCACACCAGTTGAAAATTGCTATTCTAGGTCATTAAATAGTCTTCAATATTATAATGACTTGGGTGTGTGTTCAATTTCTTTATGATAAAAACATAACAGGAAGATGGGAGCAAGATGGTGATTCTGGGCAGGCAGTATGGACTTACTGTGTCAAAGAAAGCACAGAAGTTATACCCTGTTTTGCAAAAACTATCAATGTTTGGGAATTATTCTGATGATGGTGATGAGCATGTTGAAGATATGAACTAGGCCTTCAGCCTTAGTCCTAGAATGAAGATAGGATGGACCTACAGCTATCCACGGTGGACATGTAGCATCAGCAAGAAATAAACCTTTATGTTGTAAGGCAAACACACACACACACACACACACACACACACACACACACCCCACAAAACAAAACAAAATGTACAAATGGCAATAAGACTACCTACATTTTCTAAGGATTCAAGGAAGGGCATCTGGGAAAGAAATCAGCTTCTGGAATCTAGATTCCTTCATTGTGCATATCTGCTAATGCATTTGAATTTCATGAGCAGTGTGGTTTTTTCCAGACTTAGCCTATAAACATGTTCATTCTTTAACTGTATGGGGACTTAGGTGGATGTCTCACTTCCTATGCAAGGAAGAAGCTTGTGAAGACATACTGGTACTTTGTCCTAGGTGGAAGAAGATGGTCATAGCAGGTGTCCTCCTAGGCTCTGTTAAGCAGAGGCCTAGTTTATAAAGAGGTTAGGAGGAAGAATTCAAGGACTAGGAAGCAGAAACTATTTTCTGAATATTGGAGCAACAGCCACTTACTTGTACAAGATACCATTCAAGTAGGAGGCCAAGGCAACCACTACCTACAAGGCTGCACTTGTAGCTACCTCCATCCAGACGAGGAAGACTTTACTCAAGTGGCCTGCGATATGCAACCTTTATGTCTTTCCCCCTCTTCAGGCTCCTCTGTAGCCCAGAACTACAATTAATGGTTGAAAGGCACAACTGTTTTCCCTATAATGAGGGCTGGGGAGTACAATCTTTCACAGGCCAGGAGGTAAGGATAAGCACTGGAAAATCACACTTACATGACGACACAGTGTCTTCCAAGTCTTTTAGTAACCTGATGAGTATATAATCCTCCAGGGGCCTCTAACTGCACTCAGAACACATTCCTAAATCCCTACCATAGTCTTTAAGGCTCTTTGTGACCTGCACCATAACACCCCCTCCAACCTCTGTGATCTTATCCCCTGTGATGCCACCTTTACTTACTTGTTTCCTTGTGGCACCCAATACACTCTTGTCTGCCTCTGGGCTTACTGTGCCCTGTACCTTGGATACTTTTCCATCTGTGTTTGCATGGCTCCCTCCCTCACTTCATTCCAGCTCTGCTTAAATGTCACATCATTACCACCAAAACATTATATGACTACTCTATCTAGAATAGATAGCATTCTCCCTCCATCACTTATCTATTAACAGTAGGGATATGTGCTAATAGAGCTGGGGAAGGGGACGGATAGATACATGATAGAGGAAGACTATACACTGTGTGGCCAGATTATTATGATCTCTTAACGCATAATAATCTGGCCACTCAGTGTATATCCTATATAATAAAAGGCTAATATGTAAATTGTCCCCTCGACCAGGAGTTCGACCAGCAGGAAGGCTGGCCAACCACCCATGTCCCCTCCCCCTGGCCAGGCTGGCCGGACCCCACCAATGCACGAATTCATGCACCGGGCCTCTAATATATATACATACACTAAAGGCCCAGTGCACGAAATTTGTGCACGTGAGGGGGGGTGGTCCCTCAGCCCGGCCTGCACCATCTCCAATCTGGGACCCCTTGAGGGATGTCCAAACGCCCGTTTGGGATCGGGCCTAAACGGGCAGTTGGACATCCCTCTCACAATCCAGGACTACTGGCTCCCAACCGCACACCTGTCTCTGCCTGATTGCCCCTAACCACTTCTACCTGCCAGCCTGATCACCCCCTAACCACTCCACTGCCAGCCTGATTGATACCTAACTACTCCCTGGCCGGCCCGATTGCCACTATCTGCCCTTCTCTGCCGGCCTGGTCACCCCTAAATGCCCTCTCCTACCAGTCTGGTTGCCCCTAACTGTCCTCCCCTGCAGGTCTGGTCATCCCCAACTGCCCTCCCCTGCTGGCCCGGTCACCCCTAACTTCCCTCCCCTGCAGGCCTGGTCCCCCCCAACTGTCCACCCCTGCAGGCCTGGTCCCCCCACAACTGCCCTCCCTGCTGGCCCGGTCACCCCTAACTGCCCTTCCAGCTGGCTTGATCGCCCACAAGTGGCCTCCCCTGCAGGCCTGGTTCCCCACAACTGCCCTCCCCTGCAGGCCTGGTCCCCCCAACTCCCCTCCCCTGCTGGCCTGGTCCCCCCAACTGCCCTCTTCTGCCGGCCCGGTCACGCCTAACTGCCCTCCCAGCTGGCCTGATCGCCCACAACTGCCCTCCCCTGAAGGCCTTGTCCCCCCCCCAACTGCCCTACCCTGCAGGCCTGGTCCCCGCCAACTGCCCTCCCCTGCAGGCCTGGTCCCCCCAACTGCCCTCCCCTGTTGGCCTGGTCTCCCCCAACTGCCCTCTTCTGCCAGCCCGGTCACCCCTAACTGCCCTCCTAGCTGGCCTAATCACCCACAACTGCCCTCCCCTGCAGGCCTGGGTCCCCCCCACCAACTGCCCTCCCCTGCAGGCCTGGTCCCCCCCAACTGCCCTCCCCTGCTGACCTGGTCTCCCCCAACTGTCCTCTCCTGCAGGCCCAGGAACCCCTAATTGCCCTCCCTGCTTGCCTGATTGCCCACAACTGCCCTCCCCTGCTGACCTGGTCTCCCCCAACTGCCTTCTCCTGCAGGCCTGGGTCCCTCCCAACAGCCCTCCCCTGCAGGCCTGAGTCCCCCTCAACTGCCCTCCTCTGCTGGCCTGGTCACCACTAACTGCCCACAACTGCCCTCCCCTGCAGGCCATCTTGTGACAGCCATCTTGTGGTGGCCATCTTATGTCCACATGGGGGCAGCCATCTTTGACCACATGGGGGTGGCCATCTTGTGTCTTGGAGTGGCGGTCAATTTGCATATTACTCTTTTATTAGATAGGATGATTAAGAAGGTAAAAAAGTACTACTATTCTATCAGAAGACCTTTTTAAGTATGAAACAAAACCTAGAAATGAGAAATGAAAAGATTAATGAATCTGACTACACATAAACTAAACTTCTCAGTAAGGTAATAATCCTTGGTAAGCAGAATCAAAAGATACATGGCACACTAGGAAAAAATATGCATTTTATATCACAGGCAAATGGTTAGTTTCCCTAATAAATAACAAACTTGGAAAATATCGATAAAAATCCTACTAACCCAATACAATAAAGGGTAAAGGATATTAACTGATGTTTAACAGAAAAGACTATATAAATAGCTCTGAAATGTGTGAAAGAAGAACAATGTCATTCATAATAACAGAAACTAAAAGTACACTGACAGACCATTTTTCACCTATCAAACTTACAAAGTCAAAAAAGTTTTTGATAAATTGGTGAGGGTTTAGAGAAATAAACACCTCTATACACTGGAAGTGTAAAATAATATTTTTACTAAAGAAAAGTTTGGCAATATTTACCATAATCACAGTGCTCATACCATCTGACTCCCTTCTAGGAATTTATCCTAAAATATATTGTCATCTGTGAAATGATGTGTATACAAAGTTATTCACTGCATCATTATTTTAATTATTTTTTAAAATATATTTTTTATTGATTTCAGAGAGGAAGGGAGATAGAAACATCAAGGATGAGAGAGAATCATTGATGGGCTGTCACCTGCACGCCCCACACTGGGGATCGAGTCTGTAACCTGGGCATGTGCCCTGACCAGGAATTGAACCATGACCTCCTGGTTCATAGGTTGACACTCAACCACTGAACCATGCTGGCTAGGCTGCATCATTATTTTAAATTATTTTAAATAAAAGGTTGGAAACTTAAATGTCCATCAATAGGGGGCTAGTTAAATTATAATACAAAGAAACATTTTCAGCTTAAAAAATGAGAATGTTTTTTAATACACTGACATGAATATTATTTTTTTACTTTAAAATATGCTTTTATTGATTTTAGAGAGAGAGGGATAGAAACATTAATGATGAGAGAGAATTATTGATCAGCTACCTCCTGAAACCCCCCACTGGGGACTGAGCCCGCAACTGGGGCATGTGCTGTGACCTGGAATCAAACCATGACCTGCAGGTTCATAGGCTGATGCTCAACCACTGAGCCAACCCAGCTGGGCTGATATGAAAAAAAATTTAAGATATATTAAGTGGAAAAAAAAAGAGGTACCAAAACGTATCATTTTGTGGAACAAAGTGGGAAAATGGCTGTATGTATTTACTTGTATATAAAATAGCTCTGCAATGATATATAAAAAATTGATAATGATGGTTGCCCTGAAAAAGGGAGCTAAGTGGGGGATGTGAGTGAGAGAGATATCCTTCCAAATTTCCTGGATTTTGAACTTGGTGAATGTATTACCTCTTCAAAAAAAACTTAAAGCAGCTTATTTTGTTCTTTTGAAACATCAATTAATCCAACCATTAGGTTCAAAAATTCAAAGTCTTGGATAAAAATTTCAAAAAATGCACCAAGTAGCCTTATTAAAATTCGTTATTTTTAATTCATGGTTGGAATAAGAGAGAGATGGGAAGTGCGAGAAAGTGGGAGACCAGAGCGGGATGATGGGGAATGGATAGGAATGAAAAGGAAGAACGCGGAGGGAGACGATCCCCGATCCCCGTTAGGGAGGCAGAGGCGGCAGCTGCTGGGGGTGCTGCCCCTGCGCCAGGCGGTCACCCCCGGGGGCGCTGCAGGCCAGTCCGTCCTGAGCTCCGACTGCTCTTTGAGACTGAGTTTATTTTTCCGTAGACTTCTTGGGGTTTCTCCTGTGTATAAGGAATTGACAAAGGGTTGAGAAATTTACTTAGGAAACATGGAGGTCCTCTGACCTCACCAGAGAAAATAAACAAGTGTGAAGTGGTACTTGCAGGAGCATAAAATAACTGTGACTTCACGATTCGGCAGATTTATCAATGATAGGAACTGTGTGTGCTTAGTGGGTTTATCGGATTCACGTCCCTATGTACAAGGACTATAAAACGTGAAATACCCGATAATCCCACCCGATTCACCCCGGTATATTTTGCTTAATGGTGATGATGACTTTGTATGCGAAATACTTTAAATAAATACATCCAGCACACTCTCATGACTTGCTTATGTACTTTAGGCGCTAGTCTGTGAACTTTGAGGTGATCACAGCCGAATTTAACTGAACCCCAATTCCTATCAGTTAGGAGTTGTGTTTGGCTGCATGCAAGGAAGGCCCGACAAACAAGCTTGAACCAGACGGGACTCACACAATAAAACGTACAGAAGCGGCGGTCCGGCCCCAGGCTGCGTTGGCGGAGGTCCACCCAGGCCACGGCCTGGCGCGGTGTTTCCGGAACTTCCGCTCCCATCCCAGCATTCCCTGCCCCTCCCCGGGATTAAACATGGCGGCGGGGGTCCTCACGAGGAGGGGAAGGGGAGTGAGGGCAAAGGGCCAGACGCCAAAGCGTGCTGTGCCTAAAGCCCCGCCTAGCGAGCTCTGCTTACATAGCATTGGACAGAAGGGGATCACGTGCCTCCCTTAGCTGCAGGGGAGTCTGGGAAGCGAAGTGGTTTGTGGGCAGTGCTGTAGCTCGAAATAAAATCCAGGGTTTGCTGAGTAAGGAGAAGGGGATAATGAATAGGAGAATTGGTCACAAGTGTGTAAAGGCCAAAAGGCCAACACATCTCCAACTGTGAAACATTCCTCATTCGGGTATTTCTTCTGGGTGTGTAGATTCGTGGTGGGGTCGTGCCACTCTCTTGCAAATCCCTGCAGGTTCAACCTGACTCTAGACAGGAATCAGACGCCATGCATTACCTTCCTTCTACCACCCGGGTAATGTGTCTGACGTTTTCTGAGACTCAGAAATAACGAGTACGGGGCAGGGCATTTCCTGGGCTCCACAGGCTGTCCCCTGAGCTGAGGATTGGATGGGTATCCCTGCGGGGCAGAACTGGAGGCCCATTCCTTCTCACTCGGCTGCTCTTCGGCAATGGTCGCCCCGCCCCCATCGCAGCGGCCCTCGGTGGACTGTATCATGGGATCCGCTCCATCAGTGGAATTTTTGACAAACATCTGGCAGCAGAGTCTTGCCTGTTCCAATCCTCTGAGTCCTCCCAGACCACAGGCGTTCTCCTGGACGGTCAAGTGATCTTTCCCCTGAGTCTGGGGAGGAAATTTGTGCTGGTCTCCGGTGCTTCTCTCCAAGCAGGGCAAGGTTGTTTATTCCACATAACTAATGGACAGAGAAACTTGGGCCTAATTTATTTTACTCATAGGAATGAAAGTCTGTTCTTTCAAAAGAAAAAAATGTGACTTTGCCTCACCCAAACAGACTAAATTTCTCATAAATGGTAGATACACTTGGGCCAAAGGTGAGGGAGGGAAGGAGCAAATCTCAAATCTAAAAGAGAAACTAAGCACAGTTAAAAGAAAAGTTTCTGTTTTGGTCATATCCTCTTAAATGCTATGGGTGATCACCTAAATTATTATTGAAAGGCATTTGATGAGGATTTTTGGATGAGGGCGATGTGTGACAGACTGAATTTCTGTGGCCTTTTAGAATTTTCTAGCTGTTTAGGAAGCCAATGGCCTTTAACTTATTTTAAATCAAGATTATTGGATTTTACTCACACTTTGAAGCTAAATAGAAAATGACACAACTCAAATGCCTGCCTGCTGTAAACAGTGCAATGTGATAAATTACACAGGCCGTGGCTCTGAGACCCTGTCATACTGTATTTGCAAAACTCTTTGCAGATGAGCTTCATGAATCCTTTCATAAAAGGGCAGATCAACAAAACCTATATCCTTCTCAGCAAGGTCATTAATTTCACATTGGTACTTGTCCCGTGTCTGTGAAGTTTTAAAAGGAGGTGGTGGATATGGGACCAAGTAGGTACTTGAAATATTGGTGGGACCACTTTGTAAAGTATATGATTGTCTAATCACTATGCTGTATACCTGAAACTCAAACAGAATAATATTCAATGTAAACTGTAATTGGGGGGTGGGGCGGGGAGAAGGTAGTGGAATGGGAAAAGCTTCTGGCCTATATGTGAATTCCAGCTCTGCTCTTCGCATTAGGAAAGTTACCGCTCCTCTAGCAAGTGACAGCTCTCTTTGCCTCAGTTTCTTCATCTATAATTGCCTTGCAAGACGGTTGTTACTGAATGGAAAGTTCTTGACTCATGTCAAGGTACTTGACAGATGATGGCTGCAATTAACACGCAAAGCTTTTTCCAGTGTTAAACCTCCTCTGAAGCCTGCTAAACAAAACAAGGTGGGCATTGGCCTCAGCACTACCTCCCACGACACAGATACTGCTGTCACTCACGTAGCGTGTGCCTGTTCTGCTCTCCCACCTCCCGTTTAGTCTGCCTGGAACAATTTCTGCCAGACAGCATCAACTTCCCTTGAGCACCAGTTCTGGGTTGGGTGCCTAAGTGCTCTTAGAGCCCCCTGGGCTCACTTCTATGGCAGCCCTTAACGGACAGTTTTCTGATTGTATCCCTGCTCCTGGAACTGTGTTTTGCTTTATTTTGACAGTGAACAGGTCATGGTAGCTACTCTCTTTTTTAAAGCTTTATTGAGGTTTAATCTAAATACCATAAAATCCAGTAATTTTCAGTGTACAATTCAAAGGTTTTTCAGTAATTTGACAGAGTTGTACAACCATCACCACAATCTAGTATTAGAACAATTCCATCACCCCAAAGAGATTCCTTGTGCCCATTTGTAGTCACCCTATTCCCCAGCCCCAGGCAACCACTAATCTACTTTCTATCTGGCAGGTTTGTCTTTTCTGGACGTTTCAAATAAATGCATCATTCACTATCTTTTACATCTCACTTCTTTCACTTGGCATGAAGAACTTTTTGAGGTCTACATACATTGTAGTTTATATCAGAAGTTCATTTCTTTTTCTTGATGTATAGTATTCAATGCATGGAAACACTGTGCACTATTGTGTACCCTACAGCTAGATTTGTGCCTGCATATTACAGTAAAAGCTGAGGAGATGTTTGTTACTTCAATTAAGTTGACATTACAATAATATTGAAGTTGGTTTGACATATCAATGCACACAGTAATGAGGGGGCAGACAGGAACACACAGTCCAATTCTTGTGCCATGTTCTGGCAATGTCAAATCATTGACGTGCCATGAAACTTCAACTCACTACCTGGAGAGACCCCTCAGTAGCTTCTGACCTTACCACTTCACCTTGTGTGGATTTTTAAAACTCTGAAGTGAGATCCCCTGCCTCCCCTAAGTTGTTTTGACTTTACTTTTTTCTCATTCTCCCTGTCAAAATTGAATGTGCATACTTGTCTCAACACATGGTGCCTCTCATACATATTAAGTGATAATGTACTCGCCTACTTGATAATTATGTATTGAGCATCTACTGTGTGCCTGGCATTATTTTAGATGGTTGGAATACTTTAGTGAACAAAGCAGACAAAAATCTCCACCTTCCTGATGATGAATGTATGCCCATTTGGGTATCCACAATGTCAGTAGTGCTTACGAATTTTGCCCACAAAAAATTTAACATGTTTTTCAAAAATCATTAGACATGAGGTGAAAAGACATAATCTATTCACATAGTTTGACATACTTATAGAACCCAGATCAGCCTCAATAATAATGAAAGAAATGAAAATAAAAACAACTTTATGGATGTTAGTAGGAACAGTATATCATTTTAAGTCATCAAAAAATAAAAATTATATGTGATATAGATGGGTTACAGATATCATAAATTGCTGATGCCAGTATAAATTGATGGGATCTTTTGAAAGCAGATTACATCACTGATTTAGAAATTCTTTCTTTTTAAAAAACAAATGTCCAAAGAAAATGATTTATGACATTATACCAGAGCTGTTTTTATTTTTTTAATCCTCACCCAAGGACATGTTTTTCATTGATTTTTAGAGAGAGAGGAAGAAAAGAAAGACACACACACAGAGAAACATTGATGTGAGAGAGAAACATTGATGTGAGAGAGAAACATTAATTGGTTGCCTTTTGTACACCTCCCGACAGCGGACTGAACCCACAATCTAGGTATGTACTCCGATCAGGAATTGAACCTGCCAACTCTTGGTGTGTGGGACAACATTCCAACCAACTGAGCCACCCTGCCAGGGCTATACCAGAGCTGGACATACTTCAACTATACCAACATTTGGGAGTAGATAAGAAACCTATGATATGATAGGAGGGAATACTCTTATCCACTAAAAAAATTATACACTTTGTGATATAGAGAATGTATATACAAAATAGCATTAGCTAAACAAAGAATGAGAAATGTTATGCATGTACTGATCATAGATATATAAAATATGTAACAGAAAAGAGCATAAAGTAATACACATATTTGTATTTGAGAATTTTTATGACATACAATGGATTTTTAAAACTCAGTAGTTACCCCCATACCACAGTATGATTTCCTTGCAAAATATAGGCTTCATTTATACCTCCTTTTCCAGTTCCCTGCGTCAGTGAATTAAAAAGACACCATTCTTCTTCTTCAGCACTGCTCCCAAGCCTCCTCCTTCAGGATAGATCCCCATAAGCTGTATGTAAAACATCTGGGGTAGAAAGAACCTAGAGGCCAGCCACTGCCTCTGTCACTTTACACAGGCAAGAACTGAGGTCCATAAAGGAGGAGGGTCTTGCCCAAGGTCTCTTAGTAAGTTAGTTAGTGGGAAGTTAATATAAAACATACGTCTCAATCTTCCGCACCACCTAACATAGTCTCTGCTATGTAGGAGGAATTCAAGAATATTTATTGACTTTTATAACAGAAAACTGATATTCATTGAAATGCCCACAGCCTGGCAGTCTTGCCTCTGGGTATCCAGCTGAGAGTCAACAAATGAATAGGAAAGATTTGGACTTACAGTGCAGAACTAAAAACCAAAGCAAAGCAAAGCAAAACAAAACAAAAAATAATAAAAGAAAGCCAAAAGCAGAAATCTGCCTTGGTAGAGGGTGGCTATTGACTTAAAATACTTGGAACAGTCTTAATTTTCATGGGTGTGCCTGCTGTCCTACAGATCTAGGTCCTGGACCAATTAAAAGCTATGGGTTTATTTTGGTTTATTTTAGGCAGCCTGCTGTGGCATCTTCCTGTTGTGGTTGACGACATTTGTGTGGTTGGACTCCTATTTGAATTAGAGCATAACGCTCATTTTTTTTTTTTTTTCCAAAGGAAGCAGAGTTGGTAGAGGAAGTCTCTGGTGAGCCCTTGGGGGAGTAGGTGACATCTCTCATTGCATAACAGGGGCAATGTGAAAAAACAACAACAACAAGAAAAAAAAAGATGGAAAAAGCCATGTGGCAACATGTTTGTTTTGTAGGTAGTCCAGGATGGAGGGAAGATCTCCATTCTAGTCCATCGCCTTAACCACTTGGCCACGACTACATGTAGATCTCCATTCTAATATGTGGAGCTGCCATGGGCAAGTCATGCTGGTACCAGTTTCTACGAGGGTGAATGACAACCCTGATTAAGATATTCAGAGGAAGTAACAGATATGAAAGGATTTTTAAAAATATAAAGTGCTGTACAAACTTGTAGTGGTGATGGTAGTGGTTGACATTGAATTTAGCATGGGTAATAATTTTTTTAAAAGCTGTTGGTGTGATATAATTTTTTTTTAAATGATGGTGAGCATAATCAGAAGAGGCCATGCTCATAAGGAGGGAAGGGAATGACTGAATGATGGGTTTCATATGGCAGGGAGAAAGGGGGGGAAATCTTTGGCCACAGTTTCCTTTTGTTCACTCATCTGCTTTCCAGCTACCACTAATGGACCTTAGGCTAGAGGCCCGTGGTTCTTTCCCACCTTGGCCAACGTTTACCCTCTTCAGCATCCCTTTCCTATCAGTAGTGTTCATCATGGGACACTGGGGAATAGCTGTGGTTGAAAAGAAAGTATAACAGACAGATTCCAGAACTTAAGTGTGGACCCAAGTTCTCCGCACATTAGCTGGGTGACCTGGAGGAGTCTTTTCATATCTCTCACCCCCGGTCTCCTCATCTGTAGCAAAGGAAGAACAACCTGCTTAACCTACCACATTAGGGTGAGTCCAAAGGAAATAACATTTTTTGAAAACTCTTTACAAATTGCAAAGTGCATTACAAATGCCATTTGTTGCTATTCCTTAGACCCATCTTGCCTCCCTTTCTGCTTTTGTGAAATAGGGATAATGCCATCTATGTCACCAGGCTATTATGGCTCTTTGTGAAAGCCCTCTGCACATCACAGCTCACCCTGAAACTAGAAGCTTCTAGTTCTCCACCACACACTGGAGCATGTATTTCCAATCTGCCATTCTTTCTATTCTGTTGTTAAATTTCACCCTCAGGGAGCTTGCAGTTTACTTGATAAGCTAAGACTTTACGTGACCAGCCTTCTCTTTTTATTTTACAGGAGCCTGCTACTGTGGGGAGCTACCTTGAAGACTGGAGGCCTTTGGTTCTATCCTTCAAGGAGATTCAGACATTTTGTCTACTCCAGACCCTCTTGCCAAGCTGATTAGAGGGAGACCCTGGATGAAATTAAAAGCCCAGAGGACTGTGACAGCTAGAACAGGAAGAAAGCGTTCGCAGACCTGTGCCACTAAAAGCCCCGAGGACACTGAGGGAGAGGAGGGGCTGTGTCCACTGGGCTGGCCGGCTCCTGTCTTCCCTCCCAAACAGATAGCCCCTTCCATTCACATGCACATGCGTCTATTCTCTGCCTCTTGAGTGGGTCTGAAACTGGAAAACATCTGTACCAGTTTCATTGGGGTGTGATTTATAAGGACTCCCTGCGGTCTCCTCTCTCCCTTCTCCTCCTCTTCACCTCTGGGGCTTGGGGGTTTCGTGTTTTTTGTTTTTAAACAGGCTTGTGTTTCTTGAGACTGGGTCACCTTGATTTATTATGCCCTGGACTCATTAACAAAAGACTCTGGGACAGGTCATTTATTTTCTGAGTGGCGATTTCCTGTCCTGCCCCAGCCCTGCTCAGCAGGGGCCTCGTGGAGCGCAGACGTATTAGCTGCACTGTCACCATGGGAGAACGGGCTTGAGCAAGGCGAGTTCAGAGGGCAGAAAACGGCCCTTTTCTTAAGAGCTTTTCTCCTCTATTTAATGATTTCCTTCAGAGTCCCTTTCTATAGTTCTTTCTTTTTCTCTTCCTTCAACAAATGGGACAAAGTTTAACAAATAAGTTATGGGGCTGCCTTCTTAAAGGAACAAACGCTGACCTTTCTTTTCTATTTCATATTGGAATAGTTTAACATTCACATACAAAGTGTGTGTGTGTGTGTGTGTGTGTGTGTGTGTGTGTGTGTGTGTGTGTTGTGTGTATAAGATACTAGTGGGCACCCAAGTTGAGCATGAATTAGATGAATTAAACTTGATGTTCACTATGGTGAACATTTCTGCCAGGCCTTTATTAAAGTAATACAGTCATGTTTGGGCACTAAAGCCTGAGATGTCTAGTCATTTAGAGAGAGACCATAAGGCCAAATAAAATTATTCAAAATTTTAAGATAAGACGTTGGGAAGAAGGTTAAAGCAATTGGCATTTTTAGCCTGAAGTTCAGGGGCTGAAGAATGACTTAACTGTTTTCAGGTCTCTGGGTGGTAGTTACATATAGGAATGATGGTGACCAGCTGTTTTCTGACTGCACTAAAGATAGAATAAGAGGAAGTGGAATTAAATTGTAGCAAAATGACAGAATAAGTAGTCAGAAAGGTGATTAACTATGGCTAAAGTCTATCAAGGAAGATGAGATATATATGTAAGGTTATAAGGTTGTTAGCCCCATTTTATAGATTAATGAATGGAGGCTCAGAGAGGTTAAGCAATTTGTATAAGGCTCACACAGTGAGGAAGTGACCGAACCAGGTCTAGCGGACTCAGTGTATGATAAGGCTGACTTATAGGGCAAAGAAGTTAGTGAAAATAAAAACAAATCATCTTACCACCTTCCCATTAGTCTCAGATTGGTTGATGTTCAGAGGACAAGGATGAATTCTGTGGGTTCAAGGCCTTAGGATTCTGTGCTGTACCTGAGTCTGAGCTGGGAAGGCAGTATTCTCCATTCATCCTCAGCCCAAGAGATGGGCAGATCTGGCATCTCCACTCCCCTGGAGCCCTGTGAAGCCCTTGGGCTCTGTCTGACCTGGTGTCTCTGTTCCTTGTCATCGGCTGCACTCCCAGACAACAGCTCTGGTCTCAGGAAGGCTCTGGGCAGGTATGGTGGTTGTAGATGGTTGAGGCTCAGGAAAGGCATGCTGACTGCCCACGGTGGGTATCCTCCCAAAGTTCATCCCCGCTGTGGACATGCCAGTTAAAGAGTTTCAGAGTTTGCTTCACTGAAAGGTTTGGGATTTATTCAGAGCCACTAGATGGATGATCTCCTTCTGAGGAGGCTGCAGAGGTGAAAGGAGCAAATCCCTGCTGATTATGACCCTGAACATGGAGAAGCCAAGATGGAGGAGCAAGGCTATAAGAAACCAGGATTGATTTACTGGATGGAAAGGATGGTTAAATTACTGCACTTACTCTGCCAGGTACTGGTCAAAGGGCAGTGAACTATCTTAGCTCATTCAATTGTTGCAACAACCCTATGAAGTCAGTACTATTATTATCCTCATTTACGGAAGAGGAAATGCAGTACATAGAGGGCATATTTATTCAAGTTCAACAGCTAGGAAAGGTTGGACTAGGGCAGTCTGATCCTGGAGGCTGCATTCTTAACCGCCATGGCCTAGGACAGTGATGGCGAACCTATGACACGCGTGTCAGCACTGACACGCGTAGCCATTTCTGATGACACGCAGCTGCTGAGGTTTATTAAATGCAATTATATATAACAATTATACATTTATCTTATTTAAACTATAAATATCGCGAAATAATGTTTTTTCCTCAAAGTGACACACTACCTGAGTTATGCTCAGTTTTTTGGCGAAGTTTGACACACCAAGCTCAAAAAGTTGCCCATCACTGGCCTAGGATGAGGTGCCTGGGTCCCCACACTTCCTCCCACTCACCCTGGAGGAACTTCTGCTCTGGGGTCACTGGCTCAACAATGACATAATACCTTCTTGCTGCTTGGTTTATAGGAAGTCCTAACATTGTAAACACTGTTCTAATTTAGGGATTTTACAATCATTCTTTCTCTGCTTCTCTCATTATTTTATTTTATTTTATTTTATTTTATTTTTATTGTCTAAAGTTTTACATATGTCTCCTTTTCCCCCAATTGATCCCCCTCCCCCTTCCCTGCCCAGCCCGGGCAAGCCCCCACTGCCCCAGAGTCTGTGTCCATCTCATTATTTTAGAGAGCGAACACTTATCAAGAAGCAGACATTTTACACTCCCCAAATCGGGCTTTGGGCACTTATGGGTTAATTCTTCTCTCCTTACTCCTTTAATTGCTTCAAAGGTGTAGGAGACTGTAGTAGAGGGGGCAAGTTTTTTCACAGTAAATCCTAGTGGAAGCGGGGAGAAGAGAGAACCCGTATCTGCTATGTGCAGACTTGAGCTGAAAGTTTTCCCATTAGTTTCTTCATTTTCACCCTCCCAGCAGTCTTTTGGGGTAGGTCTTATCAGCCCAATTTTACAAATGAGGCAGGTTATGCAATTTGCTAGAGGTCACATTGCCTGTGTACAAAGAGGCTGGGATCTGAGCCCCAGAATGTTGCCCTCCAGACCTGCGCCCAAGACACCAGCCACCAGCCAGAGCTAACACAAGAAAAGCTAGACAGAGGACTCAAGGCTCAGCCAGGAGCACAGTGGAGAGCACATGTTGGGGGTGACCCTGGCAGCATCCTCTAGCTCAGGCTGAGCTCAGCCCTTCTGGATTCCCTCCTGGGAGGATTTCAGACGTTGGTGTGTGGAACAGCAAACTGGACAAACAAGAAGCCATCATTTCTGGGTTCTGCTCTGCCAGAGGCCTGGGGCACGACAAGATGGTTAATGCAAAGCTTGGCAAGCCTTCCCTTCTTAATTTAGGCCTCCTCCCAGGAGGGAATCCAGAGGCGGTGAACATGAGAAAGGGAAAGGAAAAATAATAAGAGATAAGTGAGAAAAGAGAATATTTATAGGGCTTGGAACATCTAATGAAAACCAGCTGCCTGACTAGGGGTGGGGGTCTCTGGTTTTGCCTGCAAGGGATTATTAAGTCTTCTCTTGTACATACCTGTGTGGAGGGTGTCTGGGGAAAGAGAGGAGGGGTGTGACGAAGGGAGGGAGAGAATGGGGGATGGGGAGAGGAGATTGAGAGAGAGATTGAAAAAGATATTGAGAGAGAAGCTGGGAAGTTTGGGGGAGGGCTTGTGCTCTTAGACACAAGAGAGCTGATATCCCCTCCTGGCTTCGCTCCACCTCCCCTCTCCCCCCCTTCATTTTAAACTGGAGCTGATTCAAACCTGCTGCTCTTGGAAGGCGGCCATCAGTACAGGCTCCAACAGAAAGATGATACGAGAGGGGATAGGAGTGTGAGAGTGGGGCAATCAGGAAGAAGGAGAAAATGAGACAAGGGAATGGAAAAGGTGAATAAACAGGGGATGATGAAGCGGGGAGAGAGATTGAAAGATTAAAATGTTGACCTGAATGGAATGGGGAGCTTGGGGAGAAGGGAGTGAGTTGGAACAAATTCAGAGCTAATCCTTCTGGGCCCTGTGCTCTCTCCCACAGATCCAGAGGGTTGCAATAAAGATGTGTCTGTTTGAGATTTTCCAGGTCCCTTTCCCATAGATCTGTGTTTCCTTCTTAATCAAGGTCTTTGGGACCAAAAGGGTCATCCAAGAATTGTGTTAAATATAACAGGAGGTTTCATAAATGAGAAAAGTGAGAATGAAGGGCCAGAGTCCAGGGCACACAGTTAGAAGAGCAGCAGTTAACTGCAAGGACTTTCCAGAGGCCAGCTGTTCCTGAAACTGAAGCCTCGAGGGTAGGGTCCTGCCCTTTATTTTTCGCTCTCACTTAGGTTCTTGGGTGAGGATATGTCCATAAACCATGGGGTGGAACTCCATGTGTGTCTAACTGATGGACATGAATTCAATGACATGTGTTAGAAAGAGGGGAAAAAGAAAGGAGAAAGCCATTTAAAGAGTGAAGCTGATTTGCCCACCTTTCTTCTCAATTAGAAGTATTAGACGGGCTGAGATGAGAGATGTGAATCTATACTTCCCCTGGTCCCTTTTGGTCTTGCTTTATAGATGTATCTCATAATGTGAGCTGATTTGTATTTATAGAAACAAAAACTTATTTTATAAAACATAATCTTTTAAATAAAAGTCCACTACTTTTATCTCCTACCCAACTGAAGGGAAACACCCAACAAACTATGTTGCACTTATTGAAAGATGGTATAACAGCTTATTGAAAGATGGTATAACATGCAATATAAGGGATTTTCAAAATCATTTTTTAAATTAGACTTTTTTTTTTTTTACCTTAAAACGCTGCTTTTAGACTTCTTTATCCATTTGGTTTAGAGAGTGTCTGAAAATGTTGGGTATTTGGACTTATGGTTGGTTGATGGATTGCTTTCTTCTCGTTATCCAGCAAGTTCACAGCTATGTAATACATTGAGAAAGGTTCATAGACCCTTAAACTCAAGCAGATCCACAAGAAGGGGCCAGGATGGCAGATGTAATGGAAACTCTCTCCTTTGAACTTTGTCCTTTCCTCTTATTTTATTGTGTACATTCACTCCATTCCCTCGTTTGAAACAAGTGGCTGCCTTGCTGTCCTTGTGGCACCACCCTGTAAATTATAGTGGGTCCTGGTACCACCAGCATCTGACTAACAAAGGCAAGCCTCTAATTACTGTCTTAAGGAGGTCTTCTCTTATGCTCTTCTATCTCATTCAACATGTTGACCCTCTTCATGAACTCAAAATGAGTTTTCTGTGCCAGAAGGATTAGAGAGAAAGTCAGTTCCAAGTCTATGCTAATGAAAATGGCAGCTTTCCTTTAGGAAAGAATTATTACCACTACTTTAAGAACTTAAAAAAATCAGACTTCCAAAAAAGGCAGGAATGTAAAATACCTGATCGAATTGGGAAGAAATTCTTGATTGAATTGTGTCACAAATAACCTCTTCAGACTGGTGGGTTACAGCTCTGTGGCAGTCTCATCATGCTCATGGAGGCATCTGTCTTTTAGAAATGAAGACTCTCCTTGATCATCCAAGGTTCATATACTCCTGTGATTTTTGAAAACTTCTATCCCATTAACTCAAGCAGATATCCTGAGGTCCTCGGCAGAGAAGGGATTTCAAGAGCATTTCAGTCTCCCTGGTTTGTCTTCCAGGTCAAACTGTTGCTGGGTCTTTATTCTTCTAGACTCACCAGGAAAGCAATTCTCCATATTTCAAAGTGATGCTAGAGAAAAGGTGCTTTGGTACTTTACAATGTTATGCACTGGACTCTGCTGATTTGGTACTTTTTGATCATGATGTGCCACATTTCCAGGTGGTTCTTTAGATTCTATATTCTTTTTTATTTTTACTTATTTCTAAGTAGGTCCACTGCCTTTTTAAAAACAATAACTTATCTTTATTTGTGTCTTGATGAGTTGTAAAAGACATCTCCCACCATTTCTTCTATCTAATGACCAGTCCTCTATTCTCTATCTTTCTACTTTTTTCTCCTCATTGCATGAACTTGACACAGGATGCTGGATGTAGGTCACTCACCATGATTGTGCTTGTCAATGATATTAGTAGGAAAACATAACATCCTATCTAATAAAAGAGTAATATGCAAATTGACTGTCACTCCAACACACAAGATGGCTGCTCCCATGTGGTCAAAGATGGCCACCCCCCATGTAGACACAAGATGGCCGTCATAAGATGGCTGGCAGGGTAGGGCACTTGTGGGTGATCAGGCCAGCAGGGGAGGGCAGTTAGGGGTGACTGGGCCTGCAGGGGAGGGCAGTTATGGGTGACCAGGCCAGCACGGGAGGGCAGTTAAGGGCAATTGGGCTGTCAGGGGAGTAGTTAGGCATCGATCAGGCAGGCAGGGGAGTGGTTAGGGGGTGATCAGGCTGGCAGGCAGAAGCAGTTAGGGGCAATCAGGCAGGCAGACGAGTGGTTGGGAGCCAGCAGTCCTGGATTGTGAGAGGGATGTCCAACTGCCAGTTTACACCCGATCCCACCGGTGGGATTGGGCCTAAACGGGCAGTCAGACATCCCTCGAGGGGTTCCAGATTGAAGAGCAGGCTGGGCTAAGGAACACACACCCCCGTGCACGAATTTCGTGCACCGGGCCTCTAATCCTATATAATAAAAGGCTAATATGCAAATCGACTGAACAGCTGAACAACCTATTGCTATGATGTGCACTGACCATCAGGAGGCAGACGCTCAATGCAATAGCTGTCCCCTTGTGGTCAGTGCGTTCCCACAGGGGAAGCGCCGCTCAGCCAGAAGCCCTGAACTTGGTTCATGGCTGGCAAGGCAGCAGCGGTGGTGGGAGCAGCTTCTGCCTCCGCAGCAGTGTTAAGGATGTCCGACTGCCAGCTTAGGCACCCTCCCCATGGGGAGCAGGCCTAAGTCATCAGTTGGACATCCCTGGAGGGCTCCCGGACTGCGAGTTGGTGCAGGCCAGGCTGAAAGACCCCCTCCCCTGAGTGCACAAATTTCGTGCACTGGGCCTCTAGTAATTTATATTTTTCAATGGCAAGAACATCATGTAGGGTGTTGGCATTTGAATTTATTCTCATTGCATGAGTTGGTCTAAGTGGAAACATTAATTTATTTATGTAGTATAGCACACCCAAATGCCAATTTGAATAAAATATGCCACTACTAGAATTGGAAAATATAAGAATCCCATGTACTCTGGGACACATACAGGACCATGGTTTTTCTTGGCCTATATTTAGGTCCTAGAAAAAGTTATTGGCTTTATCTCCTAAAGGGCAACAAGTACCTCTGTCTACTGTGACAGCTCATACCACAGGAAACTCCAGGAGTACTCTGATCTGGGTTTCAGCTTACTTGTTTTTAAGAATGTACTCCTGCCCTGGCTGGCATGGCTCAGTGGTTAGAGTGTTGGCCTGCACACAAAAGGGTCACAGGTTTGATTCCAGTCCAGGGCAGGTACCTGGATTGTAGGTTCAATCCCCAGCCATAGGAGGTAACCAATCTATGTGCCTCTCTCACATCGATGTTTCTCTCTCTTCCCCCAGCTCTCTCTCCCTCTGTCCCCATCTTTTCCACTCTCTGGTGTGGCTCAGTTGGTTTAGCATTGTCCCATGCACCAAAAGGTCACTGGTTCAATGCCCAAGTTGTGGCTTGATTTCCAGTAGTGGGTGTGCAGGAGTTAGCTGATTGATGTTTCTCTCTCACGTTGATGTTTCTCTCTCCCTCCCTCTTCTTCTTTCTCTAAAATCAATAAAAGCATATTTAAAAAAAAATCTACTCCCACTTCTACTGGGTAGTATGGCCAGTGGAAGAGATGGAAATAACATGAGCCGTGGAAGATTTAAGGGCAAGAGATGAATATAATTTTGGTCCAGTGATTGAACCAGCTTTATAAATTCATGTAACCATATTTTTATCCAGTTAACTTTTCTATTTTATCTGAAATTTTCATGGAGGTTTTATCAGATTCTTTGCAGATAAGCCTTTTCTATGCATTCCCTAATTCACAAGACTCAACCATGAAATGCTCATTACTGTATAGAGCAGTGGTTCTCAACCTTTCTAATGCCGTGACCCTTTAATACAGTTCCTCATGTTGTGGTGACCCCCAACCATAAAATTATTTTCGTTGCTACTTCATAACTGTAATTTTGCTACTGTTATGAATCGTAATGTAAATATCTGTGTTTTCCGATGGTCTTAGGCTCTACAGCAGTGGTTCTCAACCTGTGAACTGCTAGCAGGGTCACCTAAGACCATCGGAAAACACAGATATTTACATTATGATTCATTAACAGTAGCAAAATTACAGTTATGAAGTAGCAACGAAAATAATTTTATGGTTGGGGGTCACCACAACATGAGGAACTGTATTAAAGGGTCGCGGCATTAGAAAGGTTGAGAACCACTGGTCTAGAGACTCCCAATCACAGATAGATTTGGAATGGTCATGGAAGCTGAAGCTTGTGGGAAGTGTTGCACTGAGCATTCAGTTCCCTCAATTGATCCATCCAGTCTGACTCTCCCACACATTGACCTCTAACATATGCTTTTACATCCTCTTCTCTCTGTATAGTTTCTCCAACCTGAAATTCCCTCACCTTATCTTCATATAACCGAGTCCTCATTCTTTAAGACTCAAAATTAGGCCCTAGCTGGGCAGCTCAGTTGGTTAGAGCATATGCCAAGGCTGTGAGTTCAATCCCAGGTCAGGGCACATATAAGAATCAACCAATGATTATGGAAAACAGTATAGAGTTTCCTCAAAAAATTAAATATGGAACTGCCATTTGACCCAGTGATCCCACTTCTAGGAATATATCCTAAGAAACCCAAAGCACCAATCAGAAAGAATGTATGCAACCCTATGTTCATAACAGCACAATTTACAATAGCTAAGATCTGGAAACAGCCCAAGTGCCCATCAATAGATGAATGGATAAAAAAGTAGTACATTTATACCATGGAGTACTATGCAGCAATAAACAAGAAGAATCTCTTACCCTTTGAGACAGCATGGAGGGACCTGGAGAATATCATGCTAAGTGAAATAAGTCAGTCAGAGAAAGACAAGTGTCACATGTTCGCACTCATATGTGGAATCTAAGTAACAAAATAAACTGATGAATAGAATGGATCCAGAGATATGGAAGCATGGAACAGAGTACGGAATCTCAGAGGGAAGGTGGGGGAGGGTGGGTGGGTGGGAGGTAATCAAACAAAGACCTTGTATACATATTTGCATAGCCCATGGACACAGACAATAGGGTGCTGAAGGCCTGGGGTGGGGTTGGGGGTGGGGGTGGGATGAGGGGTTCAATGGGGGAAAAGGGGGAGGGACATATATAATACTTTCAACAATAAAGAATCTCTATATATAAAAAGCCAGGGTCCATCATGTTCAAAATGACCGAAGGCTCGACCGAACACCAGAAGTCAGTCCTGCAGTCAGTGCGGAAGTGGTGACCCAGCAGTGACTGCCGAGGGGGCTGCGGATCAGGCCCAGAGAGAGAGGCAGGATTTGATCCACAGCCTCCGTGGCAGCTATTGATCAGCCGTTGCCTCTCTCTTTCTCTCTGGGCTTCGCCAGCAGCCACACCTCTGTTTCTCTCTGGGCCTCCGTGGGGGCTGCTGATCAGCCCCACCTCTCTGATCAGGCCCAGAGATAGACCCAAATATGCTAGCTGACATAGAAACCAATCAATCAGAACCAAATCTGGGTGAATTGTGAGGAGCCAATGGCTGCCTAAGAAGCGGAGCTTTTGATGCTGACTGATAGAACTGACCAATCAGAACCAAATTGGTCAGCAGTGGAGGGAAGTTGGGGGCGAGATCAGGCCAGCAGGGGAAGGCAGTTGGGGGCAACCAGGCCAGCAGGGGAGGGCAGTTGGGGGTGAGATCAGGCCAGCAGGGGAGAGCATTTGGGGTGATCAGGCAGGCAGGCAGAGGCAGTTAGGGGCAATCAGGCAGGCAGACAGGTGAGCAGTTAGGAGCCAGTGGTCCCAGATTGCGAGAGGGATGTCTGATTGGACAGGGTGCAGGCTGGGCTGAGGGACCTCCCCCTCCCCCCTCAATGAATTTCGTGCACTGGGCCACTAGTTATTAAATTTAAAAAAAATTAAAAATCAACCAATGAATGCATAAATAGGTGGAACAATGAATTGATGTTTCTCTCCCCTTTCCTCTCTCTATATATATTAAATAAATATATGCATTAAGCCCTGACCTGTGTTTCTCAGTGGTTAGAGCATTGGCCCATGCACCAAAGGGCTGCAGGTTCAATTCCTGGTCAAAGGCATATACCTGGATTGCAGGTTCAATCCCAGGCCCTGGTTGGGTATATGCAGGAGGCACCCAAATGATGTGTCTCTTTTACATCAATGTCTTTCTCTCTCTCTTTCTCTTTCTCTCCCCACTTCCCTCCCTCTCTTACACTCTCTCTAAAAATCAATTGTAAAAATATCCTTAGATGAGGATTAACAATATATATATATTGTTATATTCATTTTTTAAAAAGGCTCAAGTTCATTTCCTCTTCCTTTATAAAGCCTTCCTTGACTCTGCAGTTTGCTATAATTTCCCCTCTGACAGCTTTAGTGCCTATCTTGTATTCCTTCTTAGGTTTCTGCACCATCCAATACTCTTTGTTAGGTTTCTGGGTGTTGAGGTGCCAGTTGCAAGGATTCTTTGCTAATGGGTTCCAGAACTCCCCTAACAAAGAAATTGTGGAGTCACCATACTGGACATGGAAAGGCTAAATTGTGCAATGTGGGGGACTCACACGAGAATGGATAGCTGACATACTTTCCTTCATGGGAAGATATTTAGCACAAGTAGCACCCTTCTTTTCCTTCCCCCTTCTTTGTCCCAGAGGGAGGGATGAGGAGACCTAGGCTTGAACCTGAGGATACCAGACTGGCCTAGACGGGAAATACTGGGCTGAGAAGCAGTAAGCTGTTTGCAGTTTATAAACAAGTCCTGACATCTCAGCTTGGGTGTTGGCAAACAATGTCATCAGCCCAGAGAACATTTTCAGAGATATACCAAGGCCCCAGGCTAAACTGTAGGCAAAACTCTTCTCCACTCCTCCTCCCACCCCCGCAGTTCCCCAACACCATGGACACCCCCAGCCCTGAGAGTACCCTCTTCGGGCCTTCCATCCCTGGTCTCTAAGTGAGCCTGATCTTCATAAGGAATCCATATGGTAAAGTTAAACTTTCTTCTTCTCAATGGGTACTGATCTCTTAAAATGTGTAAGATGTGGTTGATCTGTTAGCTTTATCTTTCCAGTAGGTCCACTGCAGTGGTGTAATTTTGTAAGGGAGATAGAGGGGCTATGGGCTTTGTCTGTCTCTATCAGCTGCCCTCTCCTTCTCCAAACTAGGTATACCTAGATTATCAATTCTGTGACTTCACATGCAGTTTCCTTTCTCCCAGACCTCCTTTGCCCCTTCTTCTTGCAACCAACCAGAGTCATCCTCATGGGAAAGGCTAAGAGTGGACACAGAGACTAATGGACAGGTAATCCCAGAACAGAGCATCTCCTTGATGTCATATTAATGCAAGTGCCTTGAGGACTATCTTTTGGGGGGCTCTGGAACCTTTCTCTCTCTCTCTCTCTCTCTCTCTCTCTCTCTCTCTCTCTCACACACACACACACACACACACACTCACACACACACACTTACCACTCTATGTTAGACATTTACATTCCATTAATGCTCCTCATCTAACATGGTTTCAGGACCTCATTACCCTCGATTCCTTTCCCTTCTCTGGATTTTGTTAATATCTCTTTTGAAGTCTGGCCCTCAATTCGTTATGTTCCATTTCTAGAAATGGGCTGGAGTTGAGATTCTTACCCCCCTTGATATGATTGGAGTTACAAGTGTCTATTGAGCATCTAAACAGTGTGAGGCCCATATAGTAACAAGGAACTTGTCTTCAAGGAATTCTTTTGCATCTCTTGGGCAACAGAAGTTCACAATGATATTTTTAGCAGTTACAAGTCCAGGTCTTTGCTATAAGAAACTTCATCACACAAAATTTTCCCATCCTATTTTATACAAATACTAGAGGCCTGGTGCATGAAATTTGTGCACGGGGGTGTATGTGTGTCCCTCAGCCCAGCCTGCACCCTCTCCAATCTGGGACCCCTTGAGGGATGTCCGACTGCTTGTTTAGGTCCGATCCCGGGATCGGACCTAAACGGGCAGTCGGACATCCCTCTCACAATCCCGCTCACAATCAAAGATTGCTGGCTCTCAACCACTCATCTCCCTGCCTGCCTGATTGGTACTAACTACTTCTGCCTGCCAGCCTGATAACCCCCTAACCACTCCCCTGCCAGCCTGATTGACTTCTAACTGCTCCCCTGCCAGCCCAATTGCCCCTAACTGCCCTCCCCTGCTGGCTTGGTCACCCCTAACTTCCCTCCCTTGCCAGCCTGGTCATCCCCAACTGCCCTCCCCTGCTGGCCTGGTCAACCCTAAGTGCCCTCCCCTGCCGACCTGGTCGCCCCTAACTGCCCTACCCTGCAGGCCTGGTCCTTCCCAACTGCCCTCCCTTGCTGGCCTGATTTCCCCCAACTGCCCTCTCTGCCGGCCATCTTGTGGTGGCCATCTTGTGTCCACATGGGGGTGGCCATCTTTGACCACATGGTGGTGGCCAACTTGTGTGTTGGAGTGATGGTCGATTTGCATATTACCTCTTTATTATGTAGGATAATTCACATTCACCAATGGCTTTCCCCCTTTGTTATTAGCCATTTCTTTGTCCTTTTCAATTATATGCTTCTCTGGAGTCAGGTAAGATCTGAGTGATGGTTCCACCTGCTTTCATTCACTTTATGCATGTATTAGTTAGGGTAGTCTGAACTTCTAACACAAATACACCCCAAGTCTATAATGGCTCAAACACAATACAAGTTTAGTTTTCATATAACTGTTCAAGGCAGGTGCTCCCAACTGGAGCACAGCTCTCTTCCCCTGTGGCTCTGCCAACCCTTGGGATCATGTCATCCAGCCCACAGACAGTGTGGGAGAACACAGAAGAATTTTTATGAGCCAGGACTTTAAAGGGTACTTCCACGCCTATTCACAGCATTGGAAAGAATTTAGTGACATGGCTCCACTTAGCCACAAGGAAGACTGGGAAATGTAGTCTAGCTACATGTCCAGGAAGAAGGAAGGGAGGATTTTAGTACATAACCTGCGGACTGCTGCAATGACATAATTCTGTTTCTGCTTTTTACCTCTATTGTTCATAGCCCTAGTTTAATTTCTATAAAATTTCTGTCATTTCTTGGCAATGTTGTTGGATGATCACTGTAATGGAGGACAGCTGGATGTGTGGTTCAAGCTCAGGGCAAGGACTTAGAGGTGAGTGAGCAGGGACACGCAAGAGGCAGCTGATAGCAACTGATGACTTTAGAGGACTGGAAGAGACTGATAGTGCGGGATGCCAGATTGACGGGGAGGCCCTGTATGGAGGTTCATCTGAATCGTGAAAGGGGAAGAGGACTAAGACAGGAAGAAACAGGAGGATGATTCATTTGGGTTTGGGAAGGACTTTTTAACATCCTGGTAATGGTGAAGCATATTACACCCTTAATACTACACGTCTTCCAGGAAGTTTCCAAATAGTGAAATAGTAGGTAGCTTCTCCAGCCATGTGTTTAAAACAACTCAATCAATCCATTAAAAGCTAATTTTTGAATTCCATTATGCCTGGTTCTATGCTAGCCATTGAATACAGCCTCTAAGTTCCTCAAAGAATTTACAATATAATTAATCAAACGTGACATGTACAGGAAATATCTCAATAACACAGGAGAAAAATGAGTACAAAATACATGATGTCAACTTTTAGGTTAAAGATTCAAAAGAGAAGTTCACTGAGGGTCAAGATAATTAAAGAAGGCTACACAGAAGAGGTGGAACTTGATCTGGACTGTAAAAAGTGAAAGGGTTTTTTAGAAAGGGGGACAAAGAAATGTGTACCAGGCCAGGTGAAAAGGCCAGATGAACAGTAAGAGCACCAATACACCTGGAGAATTAATAGGAGTGAAAGATTATAGAGGTAGGTATACTCAGGTAGAAGCATTTAGACTTGGTTTGGTAAGAAACAGAGGGGGCGGGGGGTGGGGATCTTTACAGTGATGTTTTATAAATTAAATAATCTACTTGAAGGCATCTACTAATCCTTAACCAAATAAGTGCTTAGTAACCATTTATTCCCCCCAAAGAGTGAATAGTAAAATGACAGCGTTGTACAGGAAATACTTCATCCATTTATTCTTTAAGCACTTACTGGGTGTCTTCTACATGCCACATCCTGTGCCAGACACAGAGGATACAGGAATCATGAAGTTACGGTATTTACCCAGGCTTAGATTCTCACAGGAGAGACCTTCCCATGTGCTGGTAACCAAGAAGTGCACAGTTCCCCTACCCGTGCTGTGTCCACTTGCCCCCTGCCAGAGAGATGCTGTCTGTCCTGCTTAGGTCTGACCTCAGGGATCACCTTCTGGTAATCTAAAGACCAGTCCTTCTGCCTGTTTTCTCATATTCATTAGGGCAGATTCAGCCCTCAGTGCCGGGTTACTGGCCTTCTTAGCACATCAACTTAAAAAAAAAAAAAAATATATATATATATATATATATATATATATATATATATATATATATATATATCTCACAGTATCCTAGTATGGTTGGGAGGAACATGAGCTAAGTCACATAAAGTTATTTTCAAAAGTGAGGAAGACCATACAAATGCAATGGATAATCACGCTGATGACGAAAAGATAATCAGTCCCCTGACCCTTGGAGCACAGCCCCTCGAAGCTGGGTTCTCATGCTGGAGCTTGTGCAAAAGGCCCTGACCTTTGGGTCCTCGGCCTAATGACTGTGCACAGAGGCCTAGTTTGGCAGCCACAAGTGGATCACTTCAGGCAAATTCATCTGGCTTAGGTGTTAGCTAGTTTCTTTACAGGTGGTTTGATATGCATACAGGACTGGGAGTCAGGCTTTCCAGATCTCTAATCCCTGCTCAGCTTCTAGCCTGCTGTGTGGCCTTGGGTAACCTGCCTAACTGCTCTGGTCATTTGGGTTTTAACCATTACCTCAGAGTCATGCGGATTTATCTAAGAGGTGTTTTGTGAGGATGAACTGGATATTACTTCTGAACTGGTTTAAAATACCGGCATAAGGACTTCCAGTTTCCTGCCCAGCATGGAAGGAGCTTAGAAGTTGTCGCTGTGCCTTAACAAGTAAAAAGCTGAACAAACTGAAAACTCAACAGCTCTTCTTAGATCAGTTGGAGAAGTGAGATCATAGGACACACTGTGCCCCAAAATTGGAGAGGCAGGCAGACAGGCAGAGAATCACCACTTCCAGCTAGAATCCCGGAGCAGCAGCCCCTCCCCCCCACCCCCCCAGGGAACAGCACCAGAGCAGAAAAACCTGAACTGTAGCCCACAAGTTGCTGGAGGCTCAGGATGTAGAAACCTGAGCGATAACAACTCCGGGGGGGATCCCAGATATGGTTTGGGGTGGGGTGGATTAGCCCTCACATTTTTTGTCTTTTGTGACTTTTAACTCAGGTGTTCACAGAGAGGATCAGAGAAAAATCCCCTCGTGCTTTAGGCAGGGAAAGGACCCATTTTGAAACACACCCAGAGCAGTCTGTCTTTTTAAAAGGCCTTGTCCTCAGGAGAAAGATTTCAGCCACAGCCTCATCTGCTGGGGTGTTATAGACACGAACCACATGGGCAAAGGGAGTGCCCAACTCCAGTCCTCTCTAGACCCCCACACGGGGGAAGGAGAGTCGCTAACCCCTACCCCCTCTAGCCATCCTGTGCCACCAAAGGGAGGAAAAAACTGGGGAGCACTGGTGAAGTCATGGTTCAGGGGGCAGACTCACCAAAAGACTGAGGCTCAGTGATTAATTACCACCGTTCCTTTCACCCAGTACATCATATCTGCCTTTCAACAAAGTATTACAAGGCAAACAACACGGTTTGAAGAGACAGAGCAAGCATTAGAATCAGACTCAGATATTGGAATTATCAGACCATGAATTTAAAACAATTTGATTAATATGCTAAAGATTCTAATTAGCCAAGGTGTAAGAACAGATGGGCAATGTAAACAGAGAGATGGTAACTGTAAAAAAGAATAACAAAGTAATGCTAGAGATAAAAAACACTAACAAAAACAAAGAATGCCTTTGATGGGCATATTAGTAGACTGGAATATTAGTAGACTGGCATATTAGTGCCTGAGAAGAGAACCTCTGAGCTTGAGGGTATGTCCATAGAAACTTTCAAAATTGAAAAGCAAAGAAGAAATAGTCTGGTGGAAAAAAAGCAGAACAGACTATCCAAGAACAATGGGGCAACTAAAAAGGAAAAACATATACTTAACGGGAATACCAGAAGGAGAAGAGAGAGAGAGGAATAGAAGAAATATTTGAAGTAATAATTGCTGAGAATTTCTCCCAAATTAATGATAGCAAACCACAGATCCAGGAAGCTCAGGACAGAGCTTCCAAGCAGAATAAATATCCAAAACACCATACCTAGGCATATCATATTCAAACTGCATAAAAACAATAAAAACAATGATTTTTTATAAATCAAGAAAGAAGCCAGAAAAAAATGTTTTTTACATTACAAAAATAAGAATTATATCTGCCTTCTCCTCAAAAAATCATGCAATCTAGAAGAGAATGTTGTGAAATATTTAACAGTTTGAGAGAATCCCCCTTGCACCCCCCCCCCCCCACACCAACCTAGAATTCTGTATTCTGTGAAATTATCCTTCAAAAGTGAAAAAGTAATAAAGACTATCGGACAAACAAAATTTGAGAGAATTTATTGTCAGTAGACTTGCCTTGCAGAAATAAGAAAGATCTAAAATAATCACTCTAAGTTTTTACCTTAGGAAACTACAATAGAAGACCAAATTGAATGCAAAGTAAAGAGAAAAATAATGATAAAATGAGAGCAGTAATCAATGAAATATGAAACATGAAATCAATAGAGAAAAATCAATAAAACTGAAAGCTAGCTCTTTGTAAAGATCAATAAAATCAATAAGCCTCTAGGCAGCTTAGCTAAGAAAAAAAAGAGAGAATAAATAAATTACTAGTATCAGAAATCAAAGAGGGAATCATGGATTTAAAAGGATAATAAAGGAATACTGTAAACAACTCTATGCCCACAAAATTGATAACCTAGGGAAAAATGAACAAATTATTTGAAAGACATACTCTGCCAAAGCTCACATAAAAAGAAATGTCCTATCTAATAAAAGAGTAATATGCAAATTGACCATCACTCCAACACACAAGATGGCTGCCCCCATGTGGTCAAAGATGGCTGCCCCCATATGGACACAAGATGGCCACCACAGATGGCCTGCAGGGCAATTGTGGGGGACCCAGGACTGCAGGGGAGAGCAGTTGGGGGGACCAGGCCTGCAGGGGAGGGCAGTTAGGGGTGACCAGGCCTGCAGGGGTGGGCAGTTAGGGGCAAACAGGATGGCAGGGGAGCAGTTAGGCATCAATCAGGCTGGCAGGGGAGTGGTTAGGGGGTGATCAGGCTGGCAGGCAGAAGCGGTTAGGGGCAATCAGGAAGGCAGGCAGGCGAGCACTTGGAAGCCAGCAGTCCTGTATTGTGAGAGGGATGTCCCAAATTGGAGAGGGTGCAGGCTGGGCTGAGGGACACAACCACCCCCCCCCCCACCGTGCACGAATTTTGTGCACCGAGCCTCTAGTGAAGAGATTCAATCAATAATCAATAAACAGAAATATCCAGGCCCAGATGGGTTCACTGAATTCTACCAAATATTTAAAAAAGAAATTATACCAATTCTTTATAATCTCTTCCGGAAAATAGAGGAATATTTCCTAACTAATTCTATAAAGCCAGCATGACATTTACTATTCCTAAGTGAAAGAAACAAATTTGAAAAGCCTGCATGCTATATGACTCTAACTACATGGCATTCTGGAAAAGGCAGAACTTTAGAGACAGTAAACAGATCAGCGGTTCCAAGGGGCTAGAGGGGAGAGAGAGAATAGACAGAACACAATAAACTAAACAAATAATAAAAGAGGGCTATGCATTGACCTATGATGAGAGCGTGGTATGAGTCAAGAATGGTGAGTAATTCAATTCTGTGCCAAAAACAAATTTAGAAATAACTGCAGTGCTAAAAAAATTCATAGCCTTATATATTTAGAACTAGTGGCCCAGTGCACAAAATTCCTCAGCCCGGCCTGCACCCTCTCCAATCTGGGGCCCCTCGAAGGATCTCCGACTGCTGGTTTATAGGGATCGGGCCTAAACCGGCAGTCGGACATCCCTCTCACAATCCGGGACTGCTGGCTCCAGCCACTCACCTGCCTGCCTGATTGCCCCTAACCACTCTGCCTGCTGGCCTGCTGGCCCCCAAATGCCGCCCCCCCCCCCCCCGCCACCGGCCTGCTTGCCCCCAACTTCCCCTCTGCTGGCCTGCTCACTCCAAACTCCCCCACCCCTGCTGTCCTGATCACCTCCAACTGACTCCCACTGATGGCCTGCTCACCCCCAACTGGTCCCCCTGCTGGTCTGCTTACCCCCAACAGCCCCGCCCCCCAACAGCCTGATCACCCACAACTGCTGGCCCATCCTGGCCTGATCACTCTCTGGCGACCCAAGCTCCCAGCCCCTCCTTTTTTTTTTTTTTTTCAGTGCCTCCTTGAGTGGAGGCCAGGGCCGGCTGGAAGCAAGTATCTGGGATTTATTTATCTTTGATAATTGAAACTTTGTAGCCTTGAGCAGAGGCCAGGTCCGGCCAGGGTAGGCGGGAAGCTTGGCTTCCTCCATCACCAGGGCAACCCAAGCCTCCTGCTCACTCCAGCTCCATGGCTGCTGCCATCTTGGTTGGGTTAATTTGCATACTCGCTCCTGATTGGCTGGTGGGTGTAGCAGAGGTATAGTTAATTTGCATGTTTCTCTTTTATTAGTGTAGATAACAAACAAAAAGCCTAAACATGCAAAAAGTAACATATTATGTAAGGAGTTAATAAAAAGAACTGTATGATAATAAGGATAATAATAAACCTCAACAAAGTAGGCATAGAAATTAATAAAAATAAAAGCAGCAATTATTTAATTAAAAATAAAAAAATGAGTAGTGTACATTAAATCCAAGAACTAGTTCCTTGAAGGAAAAAATATACTTAATATACTTAATCAAGAAAAAACACAATTAAATGAAGTAAAAAATTATAAAGGGAGACAATAATTGCAAATAAAAGGAAGTTAAAAGAAACAGATTATATTTCTCAATATTTGCAAATAAATTTGAAATCCTTGGAAATACATAATTTTCTAAATATAAGTTACTTAAAATGTCTCTAGAAGAGAATAGAATATCTACACGAACAAATTACCATTAAAAATAGTAATATATTTAATTTAAAGAAATAGCACCCTACAAACAATCAGATAACAACAAAGCACCAGGAATTCACAGGGAACTCTATATTATTAAGGCACAGATCATTCTAATATTCTTAAAATTTTTCCAGAACATAGAAAAAAAAGGAAATATCTGAGATAACATTGATACCCAAACCCCTCAAAACATAGTATAGACCAATCTCATTTGTTAATATCAATAAACAAACCCTAAAGAAAATATTATCAAATAGAATGAAACATCAAAGTAAAAGAATAACATACTATAACCAAGTGTAATATCCATTAGGAATACATACATGATTTAAGGGTAGGAAGATGTTAACATAATTCACTCTGTCAATAGATACAAGGAGAAAAAACATATGACCATCACCATGTATGCAAAAAAGGTATTTGTTAATTTTCAACAAATACCATGAACAAAAAAATAATGAAAATGGAGGTATCTTTCCTTTTTTTAAGATCTATACCAGTGATGGGCAATCTTTTGAGCTTGGTGTGTCAAACTTCGCCAAAAAAATGAGCATATCTCGGGTAGTGTGTCACTTTGAGGAAAAAACTAACTCCAAGACTCTAGTCGCAAATGTTTCATCCTCAGGAGCAGCAAATGTTTCGGCATGCGGCCACATGTCATCAAATCCTCGGCATGCGGCCACATGTCATCAAAAATGGCTACGCATGTCAGTGCTGACACACGTGTCATAGGTTCGCCATCACTGATCTATACTAATAAAAGGGTAATATGCAAATTGATCAGGACACCCTCACAGTAACGACTGAATAGCAGGCTGCATGGGGCAACAAGGTCGGCAGGGGGGACAGTGAGGGACGACCAAACAACTGAATAGGAGGCTTTATGGGGCTACCAGGCTGGTAGGGGGGGCAGTGAGGAGTGACCAGGCCGGCAGAGGGGGTCAGTGAGGGGCGACCAGGCTTGCGGGGGAGGGGCAGTTGGGGGCACCCAGGCTGGCAGGGGGGGGCAGTTAGGGATGACCAGGCCAGCAGAAGGGGCAGGTGGGGCAACCAGGCTGGCAGGGGTGGGCAGTAAGGGGTGACCAGGCCATCAGGGGAGAGGGGGGCAATTAGGGATGATCAGGCTGGCAGAGCGGGGCAGTGAGGGGTGACCAGGCTGGCAGGCAGAGGTGGTTAGGGGTGATCAGGCTGGTGGGGGGGGGGGCAGTTAGGGGCGATCAGGCAGGCAGGCAGGCAAGTGAGCAGTTAGGAGCCAGTGGTCCCAGATTGTGAGAGGAATGTCTGACTGCTGGTTTAGGCCCGATCCCGGGGATTGGGCCTAAACCGGCAGTCGGACATCCCCTAAGGGGTCCCAGATTTGAGAGGGTGCAGACTCAGCTGAGGAGACCCCCCCCCCCATGCACGAATTTTGTGCACCGGGCCTCTAGTGATTATATATTTACCAACCCAAAACCAGCGGTGTGGGAAACACTAGAAACATTCTCTTTCAAGTTTGAAATAAGAGAAAGAAGTCCATAGTTATCACTATTACATAAAATTGTTCTGGTTCTGGATGGCCAATACATTTAACAAAATAAAGAAAATAGAGATTATATTAGTTTGCTTGGGCTCCCATAACAATATGCCATAGACTGGCTGGCTTAAACAACAGAAGTTTATTTTGTCACAGTTCTGGAGGCCAGAAGCCCAGGATCAAGGTCCAGTCAGTCAGCTTCTGGGGAGGACTGTCTTCCTGGCTCCCCGATGGCTGCCTTTTCACTGTCTCCTCACATGGTGAAGAGAGAAACAGAGATAAAGCTCTCTGGTCTCTCTTCTTAAAAGGACACTAATCCTACAAAATTGGACTCACTCAGCCATAGGACCTCACTTCAACTGAATTACTTCCTTAGAGGCCCCATGTTCAAATGCACCCTCATTGGGGGTTAGGGCTTCAACATGTAGATTTCTGGTGGACACAAACATTCAGTCCGCAATAGGCAGACAAAATGAAAAAGAGACAAAATTATCATTATTGAGTTATGATATGATTGTATAACCTGAAAACCTAAGGGGCTCTATTACAAATAACATGAGAATTCAGTGAATGTTGATTTATAAGCTGGGTACAGAAATCAAAGCTTTCATATGTACACCAGCAACCACTTTAAAAAGGTAGAAGGAAAGGTCCCATGGAATATAGAAAGCAATCCAAATAAGGACACCTAGGGATAAACTTAAGAAAATGTGTGAGCCCTATCTGAAGAAAATAATGAATTGCTACTGAAGATAAAAATGAACCCTTTACCAAATGAAAGGCATCCATAAAGCACCTCAACATCATAAAAATATCTATTCTTTCTAAATTATTCTATGCCTTGAATGTAATTCCAATAAAAATTCCTGCATGGTTTTTTAGGGGGACAAAAACTGATTCTAAAGTTCATATGGAAAGAAAAACAAGTAAGAATAGTTGGAAGAATTCTGAGAAATAGAACCCTGAGGAGGACTGGGTGGAGAGGATGCAGAGAGACAGACACCCTCATGCCCCTGGGGGTATCACTTCTAAGAAGGGCAGTTTTGCAATATTTATTAAACTTCCAAATGCACAGACCCTTTCATCCAGCCCTCCTACTTCACATGAGCAAAATGACATATGAGCCAGGTTATTTAGGGCAGAATTGTGTGTGATAGTGTACAATTGGAAATTCCTGCCTGCCTATCTGCGGTGGCCTGGGTACGTAAAGTATGAGCTGTCCGTACAATGGAATACTCCGAGGCTGTGAAAAGGAAAGATAGAACTCTTCCTGGATGGATACGGAATGATTGCCAAGATATATAGTGATTAAAAAAACACACAACACAAGCTGCTTTTGTGTAAAACATGCTATGGTTTGTGTACAGACAAGGAAAAATAAAGGACACACACACACACTTAGTTGCTTGTACATGCATGTGCTATCTCTGCCTCCAAGGAGAACTGTGTGGCTCTGATAAGGGGTAAGAGAGAACATTTTCACCCTTTTGTGTATTTGGATCTTGAATCACATACATTTATTTACTTTAAAAATTAAATAATTGAAAAAGTAATTTATTTCTGGTTTTTAGAAATAAGAAATTGGATGAGCCTTTACATTTAAGACCATGACTACAGCAATATAATTTTAATTTTTCTAAATTATGGATTCCAAATTCCCTTTCAGTTATGAAAAATATTGTAAGAAAATGAGAGTGATGAATTGCTCAGTGATGGATCACACCAAGTCCTGCCCCTCGGAGAGCATGGGGAATGAGAGCAGAAGTTAGACAGGAGTCTAGGAACCTATCCAGAGATGGTGGGGGCGAGGGAACCAGAGAATCAGAGAAAGCTGACTAAACAGGAAGAAGTGTGAACTCTCAGTAAGTTTATGACGAGGACATAAACTCTCAGGTGAGAGTTCTTCTAACACTTTGCTACCCACTGCGGACATGAGTTTCAGAGCAAACGATCCAGTTCTACTGCCTTTAAAATTGTAGTGTTTAAATATAAAGTTAATTTTTCCACTGAAATATAGGGGGTTTCTGTGGTCTGAAAGGAATTGACTAAGGTCTGAGGAATTGACTTAGAACCTAGTGTCCCTTTCCCATTAAAAAACAGCCTAATTGCTTCGTCTTTGTTCTTTGAGAGTTTGAGTCACACTCATTTGATAATGTCAGGAGATTATATTTGAAACCATCATTTTATTTCACCTTTTTGAGACTCCCTTAACCACAAATAAAATCTAATTTATGGAACTATAAGTGATGTTACCCTTATTTCCAAATTTTCAACTAAAAACATCAAACTCTTAGAGGAGCCACCTTAGAAATCAGAACACAACAGGCCATCGGTGAGGAAAAGGTTGTGTCTGGCTACAGCATTGTGGCTTGAACCATGGCATCTCATGGAACGTTAGTGTAAGGCAGAGGGAAGTGAACCTTCAAGTACTGGAGGTTCTCATCTCTGGCTTATAAAGTAATACTTTCATCTTCCCGCAGACACAATTACCTCTATTGCCACCTGCTGGTAAACTGGTGTCTCATTGGGTTTAGAAGTGGCTTTCCCACCCCAAATTAAACACATTTTGAAACACGGAGATAGATTTGCAGTAAAAGAACGTTTACTGCTCCAGAAGTGTGTGTGTGTGTGTGTGGGGGGGGGGGGGGGGGGGGGAATGGATCACACTGAGTCCCGCCCCTCAGTGCCCAGGACAGCACATGACAAAGACTGCCCCGACGTGAGGAGTTAGATGTGTTCCTCGGGCAGTGCCTCCCGCCATGTCAATTCTTGAAGTTTGCCTACCCTCTTGAGTTCATGTAAATACAGGGGTTTCCTCCTCCTGCCCCCCAAAGAGACCAGTTTTTAAAAACACTGAATGATTTTAAGCATTACTTTCTTAAAGTTTTTAATCACACACACACATGCACACGCCTCACTTTGGTCCTGGGGTTGAAGCCCACATTAACAAACAGAGACTCCTTCATTAATTCTGTACACAAATTTCTCTTGCCCCTCCCACTCACATACTTCCCCTTCTGTTCCTTCAAAGCTTACTAGTATACTTCGTCTTCAATACTCAGACATAACACACTCATACACACACTGTATGGCTAACTCAAGCTTCAGCAAACAACTTGCACATTTTCTCATGTTTGTAGTAGCATAAGAGTCTTCATTTTATCTGAAACCTTAATAAGTAGATGAAAACATATGACTATTTCCTTCCCATGGTACCACCTCTTGACACTAATTGATCATAATGGATTATGACTAGAGTGGCTACCGTATAAACTTGCATGCACACTTTTGGTGTGAAAATAAATGTTCATTTCTCTAGGGTAAATATCCAGAAGTGGGTTGGTGGGTCATATCGTTTGTGTATGTTTAACCTTTTAAGAAACTGACAAGCCATTACTAGTATCTATAGTGGCTTTATCATTTTGCATTCGCACCTGCAATGCATGAGAATTGCAGTTGCTCTGTGTCCTTAATAGCACTTAGTATTGTCAGTGTTTTTCTTTTAGCCATTATAATAGTGGTAACTCATTATGCTTTTAATTGGCATTTCCCTAATGATTAATGTTGTTGAACAAGTTTTATGTGCTCACTTATCTAGGTATTCTCTTTGGTGACGTGCCTATTCAATTATTGTACCGATTTTCCCCCATTGCATTGTTTGTTTTCTGTTGTGTTTTGAGAGTTTTAATAAATCCTTGATGTGACTTTGGTGAAATAGTTCTTGAATCATAAAAAAAGTGTAAACATTTAGGGTCTTTTAGTATAAAGCTATTTTATTCTATTCACTTTTTGGTGATTTACATATGCAGATTTACAGTTAAGTCTATAAACTAAACTTTTCCATTAACCAGAACTGAGTATTTTGAACAATGAGATGCTCTCTAAGAAGGACCAGAAAGAAAGCTGGTGAGCTTCCCAGATGGGACTCTAGAAAGGGCTATTTACCATGGCGAGTTCACCAAAGTCCAGGGTTTAGGCTTTGAAGGTTCAGAATGTGATTTGGCCAGTGTCCCAAGAGCAGATCCCACTTGAGGGTACTTATTCATGCTAGCAAAGCTCCAAAGAGACCAGCATGCAAGGACAAGGGGAGCTAATGCACAAAGGTAGCCTCTGGTGCCTTCTTCTCTATAGACTCACATGAAAGTTGTAAGCTTCCTTGGTGACCTTGAAGTTGGAGTAAGGGGGGACTTACTTAGCCATGTCAATGGCTGTGATGAACTTTCCACTGGACCATGATGAAAAAAACAAGCATTATTTAATGTTTTTTATTGGTTGAATTTAGAGAGCTATCATTTATTCTAAGGTTATGTCCTTTGTACAACTTTGACAAATTCTGTATGAATTTATTTCCCTAGGGCAGTGGTCGGCAAACTCGTTAGTCAACAGAGCCAAATACCAACAGTACGACGATTGAAATTTCTTTTATATATATTTTATTGATTTTTCACAGAGAGGAAGGGAGAGGGATAGAGAGCTAGAAACATCGATGAGAGAGAGACATTGACCAGCTGCCTCCTGCACACCTCCCACCGGGGGATGTGCCCGCAACCAATGTACATGCCCTTGACCGGAATCGGACCTTCCAGTCCGCAGACCGACGCTCTAGCCACTGAGCCAAACCAGTTTCGGCTGAAATTTCTTTTGAGAGCCACATTTTTTAAATGTAAACTTCTTCTAACGCCACTTCTTCAAAATAGACTCGCCCAGGCCATGGTATTTTGTGGAAGAGCCACACTCAAGGGGCCAAAGAGCCGCATGTGGCTCGCGAGCCGCAGTTTGCCAACCACGGCCCTAGGGTATAGTGATGGCCCAGCAGACATTCAGAAAGTGAAGCGCTGTTCTCTGCTCTAATGTCTCCCTTATCTCCCAAATTTCTGAGACTGTGGGAGGCACCTCCCTGACCCCTCACCCCCACCCCCATCTATATGTGTCCAGTTAAACTGAACTTGGCATTCAAGGCCCTATATAATCTCATACCTAGCTTCCAATTATATCTCCCCCCCCCCCCCCCAATTTTATTTCAATACACTTTCCCATGTAATTGCTCTCAGTGCCGTGCCTTCTTTTGCCTCTGGATATTTGCTGTGTGATTCCTAGTCCATCTCTTCCTCCTCTACCTAGCCTCCTTGATGTCTTCTGAGCCAGAGTGAACATTTCTCTGGATTCCTACAGCACCTATCTTCAGGATCATTCCTAAGGTATTTATCCTAAAATGTCTTGCACTGTGGGCGACTTGTGTATGCTTTAGTGAATGGTAAGACAGTATCCCCATCAGATGGTAAACTTATGAAGGGTGAGAATAAAAGCCCATCTTTTAGAAATATGAGCGTGTCTCACAGCAAATAGCACAGTGCTTCTCACAGTAGGTGCTCAATAAAGTTGGTCAAAGGAGTGAACAAAGGAATGAATATATGAGAGATGGTATATTTAAATTCTTGCAACAAATTTCCTCTTTTTGCCCATGGTTACCTATGTGTTTTGATACTTGATCGCTCTCTTATACACACCTCCTATATAAATACACAGATCGAGGGCTCCCTTGGGCTGTGTCCTCACATCTGTGTGTGTGAGTGTGGCCTACACACTAGCATACTCCGGCAGAAGCAAAACAAGCCGGCACTCCCAACTGGGGAAGTCATCTGCAGCTCCTCCCATTATTACTGGCTGGATCTTTTTATTTAAAACAAACAGAGAGCTGGAAGCAGCATTTCAAGTGGCTGGCTATTAGCGAGCTCAGTTGTCAAAACACAGACCTAGTCTTTAAACACTTAAAACAGCAAACCCCAAAAGTCCACCCCTGACCTTAGCATCTCTGCCGCCAGAGCCCCTCCAGCAACTCCCTTTAGGACCCTTCGGGTCATGTGTCCTTATCACATGGAGGCTATTTTTAGACTTTACTTGGCTGAGAGCACTTGCATTAACCTCAAAAAGATCTTTCATTTTCTTCCTGTTCCACAGGCAAGGACTCCCCCAAAGGTAGGCCAGCTACCATCTGCCACTCAGTCTATGTCTAGTCAAGGAAGTTTCTGAGGGCTGCTGAGAAGGTGGTCCTGAGCCCAGGGACAAGAGGGCTACTGCAGAGCCAGGCAAAGTGACCAAAGGGAGACATCAGAACCTGCTCCAGGTCACACTAGGGAGATGGGGTTCATTTCCGGTTTCTGATGTCCACCGAGTGGTCCTGTAATCGGAGCTGCTCAAGTGCTGGCCTATCCAAGCACAGACCAAGGGAAGGGAGTGTAGTTAAACCTCCTTTAATCTGTGATGCTTATGAATCAGCACTGTGGTCATCATCATGGACTCCAATCCTCACTGTGCTGCAGATGGAAAAGGGATGGAAAACAGAAGAAAATTTATGGCAACCACAGACCACAGTTTGGCAATGTTTTGTTTGGGTTTTTAAAATAAATTAGATGTATCAGCTTATTTGTTGTCTTTTACCTCTTTCTCTTAAAAAACGGAGTTCATTGAAATATTAGTTGGAAAATATTCTTTATAAAAATATATGTTTATATTGATTTCAGAGAGGAAGGGAGAGGGAGAGAGAAATAGAAACATCAATGATGAGAGAGAATCATTGATCAGCTGCCTTCTGCACGCCCCACACTGGGGATCGAGCCTGTAACCCGGGTATATGCCCTGACCGGGAATCAAACCGTGACCTCTTGGTTCATAGGTTGACACTCAACCACTAAGCCACACCTCCGGGCAGTATTCTGAGTATTTGATTATGTAATATGTATTTTATAGGGTCAGATAAAAAGAGATACTTTAATTAAAACCATTTGGAACAGAGCTAGGAGATATAAGAATAGTCAATAAATGACAACTATTATTATCCGTTCTTGAATTCTTATAACCAAAGGTTTTGTTATATTAAGTAAAAATACCTGCTGGATTCATTCTCGGTCTCCTGAAAACAGCATTACATACTGTTGTAGTATGATCTCAACTATATAATGAAAAAGAAAGAAAAAAGACTTGAAGGAACTATACCAAAGTTAACAGTGACTAACTCTGGGTGGTAGAGTCATAGATAATTTTTCCTGCTTCTCTTCACTTTGCATTACTATTCAACTTTGTATAATGAGTATTTATTACTCTGTTGATCTGGAACAATGTTGACTAAACTTTTTTTAAAATGCGATTACACTGTGTAGTGCATAAAGGTTGTTTTCAATCTAATTTATCTTTCAAAGGCTTCGCCATTTTCAACCTTCGTGACCTTGGGTAATTTACTTAGCCCTTTGAGTCCTAGTCTCCTCTTCAGTAAAATAGGGGAAGGAAGCACCTCCTCCAAAGATCTGTGTGAAGGTTAAATGAGAAAACATAAGGAATCACCTAGTACAGAGCCTGATGGAGCGTAGGCACTCACAGTCGGTAAACAATACTCTCCCCTCCCGACAGGATAAGCAGACTTAGGAGGACCTGTGTGGACCAGCACCCAAAACGGAGAGACCCGTTTACTCATCACCACGTCACCGTGTGCTTACTGCGTGGTTTCTTCCTTTTCTTCAACTAGGCCTGAGAACTGCCTGACCCAAATTTCAGAAGATTACTGCAGTCTTAAGGGCAATTAGATGAGTGTAAACAAATGGAATGATGTGGTAAAATGCAGGCCAATGTGCTTTGGATTTGAAGGACCAGAGTTTAAACTTTACTAATTACTAACCGTGTGATGTAAGACAAGCGACTTCAGTTTTTGGAGTTTTCATTTTCTCATATTTGGTAATTCTAACTAATATCCACCGAGCCCATGTTACTTGCCAACCATAGGGCTAAGCATTTTGTTCACATCATCTCATCTAGTTAACACAGCCACCCCAAGACATGCAATTACTATTCCCATTTTACAGAAGAGCACGTGGTAAAGTTAAGTTGCCTGAGGTCACTCAGCTGCTATTGGTAGAGTCTGGATTTAAGTCTGACACAGAGCCTGTGCTCTCACCCACTCTGCTGTAAAGACTCCATTCATCCAATGGGCATGCAAATACAAGCTGATGGGATTATCACAATAATTGAATGGAATAATATATGTGAGGTTCCTGTGCAGAGTAGGCACTCAATAAATGTCTAAGATTAGAGTAAGCCCTCTAATCGTAGAAGACATGTAGGAACGCATATAAAGGAATTTCATGCATAGTATCCCCAAAGATTGTATGCTGAGAAATATGTACCCACTGTGTCATACCATTGACTTCTCTTGTGTGCATTACTTGTCATTATTGTGTATATCTCTCCCGCACTCCCTTTCTTGACACTTAGTTGAGTATCTTAAGGAAAAGGCAGCAATTTTAAAATGTCCTTCAGGCCTGGTGGGGTAGTTCAGTTGGTTAGAGTGTCATCCTAATACTTCAAGGTTTCGGGTTCTATCTCCAGTCAGGGCACAAACAAGAAGCAACCAATGAATGCATAAATAAGTGGAACAATAAATCTCTCTCTCTCTCTCTCTCCCTCCCTCCCTTTCTCTCTCTCTCTTTCCCTTCCTCTCTCTGTAAAATTAATCAATTACAAATATCTTTCAGATATGCTACATGATTTTTTTCAGACACCGCACTGATATTTGATTAGTCCCATTTGCAGATGAGGAAACTAAGACACAGAAAAGTTAAGAAATTTTCCCAAGTTCACACGGATAGTAAATGGTAAAATCAGGATGCAAATCCAACTCTGTCTGGCTTTGAAACCTCTGCATTTAATCATCGCATCACTCTATTCTCCACCTTTTGTGTGTGGATGTTTGTCTATGTGTCTGCAGATTAGACCCTCACCTGGGATTAGACCCTTCCAGAGACCTAGCAGTAATTGTGCTTCTCCTGCTTTCCTTTGAGGCTGAGGAGACCGAATTCCCTAGTGAGGCTGAAAATGCCTATTAGCCTAGCCTTTTAGGGTGCGGATTAGCATCTGTCAAATCCACTGCACACCATTGTGGTGGTCACTAGTGCTATTTGCCAAATATTTCATTTCCCTCAACTCTGGGCATGGATTAAGATTGAACTTCCTGGCTTCTTTATGGTTGAATGGGGCTTTGTCACTAGTCATAGTCTGAATTTTGTGTGAGTGACATGTGACACTTCTAGGCTGGAGTTTAGAGTCTGTTTTTGAGAGTTTCCAAAGCTTCCTTTGTCCTTTGATATAATCACCAGCAATGTTCAAGATGGAAACTGCTCCATCAGCTTGGGTTTCTAAGTGACTAAAATATGTAAAGATTCTTGTTGACTTGTAATGAATATGTGACTTGAGTGAAAAATAAACCTTTGTTGTTTTAAGCCACTAAAGATATTGGACTTATTTGTTACTGCAGTATAACCTAGTCTATCTTGACTGATACAACCCTATAACAAATTGTGGATCATACAAAGCAGTGCTTGAATATACAAATTGTGTGCTAGCTGCCAACATATTCTGCCCATGATTATCATGAGGTGGGGGGGGAAGAGGGAAGGGAGATACACACAGAGACAAAAAGAGAGGGGGGGAGAATGAGAGAGAGAGAGAGAGAGAGAGAGAGAGAGAGAGAGAGAGAGAGAGAGACTGACTTTCAGTTCTGAAAGAACCTTTAGGTAGCTACGTCTTTTACTTTAAAGAAACACCCTCCAGGACCATGAGGGCTGAAATGACTGACCGTAAGTATTTGTTGAATTCATCATATGTTGGATTATTATTCTATGAACAATAGAATCTGTTCTGGAACATTCCACTTGGTTTTGGAATTCACTTAAGCCAACATTAACACAACTCTCCTAGTTAACTTTTTAAACCAGGCTAGTTTACTTTCTTGCTTTTTTCTCTCTCACTTGTCCAAGGTTTCTAGCTCTGGGGGTCTCAGCATTTCAGGATACACGCATTTTTGAAAATTAACAAAGTCCTTGTGCTTTAACAAGCAGTGTGGGAGCCCATTCACATCCAAAATAGGAGTTTTCATTCTTTAACCTTTTAAAATAAATGAATAAACCAGCCCAAACTTCGGCTTAATCTGAGGATCCTGTTCCTTTCATGGAGGCGTTGCAGCCCAGTGGCGGAGATGACTCATCCAGTAACTCAGCAGCCATAGCCTCGGATGGGGACAACAGCCAGGCTCCACAGGCCAGGAGGAAAGAGTGGGAAGGAGAAGGAGGAGACAGGGAAGTGGCTCCAGAAAAACAGCCTTGTGCTTGCAGGAAGGACTGCACGGTTGGATGTCTCTCCAGGTAATTCCAAATGTTCCTCCTTCTTCCTGCCGGTCCTTTTCCCATAACTCGTTCCAGGAACCACTTGCCAGCAAGCCAATGTTCTTGCTTTCATTAGACTGTGAGTCCCTGGAGTGCACACCCCGAGTCTTATTTGTTCATCTTGTGCCCATCCCACGCCCACACGCCATGCCTGGCATGTTGACGGCCACTAGCAGACGTTTGCTGAGCAAGTGATACTTGAGGACCTTGGATCATCTTGAAAGCTGTAACTAATAAACTGACCTCAACAGAGAATTCCACTTCTGCCTCCTGCCCTACTCCAAGGCATGGGTGGCTAGCTTTTCAGTTCTCACACACATTTATTCGCAGCTGCTTTCATCGCTTACTTGATTCCTCTGCTGTTCAAAAGGTTGCTGCTTGAGGACTCAGCCGATTATTACCTAGTTCTTATGTGCTGTGTGGGAGGAATGTCGATGCTGGTTTCACTGAAGGTGGGAAGGCTACCCCCCGATTCAGGAGAAGGGCAATAGATGGAATACACCAATTCAGTGTCGACCTCTGCCACCCAGGAGCTGTAATTTTGGGAGAGTTGGCACCTACCAACAGGTCACAGGATCAGAAGACTGCAGGGCCTAGAGGCCCCAGAAATACAGTTCGTTGTAAGAGTTAAACTACTAAAAATCCACGCATAATGGATGCGATTAGCCACCTGTGGAAGTAAACCAGGAAATCATTCCTAAATATGTGAGCCGAGGGCTTGGGAAGACCGAAGATGCCAATCAAGAGCTAGAATAACCCTCAGGGAAGCAGGCAGGGCGGTGCTCAGAAGCCAACCACTGAACCCACACACTGCTTAAAGACGAATGTGCTGATTAGGTCAGAGTGAGTGACCAGTACTCTACCAGTTATAGGTATCAGGGTTAATTAATAAACTGGCATTGATTGATTGTGTGTGTGTGTGTGTGTGTGTGAGAGAGAGAGAGAGAGAGAGAGAGAGAGAGAGAGAGAGAGAGAGAGGTCTGATGTACACAGGTTTAGAGTTCTTGTGTAGGAACCTGGAGGGTGGGGAATGTTATTCTAACGGTGCCAGGAGAGTCAGATTCAAAGCCTAACAGGATGGTGATGAGTCCCTGAGGCCAGGGCCATTAGGGGACCCTCTCTGCATCCTTGTGTGTCATAGGCTGAGCTGCCCGTTTTCCGGTGCAACAGAAGACATGCTTCAAAGACAATGAGCGTCCCTTTGCTTCCTGGCAAGACTGTACTTTTATCCAAAGCTCCCAAACATTTTTGGCAACAGCAACCGCATGACTCACTTTCTGCATCCCCTGCCATATGAAGAACGCCCCTTCCATGCACACCTGTAGACCACGGTGAATGGGACCACCCTCTGAAGACCACTGTCCCGACTGCAGGCTGACTTTTATTAGAATTTTACAGCAGGACAGCCCCTCTCTTGGCAGTCTGTTCAACTCTGCCAACATATAGGGTGTCCCCCCAAATGCATACACACACTTTGAATAATTATAAAGGCAGTGTCTATTAAAATACACTTCATTTTCAAAACTGAGCTATCAGCTGTTATGGCATGTCTACATATTTTGGGGACACCCTGTATATACTATGCCCACCGTGAGCCAGTTGTGCAAAACACCTCCAATTTCTCCTGATGGAAGATGCCATCAAGGCAGAAGGCAATTTTGGAGGTGGAGGGGTAAGCTGCAAAGGGCTGGTAGTTCCCCAGAGGCCGTGTTTCTTCTCTGGGAAGAGAGGTGAGTGGGGTCTGGAAGTTTCGGAAGAATTCACACTAGGAGAACTATCAGGAAGCAGCAGAGCCACCCAATGGCCTTTCTCTACGGAAAGATTCCCAGTAGTTTCACAGCTGCCAGCGCTTTCTTTGCTCTGCTCACAAGCCTTTGCTCCCTCCCTCTGTGGTGGTGGAGAAGGGGGGTCTGACAGGGCCAGGCTCAGTCGCCTGCAGATCCTGGGTGAGGAGTTTCAAGCTCTCTGTTCTGGGATGATGCCTGAAGTGATCATCGACCAGGAAGTCACACTTGGATTAGAACATCAGAACCGGGGGCTAGAAAGCACTGACGGAGGGAGAGGAAGTGGGTTTGGTCCCAAGTCAGGGCTGCTGCTCAGGGAGAGACATCAGGCCTGGGACTAAGATCCAGCGCATCTTGATGGAATGACAAGGGCCACCTAATTCATCGGTAAGAACACATCACCAGTAGGGAGAGGAGCACCGCAAAGGACAACAGCTGAACCCAAGAGAAAGAAACATCTTCCCCATGTTCCTTCCCACAATTCGTTGTGGCTGCAGAGATCACATGTTAAAAGAAGAAACTGTGTCTGTCATCTACAGGCCATGACAACACAATGATTTTGAACCCCACACCTCTTACCCATTCCTTGTAAAGAAACAATGAACACAATAAGCTTTATTGCAGGATTCTTCTTTTTCATTTTGATCCTAGACCTTTCAGCCAAAAATATTTGCCCTGAAGCTACAGAGTAAATATCTCAGCTGAAGATTGCGCAGAAGCCTGCTGACAGCTCCAGCTCCTTTTTAAGACCATGCCCGTTCGCTGAAGTGCTAATACACACCCATGTGTGTGAATGTACTCAGATTTGTCTTCAGAAAATGCAACTTATGCTAGTAGAGGGCAGCAGAAGGTCACATGAAGAAGAATGTGTGGCCTTAGCCGGTTTGGCTCAGTGGATAGAGTGTCGGCCTGTGGACTGCCCTGTTTCCCAGAAAGTTACTAGTGGTTGTGTGGCATCCTAACTGCTCATCCTCCTTCTGGCACTTACCTGCGGGAGGATAATGACGATCTGCTCCTTCTCACCACCTTCTGTTCAGGGGCAATGACCACACCTGTTGAAGCTGGCACAGCAGCTGTAGATATAACAGCAACCATCAGAAACACAGCTTCAGTTTTCCCACTTTCAAAATGGGGTGTGGGTAATCTCAACCTACTTCACCAGAAGGATGTTGGAATACTAGAAAAGGGGAAAAAAAGGCCTAGTTACATGTTCCACAGAAAGGCATGGTGCAAAGCATCACAACTGCTATATAGAATATGCTTAGAAACTAGAATAACTCCAGGACCTGAAAAGATTTTATTCAGAAATTTCATCTTAAGCATCATCAAAATGCTCCTTGGTTACTAAGTAGAAAATATTCTTAATTAAAAAGAAATTAAACTATAAGCATTCCTAGAACATGGCCTGAAAGGCGGTGTTAAAATGGGGCTCTTTAAAAAATTTTTTTAAATGTTACATGCAATAAACATTAATATTTCAAGAAAAAAGGATTTTAAGTACAATAATATTACCAAAACTGTACTAACATAGTATGATATCACAAAAGTTGTAGGAAATGTTAAAAATTAGCACTTGTCATTTGTTGATGATAGCCATTCTGAGAGGTGTGAGATGGTACCACATTGTCGTTTTGATTTGCATCTCTCAGATGATTAGTGACTTTGAGCATGTTTTCATATATCTCTTGGCCTTCTTTATGTCCTCTTTCGAAAAGTGTCTATTTAGGTCCTTTGACCATTTTTTGATTGGATTGTTTATCTTCCTTTTGTTAAATTGTATGAGTTCCCTGTAAATGTTGGAGATTAAACTCTTATCAGTGATAACATTGGCAAATATGTTCTTCCATACAGTGGGCTTTCTTGTTGTTTTGTTGATGGTTTCTTTTGCTGTGCAGAAGCTTTTTATTTTGATGTAGTCCCATTTGTTCATTTTCTCTTTATTTTCCATTGCCCTAGGAGCGATATCGGTGAAGATATTGCTACAACACACGTCTGATATTTTGCTGACTATGGATTCTTCTAAGATTTTTATGGTTTCCTGTCTTACGTTTAAGTCCTTTATCCATTTTGAGTTTATTTTTGTGTATGGTGTAAAAAATGGGTCTCTTTTTAAGTCATATCAGCTAGCACCTAATTCCTCAGGTGCTTTGTCTTTGCCTCTGTCTTTCCCTTTCTTCTGGAAACCTTCAGCGACCCCTCCCCTGTGTGTGTGTGTGTGTGTGTGTGTGTGTGTGTGTGTGTGTGTACACTCAGTTCTCAGGGAGAATGCAGAAGCCGTGCCTGGATTGCCAGCTCAAGCTGTGATTTCCTTTGTTCCTGCTGCTGGAGCCTCCTTGGCTGATTAAGTCCTAGGCTTCTCCCAGGTTTTGTTGGCCCATGAATGGAGCCTCTTCAGTGCTCACTGGAGTGCAATCTCATTGATACTTCCTCCTCCGCCTGCCTCCCTTCCTCTCCCAGCCCAGCGGAGCTGATGGATTAATCCTGCTCTGCCCTCATGCCTCACAGGCAAAATGCTACTGGGGTAGGAAATAAGGGCTAGGGGTGGGAGGGACCACGGAGACCTTCCTTCTAGACTCTAAACTCCTTCTAAACTCCTCAGTCTGCTTAATTGGGGTTAATGGAGGCCCAGGGAAGAGCAGTCAGGAGCCGCAGGTGAGGGTGAGGGTGAGCCTTGACTTTCAGGCCCTCCTGGCATTGGGACAATACACTGTGTCTAAAACAGAACATGAGCAGCCACCAACAGTAACAATGTATCTAGACACATCGGTCACATTTCACAGCCACATGAAGGCCCTGGTAACCAAAATCACAGATTTTTGGTCATATGATAACGTTGTACACCTGAAATTTACATGATGTTATTAACCATGGTTGCCTAATAAATTTAATGTAAAAATAAAATAAAATCATAGATCTTTCTTGGGACAAACCAAGAGGTCTACAGCACTTTCTACGAGTCAGAAAGCTATCTTGTCTGCTAGTGGTTGATTGGCCTTTATTTTCCTGTCATATCCCCCATTCTCACGTACATGCCCCAAACCCTTGAGTCTGCAATAATCTACCCAGAGAGTCCTTCTCTGAGACTCTGGCTTCTGTCAATTTTTCTGCTTGAAGACAACACTTCACAGCATTTATGACTTTATAACATCATATTGTATATTTGTTTGAATGCCTCTTCTCACTAAGCATCGAAAGGATGAAGAATTTGTTCTATTCACTGATGTATCCCTCTCCACACTTATAATGCTACCTACTTCATGGAAAGCGTTAATTTTGTGTGTGTGTGAATGAAAACTATCTTCCAATGCACAGCACGGGAAAGGAACCCTTGGTTAGATGGGGAGGGACCAGACTTGTGCATTCTTTCTTCTTGGCTCTCAGTCTCTCCCCAACCCCACCTTCACCCCTCACCCCCAGAACTCCAATCACTGTCTCCTGGCTTCCTTTTCTTCTCAAAATTATCTGGTTCTTCACCTTCACAACAGAGTATAAATAGTTGGCAGCCATTTAAAAGTAACACCTTCCAGGGAAAATTGTAGAAAAACTCTAAACCTAAGCCAAAAGGAAGAGTCCCTAATGTAGAATTATAGGTACAGGCCAAAAGATGGGAGAGGGGGTAAGAGTAGTGGGCCTTCGGGGAGCCTACTGTAACCCAGCAGGCTCACAGCTTTCGAATGCTCCAGGCCACTGAAATGGAATTCCTGGGAACCTTTGCCATTGACCATGGAATGGTGTCCAGAAAGTTGCCAAATCTCATCAGCAATTAGACAGTGTTGGAAAGGATTTGAGAAAAATAGGTCACTCATATAGTGATGCTCTCAGTGTAAATTAGCAAAACCTTTCAAAATGCAATTCAGCAATGCATAACGAGACCCAAATATATTTAAACCAATTGATACAACCATTTGATCTTACTCCTGTGAATTTATTCTAAGAATATCATCAAGAATAAGAGAAAAACTTTATGTTCAAAAACTACATTGTCATACTATTTCTAGTAGTTAAAATTTGGGGGAAAAAAAACCTAAAGGACAAATAACAATGAGAAAAAATGCAAATTAGATTACGTAACAGTAACAGATTGGAGTTACAGTGCATCTGATCTATTTACCAGCTGTGATAACCTGGTAAATTATTTAACATCTCCAGCTTCACTTTCCTTGCCTGTAAAACGCCTTCTCTGTAATAACAGGGCCTAATTCACAAAGCTGAAGGATTAAGTGAGATCACTGCAGATAAAGAACTCAGCACAACACCAGGCACACAGTTCTCTCCTCCTTCTCTCCTCCTCATCTTCCTCCTCCTCCTCCTCCTCCTTCTTTTTCTTTTAAATCTTTATTGTTGAAATTATTACAGATGTCCCTCTTTCTTCTCCCATTCCTACTCCTTCTTTTTCTCCTCCTCCTTCTTCCTTCCTCACCCCTCCTATTATTATTATTATTATTATTATTATTATTATTATTATTATTATCTTTATTTCAGCAGGAATCATCATATCTTTGTGGAATGAGCAGAGAAAAAATGGTGGCAGAATAAGTGGATGCTGCATGGACACTTTCCCAGGACCAAACTGGAACTACAACTAAAATACAGAAAAACTTCCTGAATAATCAACTGAAGACTCGCTGGAGAGAACCCTGATAATTATTGGATCACACACCCAATCTCCCAACAGTCTAGTTAGATGAATATTATAGGAACCACACTAAAGCCCGAAGTCCCATGACAAGTATACATCTTATCCGTATGGGCTTGGGATTTGCTTCCCAACAGGCAGGGCTAGAAAGCTTCTTTGTCCAGAGGTTGCCTCACATATTTACCTTAATTAATAAAAAAAATAATAATAACTTGGCTTTGAAGAACAGGGCAGAGGATCTTTCTTCGGCTGTTTTGCTGGGTACATTCTATGGAGGGAAGGGAATTATGGGTGGAATGAGAAAAGCAAGATGTGAAGGGGGTCCACTTAATGAGATAGCTCCTTCAACTTTTTCAGCTGTTTCTGAACTTGTTTGAACCATGGAGCCCCTAAAAAACCTTTTATCGCCCTGGCCGGTTTGGCTCAGTGGATAGAGCGTCAGCCTGCGGACTGAAGGGTCCCAGGTTCGATTCCGGTCAAGAGCATGTACCAAGGTTGTGGGCACATCCCCAGTAGGGGGTATGCAGGAGGCAGTTGATCCATGTTTCTCTCTCATCAATGTTTCTAACTCTATCCCTCTCCCTTCCTCTCTGTAAAAAATTAATAAAATGTATTAAAAAACAAAACAATAACAATCAAAAAAACCTTTTATCTCCTCCCCTTCTCCCCTCGTCTTAATCCCCAACTCAGTCCTCAAATCTGACATTTTTGCTGGCTTGCGCCGATCTGAAGCTCTCAAAGAGCAGGGATGCCTAACTGGGGAAGCTCTGAGAGCCATGGTTAATGTCCATTCTGGTCTTGGACCTCAAATAACAGTAATCCTGCATGCATTGGTGCATTGGCTCAATGTGCACAGCTTTCTCCTTTTCCCACCCCACTCCCCCCTTTATTTACCTCCCACAGATTGGGCTCCAAATCTAGGGTCTTTCTCTTTGTAACTGTTCATGGGTTGGAAATTTGATCTTCTTGTCTCCTTGTCTATTTGTTTTATTGTTGGAGCGTGTGTGTGTGTGTGTGTGTGTGTGTGTGTGTGTGTGTGTTGGTGAATATGTTTACAGGGAAGTTCCTGGGGCTGCCCCCTGGTGCTTGTGAATGTATACTCAGGGACAAGTGAGGGTACACAATTCTTGGATATAGCTTATGTATATTGAGCTTTAAGTATCTGTTCACATTTGTATATCTGAGTATTTGGACACATTTGTATCAACTTTTATGTTAGCCAAGAAGAACAGCCTGCCAAGAGAAGCAAATGTTTCCTACTTAAGGATTTCTATGATGATATAACTCACCAAGTGAATGAAAGAGGAGGCGATGCTATACATGGATTATAAATTCACACCATACCCTTTCTGGGTTATTTAAGAAGACAGGCAGGGTGTCACGGGCCCTAACTATTTATGTACACCTTCCTCCGCATAAAAGTATTAAGAAGTATCCTTTATAACTCCATTGGTATATAGTATATTCATTTTTTCTTCTGATTTTATGACACACGAAAACATGTTGAGAGTCCTTAAAAGGATGGTGGGTCCCTGGCCCTGTGCCTGATGTGCCCAGTGGGTGTCCACATGGCGCTGGGACACAGCTGAGCGGGAAGCTGTGGTGAAGAAGCCCAAGGCCCTTCCCATCAAAGCTACAGCATTCCATTTCCAAGTATCGCGAGCTTAAGAATTTCTCATATAAAACCTATGGCTGACATTTCTTATTTACCAGCAGGAATAAGATATTGTAGTGTAAGAAACACGGTTCGTGTAGTCAATCGGACTCAGAAGTGAACTCCAACTCTGCGCTTAGTATGCTTTTTCCACTAATGAGGTCCACAATCCAGTGTCTGCAATTTCCACATTGAAAAAAGAGCTCTCACAATCACAAAATGTTTTCTCCCCTCAAAATTCTTTTGGTAAAACACTTGGTGTGACCTGATGAGGCAAGTTATACTGTTCATTTAATAACAGTTAATGTGATCAATAAAGTTAGGATTTCTCTGTGCATTGTTTTTGTTTCCTAATATAACACAATATTACTTAAAGTTTAAAAAGGAAGCAATAAGCCCAGACTAGAGGACACCCCCACCAACCCTAGCAGTGCAGGGCCCCATGTGTCCTTGAGATGACCCTGCAGAGTGAGTGAAGGCAACGTGTCGGAACTCTCAACTGTAATCCTGTAGCTAAGCCAAAGCAATGTTCCATGTGGGCTGTACTGAGTTTCCCATCCAGGTCCCAGCAGAGCTGATGAGAACTGGCTAAGCAGCTTTTCCCAGTAAGCAAACTTGGGCCATCGCAGAGTGAAATAAATCTCCCAACTTGGCTATCGAGGGGAGAAGATTGAATCCTGCTGCTGACAACGGGGCTCGTTGGGACAGCCCAGGCAAAAGGCAAGCAAGAGAGCCAGCCAAGTGTCCTTCGTTTGGGGTAACAAAATGTTTGCCTGACATGAGATAGCATATATATACACGTGTGTGTGTGTGTGTGTGTGTGTGTGTGTGTGTGTGTGTGTGTGTCTAGTTGAAGACCAATGCCCTGCCTTTACAATGCTTGGATAGACAGAGACAGAGGTATTAGTATTCATACTGGAACTAAACGGGCCCAGGAGAGAGAGAGACCGAAGAGATCCTAGCTCTAAGGAGAGAGCCCAGGACCTGAAAGCTCTCCCCCTGGAATTTCCCTCCACGGTGAGTGACGTGCTTTATCTCTTTCTTCCTGATAATAGGAAGCTGAACCTCAGCCAAAAGTAGAGCCTCTCCAGGTCTCTGAGTTTTGGAATCCCGGCCAGAATGTGACACGGGAAGGGGCTGATGGGTTTGAATGTGGAGATTGCTGGTAGGAAACAACCGCCACACTGTCATCTGTGCGGCCAGGAAGGGCCGGCCTCCCTCGGGAGCTGCCAGAGGGCATCGGTGAGGCGGGCATACATGCACACGCACTAGCGGTCCTTGCAGGCAGTGGCTGTAAGCCAGGAGGTTCTGCAGACCTCATCCAGTGGAAGGAAAACCAAGTGGGAGTGAGCATTTAGCCATAAAAGCTCTCCAAGCAACCCCCAACTCCTATCTCAGTTCTCTATCCTTATTCAAGAAATGGCTCCTTCTTGTTTGGGTGACATCAGTTCCTTGTTTGGACTTTGCCTTCGTGAAATGATGGGATCCATCCCTTGCCAGAACAGGGGAAGTAATGTTTTCAGACAGGAACTAAGCTAATCTAACATACTCTAGGGCTTTGCAGAGTACCTCATCTTTTACTGTGTACCTCGTCTTTTGTTTCTGGCATTGTCTCAGTTGAGGGTGGGAAGGAGTTGGGAGAGGAAGTTCATATAAAAGGGGATGGCATCAAATATGGATGCTTGATTATTCAATAGGTTTTCTTATCTCTTAGATGAAAAGGCGCAAAGAATAGCCCATCATTTCCAACATCTTGAAGCCCAAAGACACTTGGAGGCCATCAGAGGTGATGGCTAACGATGCACTAAAGAGTATTCACACTCAGAGAATTGCAGATTTGAAGAGTCCTGGATATCATCAAATAATACTCCTTTAATTAAAGGATATGAACACTGATGCCCAGAGAGGCTAAGGGACATTCTCTAGTGACTGAAGTAATGCAGTGTAAGAAACCACATAGTTCATCTGAATGGCCATAGAGCCATCTTGGCATAGCCCAGACCCTGGTACCACTAGCTACATCTACCTCTTCGTAAAAGGGAAGAGAATCCATTCATACAAATTTCTCTTTTCTTGCATGTAAAATGAGGAAGCTGAATAATGCCAATTGTTGGCAGAGATGTGGGCACAGAGGATCTGCTGGTAGAAAATGGATATTGTAGCCATTCTGGAGAACAGTCTGGCTCTACTTTGTCAAATTAATATTCACAAACCTATGAGCCAGCAATTTTACTCCTAGATACACTATCCCAGTGAAATGCTTACAATAGTCCACAGGGGATATAGACAAGGATGCTTCTTCCAGTACTGTCTGTGGTTTTAGGGAGTGGATAGATGAAGTAAGCTGAGACTCACCCTGGAGTGCTAGGAGCAATAAGCAACAACAGATAAAATGAGTGTGTGGCAAATACATGGTCTTAAATTGGTACTCCAAGGGGGGGAAAGTATGAAATAGAATGTGTTAAATAGTAAATTTCATCGAATTTAAATACGACTTACTATACTATGCACCATTACTTTATGTTTTGACTCAGAAAGTAAAAATTCTGCCAATTAAACTATGACATACAATTGATTGCAAAATGCATCCTCATGTCAGAGATTAAAATGTGGAATCCAATTATGCAAATAAAAATAAACACATAGAGTAATATTTATCGCAGGAATATATTCAAATGCATATTAAACACGTTGCTTATGGGGGTGTAGTGGTGACATGGGAGTGGCTGCTAGGGCAATAAACTAACTTTCTGTCCCCCACCCCTCACCCCCCAGTTCAAGCAAAGCCTCTGAATGAATCAAGATTTTAATGTTTGCTTGAGTCCAAGACTATGTTTGAATAAGTAGCATTTCAGTGTTTCACATTTTTACTCTGCTCAGAATGGGATACTGTAGAAGGAACTTGAAATATAAGATAGCCTGCTTTTTCCAGTTCTATTTGGACCAAACCTTACAGTGGGATGCAGACACGTATGGACTCATCCCCTTTCTATTTTATAGGGATAGAGCAGACACTAGCTCCAAACCTGAAATCCTGTTTGTCTAAGGCAGTGGTCAGCAAACTGCGGCTCGCGAACCACATGCAGCTCTTTAGCCCCTTGAGTGTGGCTCTTCCACAAAATACCACAGCCCGGGCGCGTCTATTTTGAAGAAGTGGCGCTAGAAGAAGTTTAAGTTTTAAAAATTTGGCTCTCAAAAGAAATTTCAATCGTTGTATTGTTGATATTTGGCTCTGCTGACTAATGAGTTTGACGACCACTGGTCTAAGGAGTCTGCTACTGATGTATTGAATGGTGCTTGAGATTTGGGAGTTTCCTTTGCCAATTTAGCAACTGAAATAGGCTCCACATGAAATGCTCTGAAAATAGTGCTGTGCATAAGCTAACCACCATCTCACAAAACGGACGTGCCCACAGGAAACAGCATTTCCCAATACGCGCAAGGTGTCTGGTGTAGACAGGTATCTGAGTGGGTAGGGGGCTTTAAAGGGCAGGTGAATCTGTTGCTAAATTTCGTCCTTCTTCATCCCACCTGGAAAATCAATGATGTTCATGTGAACATCTTTGCCTGCCAGGAAGAGTAGGTAATACTGCCACTGACTCGCTAGAATGTCTTTGCTCAGTAGCTGGGACCGCGTGAAGAAGTTCCCTTTAGGATGTTTGAGCGTGAAAAGTTTACACAGTTCAAGAGAAAACCGAGCCCCTCTTATTTAGCCCTCTCATTTCAGGAACTCTAACCATCCTTGGTCTCACTTAGATCACAAGAGAACTTAAAAATCCAAGAAGAACTTGAAAGAGACTTTTTTAAGGCCATTATTTTGTCCTTAGGTTCTGAGAAGGAGCAAGGGGGTGGGAAGAGGACCCACCGTTGAGAGTAAATTGGAAGAGAAATGCTAGTCATGACTCTTTGCTTCTCCAAGGCTATAGCTTATGCTTTTTTATTTATGTATTGAGCTATAATTCACATGCCATAAAATTCACCGTTTTCAAGTGTACAATTCAGTGGGGTTTAGTACCTTCACAAGGTTGTACCACCATCGCCACTGTCTAATTCCAGAGCATTTCACTCCTCCCCTAAAGAAAACCTGCAGCAATTAGCAGTCTTGTTGGCTTGCTTGTATGTAGGCCTGCCTCCGGTATACCACATTACTCATTCATTCATTCATTCATTCATTCAACAAACACTTATCAAGCACGTACCAAGCTCCAGGCATGGGACAATTTAGCCCTGCCCTTTGCCGCAGAGGTAGGTACCCAGCCACAAAATGTCGAACATTACCTTAGGGAGCACAGTGTCCTTTAGGGTCACAGTAAAGTCTGCAGGTGTGGGCCTGTGGCAGCGAGGGGGCTCATTTATCAGTGGCTGGTGAGGGCTGTGAGGGAGGACTTGTGATTGACAGCAAGTATACAGAGGGGTTAACCGTTCTGCAGGAAGGTTTGCTGAGGTTCCTTTTCAACGTTCTACCTCCCTGAAGGAGCAGCTGGCCAGCGAACCAAACCTGCACATTCCCAGACACCTAGGCCTCGGGCCGCTTGTCTGCATTTCCGGCTCAGTCCCTGTCTGGCTGCAAACCTTCTCTCCTTCTTCGACAATTCCCATTTTCTTTCACTTAGTTCTCTTTTGCATGCCTTTTCCCAATTATTCCCCCATATAAATCCCTTTTACTTTTATCGTTTTTCTTTCACTTTTCTTCCTTCTTACAAGTCTTTCCTCTCACATCCAAGGTGGGTTAGAGGTCAGACTGTCTCCTCTCCACACACACTCACACTCAGAGGACGTGTGAGCGTGGCGGGCTCCCCTTTCCTGCCAGGCCTTCGTTTACAATTGCATCCATGTAAAACAGTATCACAGTGGGCTCTTACTGTGAACCAGACACTGTACGAAACTCTGGTTTACTCCTTTGTCTGATCTACTCCCCACAACACTCCAATAAGGTCTGGGCTGCTAGGATCCCTGTCTAGTTTACTAACTGGAACCCCGGCCTTCGAGTCTGTGATGAGGTTTGTTTAGTATCAGAGGCGAGGAAACGGTAGAAAGTCACCCAAAGCCTGCTCTGTTTGAGGAGCCTGAGGCGTGATTTTGTAATTCCCCCGCTTACTTTCTGGGTCTCTATCTTTCCTCCGACCACCCCCCACCGAAGGCAGCTCCCTCCGGCCTCCCGAAGGGCGCCTGCAGTGGGATTGGCCTCTTTCCAGCGTCAGAGCTGCAGGATGCCTGGCAGGGGCTCAGCCCCAGCTCCATGGGGCATTGTAACTGCTGGTACCAGGGCAATAAAATCTTAACGGTCTCCAGAAAAGACGCTGTAAATTCTTCTGAGTCCCACTTTGGGTGTAAAGGTTCACGCCTCCCCCCTCCTCTTTCTTCTCCACCCCCACCCCCGGGAGCTCCCCCGGGCTCCATGAAAGGGGCCATGCATGAAAGCAAGGCGCAGAAACCCCAGCAGCCTCCAGCTGCAGCCAGGGTTGTGTTTTGTGTAAGAAACGTCCTTTAAAAAAAAACCACCCAAAAACTTTGGAATCAACTTTGTTCCGTATCATAGACATGTAGCTAATGCTTTGGGAAGCAACATAGAGGGGGGAAAAAAAGAAGCGGCAGAAGAAAAGGCCCACAGAGGACAAGAGAAGACAAATGAAGAATAACCCTGAACATGTAAGGATGAGCAGAAGAACATTTTATAAAAACGACACCCAAGGGGTTCTGGGATTTTTTTTCCTCCCTTGGTTGTTTTAATATTTGTACCTGGACCCTGACACACCAGCTGTGGTCTTTCTGAGAAATTCATTGGGCTGTTTGGGCCTGAGCTGGGAAATAGGTAACAGCAGAGGCCTGAGCGGGAATGAAAGCTCATTTCTTCCTCAGGGAGCAAGAGAACAGATCTCGGGAGCGGCTGGGGGCTGAGGCACGCAGGGCAACAAAGGGTCCCTTTCAGAGTCTCCTTTCTGCCCCCGCCTAACACCTGACTGGCTCCCATCTAGGGAAAGTGTGGACGTGGGACAGTGACCTAGGCAAGCGACCACTGGGCCAGGCAGCGCGGCGCGGCCTAAACCCAGCATCACACCGGCAGAGTTGCTTTGACTCCTGTCCCCCCAGGAGTGGCAGTCCGAGGGGGGAGGGCTGGGGGCTGAGCTCAGACCCCGAATCCATATGCTTGATGTCAAGGGCCGTGAAAGCCAGGGGCCTGGGCTTGATACGCCACAGCAAAAGGGTTTTATGTGAATTGTGTGATAAAACCCAAAATGTATTTGTCCAAATCCTGCTTCCCTTGCAGTCTCTAAAGCCCTGTGCATTTCACAGGAAATTAAATCTGCGCTTGTCAGATTCCTGTACCCTGACTTCATTGAAGAGAAGCTAGGTTAGAGTTGGCTAATGTACCAGGCGCTGCAAGGATTTGTTTCTGTAATGAACTTCTAATGCTTTTCTCGTTAAGACTGAAGTAAGGTGGCAGGGCCGCAGAAGCGAGGCCTAACCTTCACCGGCCAGGTGAAGAGTATGCGTGCGTGTGTGCACACGCGTGTGCATGCACACACAGGGACGTGCGTGCCGGTAAAGGAGAGGTATTGGGGGTGGACAATTTGCATTACAACTGTGTGCTGAACCCCTCGTCTCAAATCTGAGCCAAATGTTGAAAGACACGTTGGGAGTTGACTTGTTCTCCTCATTTCAGATGTCATTTTGGGAGGAATGTGCGTTTCTTTAAAAATTTCAGGCTTCAGGCTTCTTTCCCAAGTCAGACGAGACTTCCTCTCCAAAAAGTCTGAGGCCTTAATGGAGATTAAATGTGTGCTTTCTCCTGCTGTACTTAGCCAGCAGCAAAGAGAAGTTGTTCTGCTTTCTCCTGTCTTTCCTTGAGGAGGAGAAATGCGTCGTACGCATTTCTGTCTCTCAAAGTCTAAAGCACAGTGCCTGGCATCCAGCAGGTGCTCAACTGTTGTTTGTGGAAGGGAAGTCGAAATCTGTAAGGAGCACTTTAGCCACCCCTTGTGCCTCCTCTCAATATCTTCTCTCCAGAGCCCCAGACATCTCTGTTTTCTTTTTCCTGAGACTTTTGTAAAATTACCTTTATGCAGATGGCTTCCAAACTCCTTTGTTCTCTCCCCTCCAGCCGGCCTCCCTCCATCTCGACCTTCTGGCTCTTTGGGAACCTTTTTGTGGGAGGAAAGTGCGAGGGAGAAGATTCCCTTCTGGAATGTCAAACAGGACGGCCGAGACTGCTCTTCTGTGACCCTTTCCTGGCAGGGCTTCCCTCTTTGCACACGTCTAGAGCAGGAGCCTCGGGCTTCTCTCGTCTGGTGACGGCGTGGGGCGGTGCCGTCTGCTCAAGTCCCAGGGGAAATGGGACTGGGGGCACCCCTGGGCACTGGGACCTGGGGAGGGGCTGGGCATGGAGGAGAGAAGGCATCTGAGGTGGTAAGGTCTGGGACCAGCGCTTTGCACAGTGCTGCTGTACACGGCGTTTTGGTTACTGGTGAGAGTCCCACGGTTTGGTTGGACACTCCAGGCCCCTAAGTGCCTTTTCTCCCGATCCCACACTCACAACACGTCAGACATATTTGTCTCGGTTCCTGTATTAGAGAGCTGAGTCCAGCCTCTTTCTTGACCACAAACTGCTTGACCCTAAGAAGCTTCTTGCTTGCCAAGCCTCCAGCCTCCGGCCCCTAACCTCCCCCCGTGGTTCTCTAACTCAGCACTTCAGCCAGTTCAGAATCACCGGGAGGCTTGTCAAAACAGAGGGTGCTGAGTCCCACCCCCAGAGTTTCTGTGCTGTAGTTCTGGGGTGAGGCCTGAGATTTTGCATTTCTAACAAGCTCTCAGGTGATCTGACGCTGGGCATGGGGGGTGGGAGGTGGGGGTGGGGGTGCAAATCAGACCAACAGGCCCACTGGCCCATTCTTTAGAAACCACTCACTTAGGGTCTCTCTCCAAGTGCGTAAGGGCTGCCATTGATTGAACTTGATTTCTGCTTAGCTTTGTAGGTGCTTTATCTCATTCAGTCCTCACAACAGCCCTGTGAAGCGGCTCCTGTTAATATTCCCAATTTCGAAGAGGAAGAGACTGAGGCACAGAGAGGGTACCAGCCCACCCGATGGAAAGGGGAGGCTGTCTCAGAGCTGGCCGTGCTGACTCGGCCGCTGGTGCATTTAATCACCCTGCCGCCCTGCTGCGCTGCCCGAAGGGCCCAAGAATTTCCCCCACGCGGATGTCTTCTACCTTAGAAACAGGGGGCTTTGCAAACAAGGTGCCCTTTCATTCTAAACCCCCGCCTCGATTGCTCTTTGCTGCTGGCTAAGTACGGCAGGAGAAAACACACATTTAATCTCCATTAAGGCCTTCAGACTTTTTGGAGAGGAAGTCTAGTCTGACTTGGAAAAGGAGCCTGAAGTACTGACATTTTTTTAAAGAAAGGCAGTTTTATTGCCTCCAATAGCATATGGCAATGCAAATGCGTGACTAACAGAGCATTTCCAAGAATTCCTCTTGGCCTTTTAAAATAAATAAATATGTCTCATTTGCATAAAACAACCGTATTCAAGAGCAGGGCCTGATTACTTGAGCTCTGGTTAAAAATACATTCCGATGTTGCGGCTGATTTTTTAGAGGCTTGCTATGGATTAATAACCCACGTTTTGAAACATGAAGCCTTTAAGACCATCCCATTAAAAGGTTGCTTTCCATTTGCTTCTAGATTCAGGTTTCAGTGTCTCCGGAGAGCTCTCCGGCAAACCCCACAAACATGTAACTGTTATGTGAAGGCAAAATATGACGCCTTCTGGGCAGGGCTAGGATTCGACTGTAAATAAAAATAGCTCAGACATCTTGGTGCACTGCCTCAGCAAGGGTTCTGACACTTACTGGGGGCTTGTGGAAGGTACAGATTTTTCCAGAGATCCTACTACATGGTGTGTCAGGAGGGAGTCTGGGAATCTGCAACATAGCTAATCTCGAATTGTATTTTGTTCTTTTTTTCTTTTTTAAACCCATTTTTCCCCCCGCCTTTGCGATTCTAATGCACCACCCTCGGAGAAGCACTGCCAGGCTGTGGGAGGAAATGCGGACCTGGGCGGTTCTCAGACACTCCTGTGGTTCCAACCTGCTCATTAGACGCACTTGCAGCTCTCTTCAAAACTCCAACTCCGCGGGCTCCACGCAAGACCAATTAAGGCAAAAATTTTAGGACTGGATATTGACATGAACAAACAAACAAACAAAACAAAACAAACACTCCCTGGGTGATTCTAACATGAGAAAAGTGGAGGACAGGATATGCTTGGTGGGTGGAGGGGTGTGTATCTTTTCCAGATTGGAATAAACTCCTGTAATGAAAGACCCTAACTTAGGAAACAGGGGCTGCCCAGGTAGAAAGCCTCCGCGGGTCCTTCCTGTGCCTCCATTCACCCTCCCCCCTCCCTGTGGTGCAGGGCCCGGCCCAGGGCCGCCCCCGAGCCTGCCTCAGGTGCCGTGGGCAGGGCCTGCTGCCCTGTGGCTAGGCCCTGCCCGCACTTGGCCCTCAGGCCTGGGCTGCTCTCAGGCTGCTCAAGTCTGGCAGCCACACAAACCCCGGCAGCCGCTGGTTTCTGAATATATCCCTTCAGCTTCAGCCCAGGGGCTCTGGCTTTTCTGTTTGTTTTCCTTTTTCTTTCTTATTTAAGAAGCCCGAGAGAACTTAAAAGCAGACCCTTGAAAGCTAAGCATTTCTAATCACATAAGGTGTCTCCGCAGGGCCCGGGCTGAAGAGGGCCTGTTTGGGGCTTTCATCTTTCTGTGTATCCCCTTCCTTCTTCAAACAATCCTTCCGGGCTCTTATCCACCGCGCTTCCTAGCTGGATGCCCACCCCCATCAAGCCCGTGTTGGGGGCCCGGAGGGAGAGGGAGCAGAGGGGGCTGGCCTGGGGCCTGCGGGGGAAGGGAGGAAGCGGTGGCCCCATGCTGGGCCCGAGGAGACGGTGTGAGAAAGCCCCTCTCCATCTGCAGCCCTGCCCGGTGGGAGTCAATTAATTCTGAATAACCTAAACCGACAGAGGTATTTGCATTCACAACCTGACTGATGACCGTATAAAATTGATTTATGAATTAAAGTGCTTCCCCTCCCTTTATCCTGATTCAGGCTGTAATTGATTATACGTGCTGCAGCGAAATTAAATAAAAGAAAATTAAAAAGAAAAGAGAGGCCCTTGCTTGGCGGTCCAGCATTCTCAGGGCTCCCCAGGATTAGCCTTTCTATTCATCACTTATCATTTTTTATTTAAAAAGTTACTTCCCCCTTTGTCTTCATCCCCCCGCCTGCCACCCCCCCCCCCCCCTGCTATCGCCAGTATTCTCCTCTCCGACCTCCCCCCACTTGCTGATCCTTTGGGATGTAAGGGGCCAGTTAGCCTTGTGTTCCCTGGACAGGGTGGAAGAGAAGCAAAGAGGGGCTTCTAGGTGGCACTGACTGTACCCACAAACATTGGAAGAGCTAAGGTGTCTTTTCTCATTGCCCCCCACTACACATGCACACAATCAAAAGTTCCTCAAAGTAAGTTCTCTTATAAATATGTTCTCAGTAAGGAAAACATTAATGACAAACTTTAAAAAAAAATCCTCACCCAAGGATATTGATTTTAGAGAGGAATGGAGAGAGAGAGAGAGAGAGAGAGAGAGAGAGAGAGAGAGAGAGAGAAACATCAATTAGTTGGCTTCTTTACACACTGACTGGGGATCGAACCCACAACCTAGGTATGTGCCCTGACCAGGAATGAAACCTGCAACCTTTTTGGTGTATAGGACAACACTCCAACCAGCTGAGCCACCTGGCCAGGGCAATGATAAACTTTTTAATGGCTCATTCCTCTCAGCAGAAACTCACCAAAGAATAAAGTCTTTAGAAAAGGGAATAAATCTCTCATTGTGAAATTCCAAGCTCTTACATAGGGGACAATTGTTTTCTTAGGGGAAGGAGGGTCTTAAATAGGGGAGTAGGGGAGCTGAATTCAAATAATTTACACAGCATGAGAACAGACTTTGGAAACAGTTAAATCAAGACTCTGACAATTATTAGTTAAGTGTCCTTGTGCAAGTCACTTAACCTTTCTTGCTTTCCTTGATTTCTATCCTATATAATAAAAGGCTAATATGCAAATTGACCGAACGGCGGAATGACCGGTCGCTATGACGTGCACTGACCACTGGGGGACAGACGCCCAATGCAGGAGCTGCCCCCTCGTGGTCAGTGTGTTCCCACAGGGGGAGCGCCCTCAGCCAGAAGCCGGGCTCACAGGCTGGCGAGCACAGCGGCAATGGCAGGAGCCTCTCCTAACTCCATGGCAGTGCTAAGGATGTCCGACTGACAGCTTAGGCCCGCTCCATCAGTCAGATATCCCCTGAGGGTTCCCAGACTGCAAGAGGGTGCAGGCCGGGCTGAGGAGCCCCCCTCCACCCCCCCCCCCAGTGCATGAATTTTGTGCACTGGGCCTCTAGTTTTAGAAATAACTGCCTAGACTGAGCAATGTATGCCAATCCCCTTGAAGTATGGCAGATACTGTGCAAACTCTCATGCCTACTTCCTTGCTTATGCTGCTTATGAGACAAGGCAGCACTGACTCAAGAGTTTTCTGATAATAAGATAATCCATAGCTTTCTCCCAACGCAAACCCAGTGTTACTATTTGAACGACAAACAGAGAACTGGTTTTCATCGCCAACTAGATCTTGAGAGCAGGCTACCTTATTTACCTCTGTTTCCTCGAGATCCTGGCTCATACAACACATCGTAATTAAACCATCGCACTCAATTCACCCTCACTGCTTCTTCACCTTCCCCCTTCCCCACAGGACTGCCAAGACTCCATCCCACTTCCTGCTACTTCTTTTCCTGCCTCAATTGCTGTCTCAAAAAACCCACCTCCCACTGTCCTGCTTTTATTGTTCTGAGGGGTACAGTAGCGACTCCTCTCTAACACGTTAATGTGCAGTTTTAGGGGTAATCCCGTATTAAGTGCTGTTGGCCGCGTCTCACAGACAATTAAACAAAGTGGGGAGAGGTGGCTTGGGCCCACCAGGAAGGAGCCACTCTGAGGACACCCAGGATGATGCCCGCATTCCCCAACGGAGGAGCTCTCCCAGGCGTGCAGTCTGAACTCCCAAAGAATCACCACAAAACACATAAACACCTCCCCTTCCCACCCTCCGAAAGCTGAGCCCTCTTCAGGGAATTTCAAGAGGTAAGTTATGTGATGAAGAAATTTCTAATACACAACCTGGAAAGGAAGCTTTTAAGGAGTTTGGAACCTTCCTTCCCACCACCTCATGAGCCAAAGGGCCGCCACCTTGCGGTGGGACCGGGTGTCAGAGCTTCTGAGTGTACTGATCCCAGCAATCCCTTTGGAAACGCAGTGAGGAGGGGGAAATGCTTGCACTGTTTTAGCCCTTTACTGCCTGGGAGGATGGGTGACCAGCAAGCCTGAGAGCAGGTGGTGGGAGGGTCGGCTGGTGAGTACAGAAGCACCAAGGTGTAGGGGAGAGGAAGTGGCTGAGGGGAGCCTGCGGTGACAGACCACCTCGGCAACTCTGCTGGCAGAAGCCCCACGTCCACAGGGGAACCCCCCCGCCCCAGATACACTTTAAATGTTTATGGACGTCAAGACGGTGATAGTCAATTAACATAGAGAAGGAACTAATGGGAGAAATCTAAAGTGGATAGTGCTAATTCCTAAGAACCTCTTTTTTTTTTTTACTGAAATAAAGAACTCAATGGCTGTTTCCTTGAGGTTGAAGCAGAATTTAAAAACACAGGTGGAGCAGTGGTAAGAGAGGGGTGTTAAGATTGGTATCTAGCTAGCTGGGGATTGGCTTTGGAAGATGAAAGCGGTCTGTCTGTGGCATGTGGCGGGAAATGGCATCTCCAAGTGACTTCTAGGAGAGCGGTCCAAGTTCCAAGGCTGGAGGATGGAGCCCCTAGCTGAGACTGCGTCTCCTTCACCATGGAGATAACTTAGAGCCCATCTTGCCCTGGCCTAGGATCAGCTGTCAAGCAATTTGGAGACAACTGGGAGCTTAACCTCTGCCAGGTTAAGCTTGGAGGAAGACCAAAAACAGTGGTGAGGCATCAGTCACCAGAGCCTTGAAGCCAGCTAGTCAACAAGCCAGACCAGATAGGGAAGTGTGGGGACAGAGAATTCTAGGCTTGCTTCGGCTGCTCTGCTTCACAATGAGAAAAACCTGCACACCAATGTTCATAGCGGCTTTATTCAAACCGGCTAAAACTTGGAAGCAAACAAGATGTCCGTCAGTAGGTGAATGGATAAACTGTGGTGCATCCAGACCATAGAAAATTATTCAGTGATAAAAAGAAATGAGCTATCAAGACACAAAAAGACATGGATGAACTGTAAATGAAGTGAAAGAAGGCACTGTGAAGACACTACATTCTGCACAATTCCAGCTACATGACATTCAGGAAAAGGCAAAGCTATCGATAGAGTGAAAATAACAGTGATCGCCCCGTGTGGAGGGGAGGAGGGATGGAAGAAGGGATGAATAGATGGAGCACAGGGATTTTCCAGAAGAGTGAAACTATTCTGTTTGAGACTGTCATTGTGGATGACTTTCATTATTCATTTGTCAAAACCCACAGGATATATAACTGAAAGAGTGGACCCTGATATACGTTACGGACTTTCGTTAATAAGTATGTATAGATATTGGCTCATTGTTTGTAAGAAATGCACACACCAATACAAAATGTTAACGATAGGAAAAACTGTGGGGGAAGGAGGAGAGGAAGTTGGGGAGGTTATGGGAACTCTGTGCTTTCCATTCATGTTTTGTCATTTTTTACTTTTAGCTGCTTGTTATAAAGAACCCACATAAATGCCTATTGATTTTATCAATCTTAATGGCAGGCAGAAATGACTTCTGAAGATTAAAGTAGCTTGCTAATAAACAGAAAAAGATGCAGCCTGAAATAGTAATACTGTGGGGCCCGAGTGGTTCATTGCAAAGGGGCCAGGGCAAGCTCAGGACTGTCCCCTGGGAGGGACTCTACTCTCACTAGCAGAATCTGACCCTCCTTACACAGTGACTTCCTCAGAGCTTTCAAAGACAAAGAGAATGAAAGGTCAAAACTCATGCTGGTGGTAAGGAGGGGACTCTGCAGAGCATGGGTGGAGAGTTGTTGAAACCACAAAAATGAGATCCTGGAGTCTGTTTCGTCATAATAGCCCAATCAAACATTACTGGCCAGTCCCTCAACCGCATCAATGCTTTCCTTTGAACAGTTTCACTTCTGTTGCATGGGTTTGCGTTCAGTTCCCAGAGCAGATGTTTCTCCTGGATTCTTCTCTACAGAAATTACAGAGACTGCATCTTCTCTGGTTGAGAGAAAACCCAGTCTTACTGCTGGTCTGTAACTTCGGCATCTTCCAAAATCCTAGGCAATCCTCCTCTATGGTCCCACCTCTATACAGGGGCTCCCACTAGACTCCAGCTCTCTTCCCTGCTGCCATCTGGGTGCCTGTCCTCACCTAAGATTGTCTTTCTACATCCAGAATCCGGTTTAGTCCAGACCAGCTTTTCTTCTATTCTTGCTGTGACACTTTGTCTACTTGGCCCAGTATCCCAGTCATTTTAGTGCTCTTGTATGCAGCCACCATAATTCAGAAAAATATGCCATTTATATATTATAACACTCTCCCTAATTTTGCTCAACAAATGTGTCTGATCTACAAAATAAGACTGCAGGATTTGCAAAGAAAAAGAATAACTCTTTGCCTTGGAACCTTGTTCTGAAGCTAAGATGTGTGTCAGTTACAAGAAGAGAAGAGTTCCAAGCCAAGATAATAAACAAGGGCTTGGCGGTGAGGTACTGTCTATATATGTAGGTGCCAAGAGAATTCAAAGAAAGTAATAGATATCTGTGGGAAAGGCTTGTCAGTGAAAACTTTTGGGAAAAACTAATGTGTCAGATCTAACTGAAAGATTGTTTGGTCTAATGTATGCACTTTCCTTGATTTAGCAAGGTGATGAAAAACAATCATGGCTTGAATCTTCAGGAAAAGATAGGATCAAATAGGAAAACCAACCCAGAGAAAAACAACACAAGGAAAAATTAAAGAAAGTAATAGCAAAAAAAAAAAAAACAAAAAAAAACAAAAAACATCAACCATCTATTTTTTTAACTGAGTTATTCAGTGTACTTTCTCCACTTTATCTGATCATGAAACTTAAACCAGGTGATTTCAGAACATATTCCTATGTTATCCTTTCTTTTCCTTTGATCTTGCCTTCAGATCTGGTGCTGTTGGAATAGAAAATTAATAGGATAAAAAGGTAAAAACAGGATGACCTGAAGGGAAACTGCCAAACAAATATGAGAGTCTCAAAATGAAAAAACTGTAAATAGTGTTGAGTTCAGGGCAGACTTGAAGAAGTTAGGGGGAGGAAGAGAGAAGAAGGACCATACAAGGTTAAAAGATAAGTCACTTTCAGCTATGCAAATGCACAGACCATCACTGAACCGGATGCTTGGCCAATGATCTCTGAGAAACAACCATGTACTCAGAACACTGTTCATGTCATTAATAGTCTCTCTTTGGAAAGGAGGACAATACTTCATAGAATATTGTGATGATTGGGTAATTGATGCATAGGAAACATTTGGAATACTGCCTGGTATATGGTCAGTAATTATTCATATGTGACAAATACACACAAAAAGTAAAAAAAAGCAAACAAAGACCCAGTCACTCTTAAGAGTCTGTTATTATATATTTTTAAGTAACCACATATTTGTTCTTTCCAAAATAAATGATATCTAGGATGGAAATGAGACAGGTTAAATGAGTGTTAGTCTGGGTTTAATAGTAAATCCATGTTTCTGTTCATATGAGGAAATAAACCTTACTATTACATTAAAATGATCTTTGCATAATATTAAGACATCCAAAGCAGGCAAATGTTCAGCCTATTTAAAAATACTATGGTTTTCTCTGATTAAAGAATAGGTTAACGGGATAAACCAACATCACTAAAAATAGGGGTTTGTTCCATTACAAGGACCATCTTCCAACCTTGGAATCAATGTTCCAAACCTTCTGGAAGAGTTGGCTGACCAGTTCCTTGAGTTCTCTGGTGGCCCCCACTCATCCTTGAGCCACACCAAGGCCTCTCTGCTCAGTTTGGATGGATGTCTGCAACAGATAATGGGCCCTGCTGGTCTAGCCACATGCTGGTAGACACAGGGAGAAACAAGGCTTCCCCCATGCGCTCCTCCAAGGCTGTGCATTCGGTGGAGGAAAGAGCAGCAGTTGGAGAACTCTGCCATCCTGACCATTTGGAGAGGAGAAACGTGCCTGGGATTGACTCTCTAAAGTAGTGATGGGCAACCTTTTGAGCTTGGTGTGTCAAACTTCGCCAAAAAACTGAGCATAACTCGGGTAGTGTGTCACTTTGAGGAAAAAACTAACTCCAAGACTCTAGTCGCAAATGTTTCATCCTCAGGAGCAGCAAATGTTTCATCCTCGGCATGCGGCCGCGTGTCATCAGAAATGGCTACGCGTGTCAGTGCTGACACGCGTGTCATAGGTTCGCCATCACTGCAAGTCTGCTCATTTAGTTCTGTGAAACTGAAAAGTAGGGACACACATCCATCTCTTAGCAGCCTGAATGACGTCTCTTCTTATCCCTGCCAGCTCTCAACATTCAGGTAGACTGTGTTTCTGAGGATAGCCCCTAGTCCTCAGTTCCCCGTGGTCACCTTAGAGAGGGAGGTCCTTACCATATTTAACTCAGAATCTTCTTATAAAAAGGCACATTTCACTTCTCCAAAATGTTTTTTTCTCAAAGTCCAGGAACTTTGCTTATCTGATTTCCTAAGGTATTTCCCCCAGAGTCTGGAGGCAAATCCTCTGTAAAATGGAACTGGACAACAGAGCAACAAACGGGAAAGTAGGGTCCGCTTACTGCAGGGAGAAAACGCGTCTCTGCAGAAGGTCACGAGGATTTGAGGTGAAATGCGATGTTTTGGCAAAAGCAGTCTGCTAAGAAAAATGTGCTAAAAACAGATTCCTACGATCAAAAGGCCAAAATTAATTTTGAAAGCTGTTTTGTGTGTGGAAAGCTGAATGCTTATGCAAATAATATATTTGAAATGAAGAACAAATGCAGAAAGGCAAGGCCAATAATACAAGACAAGAAAAGTAAAAGTCAAAATCATAAGTTTGTAGGTATGTGATAAGCGATTCTGGTTTTAAAAAACAACTGGGAATTTTTTAAAGTCATTTCAACAGTTACAACTTCATGTGATAGTCACAGAGAGCTAACTGCTTTATTTTTATTTTGAATTTCTTTACTATTAAAGATTGCATTCTAGAAAGGTAAGAATGTTTAGAATATAAAGATCCTTGGAAGATCATTTACCAGGGGTCTGTGGTGAATCATTGTTGAAGGTGTGATAATGGTGAATCTTTTCCAATTTTCTATTTGGCTTAAACAGTTTTAGCACATAAACATCATCATTAACAGAAGGGGGAAAAATAAATGTCCCCTATTAAAAGAACGTGAGACTGCTCAATAAGTAAGATTTTTGTCATAAAATTTAAAATTTGATTTCAACTCTGAGGATGACGTTATTAAAAAGTTGGCCACTTTTGATTCTGAAGTGGGTCTTTGTAGCTGTTTTTTGAACTCCCGGAATAAAGAGGGTTGATTTGTGAAGGACTCTCTGGAGCCTGCGGTCATATATTACAATATGTTGTAAATCCAGAGAGTACAATATAGATTTCACAGGGGGCCCTGGGGTTAATTGAAATTCCATCTGCTTCTTCTCTGCAGCAAACTTAGTATCCTAGGATATTAGCTCAGGATAAGATATGAGATTTACAATATTTTTTTTTAGGCTAAAGTAGAAGTTTGCCTAAATCTGCTCCTTCCTACTTTCTACCTCCTACCTTCAGTTTGAAAAAAGTTTACAAGACGGCCTTTATTTTCCCCAAGAGCCCCCCTTCTTTCCAGTGCATGCCGGGCAATGCCACGTATTCTTAGGCTCCCAATGGCCCCCATTACTGTCAATTAGTTACGGAATGCTACAGGGATTCATGCCTGACAGCTCGGTAAAGGCAGGAGAAATGGGCTCAGTAGGGAGTGAGGGGCCTGATTCTTTTTTGTGCACAAGAAATACCTTTCTCAGCAAGGCTTTTAATGGCCGTCCCCTCTTTCTTTCCCTCTGCCCAAGCGCTATGCCCCCATGATCCCAAAACACATCATATACACATGTTCACACACTGAGGTGTTTGTGTGAATATTGCACAGGACTGTGAGAACTCTCAGAGCTGGGGGCTCTGACATGTCCTTAGAACCTCTGAAAATTACAGAGCTTTTACATTCCAATGTATATCTTTGCTATAATCCGAGTCCTAACTCCTTCTCTTCAGAAGGTTTCTTGTTCCCAGGTGCCTCGTTGTCTCTCTGTTTTCCTTCTGCAGCTCTCCCTCCAAAGATCAAATGCACCCTCTTGGGCCACCGACCTGGGAGGAGCCCGCTGCACTGTACAGGCGGTGGCCGAGGCAGTGGATTGTGGTTCCCATCCCGGACCACTCCTGTGTCCTCCTGACTTCTTTCTTGCCTTGCTCTTCTCTACTTTCCCACAGCGCTCCCTCTTCCTTCTTCTATCCCTGCCTAGATCATTCCACTTACTCTGGAGACTTGAGGCCAGGGATTTTGTTTTACTAATTTTTGTTCTTTCTCTCCCCTTCCTTCCTACCCCAAATATTTCTCATAACAGGACAAAGAGGCTTTGTTTGGTTCACCAACATGTCGGCACTTCATAGACCAACAGCTGGCACAAGTAGGAGCTCACTAATACTTTCTGAGAATGGATGCACGAGTAAAGAAACATTTAAGGTCACTGGTGGTTTTTAGGGGTAAGGAGAACTCCGCATCACACCAAAATGGTTTGCCTGTTCCTGGTCGGCTGTCTTTGCTCTTTTATATGAGTACCAGTCTTTTTTCTTTTTCTTTTACCATTCAAAATGAAGATATACTGAGGAAAAACCTAATAGAAAAACAGCAGATGCCCATAGCTATACCAAACACAATGCTTAAAGTGATTACATTTCTCCTGACAGGGTTTGAGAAAGATGACACAGTCAAGACAAAAGAAGATGGTACTCAAGAGGGAAACAGCCTCTGGAGCAATTCATGCCTGGGTCACACAGTTCCCTGCAGCCTGGATCACAGAGTTCCTGTCCCTCCCTCCCCTGCAGCCTGGGTCACAGAGTTCCCTGGAGCCTGGGTTACAGAGCTCTGGTCCTGGAGCCTGGCCTTGGGACATATTGAGAGGAGTCACAATGGAAGTAGCAGGAAGACACTCCAGCCTGTCAAATCCAGAAATCTGTAGACAGGCCGAGAGAGAAGGTCCAGGAAGAGGGCAATGTGACCGTAACAAGTGAGGGCTACAGGATGGATGTAAACCTCGGAGCAATTTCCCAGTAAGTCTTCAGGCATCTCTTTCAGAGATCTTACATTCAGGCATTATTGGGCAGACACTGCCCAGAGCAGGGCTCTGGACTACAAAGGCAGGTACCTTATATTGTCAACCCATCACCACTCACCTATTGCTTTAAGATTGCTGCAGATTCAACAAGCTTCACATTCAAGCCACTTGAGGTGAATTTGCATTGATGTCTGCTCACCAAATCTGCTTTACTTCAGTGCTTTTCAGACTTTAATGTGAGAGTGAATTAACTGGCAAGATCATGAAAATGAGACGGAAATGACTGAGAGGAGTGTCCTGAGATTTTGCATTTCTAACAAGCTGCCAGGTGATGCCCTGTTGCTGGTCCACTGACACGGAGACACAAGGTAATAGTTCACCAACAAGAAATGGAGAGCTTTGTAAAGATGGATTGACGCTAACCTGAACTAAAGAAGCAAAGTCTCAGGAATAAAGATTTTGATTTCTCAGACAAGGAAAAAAGACGTATTTGTATCTATGATTCTTCTATCTTTCCCTTTTGGCAAATGAGTGTAGAAGGTGATCAGAAATAATGAATTAACTCATGATTGAGATATACTAAAGCTGTCTGTCCAGTGTAAACTTCAACTAGCACTTGAATCAGAATTTTTGTGTGTGTGTGTGCTTTTAACAGTGGAGTTACTTCATCATGAAGAAAGAAATTAGCCTGGGTATTCAGGCCATTGTATGATAAATGGGGTTACTTGGAATACAACTAGCTGCCTACCTTGCTTCTTTCCTACCTGCTAAAGAAAAGGCAAAATAAAGGAGGAGGTAAGGTATATATAGTTCCATTGGAAGCCAATAAATAAGGTTTTGTTTGGAAGGAATTACAACAAAATATCCACACTTGAACATAGGTAATCTTACTCAAGGTGTCTGCTCTCATAAACCACAGGCTTGGGACTCAATTTGAACTTATATTTATAAATGCATAGAAAAGTCCAAATCTAAAAATTAAGCAATAACATACATAAAAATTAAGCAATAATTTAAAATATATACTGTAATTTTACATATGAGATTTACAATATTTTATATTTAGGCTAAAGTAGAAGTTTGCCACATGTTTATGGAAGTTAAAGGGAGTTTATGAAAAGAAGAGATTAATTTAGCTTGAGATGGTTGAGGAATGGTTTTCTAAAAGGTAGGACTTACATTGGAATTTGAAGAAAGGTTAGAAGAGGTGAGAGCAAGAAGGATGAGTGCATCAGAAAAGACAAATCAATTGTGTGTTGATCCAAGAGAACAAAGTGTTTGGGATCTTATGAGCAGAAGAGTTTGCTGGAGTGATTTATTTCTTTAAGAAAAATATGGTAGAGGGAGAAACAGAGAGGACAACAAAATTGGAATCGAATTAAGAAAGGTCTTGAATGTTAGACTTCATTCTGTAAATTAGTAATCATAATAATTTATAATAATGGGAAACCATTAAATGTTTTTAATAGAAGAGTACATTTAACAAAAGTATTTGAATAGATTATTTTCAATAATCCCCATGTAAGAAATAAAAGCCAGAATTAGGATGGTGGCCAAGGAACTGAATATATGGAATAGAGGGTTGATCTAAAGGAACCAGAGACTTTAATGACTGATGGGGCATTATAGTTAACTAGAGGCCTGGTGCGGTGGGGTCCCTCGGCGTAGCCTGCGGGGATCGGGCAGAAACCGGCAGTCTGATGCTGCCTGCCGCTCCTGCTTATTCCGACCCCATTGTGCCTGCCACTGCTGCTGCCCAGTAGGCTCGCTGCCACTCTGCTGTAGCCTCCTGGCTGCGAGGGCCAGCCGTGAGCCCTGCGTTTGGTGTCTGGCACTCATCGGTCAGCTGAGCGGCACTCTAGCTGTGGGAGCACACTGACCACCAGGGGGCAGCTCCTGCATTGATCTGCTGCCCCCTGGTGGTCAGTGTGCATTATAGCAACAGGTCAACCGGTCATTCAGTTGTTTGGTCCTTTGGTCACTTAGGCTTTTATATATATAGATGATGGGCAGTGATCTTGAGGTTTGAAGTTAGTAGAATAGGAAATAAACAGTTTGGGGCAGGGGAATAAATTCAATTTGACATATTTTCAGTTTTAAGTAACAGTAGGACAAGTGGAAAAATCCAATAAACAATTGGAAGTGGGACAGTATGACCCTGCTGAGAGATGGTCATAGCTGAAGCCTTGAGGGTGAAGACATCTCCAAGGAAGAACATGCAGAGACTGAATCCTGAGAAATGCTCATATGTGCACTCTGGATGGAGAAATAGCAATAGGAGAAGAGACAGTGGCACATAGTACCAAAGAAGTGAGAGGAAAAGGGAGTGTCAGGACAGAGGCAGTGGTCAGGGCAAGAAACACTGCAGAGAAACTAAGAGATTAGATTAAGAGAAGGCTCCAAGGCCATGGTGCCTTTCCCAGAGGGACAATACAGAGGGGAAGGGTAGAAAGGGGTTGAGAAGAGACTAAGGAGTGAGCAAGTCATAGCAAAGTTAGAATTTATGGTGGACTTCCCCTTAGATAAAATAAAAATGAGATGAAAACTGGAGGGAAAAGTACGAACAAGTGTGTTTGTTGTTTTTTGATTTACTAAAGCAATGGCATAGATTTCTTTGTTTATTGGTTAAGGGGAAGAGGAAAGGGAGAGAGAAAAATTGATGGTATCTAAAAATTGCAGAAGGATAGAAATTTTAGGTAGTAAAATCTCAAAGAATATAGGCCCTCTGATAAAGGGATGAGTCTTTTAAATGGCAAATGAAACCTCCAAACAACCTTGCCTCCACATAGCTGGAGGAAGAGGGAGGCAGAGATGGAGGGAGTATCAGGCTCCTGCAGGTCCTATAACCTCAATAAACCAGCATCTGAGATTGTTTTCAAACTCTGGGTCAGGAGGTAAAGTGAAAGAATGGAGAATGTTTGAACTGACCAATTGTGTTAGGAAATTGACCAAGGTGAATCAAAGCATTGCTAAACAACAGCTGCGATGAGCATGATTTACCAAGTAAGCACAAACACACACTTCAAGGCCAGACAGTGGGCATGACTTGGGAAATTGGAAGCAACACAACAGAATGGGGGAAACGAAGCACCAGAATGCAAGGTGTTGAAGGCAGCGCAGAAGCGGCTGGCCATCAAATCCACGTGGGGTTGATACACCTCAATTGGCATGATCCAGAAACTGTAGCAAGAGGAAGGTGATTAAGAATGAACAAGAACAACCAAGAAACTAGTTAAAAGCCGCTGGTTGGGAATCACGCAAAGGAAAGGACCTTACAGAGCACCATACCCTCAGCACTGGGCATGGGTGTATTGAGGACACAGTAGGCAGTGCTGCCCTCGAGGAGCTACAGAGCACTTAGAGAGGAGACAAGCACATGAACCCGGGGAGCACATCCACACAGTGCCGTAGAGCTAGGCCTTTGAAAACCGCGAAGAAGAGTTGGTGGGAGCAGAGCCAGCTGAGAAAGAAGCATCTAGGGTGGCAAAATGAGAGTCATTCCCTCGCCTACTTTCATCACATCCTCCAAATATTCACAGCCAAGCCTTTAAGAAAGCTATACTCCTCTTCCTTCTATGCCCAGTGTAGGGTACTTTGCTTAGCAGAGTATGCTTTATTAAAAGGAAGAAATGAGACTTGAGAGGTGAAGAGAAGTCTGAAGAACTTTTTTAAAAAATTACTTACTTATTTATTTCCCCCCAGTGTTATTGAGATACAATTGACATGAGTCAACATAAGAAATACCCAAACCTATAGAAAATTTTTATAAGCTTATTTGAGCCAAGTTGGCCACAATTGCTGGGAAGCAAAATCTCAACAGATGGAGAAAATGCTCCGGAAAATCGCAGTTTTGCCACTTGTTTTATACATCAGAATCAAAGAGGAAGAAGTAAGGGGGTTAAATGACATCCATTGGTGGTAGATTAGGAAGGCAGGAGAAAGCAAAGCAGGGAAACCTCTGGGGTTGGATAAAAAGTAAAGCAGACACATACTTCTTTTACATTGGTGGGTGCAAGACAGTTAACACTGAACATTTACAGCACATAGAGATGGTATGTGGGAGAACAAGATAACATTGAGTCATTCTGTGGTCTCTGCTCTGGTGGGAGATTGTACCCTGAGGGGTCTGGAAAATAGGGGATTACTCTGAAATTCCAAAGATATGTTATCTTAGATGCAAAAAGTCAATAGACAAGCTCAGTTAAAGATTGACCTTTGTCAAGGAAAATACTGGCCTAGGATATGACTACCAGCCATGACTCGCTCTTAGTCAGGAAGTTTTCATTTCAAACCATCCTATGTGGTTACTTTTTGTCTCTGAGTTTGTAAACCTGCCACGCAGGCCTCTCCTGAGCTCGTCAGGTTTAGTATGTGGCCCCTTTTTCACCCACACATGTAACACTGTATTAGTTCAAGGTGCACAACATAATGATTTGATATGTGTATATGTTGCAAAATGATTAACACAATAAGATTAGTTAACATCCATCACCTCACATAGTTGTAATTTTTTCCTTGTAATGAGAACTTTTAAGATCTACTCTCTTAGCAACTTTAAAATATACCCTACAGCACTGTTGACCATAGTCACCATGGAATGGTCGATGAGGAGGCAGCAGCCGGGAGCACATGAACCCTGGGAGCACATCCACACAGTGCGGTAGAGATAGGCCTTTGAAAACCACGAAGAAGAGTTGGTGGGAGCAGAGCCAGCTGAGAAGAAACAGCTTAGCCCAGTGATGGCGAACCTATGACACGCGGGTCAGCACTGACACGCGTAGCCATTTCTGATGACACGCGGCCGCATGCTGAGGATGAAACATTTGCTGCTCCTGAGGATGAAACATTTGCGACTAGAGTCTTGTAGTTAGTTTTTTTCTCAAAGTGACACACTACCCGAGTTATGCTCAGTTTTTTTTTTGCAAAGTTTGACACACCAAGCTCAAAAGGTTGCCCATCACTGGCTTAGCCATTGACTGCATGAGCAGACTTGAGGAGCATTCCTAGGGGCTGCATCTCCAGGGCCCCCTCACTCCTAACCACATTCCTGGGGTCTCCCCGACTTCAGAGAATGCTTTTCAGGTCATTCAAGACTGAGGAGAAATTCTGGCTCTGGTACTTGCCAACTGTGTGACCTTGGGCAAGTTGCTTAGGACAACTCATTTCCCTCTCCAATGGGGTAATAATTCTTGTAAGAAAAATGCATGGCACTAAGCAATGGCTTGATGTTATAGTCATTTTCAATTACTGTCTCATTTCTTGGTAATGAAAATGATAATTTCCTCCTTCCCATTTCTTTCATTCAGCCATACTGAATAGCGGAGAGCCTTCCCCTGGTCAGATGGATTTGGCTCAAGTCATCATTTGCCTGGCACTGGACTGTTATTGTCTAACTAGAGGCCCAGCGCACAAAATCATGCAGGTAGGGAGGGTCCCTAGGGCCTAGCCTCCAGCGATCAGGGCCATCTTCTGCCCGTTCGCCAGTCCCCAGGCTGAACACAGCCTCCGCCGCCAGGCTGTCAGGCCGTTGGGATCACCAGCTCATCCCCGGCTGCTTGGGGGCTCAGGCCTGTGGGAAAGCAGACGCTGGTGACTTCACCTCCATGCATGTGCGCCGGGCCGACCGCTGATGGAATGCACTCCCCTCTCGGGCTGTTCACGCGGGCACCGCTGCTAATGCTGCCACTGCTGCTGAGGCTTGAGGCGCTGACGGAAGCTGCAGGGTGTACTCGTGACCTACCCGCCATGGCGTGAGCAACCCTGAGCAGGCAGCGTGTTCCATCAGCGGCCGGCCCTGCGCACACGCAGCGCGTTCCATCAGCGGTCAGCCCTGCGCACACTCCGTTATACTTTTCTACCCAGTTACTTCGCTAGTGCCTGCTTTCCTACAGGGCTGAGCCCCCCAACAGCCGGGGATGAGCTGGTGATCCCAGTGGCCTGACAGCCAGCCTGGTCCTCCTGCCACCCACCCTGATTCCCCTGTTCACCATTGCTGATCCATCGGAGCCTGTGGGCCAGGGGGCAGGGACCAAGAGGTCAGCCATTCAGCCCGCTCTCCAGTCCCCAGACCTGCCCCACCCCTCTCACAGGCAGAGAGGGGAGGAACCGAGAGGTGCTCAATGCATCTCATGGTGACCGGTCGTTTGGTCATCACAGACACTGGCTTTTTATATATATATAGACTAGAGGCCCAGTGCATAAAATTTGTGTCCAGGGGGGGGGGGTGTCCCTCAGCCCAGCCTGGACCCTCTCCAATCTGGGACCCCTCAAGGGATCGGGCCTAAATGGGCAGTTGGACATCCCTATCACAATCCAGCTGGTGATCCCAACGGCCTGACAGCCTGGCGGCGGAGGCTGTGTTCAGCCTGGGGACTGGTGAACGGGCAGAAGATGGCCCTGATCGCCGGAGGCTAGGCCCTAGGGACCCTCCCTACCTGCATGATTTTGTGTGCTGGGCCTCTAGTTAGACAATAACAGTCCAGTGCCAGGCAAATGATGACTTGAGCCAAATCCATGCTGGCTCCCAACCTCTCGCCTGCCTGCCTGCCTGATTGCCCTTAACCGCTTCTGCCTGCCAGCCTGATCACCCTCTAACCACTCCCCTGCCATCCTGATTGATGCCTAACTGCTCCCCTGCTGGCCCAATTGCCCCTAACTGCCCTCCCCTGCTGGCCTGGTCACCCCCAACTGCCCTCCCCTGCTGGCCTGATTGCCCACAACTGCCCTCTCTGCCGGCCATCTTGTGGTGGTCATCTTGTGTCCACCTGGGGATGGCCATCTTGTGTGTTGGAATGATGGTCAATTTGCATATTACCTCTTTATGATATAAGATGCCTCCTTTGTCCAACACACACACACACACACACACACACACACACACACACACACACAACTGTAAGCCCCATTAAGCACTACTGAATCTGAATCTTGGAGAGATGAGGACTGGAATCTATATTTTTAAAAGCTTCCACCCCTCATTAAGAACGTTGTACCTATTCAGACTCACGTCTCCTATGAGAATACATAACAATATTGTTTGAAAATAGATAAATTATTTTCTATCAGGCTATCTTCAGAGAATGCAGCTACCTCAGTGACAGAATAGGAACACATCTGAAAGGAATTTGTCCAGTTGGGGACTGGACATTGCACAGTAGCCCACCATCAAAAACAATATTCTTATTTGTTGTTTGCTATACAGTAAAACAGTCTAGAGTCAGGTTTGGATTTGCTCCAATTATTTTTCTTTTTGGGGTTGAAAATAACCAAGGATCTCCCTCCACTTTACCTGTCACATGTGATTCATGTCTTTCTAGAGTGAAGAATGGAAGCCTGCACTGAGGAGGAGAGGAGGGATGCCTAAGCGAGGAAGGAGGATTAGAGGCTGAGAAGGTGCTGGGAGAAGAGAGGCAGAGAGCAGGGGCGGGGACTGGCTGTGAGCTGAATGTTCCATATGTTCAGTTCCGGCACAGTGGCGTAAAATTCAGCAAATCGGCGCTGAGGAAATAATTTTGAGACATTTCTAATGTCTTGCTCAGTGTCCTGCACTTTGTGTGTGTGTGTGTGTGTGTGTGTGTGTGTGTGTGTGTGTGTGTGTGATGGGGGTGGGGTGGTTGTATAGTCAGAGTTGAAAATAAAAAAGCTCCCTCTATTGACTCCTGAATGGCTGAGATAAAGAGAACCACATGGGACTCATTGTCAGAAGTGAGAGCTCAGAAGCTGGCCTCCTTTCCCCCCTTTATTGTGCTATTTTATTCTCCTCCTTCCCCCACCCCTCCTGCCTCAAAACGTCCTCCCAGCCCCCACCCAACCCCATCTTTCCACCCCCTCCCCCACCACCCCAATAGTCCAAAGACCCTCTTTTCAAGCTCCTACTGCCTAGGCCTCCTCAGTTGGGCCCAAGACCTCCATTCAGAGTCACTGGTTTGGGTAAAATCCCTTATTCACCTCCTACACACACCCCTGCCCCATCAGCTGAGCCTCAGTTCAGACCTCACAAAGCAGAACAAAACCAGCCCATAGAATTGATGGTTGCGGCTGGAGCAGCTCCCTCCTCCTTCCCCCAGGGGCTCCTGCCCAGGCAGCTTCTATTCTCCTTGGATCCCTCCCTCCCTGCCCCCAACTCCTGCTGGATTGCTGTAGTTAACAACTGCACACTGTCATTATTGTGCCCCCCTATCATATTTATTCCCTTCCAGAGCTGATATGCACTTTTGTTGGAGGCGACCGGTGCATCTTCTGACATTTCAGCCCTTCTGTCTGCTGGGCAGTGATGGCAGTGGTGGCAGCAGGGGCAACCCAGGCTTCCAAGGTGCAGCAAACAACACAGAAATGAGGAAGGAGAGAACAAAACCCCCAAACAAGGGGACCGGAGAGGAGAGAGAAAACATTGTAACTTGTTAGTGACCCAATGCCAAAGAGGCAAGGGGAGGGGGACGCTAATGAGTTTGATGACAGTTGTATTTAGGAGAGCGGAGAGCGGTATTTCCCCGCAGGGCTGCGAGGTGGCTAACTTTGTTACCTGACAGCCCTCGGCTAAACTTTCATTTTCACAAGTTACCTAAATTTTGGGGGAATCAGAGAGAATGAGAAAGTGTGAAACCCAGGGAGACTCAAAAAGGGATATGAACAAAAGGAGAGAGGAAAACAGGGAGAAAGAAATGAACACATTTTTGATGTTCTTGATGTAACACAATGGAAAGCACCCAATAGACTTGGCAAATATCTCTTGTGCCTCTTTAAAATGTAAAAGCTTAGGAAATGCGATGTGAGTCCTAAACACTGTAGTGATTAGTCAACTTACCAGATTCCTGCACATCCATTTCCATTAGGAATTTTGTGGCCATGAGTGAGAAGTGATGCCTGAAAGTATTGTTCCAATTAATGACTGCAGAGAGTGCTGGAATATCAATGGAGAGGAACTTGAGGAAAACACAGGTAATTAATCTTCACTTGACCCCTCCTCCCCAGAGAGCGGAATTTTTATTCCAGTTGTGCGTATGAGGAAAGGAAGATGGACAGCACGGTGATCCGCACAAAGCCCAAGGTAGAGCAAGGGATCGAGAACATATGACGGCCGGGCCCTGGGCAGCAGCTGGGAAAACCGCAGCCTTCATCTTCACTATCTGGTCTCTAGGGAAGAATGCATGTGATGAGGAAATCTGAGCACAAAATTCCAACATACCCCTTTAGGAGGAGAGCCAGCCCAGCGCACATGAGGGGAGAGATTAGCTTGTGGGATTAGTCATCTCCAGACTTGGTTTTCTTCCCTTATAAGACAAAAAGAGGAAATCTCGTGAGAAGGCTACGTAGGGGGCGATGCTCCAAGTCTTCTCTGACAGTGCTCTTCCACTTTTCTAAATAATGTGCTGTGTTCTTGAAATCATCCCTTCAAATTGCTTAAAGCATTTGCCGTTGTAGGCGGCATACATTATACCCTCGGCTTTCAGGAGAAACAGGCTGAGAGAAATTGCATCTCTAGTGCAAGGTTCCTCAGAACCCCCGTGGTAGGAGAAGGCCTAGAATGCAGAATTCCTAGGCTGAAATCCAGCCACCTGCCTGTAAGATCAATGTGATCCAACATGTCCCTCAACAAAATTTCCAACAGCTTATTCTTATTTTTATACCCAAGCTTTCCCATCTCCCTCTTGTGCAAACGTAAAAAGGTGCCCATGACATCTTTCATGGTCTCTCCTGAGAGAGTGAATCTAACATTCTCACAGGTTTTACTTCAGAATAAACCCTTCCACCTTTACTTAATTCTCCCATCTTACAATTTCTCCTCACGCTGGGCTTGACTCACTTCTATCTGCAGGCAGGAGCATGATACCTGCCCCAAGCTTCCTTTCTCAGGATTACAGGTACCCCCACTGGTATTAGCACAAAAAATACTGCTCCGTGATATTTGTATAGTGCTTCATAGTATATAAAAAGGTTCCATACAGCCTTTCAGTTGGATTTCACTACAGCCCCAAGAGTTCTACAGGTAAAGAAACTGAGTCAGGCTTAAAGAGGTTATGTGTCCAAGGGGGGTGAGGGCATGAGTGGGGGGGGATGGGGGGTAATGGGGGAATAAGGACACATATGTAACACCTTAATCAATAAAGAAATTTAAAAAAAAGGTTATGTGTCCAAAGTCACAAAGCTACAGGTGTGTGTGTGTGTGTGTGTGTGTGTGTGTGTGTGTGTGTGTGTGTGTTTGGGGGCAGGGAAGTGGGGAGTTGGTGGGGAGAATATGGGAATCAGGTCTTCTAGGATTCAGGTGCAGAAAGTTTTAAGCTAGTGCTGGAGAGAGTGATTGGAGAATGAATTTTCTCCATTATACTAATGAAGTTAGCATTGGCAATACAGTCTCTGGAAATAATTCAGCCTCAAGAAAATCTGTAGGTATTTCTCAAGTCTTATTAAGGAACCTAGAACCACTACTTAAAAGTCATAAAGACTGCAAAATATAGGGTAAACTGTAATCTATTTTGATGCATGGACTTGAGATTTGGATGACATTGAAATGTCCTGCCACTTTGTGGGCATAATTTATTCAGCGAACATGTATAAGGGTAGGGGTCGGAAATATCACCCATTGTTAGAAAAGACTGTGTCTTCTGTAGGTAGATATTAGGTGAGGTGTTCTGAAATATTAACCAGGTCAGGTGGCCAATAGCATTGTTCACATCATCTATCACATCATCTATGTCTTTACTAACTTTTTGTCTAAGTCTATCAATGGCTGAGAAAAAAGTATTAAAACCTCCACTGTTACTTTAGATCTCTCTTTAATTCTGTTCATTTTTGTTTGAAGCTCTGTTATAAGGTGCATACTCACTTATTATTTTATGTCTTCCTGGTGAATAGACTCATTTATCTTTATGAAATGTCCTTCTTTATCTGGAAATACTCTTTGTCTTTAAGTCTATTTTACCTGATATTAATATAGTCATTCCACAATTCTTATGCTTACTGCTTGATGGGTTATCTTTTCTACCCAGTTACTTTCAACTTACATTATCCACTCAGAATCAAATGCAACTAAACTCCTGTTTACTTAAGAGCCTTTTGTGGATTTTAATAGTTTGAATAAAATATTAAAAGTATGACCATCTCTGGATGAATCAATAAGAAGAAATTTCTGAACTAAAAAGTTAAAATCAGGTGCAGATGGCCTAGTTGACAGAAGTGGCCAATTCCCTTGACCCATGTTAAAACTTCATCATCTGAACTCTCCATTTCTTTTCCTCCCTCTTCTCATTCACACTTCCTCCTACTCTTCTCACACTTCTGGTGGCCAACTTTTTCTCTTCCTCTCCAGAAATTAAATATTAGCCATGATCTTCATTCATGGTCATTAAGTTTTCTTCAGTTGGACATCCCTGTCTCTCCTCTCCAACCAAAAGACTCAAGCAGGAACTCTCATTGAGTTCTTTCTTCTCTTGGAACTCTCTCCTCAATCCTCCTTTGGTTTCCCTTTAAACCCCTTGGTTTGGTAACCTTTCTTGTATGCCTCTTGAAATAGCTCACATTTTTCATGCTCCTTTTTTCTTTGTCAAATCCCTCCATAAAACTACTTCTTTTTCTTGTTCTTCTAGTTTTTTCCTTCTTTCCAGTCACATCAACTCAACTAGATGTCTCACTGTTTATTCAGTTTTTTGTTTATGTCTAAATCAGACAGTCAACGCCTTGAGGCTGGGGATTCATTCTTAGAGTTCCATGCTTTGCAAAATGCCATCTGCACTTACCACACTCTATAAATAATAAATAATCAGACCAAACAATCAGTGAACTAGTGCCAGATCACTGATTAGCATAAGTACTCAACACATCGAGAGAGTTGCTGCTGCTGCTGTTGCTGACACAAAACCTTTTTCTCCAAGGAAAACAGCAATGAGAAAAAAAGCTTGGAAAAAATACTTGGTCACAATTCAATTTGGACGAGGTAGAGGACAAACTAACTGTGAGGGGAAGGCTCCCAGGGCTCTTCTCACCCTCTCTCTCCTTAAGTGAATTTCCATGTGGACCGAGAGCCCTTTAGGTTCCCCGCCCTTGGCACCGTGCCTGACACTGAGTAGGCATAGAATAGACATATTCTTGAATTGTTGATCTGAATCTAAAGAATTAGGAGAACATTTAGCTCATTCCAGTGTCTAGCTTTGGATTTCTTCTTGAGACAGAGCCTCACTCTTAACTAATTTTTAGACATATCCAATTGCTATAGGATCTGGATTAATATGTTTAGCCATATTTGATATTCATAATTTGATGTTCAGAACATAGAGAATTATATGTAATAGGCTTTAGTTAAGAAGGCAGATGGGATACACACACACGCACACACACACACACACACACACACACACACACACACACACACACACAGCATGAACCACATAACGATGTTTCAGTCAAGGACCGACTGTATATACAATGGTGGTCTCATAAGATTATAGTGGAGCTCAGTGACAACATAGCCACAGTAATATCATAGTGCAACACATTACTCATGTGTTTGCGGCAATGCTGTTGTAAAAAATACTACTGCACTGCCAGTTGTATGAAAGTATAGCATATACAATTACAGTACAGTAGTAGTCCATACCAAATAGGTTTGTGTAAGTGCATGATGTGATGTTTACGCAACAACGAAATCACCTAATGACACATTTCTCAGAATGCATCTCTGTCATTGTGGCACATGATTATGTGTGTAATCTTCATTTGATATATATATATATATATCAAATGAAAAAATATATAACATATATGAAAATGAATATAGTTCAATGAAGAGATTTGATCCTTCAAGAGATATATCCTCAGCTACATAGAAAACACATTACAGAGGACTTGTACTGAGGGTCCCAGTGGGTGGGCGTGGCTGAATTTTCAGTTTGCTGACACGATAGACTTCAGCTGTATACCTAGGCATTTGCCTTCCTAGCCTGCTCTAGAAACACATATGCTATACATTCTCATATAAGGAATGGAGTTGGAGCTCTCCAACCACCAAGACGTCATGTTTAGGTGCTCTGGGCATTGATCTCCTCAACACTCACATCCAACGAGGCTGGGAATGGACATTCAGCGCACATTTCCTGAGCTCCTTCTATAAAGCAGATTCTTCGTGAGTAAGATGTGGCCCCGGCCCTTTAGGAAGCCTACAGCAGGGCCCTCAAGTCCTGCATAACTTGTAAGGTTCTTATAACCTAGCATTGCTTTGGGTAAAGTAGCTTTATCTTGGGAGATGAGGTTGAGGCTGGCATAGTTAAACTACACTGTGCCTCTGGGTTTGCATTAAAGTAACATATTCCACATTGATCAAGGGCAGCATAAGAAGTCAGCTGCTTACAGAATCCAAACTGAGGAACCAGAATAAAGATTCTCCAGAATTCACTTGACCACACTAGGTGCCTCTAACGTACCCCTAGCATTTCAGCTCATGGTCTGTGTGTACACGCGTGTGCTAGAGAGCGAGAGAGAATTTGAGTTGTGTGGAACCAGCAGTGTGCTACTCTCTGTGAGAAGAAAAAGGCCCTGGTTTGTGTGTTTGCTGATTTCTGTGGTGTAAGTACTTCCACCATGGCTGATTTGAAGCTACCAGTGACTTAACAACCTGCTCAGGCAGTTTCAGAATATTTTAAAAGTGACTATCATCACCAGTGTAAGCTGACTCCAGCATTCAGCTGCCTGGAACCTCCCTTTGCCTACCTTTGTTTCTTTCTCACTTTCTATTTGTCTCTTCTCATAACTCTTCAGCCAGAAAGAGTAGGCTTTCTTTTCATCCCAATGTATCACATTCTTATTCTATTATGGAGTGGTAGGACTCTTGGCTAGAGGCATCATATAATTTATTATCCAAAACAGAACTTTTTTGAGAGTAAAAGGGAGCACTCCCAATTATTCATCAGGACAACAGGAATAAACCAGGACTGTCCAAAGAACTGAAATGTATGATTACCACAGGCATGGCCTAGTCTTCATCATCAGAAATTGTATCTTCTATAAAATATGGGAGATACTCTATGACCTGAGTTTTCCATGCTTACTTATCAAAGAAATTTAGGAAATCTTTTCCATTCATGCCTGGTTCTTAACCCCGTTTTCTTGTTAAATAGGCCTCCAATAAGGAGGACTACAAGGAAACATCTGGTTATTTAATATTTTCTTACCTTTCTCTATTAATAAATATCCTTACAGGCCATTGAAAGGAGAGGCCCGTCTTTGAAGTCAGACTGGGATACACATTCGGGTCTGGAGTGTCAGTTTCGGAGTCAGTGGATTGGGGGACAGGTGGTACTGGACTTTAATGGGGTTACCAGCTCTTCCTGTTTTCAGTTTTGCTTTGCTCTGTGTCTCCACTGTTCTACCTTATTTCCAAATATGCAAAGTCACCATCTGTTCAGTAGACACATCTGGATGACGAGTTGGTCTTTTAATTCGTCTCAGTAATGGAATTAATTATGGGGCACAACATAAGAATTGTGACGATTGATCTGATATAATCCTTCTTCTCCCACATGAGCCCCCAACAAGATTATTTAAAGAAAACCTCTGTAATCCCTTCACCAAGGAAAGCCCACGTTGCCAAAGGTGGACTCGATTTTCCTGTGACTTCACTTGGAATGTTCACTGCAATCAGAGGCAGAGGATCAAGCAAGCTGTGCATTCCATCCACCTCCCAGGGACCAGCACAAAACTGTTCTCTCGCAAAGGCTTTATTTACACTGGCTTAATAAGAACCTCATTCCATAAAACATAGTGTGAGTTTAATGCCGATGACAGGGGGTGGATGGCAAGTGCAGAACCATACCTTCTACTCCCTGAGACGGTTCAGCTGGTGTCATCGCAGCACGGGTTTCTCTCTGCAGCCTGAGCGTGCAACCCTGACAGCTAGGAAACAGCTCTAGAGGGGCCTGCTTGGTCTCAGGGACTCATTCCAACTCTGACACCTCTGCCACAGCTGCCCCATTATGCCAGGCAGAATAAATGACTCTTGCAGAGCCAGGCTTGAGATGACATCAACCTTTTTCCATCTGGAAAAAAATTGAAATCACCATCGTTTGGGTAGTTTTGTAGGGAGTAAAGGTTGTGACTTAAGAAGTTATGACTTGGAACTCAATTTAGGAAAAAATATGCCTTTTTCCAATTGCACCAGATGGTACATACACAACACCTTCATTATTAGCTCTTGAACCACACACCTCTTTTCTAAGTTGGCAGGCCCTTCAAATTCTTCTTGAAACAATACATATTCAATGTGCTGGGTCGGGGGGAGGGATTAGTTCTTCCTTGAATTCCACCCTGCCTCTCCCTACTCATGAGTGAGTCATACTGGACACAGCAGTAGGCAGAACAAGGATTGGGAGCCATCACAATAGCTGGCACATAGTAGGGATAATGAATAAGACCTGGTTTTCTGGCCCTGGCTGTGCTGTTAACTAGCTGTGCAACCTCAGTGTCATTATACCTCTTTGGCTCTGTTTCCACAACCCTAAGAAGCCCCTGCATCTCTAAGAACCAATGCATCGTGCGCTTCAGCAGCTTTTCTGCCTTCTCCTGGTTTCTTTGTGTTCCTCTCTGTCTCTCACTAGAAATTGAGTAGGCTGATGGGTAGGCTGATGGGATGGCCCTGGCTGGGGATGAGGCGAAGATGGTGATTAAGATTGGCTAGGGCCGAAACCGGTTTGGCTCAGTGGATAGAGCGTCGGTCTGCGGACTGAAAGGTCCCAGGTTCGATTCCGGTCAAGGGCATGTACATTGGTTGCGGGCACATCCCCAGTAGGAGGTGTGCAAGAGGCAGCTGATCGATGTTTCTCTCTCATCGATGTTTCTAGCTCTCTATCCCTCTCCCTTCCTCTCTGTAAAAAATCAATAAAATATATTTTAAAAAAAAGACTGGCTAGGAAAAACCACAGGTGTTTCCTTCCTCCCCTTTACTCAAGTCCTATTTTCAACAGAAGCCTCCCCAAGACACTAAGAGGACTTTGCCTTCTTCTGGATACTGACTTCACAGGAGCCTCCCAGTCCTTTTTCATGTCAGATTCTTCCTAACTTCCAGTCTATCATCTCCAACTTTGAGAGATGGTAGCTGACAGTGATGTCCTGGTAAATTGGGTCTCTACAAACAAAGTCTGAATTGGTAACATTCATCTATTTTCAGGGCAATTATGACTTTTGTGGCTGATTTCAATCTAACAGTGGTTTAACAACCTGCTTGAGAATTTCCTGAATAATTAACAATCTGTTCTCATGGGCTGGTATGAACCAATGCCAGCACACCACTGGCCTAACCTATATAATAAAGAGGTAATATGCAAATTGACCATCACACCCTCACACAAAGATGGTTGCCCCCATGTGGTCACAAGATGGCTGCCACAAGATGGCTGGCAGGGGAGGTTAGTTGGGGGTGACCAGGCCTGCAGGGGAGATCAGTTGGGGGCAACAAGGGCTGCAGGGGAGGGCAATTGGGGGTGACCAGGCCTGCAGGGGAGGGCAATTGGGGGCGACCAGGCCTGCAGGGGAGGGCAGTTGGGGGCAACCAGGCTTGCAGGGAAGGGCAGTTGGGGGTGACCCGGCCTGCAGCAGAGGGCAGTTAGGGATGACCAGGGTTGGGGCGACCAGGCCTGTAGGGAAGGGCAGTTAGGGGCGACAGGGCCAACAGGGGAGGGCAGTTGGGGGCAACAGGGCCCGCAGGGGAGCAGTTAGGCGTCGATTAGGCTGGCAGGGGAGTGGTTAGGGGTGATCAGGCTGCAGGCAGAAGCGGTTAGGGGCAATCAGGCAGGCAGGCAGGCAAGCGGTTGGGAGCCAGCAGTCTCAGATTGTGAGAGGGATGTCAGACTGTCGGTTTAGGCCCGATCCCTGTTGGACATCTCCTGAGGGGTCCCAGATTGGAGAGGGTGCAGGCTGGGCTGAGGGACACCCCCTCCCCCCACCAGTGCACAAATTTCATGTACTGGGCCTTTAGTATAGACTGTAAGTGGGAATCATACCTATTTCTTTCATTGGTCATGGTATCAACATAGTGAAGTGCACACAGTAGGAACATAAGTGAAACCCTTGATTGACTGAGCCTCTTCATGTCTTGATTCCTTACCTTCTACTATAGACTGAAGGTTTGTATCCTTCCAAAATTCATATATTGAAGCCTAATCCCCAGTGTGATAGTATTTGTGGGTGAGGCATTAGGAAGGTGATTAGGCCATAAAGGTGGAGTCCTCGTGATTGGATTAGTGCCCTTTTAAAAGAGACCCCAGAAAGCTTTCTCACCCCTTTCTTCCCTGTGAGGACACAGTAAGAAGACAGCCACTTGTGAACCAGTAAGGGGGCCCTGGCCAGACACCAAACCTGCTGGCACCTTGATTGGTCTCCAGTTCTCCAGAGCTGTGAGAAATAAATTTATATTGTTTATAAGTCTATGGTATTCTGTTATAGCAGCCCGAACAGACTAAGACTAAGTCTTTATAATCTTTCTTGTGGAAAATAATTGCAATAATTTACCAACCTGGTCTTGGCCCCTGGCCCTAATTCAAATTCATTCAATTTATTGTGAGATATATATATATATATATATATATATATATATATATATATATATATATGAATGATAAAAATTAGTCCAGTTTTGTTGTTGTTGTTGTTCCTTTCTTCTCCTGGTACTTTGATTGTTAATGCATACATATACACCCATGAAAAAAGAAAGGATGCTTTCCCAGTTTGTATCTTAGAAAAGGAAAGGTTCTCCTAGAGCTAAATTTAAGCAGCCTGAACTCCACCTCACCCTGGAGTCTTCTTGAGGGGGCCATGTCAGGTTGTGATTTACTCAAGGATTCCTTCTTGAAGTGCCATCTCTGGAACTGACCATTAGGTCAAAAGAAAATTTTAGAGACCAACCTATGGCCAGCAAATCAGATATTGGTTGCAGAAAGCTTTAATAAATTAAAGACCCTCCGCTGTTGGACTTTTGTTTTAGTTCTTTTTGTTTAACTTTTGCTCTAACTTTGTTGTGCAAGCTCTCATTGAAGGGCTACGTCCAGTTGTGGCTCTTGGACAAAGTGTTCCTTTTTCCTGCAGAGATGTTTCATCGGGAGCCAGCCCTTACTTTTCTTTCAGCCATAATGTAAGCATGAAAATACTATGAAAAAGAACAACAAAAATAAGGTTTTATGGCTTTCTCCAGCAATGTAGAAAGCCAGGAAAGGCAATAACAGAATTCAATCATTCATCTTCCTTTCCTATTGACTTGATTTCAATTTTTCTTCCAGAAAAAATGTTTGACAAATTTCTTCATTAGAGTTGGAGAAAGTGCAATAACTTTGGCTCAGGTAGTTCACACTGCTCTACTCTGGCAGTTCTAACCCATGGAGTTTAGTGTTGGGTTTATGATTCATACCAGGCTCTATAGCAAAGACTTAATGAAGAAGGCAATGAGGTTGCTGAGTGGGGGTCCAAGGTTGCAACAGCCAAAAGCAGACATCATAGGTCAAGGCTGAGGTGTGCTGGCAAAATTGGGCAAGGACAAAAACTGTATCCACTAACTATACTCATTCCCAGAAATACAATCCATTCTCCAAAGTGGAAAAATACAAGAAGGCCACTACAAACAGAGTGAGCTGTCAACGAATTAAAAGCAGTCACGATATTCACAGACTTCTGGGGTTCAAGTGCTAGGTGGTTATTACAAATCAGCTTAGGAAGCAGTGGTGCATTTACACATTCCAAAGAGGACAAAGGAAATAATTCTGAGAAGACAGAGTCAGGGCCAGCCTGAAGCAAAATTATGTGATTTATCTTGGCTTCCCCTACTTCTGTTATTCTACCATCTATCTTGCTTCTCAAGTCTTATGACTCCCCACCCTTTCCAGGAGCTTTCTAACTCCACTCATTCACTGAGGCACTGAATTCTCATTAAAAATGCTTCCAGGAGAATGTTATATGGTGAGTTTGATAATTAGGGACTCAGATTTAGATGTAAATACTGCCTTCCTATTGCTTTCTAGTCCAATAACATGCAAACCTGCCTGCATATTTAGAACCACGTGGGAAGCCTTTTAAAATATCAATCCAGCCCGGCAGAGTGGCTCAGTTGGTTGAGCATCAGCCTGTGCACTGAAAGATTGCTGGTTCCATTCAGGGCACATACCAGGGTTATAGGTTGGATCTCTGGCCGGGGCACATATGGAAAGCAGCAGATCTCTCTCTCTCTCTCTCTCTCTCTCTCTCTCTCTCTCTCTCTCTCTCTTTCTCTGTACTCTGGTGAGGATTACAAAATAAAATAGCCCAGCTAGCGGGCTCAGTGGTTGAGCGTTGACCTGTGAACCAAGAGGCCATGGTTCAATTTCCTGCTCAGGGTACATGCCCAAGTTGTGGGCTCAATCCCCCATAGGGGGCATGCAGGAGGCAGCTGATCAATGATTCTCTCTCATCATTGATGTTTCTATCTCTCCTTCCCTTCCCCTTCCTCTCTGAAATCAATAAAAATGTATTTTAAAAACAAAAATAAAAATAAAATTTTAATCCATTCCCCTCCCTCTTCACCATCCTCCAAGGAATCGGGGCAGTGAGGGGAAGGAGTGTTTTGATGATGTGGTGGTGGGAGGCAGCCTGACGGCTGAGGAATAAAGTGAGGAAGATGCAGAGGTGACAGGTGAAGGAGGCAGGTTTGGGATGGGTTAGGGTTAGGATCCACATTTTTCACCCTCTGAGACAAGATTTTCAAACATAAAAATAGGGAGGCTCGAAAGATCCTGATGTGTTGGATTGAAATTAGAAGTATTGGTATGAACTTATAATTTTTAAATACATGTACATCGATACAGAAGTAGTTATAGATATATGTAGCAATAAGCACAATAAGTGCACAGACCTTGGCTTTTAAATACCTCCTCCATTAAAAGGAGCCAAGTTTTCTTAGAGGAATGGCTAGTTGTAGGGCTAGGGCAAGGCAAGAACAAGATGACCCCGAATCATCTTGTTGTAACAAAAAATAAATACTCAAAGAATGATAGGGACATGTCAATAGGACACACAAATCAGCTTGAAGGAGCTCTTACTGGCCAAGTCCAGGAAAACTTAAGAATCAAAATATTAATTAAAAAAATTGGATGGGAACTCAATGAATATAATAAGAATCCATGAGTTCACACTGATATAAATAAATGTATAAATAAACAAATGAAGGAGAAGAAAACATTCTTTACAAGAGGATGACAACTAAGTGTGGAGGTTTGATGAAGGATAGTACATTGGTTTAATATTAGAATATCTCCCCACAAAATGCTAATCAAATTACTAGAATTAGCCTAAGTATATAGAGCCCTAGGGGAGTAATCCAAAAAATAAAATAGTAACTTCTAATATTCTCCCCAACTTTACGTGTCATTATTTGGATCAAACACACAGAGACATCAGGGACCCATTCTACTCCCTCAGAGTCCCCTAAATACCCCTCTTTAGTTGTCATGTTAAAATGACCCTACACTATCGTTCATTTATACAGATATGTTAAAGATCCTTCAAAGCCACAAGTAGCATTCATCCACCCAGCAAGTGTTTAATGAGCACCTACTAGGCGCCAGGCCCTGCTCAGGCTCTTGGGACACATCAGTGAACAAGAGGAAAGATCCCCTGCCCAGAGGCGCTTCTACGTCAGGATGATGATTTATGTGCATCATCTGTGACATCCACCTAAGTTGTGACCACGTCACAGCAGTGTTGATATATATATTTTTTCTGACTCAAAAAAAAAGAAAACTGTTCATATTGTGCCTGCAGGCAGAACCTTTCCACAACACCAGGAACCTGGAGAGGCTCATTAATGACAACCAAGTCTCCTTCATGGTGTGCATGTGCTGTAATTCTTCTCCTTGGGCTATGGGGGCACATGTGGCCTTCAAAACAGTCAAACCCGTCTGACTGAGCAGAGCCACATGCTCTGGTGAGTCTGGTCTGGAAGTCATAATACTACGTCTTCATTGGTGCAGCTTCTAAGTACGAGGGCACGAAGGAGGTGCGCACAAACCCTTACACATGCTCGGTTACTGCTGTCTTTACCTGAGTGTGACTGACAGGCCCTGCTGATGGGGCTTACCATGCCATCGATTTAGGAGAAGCGGGACAGCGACACCGTGGCAGTGCCGAAACGCTCCCTCTTCCCTGGGTCAGCTTAGGTAGGACCCCCAGCCTTGGCCTTGCGCCTGGCCTACCCCTGGTTGCCCTGGCCTGACCCCAGCCTGACCCTGGCTGAGCCAGCCTCTCCCATAGAAGAAATGCATGTTAGGGTGGTTGGGGCAGGGAAGAGGGGCAGGTTAGGTGAGCGACTGAGCTAAAGGTTTCTTTTACCACAGTGTAGACATTGTGGTTTTGTTGGAATCACATTCAGGTTTATGTGCATTGGTTTTTAGGAAAAACCCAGGGCCATTTGCTCAGGAGTGAAATGAGTTGACCCAGCTCAGCCACAAATGATACTTTGGCTAGAGATAAGCTCCTGTAGGGAAGGGGGAACCCCTCCCTCCTCTAACTTTATTTTTGTTTATTTATTTTTTAATTGATTCTTAGAGAGAGAGGAAGGGAGAGGATGAGGGAGAGAGACACATCATTGTGAGACATTGATCGGCACACCTCCTACCGGGGATTGAGCCCGAACCCGGGCATGTGCCCCGACTGGGAATCAAACAGGTGAGCTTCTGAGGCACAAGATGACGCCCAACCAACTGAGCCACACTGGCCAGGGCTTTTCTCACGTTAAATGGTGTGATAAGGGAGGAAGAACACTGGAAAGCTGGGTTCTGCTGCTGCTCTGCCAGTTAGCTGTGTGCCCAAAGCTCTGTGTCTGTTTCCTCATCTCCAAATGGGTGGGCTGGAGCAGATGACCTCTCCAAGTCCTCCAACAGTCTGCAGTTCCATGCAAGCCTGTCTACGTAATTTGTGGGGTTGGGTAGGAATGAAAATGCAGGGCCCCTTGTTAAAAATTCTTAAGAAATTCAAGACAGCCACAGCCGGACATGGAACCAAGCATAGGGTCCTCTAAGCACGAGCCCCACGCACCTTCCCAGGTTGTGTGCCCGTGAAGCCAGCCTCAACTCTGTGAATGTCCCATCACCACCCTTTGCTCATTACACCCGAGGGAGAATCTGTGAATGCAGTGGGAAGACACGGGCTTGCAGTCAGAAAGACTCGCTCTTTCATCTTAGTCCTGTGCCCTGGTGTGTGATCTTGGGTCACTCGCTTACGGCTCCTTGCCTCAGTTTCCTTGAGTGTGTGAAACAGGGACAATCACACCCACATGGCTGAGGCCCTGGTGGGACTGAGAAAACAGCGTCACCTGCGTGGCGAGGTCCCACAGCGTCACCTTAGCTGAGTTCCTTCTGAAAGCGGGCTGCACGGGGCCGCTGCTTTTTAAGGCAATGCTGTGTGCTGCTGGAGAGATGGATTCAAAACAGACTTTCATTTTGCCAAAAAATGTCACGAGTGGTTTTTTACGGTAACGGCATCTGCGGTGCCCTGCTCTCTGGACCACACACTCTACGGTTTAGGAAGTCATTCCATTCCCAACTGTAAATTATCTCCTGGGCCTGTTACTTTTTTCACTCCGTTCCCCGTCCTCCCACCCTTTCCCCTGCTATTCAGGACTGCATATGGGTTTGGAGAAAAACCATTTGAGTTTCACATTTATTTCACGGCTATCATTGGCCTTGTTTACTTTTAGTTCACGTGTATCCACATGTGCAGCTTTCCCTGCTCTTGTGCAGCCAGAGATGACCTGCCTCTTCTTGGGTCTCTCTCTCTCTCTCTCTCTCTCTCTCTCTCTCTCTCTCTGCTCTAGTAAATACGCTGGGGGAAGTCAGTCATTCCAATACAGAGTGGGGCAAAAGTCGGTGTATAGTTGTTCATGTAATACAGTAATTAATAGATAATAATACAAATAACATATTTTGTGTATTCACAACTGTACACCAACTTTTGTCCCACCCTGTATTCCCTCCTTCCTTCATTTACTCATCGTTTTTTGAGCACTTACTATGTGCCAGCCATGTTGCCAGGCACTGGGAATATAGAGATGAATCATGACCTTTGAGAGGTTCAAGATCAAGTAGAAGAGACAAATGAGTGGACTTAAAGCTTGAAATACAACGTGGTAAATATTTTTATAAGGACTGTGGGGTGTGGGTGTGGGGTGTGGGGTGTGGGGTGTGGGGAAAGTGACTCCCATGAGTTCAGTTTCCACCTGGGTGAGCCAGAGAAGGGAACATTTGAGCTGGGTCTTGAAGGGTGAGTAGGAGTTTTCATGAAAAGACATGCCCACCTGAAGGGAAACCTAGCACCTCACTGCTGCTGTGCCATCCTTTATATTGTTTCTGGTCACTTCCCTGAAACGTGTGTCTCAGAACCACCCTCATGTGTCGCCAGCTTCACAAACTGGGCAGGCCGCCGCACACCATCTGCCCCTTGTCCTAGCAGATGAGAATGTCTGCAGGTGAGGTCCCTTCACGCTCCTCTGTGCCTGAGTTAGGTGATTCTTCACTCCTCCCCTTTCCTTTCTTCTCTCTCAGAGGAGCAGGTCCTTTCTCCGTCCAAAGCCATCCCACCTCCTCTAAGACTTGCTTATGTAGTTTTGTCTCTCACAGCTTCAAAATCTCCTACTTTCCAGTTCCTTTCCCTCTGTCAACAAACAAGATCCAGCCCTGACCGGTTTGTCTCAGTGGATAGAGCGTCAGCCTGCGGAATGAAGGGTCCCAGGTTTGATTCCGGTCAAGGGCATGTACCTTGGTTGCAGGCACATCCCCAGTAGAAGGTGTGCAGGAGGCAGCTGATCGATGTTTCTCTCTTATCGATGTTTCTAGCTCTCTATCCCTCTCCCTTCCTCTCTGTAACAAATCAATAAAATATTTTTAAAAAAGAACTTCGTAACAAACAAGATCCAGTCTCTCCCAGCCTAAAGCAAACAAAACGTCTGTGAACCCTGCTCTGCCCTGGAGCTGTGAGTGCTGACCATCTTCCCGGCACTGGCACAGGTGCTGAGGAAATGGGCTTCCAGGCATGACATGTTCACTGCTCCTTCACTGCTAACCTTCCAGCAGTCAACCCCCTCTCCCCCGCCCCCCACATTAAATCTTATCTCTCAAAAGTCAACAGACCTGCAAATGAAGGAATCCACAGGCCCACCTCCAGCCCTCATGCTCACCCACTTCGGCATCATTAAAACCCTTGGCATGTCCTTCTCTCTTGGCATTGTGCTTCCCACCCCTTCCCTCATTCCCTGGCTGCCTCCTTGCCTCCCCTCCCAGCCCTTCTTCTCTTCCCTTGTCCCAGATCCCACCCCTCAGTATCTATACTGCCCCCTGGCATCAGCTTTATAACCAACTCCCACACTCGGTGCTTGGGTTCTTCTGCTTCTCATGAATTTCCAATGGTCTCTGTGATGTTTTTATCACGTGGTTTGCTGACACCTCAGCTGCTGAGCTCATTACCTTCTTCCTCACATCTTGACGGTTTGGTGAGAGATACTGTCACCATCCCGGTACCCAGGATCAGGATCTGAGTGACATTATTTATTCCTACTCCTCTCTGTCCCTCATCCCATTTCCAGTCAGTACCAAGTCCTGTATGGTGTCTTTGCTGTTATCAGAGCAAAGGTTTCACCTTGCTGTTGAGCTATTGTGGTTGCCTGATAATGCGGCTCCATTCTTTTCCAACCTAGAAAGGTTAATCTTTCTAAAGCTTCACTCTGATGGTGTCACAACCCCCTTCCTTCCTGAATATAAATTCCCATTTGTCTCTGAATATTTACTATGTGTTTTAAAATCAACCTCTGATTTTTCTATTCAATTCAACAAATTCTTGTTTGATGTCTAGTATGTGCCAGCCACTTGATGGGGAGCTGCTGAAGTAAAAAGACAGAGCATTTGCCTTTAAGGAGTGGAATCCAACTTGAAGAGAAGACCATTGGGATAAGACAGACAATGAGGAGAGCTAGAAGGCAGAAAAAAGCAATGGCACTTACAGAAGGAAGAAATCACAGTGTGTGTGTGCGCGTTCACGTGTGTGCATGTATGTGTGTGTGTGTGTCTAAGGTTGTGAACATAGAGTTGGTGTTTGTGAAGGATTTTGACAGCGAGAAATGAGAATTGAATTTTCCAAGTGAAGACAACAATTTCAGCAACAGTGTAAAGATGGGAAAATCCTCTGCACATTTGGGAAATAGTGAGTAAGCCAGGTTTGCTAAAGCATAGACGTCTAGTGGGGCCTACTCTGGTTTACTCTACTTGCTAAGCACGAAAATCCACATCTTCCTTTAGGAGATAGATATTAATTGACATAACCTAGCGCTTTGGCTTATTTTTCAATAAAAACAGTTATTTGAGTGCTGTGTATGCTTGTTGGGACACACACACACACACACACACACACACGCTCACACATGAAACCATGCTGAGTGGGCGAGTGTGGATACACGGGCCTTGCTCTGAGGAGCTCAGTCTGTTGGGAGTAGGGAATAGCTGCATCTTCATGTGGCGGACACTGTGAGTACAAGTGAAGATGTGTCAGTGCCTCTGGCAGCCCGGGGAGGGAGAGGAAATTAAGTTGGCAGGCATTGTAAGGAGAACTACATAGATAGGTAGCATTGGATTTAGGCTTTTAAGAACATTATGAGTCTGCCAATGAACAGGGGGAAAGTAGGGTGTTTTAGGTAAAGGAAACAGGGAGAAAGGGGTGTGTGTGTGTGTGTGTGTGTGTGTGCACACGCGTGCTGGGAGAGTGTGTGAAAATGTGTTCATAGGAAGGAACTTGTCTCTTGGGCTGGAGCACTGCTTCTCAATTGGAGGGTATACCCTGGTGGCTCTTATTGGGGGTGATTTTGTCCCCCAGGGGACATTTGATAATGTCTCTAGACATTTTTTATTGTCATGACCTGGGGAGCTCATCTAGTGGGTAGAAGCGAGGTATGCTGCTAAATATTCTACACAGGACAGCCTCTTACAACAAAGAATTAGTCCATTCAAAATGTCAATAGTGCTGAGGTTTAAAAACCCTGGGGTAGATTATGGCAGTCCTAGAAAGAAGTGGCAGGAGATGAGGTTGGAAAGATTGATCGGTGTTAATTTGTGAAAGGTCTTAAAGGATATGTAATATAATGCATCATTCTAGAAAGGTACGAGTTTTATTTTTATCCATTTAATTGGTTTCCATTTAATAATAGAAAAGGTACTCATTTATATTACAGTTTAATATAAAGTGATAATGCTCACAAGTGATTTTAAAAAAAGCATTTTCTTTACAAAATTCTATAACTAAAGCTTTGAGGTTATTTGAACAAAGATTTTCTTATGGAAAGGTATCCATTTGTATCCCCTCCCTGGTTACTAGCTGGATTCCTCTGTCCCTGCCATTCTTCCCATTCCCACCCCCCACCCCCACCTCTACCCACGGCGCTCAGGGTTAGTCACTGTGCCTGCCGGCTAAGCTGGCCCATGAAGTGCAAGGGCTGAGCTCTGGGTAGAGATGGACCGGTCCCTCTGAGACTGGAACCAGGAACTGGTCACTTGTCCAGAACTACAGCTAGGTACGGGTTCTCAGGGAAGGCTGGCTCTGGTCTAGGACTAACGTTGCATGCTTGTGAACAGAAGGCAGGGGATCACTTTCACTAAGCTACATTCATGTTGGAAAAGACGAATTCATGTTATCATCACCTACACTCCTGCACGATGAATCTCTGCCCCATCCCCAGAACGGGGTGCTAGATCCATTTGATGCTTAGGAGGTAGATAATTGGTTGGAAATTACTTACAAACACAGGACCTCCTAAGCCTACTTTCAACCTTCTAAACAAAGGCATCTGCCCAGAAATTATTTCCAACACATAGGGAATGAAGAAGGTTATACAGCAGACCCTTCATTCTGATCAATGAAGACTATTAGCAGACTATGAGTGGTTTTCAAAAATTGGAGTTCAGCCGAAACCGGTTTGGCTCAGTGGATAGAGCGTCGGCCTGCGGACTCAAGGGTCCCGGGTTCGATTCTGGTCAAGGGCATGTACCTTGGTTGCAGGCACATCCCCAGTGGGGGGTGTGCAGCAGGCAGCTGATCGATGTTTCTCTCTCATCGATGTTTCTAGCTCTCTTCCTCTCTGTAAAAAATCAATAAAATATATATATTTTTTAAAAAATTGGAGTTCAGGAAACACTTCCAAATACTGGAGCTTTTGATAGCACACCTAAAGGGATTAGTAGAATTCATCACCATACTGTGATGGTATTCATACATTCATTGAAGTTAAAAGAATATAACCTATGGGTCCAAAGAGAAGGGTCACAATTTAAGTTGGACAATTTTCCCAGCCTCTTACTGAGAAAAGTACACTGAGTGGCCAGATTATTATGATCTCTGAACACATAATAATCTGGCCACTCAGTATCCTATCTAATTAAGAGGGAGTATGCTAATTAACCCTCACACTGTCACAAAGATGGTGGCACCCACAGCCAATAAGGAGGTAATATGCTAATTGATTGTCCCGCCCTCAAATATGACAGCACCCACAGCCAATAAGGAGGGAATATGCTAACTGACTTCCCTGCCCTCAAAGATGGCAGTGCCCACAGCCAATAAGGAGGGAATATGCTAATTGAATGCCATGCCCTCAAAGATGGTGGCGCCCACAGCCACAAGATGGCGGCGCCCAGTCCCATCAGCCCCGCCAGGGCGGCAGGCCTGCGGCAAGGCTGCACGCCTGCCTCCAGAGTCCCCAAGTCCACTCGGCCCCCCAGCTGCCCAGGGCTGGCTTGAGGCTCAGGCAAGCCTGGGATAGCAGCTGCCCAGCCTCCCAGGGCCGGCCGAGTCTTGCACTGCTGGCAGTGGCAGCAGCAGAGGTGTGATGGAGTGTTGCCTCCCCCTGTTTTCCAGGTTGCCTCCCGCCCCTGAGGGCTCCCAGACTGTGAGAGGGGGCAGGTTGGGCTGAGGGACCCACCCTCCCTCCAGTGCATGAATTTTCATGCACCGGGCCTCTAAGTGTATATATATATATATACACACTTAGAGGCCCGGTGCATGAATTGGTGCATGGGTTGGGTCCGGGCCAGCCTGGTCAGGGGAAGGGGACATGGGCGGTTGGCCACCTGCCTGCTGGTTGAACTCCTGGTCGAGGAGATAATTTGCATATTAGCCTTTTATTATATAGGATATACACTGAGTGGCCAGATTATTATGCGTTCAGAGATCATAATAATCTGGCCACTCAGTGTATATGCCAAAGATCAGGATTGCTAGATAAAATACAGGATGCCTGGTTAATTTCTAATTTCAGATAAATAATGAATTCTTTAGAATAGAAGTATGTCCTATGCTAAATTCATTTATTTGAAATTCAAATTTAACTGAGCACCTGTATTTTTTAATATATTATTTTTTAAAATTTATTTCAGAGAGCAAGGGAGAGGGAGAGAGAGATAGAAACATTAATGATGAGAAAGAATCATTGATTGGCTGCCTCCTGCATGTCCCACACTGGGGATTGAGCCCACAACCTGGGCATGTGCCTCAATGGGAATCGAACAGTGACCTCCTGGTTCATAGGTCTATGCTCAACAACTGAGCCATGTTGGCTGAGTGAGCACCTGTATTTTTATTTGCTAAATCTGGCAGGCTTACCCCGAGAGAGTGCGAGGTGGGAATCTTCCGTTTACTCAGTCAGTTTCTGTCCCCCTGCTCATCAGGGGTGAGCAGCTTGCCTCTCTGGACATGACTTATTGAGGACACATCCAACATGGCCCTCGGCCTAAGACAGCTACTTCAGCTAGTGCTCAGCTGAAGAAATCGTGATCTGCTTTAGTGCTGGAGGGGGGAAGAGATGGTCTGAAGTGGACTTACTAATAGATAATGGTCTCTGATGTGGTACATTTCTTAAATATTTTCTCCATTTGACACATATTCCCTGAACCTCTGAACTGTTCTAGGCACTTAGGATAGAATGAGGAACAAAATAGTTTCTTGTTAGGGCAAGGAACTAAACATTCCTTTTCTCGGGGCGCCTCGGTGCTCATGGGGGTAGCTTGTGAACGCCAATGGGATTGACTTGAGTTAGATGTGACTCCATGTGTTGGCTTTGCCGCACTTGAGTACCTCATAGCTATTTGAATACATCTGCTTACTGCCCTGATCGTGTTTTCTTATCCACTCCTGAGGCAAAATTATTGCTATGCCAGCATCTGCCTTAGCAGATTTTATGAGAACAGACAGCAATAAATACTGGTGTGAAAAAGAAAGCTTTTAGGAGCCCGATTCTCGGGAGAACGTTTTGCTTTTTTGGCATGTGCCCATGTATGGTTTTGTGAGTGGATCTGGGGGCACAGATGATGGGTCTCTTGAAAATGTTGGATGTACAGAGACCACCTTCTTTCTGAGTGAACCCTAATTTTAAAAAATATATATTTTTTTCTTGACCAGTTTAGTTGCAAAATCAAACACTTAAAAGATTCTAGTAACAACTTTTTGGGCAGAAAAGATGGCCGCTGCTCGGAGCTTGGTTCAGCAGCAGACACTGAAATGTGGCTTGGCTCCATCCCTTGGCATAGTACTAGGGTGTTATGTTCCACTAGAGGCCTTGGTACCTTTCAGAAACTCGCCAAATCAGGCACAGACTTGCTGGCAGCCACAGTAGAGGGATCTTACTGATCCATGCCCAGCTCTCAGGAGGTAACTGGCAAGAGCAAAGAAAGCAAAACAAGCAACCAAATCCCTATACACCTTATAAATTTGACTTGGAAATTTTGCCTCAAGGCTGTCAAAGAGTAGAAATAACTATTCAATTTTCTCCAAGGCCAGTTTTCTACATTTGGTCTCTAACGTAGAAAAAATACTGTACATCTGATTATCTAAGTATCAACTTTATTTTATTTTAAGTCTAGCCATTCCCAGGGTCAGGTGACTCTGCTCCTTGAAGATAAACTCGGGTTTATGCCACTCCTGGCCAAAGTTAGGCCTTCTTAGGTCCTGTGACCTGCTTCCACTTCAGGGCCAAGCCTTGAAATCATGAGCATCCACTGTGCCTGTGAGACATCTGTTTATCTGAATCTCCTCTTCCTGGGATAAGTGGATTGTCTCCATTCTGTCTGAGGCTGTGGTGCTGGGATTCCACTAGTGGGCTGGAATGCAGATTAGGTTCCTCTGCCTGGTTTGTAACTAAAGCCAGAATGAGCCATTTAGAGAGTAATCTAGGTATAGCCTTTTGCCGCCCTCTGGTGGAAAAGGCGGGCATTGAACAAGCCATAATGAAGACTGTATTTCCTGAGCAAATGCTGTTGAGGTGTAGATGATAAGGTCAACAGGTTATAATTACACTTAGGGTTATTTAGTTACACTAAAATGTGAATCTAAATGTTACAATAGAAAGATGTCAAATGAATAAAGTTTGAAATATTGCTGCATGAGAATCGGATTTCTCAGGCACAGGGAGCTTTAATTCCACCCCCTTGGTTTGCTGGGAACTCGTTTCTCATTTTTCTCTCTAAACTCTTCCTTTTCTTTAACCATAATTTTATGTAGCTTAAGATAATTATGATATTCTTTCAAGGGGTTATCTCTAAATGTTTCTAAAAAGTGAACATCAGCCGGAAATTTTTAATTTTAATATCCTTCAGATCTTAAATTGGGATTTATACCTCCACATTCAGATCAAAATCCAAACCAAAATTCACTTCAGGAATTCAAATAATACATGTTTGTCTTATATCTTTTTTTTTAAGCCCTAAAAATGTCAAAAGTCTCAAAAAGTATTGTCATGTCCAAGAATGCATTTTTAATTAAAATCTATGACAGAATACTTTTTAGAATCAAGGAAATTTGTGGAGATTGTGCATGGATTATTCCCACATTATGCATATAAGTTTGACTGACCTTTCAACTGTGTCCTAGTGACTTCCAGAGCTATCATGTTTCTTGAATTAAGAAATTCTTAATGCCAGCCTAGTACCTGGTTCTTATCAGGCTTTTTTATTGGTGAATTAATTCATTCAGCATTTACTCAAGAAGCACTAACTGAGCACCTGTGTGCCAGCAGGAGCGAGGAGGGCATTCCCTGCATGGCGGTGCATGCAGACTGAGCATAAGTATTTCAGGAACAAGGCAGACTGGCCAGTATCATGAAAGAGCTAGAGATAAAGTGAGATGGGAGTTCAGAGATGGAAGAGGTTAGTTTCAGCTTTGGGGGGAGGTGAAATGAGAGGCATCTGAAATAAGAATTAGATGACGAATGTGATTTGGACATAACAATTATTCTACATTGCAGAAATCTAGAAATTTCTTCTAAAGGAATAATTTTTCTTAGGGAAATAAGTTGTAGACAGATAGTAAATGTCAGAGAAATGACTTTCACCCTTTCCGGGGACTTGTGAAAGTGAGAATAACTGTTCAGATACTGTCAATTCTTGATTGACCTCTGCCCTCATGTATGGAACGATCTCTGCTCTTCTCCTCGAAACACTCTTCTCTCTCCTGACCAAAAGCAGTAAACAAAAGAGGAGGAATTACCACGTTATTCCTTCTCTCTGTCCCTAACTTTTCCTTCAGTTCAATACTACTCATTTGATAAATATCTATCGTGCCTTTATTATGTTCCTGATACTCTGCTAGATATTGGAACACATGTGATAACAAACACATGTGATCCTTTTTCTGAAAAAGCTTTTACTGAATGGAGATAGTCAATTAAGCAATAGAATAAAAACTCTTAATCCTATATAATAAAAGCGTAATATGCAAATTGACCGAACAGCAGAAGGACCAGTCGACGGGAGAGGGAGGGCCAGTGAGCAGGCGGCATCAGGCCAGCCAAGGCGCGTGCCAGCAGGCAGAGGGAGGGAATGGCGATTGGGGAGGTGCGGGCTGGCACCGTCCCCTGATTTGCCTGTCCGGTGGCCATCCGGATGTCCTAAGGCATAGTAGGACATCCCCTGAGGACTCCTGGACTGTGAGAGGGCGTAGGCCGGGCTGAGGGACCCCCTACCCCCAGTGCACAAATTTTTGTGCATAGGGCCTCTAGTGTGTAATAAGAAAAACAATACACAGAGGTTATTGACCTCTGGTATAAGGTAGTCCGGATTTAGATTTGGGCTCCATTGAATACTTGTCATGTAACCTCTTTGCACTTCAATTTTTGATAGAAAAAATTCCAAGCTCACCTAATGGTCCAAGTAGGTGTTCATGGTGCAAAACAGCTTTCCTCTAGGCCAGTGGTTCTCAACCTTTCTAATGCCGCGACCCTTTAATACAGTTCCTCATGTTGTGGTGACCCCCAACCATAAAATTATTTTCATTGCTACTTCATAACTGTAATTTTGCTACTGTTATGAATCATAATGTAAATATCTGTGTAAATATCTGTGTCGCGACCCCACAGGTTGAGAACCGCTAGCAGGATCGCCTAAGACCATCGGAAAACACAGATATTTACATTACGATTCATAACAGTAGCAAAATTACAGTTATGAAGTAGCAACAAAAAAAAATTTATGGTGAGCTTTTCCCTGTGCTATTACATATCTGTAAAACACGATTGTGGCAGAATCTTCTAGCTGTTCACCAAAGTCCAGTTGCTCCTTCTTGGGGATGCACTAGACTACATTTCCAGGCTCCCTTGCAATTGGGTGTAGCAATGGATTATATGAGTGAATGTGAGCCACTGCTTTTAAGAGGCAGGTGTGTTTCCTTTATGTTATCTCTTCTCCCTTCTTCTAGCAAGATGCAGATGATGACAAGACCCTAGGGAAATTCAAAGTCATAGAATGGAAGGGCCTAAAATTTTCAATAATCATGAACTTATTGAATACAATGTGGGTGAGAATAAACATCTATTGTGTTTGAACCATTATATATTTTTGAGTCTGCTTACTATCGCAGTTTCCCCTACACTATTGTTCATTCTTGGATGTACCATAATTTTTTAAAGGCCAAATGATAGCAATTAATGATGAGAAACAAGATTGGTGAATTTACTATAATAGTAGGGACCAATGTTATTATACCACTAGAGGCCCGATGCACAAAGATTCGTGCAAAAATAGGCCTTCCTTCCCCTGGCTGCCGGCACCACCTTCGCTCCCACCCGGACCTGCCTTCTGCCTCTTGCCTTGTTGCATCAATTTGCATATTCCCATCTTATTGGCTGTGGGCACCGCCATCTTTGTCACGAAGTTATGGTCAATTTGCATATTCTGTCTTTATTAGATAGGATAGCAGGTTGTTAAAAATGGACCCCAATGAATGAATTATGTCTTCCTGTGTCCATGCCTCTTTGGAATATGTCTTTACTGCTTTTTCCAACAAGATCTAGGGTCTGTTCTCCCATTCCTTAAATCTGGGCTACCCTTATGATTTCTTTAGGCTAACAGAATGTGATGGAAGTGCATTCAGGGGCTTCTGAGCCCAGACTCTAAGAGGCCTCATAAAATCTGCCTTTGCTTAGGGTGGATCCCAGCTGCCATGTAAAAAAGTTCAGGTTATTCTATTGATCAGAGTGTCTATATGGGGAGATAGGTCCTAGAGGAAGAAATAACATGTGGAGAGAGAAGCCATATAAATCAGAACCAAGGCCTCAGACATATGTGTGAGCCCAGCTAATGCCATGAAAAGAGGGAGACCCAGCCGTCCCAGCTCACCCGCAGTCATTTAAGTCATCCCAGAGGGAGTGCCAGACTGGTGAATGAGGCTATTGTCGGTCCGCTAGACCCAGTCAAGCCCCCAGCCAACATCATATGGAGGAGAAACAAGCCATCCCTGCAGAGCCCTGCCTGAACTCCTGACCCACACAACTGGAACAATAAAATGATTGCTACTTTAAGTCACTAATTTGTTGATGGTAACCAGCAATAGGTAACTGATACAAGGATATTTATATGTTCCCCAAATTTTGTTTTCACAGATGACTGTGATGAGCATCTTTCTCATCGATTAAAGAAGTCTGTGTTGTTTAGGTCTAGAAATTAAGAATTCATGTCTATCCATTTTGGTGCTCAAATTAAGTTTCTGGCCCCTGCTATATAGATGAAGTAGTATTTTAACCGTCTGCAATCTATTCAAGTCCTGCAGACACTGTGATCAATTAGCCACTACTAAGGAGCCATGCAAGTCAAAACACTTGGTTAACATTTTGCCCATTATAGTAAATTCACCAACATGTTTCTCATCATTAATTGCTGTCACTTAGCCTTTGTCATTCTGGAATTAGTGAGCCAATTTCAATAGTCAGTTTCTTCTACCATCGCCCTACCCTACAGAAGATAGCTATCAAAGAACTTTGTGAGGATACAGGAGGCCTCTCATTAATGTATTTCTCAGTGCCTCAATGGAGAGAGTGACCTCTCAGAGGATATAGTTGAGGGTAGGTAGGTGGATGAATGTGCAGATTGCAGATTACATATTCTCTCCATCATTCCAACCTCCCTGAACCTTTGGATTCTTTCTTCTACATTATGCAAGAAAAAATGCTAGCATCTTAGTTTTATTGAATATAGGCTATAGCTGAGTTCAAGTGTCAATCAACAAAGAAAACTGTTAAACACACTTCTAACTCCAAGAATCTCTAGTAATTCATATGATGACCCATTATAAGTAGATTTCATGTAATCCAGTGTGTGTGTGTATGTGTGTGTGTGTGTGTGTGTGTGTGTGTGTGTTTAATATTCTGTCCTCTTTAGTCTAATAACCTTAAGATCCACCATCCCTTCAGTTTCTGGAGCAAACTGAGATCTTATTTGAGTTACAGCTCTAAAGGTAATGAGCAGTGGTTGGGGTGGGTCTTGAGGTTCTTCATACAAGTCTCCTCAGGCACAAGAAGGCTGGCTGCTCCAAGATTTTCAACTTTTCCCAAGCCAAACTAGATAATTCCTATTCCAAGTCTCTGAGTTCTCCTTACCAACCCATGCCCTAACTTTCACATTCATGGGTTCAATTAGGTTGGAATTCTGCAACCCACAGAATTAAATTTGGGGTCAAGGTCAGCCCTGTAGCTATCCTATATAATAAAAGCCTAATATGCTAAGTGTCCGGTCGATGGGTTGGCCATTCAACCAATCAAAGTGTAATCCTATCTAATAAAAGAGTAATATGCAACACACAAGATGGCTGCCCCCATGTGGTCAAAGATGACTGCCCCTATGTGGACACAAGATGGCCACCACAAGATGGCCGGCAGGGGAGGGCAGTTGTGGGCGATCAGGCCAGCAGGGGAGGGCAGTTGGGAGGTACCAGGCCTGCAAGGGAGGGCAGTTGGGGGGACCAGGCTTGCAGGGGAGGGCAGTTGGAGGGAACCAGGCCTGCAGGGGAGGGCAGTTAGGCATCGATCAGGCCTGCAGGGGAGGGCAGTTAGGAGTGACCAGGCCTGCAGGGGAGGGCAGTTGGGGGGGGGACCCAGGCCTGCAGGGGAGGGCAGTTGGGGGTGACCAGGCTAGTAGGGGAGGGCAGTTAGGCATCGATCAGGCTGGCAGGGGAGTGGTCGGGAGCCATAAGTCCTGGATTGTGAGAGGGATGTCCCAGATTGGGGAGGGTGCAGGCTGGGCTGAGGGACACACACATATACCCTGTGCACGAATTTCATGTAGGGCCTCTAGTATGCTAATGATATGCCAAGGCCACTCAACCACTCGCTATGATGTGCACTGACCACCCGGGGGCAGGTGCTCCAACTGGTAGGTTAGCTTGCTGCTGGGGTCCGGCCAATTGGGACTGAGCGAGACACGGGGGCCGGACATGCCCTGGAGCCCTCCTGCTGTCTCTTCACAGCTGGCCAACCTCCCGTGTCCCTCCCCGGCCCCGATTTTGCACCGGTGGGGTCCCTCGGCCTGGCCTGCACCCTCTCACAACCTGAGACCCCTTGGGGGATGTCAGAGAGCCGTTTTCGGCCTGATCCCACAGGCCAGGCCGAGGGACCCCACTGGTGCACAAATTCGTGCACTGGGCCTCTAGTAAGATATAAGTAATTATTTTAGAAGCTCTCTGATTCCCTATGCCTTGAGCTAGGTGTGAAAGATCTGAGCTTGTCACTTTGGGAGGCTCTCCAGTGCACTCAGAAGCACCACTGCTACTTCTGGTAGCACAGTAGTCATCTGGTCTCTTTAGGGCTTCCAGAAGCATTTCATCACAGTCAGCCTCAGGTAAAGCATGATGTCACAGCATAGCATGGCTTCCCATGTCCCATTTCCCATTAGAAAGGAGACCACTATTGTGTTCAAAGCTAAGGACATGGCCAATCCAACTCCAGAATCCCATTTTGAGGGGCCGTTTCCTAGGACTACTTCTGGCTCCAAGAACCGTATCAGTCAGAGTCCATTAGTAAAACACAATCATATTAAGTATCTCACCAGAGGAAAGCTAATATGAGGAACTGGTTAACCATACAGACGTTTAAGAACCGAAAAGGTAACACAAATGCAACACTGAAGGTAACACAGAGATAACTGCTGGAAACAGTTCCATGCAACCCCTGGCGCTAGGGAAACGAGGGACAGGGTTTGGGGTTATGAGAATTTAGACTTTTTTGGAGGAAGGCATCTGCAGAATTGGGACCCAGATCTTTGAGGGCAGAACCCCATCCCGTTGCTGCTAGTACCTGTGAGGGATCAATTGGGTCTGCGAGTGTGTCAACGAGTTAGGGACTAGAGCCAGCTGCCATTACCTGAGATGAAGAGCTGTGGCATGGCAACACTGTCCTAATAAGGGAGCAAATAAGAAGGAACAAGTCCCTTCTCTCCTCTCCTGCCTTCCAACCTCCCTCTAGTAGTACATATTGGTACAACTACCAGCTAGCAAAGACTATGTGGTAGTACAGCCTACCAGCCACAAAATCACACGGTATAGAAGGGTGGGACTGAAGCTCAGAGGCCATAGCTGGACGGGCCAAAAGTATTTGTCTCTGAATATATTGGTACACACACACACACACACACACACACACACACACACACTCCTAAGACTTTGGTACACACTATTTGGCCAAATATTTTTTTCTCATTACCCTAGCAATATGTATTTATTTATTTCCTTTACATAGAACATACAAATAAGCTCATAGAAGAAAAAAGATTCATCCTACTGCTGGAAAGATAATCATTGTTAATATTTTCACTTAGATCCTTCCAGATCTTTTTCTCAATGTACAGATATGTATTTTTTCATTATCCAAACAGTTTTCTAAACTGCTTTAAAAAAATGTTTTATTATATCACCCAAAATTGCTCATATCAATACATATTTACTGAATACCACAATGTGTTCAAAACTGATCTTAGAATGTGTCTTATGAGCCTCCTCCGGGGGCCTAGGTAGGGAGCCTCAGTGGGAGGGCCCTGTGTTCTACCATACACTCCTACCCACTGCAACTCTGCTTTTACTTGTTTTACCGTGGGTTTGATTTCTATGTAAGATTTTGTGAGGAAAAAGAATTTACTGCCAAAATATTAGAAAACAACGGATTCACTGTGTGAATATATCATTTTCCATTGTCATGATGATAACAACAAAGGATCGCTTTGTATGTAAAATCGTGTCTAAAGTCTAGTAACATGGTACAACATACTTTTCACTCTTTGTCTATTTGACAGTAGCTCAAAATTGTTTTAACATATATTTCTTGAATTACTGATGAGATAGGCCAGGTTTTGTTTATTTAATAGTCATTTGTGTCTGCGGCAATCTTTCTTTGCAGACCAGAACATTTTAAAGGGTGGCCCTAAAACCTTACTTTCTCTTTAATGTATATAGCCCATGCCTCTTCCACGTCCCCAGTTCAAGAAAGCTCTGATTTCAAATATCCACTGCTCACCGGGAACCCCTTCTCCCTGATCTCCACTCTTGGTACTGATCACAAACCCTCCTTCACTGACAACACAGAAACTCCCTCACCTACCCCAGCATCTCCACATCTAAAGCTATCTTTATTTTTCTTCCTGCCTCAGAGAAGAAAGGCTTTTCAAAATTTAAGTCAACCCCTCTACCTAAGCACTTGATCCCCTCCCTGCTTGTCTCCTCTGGGACCCGAATGGTGCCTGGCAAACAGCTGGTGCTCCAATAGTTTGTTGAAGAAATACTGGGTCTTGCTCCACCTATTCCTCCCCTTTATCCCTTTAGTATGTCCATCTTCGCTCACTCTCTTGGCTCTTTTCCCTTAGCCTACATGTGATCAAATAATTTCCTGTCGGTGATGGCTAGGCTCTAGTACCCAGTTATTTGGTTCAATTGACATCCAGGTGTTGCAGTAAAGGTATTCTGTAGTTGGGCGTATCAGCTACAACCAGTTGACTTTACGTAAAGCAGATTATCAGGGTGACTTGGGTGAGCCTGATCTAATCAATTTGAAAGGCCTGAAAGGAAGAACCGAAAGAACCGAGGTTTCCCAGAAGTCAGGGAGAAGGAGGAAATAAATCCCACCTGTGGACAGCAGCTTCAGCTCCTGCCTGAGTTTCCAGCCTGCCCTTCCTCATGGGCTGCCCTATAGATTTCAGACTTGACTACCCAGCCCCGACAATCACACAAGCCAGTTTCTTTCAATAAGTCCCTTAAAATTGATATATATTATAGATATATATATATATAGACCTATATAAATTATATACACTGAGTGGCCAGATTATTATGATCTCTGAACGCATAATAATCTGGCCACTCAGTGTATATCCTATATAATAAAAGGCTAATATGCAAATTGTCCTCTCGACCAGGAGTTCAACCAGCAGGCAGGCTGGCCCACCGCCCATGTCCCCTCCCCCTGGCCAGGCTGGCTGGACCATACCCATGCACGCATTCATGCACCGGGCCTCTAATACACACACACATACACACACACACACACACACACACACACACCACACACACACTCTCTGAGTGGCCAGATTATTATGCGTTCAGAGATCATAATAATCTGGCCACTCAGTGTGTGTGTGTGTATGTATGTGCGTGTATATACATATATATATGTATATATATACATATACATATGTGTATATATATACATATATATGTGTATATATATATATATATAAATTATAGATCTATATATCTATCTATCTCCTACTGGTACTGTTTGGTGGAACCCTGACTGATACACACTCCTTAAAATTAGAACAAAACAATACCCTGCTTGATCCTGCATCTCGCTGTTACCATATAAACTGTCTTCCCTTCTCACCTAAGCTTTTGCAATCACACGCCGAGCTATAGTCTCATTTATTCATCTGGTGAATCGGACATATTCTTGTGGACACATGAGCAACCTCAAACTCAGTATATCAAGAGTTATCTCATTATCCCTGCCTAAATCCACTCGTTTGAATGCTATCTCTCAAACTCAAGGTGAAAATCTGGAAGCCAAACTAGATACCCAAATATCTAAATATTAGACATCTAAATAAGTAATACTGTCTATCTTCCATGCCAATGTTTGAATTCAGGTCCTCATGATGTCTTGCCTCAGTTTTTGTAATAGACTACCTCACCTCCAGCCCCATCTTCTTTAAATCTGTTCTCCAGTACGCTCTTCCTCTGACGCAAGGTGATTGAAATTGCCCTGCCTAAGACTTGGTGACTCCTTTATCGCCTACAGCAAGGGTTCTCCAACCCTGACCACCATCACAAGGCGCTTTAAAAAACACAGGTTAGAATTCTACTCAGACCTAATGAATACAAATTTTCAAAGTGGGAGCTGAATTTTAAAAGCTATCCAAGTAATTCTGATCAGCCAGGTTCAGGAGCCACCAGTCTTCAGGGTAAAATCAAATATCTGCCCATGATCTGACACCCCATTCCCAACTTCACCCCTCAGCACACATCATGCTCCAGCAGCAATGATAGGAGTCTTCCAACCTATGTTGATGAACCCCTCTCTGCCAGGAATGTCCTTCTTCCCTTATCTGCATGGGAAAACCCTATTCATCCTTCAAACACTTTATTCAAACATCATCAAGCCTCTTATTCAACCAGTGACTATTGACAAACTTGTGAAACTGTACACATTAAATATATATGGTTCTTTGTATATCCATTATACCTCCATAAAGCTGCTAAAATTTACTGAGTTCCTACTACATGCCAAGCTCTGAGCAAAGCATTGAGACATAAAGATCCGTAAGCTATATTGATAGTACTGCCTTCAGTAAACTCTTATGCTATTGGAGAAGGAGACATACAAATATACAAATTAATACAATAGGTAAATTTTGTGAGTATCTGTGGTGGCTGCATAATGCCCTTCCTCAAATAATGTCCACATCCTAATCCCCAGAATTGATGTTACTTAAAAAATTTTTTTAAATTGATTTTTAGGTGGAGGGGAAGAGAGAAGGAGAGAGCAGAAACATGAATATATTACTTTACATTGCAAAGCAGATTTTGTAGATATTAAATTTAAAATTCTGAGATGGGAGATTATCCCATTTTTTTGGTGGCTCAATGTAATCACTGGGGTCCTTTTAAGAGGGAGATAGGCCTAGCCTCCATAGCATGAGAGAGAGAATGGAGGGAGACTAGAAGATGCTATGCTACTGCGTTTGAAAATGGGGCATGGGGACATGAACCAAGACATGCAGGTGGTCTCTGGAAGCTGGACAAAGCAAGGAAGTGAATGCTCCACTAGAGCCCCCACAAGGAACCAGCCCTGCTGATTTCAGTCCAGTGAGATTAATTTTGGACTTCTGACCTTCAGAAATGTAATATGATTGTATTATTGTTTTAAGTGACTAGTTTGTAGTAATTTGTTACAGCAGCAACAGGAAGCTAATACAGAGGCCAACTGTAGTAGTACATAAAGGGGTTATGGAGTGGGGAAGGAATGTTCAGGAAGAATTACTCGGAGGTGATGACACCAGAGCTGAGGAAGGGAGACTGTATTTCAGGAAGGTCCAGGTAGAGAAGTTAGTGAGTGCAAGGCACACAGGGAGCATGGGAAGTGTTTCAACAAGGCAATGCTACGTATATTAAACATTAGAAGTAATATCAACAATATTAATTCTGATAAATGTTTATTTGTATGCCAGGCACTGTTCTAAAGCATTTATAACTCTGTGAGGTAGAGACTATTATTATCTTCATTTTACTATAGAGATATTAACGTTTGGCGGAATTAAGTAATTTTCCTGACATCACAGGGCCAGCCAACCGGCAGAGCTTTAATTAGAACCTTGGCAGTGTGTCTCCAAAACCCACCAACTGCCTAATACACAACTGTGGGAACCTTAACTGCTTAAGTAAGGTGGCATCAGTGTGGCTGAAGATAAATGAACTATTAGAAAGATAACAATGAGGTGGGAATCAGCAGAGCTTGGAATATTGTCGAGTCTTATATTGAGGATGAAATTGATAGTCAGCCAACGTTCAAGTTTCTTTGATGTGATTCCGGTTTTGCTATCGCTCAAGATAGAGGAGTCCTGACTATCTCAAAGGAAATCACTCCTGAGTTACAACTTCTACTTTGCATAATCCTCTTTATTTCGTTGCTTTCTTTTCCCCTGATGTCTGAGGCGGAGTGCACACGCCAACTCAACTCTGGGCCTCAGTTTCCACATCTGTAAATTGCCTTGAAGTACTGTAGTTCCAAACTTGGTTGTGCCTTAAAATCCCCTGTGGGTAAGAGCATAAACCAAAGGCAGATTCCTCGCCCCATCTCCGAGATTCTGACTAATTCCGGGACCGGGCTTTCCCCCAAACTCTCCCAAGTGATGCTGATGAACGTCCAGGTTTCGGTGACTACCTGGGTCTTTTCCAGCTCAGGGTTTGGTGCACGATTCCGTGAAGGCCCCGCCCCTCCTCAGCCCCGCCCCCGCCTCTCGCGGCCCCGCCTCCCTCAGCCCCGCCCCCGCCTCTCGCGGCCCCGCCTCCCTCAGCCCCGCCCCCGCCTCTCGCGGCCCCGCCTCCCTCAGCCCCGCCCCCGCCTCTCGCGGCCCCGCCTCCCTCAGCCCCGCCCCCGCCTCTCGCGGCCCCGCCTCCCTCAGCCCCGCCCCCGCCTCTCGCGGCCCCGCCTCCCTCAGCCTCGCCCCCGCCTCTCGCGGCCCCGCCTCCCTCAGCCCCGCCCCCGCCTCTCGCGGCCCCGCCTCCCTCAGCCTCGCCCCCGCCTCTCGCGGCCCCGCCTCCCTCAGCCCCGCCCCCGCCTCTCGCGGCCCCGCCTCCCTCAGCCTCGCCCCCGCCTCTCGCGGCCCCGCCTCCCGCAGTCCCGTCCCCGCCTCTCGCGGCCCCGCCTCCCTCAGCCCCGCCCCCGCCTCTCGCGGCCCCACCTCCCGCAGTCCCGTCCCCGCCTCGCAAGATGGCTGCGGTGCTGCGCCGCCCGGAGCCTTGGAACCGCGTGACAATCCCAAAGGCGGGGAGCCGCAGCGCGGTGACGATACAGGACCCCGGCGCGGCCCTGGGTGAGTGAGGCGCCCCGAGTGGAGACCAGTCCGCAGGCAGCGGGCCGGCGGCCACGTGCGCGGGGGCGGGACTTCCTGAGCCAGCGGGGCGCGGGGAAGCGGCGCGGGACCGGCCCGGGGAAGCCTGGGCTCCGAGTTTCCCAAGGGGTCCGGGAGGGCCTGTGGCTTCCCAGCCCTCCTTGAACCCACGCGCCGCCGGAGCCCCAGCGCCCACGCCGCGCCGAGGGGGCGGAGAGGGCGGACGCGCCTGGGAACCTGTTTACCTTCCGTCAGTTTCCTGCCTCCGCCGGAGCCGCTGGGGGAGCCCCGTAGGCGCTCGGCGCCCACCGCGCTCTCCTGGGCCTCCGCTTACTCATTTGTAAAGTGGGGTTAGTCCTCCCTACCCGTCACCGCTTGTTGGGAGCCTCTAGTGATGCTGTTTTTTATTTTTATTTTGTAATATCCAACAAGTAACGGTGTATAATTACAGCAGTTAATCTAGATTTTCCGAGGCAGTTTCAGTTTTAAATGGTCTGCTCTATTATCACCCTGTGCGACTATAGTCATCACTATATACCCAGAAACTAGTACAGTGCCTGGCATACAGTACGCATCAAGCAACGCAGGCAAATGAATAACTGCATAATACTGACCTATTAGGTTTAAACTTATGGTCATGGACTATATTTAGAACAGTACATAAACAAGCTTTTTTTTTTTTTAACTACACATAAGTTTAAAATTCATTCTGTCAAACAGCAGTATTTATACTAGTAGTTAAAGGCAAACTTGGAAAAAATACTTGGCAGAACATATAATGGGCGATTAGTTTTAAAATGACTTTTATTTTTCAATTACAGTTGACATACAATATTGTATTAGTTTCTGATGTACCACATAGTGATTAGACATTTGTGTAACTTTGGAGGTGATCACTTCTTAAGTCTAGTATTGGGGCCCAGCCAGCCTGGCTCAGTGGTTGAGCACCGACCTATGAACCAGGAGGTGTCATGGTTCGATTCTGATGAGGCTGTGGGCTCCATCCCCAGTGTGAGTGTCTGATCGATGAGTCTCTCTCATCATTGATGTTTCTCTCCCTCTCCGGAATCAATAAAAATATATACATTTAGAAAAAGAAAAAAATATAAATCTAGTATTGGGAAAGTGCTCTTAAATTAGAGTGTATTGCCAATGTATGATGGGATTGCCATTTTTAGGCAGTAGGGCCTAGTAGTTAGGAGCTTGGCTCAAGAGCCAGATTGCCAAAGTTTGAGTGCTGGGCTTCCCTTTGCTGGGAATTGTCTTGTCTAACCCAGCGATTTTCAACCCTTTTCATCTCATGGCACACATAAACTAATTACTGAAATTTTGCAGCACACCAAAAAATGTTTTTTGCCAATCTGACCAAAAATAAAAAAGTATAATTTTGATTCATTCACACCAGATGGCTATTGTTGTGTTGGCTATTGTCATTTTTTAAATTTGAGAATCTAAGGGAAGAGGTCAGTGCCCCTGATTAAATAGTCAGGTATTGAATGTTTTAAAAATTCTTGCAGCATACGGGAAAGTCTCCAGTCTAACCTTTCTGCACTTGGACACATTTTCTAACAGGGATAGAAATAGTACCTGCCTCTTAGGGCTATTTTGAGGAAGGAAAGAGTTAATGTCATAGGTAAAGCATTTGGAACAGTGCCTGATACAGTAAATAAACAATTAAATGATATCTGTTGTTATGAAATGTTTTTAACCCATCTAATCATCACATCCTCTTGCACATCCATCTGTCCTACGCAGTTTGCAGATCATCTTCCTTCTTCCTCTATTCATAAATTCCTTAACAGGATTCCTTAACTGGAAATATACCAGCTCACTCCCCATCCCCAAGGCAACCCATTCTGGCTTCAGGTAGTTGGGACAAAAGAAGGTTCTCCATGTTGTGTAAAAACCTGCCTTTGTGTTATTCCCATACAGGGTGCTAGTGCTATCCTGTGAACCATACAGAATACACAGCTCTTCCGACTTGGGAACGGTTATCTCCGGCTGAGCCCGTGTTCAGTCAGGCATTCACCAAGTAATTTCCAGTTGCCATGCGAGTTTCTCTTTTCTTAATATATTCTTATCTTAAAGTGGTACTGAAATGCAGTATCTTTGTCTTTTAGTGCATGAATTTATCTAGTCTGTCTTGCTTTTTGTGCGTAACAAAATGGGGGATTCAGAGAAGTATATAATACAACATGTGCCCCACCTTCAAGGTACTAAAGGTGTAAGTGTGCACCAAATGACTGCAAAGTACTCCTGTGAAAGATTATTAAAATCATGATAAAATGTGATGCAGGTATACACACTTGTTTAACAGACATTCTCTTGATTTTTAGACTATATAATCTGTCACTGTTTTCTTCCAACTTCTTACATATTTAATTATTAATTACATCCTTAGAGTTAAGGCTAATTATGTATTTGTTTTTGGTTCCTTTAAAACAGCGATTTTCAATCAGTATGCCACAAGAATTTGTTGTTGTTGTTGTTGTTAATTCTCACCGAGGATATATTTCCATTGATTTTTAGGGAGAGTGGAAGAGAGAGGGAAAGACAGAGAGAAACAGAGAAACACATCGATTGGTTGCCTCCTGCATGAGCCCCGACCAGGGCTGGGCAGAAGCCTGCAACCAAGGTACGTGCCCTTGACTGGAATCGAACCAGGGACCCTTTGGTCCGCAGGGCGACACTCTGTCTACTGAGCCAAACTGGCTAGGGCCACAAGAATTTTTTAAACATGTAATACTTGACTGTTTATGGGCACTGACCTCTTTTCCCTTAGATTGTTAAATAAAAAAAATGACAACAAGCAACCCAACAATAGCTGCCTGGTGTGAATGAATCAAAATCATACCTATTTATTTGGTCAGTTCAGCAAAAAGTATATTTTGGTGTGCCACAGTAATTAGTTTATGTGTGCCATGAGATGAAAAAGATTGAAAAATGCTGCTTTAAGACTGATAAGGAGCCCTGGCCAGGTAGCTCAGTTGGTTAGAGCAGTGGTTGGCAAACTCATTAGTCAAAGAGCCAAATCAACAGTACAACGATTGAAATTTCTTTTGAGAGCCGAAAACCGACTTCTGCGCATGGGCCACGAAGTTTCAATCACACTGTACGTGCACGCCCGCACGTGGTATTTTTGTGGAAGAGCCACACTCAAGGGGCCAAAGAGCCACATGTGGCTCGCGAGCCGCAGTTTGCCAACCGCTGGGTTAGAGCATCATCCCAATTCCCGAAGGTTGCGGTCAGGGCACATACAAGAATCAACCAATGAATGCATGAATAAGTGGGACACCAAATCAATGTTTCTCCCTCTCCCCCTGCCTTTCTTTCTCTCTAAAATCAATAAATAAAATATCTTTAAAAATGAAGAAAGATGCTTCCTTCCTTCCTTTTATATAATATACTTAATGCAGAAATACATAGTAAGTCTTATTAAAATTCTCTGCTTTAGACCTTTGTATTGCAGCTGTACTTAAAGAATGCTGGCTTGTTACCCTGTCACTGAAGAGCCAGACCTTAGATGCAGAAACAGATGTGCTATGTGCAGTCCTTTACAGCAATCACAACAGAATGGGCCGCCACAAGCCCCATTTGGCCCTCAAACAGGTAAGGAGGAAGCCTTGTGTTTGAGACTCGGCATGTATACTTGATGAAGATGGAGATCACACTGCTACTTCATACTTTGTTATTTACAGAAACTGAGTCTAAACTTACAGATTCATGCTCTCTGGTTAATTTTCTACTCCCATTACTTAAGATAAAAAAGATGACTATTTCTTCATCAAAGAACTGGGATCATGGCCTTCCTTAAGTTTTCATGTCTGGGCAGCTTTATCTCCTTCTGAGTCTTTAATTCCAAAACCAAATTTATCTCAGGTTGAACAGATTTCTCCTCTTGGATTCCAACTTGTGAATAATAACCTAGTCAGAAAAATTTGGTGTTCCATTTTCTCTGCTGCTTCCTTTTATGTAGCTGTGCCATCTAACTGAATCAGTCAAAACTGCCTCTGCTTCTGGTCCCTTTTAGTTCTGGCTGCATCTTTTTTTAGCCATGCCAACTTTTAGTTGTCTTGCTATCCTACTAATCTTTCCTCCACTCTGATATATTCTATAAAGCAAAGTAGATTAATCACCTCAAACACAGCTTTGATTTTTAATGTTCCTTCATTGTCTCCTGAAGAAAGACTAAACCTCATAGGTTGGCTTATAGGATCCTCCATGATCTGTCCTATTCAGTTTTCCTAGCTCAGGCTTCTCTCTTGCCTTCATCTATTTTACATCCCAGGCAACCTGAATTCTTCATGAGTCCTCGCCATGTTTGTGCCCTCACCCAAGCTTTGCTTACCTGCTCCTGTATGTTTGGAAGGCCTAGTCCCCTCCATCTCGGCCTATTAAAAGCTTTCTCATCCTCTAAGTTCCATTTCAAGTCTTCTCGCAGTAATCAGTTCTTCCCAAGGGGTAACATGATGTTTATTATGGTAATCTCATTTTAAGTTGCATCTTTCTGATTAGTGAAGTTGAACTCCTTCTCTTTTTGTGATTCTTGGCTATCGGGGCTTCTCTTATGGCATTTGGCATGTCTGTGTTGCAGTACAGGCATTTGTGTACATGTTTCATGTCCCTGCCATCCCTTAGAGTAGGGAGCATGTCTCATGATGCTGCTACAATTAGTATTACTCTTACTACTACTGCCTTATATATCTGCTTAACATATCAGTTTACAAAGAACTTTCATCTACTTTAAGATTTATTTTTTTCTACCTTCAAAAGCTAGCTACTGGAATTACCTTCACTCTGATGTTCCCCAAAGGAGAATAGAAAATAGTCTTGATTCCTCTTCTGTGTGACAGTACTTTGAGTATATAAAGACTGTCTGCCCTGGCCAGTTGGGCTCAGTGGATAGAGTGTCAGCCTGCAGACTGAGGGATTCCAGGTTTGATTCCAATCAAGGGCACATACCTTGGTAGCAGGCTCAATCCCTGTCCCTAGTCGGGTGCATACAGGAGGCAACCAATTGATGTGTCTCTCTCATCATTGATGCTTCTCTCTCTCCTTTCTTCCTCCCTAAAATCAATTAAAAAAAAAATATATATATACACACACATAGTATATATAAAACTGTTCTTAACGTTTCTCCATGCTCTCTCTTCCTTGCTAAACTTCTCAAGCCCCCTCCCCGCCTTTGTGTAAACCATAGCTTACTTACTATGTTCCCCAGGTGCTTTACCATCTTGGTTTGTCAGTACTTCTCTCAAAGGATGGTGTCCATAATTAAAAGATGAAAAAGAGCTGACCCCAGAGAATTTAGGGATTGTTGCTGCCATTATTCTGAAAACCATTCTGTTAAGAGAGAATCCATAACTTTGATTGGATTTTTAGTAGCATATATGTAGCTCTAGCAAGATACTGTCTTTGCCAGTATCAGTGACCATCCAGATCTTGACATCCTTCAGTCTGGATGCAGTCCCATGCATGCCCTTTGTGTGGTATTTCCTGAGGACCACAGAATTCTTGACACATTTTATATAATGGATGGCTACCATTTTTTCCTTTTTTTTGATTAAAAATGCGATTGAATGCCTACTCAATGCTCAGTACTCAGTACAGTGGTGGGTAAAATAAACAAAACATATTGTTCTTATGGAACTTATAGTTGAGAGGAGAAAGGTAGTTTAATCAAATGTCAGATGGTGATAATTACAATGGAGAAAAAGAAAGTGCTGAGGGGATTGCAATTTTAAATAAGGCATATCTATTTTAATTTCAACATTTAATTAAATATATACATACACATATATATATACACACACACTAATTTACTAGTAAATTTTTAGTAACTAGAAATTGGTTAGTGTTTATTTCCCAGCATGCCTTGCACACAGTAGGTATTCAATATACATTTGTAAAACGAATAGACTGATCACTTTCCTAACTGAGCTTTCTGAAATTGAGCTTCAGAAAAATTATAATCTTGAGAATAATCTTATGCTTACTTTGGTGTACTTTATAGCATCACACATAATAAATTCTCAGTTATAATCTGATTTGAGAAATTTGTTTCGCTGGATAAATTTTAGATTTTTAGCCAGAAGCAATTGCTTTGAGTTACAGATTTCTTTACCCTTAAAAAAAGGGTATTCTGTGGTGTTCAGTATATTTCCATACTTTGAAATTTTGGTTTTCTTTGCTTTGCTGGTCCCATCAGTGGCCTTGTCTGTATTATATACATATGAATTTGAGCTGCTCTTCCCCTTTCAGGTTGAACAGTGTTTAAAACGTTTGAAAAACATGAATTTGGAGAGTTCAATTCAGGATCTGTCTGAGTTGTTTTCTTCCAAGTAAGTGGTCAGTTGCTTTGTGGTGAGAACTCTGTCTTGCTGTGATCTCCCTTTGGATTTTTTTACTCCTTGGTGTTGGAATATAACCAATTATACCTCAGTTATACAAGGGTTGTTTTAATAAGGGGCGCTGGTATTTGTGGTAATCTCCGTTTGTTGGCTTGTGGGAGGGACTGGTGTCACTTGAAATCTGGGACATAAGATTATATTGAAACATCATTGTCCATGAAATTCAGTGAGTCCTATTTGAGCATAACTAGCTCAAATTGAGCTTAAAGGAACTTTGTACTTGAATACTTTCTATTTCCAATCTAGTTCTTTTATAAATGTAACTTAACAAAATCCAAATTACTTTGGTTCTCTTTTCCAACTTTGTATATAAAAGTAGTTTAAATTTAATAATGAAAGTAATATACTTTTCTGTTTTTGTCAAGTGAAAATCGACCTGTAGCTGCCAAAGCGTGTGTCATCCCCAGCCAACCAGTGGTGGAATTTGTGTTGATGAAGATTTTGGGAGCCTGCAAATTGTTACTTCGCTTGTTAGACTGTTGCTGCAAGACATTTCTGTATCCTTGAAGCAACTGAAATACCTTTTTCTCAGTTGGAATTGTTTGGATAAGTTTAGTAGTATTTCTGTTTGAAAGCTAGGGGGTCTGTAGGAGTTATAACCTATGGAATTCTTATAAATCTGCTTCTTGGCCTCCTTTCCCCAGGAATTGCTTCATACAACCATTGCCAGAGACTGCCTATCTCTCATATGTATTATCCTGAGGACATTGACAGAAATTCTTAATCTTAGAAACTAAACCTTGGGAACTTAGTTTAATAATGAGAGCTCTAGCAGAGCATATACAACTGTATTTTTAAGTTTCCATGAGTTAAATAGAACATGTTTTAAGGCTTTAATTCCTCAAAAAAATTCTATTTTCAATCTAGTTCCTTCAAAAACGTAACTTACAAAAATCCAAATTACTTTGGTTCTGTTTTCCAACTTTAACTTAATTCTTCAGCTTGACTGTGAAACACCTAGGTTTGCAAGAATTCATTATTTTAAACCTTGTGATGGTTGGGCTGGTGAGCAGGTTATGGTATGTATGTACACGCCTTTAAATCATTCATTTCTTTTTCATATCTTTAACTCAGCCTAGGTTTCTGACTAGTTTTCATATTTATTTTCCCAGGGGATGCTGAACTTGTGGGATGTGGGGTGGATTTGGAAGCTAAGTGTTTTATCTCAAAAGATTAGGCTTTAAATCTGAAGGCAAGAGACCACCTCAACACTAAACAATTAAGCAAATGAAATCCTAGGATTAGCCATTAGAGTAATAAAAAAAATCATTGCTGTAATCATACAGCAATTGGCCCATTTAAAGTGAAGGTCTTTCTGGGCAGGCTGTATCAATCAATTCTTTTTGCCTCTAGATTTATAATTTTTAATGGCATGACCTTCTTTATGAGCTCCAGATTCTTTTTCTCCACCTCAAACACCACTGCTTTTTGAAATACAGTTAGTTGATATAAGAACACTAGAAGTAGCTGCAAGGTAAAGAGACCTTCTCTTGCATCTCTATATATTACTAGAGGCCCAGTGCACAAAATTGGTGCACTTGGGAAGTGGGGGGTCCCTCAGCCCGGCCTGCACCCTCTCCCAGTCTGGGAGCCCTCAGGGGATGTCCCACTGATGGCTTAGCAGGGAGTGGGCCTAAGCTGGCAGTCAGACATCCTTAGGGCTGCTGCAGAGGTGGGAAGAGGCTCTGTGAGCCTGGCTTCTGGCTGAGCAGCGCACCCCCTTGTGGGAGCGCACTGACCACCAGGGGGCAGCTCCTGAGTTGAGTGTCTGTCCCCTGGTGATCAGTACATGTCATAGTGACTGGTCGTTCTGTGTTCGGTCGATTTGCATATTAGCCTTTTGTTGTATAGGATGAAGCTTACTTGATGGATAATTGGACTCGGAACCTGCCCATATTTGTAAAGAGACCATATTTGGGCCATTTTAGACAATTGGGATGGTTATCTCTAAATTTAAACTAAAAAAAATACAAAAATTGTCTTTGGAGATTAAAAACCTTGCTTTGCTATCTTAACCTGGATATCTTAACAACTGTTTCCAGTCATTCTGTTTTTCTACTTATTCTTAGAGGTAAAAATGTTAAAATTACTAATCATATTATTTTAAATGTCAAACAATCATTCTTGTCTATAATGAAAATAACTAAGCTCTTGTGATTACAACAATAAAACATGCTTATTTCAAGAAATTTTAAAATGCAGGAAAAAATGTAAAGAACCTGAAATTTACCTAAAATCTCACCACCTAGATAAAACCAAACTTAGGATTTTGGTGCATATCCTTTGAGACAGCTTTTTCATTTAGTATTGCTTTTTTTAAAAATATATATTTTATTGATTTTTTACAGAGAGGAAGGGAGAGGGATAGAGAGTTACAAACATCGATGAGAGAGAACATTGATCAGCTGCCTCCTGCACATCCCCACAACCAAGGTACATGCCCTTGACCAGAATCGAACCTGGGACCCTTCAGTCCGCAGGCCGATGCTCTATCCCCTGAGCCAAACTGGTTAGGGCTTCATTTAGTTTTAAGTAACATTTGTTGTGTGTGTGTGTGTGTGTGTGTTTTAAATCATTGATTTTTAAAATATATTTTTATTGATTTCAGAGAGGAAGAGAGAGATAGAAACATCAATGATGAGAGAGAATCATGGATTGGCTGCCCCCTGCACACCCCCTACTGGGGATCAAGCCTGCAATCTGGGCATGTGCCCCTGACTGGAATCGAACCTGGTACCCTTCAGTCTGCAGGCCAACTCTCTATCCACTGAGCCAAACTAGCTAGGGCTTAAGTAACATTTTGTACTTGGGTTTTTCTATTAAGGCTAGATTAATCTGACTATTTGCAAATATGTGCGATAGGGTTTTTTATCTTTAGTGGTAAGTTGATAGGCATTTATTTTCAGCTTTGAATTGTAGTAATTATATAATCTGCAAATTGTAGTTACTGGTTAATTCATGATCTATTTCTTTCTCTAGGGTTCTCTATAAAGGTGTTTTAAAAAGGTTGATTTCTTTATATGAACCATTGTTTGGATTGCTTCAAGAAGTCTCAAGGATTCAACCATTGCCTTACTTCAAAGATTTTACCTTTCCTTCTGATATTGTTGAATTTTTAGGACAGCCCTATTTAGAGGTCTTTAAGAAAAAAATGCCTACAGCTTTTGCAGCTAAGGGAGTAACTAAATTGCTAAATAAACTGTTCTCAACAAAAGAACAGTCACTGAGGTGCAGTGAAGAAACGTCACATAGGATTTCCAAAAACGCTAATCAAATGAAGATCAATGTACAGAATAATGTGGATCTTGGACAGCCAGTAAAGAATAAGAAAATCTTCAAAGGTAATATGCTTTGATATAGCACATACTTTAAAAAAAGTTGAAATTACAAATATATTCATGGGTTGTGTAGAAGAAATCCCATACCTTTTAATTTTAACACGCATTGATTGTCTTCAAAGAGGTATGGTAATACCTGTGTTTTCTAAGTTTGAACACTTAAAGTTGTTTGTTCCTGTTGTTTCATAGTTCTTTGCTTGCTTCCTCTACTTTTTTTTAGTAATTTGGCAAGAAATATCGTCATGCACTTAAGAATTTGTTGATTTGAAAATGGTATGCCTAAGTTTTTGTATTTGATCTTTCCATCTCCACAGCAAAGTCATCAGAATTTGATGTGAGGGTGTTCTGCGAACAGCTGAAACACAGAGCTATTCAGGTTTGGGTTATTTTAATATAGCTTGATTTCTGCTAATGTATACAGTAGATGCCACTTACCAAGGACATAGATTGAATCTTACTTCTGTTTTTTATCCCTAGCTCTAAGCTTAGTGCCATCTTAGTTCTCAGTCTGCTTCTGAGTGGAGGCGCTCCAAGGGATTTTAGTGCATCGAGTTAATTCAGTTAATAAAGTGCCTTCAGAAACATTTTATTGAGTTTTGCTAAAACTGTAAAGTGACCCTAGGATCCGTCGTAGGTGTAAATTATACTGTAGCTTAAGAGAATTGGCCTTGCAGTCATAGAGAAATGGTTTTGAGTCCTTTAGTTTGTACTAGCTGCGTGACCTTATGTAAGTTTCTTGACTTGTTCATATCTCTATTTTCTAATAGTATGTACCTCATGGGGTTGTGCCATTTAATGCAAGTAAAGTTCCAACATAGAGTCAGGAGTACGGTAGATACTTAATTGGTGTTAGATGTGATTAGCAACTTTCAGTGTCATTATCATCCTCCTCATCATGAGGCTTCCATTTCTTCCTGTCCAGGTTTAAACTTCAACACGACTCCTTAGTCAGTGTCTGTAAATTCTTTTTGTTCTGGACCTAACAATATGTATGTCAGTGTCACCCTCTTTCATCTGGTAACTACTTGACTTCTGTTACCCTTTGTCTTCTCAAAATTGTTTTTTTCTGGTTTGCTTCATGGGTTATTTCTTACATTCTATTTAAGAATTCTGTCATTTCTAATGTCAGAGTACTTTCTTGAACATTTACAAGGCTTCCAGCTTGCATTTACATTATGTCCAATTCATAAGTTCCAGAGGGAGGAATAATAATGATAATAATAATGGCTAATACATACTTATATTGCATTTACTCTTTGTCAGGCATTGTCCAAAATATATATATATTTTGTTCAAAAGTGTTTATTTATAAATTAAACAGTGCACTAGACATGTACTGTATATAAGAACGCTTAAAACAGGGATCATTTGGGGGTCTGGAGTGGATTAGTTCAGTTTACATGATTTCTAATGGGAAAAGATGATTCCGTTTTTGAACAGTCTTCTGGGACGAGTTAAGTGCGGGAATGGAGGTTCCATGTACCCCATTCCTGCCCACCTGGAAGGAAATGAACTCCTCCCCTGCAGCTGCCACTGGTTTCCAGCAGCAAAGAAAGTAACTGACACCTGCGCTCTCCTCCCCAGGCCGCCAGCTCCTCCTCAGGCCGCGGCTCCTATTTCAGTTCCATGTACAGGGCTCTGGTCTGAGAGACCAAGGAAGACTGGCCCGGCAGCTATCCCTGCTGATCTTGCTGTGATGAACAAGCTGACAGGAAAGGGTGTAACCTTAAAGTCCCTGTGACCACTTAGGAAGCAAAAATGCCCTTTGCTTTAGATCAGGGGTGGGGAACCTTGGACCCAAGGGCCGTATAAGCTTGCAAAAGGCATCAGGGTGAGTTAATTAAATGTTTGACCAAATACAGCAGACTAATTTTTAAGTTGATAATTTTGTCTGGCTCGAGAATGATACTAGAAATATCCAAGTGGGCACTTGACAGAAAAAAGGTTCCCCACCCCTGCTTTAGAGAGGAAAAAACCAACAAAAATTTCTCAAATTGTCTCCAAGTGGCATAGCTAACGGGTGTTTCCTAAAAACTACAACCAAACAGTCGGAACAGACAGTGGGGGACAGGCCACCCTGGCTATGTCTCCCGCACAGTATCTTCATTCTCCAACTACAATAAATGCTAAGACTGTTAAGCCCTTAGACAAAAAGGCCAAGTCTGTTGGGATACTAAGAGATCGCTACATCACCATTAAGGCACACCATATCCCAATGATGTGACAGGAATGTTGCTGAATTTCCCCAACTGTAAATGACCCTGGATGCAAAAAAGAAAAAAACAAACAGCGAGACAATTTACATATTTTAGAATCATATCATTTCATCATGCACCACTGCTCCTCCCATCCGAAGATTAAATAGGAGATTTATACATATCCTTTACATCTCTCCGTGCCTGTCCGTGCCCGGGCCACACGTGCTGTGGGCCACACTGCTGCACAAGAGTGCCGTTTGAATTTGTTTCTCGCTTAGGATATGATCTGGGTCTTCTCTTAATTTTCCGGATGTCCGCGTACACCACAGACTCTGACTTGTTCATCTTGCACTGTGACGTCCACCAGAGCGGTCTAACTGCGTATGTGACTGGGTCCCGCTGTAACCCGGCTACCAGCTTTTCCTGCTGTAGAGGACAGCCAGGATCATGCTGATGAGGAGGGTGAGAACCACCACCACGGCGGTCACTATACCCACCACCCCCCAAACCGGAAACGTGGGCGACACCTCTTTCGCTACAACGTAGAGGCGAATGTATCCCGGGTAGCCGACGATGTCGGGAGGGTTTTTGACATCACAGATGTAGGTGCCGTTGTGGATAAACTGCATATTTTTTATGTTGATCGATGCGTCTTCCTTGTCGAGGTCTCCAGCCCAGGTGACCCTGTCCTTGAATGGCGGGTAATCCCCGATGTACGCTTGCCCTTGGGAGTAGTGGAAAAAGGACACGGTGGTGTGGGATCCCTCTGGCTGGAAGCTCCAGGAGGCGGTGGTCGACGTGCTGGTGGTGTTCGCAGACTTGAACGTGCACGGCAGCTTCCCTTGTGTCCCATTTGCCACGTACATTTCTTTTGGCGTGTGTACCTCCAAGGCTGATACGCCAGCAGTCAACAGCCCGAGCGCCGCCGCCAGCACCGACCACAGACAGCGCCGGCCGCCCAGGGTCGCGGTCCCGGCCCCGGCGGGCGCGGCCATCGTCGTCCGCTGCAGCCCCGCGGCCGCGCCGGGTTCGCTCCGCGCAGGGGCGCCGCCTCGCCGCCACCTCACCCAGTGGCACCTCCGCGCCGCGCTGTCCAAAATATTTTAACTCCTGTAATCCTCACACAAGTCCTGTGAGAGAGGGGTCATCATTACTTTCCATATTTCAGGTGAGAAAATCGAGGTGCATAGAGATCAAGAAACTTGCTTAGGCTTCGTGGCAAATATGGGGCAGAGCTGGGAGTGGAGTGCAGGCAGTTTGGTTTCATAATCTGTTCTTTCCCATTTACACCAGTCTCCAGAATAGTTTTTCACCCCTGTTTTAAGAACTGTGGCTCTCTCTGACCCTGAAACTTCTGTAGTCCGTCCACCTGTTCCTAGGATTTGAAGTTGGTTGGTCAGCATCCCTCTTATTCATGACTCACTACCACATTTTTTAGCAATTAGCACTCATATGCTTAGTTTGCTTTCAGATGACTTCTTTAACCAATCACCAACACAAAGCATTGGCAGGTTTCTACTTTTATATTTTCTACTGGTTTTTATATTCTTGAGGATAAGAAATTTGGAAGAAGGTACGCTTTGATTGAAGGATGGAAGCAGACATAATATGTGGCATAATTTCATAAGTAGTAAGGTTGATAAAATTCAAACTTGACGTAATACAGAAAGGTGGATTGAAGAGACAAAGGTGCAACATCAAAAGATGGTTAAATTTAAATTGAAAATAGTACTTAGTTAAGCATTTTAACATATGTTCAGCAGTCATCCCTGACTTCATGTGTCTTTAGTAACATTTATAACCCATCATTGAGGAAGGTGACTCGGGGTATAGAAGGAAGTGAAGAACAAGTTGTGGGAGTCCAGGAGAGGAAAGAGGCTCTTCAGTGATTCTTTTCCCCCACCAGATAGGCTTTGACCAATATTTAATCATGTGGAGTTTTATTATTATGTGTAGGTGAAAGAGATATGTGTTAGAATATTTATATTGTTTTCTGTGTGCAATTGAATTCAGGTGTAGATGGGATCTATTGTAGCACAGAGGGGGACAAATTTTGTGTTAGGAGCAATGAATAAAAAATTAAGTTTTTTAGGACAAAAGGAAAGTACAGTGAACAAAAAAGGTTTTTCTTTTTTAAAAAAAGACCAATTTTCAGCCTGCCCAGCATGGCTTAGTTGATTGAGCATCAATCTATGAACTAGAAGGTTTGATTCCCGGTCAGGGTACATGCCCAGTTGCAGCTCAATTCCCAGTGTCGGGCATGCAGGAGGCAGCCAATCAATGATTCTCTCTCATCATTGATATTTCTCTCTTCCTCTCCCTTCCTCTCTGAATTTAATAAAAATATATTTTAAAAGACGGATTTTCAAATTTTGATAGTCTGAGTCAACTTTTCTCTATTGTTATATATTTACAGTTCAGTAACAAATCACCTTTCCATATTTCAGAAGGCCAGCTTTGAATTTAAATGTCCTCAGTCCCAACTAAAGGCAACGAAACATTCTCCTCAGAAAGTGATAGGAACTCCCGGTGCCACCGCTTTTGTGCAAAGATTCCAAGAGGCTGAGACTTTCATACAACTTTCTGAAGAAATCCAAATGGCGATTCTGTGGTGCAGGAGCAAAAAACTCAAGGCTCAGGCTTCCTTTCTGGGCAATAAACTTCTTAAAAGTAACCGCCTTAAACATGTGGAAGCTCAAGGTTATAGGTAGGTATCTTACAAAAATTATGTTCCTTTTTTTGTTGTTATTTAGGGAATAGTATATACAAGTCAGCTTTCTTTAAAATGGGAAAGGGGGCTAAATGGAATCTACTCCATCTGCAATTTTACTTGCTGCTTTTGTTGGGCAAAATTGTATCACTGGGAGGAGTAAACTTGATTAACACGTTAAGCACCAGCCTGTTTTGTGTTTTGTCACCAGTGACTGGGCGCTTAATGTGTTAATTGGATTTATTCATTTATACTCTTCATCATTCTATTCATTTATTCAGAAGCATTAGGAATGTCTGGGGATACAACTGTATGTGAAACAAACTTAATCCTCACAGGATGCTAGCTTTAGTAGAAATGGTGGCCAGTCTGCCCACAGCTTCAGAGCAGCAGGATGAGTGAGTGAGAGCAGATGAAGAAGGTGCCTGCCTTCTACAAGGGCACACACCATACTCCGAGGTCAGGGTCAGGTGATGTTCGTTCACAGGAGCTAGACTCTCCGTGTACTGCTTTCTTACTTGCATAGAACTGCCTAAGGATAGTCATCTTTGATTGTGAGCCAGTAAGTACTGCTTGAAATAATACATGAAATTAGACACTTTAGGGCTTTATTTTTATTGAAAAAAATAATAGATGCTCACAGTAACAATGTCAGCCACAAATGGCAATAAAGATCCTTATTCCCCCTTCACAGAGGCAGTCCTTCTGACCAGGTTTTAATGTATCCTTCAAGCAATATTCTGTGCGTCCACTATAATTTCTTACCTATAGTTAGACATATATCTATTCAGGACTTTATAATGGTTCCCATTTTGTCTAAAATTAATTTTTTTTAAATTTATGGAAAAAATATTCTCATTTTAGTAAAAAATTTAATATAGTAAGGGTTTTGTAACAAGTTTTGATTAAAGGATATGGGAGAAATTAAGTATTCCTCAGGAATGAATTTCTGGAAGGGTTTTCACATTGGGATCCCCACAAAGCCTTTCCATCTAAAAGGGATCTTCAGGGTGGGAACAGCCGGAGATGGAGAGAATTAGAATTGTCTTGCTCAAGATTGGGTTTAATGTCAGGGGTAAATGAAGCAGAGATGAAAATCATTAAAAGTTCATGAAAAGGATAACAAACTAGTGTTTATTTGGTTAAACCATTATTTTGTATTTCACAAATACATAGTGCTGTTTTGCTGTTTAAGATGTAGGATATTTTAAATCTACTTCGTGTCCACAGTAATTGTGGGGTAGGCAGTATTATCCCCATTGAATAGGTGAGGAAATGAAGGGTTTTGCTCAGGGTGTTGGAGATGTTCAAGTCAATTCAGATCCTCTGTTTTCATCCTTTCTATTTCCACTTCTTAAAAATATAATTTTATTGATTTCAGAGAGGAGAAGGAGAGAGAGATAGAAATATCAATGATGAGAGAGAATCATTGATCGACTACCTCCTGCACACCCCCTACTGGGGATTGGGCCCACAACTCAGGCATGTTCCCTGACCAGGAATCGAACTCTGACCTCCTGGTTCATGGGTCGATGCTCAACCACTGAACCACACTGGCTGGGCTGTATTTCTATTTCAACTGGGAAATATATCTAGCCTCTCCCCACTTAAAAAGACAAGAAAAACAGTTTGGAGACAGAGATCAGTAATTAATAACATTACAATGGGCTTCCACAAAGTTCTATATGTTTAAAGAGGAAGAGGGGAGGATGGTTGGGCAGGAAGTACAGGCGCATGGCTAATCTTTCTGAAATCTGACTATGGCAAACAGTGAGGCAGTTAGCAAGGTACCAGTGCACCTTGTGGCAGTGCACCCTACTCAGAAGCAAAACACCTAAATCAATCAGTTATTTGAGTTCTGAATTCCCAAACTTGAAGATGATACAGATGAATCACAAATTGGGTAGCTCAAGGCTGTCTGTCTTGTGTGCTAGAAGCCCTGTCTTCTCATTCTTTATATAAACTCATTCACTTTTATTCCTTTTTTCTTATTCAGTTCCTGCTACAACAGGAAGTTGTTTATACAGAAATGGATGAATGCACCCTCACAGACTTTTTCTATTTGAGATACATCCTTTCCCCAGTTCCACTTCAATTAACTACATTATGAACAGATTAGCAATTATCAGGAAAAAGCTCTGGCACTAAGTATGGAGGTATCGCACCACTAAGCTACCTTGTTAGGCAGTTGTAGGAGCTACTTTACTTTGGGAATATAATGGGGACACATTTGCCTACAACCTGAATGAGGGAAGTTGTGCTCTGAAAACAGATTTGAGTTGAAGCTCCTATTTCCTTATTTTTCATCATGATTCATCATTTCATCAGGGGTTGTACACAAGAATGAGACTTAGATAAATTGTGTATTTTCTGTTGGAAGTTGGTGAAAAGGAGACAAAAGTTTTTGAGAATGTTTTCTCGGCCATTTAACAATCTCAGATTTTTCCTTTCTCTCTGTCCTTTAAAGTTTGCCCAAGAAACTAGAGTGCATAAAAACATCGATTTGCAACTGCCTTCTTCGTGGCTCAGATAGCAAAACTTCAAAGCATCATTTGAGGCTAAGAAGATCACAGAATAAGTTTTTACTGAGACAGAGAAAACCACAGAGAAAGTTGCAGCCGACGCTTTTAAAGGAAATTCAGCAGCCCCCTCAAGGGACTCAGAGTTCTACAGATATCAGTAAACGGAGACTCTCACACCGAGCAGTTCATAAAACTAATCTCTACGCTAACAGTAAGCAACTCTTGAGTAGCAGAGCTTCAAATCCTGTCATACAAACTAAGGAGAAACAAAATCATGAAAATCTTACAGGAAGCAATGAAAATGAAAGGGATTCATGGACAATGATGCAAATAACTAAACATAATACATCAAGAAACATTAAGGAGACAGATGACATTGATGATATTTTTGCTTTAATGGGAGTTTAGATACTCATCTGTGAGACTTTTAAGTGATCAGCAAACTCGTCCAGTGTTCTACTGTTTTAAGTGGAACTCCTGAGATCTGGAAAGATCTGAAAGCACCACTTGGATTCGAGATTTACTGCAACATTGATAGCAGTTCATTTCAGTTCAATAAACATTTATAGTAGCTTTGTGTCATTTAATTGGCAGTTGTTAGACTATTAAATAGTCCAATTTGCCAGGTGTTAAGATGAAAAATCTATATCCTGCCCTTGAAAAGCAGATATCCTGACTGAATCTGGTAGGTCCCTGAAAAATAGTAATTTTATAACTTACCTGGGAATAAAGACCCGATTACTTAGGTTTGCAAAAACCTACTCCGAGCCTTATAAAAAATGGGGAGAGGAGGTGGGGTGTAGCAAGGAAGCACCTAAAAGGCCCCTTTGGCCTTACTGGCTCCATTATAAATAAGTCCACTTCTGCACATCAAGGTTTATAGCTTCTATGGTAGTGCTGTCTTGTTGATACATTAAAGTTGATCATTAAAGGAACCAGGGTCAGGCGCAAACATTATTTCACTTTATTTGTTCACCTTATCTCATAGAAGAGGATGTTAAAATGCTTTGGGATTTTTCCAAGTTTGTGGGATTTTTGTTTGTTTTACTTATAGGGTATGTGTGTCTGATTCTGGAAAGGATATACTGTAATGTGACCCAGGGTTATACATGAAATATAACAGGATAAAACAAAGTGGAAGTAGGTGAGAAAGGTAAATGAAAAAATAGAATTAGGAGACACAAAATATACCCGGATATGTGGCTAACCATCCTATATAATAAAGAGGTAATATGCAAATTAACCCTCAAAAGATGACTGCCTACGACCAGGCCGGCAGGGGGGTTAGTGAGGGACCACCAAATGACTGAACAAGCAGGCTGTGTGGGGTGACCAGGCCAGCAGGGGGGTTACTGAGGGACAACCAAACGACAACAGCAGGCTGCGTGGGGAAACCAGGCTGGTGGGGGGGCCAGGAGGGGTGACCAGGTCAGCAGGGGGTGCAGATGGGAGTGACCAGACTGGCAGGGAGGGTAGTTAGGGGTGACCAGGCCAGCACGGGGGGCAGTAAGAGGCAACCAGTCTGGTGGGGGAGGGGGGCAGTTAGGGGTGATCAGGCTGGCAGGGGGGGCAGATGGGGGCAATTAGGCTGGTGGGGGGGGGGCAGTTAGGGGCGATCAGGCCAGCACGCAGAGGCAGTGAGGGGTGATCAGGCCGGCGGTGGGAGGGGAACAATTAGGGGCGATTAGGCAGGCAGGCAGGTGAGCGATTAGGAGCCAGCAGTCCAATTTTGTGAAAGGGATGTCCAACTGGCGGTTTAGGCCCAATCTCTGGGATAGGGCCTAAACCAGCAGTTGGACATCCTCTGAGGGGTCCCGGATTGGAGAGGGTGCAGGCTGGGCTGAGGGAATCCCCTCTCCCCCGTGCACAAATTTCATGCACTGGGCTTCTAGTAAATTCATAATTTGGGACTGATGCTGTCATCCGATATTTGTATGTTGCTTGTTCAATTGTTCCAAGAGGGTAAACTTAGGTATTTTCAAACAATGGTGTGAAGTTTGAGGTAATTTTGCAAATGTTCTAGCTTACTAGAAAGGTTAATAAGCTTCTCTTTGTTAAGTAGGTTGTAGCTTTAAGTTTTATGTTATACAGACTTATAAAAAATGAAACAGTGCTTTCATATATACTGCATCCTTTTCCTTAGCCATCCTATCATTTTCTTCTATTTCCTTTCCCTTCTATATCTGGCCTTGCTCGTTCCCTTTGTGCTTCTGCACATTTCCCCTTATCTCCAATGGTTTTCAAACTTTAGGCTGTTTGAGAATCACCTAGTGGGTGGTTTAAAAGCACTGATTCCTAGTCCCTTCTGAAGAGATAAACACAGCCACAAAATAAAGCCACAAATTTGCAATTTTAATAAGGAGCCCAGGTGATTTTGATGCAAGTAGCCCAAAATGCAGTCAGATGAATACTGGTTTAGCTTCCTTTCCCAAAAGTTGAACACTCTGATTTAATGCACAGTTTTTAATCAATCTTGAGTGACTTTTCAGTTTCTATTTCTCCTAGCTTCCTACTAAGTGGTAGTAGCTACTAACCACCTTAAAACATGGACAATAGCAAGATCTCATTCATGACAAGTCTAGAAATAGCCATCAGCTTCTAAGATTCTAAGACTTACGGTCCAGTCTTGCTTCTGCTTTTATTTGCTCATGACCACTGAGCTAGTCAGTTTCCTTGGGTTTAGGTTTCTTCATCTGAAGTAGCATTATTGTTCAAGAATCATACACTTTTACAGTTGAGACAAGATTATCCCTCATTGGAAAAACTCGAGTCAGTGAGTTATCTAAGAAGGTAAAACTATAAAGGCCAGAATGGACTATGAACCTAGCCCTCTTTTCCATATTATTAATGTTTCTTGGAGTAAGTTTCTCCATCTCCTTTTCTTATCTTGTGCCCCTTACAATTCTCAGAAAAATAGTAAAAAGCTTCATATGATGTAAGGTTCAAGTCTACAAAATGATAATTTATATATATTTATAAGGAATGTAGTATTCTATATCAGTTAATTTTCCAAACAACTTAAATTCAAATGTTTAAAATTATTAAAAGTAAAATCTAAAATAAAACCATAATTTACCTAGTAAATTAGGTTAGAAAATACTGTAGTGTCATAGTGAATACCAATTTAACTACTTCTGGTGGCATTAGAACAGTCAAGTCATTTATAAGAGAAGTGTGGTGAGACTTCCCCTGTGCCTTCAAATCCTCTTGACCTTCTCTAGCTGCTGCCATAATAAACAATTTGGAGTAGAACTAGACAACTGTACCTTGCCTCCTACTCCAGGGACCTCTCACTTCTTGCCTCTTGGCTTCTGACAAGCTGCAGAAACTGCTTGGCCCTTGGTGTACAACTCGGAAGAGGTGTGGGTCATCCTCCCCCTTTAAGGACAATTCAGAGGCATCTACACTAATAAAAGCGTAATATGCAAATTGACCATACCTTTGCGACGCCCAGCCAACAAGTATGCAAATTAACCCAACAAAGATGGCGGGTTAATTTGCATACACTGGTGCTGAGTGGCCGGGGGCAGGGCAGGACGCTTGTGTCGTCAACATGGCAATGACGCAGGCATTCTGCACCGCCCCTAGCTGTTCTGTTCCTCTGGGCAGCATGGGAAGGCGGAAAGGCATCTCCGGGCCAGAGTGAAAAGGCAGCTCCGGCCGGAGTGAAGGCAGTGCTGGCAGCCAGGGGAAGGAAGGCCCAGTCTTGCATGAATCTTCGTGCATCGGGCCTCTAGTATTTCATAAGGCTTCTCAGAAAGTCAAGATCAAGCACTAGTGCTTATGTGGTATCCAACTCAATCCATCCTTGGTTAGCTTTCCTTCCTTCTGTTTCACTTCTCCATCACCCGTTCCCTGGGATCACTTCCTAAAGAAACTGCATGCAAATCTTGGGCTACGCTTTGAGGAGAACCAAAGCTACGACAAGCAGTAAAGTAACACGCAGATAGAAAGATGGTTCTATTGTCACATAATTTACTTTGCAATGCCTGTGTAACAAGCCCTTCTCTCCCTCCCCTTTTTAACCTTTTGCACTCAGATGTCGAGTGCAAATTACTCTTTGAATGTATCAATAATTTGAAATATAAAAAAAATCCAAATAAATAAGTTTGTATGAAAAGAAACTCCAGTTTTTTAATCTACTGCCGCGCTTTGTAAAATCTGGGGTATTTAAATAATTAAATCCCGAGTAGAATAAAGGAATCGAGAAAAAAGCAAGTGAGTGCAAAGGGTTAATAAAACTCTGCTGGTTAGGACAGACCAGTGCTATCAACTATAAACTGAAAATACATTCAGAATTGAATTTTCTAAAAAAGCCACAAAATTGTTTTACAGCCTTAATTTTTTATCCCATGCTATTGCTATAACCTCCTAATATTCAGCCTCACTTTGAAAAGCTAAGCCACTTACATGAATAGGTGAGTAGTATCTTAATAAAAATCTTTTCCATTAACTTTAGTTCAAAGGCTTTATTTTTCCATTCTGAATCTTAAATATACTGTTTCTAAACAGTCCTATCGACTTTGTTCTCACCCTTTGCAAATCAGTTTTCTCAGTTAAATGTCTGTTTTTTTTTTTGTCTTTCACTAGAGTGTTACTTCCTCCATGAGAAGATATTATCTGTGATAAATAGACCTGTACATTTTGCTGTATTCTTGGGTTGGTTTCCCTTTACAAACATGCAGAATATGCAGACGTCCTTTTCCCATATAATAAATGCCACTTTAATCTTAATAGCTTGTGAGGTTCAAGTTACAAATGAAGCTCAGAGAAATGAAGTAATTAGCGTAAGGTCCAACATGTAAAAAATAACAGAACTAGAACTTGAATTCTAGTCTTCTGATTCTGAATCCCATGTTCACCTGAAGGTGACTGATCCCAGCCTCTTTATTGGTTGTTTCTACCATGGACCCACTGAAATTTTATCAATAGTTGTTTTTTTTCAATATTCAAATAAGGACTCAGAAAAAGATAAATTATAGGCATACATAGGAGCATTTTTCTTTACCCTGCCTATCAGGGCTTGCTTAACAGAAAAGAACTCCTTTTTTTACTTACTCTATTTTAATATTTAAAAAAATATATATATAAAACCCTAATATGCAAATAGACCAAACAGTGGAACAACTGGTCGCTATGATGTGCGCCGGCCACCAGGGGGTGTGCGTGGAACATGGTGGGCGTTGGCTGCGGCGGGATGGTGGAGCAGGTGAGTGGGGGCGCCAAACCAAGGTGGGGCGCTGGTTGCTGTCATCGGGGTGAGCCTCTGGTGGTTACTGAAAATTCTTTTTTTTTTTTTAAATATATTTTATTGATTTTTGACAGAGAGGAAGAGAGAGGGATAGAGAGTTAGAAACATCGATGAGAGAGAAACATCGATCAGCTGCCTCCTGCACACCCCCTACTGGGGGTGTGCCTGCAACCAAGGTACATGCCCTTGACCGGAACCGAACCTGGGACCTTTCAGTCCACAGGCCGATGCTCTATCCACTGAGCCAAACCGGTTCCGGCGGTTACTGAAAATTCTTTGCTGCCACGCGCCGCGGTCCTGCCTGGCGCTTGCACTCACTGCTGGTGCTGGCCCCAATAGCTCCACATTGTCAGCGGGTGCGAGCAGGGCCAGCATCATCAGTGCATGGGAGTGGCAGTGACAGGAGCAGGGCTGCCAGCAGACAGGGGCCTGGGGGCCACGGTGGGAGGGGCCGGGCAGGGGCACAGAGGATGGGCTGAGACTTGCCTCTGTGCCTACTGGAGCTTCGCAGCCCACAGTTCCTTTCAAGGTGCATGAATTCGTGCACTGGGCCCCTAGTATATACATAATAGACATTCTTTAAAAGACAAAGCCCAATAAATAACATGGCAAACCTTTCTCTACACCAGGCGTCCTCAAACTACGGCCCACGGGCCACATGCGGGTGTTTTTGCCGTTTTGTTTTTTTACTTCAAAATAAGATATGTGCATGTGCATAGGAATTTGTTCATAGTTTTTTTTTAAACTATAGTCCGGCCCTCCAATGGTCTGAGGGACAGTGAACTGGCCCCTGTTTAAAAAGTTTGAGGACCCCTGCTCTACACAGTAGTAAATAGGTTTTCATATTATGGACTTCTATATGTTGCTCTTGTTTGTCAGTTTGTTAAAATAGGAAAAACTGCTATTATCTGTTCTAATGAACTGCCTAATTCAATCATTTATAAACCCTTCTTCCCCCAGGCACAAATTCATTCTTGCTTTGAGAAGATGTAGGTTTTAAAGGTGAACTGATCCTCTGCAAATTACAGATATGCAACATTTAAAACAATGTTGAAATGCTTGTGTATAACTCCAGTTGGCATAAAAAATGTTGAGTCTTCAGCAAAGTTAGATGCCATTAATTCATCTTAAGATTTCCTGTTATAGTTGCTATAAAGCATCTCAACAGATGGATTCCAGAATAGGTCACAGCACTGTGAAAAGAAAAGAAAAATCATTTTTTTCCTTACTTCAGAGGTAGTAACAGATCTGAATTCATCTAACTTAAAAAAACTGTTTACAAACTGAGTTTCATGTATGAAAAAGAACATCTTAAATTGGCCTTTACTCTTCCTGAGTCTCTAAATCTAGTACTCCACACTATCTGATCTCTTACCTTCATGATTCTAAAAATGTCACCATTATCTACTATTTTGTTTTTTATTTGCCAGACTAAAAGTTGTTTCTATTTTTCTATATGGAAGACAATTGACATATAACATTATATTAGTTTCAGATGTATAACATAAAGATTTAGTACTGTATATACTACAAAATGATCACAATAAGTCTAGTTAACATCCATCACTATACATAATTACAAAATTTATTTATTTTATTTTTTTAAAATAGATTTTATTGATTTTTTACAGAGAGGAAGGGAGAGGGAGAGAGATTTAGAAACATTGATGAGAGAGAAACATCAATCAGCTGCCTCCTGCACCCCCCCTCCCCGCACTGGGGATGTGCCCGCAACCAAGGTACATGCCCTTGTCCGGAATCGAACTTGGGACCCTTGAGTCCGCAGGCCGACGCTCTATCCCCTGAGCCAAACCGGTTAGGGCAAAATTTATTTTCTTGTGATGAGGACTTTTAAGATCTGCTCTCAGTAACTTTGAAATATGCAATACAGTATTATTTATAGTCACCATGCTGTATATTACATCTAGGACTTATTTTACAACTGGAAGCTTGTACCTTTTGACCCCCTTCATTCATTTCTCCCACCACCCATCCCCCACCTCTGGCAACCACTAATCTCTTCACTGTTATCTAGGAGCTTGGTTTTTGTTGTTTAAATTCCACATATAAAGGACATCATATGGTGTTTGTCTCACTATTTCACTTAGCATGCCTTCAAGGTTCATCCATGTTGTCACAAACGGGCAAGATTTCATTCTTTTTTCTGGCCAAAAAGTATTCCACTGTGTATTAAACCACTTCATCTTTATTCATCCACTGACACTTAGGTTGCTTCCATATCCTGGCTATTGAAAAAATGTTGCAGTGAACATGGGGGTACATATATCTTTTCGAATATGTTTTCATGTTCACTGAATAAATATCCAGAAGTGGAATTGCTAGAACAAATGGTGGTTCTATTTTTAATTTTTTGAGGAACCTCCACACTGTTTTCCATAATGGCAGTGCAAATTTACATTCCCACCAACAGTGCACAAGAGTTCCCTTTATACTTGATAACAGCCATTCTAACAGGCAGGAGGTGATATCTCATTGTGGTTTTGATTTGCATTTCCTGGTGAATAGTGATGTTCAGCATATTTTCATGTATTTGTTAGCTGTCTGTACATCTTCTTTGGAAAAATGTCTCTTCAGATCCTCTGCCCATTTTTAAATTTTATTTTTTATTTATTTTTTTGCTATTGAGTTGTATGAGTTCTTTGTGCATTTTGGGATATTAATCCCTTATCAGATATATGACTTATAAATATTTTCTCCCAGTTAGGTAGCCTTTTCATTTTGTTGATGATTTCCTTTGCTTTGTAGAAGCTTTTTAGTTTGCTGTAGTCCTACTAGTTTATTTTTGTTTTTGGAATCAGATCCAACAAATTATCACCAAGACCAATGTTAAGGAACTTACTGCCTATATTTTCTCCTAAGAGTTTATGGTTTCAGATATTACATTCAAGTCTTCAATCTATTTTGAGTTAATTTTTGTGTATAGTATATAGTAGTTTAATTTCATTCTTTTGCATGTGGCTGTTCAATTTTCTAACACCGTTTATTGAAGAGACTGTCATTTCCCCATGGTATATTCCTGGTTCTTTCGTTGTAAATTAATTGACCATTATGCATGGTCTTATTTCTAGACTCCCTATTCTGTTCTGTTGATCTTTGTGTTTGTTTTTATGCCAATACCATACTGTTTTGATTACTACAGCTTTGTAACAGAGTGTGAAGTCAGGGAGTATTATTGCCTCCAGCTTTTTTTTTTCTTTCTCAAGATTGCTTTGGCTATTCAGGGTCTTTTGTGATTCTGTACAAATTTTAGAGTTGTTTGTTCTATTTCAGTGAAAAATGCCACTGGAATATCTACCATTTTGCTTCTTATTTCCCACACTAAACTGTTTGATCTTTTAGTTTATTCTTTTTATGACAAGATGCAATCACCCTGATAATTTAGACCTTTTCTCATGATTTTTAAAAAACTATCATAACCATTATTGTATCTGTTATTTATCTATCTTAGTATATCCATCCATATCCATTCATCCATGTGTCAGCATTAAAGTGACTACTTGGTTCCTCAGGATATGTGGACATTTATGGATACATTATGACTTTTATGGATATAGGTATGGTGTATACCTGTATATAAAATAGGTAAACTCTTTTCTCTTGCATTTCTAATTCCCTTCTTGATAAAGTACAGCATTTTGGACTTTTTGACCAAACTTGCCTGCTTGAGAATAGTCCATAATAATTCTTGGATTATAAATGGAGTTATACATATATAGTTTAAAGGAGAAATACAAGTTAGATAGTCCACACACTAACTATGACACCTTGAAATCATTTGCAACGTTTCTGTCAACTCATAGGATTTTCTTTGTCATTACAATCAGTTCTCATTTACTTGGAATTTAACTACATAGAAAACCACAGAAGCCATCACACTGTGCCTATTTACATATTCCTTCTATACCATTTATAACAATAGACTGACCCTAGCATCAATCTTTAGGAGCCTTTTACCATTTATACTTCTCCACTCAGCTGGGGCAGAGTTCAGACATGAAGGTTAGAACTTAACTTTGGACTTGAGGCTTAAAGGCCAAACCTCTCTGGATTACATGTCTACTCACATTTCCACCTTTCTCCTATCAAGGTCATACAGGAAGAGAAAGAAATAAAATCTAACTTATTTTATAATAATTATTCTTTGATGAGGCCAATATCCATCTGGAGGGATGAACTGGGATTTGGTCATCCTAGTAAAAGCAAGGATTATATTTAACTCTGCTTTCTAAATTGGGTTTAGAAAACGATGGAGTACAGCCTGTCAATTCCCTTTATGTGGTCACTGTGGTATAGTGAACACGGACGTACCTGAAAGTCAGCGGGCTCCTGTGTCTCAATTCTTGGACTTTAAGTGCTGTGTGGCTTCTATAGTGTCTTGGTCACGTACGGTGAGTAGTACCGGGGCAGCAGTCATTCCAGGGTTATGCAGCAGTGAATGCTGGCATATCTAAAGAGGAGAACTTCTGCCCTGGCTGGTATGGCTCAGTTAGTTGGAATGTCATCCCAATACACCAAGAGGTAGCAGGTTCGATTCCCGGTCAGGGCACATTATGAGATGTGGGTTCAATCCCAGGTCGGGGCACATATGGGAGCCAACCGATCCATGTTTCTCTCTCACATCAATGTTTCTCTCTCCTTCCCTTCCTCTCTCTAAAATCAAATTAAAAAAAAAAACACAAAAAAAACCCAAGAAGGGAATTCCCCTAAAAAGTACTAGGGAATCTGATATTTTGGGTTGTTGGCCTGACCCTGCCATTTGCTGACTAACCTTTGGCAAGGAAGGAAACTAACATTTATTATATTTTGTGTACTAGGTCACAATACATTTTGATACTTTTAACCACATTATTACTAGTGAAAAAAGACTCAAAATGAAATAAATTGCTTTAAAATCTACAGCATAGAAATATAGGAACCATGCAAACCTATGGCCTCACTCTAAGGCTTATGTTCGTTTTATTATAGCCAATACCTCTCTGAACTCACTTCACTTCTCTGACTTGTAACTGTGAAATAGGAATGCTTACTGTGAGGATCAATTAAGTGTTTTGAATGATCTAGTGTTATATAACCTCCCAAGACCATCAGTTTTCAGATAGTGCTAACTGTTCTTAAGTACAGCCACAATCTTATTTGATTAGTCTGGTGGCATAGAGCTCATGGCAGTGTGGGATTACTGCTTGATCATTCCCTTGTTTTAAACAGTATGATCCTGTTAATGTAGTTAAAAAACAAAAAACTGTCAGTTTTTCCCTAGCCCCATTATGTTAATTCAAACTCAGCTTCCAGTCAACTAATTTTTTTTAAAAAATGCTGCTATTAGGCATAATTTGCTCATTTTATGTTTATGTTGCCATTTTAGCTGAAGTATCACTTCCTTATTATTAAACTAGAGGCCTGATGCACGAAATTCATGCAAGAGTAGGCCTTCTTTCCCCCTGACTGCCGGCACCGGCTTCCCTCTGGCACCCAGGACCGGGGCTTCCCTCGCAGCCCTGGCTTCATCCAGAAGGTCATCCGGTCTAATTAGCATATTATGCTTTTATTATTATTGATAGTTACTATTTTTCTATGATAATGCTCAGGGCTCTAAGAAGAATTAGGATTTCATTCCTGCCCCTAAGAGTTTCATTGTATGTATGAAACATAGACAAATGAACTAGATAAATACTCAAAATTAAGTAAAGGGAGAAGAGCATTTTGTCGGAATGAATGAAGAAGGATTTTGACAGGCATGTTCATAATTACAAACAATTTAAATGTGATTTGCATTGGTAGGCAGTAGAATGACTGCGTAAAGGACAGGTCCACATGTAACTGTTACTTGGTTTCATTATTTTCTTAAAGCGACTCTCACAGTGTCTTTCACAAAGAAGAGTAGGATTTTCTTACTTATAGGGGAGGGGACTGTGTCTCTGCAACAGTACAGGTTACTGTGCCCACGGTAAACACTGAAACTACAAACTCATGTTTCATTGCTAAACTACATCTAATATCTCAAAAACTGCCAGCTCAGGAAATAACCACTCCTTCTGCTACCAATACTTAATTCTAACTTATATGAAGCATTTCTTCTTTATATATGGTCCTTTTAAAGGAATATTTTTATCCCTCATAGCCTAAATGAGTTTTCTACCATAAAGATAAGTTGTTTTTCTTTGGAACTAAGAAAGGGATGGTAGTATCTTTATTATAATGGTTGTTTAGCTGATTCTAAAAAGGAAAAAGTTTTGCTGTAGCTAGTTTGGCTCAGTGGATAGATCGTCGGCCCGCAGACTGAAGGGTCCCAGGTTCAATTCCAGTCAATTCCTGCAACACATGCCCGGGTTGCGGGCTCGGTCCCCAGAAGGGGGTGTGCAGGAGGCAGCCAATCAATGATTCTCTTTCATCATTAATGTTTCTATCTCTCCCTTCCTCTCTGAAATAAAAAAATGTATATTAAAAAAATAATAATTTTTTAAAAAGTAAAAGTTTTCACTTCTGCTGTGGTACAGGGTTGAGCTAGGCTGAGGAAGAAAGAGAATGAAAATGCCTACAAGGAATATACAGCAAAACTTGCTGAAGGAAGAAACAGAGGGAAGGAAAAAATAAAAGCACTGATGGGTTGTACCAATAAATCTTGGCTAAGTACATAGTCTTCCAAACTTTCCTAATTTTAGTCAAAAGGCTGAGAAATGACAAGCAACACTGATTTAATACTAAAAGTTGACAGTCTATAAAGCTATAAAAACAATTCAACTCTTACCTTACAGGAAACAACTGAGGAAAACATCCTTGCGTTTTAGTGTCAACAAATTTCTGGATCTCAAGCACTTGTTTTAAAAGAAGTCCCGTGGAAGATTTGTCAATTTTTGTTAAAACCATCTGCAAAAAACAAACGACTAAATGAGTTAATGTTGCAACCTATAAAGCATACACTATGTGCTTGCTATTTAGTGGTGCTTTAACTACACAGGACTATACTACTTGAATTCAAAACCAGTGAAAAGGACCCTGAAGCCATATTTGCAACTACCATAAACCAAATGTTTCATATCGTCACTCTGTATCTGTGATCAAAGATATATGTTAGTATTATTGGGTTGGGTTGATTCATATAAAATTGGCAACTTATAATCATTTTTGACATACAAAATGGTTCCATCTCACATGTAACCTAAAGGAAAAATTAGAAATCCAGCTATTTGTAGGTTGTATCCACTATTCCAAGTTTTATATAATTACATTCCAGGTAAGCCCAGAACTTACTAGGCTTACTAGTAAGTAATAACATTGAATAATTTACTTATTCAAAGACAGTTACATACCAGAGGTAAGGCCAAGGCATGGCAGATTATAAAATCAATTAAAAAGTAAAACCTTGCCCTAACTGGTTTGCCTCAGTGGATAGAGCGTCGGCCTGCGGACTGAAGGGTCCCAGGTTCTATTCCGGTCAAGGGCATGTACCTTGGTTGCGGGCACATCCCCAGTAGGAGGTGTGCAGGAGGCAGCTGATCGATGTTTCTCTCTCTCATCGATGTTTCTAACCCTCTATCCCTCTCTCTTCCTCTCTGTAAAAAATCAATAAAATATATTAAAAAAAAAAAAAAAAGTAAAACCTTGATCTATCAGATTTTCTTGGGGAATTTCTATAACATTAAATTTCTTGACCCATCATTCATACTTTTCAGTTATAAAATGTAAATTGGCAGAGGGAGTGAGAAGCAAAAAGTGTGTGGTTTCTAATGACCTGTGAAATCCGCCAAATTGGAGTCTTTCCTTATAAAGGCAAATACTGATATTTATTTATTTATTTTTATTTAATCTTTTATTTTATTATTATTTTAATCTTTATTGTTCAGATTATTAGTTGTTCCTCTTTTTTCCCTCCATAGCTCCCCTCACCTGGTTCCCACCCCACCCCATGCCCTTACCCCACACCCCCCACTGTCCTCATCCATAGGTGTATGATTTTTGTCCAGTCTCTTCCCGCACCCCCCACACCCCTTTCCCCCCGAGGATTGTCAGTCCACTCCCTTTTATGCCCCTGATTCTATTATATTCACCAGATTATTCTGTTCATCAGATTTTTTATTCACTTGATTTTTAGATTCACTTGTTGATATATTTGTATTTGTTGTTCATAATTTTTATCTTTACCTTTTTCTTCTTCCTCTTATATAATACTGGTTTGATGGTGATGAACTCCTTTAGTTTCTTCTTATCTGTGAAGCTCTTTATCTGACCTTCAATTCTGAATCATAGCTTTGCTGGGTAGAGTAATCATGGTTGTAGGTTCTTGCTATTCATCACTTTGAATATTTCTTGCCACTCCCGTCTGGCCTGCATAGTTTCTGTTGAGAAATCAGCTGACAATCGTATGGGTGCTCCCTTGTAGGTAACTAACTGTTTTTCTCTTGCTGCTTTTAATATTCTTTGTCTTTTGCTCTTGGCATTTTAATTATGATGTGTCTTGGTGTGGTCCTCTTTGGATTCCTTTTGTTTGGGGTTCTCTGCGCTTCCTGAACATGTAAGTCTACTTCTTTCACCAGGTGGGGGAAGTTTTCTGTCATTATTTCTTCAAATAGGTTTTCAGTATCTTGCTCTCTCTCTTCTTCTGGCACCCCCAAAATTCTGATGTTGGTACGCTTGAAGTTGTCCCAGAGGCTCCTTACACTATCTTCATATTTTTGGATTCTTTTTTCTTTTCCGGTTGGGTGTTTTTTGCGTCTTTGTATTTCAAATCTTTGACTTGATTCTTGTGTTCCTCTAGTCTGCTGTTGGATCTCTGTATATTATTTTTTATTTCAGTCAGTGTATGCTTAATTTCTAGTTGGTCCTTTTCCATATCCTCGAGGGTCTCACTAAATTTATTGGGCTTTTCTAGAAAATTCTTGAAAAACCTTATAACCGTGGTTTTGAACTCTATATTCAGTAGTTTGCTTTCCTCTATTTCTTTTTTTTTTTAATATATTTTATTGATATTTTACAGAGAGGAAGAGAGAGGGATAGAGAGTTAGAAACATCGATGAGAGAGAAACATCGATCAGCTGCCTCTTGCACACCCCCTACTGGGGATGTGCCCGCAACCAAGGTACATGTCCTTGACCGGAATCGAACCTGGGACCCTTGAGTCCACAGGCCGACGCTCTATCCACTGAGCCAAACCGGTTTTGGCCCTCTATTTCTTTCATTTGTGACCTGTTTCTTTGTCTCCGCATTTTGGCTGCTTCTCTGAGTTGATAGAGTGGCTTTGTGTGCTAGATGTCCTATAGGGCCCAGTGGCTCAGCCTCCCCAGTTACCTGAGGTTGATACTCTTGGTGCACCCCTTGGTGGGCTCTGTGCACAGTCTTGTTGTAGTTAAGCCTTGATTGTTGTTGGTATCACTGGCGGGGAATTGACCTCCAGGCCAATTGGCTGTGAGGATCAGCTGTGTCTATGATGGTAGAACTTCTGTGCTGGAGACACCCTTATGAGGCAAGACTTGGTTCAGGGGGCTTTGGTGCTCACTGAGTCTGCCCCCTGAGTGTGTCCCTTATGCATCTGAGGAGTTGTAATCTGGATGGTCCTACTCTGACCCCTTGGTACACTGGCTCTTGGATCTCCAAGGAGGTGCTAATTTAGCTTCTGCCTGAGGCCATCCAGCAGGAGCTACAGAGAGATCTGCAGATTCCTCTTCTTTGTTTGGGTTTTGGAGGTGCCCAGATGAGGCCCAGCTGTGAAGCAATGTAAGCTGCTGTGGGGCCTTGGGCCTTCTTTTGGATGTTCTGGGTCTCACTGACTCAGCTGCAGTTTGTTAGGTAAGTTTAGATTTCAAAGGACCAAGCCATTTACATGCAAAAGCCTCTGCACACAGCTTGGATGGGGCAGAGTCTCAGGGCAGAGCAAACAGCAATGGCTTCCCGTCAGCCCTGCCCAAAGAGGCCCTTGGGTCTCAGTGTCCCTTGGTAATCGCTGCAATGACCTCTGAGAGAAAGCCACCCTGGAGTTTCACGCGCTGCCAGACAGTCCAGTTTCTCCCCGTATGAGTCTGGGTCCCCAGAGTCTCACCCGGAACTGGAGTTCAGAGCAGTCAGGAGCTTGTGTCTCCCTCCCGCTTGAAAAAGACAGCCGCATACTCAGTTGCCAGCCCTCTCTGTGCGCGTGCACCTCCATACCTCTGCACTTTACTTCCGCAGTTCCTCTGAGTCTCAGTGTGCTTTTCTCTTCCCTTCTAGCTGTAGAATTTCCACTTAGCCAGCCTTCCTGTGGTTCTGGATGATGTCTGTTTTGTCTTTTAGTTGTAGTTTTAAAGTGGCTGTGCGAGGCAGCAAGTTCAGGTGTTTACCTATGCCACCATCTTGGTTTATTTTTTTTCCAAATGCTGATATTTAAAAGGAAACATAATTTCTCTAGTACAAACTCTTTTTAAAAAAGGAAAGTTATATTTCCTTAAAGTTAAAACTGAATAAAATATATGATTTCATAAACTGATACCTATGATACCAAATCAGGAATATTATCACTTAAAAAAACCCAGTTTGGCATTACTTAGGCATTTTTACTTTGTAGACTAAGTTTATCAATCCTTTGGCTCCTCAAATACTTTGGCTCCTTTGTTTCAAAGGGCTTTGCAAACCCGAAGAATTCCATGACTATAACAATACAAAACAGTTGCTGACTACTAACAGTTTGTCTTGCATTAAACTCCAATGACAAATTTTAGTAGTTTTCGCCGAAACCGGTTTGGCTCGGTGGAAAGAGCATTGGCCTGTGGACTAAAAGGTCCCAGGTTCGATCAATTCTGGTCAAGGGCATGAACCTGGGTGCGGGCACATCCCCGGTGGGGGTGTGCAGGAGGCAGCTGGTCGATGTTTCCCTCTCATCAATGTTTCTAGTTCTCTATCCCTCTCCCTTCCTCTCTGTAAAAAATCAATAAAATATATTTTAAAAAAAATTTAATAGTTTTCTCACTATTTTTTAAAACCAAATTTTAGCCAATGGGTTCTTCACTTTTCCTTAGGAAATTTAAGAGTGCTACTTTATTTGTAAATCTCACAAAGCAAAATGAATGTGTATACCAACCTACTAATCAGTACTTTATTATAAAACAAACTAGGAGCCCGTTGCAGGAAGATTCCTGCAAGTACAGGGCTTCCGAGGGGCTGGCGGGGCAGGCGGCGGCCCCGCCCATCCCGCCCCACCCTGCCCGCCGCACCCGCTGCCTCTGAGGCTGCCAAGGCCACGGGCGCCTCAGCTGCCGCTGTGCGCCCCGCCCACCGCCTCCGCTGCTGTGGTGCACGGCGCCCACGGCGGCCCCGTCCCGCCTGCCGCCACCGAGGCCAAGGCCACGTGCGCCTCAGCTGCTGCTGTGAGCCCTGCCCACCGCCGCCGCCACCTCCGCCGCGGTTGCCATGGCCCCGCACGCAGCCGCTGCTGTGCACACTGCCCGGCCCGCCCCGCCCATCCCACCCTCCGCCTCCGCCACTGCCACCGCCCACTGCCGCAGCCGCCCGCCCCATAAGCCCGTCTGCCCCGCCAGCCGCCGCCGCCGCCCACCCTGCCTGCGCAGCCGCCTTTCAGCTTCCTTCACTCCTCCCTCCCTCAGTGTATGCAAATTAACCGCCATCTTGGTTGGGTTAATTTGCATACTCGCCCTGATTGGCTGGTGGGCGTGGCTCGGGCATAGCAAAGGTGCGGTCAATTTGCATATTACTCTTTTATTAGGTAGGTTAATAGAACACTGGTAAGATTTTCCCAGAAGAAATCCCATTTTCTTTAAGAATCTATATATATAAAAGCCAAGCAACCAGAACAACAGAATGAGTGGAACAACCAGAACGACCAGTTGCTATGACGTGTACTGCAGTAGAAAAATGGACTGATTGGGTCCCCAGTTGCCCCCGCCTCTGCTGGCTTGGACCGATCAGCCCCCATCAGGTCAGGCCGGCTGGATGCCACCAGTGCATGAATTCATGCACCAGGCCTCTAGTACAGTATAAAAATCCTACTTGTGTGTGCTGGAGCCTGCTATGTTCTTGTAATGGTTCTTAAATTCCAAATTAGTTTAACAAATTTTCAGTTGCAGTTTTATTTACATACTGTTAAGTACTATCTGCCAAGCTGCTGTTAAAGAGCTGCTAACATTTTGGACAAATATTCACATTGCCATTAAAATACAAAACAAAAACAGTATCATAAAGAAAAACACCTAGGAGCACTAAATAAACAGTTTTAAAAAACTACTTTGACTATACTTTTGAAAACTTAAAGTTGAGAAAAGGAAAGGAGAATAAAAGTAGTACAGAATTTATTTTATTAATGGCTAACAATGGTAAAGATTATACAAAAGGTACTCCTTTATCTCTTGAAGAGGCAAGACTTACTTATTCATTAAAAAGACAGACAGACACACACACACACACACATACACACACAACCGGTATGTATTTCTAATTGCAACCATGATTCAAAAGAAATACTTACTACATAAGGTAATGCAAACTCTTCACACATTTCTATGGCAATATTGTCTTCTTTCTGAATTCCAGCAACACTATCCACTAACAAAAATGTTCTCAGCAAACTGTAAGAATGCAGAAATAAAGATTAATGGCAATATAAAATTCCTTCCTTCCTCCCTCCCTGCCCCTCAAGCTATACTAATAAATTTTCATTTGATTGATTTTCAATATAAATTTAAAAACTTTTTTAGGCAAAAGGAATCCTCAGTTCACCAGGTCCATCCTACAGTCCAGTAGTCAACTAAATTCACTAAATATTAATTTATTTCAGTAGCATGTATTGCACATGACTCTATACTTGGAATTGGATACAAAGGTGAGTAAGCCCTTTCCTCTAAAAGCCTGAACTCTAGTGGGAGAAAGAGACTTGTATAAATACCTTGTATAAATATCTCATATTAATTTCTGTGTAAAGCCACAACAAGAAAGATACTTAACACTTCTTTATACTTCAAAAGTTTAACATAAATTTTCCTATATATGTGCAAAGCTTGAAACACTTGCCTACCCAGGAAGACCATAAAAGGCAACATTTACGAAGGAGTACTTTAAGAACAATTAGAATTTACAAAATTTGTTTATATTTAGTAAATACCACATTAACCAACAATTTTCATTTTCAAAATTAGCCATCTAAGAGTTTGGTATAAAAACGTTAATAAACTCTGCTGAAGTACTATTTGTAGTCTCAATTTAGAAAAACACTTGAATTTCAGATTAAGCTAACCTACAGGAAAAAAACAAAGCAAATATGCAGTAAATACCTTGGTTGTAAATGTTGTGTTGCAGTATATTATGAGAATAAAATAGACTTTCTAAAAGTCATTTGATAAAACTGATACCTAAAGTGGTCATCATGTGTAGAATGCTCTATTACCAAAAATATGCTTTTGGTTTAAATGTATAACTATTATAAAGCATTTTTCCCCTTACTTCTTTCGTTCTTTTAGATAGGTCTCTACCATTTCAACAAAATCTTCAGGTGCTCGATAGCCATAACCTGGCATGTCCACCAATATAAAATATTTTCCAACTTTGAAAAAATTCATTTTCTTTGTGTGACCCTGATAAAATAAATAGAAAAAAGTGAAAACTTGCTTAAAATATGTTCAGTATATATTTTATAACTCAAAATATTTTCTATTCAATCATATTTATTAACATGTATAAATATTCTGTAAATAATCCCAGCTACACTTATAATTAAACAGGAAAAGAAGATAAAGCCCTGGCTGGTTAGAGCAGTGGTCAGCAAACTGCGGCTCTGTTGACTAATGAATTTGCTGACCACTGCTAGACTAAATGTTACTGTGTAGTTGGAAGCTGTGAGGATTAGGCAATTGTGGCATATTGTGTGCAAAGAGGTAAAGGGTAGTATATGACAGTGGTCGGCAAACTCATTAGTCAACAGAGCGGCAAACCGCGGCTCGCAAGCTGCATGTGGCTCACGAGCCACAGTTTGCCGACCACTGGGTTAGAGCATCAGCCTACCCACTGGAGGGTCACAGGTTTAATTCCTGGGTCAAGAGTACATACCTATGTTGCAGGTCTGATCCCCATGCAACCAATCGATGTGTCTCTCTCACACTGATGTTTCTTTCTTTCTCTCTCTCTCTCTCTCTCTCTCTCTCTCTCTCCTCCCTTCCACTCTCTCTAGGATCGATGGAAAAAATATCCTCACTTCTTGGGTAAGGATTAAAAAAATAAAACTAAAAAGATAGAAGTGGCTAGAGATATGCTTAGATATTCCTCCTCTCCAATTCATAATTTTAAGATAATATATATGACTGAAGAAGAACTTTAGATTCCATATTAGAAATATGTAGGCAAAATATTTTGGAGTCTTTCCTATTTCATTAGTTCTCAGTAAAAAAAGTTAACCTGGTGTGACTCTACTAGTCAATATTCTCTGATGAGTAATGTATCTCTAATAAGAAATAAATTTGGCACGGGTTAAATTAAATACTGTTACATACAACCATAAAACCTAGATGTAAAACCTGATAGTTTATTATACCTGGACTAGAGGCCTGGTGCTCTAAGTTTATGGACTCAGAGGGGTCCCTCAGCCCAGCCTACGCCCTCTCGCAGTCCGGGAGCCCTCAGGGGATGTCCAACTGCCGGCTTAAGCTCGCTCCCCGGGGAGCAGGCTTAAGCTGTCAGTCGGACATCCTTAGCGCTGCCGTGGAGGTGGAAGGGGCTCCCACCTCCACGGCTGCGCTTGCCATTCGTGAGCCGGGCTTCTGGCTGAGCGGTGCTCCCCCTGTGGGAGTGCACTAACCACCAGGGAGGAGCTCCTGCAATTGAGCGCCTGCCCACTGGTGGTCAATGCACGTCATAGTGACCTGTCATTCTTCTGTTCAGTCAATTTGTATGTTAGCCTTTTAATATATATGATGGTCTTTGGTTGATCACCTCCCACCCACCCACCCACGATCGGGGCCAGGGAGGGATGTGAGAGGTTGGCCAGCCGGGGAAGGACTGTGGGAGGGCTCCAGGGCATGTCTGGCCTGTCATACTCAGTCCCAATCTGCTGGACCCCAGCAGCAAGTTAACCTACTAGTCAGATCATCTGCCCTCTGGTGGTCAGTGCACATCATAGTGACTGGTCGACCGGTCGACTCTCTGCCCCCTGTTGGTCAGTGCATGTCATGGTGAGCGGTTGAGCGACCTTAGCATATCATTAGCATATCACACTTTGATTGGTTGAACAGCTGACCTGCCAGCCAGACACTTAGCATATTAGTCTTTTATTATATAGGATTAATGCTTCCTTAAAATCAACATGTTTTGCATGTTTCATTGGATGGGTTTAAGTGCTTTCATTAAACCATTTTTTAACAAGCATGTACAACACTATCAAAAATCTGTCAACTAAAATTGATGTCATGATAAGTAGATTATTCAAGATTTTATCTCTATGGACACTTATTAATCAGAAAAGGAAAGATTAAGATAAATACAGTCAATTGTTTGGAACTTAGAACAAATATTTTCAGACGAAAGGTGTTATAAATGGTGCTTAGGTTCCCAGTCAACAATACTATATAATAAAGAGGTAATATGCAAATTGACCCTCACACCCTCATACAAGATGGCTACCCCCATGTGGTCAAAGATGGCTGCCCCCATGTGGTCAAAGATGACCGCCATAAGATGGCCGGCAGGGGAGGGTAGTTGGGGGCGACCAGGCCTGCAGGGGAGGGCAGTTGGGGGGGACTGGGTCTACAAAGGAGGGCAGTTGGGGGCAACCGCTCCAGCAGGGGAGGGCAGTTGGGGGTGACTGGGCAGGCCGGGGAGGGAAGTTGGGGGTTACCGGGCCATCAGGGGAGGGCAGTTCGGGGCGATCGCCGGCAGGGGAGGGCAATTGGGGGCAATTGGGCCGGCAGGGGAGCAGTTAAGTGTCGATCAGGCTGGCAGGGGAGTGGTTAGGAGGTGATCAGGCTGGCAGGCAGGCGAGTGGTTGGGAGCCAGCAGTCCTGGATTGTGAGTGGGATGTCTGACTGCCGGTTTAGGCCCGATTCCCTATGGGATTGGGCCTAAACGGGCAGTCATACATCCCCTGAGGGGTCCTAGATTAGAGAGGGTGTAGGCTGGGCTGAGGGACACCCTCCCCTGTGCATGTATTTCGGGCACGGGGCCTCTAGTGTATCAATAAGAAAATGATTTTAGAAGAGGAATGTCAGAAATACATTTCTTGCATTGTCCTCTCATAGCATGAACCAAACACCCTGCCTGTAAGTGAGTGAGAGTTTAGCTGGGTTATCTGGTGAGGCAGGGCAGGAGGAAGGGCAGGAGAATTAACGAATGACAACAATCATCAGTGACAGAGCCAGAGAATCAACTTTATGAAGAAATCAGAAGCAAGAGAGGACTAGTGAAGTCTCTTGGAAGAGTTCCAATGCAAAGAAAGAGGGCAGTAAGCACTGGGTTGGTGGGAATGTTTTGCCATGGATAGATAGTAAGGTGAAAGGAACTTGGGGAAGTACTGAAGTGCTTAGCTATTGGTAGAGTCTGCATCATTGAGAAGGAAATTAGAAAATGACAGAAAGCATGTAGGACACTACAGCAGACTGGCTGGGATAATAAGCACATAATTTGGCCCAGAGTAGACTGGGATTTGTCTGATTGGTGTATATGTATGAGTTAGCAAAGTATAAAAGATTACAGGAGGGGGAAAAAAAACCTACTTTACAACTGTTTCCTCTAAAATCAATGCAGAACTAAGATGATCATTCTTTAAAGCAAATCTGTATATATACTAGTAAAAGCCTAAGCAACTGTTTGACTGGTCGACTAGTTGCTACGATGCGCACTGACCAGCAGGGGCAGATGCTCAATGCAGGAGCTGCCCCCTGGTGGTCAATGCACTCCCACAGTGGAAGCGCCACTTAGCTGACCAACAGGCGCCAGATGCCAGATTCACAGCTGGAAAGCACAGCGGTGGCGGCGCAAGCCTCTCCCGTGGACACTCCCCCTGCATGCCCCTCCCCCATCTGGACCGGGACTAGGATCGGGACCAGCATTGGGACTGACTGGGTGCGAGCCCGTGGCCGCTTTTCAGTCATGGGCGCACTGGTATTGCCCTAGGACGGGCGCGCAGAGACTACAGTGGAGCAGCAGCAAGTCTACTGAGTGGCAGTGGCAGGCACAGCGTGGGTGGGATGAGCGGGAACAGCGCGGCACCCGGCCCAGACTTGGGCTCTTCCCCGGCTGCCTGCCCCTTCGCGCACTACTACATCTCTCGGGGGATGTTGGACTGCCGGTTTTGGCCTGATTTCCGCAGGCCACACCCAGGACCTCACTGGTGCACGAATCTGTGCCCTGGGCCTCTAGTTCTATATAATAAAAGGGTATTATGCAAATAGAACGAACAGCAGAACAACCAAACAACCAATGAAAGAGTAATCCTATCTAATGATAGACAAATATGCAAATTGACCATACCTCCGACACACCCACAAGCCACACCCACCATCCAATCAGAGCGAGTATGCAAATTAACCCAAACCAAGATGGCTACAGCCACAGAGAGCAAGGTTTCCTAGGTAACAGAGGAAGCCAAGCTTTCCGCCTGCCCTTGCCAGGCCTAAGCCTCCACTCAAGCTACAAAGTTTCAATTATAGAAAGTAAAAGTAAACAAATTCAAACAAATGGTGGCAGAATGGAGCTTGAGAGAGCAGGCCAGGGTTGCCACCGGCAACAGGGGAAGCAAAGCTTTCCGCACACCCTGGCCGGGCCCACCTGCTTAAGGCAACAAAGTTTCAATTATAACCCCAACACAAATGGCTGCTGGCCTCGGAGGGAGCCCCAGGCTTGGCTCTACTCCAGGCTACAAAGTTTCAATTGTAGAAGGAAAATAAATTCCAGATACCAGGGCCTCCGCTTGGGTTGCCAGGGGGTGTGGCCGACCTGCAAACCACCACAGGCCCCTCGCTCAGGCTGCCCCACACCCCAAGGGAACCCCCACCTGATCCGGGACGCCCTTCAGGGCAAACCAGCTGGCCCCCACCCCTGTACCAGGCCTCTATCCTATCTAATAAAAGAGTAATATGCAGATTGATCATCACTGCAACACACAATATAGCTGCCCCCATGTGGTCAAAGATCCTGCCCCCATGTGGACACAAGATGGCCAGCAGGAGAGGGCAGTTGGGAGGCACCCGGCCTGCAAAGGAGGGCAGTTGAGAGGGACCAAGCCTGCAAGGGAGGGCAGTTGGAGGTGATCAACCCTGCAGGAGAGGGCAGTTAGGGGTGACCAGGCTGGCAGAGGAGGGAAGGTGGGGGCAAACAGGCTGGCAGCGGAGTGGTTAGGGGGTGATCAGGCTGGCAGGCAGAAGCGGTTAGGGGCAATCAAGAAGGCAGGCAGGCAAGCAGTTGGGAGCCAGCAGCCCTGGATTGTGAGAGGGATGTCCGATTGCCCGTTTAGGCCCGATCCCACCGGGATCAAGCCTAAACGGGCAGTCGGACATCCCTTGAGGGATCCCATATTGGCGAGGGTACAGGCTGGGCTGAGGGACAACCCCTCTCCGTGCACGAATTTCGTGCACCGGGCCTCTAGTATGCTAATGATATGCTAAGAATGCTCAAGTGCTTGCTATGACATGCACTGACTACCAGGGGGCAGTGCTCTGACCAGTAGGTTAGTTTGCTGCTGGGGTCTGGCTGATTGGAACTGAGTGAGATGGGCTGGACACACCCTGGAGCCCTCCCTTGGTAGATCGTGCACCCGTGGGTTCCCTCAGCCTGGCCTGTGCCCTCTCGCAATCTGGGACCCCTTGGCGGATGTAGGAGAGCTGGTTTCAGCCCGATCCCATAGGCCACTCCCCTTGGGAGGGCGCCAGACCCAGGGCTCATGTCTGGCAAGCACTGCTGTGGCAGCATGAGCCTTTGCCTATCGGGACTGATTGGGCGTGGGCCCACGGTAGGCACAGTGGGGCTGGGATCAGCAGGAGCAGCAGGTGGCGTTGGATTATGGGTTTAGGCCCAATCCCTGCAGGCTACCCATAGGGACCTCACCCATGCACGAATTTGTGCACCAGGCCTCTAGTATAGAATAATGAAAAGATTTTGACCAAGGAAGATTTCCTCAAGATACTGGCAAGACTACTAAAATAAATCAAGACATATTTCTTTTCCTTCAAAGAAATACAAAGGCATTGATGAAATCTCTTACTTTACTACTTGTTTGAAAGAAATTACTTTTCTAGGAACTTGGCTATTATCATTTCTTGTATCCTCCAACATTACTTATTCATCTTCATCAATTGAGAGATAGTTCCGACAGATTTGAAATTTCAACATACCGGGGTTTTGGAGACTCTGACTTCAACCTCTGGAGCCAATGAAAACAAAGCCTTTATTAGAGAGGATTTTCCAACATTGCTTCTGCCTATAAAACACACCTTGTACAAGAAAAGAGAAGGGGAGCTGGGTGAAAAAGGTGAAGGAATTAAGCAAAAGAAAAACACCAAAACAACAAACTCATAGACACAGACAATAATGTGGTGATTACCAGAGGGAAAGGGGAATAGGGGCAGTTAGAAGAGGGTAAAGGGAGGATAAATGGTGATGGAAGGAGACTGGACTTTGGGTAGTGAACAGACAATACAATATACAGATGATATATATATATATATATATATATATATATATATATATATATATATATATAAAGCCTAAGTGAACATTACGACCAAACAACCGGTCGACCAGTTGCTATGATGTGCACTCAGATGCTCAATGCAGGAGCTGCCCCCTGGTGGTCAGTGCGCTCCCACAGCCAACCTCCCGCAGCTGGCCAACCTCCCGCGGTTCCTCCCCCTGGCCGGCAGGTCCCAATTGGGACTGGGTGAGATGGCCCTGATTGGCCCTGATTGCCGGCCAGGCCTGTGCACAAATTCATGCACTGGGCCTCTAATATTATAGAATTGTACACCTGAAACCTGTATAATTTTATTAACCAACTAGAGGCCCGGTGCATGAAAATTTGTGCGCTTAGGGGTGTCCCTCAGCCTGGCCTGTGCCCTCTCGCAGAACAGAGCACTCAGGGGATGTCCAACTGATGGCTTAGGCCTGCTCCCCCCACATTCTGGCCTCCCTCTGCAGGAGGTGACCCGTGGGCCTATCAGGGGACAGCACTGGCCAGTGAGCAGCCAGCCCTGTTCCCCATCGCCCTGCCACCACCGGTGGCTACCCTCCTTTCTGCCGTTCGGTTGATTAGCATATTAGGCTTTTATAATATAGGATGTCACCCCAACAAATTCAATAAAAATTTTTTAAAGAAGAAAAAGAAAATTGAGTATTAGCTTAATATATAAATTTATTATGATGTATTACCTGCAAAAACCTGTCAAGCTATTTCACTCCTGCCTCACCATAATACAGATGATAAAATGAGGCAGAAAGAGGTTAAATAACTGGCCCAAAATTTACAGCTAGAAAGTGAAAGCGTTGAAATTTGAATTCAAGACATCTATATCCAGAACCTGTGCTTTTAATTACACTATGCTACTCAAGAATATCTGCAACATTTATTAAGCAACCTATATTTACAAAGCTTTTTGAAGACAGAACCACATTTCCCCACAAACTTTCAGAGCACAATGTAATTAAGAGGTTATTCCTTTCTCTTGAAATCTCTTCTTCTAATTAAGCTTTTCTCCTTTAGTGCTCTATACTATAGTAAGCTCAGGGCACACATAAAGTAATTACTAAAATTCTGTGACACACCAAAAAATATATATTATTTTTTGCTAATCAGACCCCCCAAAAAAAGTATAATTTTGATTCATTCACTCCAGATGGCTATTGTGTTGGCTGTTGTCATTTTTTAATTTGAGAATCTAAGGGAAAAGAGGTCAGTGCTCCTGACTAGTCAGTTATTATATGTTTTAAAAATTCTTGTAGTTCACTGGTTGAAAATCACTGCTCTATAGTGTAGAAAGCAACAAAATATTCCTGATAGTAACCATTAATCCACATGGCTCTGCTTTCTAACATGGTACAATACTAAATCAGTGGTTCTAAATGAGGGCGTGTTTTGGAAATTTGTGAGGAAATTTTTGATTATCAATATGATCAGATGGCATTTAGTAGACAGGGGTCAGGGATGCTATATATTGTGCAAAACTGCGGTCAGTCCTTCAAAATGAATCAATCTGAATCCTGCTTAAATTTTAAATGCTCTGCCAGATTAAATCCAATGATAATCTACAGATAATAAAACTGAATTTTAATAAAACTGAATTTTAAAAAACAAATACTCAGAAAGTCCAATAATTTAAAAGCAATGCTATCTCAAAATCATTAAATGATATATATATGTTCTTAAATTACAGCAGTTCTAAATATATTCGAAGAACATTTTCAATGCAGTTGTGCAGTTACTACAAATACAGCAGGTCCCTGAATAACATCCATTCCTTCATGGTTGTTTTGTTATAAAATTGATGAGAGAAAAAAAATCACTTCACTCACTGTGGAGTTTGCACGTTTTCTCCATGTTTGTGTGGGATTTCTCCGGGTACTCCCACATCCGTAAGATGTGCACATTAGTGAGTCTACAGTGTGCCACACTGAGTGAGTGAGGGTGTGTGTGAGTGAGCCCTGCATGGCATCCTGTCCAGGGCTGGTTCCTGCCTTGCACCCTGAGCTGCCAGGAGAAGCTCTGGCAGTTACCCTGAACTGGAATAAACAGGTTGGAAAATAATTACCTTACCTGTTTTTAGTAATCATTCTTAAATGTATGTATAGTTCACTTTTATTTCAATGTTTAATATTAGAAGTGGTTTGGGTCTTTATTTAGATATTAGGTGATGTTTTGGGGACCAGAAATATGCCATAGAAACTTAGCACTTGTTTGTATTAATTAGCCTTTGGTAAAATTGATTTCACTATTGTTAGGTCGAGGCAGGGAGGAAGTCCAGAGCCGATGCAAGCATCTGCAAGGCAGATGGTGACAAAGATAACTGGCGCCTTCCCAGACCCTTGCCAGCCTTCCCAGGCCCTTGCCAGCCTTCCCAGACCCTTGCCCGAGGCAGGAATTCCACACTCTCATGCCCTCCACCCTCCCCTCACTAAACAGCTGTATAAAGGAAGTACCTAAGCCCCCTTTTTGGCGCGAACTTCTCTGGCCCACTCTCGGACCGGTGAGTTTCCCCCGGGAGCGCAAGATTAAAACCTCCCCCCCTTTTCATTGCCTGACTCTGTCTTGTTTCCTGCGTCGCAAACCTTTCAGTTATAGTTATGTTGCTTAAAGTCTCAGTTTCCAAGACACTATCACTGTGTGAGTGAAGACTTACTGTATGTAAAGAGATCTGAGCTTTCTTTTACCAGACTTAGAACAAAATATTATTAAGCTGCAGTATATGCATAAAATGCACAATCATGGAATGTCACTAAAATTGTTTTAAAAAAAAATCTGCATTATTGCCACCAGCTGGCATGGCTCAGTGGTTTAGCATTGACCTATGAACCAGAAGATAACAGTTCGAGTCCTAGTTGGGCCCATGTGCCCCCAGTTACAGGCCTGATCCCCAGTGTGGAGCATGCAGGAGGCAGCTTTAGTGCTATTCAATGATTCTCTCTCATCATTTTTTCTCTCTCTCATCATTGATGTTTGTATCTCTCTCCCTTCCTCTCTGAAATCAATTAAAAAATATTTTTTAAATTGACATTATTACCATCTATGTATCATTTTTTTACACATAGGAAATTTAGATTGAGTGAAAATTAGATATTGACAATGATCACAACATTCAGGTTTGAATGTTTCTGACGTTAACAAATTAAATAGGAAAACATTAAAAGGATAATTTTTTGAACACTTAAATTTTGATTTTTAAACCTGTTAAAGTCTTCAATATTCATTACCGAAATAATTAAAACTAGACTTGCTTATACTTTTCATATTCTTCACTTTGTTTCCTAACTTCAATGTGTGGCCCCAGCTGGTTTGGCTCAGTGGATAGAGCGTTGGTCTTGGGACAGAAGGATCAAGGGCACATGACCCAGTTGTGGGCTCCATCCCTAGAAGAAGAGGGCATGCAGGAGGTGGCCAATCAATGATTCTCTGTCATCATTGATGTTTCTATCTCTCTCTCCCTCTCCTTTCCTCTCTGAAATCAAAATTTAAAAAAAATTATTAAAAAAGAATAGTAAATAACTTCAATTTGTGGATGAAAAAGGGCCATATGATAACGTGACTCGCTCAGAGAAGGCCTGCCTGGCAGTCTTGCAAACTCAGAGACCTAAAGTAACCACAGAGGATGGTCTGAAATTAAACTTTAACTAAGTTGAAAGCAGTTTTTGGTGGATAGTCATGACCTAATCCGGTGTCATCCCTGACAAAGATCAACTTAGACCTTAACTGAGTCTATTGTCTTTTTGCATCTAAGATAACATACCTTTGGAACGTCAGGGTAACTTGTAACTTCCCTTTTTTCCTGCCTCCTCAGGGCACAACCAATGTGCCAGGAAGGAGAATACAAATTCCCTGGTTGTTATTGTGTGTTAATTGTTGACTGTTAGCTATCCGGTACCCACCTAAGTAAAAGAAGCATGTGTCTATCGCTTTGCTTTTCATCCAATCCCAGAGGTTTCTCTGCTTTGCTTTCTCCCACCTCCCTAATCTATCACCAGTGGACTTCAGGTAACCCATTTAAGTCTCCTCCTTAGACTGTAATGTATAAAACAGGCGTCCTCAAACTACGGCCCGCGGGCCACATGCGGGTGTTTTTGCCGTTTTGTTTTTTTACTTCAAAATAAGGTATGTGCAGTGTGCATAGGAATTTGTTCATAGTTTTTTTAAAACTATAGTCCGGCCCTCCAACCGTCTGAGGGACAGTGAACTGGCCCCCTGTTTAAAAAGTTTGAGGACCCCTGGTATAAAACAAGGTGGAAAACTGCCTTTCTCTGGAGCATTATCCCAATACATGGATATTCTGCTTTCCGGCGATTTTCCACAGTTTGGCTTAAATGAACGCACAGAAACTCTTTACAGGTTTGAATGTTTCTGACGTTAACAAATTAAATAGGAAAACATTAAAAGGATAATTTTTTGAACACTTAAATTTTGATTTTTAAACCTGTTAAAGTCTTCAATATTCATTACCGAAATAATTAAAACTAGACTTGCTTATTTAGTTGAAATAGTTATATGCTCCCACAAAGTTAGGAAACCTCTCACATTTTGTGAACAAGAAATAGGTGACAGCCGAAACCGGTTTGGCTCAGTGGATAGAGCGTCGGCCTGTGGACTAAAAGGTCCCAGGTTCGATTCCGGTCAAGGGCTTGTACCTTGGTTGCGGGCACATCCCCAGTAGGGGTTGTGCAAGAGGCAGCTGATCGATGTTTCTCTCTCATCGATGTTTCTAACTCTCTATCCCTCTCTCTTCCTCTCTGTAAAAAATCAATAAAAATATATTTTAAAAAAATTAGGTGACAACAAAACCCCTTCCCAAGCCTGCACCACTGGCTGGCAGCGGCGCTCTCACCTCCGGGCGGGGGAGGTCGGGGGCGTGGTCCAGGCGCACAGCCGAGCTGACGTACTGGATGCGGTTCCGAGGGGTGGCCGTGAAGAAGCTCTCCGCCCTCCCGATGTCCTCCAGGCACGGGTCAAAGATCCTCAGTTGAAGAAGGTCGGGCCTGGCGTCAGGGTGGAGATGCCGCTGGAGTTCCTGTAACGGGAACACGAGCTTCGTCAGTTCCATTTTTGGCAGCTGTAGGACCTCCCTGAAGGCGTGGGACTTGCTGTAAGCTCGGCTCCAGCGCCCCAGCGCTGCGGGCATCTCAATGAGCCTGCCCATGCCTGGCAGCAGCCTGGGCGCAGCCATGTTTCTCTCCCAGAAGCCCCGCAGCAGGACCTCGTGCCTAGCGTTTGGGCTGCGCGTGCGTGACCCGTCCCTCTACGCCTGCTGGGAATTGTAGTCTGCTTTGGTCTCTGCTTCCCGTCCCGAGGTCTGCCTGTACTGAGCTGGGGGGCAGGCGGTGTCCCGTGGGGGAACCGTACCCCAGGTGCAAGTCACACCTTGATGACGTGCCTTTGACTTGTTTGCCGCGGTGGGGAGACTGTTCACTGGTTTCCAGGGGTCAAAAGACACACCTGGCTGTGCGGCCCTTACGTCTCAAAGGAAGAAGAAAACGTGTGAAGTTGTAGATTTCAGGCCCGCTTACTCATCACGGTTTGTGCTTGCCTCACGGATCTTTGACTTGGACGTACACATCACTAGGAAAAACAGTTTTGCAGAAAAAAAGGGCTGGTGACAAAAGTGGTTGAAACGGCATCTGGTTTACAGGGAAGAGACAGTTTATATTTTCACCCTCTCTGTAGCTGCAGGAAATGTCACTACATTTTCGAGATTTCTTACAGAATAAAAGCAAAGACAGTTTTGCACAGGTGTTACAGAGTTGTTTCATGGAAGTTACATAAGGACAACTTACTTAAAAAGTTTATTCTCAAAGCAATTCAAACTCATCAGCGCGGAAGTGGGAGATACATGTATCATGATGAATAACTAAAAAGTATTCCTGCTTAAAAGACTATAGTTCTCTAGAAACATCAGCACCAAACAGCAGAGCAATCTTAACGCAAGCCTCTTGAGCGATTCCCCAGGTTGTTAAGTGACTAATCAGGGCAATTCTTGAATGAATGTCATACAAAAATTAATGAACAAGACCAATGACTACAGTAGTCTGACCTGCTGCTGGCTGCCTTATATTTAATCTTTACATTAGGTTTTTAGGCTTCCCTCCTTCTCCTAGCATCCCCATGATAAAACACTTTATTGTAAACACCCAGATATTTTGGATACATTTATTTCGTGTGCGTATGTGTATTTTAACTCAAATACTGTTCCAAACCCTCCCCCTGACTTTCAACAGTATATTTACAAGTCTTTCTATATCAGTACTAGTACATCCTGACTATATGATTGTTTTTAATGGAGGCATATAGTTTTATTTATTTCCCCATAATCTGATTGATCACTATTAGATTTTGTTATTAAAAACAATGCTATAGTGAACACTCATAAATAAATTATCTTTGCACAATTGTGAGAGTGGGCTAAATTCCTTGAAGAGGACTTGATGGTATTGAATATGTGCACTTATATTTTTTAATATCTCTATTGAAAAACTAGAAGCCCAGTGCACGAAATTCGTGCACGGCAGGGGGTTGTCCCTCAGCCCAGCCTGTACCCTCTCCAATCTGGGACATCCCTCTCACAATCCAGGACTGCTGGCTCCCAACTGCTTGCCTTCCTGCCTTCCTGATTGCCCCTAACCGCTTCTGCCTGCCAGCCTGATCACCCCCTAACCACTCCGCTGCCAGCCTGGTTGATGCCTAACTGTTCCCCTGCCAGCCTGTTTGCCCCCAACTTCCCTCCTCTGCCAGCCTGGTCACCCCTAACTGCCCTCTCCTGCAGGGTTGATCACCTCCAACTGCCCTCCCTTGCAAGCCTGGTCCCTCCCAACTGCCCTCCCTTCAGGCCGGGTGCCTCCCAACTGCCCTCCCCTGCTGGCCATCTTGTAGTGGCCATCTTGTGTCCACATGGGGGCAGGATCTTTGACCACATGGGGGCAGCTATATTGTGTGTTGCAGTGATGATCAATCTGTATATTACTCGTTTATTAGATAGGATAGAGGCCTGGTACAGGGGTGGGGGCCAGCTGGTTTGCCCTGAAGGGTGTCCCGGATCAGGGTGGGGTTCCCTTGGGGCGTGGGGCAGCCTGAGCGAGGGGCCTGTGGTGGTTTGCAGGCCGGCCACGCCCCCTGGCAACCCAAAGGGAGGCCCTGGTATCTGGAATTTATTTTCCTTCTACAATTGAAACTTTGTAGCCTGGGGCGGCAGCCATTTCCGTGGCAGTTAATTCACCTACAATTGAAACTTTGTTGCCTTAAGCGGGTGGGCCCGGCCAGGGTGTGTGGAAAGCTTTGCTTCCCCTGTTGCCGGTGGCAACCCTGGCCTGCTCTCTCAAGCTCCATTCTGCCACCATTTGTTTGAATTTGTTTACCTTCTATAATTGAAACTTTGTAGCTTGAGTGGAGGCTTAGGCCTGCAACGGCTATGGAAAGCTTGGCTTGCTCTGTTACCTGGGAAACCTTGTTCTCTGTGGCTGTAGCCATCTTGGATTGGGGTTAATTTGCATACTCGCCCTGATTGGCTGGTGGGCGTGGCTTGACTTGTGGGCATGGCTTATGTAGTGGAGTGATGGTTAATTTGCATATTACCATTTTATTAGAGAGGATATCCTCTGAAGGAATTGTTCCAAATTACCCCCTAATAATAAATGACCGGTGTGGCTCAGTTGGTTGACATCATCCCATGCACCAAAATGTTGCCGGTTCAATTCCTGGCACATAGAGGGGTTTCAGGCTCAATCCAAAGTTTGAGGAATCAAACAGATAATACATTGGAAATAAATATAACAAGAAAAACCACTTAATTTATTTAATCATCCCCCTTTTCTCCTTCACTCTATTTTTTCAAGTATCTATATAAATAAGGCATTGGGAGTCAGGATGTTGCCTTCTGGGTGTTAGGGCTGAGACTCAGAATAGGATTTAAGTCCTAGTGGCAAAAGGGAGTGTGGATTAGACATCCAAGCAGCTACTCAGTCATGCAGATTGTGCAAACATAACGATGGGGTTAGCACTCCTCCCGGAGCACTGCGGAAAACCCACCCTTGGTCCAGTGCCTCAGCAGGGAGGTCAGGATGTACTTTGCTAAAATGGTGGCCTGGGGAGATCAATACATTTAATATATGACTTGAGAAGATACTTTGCACGCATTCTTCAGAATCAGAATCAACTTTTAATGCTAAAATCTGTCTGACCTAAATGCCATCGTTACACTCTGTCATGTTCATCTAATGAGAATAGAAGGAACAGAGGTAGAACACTGGTGGGGTCTTACCATTAGGACATGATCATCTCAGTTGTTCCTTCAGTAATGCCTGCCTCCATAATGAATGGTCACTGGGTCCAGAGTTATCTAAGTCCTATAAGTATCAAGTTTATGGAATCTGTGTACGTCATGAAAGCAAATGTAGGCCTAGGTAGGTAAGCAGGATCAGGGACATCAGAGAGTCAGCAAGCATAGGATGAACAGATTAACTCTCATACTATGCTAGAAATGCTCTGACAGAAACAAGAATCTTGGAAAAGTTACTTCTAGATGCAGAGAGGTAATGAATTAGATCTCAGTAGTTTACACAGGACCCTCTCCTATCATATTTTTCTGCTTCTTTTAACAGCAGTTATTAACATTTATTGAATGCCAGCTATGCCAGAATTAATCTGGGTGCCAGGAATAAAATATGAGAAAATCATGGTCACAATCTAATTGGGACCTCAAACTCTTGTATTGGGAAAAAAATATTGGGAGAAAGAAAGGAGGGAGAGGCATCTTATGAATGAGAATAACATGGAAAAACTTTCCACATATAACTTAAATTGCTTGAATCTTAATAACTACTGTCAGGATGAATGCTTTAAATTTAAAATACATTTAATTCTCTTTTTTTCTTTTAAAGGATTTACATTAGATATCACCTAACATGTTGACACAAATTTATGGAACACACATGCAACATGATATATGACTTTACCATGTAATTTCTAATTAGGATATATATAAATTGTTATTATTAAAATTTATTATTTTACCATCATTCAAGAAACAACAGAGTTATATGTTCTTTTTAATTTTTATTTATTGACTTTTAAATTCATTTTTAATCCTCACCTGAGGATATGTTGTTCTTTTAAAAAATATATTTCTTTATTGATTTCAGAGAGGAAGGGAGAGGGAGAGAAAGATAGAAACATCAATGATAAGAGAGAATCATCGATCGATTGCCTCCTGCACGCCTCCCATTGGGGATCAAGCCTGCAACCCGGGCATGTGCCCTTGGCTGGAATCGAACCCAGGACCCTTTAGTGCCGCAGGCCAATGCTCTATCCACTGAGCCAAACCAGCTAGGGCTGAGGATATGTTTTTATTGATTTAGAGAGAGAGGAAGAGAGAGAGAGAGAGAGAGAGAGAGAGAGAGAGAGAGAGAGAGAGAGAAATGTCGATTGGTTGCCTCCCATATGCTGCCCCTCCCACTATCCGGGATCAAACCCACAACCCTGATTTATGCCCTGACCAGGATTCGAACTCTCAACCCTTAGGTGCATAGGACAATGTTCAACCAACTGATCTACACTTGCAAAGGCTATTTATTGATTTTTGAGAGAGAAAGTGAGAGAGAACCATCAATTTGTTGTTCCACTTCATTGGTTGATTCTTGTATGTGCCCTGATAGGGGATCAAACCCACAATGTTGGTGTATCAGGACAATGTTCTAACCAACTGAGCTATCCAGCCAGGGCCAGAGATATATTTTCTGTGATCCTCTTCTTTGGGAGCTTATTAAGTAATTTAGTTTTACTATATATTATATTAATGTACCTTTAGAAAATATTTCTAGCCCTGGCCAGATGGCTCAATTGGTTGGAGTGTCGTCTCATACACCAAAAGGTTGCAAGTTTGATTCCCCGTCAGAGCACATAACTAGGTTTCGAGTTCAATCCCTGGTTGTGGTTCGTAGGGGAGGCAACCAACTGATGTTTCTTTCTCTTCCTTCCTCTCTCTCTAAAATCAATAAAAAAAATATCCTCAGGTGAGGATTAAAAAAAAAAAAGAAGAAAAATTGTTAACTTCAGAGAGGTTTTTTTTAAAGCTTTCTTTTAAGGTTGAGCCTGATGTACTAACAGATTTCTCTAACGAGATCTGGAGATTAAATATCAGACAGTGCTCATGTGTAGGAGGTGAGTTCTTAGAATGATTTGGGTTTGGAGGAGGAGGAGTGTAGTGCTTCACTTCCCTCAAGGTTATTTTTCTCACTAGAGAGAAAAACAATTGTTTTATGTAGCCATGTTTTATCATTTGTAATTGTGTATTTGATCTCTCTGCCATACTAATCTATTAAAATATGTTAGAACACTTTTCAACCTGTATTTTTATTCAGGGTTTGTTTGTTTTTTCGTAGAAAAAATGCATGGATTTTGCTGTTCTCACTGATAACATTTTTTAACATTTTAATTATTATTACCCATTATGCAAGGTTATTTATTTATTTATTTTTGTTAATCCTCACCTGAGGATATTTTTCCAATGATTTTTAGAAAGAGTGGAAAGGGGGGGGGGGGAGAGACAGAGAGAGGGAAACATTGATGTGAGAGGGACACATCGATTGGTTGCCTCCCACATGCGCCTGCAACTGAGGTACATGCCCTTGACCAGAATCGAACCCACTGCCCTTCAATCTGCAGGCCAACGCTCTACTCACTGGGTCAAACTGGCTAGGGCTAGGCCAAGTTATTTTGATGGGCAAGTTTACTTTGTAGTATGCCTCTAATTTATATCTTTACTAGAGGCCCAGTGCACGAATTCGTGCACGGGTGGGGTCCCTCGGCTTGGCTGGCGATTGGGGCTGATCGGGGCCACGGGAAGTTGGCCGGCTGCAGAAGGTTGGCTGTGGGAGTGCACTGACCACCAGGGGGCAGCTCCGGCATTGAGTGCTGGCCCCCTGATGGTCAGTGTGGGGCATAGTGACCGGTTGACCAATTGTTCGGTCGTTTGGTTGCTTAGCCTTTTATATATATAGACTAGAGGCCCAGTGCATGATTAACTCGTGCGGGTAGGGTTCCTAGGCCTAGTCTCCTGCGATCAGGGCCATCTTCTGCCTGTTCGCCAGTCCAGGCCCAATGCTGCCGCCGCCACCACCACTGAGCTGCCAGGCTGTTGGGATCACCAGCTCATCCCCAGCCACTGCCGCTGCTGCTGGGGCTTGAGGCGCTGACGAAGGGGAGCACGGCAGGGGAGCCGGGTGCACGCGCGTGCACCAGGCCGAAAGCCTCCAGCAGAGGCTTTTGGCCTGGAACCGGCGCGGACAACCGGCTCCCCGCCTCCGATGGCAGGGGAGCCGGGTGTCCGGGGTGTCCGAGGCAGCCCCCCTCAGCGGCCGCCAATCCGGCCGTTGAGAGGCACGGGGGGAGGGGGGGAGGGAGGCGGGAGTCCTGCCCCCCGTGCCTCTCAATGGCCGGATATGCCACCCCGAGTCCCGCCCCCCAGCCTCCCGCCGCCCAATCGTGGGCGTAGCAGAGTGATGGTTATTTGCATTTTACCTTTTTATTAGGTAGGATTGCCTTGTGGGCAGTGAATGGTGTGCTTTCTGGGTATACCGAGTGATGAGATGGCATTCCAGAGGCAGAGGTGTTGAGACTGCTTAATTTTCTCACAGGCAGATTGTGTCAGGGGTTCCCAAGACAACTCCCCAAATTTGGTAATTCACTAGGAGAACTCACAGGTCTCGGCATATGATCATACTCATGGCCATTTATCACAGTGAAAGGATATATACAAAGCAAAATTGGTAAAGGGAAAGGCACTCAAGGTGAAGTGTGGAGAAAACCAGTCCAAACCTTCTATGAGCCTTCTCCCAGGGGAGGTGCACAGGATGCACTTTATTCTGCCAGCAACGAGCTACAACAGGTGAGAAATGTCTACCCGGAACTCTGGCCTGAGCCTAGGCCTCTCAGGTTTTGACTGTGGGCTGGCCATGTAAGCACACAGTGCCTGTGTGATGGGCTCTAGTCACTGAAATTCCAGACTCTCAGGAGGAGAGCAGGTGTTCAGCATAAACCACATTGCTTGTGCAAACAGAATAGATACGGTGAGCTGCTGTCGTCATTTAGGGCAAGTTTTCTAATCAAGGTCTCAGATGCCGGCCAATGGCCACTCTTATAAGCAAGCCTTTCTAAGTACATCAGTTGCAGGCCTGCTAGGTTAACTCTTTTCTGCATATAAGTAAAATAATTTTTTTAAATGAAAAGGTTCTCATCTGTATTTATTATGAGATTGTATACTTGCAGGAAAGTTATATTCCAGGTTCTGCTCTAATTACAAATGATTTCTGTGGAGATTTTTGAGGAAAGTGGGATAAACCTGGTTTAGTCATGTTAATGGAAAATGGCAAAACTAGAATTCTTTATAAATTAAATTTTTGGGGGTTAATAAAACTATTTAGTTTTCAAGTGTACAATTCTATGATACATTATCTGTATATTGCATTATGTGTTTACCACCCAAAGTCAAATCTCCTTCTGTCACCATATATTTGAACCCTTTATCTATGTTGTCCCCTTATACCATGTCCCTCTGGTAACCACCTTACTGTTGTCTGTGTCTATGAATTTCAGCTTTACATCCTACATATGGGTGAAATCATATGGTTCTTAGCTTTTTCTGACTTATTTAGTTTAGCATAATATTCTCAAGGTCCACCCTGTTGTCCCAAAAGGCAGCAATTCATCTTTTTTATGGCTGAGTAGTATTCTATTGCATATACGTACCACATCTTCTTTATCCAGCCCTCTATCTCAGGACACGTTGGTTTATGTTCAAGAGGGTTATAATCAAAGCTGCTGCATCAGCTCCCTACAATGGAGTGCAGGGTCTCTAGAGGGCAATTCAATAAATGTTAGTGATTGAATGGGTAGGAACAGCAGATCCTCGGTTGACTAGGTGAGCCCTGGCATATTTAGCTGGAGTTGAGTGGAGCTAAGTACTGGAATATTCCCACCAACCTCTTTACTCACCTCCTCCATAGGCTGGACAATAAATTACAAAATATATTTTTTGTGGTTATTTTTAGAAAGGAGTAATGCCTGAGGTAGAGCACTCGGTAGTTTATCTGATAGGCAGGATCTCATGGGTGGAGGGCATAGAAGGAGTAGTTGGACCCGGAGTGTAATGCCAGATGGTCTTCATGCTGTGATGTACCCCTCTACTTCCTCAACCAATACAAGCTAGGGCCTAAACTTTCACTCTTCTCCCTGCTATCCATTATTTGCCAAGGTAAGGAATTGATTTTACCATGATAATAGGAGCTCACAAGTGCTCATTATAAATACAGAAGCATTAAAAAAAAAGATAAAAACAAACAAAAAATCATGAGTAATCAGAGTGAATGGATGTAGTGGACAAAGAATCCTATGTAATAAAATGGTAATATGCAAATTGACCCTAACGGCAGAACGACTGAGAATGACTGTTTGCTATGACGTGCACTAACCACCAGGGGGCAGACACTCAATGAAGGAGCTGCGCCCTGGTGGTCAGTGCACTCCCACAGGCAGAGCTCCACTCAGCCACAAACCGGACTGATGGCTGTGAGCGCAGTGGCAGTGGCAGGAGCCTTTCCCGCCTCCTTGGCAGCGCTAAGGATGTTTGACTGACAGCTTCCTAAGCCGGCAGGTGGACATCCCCTGAGGGTTCCTGGACTACAAGAGGGCACAGGCCACACTGAGGAACCGCCCCCCCCCAAGTGCAGAAATTTTCATGCACCGGGCCTCTAGTTTAAAATAAAAACAGTAAATATCCTCAGAAACATAAGGGAGAATATGGGAAATATGAAACAAGAAACCCAAAGAAGATTTGGAGATATTAAATATCAATATAATATTGTTGAAGTAAAGATAGCAATGAACAGATTTAATAATTGAATAGCAGAATAAATATATGTTGCCAAAGAACAAAACAGTGAGCTGGATAATCAGGTCAGGAATCTTCTAGGAAAGCATTAGGCAAAGGTAATAAGAAAAAAAAAACATGTTAAGAGCTATGGGGGATAGAAGAGGGAATGTTAATATCATATTATTGGAATAACTAAAATAGATAAAGGAAAGTTAGATTTCAAAATATAATTATTGAAAATTTCCAGAATGAAGGATGTGAGACCTTAGTTTGGAAGGAATCATACAACCGAATAGATGAGAGAAACTATACCTAGACATATTAAATTAACATTTTAGAGCACTAAGTTCAAAAAGCAAATGCTAAAAGTTTCCAGAGGGTAAATGTAAGTCAACTACCAAGCAATAAAAGTCAGACTAAATTTTCTGAGTAACAGCACTGGATGAATGAAAAGAATAAAGTAGCATTTTTAAATGGTTGAAGAAACATTAAGCTTAGTAAAATTCACTGTTGACTAAATAAGCAATGACATACAAAAACATATTCTAACAATCTAGAACTAAAACTCTAGACCACTGCTAGTCCAAGTGCTAGTCCAAGAATAGTTTATCTATCTAGATGAGATAAAGAGCTTGTGCAAGAATACAAATCAATACACTGCTTCTTTTATTGAGAAAATCTTGCTAAGAAAAAAGAGTCAGCGGGACTAAACGGTGTGCTTACTAATTCAGTAGATTCACACTAGGACAAGCTGTCATCTCTCTCTCTCTCTCTCTCTCTCTCTCTCTCTCTCTCTCTCTCACACACACACACACACACACCAGTTTGTAGACCAAATTTTGAGTAGCACTGCTCCAGATGGTATCATTATTGGTTGGGTGTGGGGTTGAGGTGCACAAGACCATAGGGACATGGCAGTGAACGTCGGTATCTGTCTCAGTTTTGTGGTGGAGAGAAGACTTAGATATAATAAATTTTAAAACTTTATGGTGAAAAGTAAGCATAAATGTGAATCTTATTAAACTGGGCTATTCCACCATAGGAATAAAAATAGTATGTATATCTTTTAAAATAGAATAAGAACATTGAATTCTTGGATAGCCAGGTTGATGGAGACTCACTATGGTGCCCACCTGCCAGCTCTGTGAGGGGAGAGCTCAGAAAAGGAACAGCGGCCTCTGCCAGCACTTCTGTCCTGGAGAAAGCTGCCCCTCCAGCTCTCACCCTGATGACAGACAATGCGATTCCTCCCTGTGTGTCCCGGGTGCCCTTCGAGCTGCTGTGCCAGTGCTGGAGCTCAGAGCGAGTGAGCCCAAGTCATGGGAACATTTGCTCCAATACTCAAGACCCGTGAGAGTCCAGCTTTGAGACTGACACCTCCCTCAGGAGAGGTAAAGGGTCCAGGGTTCAGATTGAGCAGTAAGAGGACCACGGCTAGGCTTTCCCTAGAGTGAGGGGACAGGAGACCCTTTACTATGCATGCTTACTGGCATCTAAGAAGTACCTGTGAGTCCCAACAGAATCAAAGGAGAGAGCAGGTCGGCCACGGCCCAGATGGAATCCAACAAAATGCTGGCGAGTGGAACAGGATCCTGGGATAGGTGTGGACCTGGCTGCAGGGCAGGGAGCTTCGTGCCCAGGTCCAACACAGGCCCTGGGACCACCCCAGTTTTATTAAAGACACTTGTCATAAACAGTCATGGTATTTCAGGCAGGGCATGGGCAGACAATCATTAACAGTATACAACTTTCAAACTTCTTTCTTCAATGGACTACCAAAATCAGAAAGCCATCATCAAATCCAATGAAGTCTTCATCTGATGTCTGAACAGGGCAAGTTTAGAGTGAGGGCTGACATTTCACATTAAGCGTGTTGTTTAACAACTTTACACAAGCCAATCTTGACTTTCAGGAAATGAGATGAAGATGCCAGAATTATCCATCTGTAGATCCACACTCTAAAAAGGACCTGCTGCTCTTTTGAGGGATGCCATCGCCATGGTGACATTGGGAAGTCCAGATTACACATCATACTAGTAACCAATTTTTTTTTGTGGGGGGGGAGGTGGTGGTGGTCAGGCCCAATAGGTCTCTGGGCTTAAGGGAGTCAAGTCTATTCTTAAAGTGGAGAGGGAGAAAAGGATATTGTTTTTCCACACCACAAAGTGTTTGTGCCAAGGTGGCTAATGTGTGTCAACATCATCAAGGGATCCCTCCTCCCAGGAACCAAGAGGAACTCTCTCAAAACTAGAAGGGAAAGGTGTTTTTTCCCCATGCCAATTCAGCTTTGGAAACATTCTATTAGTAATATATGTCCTTCTCCAAAAAAAAAAAAAAAAACCAAAAAAACAACCACACAAAACACACAGTAAAATGTTCTCTGCGCTAAGAACATAGCTTACAAAAAATAAAACAAAATTCTGCATTTTTTATAAAACTTGATAAAAATGGTATTTCAAGCTGTACAATCACCAGAACACAGTTATCAAAAATGCACACACTGCCAAAACTGGTTTGGCTCAGTGGATAGAGCGTCGGCCTGCGGACTGAAGGGTCCCAGGTTCGATTCCGGTCAAGGGCATGTACCTTGGTTGCGGGCACATCTCCAGTGGGGGGTGTGCAGGAGGCAGCTGATCGATGTTTCTGGCTCTCTATCCCTCTACCTTCCTCTCTGTAAAAAATCAATAAAAAAATATATTAAAAAAAATGCACACACTTCACTCGGCATCTCCAGCATCTTGAGCTTTCTGTGCCTGGTCTGTTTGGGCATCTCCGTTTTCTGCAGGGTTATTCCCACCTTTGCCAGCATCAGCTTTCCCTTTTCCCCTTTGGGTACCTTCTCTCCCTTCTTTGCAGGGGCCTTTTTAGGCTTGGGCTCTGGCTTTGGAGGAGCAGGTTTAGCAGATAACCTGGCAGATTTTCTCTGTGGTTCCTCCTTCACCTTGGCTTTATCTCCTTTAGCATCCCCTTCAGCCTTTCTCCTGGGCATGAGGAGGAAGGTCACCATGGCGGGCCACAGGTGCTGGATGCAGGGATGCAGAGGCGCAAGGGCTGTGGTCATCCTGGGATTGTTCTTGCCTCTTGTTCACTCTGTTCCCGGTGATTGATATTTTAATGGGTCTCAATAGACTGCATAATATTGTTTTCTAAAATTACATTCCATAATTACCTTGTTATTCTGCAGAAAACTGTACAGAGATAAATACATTAAAATAACTTCAATGGAAATTTAAAATAAAAAACTATTTCCATTGCAGTAAAAGAAAGATGTAGGTGGCATGAACATTTCAGCAAAAGGAGCTTATCTGTGGTTATTCAATTTGTCAGTCTTAAGTTATTCAATTTGTCAGTCTTAAGTTATTTTTTTTTACCCTTAAACAACTTCTTCCTTCTGATGATAAAAAACATGCACATTTACTGTCTGTGCTAATGACTAAGTCTATTGTCATGGATTTTGTGAGCAATTATGTTTAAAACATACCTATTTAGACGTTGTGGTCAATATGGTGAGCATGAATGCCAAAATTATTTTTGAATTAGGTTCTTCATTTTGTTTAAAATATTAATTACATGCACAACAAGCCAAAGCAGCCTTGTAGAAGGTGCTGTTGCTAACTGTAAAATAACTGACAACAAGACAGGCTTTTTTTCTTTTTAATGATTGGCTTTTACTGGAAGAAAGTATAAAAATGACAGAATTTATAAACTAGAATTGAGTTGTCAAGGTTTTCTTTTGTTAATGGAAATAAAAGAAACATGGTCACTACTGAATTTACTGTACTATTCTAAACTTAAGATTCATTTCTTAATGCTTGGGATTTTGATGTCTCAAAACCAAACCAATGGAAGTGCTGTATTTGCATTAGAAAAGCTAAAAATACTTAACCTGCTCTTGATGGTATAAGTTTTACTCTGCCTAAATTCATAAACAGAGCAGCCCCGAACCATGTTTTATTTATACAATCCTATTGAAGAATATAATGTTTTTTTAAAAGTCTGTATCTTTCATCTCCATCGAAGCTGTATAAATCTTTTTAGAGTGCAATTTTCCCAAACAAAACACCATTTTCAATGGTGGTGAATATTGTTACCTGTGTAGTTATGTATTCCCTATATCTAAATACTTATTGATGCCCTAACCAGTTTGGCTCAGTGGATAGAGCATCAGCCTAGGGACTGAAGAGTCCCAGGTTCGATTCCGGTCAAGGGCATGTATCTTGGTTGTGGGCACATCCCCAATGCGGGGTGTGTAGGAGGCAGCTGATTGATGTTTCTAACTCTCTATCCCTCTCCCTTCCTCTCTATAAAAAAATCAATAAAATATATATTAAAAAATACTTATTGATCACACACACACACACACACACACACACACACACACACACACACACTAGAACTCATGTTCAAATGAAGTCTGTTCTTCTTGATTAAAAAAAAATGGCCTTGAACTTTCCAAGAGGAACAGCAAAGGAGAAGATAATAGAGAGTCAAGATAATGAGCCAAGACAGGCCATTTATATGGAAAATCCACTGGAAACAGCTTGGGTGAGGCAGAAAGTTGGGGGGTGGGGGTGGGGGGGACAGGGCTTCAGGGAAATACCAAGGCTAACAGTGTGAGCTAGGTTGTTGGAGTCTCAGATATGGCACCCACATGCTGCCTTAGTTGTAGGAATGCTTATCAAAGGACCAATGGACTCTGCCAGCACTTCTGTCTGGGAAAAAGCTGCCCCCCAGCTCTTGACCTGATGCCACCCAATTCAGTTCCCCCCATATGTCTCTGGTGCCTTTCAAGCTGCTATCCCAACGCTGGAGCTCAGAGGGAGGGAGTGAAAGTAAGTCCTTAAGTGGACCCTTACGAGGATCTGCCTGGGTCTCCAGACACCCTCCATCTACCTCAGCCTCAAACCCTGCTGGTTTTTGCAGCAAGATATTACAGGGACTTCTTTTCCTGGCACTGAAACCCTGGGCTGGAGGACCTGGTGTGGGGCTGGGAGCCCTCGCTCCTCAGGGGGACCTCTGCAGCTGAGATATTCCTTCCAATTTTTATCTGCCACATGTGGGTGTGGGACCAGCCTGTTTTCCTACCAGTCTCTATGTGTCTTCTTCTTTATATCCTTAGTTATAGGACTGCCATTCAGCCAGATTACAGGCAGTTCTGAATGGTGGTTGTCCTGTAGTTTAGTTGTAATTTTGATGTGGTTGTGGAAGGAGGTGAGTACTGCCTTTACCTACACTGTCATCTTGACCAGGAGTTCCTGAATACTTGTAATGACGGTAATAGACAAGGATAAGTAAACAAACTTACAAAGTATGGTAAATAGATAACTGGAAATAAGATGGCTAAAATAAAGCCTACTATCACAGCAACACAATAAGTGTAAATAGTTTAAACTAACAAATGACAGGTTTCTTATATTGGTAAAAAGCAAAACCAAATGAAACAACGAAGGGGCAAGGTTCAAATCCAGCAGATAATTCTATATGCTGTCTTTGAGACAAAGTTTAAAATAAAAATATGTAACTCTTTAACTTCTTCTTACAAACTACTTATTGGAAGCAAGAGGCAGCTGAGGGAATAAATATCCAGAATGTAAGGAACTTTCATATATTACCTAAAAATATAATTAACCCAAGTAGAAAGAGAAAAGGCTAGGCAAAGTATATGAATAGTCAATCTACTGAGGGAGAAATGGAATTTTGTAGAAAAAAGAAAAGGACTTATGGTATAACTAGAGGCCCGGTGCACGAAATTCGTGCACTGGGGGAGGGGGTATCCTTCAGCCCAACCTGCACCCTCTCCAATCTGGGATCCCTCGGGGAATGTCTGACTGCCTGTTTAGGCCCGATCCTACAGGGATCGGGCCTAAACAGGCAGTCAGACATCCCTTTCACAATTTGGAAGTGCTGGCTCCCAACTGCTTGCCTGCCTGCCTAATTGCCCCTAACCGCTTCTGCCTGCAAACCTGATCACCCCCTAACCACTCCCCTGCAAGCCTGATCGATGCCTAACTGTTCCCCTGCCAGCCCAATCATCCCCAACTGCCCTCCCCTGACAACCCGGTCACCCCCAAATGCCCTCCCCTGCATATTCCCTCTTTATTATATAGGGTTTTTTCTTTAACATATTGGACAGCCCTAATTGGTTTGGCTCAGTGGATGGAGCATCGGCCTGCAGACTCAAGGGTCCCAGGTTCGATTCTGGTCAAGGACATGTACCTTGGTTAGGGGCACATACCCAGTGGGGAGTGTGCAGGAGGCAGCTGATCAATGTCTCTCTCTCATATATGTTTCTAGCTCTCTAGCCCTTTCCCTTCCTCTCTGTAAAAAATCAATAAAATATATGTAACAAAAAAGTAACATTTAAGACTTCTCCATATCTGCCTGGCTGGTGTGACTCAGTGGTTGAGACCACAGGCTGCCGCCACTGGGAGGGGGATCGTGCCATGGGGGTGTGTGCTCCTCGCAGGTTTAGACTCAGCCCAGGCTATGGCTGCTAGGAGGGGGATCGGGCCGTGGGGTGCACGCCCCTCACATGCTGAGACTCCAGCCCATGCTAAGGCTGTTGGGGTGAACGCCCATCACAGGCTTAGGCTTAGGCTCAGCCCAGGCTACGGCCGCTGAAAGGGGGATCGCGCCTTGGGGGTGCACGTCCCTCAAACTCTGAGACCCCAGATAAGTCTATGGCTGCTGGGAGGGGGATCGCGCTGTGGGGGTGCGTGCCCCTCGCACTGAGACCCCAGCCCAGGCTATGGCTGCGGGGAGGGAGATCGCGCTGTGGGGGTGCGCGCCCCTCGCACTGAGACCCCAGCCCAGGCTATGGCTGCTGGGAGGGGGATTGCACCCTTCACAGGCTGAGACCCCAGCCCAGGCTATGGCTGCTGGGAGGGGGATCGGGCTGTGGGGGTGCGCGCCCCTCGCACGCTGAGACCCCAGCCCAGGCTATGGCTGCTGGGAGGGGGATCGGGCTGTGGGGGTGCGCGCCCCTCGCACGCTGAGACCCCAGCCCAGGCTATGGCTGCTGGGAGGGGGATCGGGCTGTGGGGGTGCGCGCCCCTCGCACGCTGAGACCCCAGCCCAGGCTATGGCTGCTGGGAGGGGGATCGGGCTGTGGGGGTGCGCGCCCCTCGCACGCTGAGACCCCAGCCCAGGCTATGGCTGCTGGGAGGGGGATCGGGCTGTGGGGGTGCGCGCCCCTCGCACGCTGAGACCCCAGCCCAGGCTATGGCTGCTGGGAGGGGGATCGCGTTGTGGGGGTGCGCGCCCCTCGCACGCTGAGACCCCAGCCCAGGCTATGGCTGCTGGGAGGGGGATCGGGCTGTGGGGGTGCGCGCCCCTCGCACGTTGAGACCCCAGCCCAGGCTATGGCTGCTGGGAGGGGCATCGCGCTGTGGGGGTGCGCGCCCCTGGCACTGAGACCCTAGCCCAGGCTATGGCTGCTGGGAGGGGCATCGCGCTGTGGGGGTGCGCGCCCCTCGCACGCTGAGACCCCAGCCCAGGCTATGGCCGCTGGGAGGGGGATCGGGCTGTGGGGGTGCGCGCCCCTCACACGCTGAGACCCCAGCCCAGGCTATGGCTGCGGGGAGGGCGATCGTGCTGTGGGGGTGCGCACCCCTGGCACTGAGACCCCAGCCCAGGCTATGGCTGCTGGGAGGGGATCGTGCTGTGGGGGTTCGCGCCCCTCGCACTGAGACCCCATCCCAGGCTATGGCCGCTGGGAGGGGATCGGGCTGTGGGGGTGCGCGCCCCTCGCACTGAGACCCCATCCCAGGCTATGGCCGCTGGGAGGGGGATCGTGCAATTGGGATTTAAGCCCTTTCAGGCTTAGACTCAGCCCAGGCTAAGGCCGCTGGGAGGGGTTTGCGCCATGGGGGTGCGCGCCTCTCTCGCAGGCTTAGGCTCAGCCTAGGCTATGGCCGCTGCGAGGGGGATCATGCCGTTGGGGTGCGTGCCCTCGCAGGCTGAGACCCCAGCCCAGGCTGACACCGCTGGGCGTGATCGTGGTGTGGGGGCACAGGCGCCTCTGAGCTGGACAACCTGCATTGCGAAGGCTGGGCGGACTGTGGGACTCCCGCAGGGATGAGAGGACTGGGCGCCGCCATCTTGTGGCCATGGGCGCCGCCATTTTTGTCGCGGAGTGATGGTTAATTTGCATATTACTGTTTTATAAGATATGATTATATAATCACTTATGAATTACATATGACTCTTCCAAACCAGATGCACCATCAAGAGAACACCCACAATTATGTAATAGTAATTACATTTGGCCACCTTTAATATTTTGCCAACATTTGATCTTATACAATCCTAGATTTGCATCAAAAGTCTTTTTTTGTTTGTTTTTGTTTCGAAGTTGTATTCGTTAAGGTAGGAGGATAGAAGGAATTTTACTTTGTTGTCTTGTTAACTTTAACATATTTAGGTATATTCCATCTACACTCTCACCTTGGCCCCACAAATATTAAAGGACAGCCTGATAAAGGTGGAAGAAGAATAAAAGAATATCACAGCAGGCCTTTGTACATATTTGGAAGACTCTACAAGTACAGCAATGGTTAAATGGTGTATTAATTTTCTATTGCTGTTGTAACTTCGTGGCTTTATAGCAACACAAATTTACTATCTTAGAGTTCCGGAGGTCAGAAGTCCAAAATAGCTTTAACTGGGCTAAAAAATCAAGGTGTTGGCAAAGCTGTGTTCCTGCTGAAGTTCTAGAGGAGAAACATCTTCCTGGCCTTTTCCAGTGTCTAGAGGCAGCCTGCATCCCTTGGTTCATGGCCCCTTTCTTTATCTTCAAAGCCAGAGGTGCAGCACCTTTCAGCTCTCTCTCTGACTCTCTCTTCCCTCCCTCTTTCCTTTATGAGGACCCTTGTGATTATATTGGGCCCACTCAGATACTCCAAAATCATCTCCCCATTTCAAGCTCACTGACTTAGTCACATTTGTCAGTCCCTTTTGCCATGTAAAGTAACATAGTCACATGTTCTAAGGATTAGGATAGGGACATCTTTGGTGGGGGACATTATTCTGTCTATCACAAATGGAGCGTGGGAGGGGAAAGGCAGGTAGAAAGCAGAGCACTTAGAAAAATATTTTCACTTTTAAAGTACTTTTTACTGTTGTTGTTAATCCTCACTCAAGGATATTTTTTCCATTCATTTTTAGAGAGAGGGAAGGAGGAGGGTGAGAGAGAAAGGAAGGGAGAGAGAGACACATCAATTGGTTGCCTCCTGTATGCCCCCTGATCTGGGCAGGGGATGGAACCTACAACCTAGATACATGCCCTTGACTGGGAATTGAATCCACAACCAACTCTAACCACTTAGCCACACCAGACAGGGCAATCTTAAAGTACTTTTGACTTTTTTTTTTTTGGGATTGGGCACATGTTAATATTATTCTCGTTGTATATTTGGTTTAGCAGTTTTTAAGGCACCATGACAACTGAAAAATAAATTGCTAGTTTTTGAAATTACTATTTGATATCCCATTTTTAGAGAAGGAAACTGAGGCACAGGGACTTTTCATATAGAGGGCTGAACTACAGATGAAATTGGTAAATATATTTTAACTGATGGGTATTTCTTGTTTGATTTTAATTTTTTTGTTTGATGTTGGTTAATTGAACTCCACTTTCCCTCTTTCCTTTCACCATAAAACAAATAAATGACAACAAATTTAAACACTAAGATAAACCCATTCTTTGGTATAGGACTATAGACAACTTGCAATTTAGAGATTTTGAATTTTTAATAACACTTAAAAATGAGCTCTAAGTTTTAAATTTCTGATGTTTTTGCATAGAATTTACATCTGAAGTTTTCAGTTCATATATTACCCTCAACACCACCAAATTGCTTAAGCTTCTTAAACTCGGTTTTCTGATTTGCAGAAAAGTGATAATAAATGTTACCCTTCTTGTCTACCTTGTGAGGGTTAAATGAGTTGATGTGTGCGGAATTTCTTTAAGATAGTAAAGCTCTATACTAAGTTGATAACATATTGCTATTACTGCTCTAATTAAAGAAGGACTAGATAATAGAAGCCTCAGTCAAAGCAAAGCACACAGACACTTTTAAAAAACACTGAAACTCATAGCATTTCTTAGTTGGCTGCTTCTTACTGGTGATAGGTTCTCTGGAGATGACTTGATATGTTTGTCCAGTTTCTTATAGTTTTGGTTTAAAAAACCGTAATAATAATAATGCGGCCCTGACCGGTTTGGCTCAGTGGATAGAGCGTCGGCCTGCGGACTCAGGGGTCCCGGGTTCGATTCCGGTCAGGGGCATGTACCTTGGTTGCAGGCACATAATACCCAGTGGGGGGTGTGCAGGAGGCAGCTGATCGATGGTTCTCTCTCATCAATGTTTCTAACTCTCTATCCATCTCCCTTCCTCTCTGTAAAAAATCAATAAAATATATTTTAAAAAAATAATAATGCGTATGAGCCTAAAATTAGTGTTTTCTTTAGATTACCCTTCATTCATAAATTCATTTTGACAGTGATATCTGTTAAAATAGAAGGTGATAAATTTAAAATAACAGAATATAAAGAAGTAAATTGTATATACCTTTTAAATTTTTTAAACTAATTTTTTAAAAATTTATATTTATTGTTGAAAGTATTACAGATGTTCCCTCCCCCGCTCATTGACCCCCTCTGGCCCTGTACCTGCCCCTCCCAAGGTATCATTTTGTGCTACCATTTAAACTGTTTTTGCCAAGAAGATATTACTTTTATAACAGCTATTTACAAATATTTTTTGATCCCTCAGTCATTTTTAAATTTATTTTTTTGGAAGGCAAATTTTACATCATGCATCTCTTTGCCTTGTAGAAGTATTATTTTGATAGCTTTTTAAAGTCATTTGTTTAAATAATCCCATTTAATAGACATAAAAATAGGTATATGTAGAGCATAATTGTGTTACCTAATATTTGTGCTTGAGTAAAGGGAAATCTTTTGGAAGTATAACAGTGGAATAAAAGAATGAAAATAAGGCAAAACAAAACAAAAATAAAACAAAAACAAACAAACAAGACTTGGGAAGTATTTCATCATGTCTCTTCCAAAAAGCTAGTTCCAATCTGGGCCTTGAATCTTATTAATACTGATATCCCAGGGGCCAAGGAGTTAAGTTGTTATTTGCTTCCTAATAACAAATATTAGGACCTAAGACAAATATTAAGTTAAATACCTGATGAAATATTCCTAGGAGAACTTAACTCTATTGGCCAGTAGTAATAGTTTATTTTACTCCTTTTAAAAGAGGATCTCTTTTCCTGATCCTCTTGTATCAGCAAACCAAATTTTAGCAGTCATAAAATACATCACTTTTTAAAAATTTTCTTTATTGACTAAGGTGTTACATATGTGTCCTTATTCCCCCATTACTCCCCCTATCCCCTATCCCCCCCCCCCGACTCATACCCTATCCCCCCCACTCATACCCTCACCTCCCTGTTGTCTGTGTGCATGCATACAAGTCCTTTGGTTGATCTCTCCCTCTTACCCCCACCCTCCCCTACTTTCCCTCTGAGTTTTGATGGTCTGATAGATGTTTCTCTGTCTCTGGATCTGTTTTTGTTCATCAGTTTAGCAGTACAATTCACCATAGCTAAGATTTGGAAACAGCCTAAGTGCCCATCAGCAGATGAGCGGATTAAAAAACTGTGGTACATCTACGCAATGGAATACTACTCTGCGGTAAAAAAGAAGGATTTCTTACCATTTGCAACAGCATGGATGGAACTGGAGAGCATTATGCTAAGCTAAATAAGCCAGTCGGAGAAAGATAAAATGCATCACTTTAAAACAGAAATTATTTAATACATATCCAATGGACAAAGATAAAAGCAGCCTACTCTGCACATAGCGGCCCACATCCCTGCTCCCAGAAGTAGCTCCCCAAAATTCTAATGGTCTGGGTGTCCTCCCTTTGGGTGGAGGTGCCCTTATAGTGATTTACCTTTTGTTTGTTTGAGGATTTCTTTCTTATTTATTTATTTAGATCTTTATTTTTGAAAGTATTACATATGTCCCTTTTTCCCCCATTGACCTCTCCCACCCGCCCTCTCCCCCCACCTCTGGCCTTCACCACCCTATTGTCTGTGTCTATGGGATATGCTAGTGATCCCACTTCTAGGAACATATTCCAAGAAATCAGAAACACTCATTAGAAAGAATATATGTGCTCCTATGTTCATAGAAGTGCAATTTACAATAGCTGAGATTTGGAAACAGCCTAAGTGCCCATCAACAGACGAATGGATTAAGAAACTGTGGCATATCTATACAATGGAATACTACTTGGCTGTAAACAAGAAAGAACTCTTACCATTTGCAACAGCATGGATGGACCTGGAGAGCATTATGCTAAGCGAGATAAGACAGTCAGAGAAAGGTAAGAGTCACGTGATCTCACTCATATATGGAATCTAATGAACAAAAACAGACCAGAGACACAGAAGCATTGAACAGACTGATAGTGATTTACTGTTGAAGGTAGAGGCACGGCTGCTCGTGTTCCCACTGCCGTTGGTTCTGGGGTTCTCCTGCTGAAGAATTGGGGTTTACAGATCAACTTGTGGTGCAAGCCCATTCCTGGTTCATTCTTACCTTGGTTGCTGCATTGCTGGCAGGAACTCAGTCATAACTGTTTTTTCCTTCTTTAGGACACATTTGTTAGAGGCAGGGCACCACTTCTTATAGGTTTGATTGCTTTATCATATTCAGCCAAGTAAAATATAGAAACACTAAATCAAGAAAAAGAGATCTTATCTACTTCCTTTTCTCGATACAGAGCATTGATCATGTAAACATTTTCAACAGTCTTATAACCCTTTTTCTTTTCCAAAGGTGAAATAATCATAACAGTATTCTTTAAAAAATTCCCCTAGACACACTTTCAAATTATACGAAACCACTCCAAAATCATTAGTAGCATATTAAAAAAAGTAAGTAGAATTAAAGCATATAAGGAAGAAAGATTGCTAATAGAAAAATAGTCACATAAACATACTTTAGATAGATATTAATGCAGCATGAACTAGCTTAAGGAAAACTATATTAATATAAGACTTCTAACTTTTAAAGTTCTTATATTTAATGTATAGAATATCTGAGCTTTTATGTGGCATTAACATAATCAGTGTTATAAGTGACCAAAATAAACAGGGATTTCAATAGAACAGATGGAAGAAAGTTGTTACAAAAGGGAGCAGCTACCAAATGCAAGGTTTCTTCAGCTTCTAGTATCTGTTTATCTTTTTGCTGCTGCCCACAAATTAAACGACATAGTGCTTTATTTTAAACCCATGCTTTGAAATAATAACTTTTATTTTTTTCCTAACCCAATACAATGGAGTTTACTAAAATGATCAAGTTTAGGGAGTATTTTAAAGGAGGAACCAAAAAGATTTGTTGATGGATTGTGAGTGAAGAGAAAAAAAGTAAAGAATCAAAGGATGGGCTTCTATATCAGATAGACATTTAGAACAACTCTCCCAGACAAGTAGAAAAGCTAAAATAAATAAATAAATAAATAAATAAATAAATAAATAAATAAAATAAAAGCCTAAGTGAACTTTATAGTGGAATGACCAGAACGACCAGTCGCTGTGATGCACATTGACCATCAGGGGACAGATGCTCAATGCAAGAGCTGCCCCCTGGTGGTCAGTGCGCTCCCACAGGGGGAGTACTCCTCAGCCAGAAGTTGGGCTTACGGCTGGCAAGCCGAGCTGTAAGGAGCAGCAAGCAGGAGGGTGGTAAGGAGCGAGGGGTCCTGACCTGGGAGAGGGATGTCTGACTGCTGGCAGGCAGACATCCCCCAAGGGGTCCTGGACTGCAAGAAGGTGCAGGCTGGGTTGAGGGACCTGCCCCAGGACCCGTTTTCCCCTCCCCCTTTCCCCCCCCCTCCCGCCCCAGTGCACAACTTCTGTGCACCCCGACCTCTAGTAAATAAATAAAATCTGCTGGAAGGTATCTGGAAATTCTCAAGATAATGAAGAATTACCTGGTCTCAAATTATTTCTATTATTTGAAAAAACAAAACACAATGCCTGGGACAAGAGAAAAGCAGACTTCACAGAAAGAACTAATGGAAATAATAGATAATAGAGATTTACCCACAGCCACCTTAAATATTAGAATTAGAGACTTTATTTATTTATTTTTAAATTCTTTATTGTTGAAAATATTACATATGTCTCCTTTTGGAATTAGAGAATTTAAAGTATTCTTTTTATGTTAAAGAAGACAAAAGACAAAGGGAAATGTTTTGATGGAAGAATAGAAATTATAAAAATGACATCAGATTTGAAAAAAGAATCAAATATATATTCTAGAACACACACAAGATATACAGTAACCAAAAATAGGTGGCAGAACTGAAATTTGAACCCAGGAAGTTCAACTTTAGGGGCCATAGCATTAATAGTTACTTTCAAAACTAGGAAAAAATTATGACATTCTTAAACTTCCAAATTTAACTAGAGTTGAACCAATGTAAACTACTGTCTAGTTATTTATTAAAAACATAATAATCTTATAAAAGACACCATGGTCAAATATATAATTTGGGAACAAAATTTTTAAGCAACTGATATAATAAAACCAAAATAAAATGTCCACTGAATATTGAACGAAATTGCAGACAGATAATTTCTATGACTGACATAATTTTCATGCTTCATATTCTTTTACTAGAAAGTTGCACAAAAACCATTTTATTAGTTTAATACTGTCTGAAACATTTAAGGTGATTCCATTTGGATTTTTTTTTTTAAATTTCCTTCTTGACTCTAGTAATTAGGGCATTTTGGAGATCAGATGATACCTGTCTCTTTTCAGAATACTTTGCCTGAATGTTAGTTTCTAGCCAAGGTACATGACTTGGCTTTTTATTCTTTTAAATTCATTTCTGTATTTTTTTGGACTTCCCCTTTCCAGTTGACACTCAGAGATGAAAATAATATAACTGCCTCTAAAGCTTTTTTTCCTCTGTGTGTGTGTGTGTGTGTGTGTGTGTGTGTGTGTGTGTGAGAGAGAGAGAGAGAGAGAGAGAGAGAGAGAGAGAGAGAGAGAATTGCCATTTATTACTGAAGTTGCCAAATCACTACCAAAGATTCATGGGTTTGGGGGGTGTCTATAAAAGTAATGAAGAGGCCCAAACATAAGTTTGGAGGAAGAGGAAATGGAGAAATGGGTGGTGGGACTCCCAGTTGCTCTTCCCTTTCTTCTTCTTCTTTTTTTTTTCCCCTCACCTGAGGTCATGTTTATAGAGAGGATGAGAGAGAGGGAGAGAGAGAAAGAGAGAGAGAGAGAGAGAGAGAGAGAGAGAGAGAGAGAGAGATTGACATGAGAGAGAAACATCAATCAGTTGCCTTATATATGTGCCTCAACCAGGGATTGAATTTGCAACCCAGGAATCAAACCTGTAACCTTTCAGTACACAGGACAATGCTCAACCAACTGAGCCACTCTGGCCAGGCTGTCCTTCCCCTTTCTAATTCTACAGGAAGAAGGTTCTTCTCTGGCCAGCACGCCTCCCCATCTCCCATGCCCAGTTTCTCTTTGGTGGGGTTGGAGGATGTTGGAAGAGGATGTAGTGTGAGTGGGCCCCAGGAGGGGGATGGGTGCTGGAGTGGAAGCAAGGGTTCCCAGGTCCTCATGCATCTCAATGCAGAGCTCCTCCAAAGTTAAATTTTTAACAAGATTTCTATTTATTAATTTGGTCTTGGCAATGAAAGATAATTGGTTGACTGGGATACCACTGTACCAGTACTCGAGACCAGAATTAGAGTGGCTCATTTTCCAATGTTTATCCATATTGTGAGGTACCACCTGACTCCCTTCAAGAAGGACTTTGTTCCAGTGCTGATAGTATTGCTGGCAGTTCAGAAAGACTTCTATGGATTGCCTCACCCAAGGTCATGCTCCTTCCCAGAGCTATATCTAATAACTAATAGATTCAGGAGTATTAAGATATGGCCATTTCAGCTCAACAGAGGACATCTCTAAAGGGTAGTTCAAACTCCAGATCTCCCCAAGGGTTAGCTGAGCCTGTCGTCACCCTTATAGTTTGACTTCTCCCTCTGCCCACTCTAGTATATGTCTCTTTAGTTCTATAAGAAACGATCTAAGATTACTCCTTAATAACCACCCTTCACACTATACTCCATTTCAGGGTTTGCTTCACAGGGTACACAATTTATGACAATCTACTTCAAATTTATCTGAAATGAGGCGTTGAATCTATCGTCCATTCATTTATCTACCCATTTATCCACCCACCTGTCTATCTCTTTATTATTTTTATTAAACCATCCTGGCATTTCAGACGATTCATTATTCTTCTTATTCAGTAATATTTCTTCAAGTTATAATATCCACACTATTTATCAGGTAGCCAGGTGTTTAACTAGTTTCCAAAAGATATAAATAAATGGGCAATGTTTAGCATGTCAGCATACTTGGTGATCAAATTCTCAAAGTGCAGCTGTTATTGAATTTGCTAAATGAGTTTATGAAAACATTAGTTTTGGTTTCACCAAATTATCTGCAGGGGGCAGCAGAGAATGCTCCTAAGGCAAATATAAGGAGAGAAATGCAGTTTCTTTATCTTTTTCTCTCTGTCTCTCTGTCTTCAAAACAAACTATGGAGTTGTAAGAGTGCTCAACTAGAAGAAAGAGTGAGTGAATAGATGAACAGATTTAGGAGGGGTGAGGAGTGTGAAACATGCATCGGAGACAAGACAGTTAAAAAAATACTTAGTAATTAGCCACATAACTAAGAAAGAAACTTCGGAGTGAGATTTCTTGGGCTTGAATCCTGTTTCCATCACTTATTAGCTATATGATTGGACACTTTATTTAACCTCTCTAGCTTTAGTTTCTTCAAGTTTAAATTTTTAAAAATATATTTTTATTGATTTCAGAGAGGAAGGGAGAAAGAGAGAGAGAGATAGAAACATTAAAGATGAGAGAGAATCATTGATCGACTGCCTCCTGCACGCCCTCCTCGTGGGAATGGAGCCCACAACCCAGGCATGTGCCCTGACCGAGAGTCGAACCGTGACTTGCTCGTTCAGAGGTCGATGCTCAACCAGTGAGGCACACTGGTCAGGTGGTTTCTTCAACTTTAAAATGAGGACAACAGTTATGTTTACTTCATAAATTTGTTGAGGGGATTAAATGAGGCCATATTTATAAAGTGCTTAGAACAGGGCCTGGGTGTTAAGCTAAGGGCTTGATTATTTAATATGGATATGACCACTGAGGTCCTAAATTGATATTAGGTAAAATATAAACTGTGGTTAATAATTTCTTTTCCCCGATTTTACTTTTTATTTGTTATTGCACACATTTTTATTTTTAAGCACCTATTTCTAATTTGTTCTTTTTATACAATCTGTGAATTCATACTGAAAAATATGATATATATTTTGTCTAACTTTCAAAGGAGAGTTATGGAGGTGATATGGCATCAACTGTATATTGAAAGTGAAAAATTTCAAGGTAAATATCAATGATATAGTAGAATATAAAAATAGATATATACATTTTTGTGAGGCTTGTTTAAGTTACTCATTAGTACATTTAGTGATTGTGTAGGAGATCCAGGATTTCAGATATGTCTTCGGAGCGTGGGTCTATGAAGATTGTAGAGAAGTGAATTGGAGAACAGGAAACTAAGACCTGGCCAGGAGAGCAGCCATTTTATGCAGTCATTGAATTATATGCCTCTGCGGCAAATCATTAGTTTCATATCTCTAATCGTTGTGCTACGAGGGCAGGGAGGGAAGCGAAATAAAGAGTGGAGTGTTGTCAAGTGTGAGCTCCTTGAAATTCTTCACATTGTTAGGCATTGATCTTTCACCTCTTTGAAAATGTTCCATTAGGACTTGGGCAGCTTAAGGACAGGGTAGATTGAGGGACTTGGGACAAGTGTGCAGTAGTGCATGTGGACATACATGTGTGTGCATGCTATGGGAGGCTAAGTCAGGTCACACACCTAAGAAAGTTCACAACAAGTAAAAATGACAAGGCAAGTAGGTATTGCCCCCTTTTTTGCAAAGGCATACACTCAGAAAATTTAGCTAAGGTATCAGAGGCAGGCAAGTACTTGAGTTCTAGGCAGTCAAGACTCAAATTCAGGAGGTGAAAGAGCAGGCAATGGAGAACAAGAGGCCAGGAATAAATGGTTATTAGTGTCTGAGCAGTAAGGATTCAAGATCCATGCAAAGCTTCTACATAAAGGGAAGTATACCAATGGCAAGATACCACTGTATTTTTTTTTTACAATTTTTAAATATTTTATTTTTTATTTTATTGTTTAAAGTATTACAAATAGTAGTACATATGTCTCCTTTTTCCCCCATTGACCTCCCCCCGGCCTCCCCTACCCCCCAGCACATGCCCGTTCCCCGCCCCCCCGACCAGTGTCTTGTGTCCATTGGTTATGCTTATATGCATGCATACAAGTCCTTCGGTTGATCTCTTTTGTAAAATATAAAGAACATTATAAACTGATGAACAAAAATAGATACAGAGGCAAAGAAGCATCGAACAGACTGTCAAACTACAGCGGGAAGGCAGGGGAGGGTTGTGCGGGTAAGAGATCAACCGCGGGACTTGTATGCATGCATATAAGCAATGTCTTCTAACTGGTTTAAGGTTGCGGCTAAGTCTGAACCTGACATTGAAGACAAAGAAACACATCTGACTGGGAAAAATTTACTTCTAAAGCTTTTAAACCAGCTTGTGAGTAAGTCAAATGTGCAAAATTGGGGGCATTATGCTTTAAAGCAGCTCCAGCTCTAAATTACTAAAGCTTACCAAGCTTTTTTGTTTTGACCACCACAACATTAACCAGCAATAACATTATTTCTTTATTCTTTTCTATCCCCTGACTCATAATTGGTAGTATGGAAGAGGAGTTAGAAGATTTTCGATTTCTGGTTTGAGGTGCACCTTTCTTTTGGTCTTGTCTTGCTCTTCTGCTAGGCATTTTGGGCCCCGGGGCCCCAGGGGCACATCTAAGGAGAACCTGGGCCCTTTAGATTTTTCATAGACGTGCATTAACTAGACAAGCACTTTTTTCTCTTATTATATTGACTCTCATGGTATATCTTTGGTGGATGGTTATGCTAGCAAACATTTGGTCCCTTCATTGTTCTTCCAAACACCTGCTCTCCTTAAGAGGTAAAGGTGGGGGTTAAGAATTGGGGTGAAGGGGATAAAGGGTGGGGGGAGGAAGTCTCATCCTGCCAAATCTACTTCTAGAATTCTATAGTGTTTGACACCATTCATTTGATTCTTAAACTGCTGATGGTAGATTGTGGTCTGACCTGAGATAAGTGCATGGGAGAATGTCTGTGAAAGTTGTTGCCTGAAATTTCAAACCAGAGGAGTTGAGTGGGAAAAACACAAAGCTGGCAAACGTGCAACATGAGTTTTACTCCTAGCTGTGTCACCAAGTCATTCTGAGACATTAAGCAGGCCACGTAGCCCTTCTGTGCTTTAGTTTTGGCTGACATTGAACAGGCATTAAAATAAATGGTCACCAAGAAGTCCTGATGGCATAAGAAAGTACTCATGTAAGTTTAATATAAATGGAAAAAAACAGGCTACTGATTTGATTAAGAAACTTGCCCAGTATCATCCGACTAGTACTTGCTCAGCAGAGACTCAATGCTAGGTCTATCTGATATCAAAACTCATGGTCATAACTACTATGAACTTTAACATCAGTGTGGTGGAAACAAGAATGCTATATTTGAACTGACATTTCATCACTGATTTTCTGACACATGGTACAATTTTAGACATCAGGAAGCTGTTTTTGCTGTAGTCCACCATTGTCACATAGTCCATATCTTCAAGTATTCCATGCCCTCAAGCACCCGATCTCACTGTGTATTATTGGCTCACTGAAAGGAAAGCTGGAGAAGAGGAAGGGGGAGAATATATATAGTTTACTGTTTGGCAAGAGGAAAGATGAAACTGCTAACTTACAGGAAAAAAAATTGCATGTTGTTTAGTCTTTTTCCTGTTTGCAGTGTTTTCTTCCCCTTCCTGAAGAGTTTTGCCTTGGAGTAGGAAGTTCTTAGCGCATAGAGAATTTCTTTCCCCCAAACAATCCAAATACACAGGAACTAGCACTTTAAGGCAGAGGTTTTTTTCTTGTTGGTTTTGTTTTTTTGTAATTCTCAATTACAGCTCTGTGACAACTAAAGATGAGTGCTTATTTGTAATTTGGTTCAAATGATCAGTCTAGTTCTTCAAAAGTTAAAATGAATGGAAATAAGTATGAAATTGTGATAGAGTAATGCTCTCCTCCCCACCCCACCCCCCCAAAAAAAATCTGTGACCTAAATTCTGAAACTTGTAAATAGGTTAATTTACATGTGAAAAGGGAATTTGCAGATATGATTAAGTTAAGGATTTTGAGATAGGGAGATTATTCTGGATTATCTGGGTGGTCCAATGTAATCACAAGGGTTTTTATAAGAGGCAAGTAGGAGGGTTACAGTAAGAGAATGTGACATTGGAACAGGGGCTGGGAATAGTGCAGCTACAAGCCAAGAAATGCTGGTGGCCTCTAGACGCTGAAAAAGTCAATGAACAGATTCTCTCCACGTGTCCAGAAAGAACACGGCCCTTCCAACTCTTTGATTTTAGCCCCAGAAGATCCATTGTGAACTAGATTCATTCCTGTTATTTTAAGTCACTCAGTTTGTGGTAATTTGTTACAGTAGTGATAGGCAAGTAATACACTTACGATGCATCTCGAGTTGTAAATATTGTAGACAGCAATTTTATGCAAAATTTTTCAAGGGAAATGTTTTATTACAAACTTTATTACTGAGGCTGTCCATCCCTTCAATTTGGAGAGAGCTTCTGAAAGTTATCATGATTGGGAAGTTTAATGGGATGGGCCAAAAATAGATAAATATTCTGTTTTGCTTTTTAATCCAAGTTCAGACAAGTCCGTTGATCTTGGTCAATGCCCTACTGTAAGGTTTATCTCTGTACAGCAGAAGTGAGAGGAGAACCAATGAGCTGAAAGATAACTCAATCAATCTGCTTCCTCCGTCTTTGCTTCAGTGCTTCATACAGGAAATCTATTGCTGTGTCAAGTTCCAGAGAAGAGTTTCTTCTGTTCCAAGTTACTAATCAGTCAAAAACACATAGAGTTGAAGGAAGGGGCCAGGAGGAAAGGAGTGCCCGGCTGCTGATGGCCTAAGAGGATTCAGCTCGGAGAAGTCGGCCAGAGAGAGCCTCACCATGCCCACAGCTCCTTTTGCACCTGTGTGGAGGAGAAGGGCTGAGTGAAGGGCGGAAAAGAAGAGAACAGCAATGCCCTGCTCTTGGAGAACTTCTGACCTACAGTTACTACTGATGTTGACTGTCTTCTTAGCGGCTGGTAAGTTTGAATTGTCTTTGGAAGAGTGACAAGAGAATGACTGGTGAGAAACCTGGTCTCAGATTTTCCGGCGCTTTCTTTGCCTTTCTTATGGAGCAATACAAGATAAATATAGTCACAGATATGGTGGATAGGGTTGCTCCCAGATTTATTTCACTTTATTATCCTTATTTTCCTCGTTGTTGTACTTATTTTACTTCGTATCTGACTACAGTGTACTCATTTCTATGATTTGCCTCATTGCCCATTTTCTTATTTTCCCCTCCCTTTTTTTTGAATGAAGCTGAATACATTAAATACTTTCTAGTAGCAATCCAAGTCATCTGGGTCCTCTTTATCTTATTCTCTTTTTTTTTTTTTTAAAATAATAATTTCAACCTATTTAGGTCCATATTGTTAATATAAATTAGGAAATTTTATTGCTTTCTAGCACTTTCTATGACCAGGTGCTTTTTAAATTATAATATACTCAGAGTTTGTGGTGCATCTGCAATGTATGTCTGTGTTTAGTTTTAAGAGGTGCAGGCTGTAAAAGACACTTTCTGTGCTAGAGGACACACTTCATGCCTAGGTTGCTGTGGGTGTTGTAGAGGACTTGGGACTATTGTGGGGGTGTCCTGGTTTCACCGTAGAGGGTTGGTAGGAGTTGATGTGGGAGGGAGCTTTTAGGTTTCGCTTTTAGTAAAGGGAGCAGTGGCAAGGAAACAGTGTAGTTGGTTTTAAATTTTGTAATTTGGTAATTGAAAGAAGAAAAGGTATTTTTTTTCCTCATATGAGTGACTTCAAAGTATTGCTTATCTTCCAGCAAAAAAATCCGTTTTGCACATGATAATCTTACTGGTGAGCACACACAAAATAACCATACTGTACTACTACTGTACCTTTCTGTGCAGAGTTTTCACATACTTTTTCTCCTTTGATCTGCAAAGCAACTCAGCGAAATAGGCACAAAAAACATTTCTCCATTTTACAAAGATAGAAACTGAAGCTTAGAGAGGTGACAAGATTTGCCCAACACTAATAGTGTATGGCAGAGTCACACCATATACTATTGGTGGGTGCAACTATAAGCATCAATAAACATTTGAATAGGCAATTTCCCTCAATATTTAGCCATTATACTTTTCACATTATTAAGAGCACCACTGAAGAAAAGTTAAGCCAATATTGGTTATAAATTTAGTGGTATATTTATTTATAAAATAATCCAGTGATCTGAATCTTTCTATAGTTGAGATCTTGTTGAAGAAATCTAGTTCAGAAACCTGTGCAGAACCCAACTTGTCAGAGAAGCCATTTGCATGATGACAGATGGTTACTACATTTAGTATAGCAAACACATTATAAGATACATACATGCCAAGTACACCTGAAACTAATATGATATTGTATGTCAACTATACATTAAGTAATAAATATTTCATTCCCCTTAAAAGATTAAAACATAATTGATAATTTTGAATTTTAATGGTTTAAAGGTTTGAGTTTTAAAACTATTTCTAAGCACAACTAGGGATACTAGATACATAAAATACCTGAAGTCTGTGCTTCAATAATTGCAAACTTATCAAAATGTTTAGAATCAAGTTATGGAAAGCAAATTCTATGCAGTGATTTAGCATAATAGATTCACCATGAAATAATTTAGAATAATGAGAAGCAAACCACCTGGAGCATGAGTTTGCCTTTATTACTGGTACTACTTTAATAGCTTTGTATGTTTTAACAAAACTCACATAAGGGTCATAATCAGTTAATCATTTCCAGGAAGAAACCATATTGTTCACTCATGAACATTGCGCAAACAGATTTGAAGTTTTTTTTAGGTAGAGTTTATATGCCTTCTCTGTTCAAAAAACATAGAAATACTGCCAAACATAAATAACTCACTTTAATATACAACATAAATTCAGCTAATGTCTTCAATGTAAAACATAGCATTTTAAAAAAACTATTTACTTTCATCTTTACTAATTTGCTTATAAATTCAAGCAATGTGGCTGTTGGTAGACTCAGTTTATTCAGAAAATACCTGAGGGGAAAGATTAAAACATCGTAAATGGTCCAAACCTGCAACTTTGTCTGGTCTCCTTTCTTTGTATTCCCTTCACCCCACACCACTTCTTCCTCCTTATTTTTGCAAGTTACCTTCTAGTTTTTTCTTGTGTTCAAATTATATTTTGCTATTCCAATTAATACAATTCTACCTTTTATAAAAGTCTCTGATGCTGAGATTATGTGTGAATTCCTGAAAATAAATTCTCCCGTTTTTCCTTCCTTGGGCTAATTTTGACCAGTTATCATTATGTTCCACTAGGGGGCAGGCAGTAACAAGAAGAAGAGTTATAATCAAGACAGGACTGATAGCTTCAGCAGGTTTGCAAAAGATGGAACAGGGATTAAAAGCAATTGCGAAATCATATGGTACTTAAAAAAAATTGCGAAAAAGAAGGGGTTTGTCCTCATTAATTTCAGTTCTATCTTCCTTTCTTGGTTTGTGATAGTTGCAAATTTACATATTACAATAATTTTAGGTGTGTTTTCTCTAAACATCCATGCTTAAGCAATTAATAAATGAATCAAAAGCCATTGTTAAGAACACTGAGTGTGTATGGAGGGTATGTATTATCTGTGAATAGTGCCTAAAAGTTATTAGCAGAATAAATTAGGGAAATCAAGCTAAGATGACATTTTCAGAGAACTTTTAAGAAAAATCTTTATTGTTGAGAGTATTACAGATGTCCCCCTACCCCCCCACACCCCCCATTGCCTGCCTCCACCACCCTATTTTCTGTGTCTACAGGTAAAGCATAGATGCATATACGTTCTTTGGTTAATCTCTTCTTGTTCCCTTTTCTGCCTTCTGTTTTTATTATTTCTTAAATTTTATTGATTTCTAGAAAGAGACCGACAAAAGGAGAGGGAGAAATATTAATTTGTTGTTCCATTTATTTATGCATTCATTGGTTGATTCTTGTATGTGCCCTGATTGGGGCTCAAACCCACAACCTTGGCATAAAGGGATGCTGTTCTAACCAACTGAGCTACCCGGGCAGGGCAAGAAATTGTCTATGAATCTAATAAAACATGAGAGAAATTACAGTGGGATGGAGTTGTCAAAGATTTTGTGGAAGAGATGGGTCTTGAGCTGGATCTTGAATGATGGGTTTGGGTCGATGTGGAAAGGTAGAGATAGAAATAAGGAGGAGCAGATGTGCTGTATGAACAAAAAAGCAAGTTGTTTTGGGAAGAGAAAGAACTCTTGCCTGATGGAATGGAGATTGTGTGTGGAATGATCATAGACATAAGGCTGAATTTCAGGAGTCCTTGATAACTAAACAGAGGAACTTGGATACTGTGCAGTAAGCATTGAGGAGCCATCTGTTGTGTTGTGAACAGGAAAATAATATACTAAAGCGATATTTTTAGAGAATAATGTGGCAGCAGTGTCCCCTTCCGTGGGAGTGGCATTTGGTAAAAGACTAATTTTGCAGAAGGAGTCAAGAGCTCCTACCCTTGGGTTTTATTTTAGAAAGTCCTATGTTTCTGCTGTGAGATATTGGTGGCTGAGAAGAGAAGTTTCTTTGCAGAGGAAGATGTTAAATTCAATGCAGGGAGGGAGGAGAAATGGGAGGAAAATTCCTATATGTACCTGGAAATATAACACAATCTAGGATTTGTGAATCATTCATGGAGTGGAGGATCCCACAAAGGGAGTCTTCATAGAGATAAAAAAAATGGTGAATAGGCACTATATACTTTTGTATTTGAGTCCTAGGAGCAATAATTATTTCTTTCCTCTCAATAACAGAGAGCAAGATCTGAGAAGAGAAGACAAGGCAATTTTTAACCTTAAATAAGAAGAGGAAACTTAAAAAAAAAAAATCCTCACCCGAGGATATTTTCCCATTGATTTTAGCGACAGTGGAAGAGAGAGGGAAAGACAGAAAGAAATATGGATGTGAGAAAAACACATCGACTGGTTGTCTCCTGCATGCGTCCTGACCAGGGCCTGGGCTGGAATAGAACCCAGGACCCTTCAGTCCGCAGTCTAGCACTCTATCCACTGAGCCAAACCAGATAGGGCAGAAAACTCTTTTGAAATTGAGGAATAAGATGAAAAGTTAAATATAGAGATTCTAATAAGTTGAGAATAGAAATAAGTAGATGAGACAGTTGCACAGTTTCACAGTAGATAAGTTGCCTCCCAATAAGTCATGAGTATTTCAGTTAATGTTGCTAATTAATAAAATAACTCAGTTGTCATTTGGTTTTATGACTTATCTAAACAATCAGACTGCACAGTGACTAAAATTCAGTAATCATTGATACACTTTTCCTCCTGGTTATCAGTGACACACTGGTAACTTCTGATTAGGATTAGGGAGATCTATGCTTATGAAACAGCTTTGTATGTTCTAACAAAACTTACCTAAGGGTCACAATCAGTTAATTGTTTGCAGGAAGAAACAACATTGTTCATGCATGCACATTGAGCAAACAATTTTGAATTTTTTTTTTCATAGCTAGAGTTTATATGCCTTGTCGGTTCAAAAAGCCTTGAAACAACCTGAACAACATAATCCTATGTGTGTTTATGGAAAGCAGTATAGAAAAGTACTAGAAACTAAACTGAAAGGTTTTAGAGGTAAATCATTTTCTTTAAAAATATCTGCTCCTTTGAGTTGTTGATGCTGTTGCAGGCTCTCTACGAAGCAAACTCTGAGATAGAGGTTTGAGTAGAGAATGTTATTGGAGAGGACAGTTGGAAGAAACAACTGGAAGGGTGAGTTTGCAGAGGGAGAAGTCTATTTGCAATCTCAGTCCTTGACACCTTATCTGATCCCCACCCATGGGAAGCTGTTGAGTTAGAATAGTCTTAGAGAGGCCCTCCATTTTATCAATGTGGCTGGGCCTTTATACCTTCATCTCAGTCAGTCATTAAATGTGGGATACCCTGAGAAGGGTCTGACTTGGGCAAAGTAATTGAGTTGGTCTCTGAAGATGCTGATAACTGAAGGCTGTCTGCCGAAAGTGCTCTTAGCAGTAACAGCAAAGCGTCCATCATTCCTTCAAGGAGATTCTGAGTGCATACTCTATGTCCACCAGAGCTGCTATTTCCATGTTCTTCATTGCTTCCTGAATTTCTGAGTTTGTCTGGTATTATTTCCCTTCAGCCTAAGTAATTTATTTTATCATTATTAGTAGTGTAGGCCTGCTGGTGAAGAATTCTTTTAGTTTCCTTTTGTTTAAATATGCCTCATTCTTGAAGCATATTTTTGCTGGATATAGAACTCTGGCTTGACTTTCATTTTCCAGCATCTTAAAAATGTTCTTTCACTATTTCTGATGAGAAGTCAGCAGGCATTCAAATTATTGTTTCCCTGGCTATAATGTCATTTTTCTTTGGCTGCTTTCAAGATTTTCTCTTTATTGTTGTTTTTAGTACATGTTATATGTCTATGTATGGTTATTTTCATATTTATCCTGCTTGAAGATTACTGAGCTATTTGAATATTTATACAGCTATCTGTATATTTATGCTTTTCAGCAAATTTTGCAAAATTTTCAATTTCTATTGCTTCAAATAATTTTTCTGCCAACTTTGTCTTTCTTGTTCTTCTAGAACTCAAATTGCACATATGTTCAAAGAATTTTTGCTATTTCATCACTGGTCTCTGTGGCTATTATGTTTTTAAATCTCTTTTTCTCTCATTCAGATTGGATAATTTTTATTGATATATTTAAAGTTTGCCAACAATTTTCTGTCTTATCTCCATTCATCTGTTAGGCACATTCATGGAATATTTTATTTTAGATATTGTATTTTCAATTTTAGAATTTCCATTTATTTTTTAACTAGTTTATTTTTCTCTGTTGTGATTTTTCTGTGTTTTCATTCACTGTGAATATTTTCCTTTACATCACTGAGCATAGTTTAATATCTGATTTAAGGTCCTTGTTTGATAATCCCAATATCTGGATCATCTTAAGTTTGGTTTTCCTTTAATGTGTTTTTTTTTTTCTCCCAAGAAAGAATGAGCCACATTTCCCTAGTTCTCTGTATATTGAGCAATTTTATTTGGATATTGACTATTGCATCATAGAGACTCTGGATTTTGTCATATTGCTTTGTTGACCCCACCCCCTCCTCCAGAAAACATTTAACTTGGTTTGACTCAATGGCTAAGTCTTCCTCTTGAACAGTGCTTTTACATTTAGCTAGTTGGCTTCAGGTGTTTCCTGCCACGTATGGCTTAGAGTCAATGAGAGAGATGTTGGTAGAGTCAGTGAGAAAGAGTTTGGAACTCTTTCACACAGAATTTGGAACTCTTTCTTTCTCTCTCTGCTTCTCTCAATTTCCAGAGACCAAGGTTGCCCCAAAATTTGTTCTCTTCTTCAGAAAACTGTGGGTTTTCTATTAGAGCTTTAAAAAGTTCAATGTGGTTCCAATTGTAGCCTTTCTTGACACTAAAAGTGGTAAAAATGGGAAAAAAATGGGAACCCATACCCTCAACCCTGAACCACTTCCTTCTTCCAATAATTGACATTCTTCAAGAATCTTCTTGCTTTTTCCACTCTACAGTGGCTTCAGATAGTTGTTTTTATATTTTTACAGAACTTATAGTTGTTATATGTGAGAGCTTATTTTGTTATAAAATAAGTAGAACTTTCTTCAAATTCATGTATTTTTAAAATCATTGTGCTTTTTTTAAAAAAAATATTTTTATTGATTTCAGAGAGGAAGGGAGAATGAGAGATATAGAAACATCAATGATGAGAGAGAATCATTGATCAGTTGCCTTCTGCACATCCCTGACTGGGGATCAAGCTCACAACACAAGCATGTTCCCTTGACCTGGAATCAAACCTGGGACCCTTCAGTCTGCAGGCCAACACTCTATCCACTGAGCCAAAGCAGCTAAGGCTAATATCATTGTGCTTTAATCAACTGATATTGATTTGTCTGGTTATACTGTTTTTAGACATTGAGATCAAATGTGTTATTTTACTAAATGCCTTTTTGCTTTCTAAATTTCATTCATGCATTGAATATCTTGGTATTTTTCACTTCCTCAACAAAATCTCACTCCTCTTTCCCCCAATTTCTAGATTTGTATGTTTTTGTTGGCTTTAAAAGTATGTCATGAGATATAATTGTGTCATCTTTAACAAATTGCTTACTCTCTGTAGACAGTAATATCCTCATTTGTGAAGTGAAGGAAATGTGTGAAACTATTGAGAAGTATAGAGCTTTCATAAAAGAAGTTTAGAAACCTTCAAATTAATCCTTTCATTTTATACATAGACAAATAAAGCCCGGGAGTGTTCAAGGAATTATTAAAGATATTACCAAACGTTTAATGGATGAGCTGAGCTTGAAACTCCTTCATAGCACCAAAAAATAGCAAGGAAAAGAGACGTGGCAAGTGCATGTGGGGAAACTATGACTTTTAGATCTGATGCACCGAAAATGACAGAAGGCATTGGAATAGAAAGAAAGGACAGCTACAGAGTCAAGATTCCCGTTTAGGAAAAACAAGTCAAAGTTAAATGTGGGTCAGTTGTTCTGTTAGTCAATAAGTAAGGGAGTGTCTGTCATGTGTCAGACACGGTGCTTCATGCTAGGATACTTGAGCAAGACAGACATGGATCCTGCTCTCATGGAGCTTAGAATCTTCTAGGAACGATACATAACAAATCATTGCAAATAATTAAATTATACATACTGTGCAAAGAGAAGTAGAGGGTGACATAGAAATACATAATTGGTATATCTAATCTGCTCGGAGGGCTAAAGAAGACTTACCTGTGGAAGTGTTGTTTAAGATGAAGATGAACAGAAACAGCCAGCAAGAAGAGTTGGGGAGATAAACCTTCCAGACAGGTTAAACAGCCTGTATGAAGAACAGAGGGAGTTAAATTGTGATTAAAGTGGTAAAACAAGGAGAAATCAACTGTGTAGAGGGCCAGGTGAAGTTCTGGGGGTGGGTAGGATAAAAGAAGAAAGAATAACGAGAAAGAAGAGCAGGTGAGACTTTGGGGAAATACTACACTAAGATGCCCGAGGAAACAGGCAGGCTCGCAGAGAAGGAGGCAAACAGGAAAAAGCATAGGGTAGTGGTGGTCATGCAGGAAGGGGTTTTAGGTGAGGAAAGTGGTTAATAGCATCTGAATGTGCCAAGGAATCCAGGAGCACAAGCACTGAAGAAAGACTGAACGTGTGACGATACCCCTTCAAAGTTGTGGTTTGAATTGGAAGGGTGTGGGAGCCACAAGATTGCTGGTCTCAAGGAGAGAGGGGGTGGGGAGGAAATCGAGGCAGTGGGCACAGACCACTTGTTCTAGAAGTCTGGCAGCAAAGAATGGATTAAGGATAGCTAGAAGGAGAAAGCAGCATCTAATTCCTCCCTCCTCCCCGCCCCCCATCAACATAGGAGAAACCTGAGTGTGTTCAGAGTATCATTTGAAAACATTCAGTAATTCGGTAAAAGTATTTTTCCAAACTGGGTGTGTACATATGTAGCTTTAAATTGCTTAGTGATTTCTTTTTGTCCTTGCCATTTTGTTAATTTACCATGAAATACTATGTTTTCCCAAAGCTTTACCTATTACGTAATATAAGAATATCTAATTATATGATGCATTTTGTAGTACTGACAAATTTTTGAAAAGATATCCAAGTAGTAAAACTTGATAGATTCAAAATAATGAAATCTAGCTATTTTTATTCTCCAGAAAAATAATTCTATCTTATTCTTTATTAACTCCCTCGCCAAAGGTTGTTTTAAACCAGTAATTTAAAGCAGGTTGACAGACAGAGTTGCCTGTAGAGCCTAAAATATTATACTGTGGTGCCTGCTCAAGTCTATTTAATTGGACTTTTCAGAGTATAGAGTCTGGGCATCTTTGCAGATGATTCTAATGGGAGCCAGGATTAAGAACACTGTCCTAGGTCTTTCTTTATCACCCACACCGTCACTGTTGTTCCTTATACTCAGCACATGGCTGCTCACCTTCTGATTTATCCATCGTCCAGTGTAGGCATCTCTAACTCCCCCAGAGGATAAGATTTCTTAGGGCAGAGACCTTGCCTACCATTCCCAAAGCTCTGCACAGCTACCTGATGCTGAGTAGGTATACTCAGAAAATGTCTGTCAACCTAAACTTCTTCAAAATGTCTGTTGTGTCTCTAACCACTGTTTCCCTTTCTGCTCCTCTCTCAGAGACCGAGTATCAGTCTTTTCAAAAGCTAACATCCATTTTGCTCCCAGCACCTCTAGGATCCTGCTTTACCATTTAGCCTCCTTCATTCTTGTAATGCAGCTCACCCTCTTTCAATCTCCTGTGTTCTCTATTCTCAGATAACCCTCTCAGTCTTCATAGTTCCAGCTTTGTCCCATCTCTTTCCGGTTTGACATGAAAGGCAAAAACAACAACATTGTCTCATTCTCCAATACTTTCTAGGCCAAAATTCCTGAAAGAGTAAGTCTACATTTGTTGAAAATTGCTTCTGCTTGGGTCCTTATAGTACCTGCTCCTCTCTCTGTACTAACACCACTCTTTTACAGCTCTGAAAGGTCTCTGACCACCTTCTTGTTAGCAAATCATAAAGCCCCTAGTCCTTATTTTAAGACTTTTCTTACATAATAATTCCTATCCTAAAATTTCCTCTTTCCCTGGTGTAAGGAATTGCATTTACTTTCTATGTTTTTCATCACTTTTGCTAACTTCATTTCCTCCAAAAGATTCCTAATTTTAAGTGTTTTCAAGACTGGCTTTGTTTTCCCCTCTAATTTCCACATCAGAGAGTGCAATTTGGCAGCCCCTGAGCTAGATCTGGCTTGCTGACACTTTTAGTTGGCTCATGTAATATTTTTAAAAATGTGAACTCATTTCTAATTTTTTTAAATTGGGAGATTTTACCCCAAAGCCTTGATTTAATGTCTAGAGTTGCTATGAGGATTGGGTTAAATGATGTATATAAAACACTTAGCACTGTGTTTTAATTTTACAAACATTCAATAAATGGTACCTTAATTACCATTTTGTGGTTTTCAAAGCACTTGCATAGATATTATTTCATAATATTTAATTAGCCCCTACAGATTGACTTTTTGGTTGTTTACATTTTTTGGAATGAAAAACTATGCTGGAATTAATATCTTGTGCATAAATCTTTGCATATTTGATATGCATATATATTCACCATATATTCATTAAACACCTTGATCCTTGTTACCACTAGTATATATTTGTACAAAAAAATCTATCTCCAACAATTAGTTTTGGGCTATGTGATAGTAATTCCCCAAGGAAACCCTTCAAAAAACAACAAAAGAAAACGCCAACAGAAAACAAAAAACACCAAAAAATCTAGCCTAACAATATGGCTTTTATTAGCTCTGTGTCCTAACAAACTGATACAGACTTTGTGATTATCCTCAGGAAAAAAAAATTAGGCCCAGCAATATGGTTTTTATTAGCACCGTGTTCTAACCAACTGATACAGACTCTGTGATTATACTGCTTTGGAAAAGATCGAATTTGTTACTTATCTTAATTCTTTTTGTTTTCAAAATTTTATCTATTCATTGATCATTATTGAATGCTTGTGTTTTAGAACTTATTACTTTTCTTAAACATTTCTCCTTTTCATAAACTTGATGGGTGTTTTATTTCTCTATGTTGTATCTGAAGAGTATAATTATAGATACTAGCTAAGTCACACTTCAACATATATATAAAATCTTTTGTCAACCTTCCATATCTTTGGCCAATATTTTCAATTAGGTTGTCCATCTCTTTTTAAAAAAATTCATTTATATGTTTTCTGTATATTTCTTTTAAGTAAAGCAGCCTTTTGTTTATCATAACTGTTGTGAATATTCCACAAAGTTTTGCTTGTCAACATTATTTTATGCATGTTTTTGCCTACAAAAGTTTGAGATTCTTTGTACAGTTAAATTTCTCAATATTTTTCTTTATAGTTTCTATGTTTGTGCCAGGGTTGCAAAGGTTTCTTCACTTAAGATGACAACTGTCCCATTTTTCCTGGGGCTTTCCTGCTCCTACGTCTTAAGAAACCCCTCAGTCCCAGACAAACCGGAATTCTATCACCTTACCCAGTGTTTAACATAAAAAAAACCACCTATATTTCTTCCAGTAATTGTTTACTTATTTATTTATATTAAAATCTTTGATTTATTTGTTATATTTTTATGTGAAAAATTAGACAGAAATTTGGTTTTATTTTCTCTTATTTTTCCAAATGGTTAGCTAGTTCCCCCTAATATCTCCTATCAATGATATAATCATCCTTCCTTTCCCTTACAAATTTGAATGACCACTTTGATCAGATACTAAATTTCAACATGTGTAGATGAAGCAACTGAGGTTCAGAGAGTAATCTCTGCAAGATTATAGAGGTAATAAATGGAGGAGCCAAAAGGTCGATTTTCTTACTCTAAAAATTTTGGTGTTGTTTGTTTACTGAACACCTAACTAGGTGTTGTCTTCTACTAAACGAATGTCTTTCAAAATGTAAATCACTTTCATAAATTAAAGTGTTCCAACATGAAATATATGCTGTGATACCAGGATCAATTGTTGACACTGTTTAAAAAATAGGTGTTAATTGTACTTTTTGTGTTTCTTGGCATTTATCATTTTAAGTTTTTTATATTAACATAAATAACATATTACAGAGTGTATGATATTCATACATTTCAAAGAATGATTACACAGTGAATATCTGTGTAAATTAAAAAATAAACTATTGACAGTTCTTCTCCAATTATACCCTCAACCTTTGGTCTAAAGGTAGCCATTATCTTATGAGACAATCATTCTCTTTGGGAGATAATTAATTCCTGTTTTTCTTTACATTTTACCATGTATGCAATAATAACATTTGTTTTGACTTTTTTGTATTGTACATAAATGAAATCATAGTGTGTATATTACTTTATAACTGCTTTTATTTACTCAGTATTATGTTTGAGATTTATCCATGTTTAAGTTTGTAGTTGTAGTTCAATATTAATATAAATAACTTTTATCCTAGAATTTTAGATGTTTGCAAAACAGTGTTTTTCCCTGGGGGAAGAACAAACATGATTTAAAATTCTCTAAAACATGTGATAGATCTTTTACTCAAGTGCCATATGAATGAAAAGTACTAGTTGGGAGACTGATCACCATCTAAGGCAGAAAGCAAAACATTTTCTTTACTTCCAATATTTGTCATTAAATTAATGCAGTAATCTTCAAGTAGCTTTTGTAGAGAAAAATATCCTGTGTTTTATTCCAATTGAAATTCCTATATGCTATTTAGAAAATAACAGAATTGGAGAAAAATTGGTGATGCTTTTAGTTATTCATTCCTACAGGATACTGCTTTTTACTTATATAGGAGAAATAAAATGATAAATTAGACCCACTTTCCCCAAAGTTACAAAGTTTATGGATATTCTGGCTATCATAGATTTCTACTAATTTCCACATCACTATGTGAAAACCACTACATTAGAGTCAGACATATAGTTAGCCTATCTAGATTACAATTCATCTTATTTTCAGAACCTCTGAAAAAAGTAGACAATTTATTTCCACAACTTTAACTGGGAAATAATACTTTTATGTTACCCTACATCTACAATATGCAGTTTTAGAAAATACAGTACAAATATTCAGTAATAAAATGCTAAGGCTGATATTTTTAGCTTTCTGGAGCCAGAAATTTAAAGTTCTCTGCACTATATTGGCTTTTACCACACCGGTGATTAGAAAAAGTCATGTGCTCAGTGTAACTAAATAAAAGTTGTTTTGGCAATGTAGTTTGAATTTCTGGGTCTTTGTGTGATTAAGATCTCAGCCACAAAGTTCTATTCATTTTTAAGTAAAACCTTGAATCTTTAAGAGAAATGTACTGCTTCATTTTTACTGGGTTTAAAACCTCCATTTATAATGTTTTGAATACCTTTCACGAGTTATTCCTTAATTGTTAAGTGAGAATGATAGTCTGAGTTTTGTAAAGGGCAGAACTGGACCATGTAAATTCGTTTGGCTACCTAAAATGATTTCGTAAAGAAGCAGCAGAACAAGAAGTAAAACTCATATTCCTCATATTTTTCTGCTATTACTTAATCCATAATGGTCCAGCTCTGTATTTTTTATTATAACTTACACACTTTTGAAGTTTGAAAGCTTATAACACCAAATGAAGAGTGAAATAATTCTATTGTGTGGTTTTCCTGATGTAAAATATCAAGATATTTCCACAGATTTCAATGTGTTGAAATGTATTTTAATGTAGTCTGTGTTGTGTTTTAAAGTAATAAGTTCATTAAAAGTTAAATAACAATAAAGATGACAAATAAGGACGTGAAGACCGTAATAAGCAATAAGAATGAGTTCTAATTAGTTCAATACTAGCTCAGAGGCCTCGAGTCCAGGAGAGAAACACATTAAAAATAATGTTCTACATTATTGTCTTTCACAGCTATATGGTCACCTTATTAAAGCACAGTCAAATACTTTATGCTACAGTTTTGTCCCAATTTAATGGTTATTTTACCTTAGAATTCATACTCTTGACTGCTTTGTTTTCTCTCCCCCATACATGAATGAAAGGGCAGGAAATTAAAAAAAATTATTTCCCATCTCTACGCATTAGAAATAATAAATAAATCTAAGTAGGCTTATTAACTTTTAAAGTATGGCATAATCTATGTTCTATTTTAGTTAAACACAGTTACTGAATCAGGTATGGTTATTGGGAATGGTAAAATGGCAGAAATGCTTATCTCTAACTATTTTAGTCAGTAAAGCACAGCACAGCACAGCACAGGATTTTACAATAGATAAAAACTGTTTAACATCACAAGAAAAGCATGTGCTGTTTTCGAGAGCCTTTTCCCCTCTTACTGGAGGAAGCCTAGGGAGTATGGGTTGCACAGTCATCCTAGACCATGTCTGTTGCGTGGGTGGTATATGCTTGCTCAGGCATATGACAGTGATGACTTGGGAAAGGAAACTTCTGGTGCTCGGAGTGAGTAAGAGGTTTCATTAGTAGTAAGATCACAAAACATCCTTACTTCTGATGATGATTTTGACTTGGATGGGAAAAGTTTTTTTTTCCAGAGTTAAGCGTTCTTGGGTTTGTATTTTGTTTTGTGTTTATCTGTGTGAATGCATGTTCACCAGCTCTTTCAATTTCTGTTGATTTGGATAGTGTGTTTATTCTAGTGTATTTCTTAGGATCCATACCTTGGTCTCTACTCACTGCAGTGAGACCTACTTGTGTAAGAATAACTGGGCAATTTGGCCTTGGCCAAATTGTTTCATCACTGAGTCTACATTTCTTTATCTGTAAAATGAAGATAATAATAGATGTAGGATGGAGAGACTCAAATAAAAAACATATGAAATTATAAAAAAATCTGTTTCTAGTGTAAGTGCTCAAAAATTATTATTTTAAAAGAATGTTTTATTAAAGAAAATGGCAACCAGGGACCTGGAGAGTATTATGCTAAACAAAATAAGCCAGTCAGAGAAAGACAAGTATCACATGATCTTACTCATATGTGGAAACTAATGAACCAAAGAAACTGAGAAATAGATACAGAGACATAGAAGCATGGAACAGTCTGATGACTCTCAGAGGTGGGGGGTGGGACAGAGGGAAGGGGGGGTGAGATTAATAAAAGAATTTATATGCATTTATTCATACACCCAATGGGTACAGACAATAGTGTGGTGAAGGCCTGCAGGGGTAGTGGGGATTTGGGGGTGGAGGGGGAATGGAGGAGTTCAATGGGGGAATAAAAAGGGGACAGCTGTAATACTTTCAACAATAAAGATAAATTAAAAAATAAAGTCCTATCTAATAAAAGAGTAATATGCAAATTGACTGCCACTCCAACACACAAGATGGCCTCCCCATGTGGTCAAAGATGGCTGCTGCCATGTGGACAAAAGATGGCTGCCACAAGATGGCTGGCAGAGGAGGGCAGTTGGGGGGGACCAGGCCTGCAGGGGAGGGCAGTTGGGGGGGCCAGGCCTGCAGGTGAGGACAGTTGGGGGGGACCAGGTCAGCAGGGGAGGGCAGTTGGGGATGACCAGGATGGCAGGGGAAGGCAGTTAGGGGCAACCAGGCCTACAGGGGAGGACAATTAGGGGCAATCAGGCTGGCTGGAGAGCAGTTAGGCATCAATCAGGCTGGCAGGGGAGTGGTTAGGGGATGATCAGGCTGGCAGGCAGAAGTGGTTAGGGGCAATCAGGCAGGCAGGCAGGTGAACGGTTGGAAGCCAGCAGTCCTGGATTGTGAGAGGGATGTCTGACTGCCCGTTTAGGCCCAATCCCACCAGGATAGGGCCTAAACATGCAGTTGGACATCTCTTGAGGGGTTCCTGATTAGAATGGGTGAAGGCTGGGCTAAGGGACACACCCCCTCCATGCACGAATTTTGTGCACCAGGCCTCTAGTAAATCTATAAACAAACAAACAAAAGAAACAGCAACCAAGAGGGCCACTGTATTCAAAATGTATCCATAAAAACACTGTACATTAAATTTTACCCTAAAATATTTTCCATTTCTGGTCAGAAACACTCACTGTAGATGCCCCAGAAGTGTGTCACTTCATTGTGAACATTTTCTAGGAGTTTTCAGAGTTAGAGCCTGCCATATACATTCTGAACTTGAATCCCACATCCAAGTTTCCTCACTTTATGGCAATATGAACTGTTTGTAGTTCTTGTAAGTCTCATGTGACTTTATGTATCCTTGTAAATGCTATTCTTTCTGTGTGCAATTTTCTTTTCCCTTCTCTCTTCCTGAAAAACTACCCATTTAAGATCCAGCTCCAATATTATCTATTATAGGGGGTCTTACCTAATCTTTCACCCTTGCTCTCTTAGATGAAACTTCTCTTCTTTTTAACTTCTAAACATTATGCATACTTCTATCATTAAACTGAAAACTTTACATTATAATTTTTTCTTTTTTAAAAATATATTTTATTGATTTTTTACAGAGAGGAAGGGAGAGGGATAGAGAGTTAGAAACATTGATAAGAGAGAAACATCGATCAGCTGCCTCCTGCACACCCCCTACTGGGGATGTGCTTGCAACCAAGGTACATGCCCTTGACCAGAATCGAACCTGGGACCCTTGAGTTGACAGGCTGACGCTCTATCCACTGAGCCAAACCAGTCAGGGCTTAATTTTTTTTTTTTTTAAATATACTTTATTGAATTTTTACAGAGAGAAAGGGAGAGGGATAGGGAGTTAGAAACATCGATGGGAGAGAAACGTCGATCAGCTGCCTCCTGCACACCGCCCATTGGGATGTGCATGCTACCAAGGTACATGCCCTTGAGTGAAATTGAACCCGGGACCTTTCAGTCCACAGGCCGACGCTCTATCTGCTGAGCCAAACCAGTTAGGGCTACATTATAATTTTTTACATAGCAGTTTCCATGCCTGGACTTTAAGCTCTTGGGGAGAAGAGGTATTGTTTACTAGGGTGTTTTTATGTCTAGCAAGTACTTTGCCAGTAGTTGTTGCTCAAAATATGTTAATAGCAATCCCCACTTAGAGTTTGCTTTACAAAAATTGAAGTTGATAGAAAGTTGTTCACATACCAGCATATAGTCAATATAGCCCTTCTAAACTCTTCCTGCCTGGTCACTGGTTCCTAATGAGTCTGTAATAGATAGTAAAGCCCTTTCTTCCACAGAGATAGACTAAATGCATATAAACCTGGGAGAAGACATACTCTGACTTGAATATTAAGACAGGATGTAGTGAGAGGCATTCTGGGCCTAAAATAGGAGTATAACAAAGAGGCAGGAAGATCTGGTCAAAAAGTTCATACTGGAGTAAATTTTTGAGACTTTTGTTTGCCTGTCATAATTTGTGCTTTCATTGGCAACTGCAATCCAAAGATGGCTTCAAGAATGTGGGGGGAAAATGTGGTTTTAACTAGGAGTCAGAAATGCTAATATATATATTTCTCTCTTCGCCCCATTTTAGAGCGCATAAATGCATCAAGCAACTCAACACAGCAAATAGGTAAGAACAATTGCAGTTTGGGCAATGCTCATTTTTAAATGATAATTTTAATAGGAGAGTATTTGATACTTGTATAGATTTTACATTTTAGGAATTTAAATTGCTGTATACGCATTTATAGACTGTATTGTCTAAAAAAAAAGACTGCTTTTTTGCCCTGGCCGGATGGTTCAGTTGGTTGGAGCATCATTCTGTATACCAAAGGTTTTGGGTTTGATTCCAGTCAGGGCACATATCTAGGTTGTGGTTCGATCCCTAGTTGGGATGTGTACAGGAGGCAATTGATGTTTTTCCCTTGCACTGATCTATTTCTCTCTCCCTCCATCCCTCTCTCTCTAAAAAAGTCAATAAAAACATATCCTCAGGTAAGGATTTAAAAAAAAAAATACTGCATATGTTTAAGATAGTTGGTAAATTTTTCATTCTGAAATTTATTTCTGTGCTTATTTACTATTTCAAGAACTAGAGGCCCGCTGCAGGAAGATTCCTGTAAGAATAGGGCTTCCTTGGGCCTGTTCCTGCAAGAATAGGGCTTCCTGTGGCTGGAACAAAGCAGAGAAGGGAGCTGCCTTAGTCCCTCCCTTCTCTGCTGCCTCGCTCCCTTCTGCAGCACCTGGCTTCCTTCTATGCTGTCTTCAGTCTTCGCTTCCCCCCATGTATGCAAATTAACTGCCATATTTGTTGAGTTAATTTGCATACTTGCTCCTGATTGGCTGGTGGGCGTAGCAGAGGGATGGTCAATTTGCATGTTTCTCTTTTATCAGTGTAGATGTGATCACTAAACAAAACAATTTCCAAAATATTTGTCATTTAATTTTTAAAACATAAGAAACTTTAAAAAATAGGTCTTAGTAGATGTTATTAATTTATTTTCTGTACCCCCTACCCAGCCCTACAGTCTCCAAAACTTTTGTTTGCCATTATAGTTAACCTTTTCTTTGTATGTATTTTGAAAGGTTACTTTTGTGATATGTTGCATTAAGCATTTCATGGAAAAATAATTCCAATGATTTCAAAATACATTCTTGGATTCAATAAATATCTTCATAAATTATACTCAATTATTCACTATCTAGAAAAATTACAGAATAAACTATATTTATAATCAACTACAGAATAAAGTAAATAAAAATTATATAACTATAAATTTCAGGGGTGGGGATAATGCATGAGTGTAGTGGGTTAAATTGTGGCCCCCCCCCAAAGATATATCTACCTGAAACTTGTGAATGTCACTGCATTCAGAAAAATAATTTTTGATGAAGTAATTAGGTTAAGGTTCTTGAATTAGAGTGGGCCCTAAATCCAATGGCCAGTGTCCTTTGAAGAGAAGACACAGGGAAGAAGGTTATTAATATGGAGGTAGAAGCTGAAATAATCCATCTACAAGCCAAGAACCAAAGGTTTTTAGCAGTGATCAAAACCTGAAAGAAGCAAGGAAGGATTCCTTGATGTCAGACTTCTGGCTTCCAGAAATATGAGAGAATACATTTTTGTTGTTTTAAGTGATAAAATTTGCAGCTATATATATTAAGGCAGCCAAAGAAATGAATATAATGAGTAATTAAGTTACCTTTCTACTATAAATATGTTTTATTATTGTTATTTTTAAAATTTATCTTTATTGTTGAAAGTATTATGGATATCTCTTTGTTTTTTTTCCCCATTGATGCCCTCCACCCTGCACCTGCCCCTCCCAAGCCTTCACCACATTATCTATGTCCATGGGCTATGCATATCTATAATAATAAAATCATAATATGCTAATTAGACCAGACATTCTTCTGGATGTCCTTCCAGCTGACCTTCCAGAGGAAGCCTGGGTCCCAGGTGCCTGCCAGAGGCTAGAGGGAAGCTTGGGTCCCTGGTGCCTGCTGGTAGCTGGAAGGAAGCCCGGGTCCTGGGTGCCAGAGGGAAGCCTGGGGCCCGGGTGCCAGAGGGAAGCCAGTGCCAGCAGCCGGAAGAAAGAAGGTCTACTCTTGCACGAATTTCATGCATCGAGCCTCTAGTATGCATATAAATTCCCCGATTAATCTCTCCCCACTCTCCCACCCCCTATAAATATGTTTTAAAAAACACAATTTACACTGTTTCAGTCTATATACAGGTACAGGGTAAAAGAGTTAATTAGACTTCTGATGTTAATAATATAAAACTACTAGAGGCCCGGTGCATGATATTTGTGCACTTGGGGGGAGTCCTTCAGCCTGGCCTGTGCCCTCTTTCAGTCCATGGGGAGCGGGCCTAAGCCATCAGTCGGACATCCTTAGCGCTGCTGTGGAGGCGGGAGAGGCTCCTGCCACTGCCACTACACTTGCCAGTCATGATCCTGGCTTCTGGCACTGACCAGCAGGGGGAAGTTCCTGTGTTGAGTGTCTGCTCCCTGGTGGTCATTGTGCATCATAGCAACTGGTTATTCTGCCCTTTGGTCAATTTGCGTATTAGCCTTTTATTATATAGGGTAATCTTCCTAAATTTAAAAGAAAATTTAGTTTCATATGAAGAAATGAAAGAAAGAACACAGGAGCACTGATCAGAAACTTTAAATGTTTGTTATTCTACTTTGGTACTGTATACAAAGCTTCAAATAAGAAGGATACTTTCTATTTTCAATGAAGTCATGATACTTGATATGAAATTGGTATCTATAGCAACTAGCTGGCAAATGAGACCACAAAACTAAAGACTCATATATTAACATCTAATGAAGCTTAAAAAGCATATCCACTATTATAAAAATAATCAGAGGAACATTTGTGAAAATAAGCATGATTATTTTTTCTCTTCTAAAAATAACCATTTTTGCCTACTTAAGAGTACATTTTAATTTGTGAGTTTTATCTCTGGTATGAGAAGTTGCAAGGATAATTTATTAATTTTCCTTCTCAGGGTATTCTTTGGAAGGAGGTGGATCTTGCTTGATTGTAGGAGGATTTGGTATCTGATTTGAGAGGCAAATTTCTCCATGGGTTTCCATTCACTGGAAAAACTTTATTAAACAGAAGATGTTGTTCACATTCCAGCCCCTTGGGAGATCATTGAGACACAAAATGCTTGAAGACTTGAAGACTTCAAGACAATTTTGAAGACACCACTTAATGCAAGACCAGGCTCTTCTAACACTCCTGTTAGTTTCTGGACACTTATTTAGTTACATCTGCTAAGAACTAACGTGGCCAAATTGCTAATATTCCCAGACAAGTTTGCCAAAATGAGAATCTACTTAAGTGCCAACAACTTAACAGTTTAGAGCATGGAAAATATTTGCTTTGTCACGAAAATAATAATTTCTGTGGGGCATATGAAGTAAAATCCAAAGGTTAGAAGAAAAGCTTTAATTATCCTTTTAAAGATAGCAATCAAGGCTGAGTTTTTAAACTTTCCATTGACAAGAGCCTATGCCTTTAAAACAGAGAGCAGGTCTCAGGGCTTCCGAGTCCAAATGCCTCAAGAGAAAGCCCTCATCTACTACAGTAACCTTTGTCTATCCTGGCTGTCGTCTCTTGGTGACCAGGCAGCTACCTTAGCTGGGAATGGAGCAGGGCACATGGTAGTTTTCTTTTTGTGAGAATCCTATTGGGTGCTCTCGGTACTTGGCACACTTTACTTAGGGTAAGGGAATGAAGGCAGGAAAGGAGGGTGGAAGAAAGGAAGGAAGGAAGGGAAGGAAGGAAGGAAGGAAGGAAGGAAGGAAGGAAGGAAGGAAGGAAAGGAAATTTGCTGGTTATGGTAAAGACAGAATAAGAAATTTATTTAATTTGAGGGAGAACTTGCAGTTGTTAGTAGAGTTTAGTTTATTTTTAAAAGACAAAGTAAGCAGAAGAAAGTAGAATACTCAATAGATGTTTATTGCTTTAAATTGTGGCATATGTAAGAAATTAGAAGAAACAAAGCACCATACTTCAAATCAAGAGTCAGCAAACTATGGCCTATGGGCAAAATCCAACCAGTCACAAAGGGTGGGGAAAAGGGACACACTTGTAATTATGTCAATATTAAATATTTTAAATTAAAAAATAAGCATTTATTACCAATAAAACATATAAATACAACTTTATTGGAAGAAGGCCACATCCATTTGTTTAAGTATTATATGTGGCTGCTTTCTTGAGGCAACAGCAGAGATGAATACTTTCAGCAGAGACCATATGAACCACAAAGCCTCAAATGTTTCCTTCTTGCCCTTTATGGAAATGTCTGCAGATACGGATTTTACCCCACCTTACTTACACCCCTTATTCCCAATAAAACTTTAAATTTTCCTCTTGATGCTTCCAAATGGCAACTCCAACAATACCATAATCAAAAGTACCTACATCCTAAATTTTCTTCCATTATAAACACACAGTCTTGGTTGGTGGTGAATTTGACAATGGAAGAAAATGACAGACTCCAGAACCCTAGGAAGCTGGGTGTGGTAGGATGGGAGAGGTCTGGAAGGCTAAGCTATATTTCATACTATGAATTTTAGAGCTCTAGAATTTAGAATATCTAAGTCATAGCTTGATTTGGATAAGTTCTCTGAGGTCAGCTCTGACTTCTTATCTGTTTCTGGAGTAGATTCTTGAGCCTAATATAAACTAAATATAATAGAATCTCAATAATAGCCTGCCTTCATCCCAATTACAGCTGCCTACAGAAGCCAAATTATTTCAGATGCCTGTTTGCTTCTCATTTCTAAGATCTTTACTGAATTTCTTTGTTTATTTTTAAATATGGTAGATCTGGGTACAAAATTAGAATGGGGAGCAAGGGTATCTTATATAATAAAACCCTAATATGCAAATCAACCAAACAGCAGAACAACCGGTTGCTATGATGTGCACTTACCACCAGGGGGCAGACGTTCAATGCAGGAGCTGCCCCCTGTGCACTCCCACAGAGGGAGCACTGCTCAGCCAGAAGCTGGACTCATGGCTGGTGAGCGAAGCAGCAGTGGCGGGAGCCTCTCCCGCCTCTGCTACAGGTGGTCCATAAGGAGCGAGGGGTCCCGGACTGCAAGAGCCCTGGACTGCAAGGGGGTGCAGGCCAGGCTGAGGAGCCCCCACCCTCCCAGTGCATGAATGTCATGCACCAGGACTCTAGTATTTTTATAAGCAGAGGACAGATAAATGCTTATTGAGTGGTTAGTCACAGAAAGAACTTTTTTAGGCCCTTAAATTACAAGATATATTTTAAAAATCTCTTTTTTTTTGCAATTAATTGCATTTTATTATTGTGGTAAATGTACATAACATAAAATTTACCATTTTAACAATTTTTAAATATACAATTCAGTTGCATTAAGTAAATACTACAAAACTGAAGTTTTTCAGAAATCAAACTTGAAGTAAATTAGGACTATTTTAATTGTCAGAAACTGTAAAACCAAGGGAAGAAATGCTTGGGGATCTTGGAACTATGGAATTAGAAGATTGAGCTAGGTGAAGACTCTCTCTCTCTCTCTCTCTCTCTCTCTCTCTCTCTCTCTCTCTCTCTCTCTTTCTCTCCTTCCCTTCCTCATCCCCCCTCCCCCAATTTGGCTTCTGTTTTCTTCTTTCCAAGGTAGATGTATTAGTCAGGGTTTCTCAGAGAAACAGAACAATAGGATTGTGTGTGTGTGTGTGTGTGTGTGTGTGTGTGTGTGTGTGTGTGTGTTTGATGTGTATGAGGGCAGTGGAAAGAGAGAGAGAAAGAAAGATTTATTTTAAGGAATTGGCTCACATAATTATAGAAGCTTGCCAAGTCCAAAATCTACAGGGTGGTCCAGCAGCATGGGTACCCAGGAAAGAGTTGCAGTTCAAATCTGAAGGAAGTCTGCTGGCATAATTCCGTTTCCCAGGAGGTCAGTCTTTTTTTTATTAAGGCCTTCCTTCAACTGATTGGATGAGGCCCACCAACATTATGGAGACTAATTTGTTTTACTCAATGTCTACTAACTTAAATGTCAATCTCATCTAAAAATGTCTTCACAGAAACATCTAGAACAAGCATATCAAACTCTCGGTCCACAGGCCTCATGCCTTATTTATCTGGCCTGTGTTAGCCTTCGAGTTTGACATGCTTGATCTAGAATAATGTTTAACTCAATATCTTGGAACTGTGGCCTAGCCGAGTTGACCACCAGAATAGGAAAAATGGGAAAGGAAGGAAAATGAACTATTCCTCTCAGTTCTGGTTCCATAAGTCAAGAAAGTACTCTGATTTGTCCAGCTGGGTGAGGTACCTACCATTGGACCAAACAACTTTAGTCAGGGGTGGCAACTGGGGGAAGGATTGTAATCATCCCAGCTCATGTGTAATGCCCATGCTGGGCCAACCCATTCTGGCCAAGGAAGGGGTAGAGGCAGGGTTACATCATATAAAATACTAATCAACTACAAAAGAAGGTGTCCCATAAATGGGAAATAATTCATTAAGAGCTTACAAATGTAACTTTCTAATATTAACATATTTTCTCATTTAATAATGAAATAACTCTAATTTGTTTTACAAGGCTTTCAATGTAACTTACTTATGGTTAACTGATTGTTTACAGTCATGTTGTATATAAGATTTTGTGGAGAATAGTGTCTCCCACTTGATTTAAGTACCTAAAATTGATTTCTTTTTTTTTTTTTCCTAAATATTTTTTCTAGTTTCATTTGTGGACAGAAAGCAGAACCATTTACCGGGAACACATCCTGCAGAAGGTAATATACTTCTTTTTTCTCTAGAGGCCAGTACTGAAGAAATGGAGTGTTGAACTTCCTTAGAAACATAGCAGATGGTCTGGTCTGAGGGCCAGCCTTTTCCTAGCTGAAGAATATGGTGATCTCAGTGCTGTGGGGTGAGGGACCCTGAAAGACCCTGCCCCTCCATCCCCAAAGCAATTGAATTCCATTTGAAAATTGTGGAGCTTTCTCTATCAGGTATTTGTCTAGGCTTTACAGGGAACACAAAGATGAGCAAGATGAGTAAGACTATGAGAGAGCCCTCAAGGAGCTCAATTTTATGGGGTTACACAGACATGGGCACAGCTGTCATACCAAGTGTGCTAGGAGTCTAGAGGAGGGAGCTGTGAGCACCAAGGCTCAGAGAAGTCTTCACAGGGGATGTATCACAGGAGCTGGGTCTTAAAGGAAGAGGAGTATTAGAATAAAAAAGTCAAAAGATTTGCACATTCTGAAGAGAAACACCAGAGTAAGGAGTATTATAATAGACAAAGAACGTTGTGTAGGGCATGCCAGACCACAGGAACATGTGAGGAAAGACACAGAAATGCAATTGTGCTTGGTGTTTCCTTTCTGAAGTGGGGGAGCAATGTAGGGAGTGATTGATGGGAAGGTGAGTCATTTTGAAAAAGAGGGCTTTCAAAGTCACACAAAGCCATTTAAATATTTTCTTCAGGCAGTGAGAGATGCCTGGATGGTCTCAGAGTCGAGTGAATCACATCCATGTTATAGAATGATGTACCTGGTTGCAATGTAAGGTATGAATTGAAAACAGGAGAGTTTTGAGACAGAGATAGAATTAGGAGGCTTTTGCAGTATCTGGATGAATGGTGATGGAGACTTAAACTAGGGGATGGTCGCTGGGTGAGACTGGGAGATATTTATAGACAAAGGATTCAGAAAAGATGAGATATGACAGCTGGTTCTGGGATAAATATGGGAATCTACCCTCTTTCTCCTCAATGAAGTAGGAGGTGAAATCACCCTAGTTGATTACAGGAGTGAATGGAGAATAATAGAGGTAGACAGGTGCCAAATCCACTGAGTTAGAACTATCATTATAAAGGAGAGGGTGATTGATTGAGAGTTATGTAATGGAGGCAGGTGAAAGAACATAGAATACTAATCATGCTTAGATTCCTTGCCATTGGAGTTAATACTTTGGATACTTGGCCCTGTTAAAATTCATATGTTTATATGATTACCTAGTACTTTCTTGGAAAAAATAGAGTCAGATCTTGAGGATAAATATTAGGCAAAAACATTAAGCCTATAGTATTTACAAACTAAAGTTCAAACTCCTGAGAGCCTTCAAACTTGTGTCCTCACCATTCTCTTTTCTATTTTTATCTTCAGCATTTTTCCCTTGTGCACATGTAGCTTATCCACATCTAACTCTAGTGGTTCCCAACAAGCCAAGTGTTAGGTAAGAAACATTATACATTGTGGTGTTTCAGATAACCAGATTTGGGACTGAAATAAATATATTTTTAAATTCCATATTTAACTGCCTCTCAGATCTGCTTTAAAATCCCCCCTTTTCCTAATCTAGTTAAGTGATCTTTATTTGGCTGTGAAATTCAAAGGCTTGAGTACTTCACAGAAGAGGCAGGTGACACCAACAGAGGAGAGAGATTAATGCAGAGTTTAGCAGAAGCAAGCTTCACTCATAAAAATTTTGCCCCACCATACAGCTCATGTTAAAGTGATGAAATTCCTGATACTTCTGTTACCGGTGAGCTGTAACAGGTACACCTAGTCACCTCTCAGCAAACGCCTACCAGTCATGGACACATTATGTCAATTTATGGGAAAAACCGTGAGCTTCCATGTTGGAAAATACTTGTAGGTTGTAGGACTTTTTACTTAAAAAAATGAACAAAAGGAGTCAATTTCTATATTTAATCCCCATAATTAGAGTGATTATATGGCAACAAAATCTGTGAAAAAAATTATAGTTGATCTCTTTGGGAGTGTGTGCAATTAGAAGGAAGGGAAGAAGGAAGGAAGGAAGGGAGGGAGGGAGGGAGGAAGGAAGGAAGGAAGGAAGGAAGGAAGGAAGGAAGGAAGGAAGGAAGGGAGGAAGAAAGGAAGGAAGGAAGGAAGGAAGGAAGGAAGGAATGAAGGAAGGAAGGAAGGGAGGAAGAAAGGAAGGAAGGAAGGAAGGAAGGAAGGAAGGAAGGAAGGAAGGAAGGGAGGAAGAAAGGAAGGAAGGAAGGAAGGAAGGAAGGAAGGAAGGAAGGAAGGAAGGAAGGAGGAAAGGTTTGTTGAATTTGCTGACAAAAAAACTTAAAAAATTTCTAGCTTGCTCAACTTGAATGCCATCTTAGTTATTTTTTATAACACTTACTTTTCATATTTATTTTTGTCTGAAGTGTCACCCTTGGGGATAGGCATTTAGATTTGACATTACTGATTTATTATCTCTCATAAAACTGGAAGAATACAGCCACCTCACTAATTATTCCATTTTCTACCCCAAGGAGCATGAGGTATAAAATAAATATAATAGTCTCTGACCAAAAGATTCATTGACTTTGTCTTTTAGTTGAGAATTGCATTTTCTTGTTTTTCTTTTAATAGATATTGAAACTTCTGAATTAATCTCAAAATACTTAAAAATTTTCTCACACATGTAATATACACTGTTTACCTAATAACATAATATAGGAAAAAATGAGTTAATCTTGAATTAGGTTTAACATGCTATATACATCTTGTGAATGTTTAATTCTTTAAGTCTCGAATTTTTGGAATAAAACCACCAGCCAATACAACTTTATGTAATATGTTGTGGAAAGTATAACACATGAAGTTCTTACCAAGCTTTTCTTTTTTTATTCTTCGTGTGTGTGTGTGTGTGTGTGTGTGTGTGTGTGTGTGTCCAGTTGATACTTCCCTGCCTGTACTGGTGGATACAAAGGCTGTGCTCTCTTGCTCTCCTATCCTGTTGACAAATGTGCTTTTAACAACATGGGAAATAACCCTCGGAGACAAGCCTCCCTGCATCAGAGCCCACAGGAGAGATAAAGATAAGACCACAGAAACAAACTGCACTGACAAGAGAATGACCTGGCCCGACAGACCTGACCAGATTCCTGCACTTGAGATTGACCCAGTGGCCATCACTCATGAAGGGTATTACAAATGTACACTGTCCACACCTGATGGGAATTTCCAGTATAACTATCACCTCAGAGTTTTAGGTAAGGAACATTATACACTGTGGTGTTTCAGAAAACCAGATTTGGGACTGAAATAAATGTATCTCTAAATTCCATGTCTAATGTGTTAGGACTAAAGCATTTACTTCTTCATCTCTGCAGTGGCCCCTGAGGTGACTCTGTTTCAAAGAGAGAATAGAACTGCTGTGTGCAAGGCAGCTGCAGGGAGGCCGGCTGCCCGGATCTCCTGGACCCCAGAGGGAGATTGTGTCTTTGAGCACGAAGATTGGGGCAATGGCACAGTGACTGTCCAGAGTACATGCCTCTGGGCAGATGACAATGTGTCTATTGTGTCCTGCTCTGTCTCCCATGAGACTGGCAACTGGAGTCGGTCCATAGAGCTGAATCAAAGTAAGTAATTCTAGTTTTGTGTTTGATTTTCCATTCTTTAAGAGGAGTTGTGGTAAGAAGGAAAAAGGAGTGTGCAGAGAATTTCTCTCAAGGATGTTCTCTCCACCTCTGTGTTATCTCCTTCTCTTACACCAAGTAAGTAGGATATCTAGGAGAATAATACAGAAATTTCTTGTAAGAAGCCATATTTTAAAAGAATGAGGTATATTCTTTAATAATTAAAATAAAAAAGAATTTAATGTTCACTTCTATCTAGTAGTAAATTGGCTTGAGTAGTGTACTTTTAAATGAATATCTATGTTTATAGTAGAGGGGTAAATTATAATCTTAAACAAAAAGCTTATACTTTTACTAGAAAGATAAAGTCACCCATAAATTTTCTTCACAAAATTTTAGTGTGGTAGAATTTTCTTCTCTAGGCTCTTTCTAGAATTTCTTAATTATATTATTGCACATTTATGACTCCACCTTTATGTCTCCATCCTCACTCAGTTATGTAAAAGCAAGTACATTCAAATCTTTAGGTGTTTTGTTTTGTTTTAACTTCATTTTTCTAAGTAATGTGCCCCTACTGATATTTCTTAAAATATCAAATTTAGACATTATGTGACCACTTTCTTTTATGAGGATTTCACTTTACCTTCCTTCCCTCATCTTTTATAGCATGAATATATTGCAATTTTGGTTAAATTAAATAGCCATAGTTTACATTATTTTGAATATGTAACTTTGTTAAGCGCTAAGTCAAGAAATAAGCTCATACTTTCTTTTTTTGATTTATTAGGTAGTCCTTCAGCCCATTTTTTCTTGAGGCATCCCTTCTTGAGGCTTTACATGCTCTTGTTCTAATTTGGCCCGATTGGCCGCTGGACCTGCTGCACAGCTATTGTCCTGGACGTTCTCTTTCCCTGGATCCTCTGCTGGATCCATGTCTGTTTAACCTGAGTTCCTTCTCCCTTCCAGACATTTGCTAGTTTTACTCTCTTTCACACATGAGGCATTCCTTAACTCTCTGGTAATCCTGCACTGTCCATTCATTTCAAAGCGTGCATTCAAAAGCTGATTGGAAGCTCTGTTCTCTGTGGCTGAGCTTGTCAAATAGTTCATTTCATTAGGGTGAAAGGTGGTAAGTAAATTTGTTTTTTAAAAAATATATATTTTTATTGATTTCAGAGAAGACAGGAGAGAGATAGAAACATCAATGATGAGAGAGAATCATTGATCGACTGCCTCCTGCACACCTCCTACTGGGGATCGAGCCTGCAACCCGGGCATGTGCCCTTGACCAGAATCGTACCCAGGATCCTTCAGTCCACAGGCCAACGCTTTATCCACTGAATCAAACCAGCTAGGGCTAAATTTGTTTTTTTTTTTTAAATTGGGGATTCCTTAGTTAGCTGAAGGTATTTTTTCTGAGGCTGTTCAGATTCTGCAGAAAATAACTGCAGTCTCTTGTTTTAGAGGGATAACCCTGACTGCTTTCAGTGTTCTGGGAGCAGGGTAGAAGAGGTGTGTGTGTATATGTGTGTGTGTGTGTGTGTGTGTGTGTGTGTGGTGTGTGTGTGTGTGTGTGTGAGAGAGAGAGACTTCCCTTTAATACCTCTCTGCAGTCTGGCACCTCATCTCCACCCTCCATTATGTCTGGATCCTTGACTCTGGAGTCTCACCAGTTCATCTTCTCTGGGTAAAACTTTTGTTCTTTGCTGATTGGGGAAGGTGTAGTGACCTGCTGCACAGGGTGCGGGGGAGACCTGGTCTCAATGCAAACTTTCAAAGAAGCCTCCAACTTTTAGCCCACACTTGCCCATCCCTTTCCTCTATATTTAGTCCTTCCTATTTTAGAATTTTCCTGAAGTTCTATGGGCACTAGGGTTGTTACTTATTTTACTCTGAATTATTTGCCATTCTTCTGTTTACTTTTTAAAAATCTAAAAACAATTTGAAATCTGTAATCTGCTCTTTACTTCATCCATGTTTTTCTTTGTCTTTGCAATGTATACTTTAAAAAATTTCTTTACTGATATTTTAATAAATTTTAAGAAGGGAGAAGGGACAAACCCATGTGTTTGAACTGCCACTTCTCAATATCCATTCTTTTTTTTTTTAATTTCTTTATTGATTAAGGTGTCACATATTTGTCCTCATCCCCCCATTCCCATCCCCCACCCCTCCCCACAGATGCCCCCACACCCCTGTTGTCCTTAACCATTGGTTAGGCTTGTATGCATGCACACAAGTCCTTTGGTTGATCTCTCCCCCCTACCCCCACCCTCCCCTACCCTCCCTCTGAGGCCCGACAGTCCGATCGATGCCTCCTTGTTTCTGGGTCTGTTCTTGTTCATCAGTCTATGTTGTTCATCATTTCCCCTAGATGAGTGAGATCATGTGTTACTAGAAAAATACTTATAAGAACCGAATGTGAGACAAGCAATAATAGTTATGCTGACAGGCAAATGAATCAGTCTGTAGTGAGTTTCTTTCTGGACCAACAGTTCTTTTGAGACCCAATATCAATGTCCACCAGTTCCTTATGTGCACATGTCGGCACTGACTTTTCAGCTCTGGATAGTGGACAAATGGTGGTAATGCAGGTCCGACTCCCTCTGGTTTGGTCTCGCCTGTACCCAGGGGCACAGCTTCACCTGGACCCAGGGGCGCGTGGCCTCACCCGGACCTGGGACCCAGCCTCACCCGGATCCAGGGGTGCACGCCTCACCCGGACCCAGGTGTGCGCGGCCTCACCCGGTCCCGGGATCCAGCCTCACCCGGACCCAGGGGTGCGTGGCCTCTCCTGGACCCAGGGGCACGGCCTCACCTGGACCCGGGACCCAGCCTCACCCGGATCCAGGGGCGCAGGGCCTCACCCGGACCCGGGATCTAGCTTCACCCGGACCCGGGACCCAGCCTCACCCAGATCCAGGGGCACACGGCCTCACCTGGACCCGGGATCTAGCTTCACCTGGACCCAGGGGCGTGTGGCCTCGCCCGGACCCGGGGGCGTGCAGCTTCACCTGGACCCGGGACCCAGCCTCACCCAGACCCAGGGGCGCGTGGCCTCTCCCGGACCCAGGACCCAGCCTCTCCCGGATCCAGGGGCGCATGGCCTCAACTGGACCCGGGATTCAGCTACACCCAGACCCAGGGGCGCGTGGCCTCACCTGGACCCAGGGGAGCGTGGCCTCTCCCGGACCCAGGGGTGCGGCCTCACCCGGACCCAGGACCCAGTATCACCCGGATCCAGGGGTGCATGGCCTCACCCGGACCCGGGACCCAGACTCACCTGGATCCAGGGGCGCACGGCCTCACCCAGACCCAGGATCCAGCTACACCCGGACCCAGGGGCGCATGGCCTCACCCGGACCCAGGGGTGCGTGGCCTCACCCGGACCCGGGACCCAGTCTCACCTGGATTCAGGGACGCGGCCTCACCCGGAGCTGGGACCCAGCCTCTTCCGGATCCAGGGGTGCACGACCTCACCCGAACCCCGGGGCGCACGGCCTCTCTCGGACCCAGGAGCGCACAGCCTCGCCCGGACCCGGGGGTGCGCGACCTCACCTGGACCCAGGACCCAACCTCACCCAGATCCAGGGGCGCACGGCCTCACCCAGACCCGGGATCCAGCTTACACCCGGACCCAGGGGCGCGTGGCCTCACCCGGACCCTGGGGAGCACGGCCTCTCTCGGACCCAGGGGCGCACGGCCTCGCCCAGACCCGGGGGCGCGCGACCTCACCCAGACCTGGGACCCAGCCTCACCCAGATCCAGGGGCGCACGGCCTCACCCGGACCCGGGATCCAGCTACACCTGGACCCAGGGGCGTGTGGCCTCACCCGGACCCAGGGGCGCAGCCTCACCCGGACCCGGGACCCAGCCTCACCCGGATCCAGGGGCGCATGGCCTCACCCGGACCCGGGATCCAGCTTCACCCAGACCCAGGGGCGCGTGGCCTCACCCGGACCCCGGGGCACGTGGCCTCTCTCGGACCCAGGGGTGCACGGCCTCACCTAGACCCGGGACCCAGCCTCACCCGGACCCCGGGGCGCGTGGCCTCTCCTGGACCCAGGGGCACGGCCTCACCCGGACCCGGGACCCAGCGGGGTTTCGTCTTCTTGATCCCAATTCCTGTCGGTCAATTCCCTGTCAGCAATTCCTTCGGCCATTTTCTCAAAGCTCCGGGGTGGCTGCCGCAGAACTCGCTGGGCGGCGGGCTCGGCGAAGCTCGTGTGCGCCCGGTGCGTGGCGGCGGGCTGGTCCGAGGTCGCTGCGGCGGCATTCGGGTCTGCAGCGGCGACCAGTCGCCGGGTGAGCGCACCTGGATCTGGGACCCAGCGGGGCCTCGTCTTCCCGATCCCAACTCCCATCGGTCAACTCCTTCTCAGCCATTCCTCCGGCCATTGTTCTGGATGGTGTCTGCTCTGTTTTCCAGTTGTAGTTTCAAAATTGTTGTGGTAGGCAACAATCAGGCATCTGCCCCATGCCGCCATCTTGGTCCTCCCGAAGATTCTTAAGTAACCTTATAAATGTGGTTCTGAACACTGTGTCGTCCATTAGTTTACTTTCCTTCATCCCTTCTATTCATGACCTGCTTCGGTGTCTTCACCTTTTGGCTGCCTCCCTATAGCTCAGCTTCCCCAATCTCCCTAGGTGGTCGCTCTTGATACCCCCCTTTGTGGGCTGAGTGCAAAGTCTTGGTGTTAAGCCTTGATTGCTGTTGGTACACTGGGAGGATGTGACCTCCAGTCCAATTGGCTGTGAGGATCAGCTGTGTCTATGCCGGGAGACAGCCTTATTCAACTAGACTTGCCAAATTGTAAAAGACTCTGTGCTCAGCTTGGATGGGGCGGAGTTTCAGGGTGGAGCCTACAGCCTTGGCTTCCTGTCAGCCCCGCCCTATGAGGTTCCCGTGTCTCAGTTTCCCTCTGTACTCCCTGCAAACACCTCTGAGAAAAAAGCGCCCTGGAGTTTCGCCTGCTGCCAAACAGTCTAGTCTCTCCCCCAATGAATCTGGATTCCCAGATTCTCGCCCGGAACTGGGTTTCAGTGTAGTCGGAACTGGGGCTCACCGCAGTCTGGCGCTTTTGTCTCCTTCTCACCAGGGCAATTCAGTGGCACAGTCAACAGACCATCCTCTGCGCACATTCCTGTGCGCGCCTCCGGTGCTCTGCCTTTCGCTGCTTCTCTGCATTTCCACCTTATAGCCCAGATTCCCCCAGTATGAGCCTGGCTTCCCAGGGTCTTGCCCAGAACTGGGGTTCAGTGCAGTCGGAACTGGGGTTCAGCATGGTCTGGAGCTTTTGTCTCCTTCCCGCTAGGGCAATTCAGCGGCACAGGCAACAGTCCGTCCTCTGCGCGCATTCACATGCGCGCCTCCGGAGCTCTGCTCCTCTGTGCCTCCGCCCCACAGCCCAGACTCCCCCAGCATGAGCCTGGCTTCCCAGGGTTTCGCCCGGAACTGGGGTTCAGTGCAGTCGGAGCTGGGGTTCAGCACAATCTGGAGCTTTTGTCTCCTTCCTGCTAGAGAACGCCGGCCAGGCCGTCAGCCGCCCCTTCCTCTCCAGCTCCGTCCTCCCCACACGCGTGCGTGCTCGTGTCTCTGCCCGTGTCTCCATACCTCAGGCTTTTACGGCTTCTCTGATTTTCTTTGTGGTTTTCTCTTTCCTTCTAGTTGTGGGCATTTCAGTCAGCCAGCTTTCCTGTGGTTCTGGATGATGTCCGTTTTGACTTTTAGTTGTATTTTTGAAATTGTTGTGCCAGGCTGTAGGTGAGGTGTTTAACCTATGCCGCCATCTTGGTTTCTCTCAATATCCATTCTTAAAGTGCGATTTGTTTTCTATTTTAACCCTTTGCACTCTCTTGCTTTTTTCTCGATTCCTTTATTCTACTCGGGATTTAATTTTTTAAATACCCCAGATTTTACAAAGCACGGCAGTAGAATAAAAAACTGGAGTTTCTTTTCATACAAACTTATTTATTTAGATTTTTTAATATTTCAAATTATTGATACATTCAAAGAGTAATTTTAATCTCGTCATCAGAGTGCAAAAGGTTAAAGCATTTAGCAGTTTTTACTGAGAAGAGTAATTGCACCCTGTTTATTAATGATGTACAACTATCCACTAGTACAATATGATGTCGTATTTATAGAGTCTCAGAATTGAAGGGGTCGGCTAGGCCACTCCCACATTGTACAGGGATATCCTATGTCTTCCCTGCTCGGGGACCTTCAGCCTCTCCTGGTACACTTCCAATGAAAGAGAGCGCAGTGAAAAGAGAGGGTTTCAAAACAATGTTATTTTAAACTGTAAAACCAAATGTTTCTTTTTCTAATGGAATACTGAGAAATCCAGTGTTTAAAAACAAGCATCTTGTAACATAGAAATCCACACATGAAACCTATATGTTTATATTGACCAATGTCACCCCAATCAATTTAATAAATAAAAAAACCCCAACAAACAGTTAAAAGAAGGTAGAGGGACTGGACGCCAGGCTGCTCAGCCCTCACTTCACCTCCCTCTGCTGCCCCCAGCCCATTCACCCAACGCCAGGAGCACAGTCTTAAAACCACTGCCTGGCAATTCTTTTGTTGACTTGTCCTCTGTCAGATTGAGCAGTGCTTTGCTGCCAACAGTTAATACACAACTTAAAGTTGCTGCCCTACATTCACTTTAGTTTCAATGCCCTAGTAGAAAGGTGACTTCAAAATTAGGGTTATTTTTCCAACTACCTCCATTACAACTTCCTGTTTACTTCTGAATCTTGGAGATGAGAAACACTGCTATTATTATAACACAGAGATCAACATTTTACATTTCTGCTATAGCAATTCACCATTCACAAATCCTGACATAAGATGATGTCTTACTAGAAACCCTAAAGTCTTAATTGATAAAACAACTTCATTATAACAATTATTAATGATTAATGGGTCAGAAGTGTTTAAAATAAAAACACAGAAATGAATTTTATGTACAGTGCAACATCCTTGAAACATATTGTATAGGAACTTTATTTTAATAGATTTTTATTTTTTAGAGTAGTTTTAGGTTCATAGCAAAATTGAGTGGAAAGTACTGATCCTATATACCTCCTGCCCCAACACATGCACAGCATGCCCCCTATCTACACCCACACACTGCAGTGGTATATTTGTTATAAAAGCTACAGGAACACATCATTGTCATCCAAAGTCTAGTTTACATTAGCGTTTAATCTAGGTGTATATTCGATGATTTTAACAAATGTATGAATGACATGTAGTCACCATTGTAGTACCATACAGAGCAGTTTCACTGCCCTAACAATCCTCTCTGCTCCACCTACTCAGTTCCCTCTTCACCCTAACCTCTAGCAACCCCTGATCTTTTTAATGGCTCCATAGTTTTGCCTTTTCCAGATATGGTTGGAATCATATCAGAGTGGCCTTTTCAAGGTTGGCTTCTTGCACTTAGTAATATGCCGTTAAGACTCCTTCATGTCTTTTCATGCCTTAATAGCTCATTTTTTAAATGCTGAATAATATTACAGCATGTATTTTTGTGTCTATATATACAGGTGCCAAAACATCAAAAACCCTAATTATTCTATGTAGCACCCTTCCTATTATTATCTTGGTCATCGTGGGATTCGTTTGGCTTTTGAAAATCATTGACTGCAGGTATTGACTGATATTTTTTCTTTTTCAGCTTTATTGGGCTAGGAGGGGGTCAGGAAGAGAATAAAATTAAGATGTTAACATTATTTCTCCCATATTCTGAATGTGTTAGACCTGGACTATTCTGAATGATGAGAGGGATTTGCTGGTTTACCTAGGCATGCAAGCATAGTGAATTAGGCCTTTTGGGGCAGGACTTTGGGAGAGATTGTGCATGCTCATTTACTACTTGGGAAAAGAATTACCATAATTCACTTCATGTACCAAAGAGGAGGTGTCACATATATTCTATTACAGCAAACTGCTGTTGCATAATTTTACTCCCTTTTCCCAAATCCAGAATTATCTTGTTCGGGTTTTTACTACAAGCAGTATTCTTCACTCATTTCTGAATGTTCATTTTTGATTTAGTATCGCTTCTATCAAAATGAACCATAATTGTCAATAGTATACTATTTTGTGTTTTCATTTTCAATCTAAATGATAACATTTATTGTAATTTACTCCAACTTATATATTTTTTTACAGAATATATAAATTGAAAAAAACAGAACCTACTCCAGGTGTTGAGGAGGTAAGATAAGATTTAATAGAATATTTGCAAATTTTAAGCCTTATAGTTTGGAAATCTATCCACATAATTTGTAATTTGCATCAATATTAGTGTTTTAGTTGAAAGGCAAAAATTCTGATTTTATAATGCTAATAGTGAAGTGTACTTATTTTATTAACTACTAGAGGCCCAGTGCACAAAATTCGTGTATGGGAGTGTGTGTACCCAGCCTGCATCCACTCCAAACCAGGACTGCTGGCTCCCAACCACTTGCCTGCCTGCCTGCCTGCCTGATTGCCCCTAACTGCTTCTGCCTGCCAGCCTGATCACCTCCTAACCACTCCCCTGCCAACCTGATTGATGCCTAACTGCTACCCTGCTGGCCCTATTGCCCCTAACTGCCCCTGCTGGCCTGGTCACTCCTAACTTCCCTCCCTTGCCAGCCTGGTCACCCCTAACTGCCCTCCCCTGCTAGCCCGATTACCCCTAACTGCCCTCCCCTGCCATCCTGATGGTCCCCTAACTGTCCTCCCCTGCAGGCCTAGTCACCCCCAACTGCCCTCCCCTGCAAGTCTGGCTGCCCCTAACTGCCCTACCCTGCAGGCCTGCTCCCCCCCAACTGCCCTCCTCTGCAGGCCTGGTTCCCCCCAACTGTCCTCCCCTGCAGGCCTGGTCGCCCCCAAATTTCCTCCTCTGCCTGCCTGGTCACCCCTAATTGCTCTTCCCTGCAGGCCTGATTGCCCACAACTGCCCTCCCATGCTGGCCATCTTGTGGCAGCCATCTTTGACCACATGGGGGTGGCCATCTTGTATGTTGGAGTAATAGTCAATTTGTGTATTACCTCTTTATTATATAGGATTTACCAAGTACTATGCATATACCACCCTCAATCCATATTTTCATTTCATGAACTGAATCATACAAAACACACAATGTTTGCTTCGTTCAGACTGTAATCTGTGGAGAAACTGAATTGGCATTTCCTCCCAGTGAAACCATTTCTCTAATTCTTGTCTTCCCTTTTTTAATACCATCATTTCCCTCTAGCCCAAGCTTAAAACCTCTCCTACTCCTTAATCTCTTCTTGTTTGTTTGTTTTTTAATCCTCACCTGAGGATATTTTTCCATTGATTTTTTAGGGAGAGTGAAAGAGAGGGAAAGACAGAGAGAAACATATATGTGAGAGAAACACATTGATTGGTTGCCTCCTGTGCGAGCCTGACCAGGGCCCGGGGCAGGGTGGAGCCTGCACAAGGTACAAGCCCTTGATTGGGATCAAACCTGGGATCCTTTGGTCCATTGAGCCAAATTGTCTAGGGCTCCTTAATCTCTTATAACCAGTAGTTTACTAAGTCTTTGATGCTCTCCTATGAAATATTTCTCATATCACTTCCTTCTTCTCCATTCCTAACTTCACCCAACCTTTATCATCTGACACCAAGATTTATGTAATAAATATTTTAATAAAAAAATTTAAAAAGTCTTGATCTATGTTCATATAAGTCCAGACACAAATATAAACCCTATTGGTAGATATTAAAGCTATGGGCACCTATTACAAAAACATAGGTAGTTTCTGTAATGACTTTGGCTTTTTTGAATTGATTTTGATTTTAATATTTTTCTTAGGATGAAATGCAGCCCTATGCCAGCTATACGGAGAAGAGCAATCCACTCTATGATACTACAAACAGGGTGAAGACATCTCAGGTGTTACAAAGTGAAGTTGATGGGATGAATCTCCATACTTTATAAGTTACTGGAATCTAGGACCAGGAGAAATGAATCGAGATACAATGCAGTGACTGTTTTAATTTTCTTAGAGTTGTAGAAAGGAAGACCTGTTTCAAAATTAGATTTTCAAATATTCTTAGAGATAAAGATGTGCTAAAGGATTTGCATTCATATCCTTATACAATTGAAATTTTAGAATCTTAGCTGCTAATAGCTAGTTCTCTGAAGAACTGATATTATTACAAAGAAAGCACATGCTCATGATTAAATATTCAAATTGTTCAGTACAATAGGTAATGAAAACTGGTTCCCTCAATAAATAATTCTGCAGAAGGAACATTCATTAACAGGTTTTATGCATTCTTTCAGAAAATTTCTGTGTGCCTATGATATATTTATATACCCATGGTATATTTGAATATTATATGTCTATTTACATACTAGTATACATACATATATACTTGATGATGCACAAATGAGAAAATGCTACAATGCTGTTCTGTACTTATAGAAAGCTAATAATATAATATGTCTTGTAAATCTTTTATCTTTTATCCACACAAGCAGAGCTACCTCATTCTTCTTAATTGTTAGATAATATTTCATTGTATGGTTGTGTTGTAATTTAACTAACCACAACTCTTGTGATGGACAGTTAAATTGTTTTAAGTTTTGTTTGTTTGTTTTGCTATGATAAACAATCATACAGAATGTTTCTTCTGGATACATCTTTGTAGTTGTTTGAGTATATTTATAGAGTAATGTCCTTGAGTGGAATTTATAGGTCAAAGGGTTTGTGTATTTTTATTATTGATTGATTTGTCAAATTATATCTATTTACATTCCCTCCAACTGTATTTGAATGTTCCTGTCCCCATACTATTATTTTAATATCCACAAATTCCCACTTTTTATTGTTAATCAACCAGTTAGCTAATCTGATGCAAAATTATAAGAATTATATTATTTAATAAACCAGATTTATATCTATCATGTTTATGATAGGCAGAGAGAGAGAATGAGAACATGTATGAAGATTTTGGCTCATTGTATCTCTATAGAGGTATTGATGTCTAATATCTAATGCTTAAGAGTTTTGCAGATAAATCAGAAATGTGTATTTTATAACATACTAGAGGCCCGGTGCATGAAATTCATGCATGGGGGGTGTGTCCCTCAGCCCAGCCTGTACTCTGTCCAATCTAGGACCCCTTGAGGGATGTCTGACTGCCGTTTAGGCCCAATCCCCGGAAGCCCGACATCCCTCTCACAATTTAGGACTGCTGGCTCCTAACCACTCACCTGCCTGCTTCCCTGATTGCCCTTAACCACTTCTGCTTGCCAGCCTGATCACCCCCTAACCACTCCCCTACCAGCCTAATCCATGCCCAACTGCTCCCCTGCCAGCCCAATTGCCCCTAACTGCCCTCCCCTGCTGGCCTGGTCACCCTAACTATCCTCCCCTGCAGGCCCGGTCACCCCCAACTGCCCTCCCCTGCTGGCCTGGTCCCCCCCAACTGTCCCCCCCTGCAGGCCTGTTCCCCCCAACTGCCCTCCTCTGCAGGCCTGGTCCCCCCAACTTCCCTCCCTTTCAGACCTGGTCCCTCCCAACTGCCCTCCCCTGCTGGCCTGATCGCCTACAACTGCCCTCCCCTGCAGAGCTGGTCCCTCCCAACTGCCCTCCCCTGTAGGTCTGATTCCTCCTAACTGTCCTCCTCTGCAGGCCTGGTTGCCCCCAACTGCCCTCCCCTGCAGGCCTGGTTCCTCCTAACTGCCCTCCCCTGCAGGGCTGGTCCCCCCAACTTCCCTCCTTTTCAGGCTTGGTCCCTCCCAACTGCCTTCCCTGCTGGCCTGATCACCCACAACTGCCCTCCCCTGCCAGCCATCTTGTGTCCACGTGGGGGAAGCCATCTTGTGTGTTGGAGTGATGATCAATTTGCATATTACATCTTTATTAGGTAGGATATTCTATTGTGATGTATTTATCAAATAACAAATGTTTATTGATTATTTAAGTGGCTAAATATGCATTATGGAGGACTTGGAAATCTATAAAATAGGTTCTATGTGCTAAGATAATGGCCCTGGAGTGACATGACCCTCCCCTCTATTTTCTGTGGAATAAAATGTTAGGACTATGTATATTAATCATTTTTAATATTATTAAAATATATATTATTTATGAAAAACTAAGTCTGTTTCTCCACAGCAGGAAAAACATTAAAATTTTCAGCATGGTAGAAATAAAAACAAAATCCACTCATTCTTCAATTATGCATTTGAAACATTTAAGACAGTTATTTTGTCTTATTAACATGCTTTCCTCCCTCCAGACATTTTGGTTACTTTAGGCTTTATCTTTAAAATAAATTTTAATCTATTTGGATGAAAAACTTATATAATAACACTTGGCACATGATATTTGACCAAGCCATTTTGATACCATTTTGAGTTGGCCCCAAACCCTAATTCATTAAGTTTCCCATATAAATATTACCAAGCAGTGTAAACAATAGATATCATAACCTGGTCTTGACTTTTTCTTAATTATTCAATCTTCTCTAGTTGGAATGAGGCTCACAGTTAGTTAGGTTCAAAAACATCTGTTTAAATATTATTGAAAAACAAAACAAAATAAAACTGTGTTTACATTTTCACCTTATAATGTCAAAACAGCCATGTCAAATGACACTATAGAAAAGATTTCAAGATGGGTTTTAAAAGCTAAATTATATAGTACAGGGAAAAATGTATTAAAATCTTCCACTATAGGGTGCTAAGTGTAGTTGAACATCAGAATCATATGGGGGGAAAAATTATAGTAGTCCCCTTTATCCATGGGGGATATGTCCTAAGACTCCCAATAGATCCTGAAACTGCAGATAGTACTGAATCCCAGATATACTATGTTTTTTCCTCTATGTACATACATTTTCATGTAAAAGAAGCACTTTATGGCTTCTCTTTGACATATCTAAATTTGGAGCATTACTACTCTTGTGCTTTGGGCCCATTATTCAGTAAATTAAGGGTTGCTTGAACAAAAGCACTGTGATACAAAGACAGCTGATCTGAAAACCGAGATAGCTACTAAGTGACTAACAGGCAGGTAGCCTAAACAGCCTGGATACACTGGAAAAAGGGATGTCTCAGGAGGGATGGAGCAGTACAGTTCGAAATTTCATCACTACTCAGAATAGTGTGCAAATTAAAACTTATAAATTGTTTATTTCTGGACTTCTCTATTTAATATTTTCGAACCACAATTGACCATGGGTTACCCCAAAGCCGAGGAAAGCAAAACCTTGGATAAGGGGGACTACTGTATATAGATTACCCAAATCCACCTTAGACCCATTGAATCAGAAAATTCTACAGATTGGACCAGGTGTATCAATTAGATCTTCAGTCAGCAGAGGCTAAATTGAGTTAGGAGTGATAAAGGTTAAATGTGGGAGAGAGATCACACTTGTTAGAGATTTAAGGGGCAGACGGTAGGATATGGGTGGGAAAGCCTTTAGACCATGAAGCTGATCTGAATGATACCTCTAAAAGGAAAGAGGGGAGGAAGCAGGATAAAAGAAGGAGAGTCTAAGATCACTCTATAGAACTGTCAAAGTCTTGGCCAAACCAATAACAAGCCCTGAAGCAAAGATTTCTTCTAAGAAGAGTCTTTCATGTGCAGAAATGGCCAAAACCTGATACATGATCAGGCTTAGTCATTGGCTGGGAAGAGTTTGACCTCAACTCAAAAGCTGAAATGTATCCTGAAGGTGTTAACAACTTGTGACCATCAGCTAATTATACTCCTTGCAGCTATATGGTTAGTTCTTTTTTTCTCACCACCTTGACTGCCAGACCATCCTTTCACTGGTTAGTATTTGTCTAGTATGTTTTTATCTGTCTTTTTATTTTCAACTTTTCTGTGACATTTTATTTCAGGCACACCTTTACTATACCTTTTATAAATATAGACAGCCGATTATTTTTTTTAGCTATTTGAGAATTTTAACTTTAAATAAAAGAATTTAAGCCATGAACATTTGTTGTGATTACTTACATATTTAGCTATATTTCTACAATTTTATTTTATACTAGAGGCCCAATGCATGAAGTTTCATGCAAGAATGGGCCTTCCTTCCCCTGGCTGCCGGCAGCGCCTTTGCTCTGGCCGGAGCCACCTTTCCGCCTTCCCACTCTGCCCAGGGGCCCGCAGCAGCTGGGGTGGTGTGGAATGCCCGCTCCCAGCCACTCAGCGCCTGTGTATGCAAATTAACCAACCATATTTTTTGGGTTAATTTGCATACTCACTTCTGATTGGCTGGTAGGCGTCACGAAGGTACGGTCAATTAGCATGTTACTCTTTTATTAGGTAGATGTCTTATTTACTATGTTTTCTACCCCCACCATGTTTTATTTCTTTTACTCTGCTTTGCTGGAATGGTTAATTTCTTTTCTTTCACTCCAGTAGTTTACAAATTACTCATTGTAACACACATATATTAATGGCTATGCCTTATTTATGAACACCTAAAAACAGCTTTGTTGTGGCATAATTTATACATTTAAGATACACAACTTGTTAAATTTTGCAAAAATTTAAAGTGTACAATTTGTTGTTTGACATAGTTTTACACCCATGAAGCATCAGCCCAGTCAAGATAATGAACTTAGTCATCACCCCCAAAAATTTTCTTATGTTTCTTTGTAATCCTATCCCCAAATGCTGGCAGGATGTGAACGTGTGAAGGTGAATGCACAGGCAGGTGAGGCAGAGGCATGTGCAGAGGGGTGGCGCTAGGTCGGAGGTGCCTGAGAAATGCCAGGCCAACATTTAGATCAGGAACAGCTAGCATTTTTTTTTTTTGGTTCCTGATCCTCTCCCCATCTGAGCAAAACAGAAGTCCAGGGCTTGTGCATTGGATGTACTTGATGGATTGAAGTAAAAATTTCCCTTTTGTTTTATTTATTTATTTTTAAAATTTCTTTATTGATTAAGGTATTACATATGTGTCCTTATTCCACCATTACCCCCCTAATCCTCCCCATACATGCCTTTACCCCCCTGTTGTCTGTGTCCATTGGTTAGGCTTATATTCATGCATACAAGTCCTTTGGTTGATCTCTCCCCCTTACCCCCACCCTCCCCTGCCTTCCCTGAGGTTTGACGTTCTGATCGATGTTTCTCTGTCTCTGGATCTGTTTTTGTTCATCAGTTTATGTTGTTCATTTTATTCCATAAATGAGTGAGATCATGTGATATTTATCTTTCTCTGCCTGGCTTATTTTGTTTAGCATAATGCTTTCCAGCTCCATCCATGTTGTTGCAAATGGTAAGAACTCCTTCTTTTACTTTTGCTTTAATTCTTGTTTCCAGACTGACCCTTAACCCCAGCCCAAGCCTACTTGGAAAAGGGTCATATGAGTGAAGAACTATTTGTATTATGGTCTTTTTGTGTGCTTTACTCTTAAACACTTTCTATGTTGGTGTTTTCTGTATTACAATGCATACTTCTGGAGGGAGAGATCATGTTTAGCTTCTCTCATAAATCACACAACAAATTATCAAACAAAAATACATAGATACACACACATAAAATATAATGCAAGGGAAGTGAAACTATCCATGAAAAGATTTTGGTATCTATCCTGGTTCTACAACTCTGTCATTAACTGTCTTAGTATAAGGTACTTAACCTCTCTACTTCATTATTTACAAAAATGAATGTAATTATACATGCCTCATAAGAATTGTTTTGACAGTGTCTGGCATATAGCTCAATAGATTACAATAGGATCTGAATATTGAGTCGAATGTGCATGCTTCTCTGGATAGAAATAAATGTATAAAAGCACAAACCAGAAAGTTCAGTCATTATCAACTCAACTCTCCAAACAGGAAATGCTTCTTTTTAAATTGCTCATGACCAGAAGGAAATACAGTGCAGGAAGAGAGAAGGGGACTTCTCATCAGTGCTTATGGGGCAGAGCAGGAGAAGTAAAAGCACAGCTAGGTATATAGGCTGGTGGAAGTAAAATACAGAGGTAAGGACAGAAAAATAAACAGAAGGGAACTCCTTTTGGAAGATGCCTTCACTCTTAAGATACATACTGTTCACATTTTTTTTCTCCCTTTCATAGCTGGTAAGTCTGTTGGGAAAAGTAGCGGGGAGAATGATGAAAGGTGTTGAGATGAAGTAAAGGAAACCATGATGAGAAAGATGCTTTAGCTAGTTTTCAACCAGAATTTCCCACGTCTTTAAAATGCTCTATTTTATTCTTCTTTTCTAGTTCCCCTGGCTAACAATTTTAGAGCAGTCCTTGTATGGGGACCCAATGTTCTACATTTCTAACAAGCTTCCAGCTGTTGCTGGTCTGTAGATCACACTTTGAGTAGCAAGTCTTTAGGAAGTCCTGTTCTTTAAGGAGAGAAACTTGTAACAATTCTTAGACTATATCTTTGTGTCATTTGCAAAAAAAAAAAAGTCTAAGGACAAATTCACACATAAATGTAAAGGTCCTTAAATGTGGGTTTAGGCTATGTAGACCACTTCAGGGGCATTTTTTTTTAAGCACTCCGGAGGCAGAGTGATGTAGAAAAACATGGTCATGAGTCTTTGCTTTGTCCCTTCAGAGGCAGATTTTTCATCTGTAAAATGGGGATAGCCATTTCTCCCTCCTAGAACATTCGTTATTCTTCAGTCTAGAAGTGCTTTGCACACAGATGTTCAATGAATATTAGTTTTCGTACCTCTTCCCTATCTTATCTTTTGAAGAATCTGTTTATATATTTACAAACAATGACTATTTTTACATTCAAGCTAACTTAGTTTTTTCTGTTTATCACTACCTAATGCGTTCTGGCAATGTATTTTAATGAGTAGTATTTAGTAGAAGTTTATACTTAGATGGACTTCTCTACCCATCTTTCTCTAAGTCATTTGCTGCTAGCTGAACAATTTTAATGAAATAAAGATGCATTACCAAGAATTTGAAATGCCACGAGTCCAAATTTGCAACTACCCTGATTGCAGAACAAAGGGAATTTTAGTTAAAAAAAAAAAAAGGAAGGAAAACCAATATTCATTAAGAACCCCTCCTAATTTATTTTTGCTACTTCTCTTTCATCTCTCATCTCTTTGGGTCTTTGTCCTTCTGGTATTCCTTCACTTCTATTTCACAGAATACAGCCTCCTAGGGCACAGAGCAGGGTAGGAAAGGATAGAGAATAGATCTGGAGGGGCAAATGGAATACAGGATGTACCTTACAATAGATACCATGTCACAAGTAATTGGCAGAAACTTTTTGCCTCCTACTGTTTCATAATTCATGTGTTAAAATGAATTCATTCTTTTACTTGATGAAGCATAGTCACTTGTTTAAAATTAGGAATCAATTGTGGCAGAATGTGAACCCAGATAATTTGACTTTAGAGCCTATGCATTTTAAATAAAGATGACTGTATTATACAAAGACAGAGATTCATAAAATTCCTTGGAGAAAACGCTGTGTGGGGAGAGTGAGTGTTGACTAGAGCAGTGTATTAAGGAGCTTCAGGAGCTAGCTAACATAAATGAGTCCAAGTGGGCTTGATGGGGAACTGGGGTGAATATGAGCAACACTGCACTTAAATGGTGAGAGAATGTGCAAGACTAATCTAACTTTTCAGGTCCAGCTCATGATTTCCATTAGAAAATTAAGGCCCATTATTGTCAGATCTTTAAGTTTCTCAAAAGAGCTTGACATCAGGTTGTTATATAAAATCTTCTCATTAAAAAAAAATACTGTATGAGCTCAAAACAAATATAAGGATCTGTAATTCAGACCTGGCCAAAGTTTCCAATCTCTGGATTAGATGCAGAGCTTGAAAAATAAACCAAGGCCCAATTGTAAAGAACTTTGTATGCCATTCTAAGGAATTTGTATTTTATGAAATAGGCAATAGAAAGACATTAAAGGATTTCGAATAAGGGAATGACATAATCTGAAAGAGATTTTATATGGTTTTCATGGACTAGGATAAAAACAAATTAGTGACATGGAGATCAGTTTGGAGACTATTTTTTATAGTCTAGAATAGAGATAAGGGATAGACTTTGACATAAATGTAAAATATATAGAAGATATTTAGTTGTGGGATCAAGAGGATTTCTGGCCGAAACCGGTTTGGCTCAGTGGATAGAGCGTCGGCCTGCGGACTCAAGGGTCCCAGGTTCGATTCCAGTCAAGGGCATGTACCTTGGTTGTGGGCACATCCCCAGTAGGGGGTGTGCAAGAGGCAGCTGATTGATGTTTCTCTCTCATCAATGTTTCTAACTCTCTATCCCTCTCTCTTCCTCTCTGTAAAAAATCAATAAAATATATTAAAAAAAAGAGGATTTCTGTGTGAATTAAATATGGGAGTTAAGTAGGAGTTACTGTTAGTCAATGTAGATAATGATGTCATTGATTTCAGAAGGAGTGCAAGGGAAAAAGTGGAGATGGTTTGTTTGAATTTAATCTGCTTTTGAGATGAATTGGACAATAAAGGTTTAAAGCAAAGGAAGTGAGAATGGGATTCAGATTTGAGAGTCATAAGTAAGCGGATGGGAGAAAGTGCAATTTTTCAAGGCAGGGCATTACATTGGATAGAGAAGCAGGCAATGGATGGAATCTAGGGAACATCACATTCTTAAGGGTGTGCCAAAAAAAGAGAAACTGGTAAAAGAGATAACGCGATCAAGGTTGAAGAAAACTAATGAAAACTAATAGAACAGTTTGAGGAATGAAGCAGCAAAAGTTTAAAAAAAAATCAGATAGAATAAGAACTTAAAATATCCTTTGAATTGGTGATCAGTGGGTCATTGAGGACTGTCACAAAAGCAATATTAGAGGAGTGGTGGAAACAGTAGAGGCACCATGTAGGAATGGGGAGGGCTATATCTTCAGGTAGCTTTTCCTATTTTTTTTCTTTTAAAAATATTATGAATCATATGAGAAAACATTCTAAATCATATGAGAAAACATTCTAAAACTAGAGGCCCGGTGCACAAAATTTGTGCATGGGGGGGGTCCCCTCAGCCCAGCCTGCACTCTCTCCAATCTGGGACATCCCTCTCACAATCCAGAACCACTGGCTCGTAACTGCTCACCTGCCTGCCTGCCTAATTGCCCCCAACTGCCCCCCCTGCCAGCCCAGTTGCCCCCAACTGCTCCCCCCAGCAGCCTGGTTACCCCTTACTGCCCTTTCTGCCAGCCTGGTCACCCCTTACTGCCCCCCGCCCCCCGGCAGCCTGGTCACCCCTTTACTTCCCTCCCTGCCAGCCTGGTTGCCCCTTACTGCTCCCCATTCTGGCCTGTTCGGCCCAAACTTCCCCCCATGCCAGCCTGGTCACCCCTCACTGCCCCCCTGGCTGGCCTGGTCACCCCCAAATGCCCCCCCCCCCCCATGGGCCTGGTTGCCCCATGCAGCCTGCTGTTTGGTCATTTGGTCGCCCCTCACTAACCCCCCTGCTGGCCTAGTTGTCCCACACAGCCTGTCAGTCATCCATTCGGTTGCAATGGTCACTTAGGCTTTTATATATATAGATACCTCACTGAGGTTCTTTTATACAGGGGTGGGAAAAATTGGGTTTACAGTAGTGAGTACATGAAACAGATTTGATAAAGCTATTATAATAATCTTAACCTGCATGTCTTTTTCCATATGAACAACTGTAAACCTACTTTTGCCCCACTTTGTATAATGTAATATATATTTTCTAAGAATAAAACTCTTTAAAGAATTTTAAATGTCACTTTGGTCAAAAATTTTTTTGAGCAGAATGCTGACATTTGATGTTTTATGTACAGATAATTTTTTTAAGGAACTTTTTATAGGCAATTTAGGCAAAATTTCACTAGAAATACCTTAATTTATTTAGAGAAAAATGAAGCAACTAATTTTCTCCAGATTCCTTTGTTACTTTGAGCAAAAAGTATTATTAAATATCAATAATGCACTGTAGGTTAAACTGACTTGTCAGTCAGGCATGCACCTCTAAGGCATTACTTGGTTTTGTATTTAAAGGTCTTGAGCCCCTAGTTTATTCCATACCTTAGACCAGTGATGGGTAACCTTTTGAGCTTGGTGTGTCAAACTTTGCCAAAAAACTGAGCATAACTCGGGTAGTGTGTCACTTTGAGGAAAAAACATTATTTCGCAAATGTTTCATCCTCAGGAGCAGCAAATGTTTCATCCTTGGCATGTGGCCGCGTGTCATCAGAAATGGCCTCGCGTGTCAGTGCTGATATGCGTGTCATAGGTTTGCCATCCCTGCCTTAGACTCTGTGCACAAGTCTCTCTTTCCCTCTGGGTGTTCGGACTGTTGTGAGATTCATCTCTTTCTGGAAATTTACTGCAGGCAAGTATTGGTTTGTTAATTAAAATGGATTGTGCACTCAAAGTATAAGTATTAAAGTGGGGGATTTGTAGGCAGCAAAGTTTATGATCCTGCTGTGTTACCTCTAATGTCCTCATATTCAATGCTTGTGGCAGACAGGTGGAAACAACAACTACTACAACAGTAGCAGCAGCAGCAACAAGCCACAAGCAGCAATAGGTGTCATTATTTGAATGTTTACTACTGTCTGGTGCTATACCATATGCCTCTAAAATCCTCATAGCTGCTCTTCCAGAAAAGACAAGGGCTTTGTGTAAGGCTGCGTACGTGATAACAGAAGAGCTGTGGTCTCTTTGATGCCGAAGTATGTCTTCTGTTCACGAGGCCACGCTTACTATTTTTTTTTTAAGGTTTAGATTCTGCTCCTTTTCATGATGAGCGTTCTGACATAGCCTGAGAGAAGTTGGTAGGCTATAGGTAGTAGTGTTTTAGTTTATCTGTTAGGCTGTAAACATTGTCTTCTATCTATCCTTCATTTTATCCTGTTCCCTTTTATTAGAAAAGAGAAGAAGAAGACACAGTAGTATTTTAATGTAACATGAATTTCTCTTGGACATTGCATAGGGGAGATCAATTACTGGAATTGTCAGAAAGGCTGTGAATAGCACTGAACTTTTTATATCAAAATCAAAGCTTCGGAGTTTAGTGATGGGTCTGGGCCTCCAGCCGGGGCCTCTCTGCGTCCTTGACAGATTCACTTGGATGTTTAACAGACAGCTCAGTTTCAGCATGTCCCAAACTGAACTCCCTTTCCAAACATACTTCACTTCTCTGTTGATGGCAACGCCATTCTTTCAGTTCCTCAGACTAAATCCCTTGGAAAAATCTTTAAATCCTTTGTGTCACATTCTCTGTGCAATCCATCAACAACCCCTGTTGTCTCTGCCTTCACAATACATCCAGATTCCTACCTCGTCTTAACCTCTCTACAACTACCATCCCGATTAAAGCCACCACCAGGCTTGGACGGGTTTATTACAGGAGCCTCATAACTGGTTTGCCTCTTCTCACTCAGTCAGTTTCTTAACAGAGTAGCCTGAGTGATCATGTCCGGACATGGGTAGGTAGGTTATGTCGTCACTCCTCTTGTTCGAACACTCCTGTGCCTCCTCATTTCACTCTGAGTAAAAGCTCCAGAACTTACAGTGTCCCCCAGGGCCCTCTGTCAACTGCTTCCCACTTGAGTTATCCCTCTGATCTCACTTCACCTTCTCCTACTCTCCCCATGGCTCACTCTGCTCTGGACTCTGCCTTTCTCTCTCTCCTTCAAACCTACCAGCCCCCTTTTGTTCTAGGTTTTTGAATAACTGGCTCTTTTTCCAGATATCTATATGGTTAGCTTCCTCACCTCTTTCAAACTTTTGTTCAAAGGTCACCTGACCTGACCATCCTATTTAAAATTGCTACAATTCCCACTGAAACACTCATCCCCAGGTTCCCCCTTACCATACTTATTTTTTTCCTAGCTTTGATACCACTTGACTATTTTCTTATTGTAGAATACAGCGCTATTTTTTTTTAGGGAAGTCAATTCCATTGTTGGATAACTTGTTTAAAAATTATTTCAAAGTGGCCTGGAAATATGCATCCTATAATCACCTCACACCTGTCAGAATGGCTATCATCAACAAATCAACAAACAACAAGTGCTGGCGAGGATGTGGAGAAAAGGGAACCCGTGCACACTGCTGGTGGGAATGCAGACTGGTGCAGCCACTGTGGAAAAGGGTATGGAGTTTCTTCAAAAAGTTAAAAATGGAACTGCCATTTGATTCAGTGATCCCACTTCTAGGAATATATCTTAAGAAACCTGAAACACCAATCAGAAAGAATATATGCACCCCGATGTTCATAGCAGTGCAACTTACAATAGCTAAGATCTGGAAACAGCCCAAGTGACCATCAGCAAATGAGTGGATAAAAAAAGCTGTGGTACATCTACACAATGGAATACTTCTCTGCGGTAAAAAAGAAGGAACTCTTACTATTTGCAACAGCATGGATGGGCCTAGAGAGCATCATGCTAAGCAAAATAAGCCAGTCAGAGAGTGTAAGTATCACATGATCTCACTCATAAGTGGAATCTAATGAACAAAAATAAACTGATGAACAAAATAGATCCAGAGACATAGAAGCATGGAATAGACTGATGAATTTCAGAGGGAAGGTGGGATGGATGGGGTTGGTGGTGAGTGAATAATGAGGAACTTACATGCATATATGTGGTGAAGGCTTGGGAGGGGCGGGTGCCAGGTGGAGGGGGTCAATGGGAGAGCAAACAAAGGGGCATCTGTAATCCTATCTAATAAAGAGGGAATATGCTAATTGACCCTCATGCCATCACCAAGATGAAGGTGCCCACAGCCAATAAGGAGGGAATATGCTAATTGACCACCACACCCTCAAAGATGGCGACACCCACAGCCACAAGATGGCAGCGCCCAGTCCCCTAAGCCCCGCTGGGGTGCCTGCCTCCAGAGTCCCCCAGTCCCCTCAGCCCCCCAGCTGCCCAGGGCCGGCCCGAGGTGCAGGCAAGCCTCAGATGGCAGCTTCCCAGCCACCCAGGGCTGCCTGAGGCTCAGGTAACCAGGGCCGGCCAAGGCTTGCACTGCCAGCAGTGGCAGCAGCAGAGGTGTGATGGGGCATTGCCTTCCCCTGATCTCTGGGTCACCTCCTGCCCCTGAGGGCTCCCGGACTGTGAGAGGGGACAGGCCAGGCTGAGAGACCCCCCTCCCCTCCAGTGCATGAATTTTCAGGCACCGGGCCTCTAGTACTTTCAATAATAAAGAAAAAATGGTAATGAAAACAAAAAGCATAATTGTGCTAACAATCATCACAATAATGAAAACCAGCCCACATCCCCTACACCCACCGCTGTGGTTTCTACAGTCAGCACCATCCCCTGGGTCAGGTATGTGCTAAGGGATTTAAAGTAGTATATTTGTTTTGTTGGTTTGTGAAAGGAAATCAGAATCATCTTTAATATTTCCATTGATGTGCAGTCCTTGGCTCCCAGGGGCCTGACCTCCTTATTTCAACCTGAACTGCAAATATGCAAATTGTCTCTCTGCAGCTCTATTTCCATGCTCTTTTGCATAGCTGATTACATTCAGTTAGAATTTTGCAGAGTAAGACAATTGCTTACTGGTATTTATATTTTTATCTTTTGACATCTCTATGGGCTCAGAATACTCCAGACCCTGTTGTATCTGTGCACTCTCCACCTCCACTTCCAATTACAGCATCAGCTGATGTCAGTAACAATAAGGCTCCTGACTGGAGGAAGTCTATTTGACAAGGTATGGGCAGCTACGCACCCCCATGGCTCCCTCCTCTGCTGACTTCTCTATATAAGATGCCCCTCGATTTTCAGTCTAATGAGTTTAGAAAAAAAAATAGCGTCTTATACATGGAAAAAACAGTAAACATAATCAAATAATACTGGGTTCACACCCTGGATTTCTCACAATATTGCCTTTCAACTGGCAACAAAAGAAAAGAGATTTAATTCAAAAGAAATATTTTGAAGTGCAAGAAAAAAAATTATTTCAACCTGAACTGCAAATATGCATCTTATAATCTGTATGTTGGTTGCCATCTTTAAAAGTATGACACAAGGAATGGTTTATGAATTCTTTGCTACTTTGTTTTAATTTTAATCTTTTTTTATAGGACCTATAAAGTTAAAAAAATGGAAACCTATTTCAATTGGTAAATAATGAATATGCTTTGAATGATTCACATTACATTATAATTAAGCAGTGTAAATTTCCATGTTTTATACTTTCATAGATATTGGATTCCATATCTATGTAACAAAAACAGGTTATAGATTTTTCATTTCTATGTGTGCAATTTAGTGGTGTCAGTTTTGATCTCACAAGGTTCTATATTTGCATAACAAATACATGGTGTGCAATGTCTCAAAGTTACTATGCAAAATGCATGAAATCCCACAAGTTTTCATTGTCTTTTCTAGGTGGGGCTAAGTTTGTTTGAGCTTCAGCTTTCTCTAAAAGCTTATGTACGCTAAATATGTCTTATGTGTGACTTCTGTATTGTGTGTGTGAATATAATACCTGCATTTATATAGACAGGAGTGGAAATGAGTAATGAGTAGCCTAATTTTTGTTTTATCCTTATCTTTTTCTTGGAGATTCTGACTTTGATTTATCTGGATTAGGAGCAAACAGATTTATATCTAATCAGATGAAAAATAAACCTCATTGGAGCACTCAGTAGAGCAAGAAGACTATAAGGATGCCAGTCTCTGTTCAGTGCCCTGCAGACCCTTTCTGCTAATCTTATCAGCTATATGTGGGAGTAAGAGGGAAACTAGACTTGGCAGGCCCTCATCCTGCCCTGCTTGGATTTGCATTGACCTTGGATTTGTTCATAAATTTGGAATAGCAGAGAACTATTTGGTGCCATTGCCCTCACTTATTTGCATGTCACCCCTGAGTGTCTTATCACAGCCATGAATATTATCTATCCTATCTAATAAAAGAGTAATATACAGATTGATCATCACTGCAACACACAATATAGCTGCCCCCATGTGGTCAAAGATCCTGCCCCCATGTGGACACAAGATGGCCACTACAAGATGGCCAGCAGGAGAGGGCAGTTGGGAGGCACCCGGCCTGCAAGGGAGGGCAGTTGAGAGGGACCAGGCTTGCAAGGGAGGGCAGTTGGAGGTGATCAACCCTGCAGGAGAGGGCAGTTAGGGGTGACCAGGCTGGCAGAGGAGGGAAGTTGGGGGCAAACAGGCTGGCAGGGGAGCAGTTAAGCATCAACCAGGCTGGCAGCGGAGTGGTTAGGGGGTGATCAGGCTGGCAGGCAGAAGCGGTTAGGGACAATCAGGAAGGCAGGCAGGCAAGCAGTTGGGAGCCAGCAGTCCTGGATTGTGAGAGGGCAGTCGGACATCCCTCAAGGGGTCCCATATTGGAGAGGGTACAGGCTGGGCTGAGGGACAACCCCCCGCCGTGCACGAATTTCGTGCACCGGGCTTCTAGTTGAACAATATGGAAGAGGCACAGGAATCACAAGATGCAATCTATGTCCTTGAGGAGTGTGTATTCTGTTTAGTTAACTTGTTTTAAATCACCAAATTCTTATAGATTTCACTTAAACTATTTTTTTCTTTAAAAAATATATTTTTATTGATTTCAGAGAGGAAGGGAGAGGAAGATAGACATATTAATGATGAGAGAGAATCATTGATTGACTGTCCCCTGCATGCCCCCCATGGGTTAACTAGCCTGTAACCAGGGCATGTGTTCTGACCAGGAATTGAACTGTGACCTCTTGGTTCATAAGTCGATGGTCAACCACTAACCTACACCAGCCAGGCAAACTAGTTTGTTTTCCTAATTAACAAGGATAGAACTAAAGATTGGGAGCAACTATCCATATAAATGAGCTTCTATGACTTATATGCATATTTTTATAGATACATAAGGGTGCAGCTATGATCTTTGTGGAGGAAAATAACATATGTAATCAAACAAAACAGATTTGTTTTTTTTTAAAAGTGCAAATAATTTTTATTCACAATTGGTTTGCTAACTAGAGTTGACAGATGAATAATAACAAGTACTGAATCAGATTACTTTTTCTCCCCTATATATTTCAGTTTCCTACCATTTTGACACACAAAAGGATAAGAGAAGAATAAATAATCTTTGGATTATGCTATGTGAAATAAGCCAGTCAGAGAAAGACAAATACCATTTGATCTCACTTATATGTGGAAACTCATGAGCAAAATAAACTGATAAAATAGAAACAGAGGCATGGATACATGGAACAGACTATCAGAGTAAGAGGGGAGTAGAGGAGGGGACTGGATGAAAGAAGGTGAAGGGATTAACCAAAAAACATATACACATAACTCAGAGACACAGACAAATGTGGGTGATGGCCAGAAGGAAAGGGGGCAGGGGAGGTGGAGTTGGGCAACGGAGCAGAAAATAGGGACAGAAAGAGGCTTTGCTTGGGGTGGTGGGCACACGATGCAGTGTGCAGATGATGTTTTATTGCATTGTACACTTGAAACCTGTATAGTTTTGTGAACCAATAGTACCCAATAAATTTAATTAAAAGAAGAAGAAGATGACAAATCTTTGGGCTTTCAAGTTTATTTTAGTTTAGCTCTAGTCAAAATGTGGTCCAAGCACCTTGCAAATGGTCTTCAAGGTTGTTTCTATTTTCATAATAATGCTAAGATTTTATTTGCTGTTTGCACTTACATTCTCTCATGAGTGCAAAATAGAGTGTTCGCGATGCTACACGGCATTTCTTTATATTGTTTTGATGGCTTATGGAGTACTTGTGTATTTATTTATGTGTGTGTTTCTAGATTTTTCTAAAGTAAGTTCTTTGGAATCTTTAATAATTTTTAAGGGTAAAAAGGGATCCTGAGACCAAAAAGTCTGAGAATTGCTGTTTAGGTAATAAGAAATATATATTAGGACCACTTAAGATTGAATTAGTTTTAAGTTTGGGAAACATCCCTTTAGAACAGTGGTTCTCAACCTTTCTAATGCCGTGACCCTTTAATACAGTTCCTCATGTTATGGTGACCCCCAACCATAAAATTATTTTCGTTGCTACTTCATAACTGTGATTTTGCTACTGTTAATGAATCGTAATGTAAATATCTGTGTTTTCCGATGGTCTTAGACTCTACAGCAGCGGTTCTCAACCTGTGGGTCATGGCCCACAGGTTGAGAACTGCTAGCAGGGTCGCCTAAGACCATCGGAAAACACAGATATTTACATTACGATTCATAACAGTAGCAAAATTACAGTTATGAAGTAGTAACAAAAATAATTTTATGGTTGGGGGTCACCACAACCTGAGGAACTGTATTAAAGGGTAACGGCATAAGAAAGGTTGAGAACCACTGCTTTAGAAAATTATATCAAATTATAAAATGTTATAAAATATGAAAAATTAATTTAAATTCATAAATTGTATCATTTGGTTTATCTGAATTGGTTGTAAATATAGATCTTTTTAAAAGTTATTTAAAGGTTCATTTTATTTTTAGTTGAATTTATTGGGATGCCATTGGTTAATAAAATTATATAGGTTTCAGGTGTACAATTCTATAATACATCATCTGTATATTGTATTGTGTGTTCACCACCCCAAGTCAAGTCTCCTTCTATCATCATTTATCCCCTCTTTACCCTCTCCTGTCTCCACCCACCTCCCTTTCCCTCTGGTAATCACCACACTGTAGTCTGTGTGTATGAGGTTTTCTTTTTTAAAAAAATATTTTTATTGATTTCAGAGAGGAAGGGAGAGGGCGAGAGAGATAGAATCAATGATGAGAGAGAATCATTGATTGGCTGCCTCCTGAATGCCCCCTACTGGGGATCAAGTCTGCAACCCCGGCATATTCCCTTGACTGGAATCGAACCTGGGACCCTTTAGTCCCAGGATGACACTCTATCTGCTGAGCCAAACCAGCTAGGATGAGGTTTTCTTTTTGTTTATTTTGTTTAATCCTTTCAGTTTTTTCACCAAGCTCCAGTGGTTAAGACTCAAACTTGTTCCTTAGCTATAGAGTTTGCTCTCTCTTTCTCTATTTTTGTCTTGTTTTATAAATAAAATGATTTCAGGACATTTTCTTTATAATTAACACAAGCAGGACCTGGGTTTGATTATTAACATAGCCTCCAAAATTTACCTGCCTTCTAGACAAACACTGTGTTTAAGCCAACCAGTCTGAGGTGTTTTGTTAAGGCCGCACCAGCAGACTGGTACACCACGGGACTGGGTCTAACCGGCCTTAAGTGTGGGTCATGTTTGATGTAAATACCCATTTGTAGCCTAAACAAACATTTGAAGTATTCTACTTATCTCTTATCTTCTGAAATAAAAATGTTTATTATATCTTTCTCTGTGTTTTTTAAGTCTCCCACTTTTTTTCAAGATACGTTTCTAAGATTATTGTGCCAAACATTTTAAAAATCAGCATTAACATTTAAAGTGAGACAATTTATGAGTGGTCTCTTAGGTATATATTTTCTCTTTTGTTTTTAAAAATTTTAAATAATGACATTTTATTTTGGTGAAATGAAACATGCTTATTACAAGTTTCAAGCAATAGAGAAAGCCATAATTAATTGATTAAAATGCCACTACTCAGAAACACTGATATTAGCTGAACATTTTCCTATGAATATATGTCAAAATAAGGAAAGACAGAAATGTTACTTTCAATGAAAAATACTATTTTTTTACTTGATTTTAAACTAGAGAAACAAAAGCTGTGACTTTGAGATAAAAATGCCTCTACCATGTACAACACCAAGAGTGAACCTTAATGTATACTATGGCGTCTGAGTGATAATGATGTGTCACTATTCGCTTATTTACTGTAACAAATGTACTGCTCTAGTGGAGATGTTGATAGTGGGGAAAGCAATGCATGTGTGGAGGCAGGGAATATATAGGAAGTCTTTGTTCTTTCAGATCTATTTTGTTGTGAACTTTAAACTGCTTTAAAAAACAAAGCATATATTTAAAAGCATGAGCTCCTTTTCAGAAGCAGTATTTTCTGGTTTACCAAAATGGGGCCAAAACTATGCAGCATTCAATAGAATGAAAACAAAATGAAGCAAAACCACAGCATGCCAAGTAGAGAAAGCAAATCTGCATCCATGTGTATACCAGTGAGTCCGGACTGTTGCCTCTACATATTGAAAAAAATGTTTTTACCAGACAAAACACTAATTTCTGAAGGTGTTCTCCACCACTCTCCTACTGTCTGATTTGTTAGTAATATATTATTTTTACATTTTGAAAGTTTTAAACATTTGCATTCTATTCTTTAGCCATAATTTTCTCAAGTGTTTAGTCTTAATCATATATTTAAATGAATTTATTGTTCATCACCAATCACAACTTCTTATTTACATTTGTATCTTGTTTGGTGAGACATCACTATCTGGTATTTTTGTTGTTTTATCATTGGAGAAATATGAGACTGAAGAAGAAGAATTTAACGAATGAGAGTTTGTATTTGTTTTTAAATTCTCTCCTGTCTTCTTTGGTACAGATCTACAGGTAACATGAGATAAAACCCATCATAATTCACTCCAGTTCAGAATATGTCTCTCTCTCTCTGTGTCATGCTACTCATTGAATATGAGGCAGAATCTGTTATCTGACAATGTAATCATGCAATTATTAACAGGGCTAGTTTTCATTCTAAGTGAGAAAAAAAGATTAAAAAACTCTCTCAGGGACAAAGCAAAATAAATTCTTACTCATAATCAAAACCATTTTGAGACTACCAATTAAATAATATAGTGCTAAAAGGTCAGAACAGATATAGAACCTGTTGCATCCAAAGTAACCAGCAAACTTGCCTGTGGCTCAGATGAGACATATGCAACAAACAGTTTATTCTAAGCCATGATGTTTATGATGACCACAGTTGACCACACTGTGAGAACCTAATATTGGTTTGTGTATATATGTTATATTTGCACCTGTATGGTTAATGTCATTAGATACAATGCTTGTATTAGTGGTGGAAATGTTTGAGATAACAATCATCCCGAACAGGATGTGGGTAATAATTTCAGTATTAAATATGTACTTTAGAGAAGTGTGGAGGAGAAAGATGAGAAAGGCTGCTTTGAGAACTGGGGCTGGGGAAGGCATAGTGAGAAAAGCTGGCTGCGGAGGGTGAGGGAGGACCTGGAGCACCAGATGTGTCCAAGCAGAAGCAGCTAAAGACATGTTTGATGAAAGGCTGCAAAATCCCCAAAAGTAACTTTGAAAATGAGCAGATTTGGGCATATAGGAAACAGGTTACCTCCAGTGCAAATAAAAAATGTCTAACCTTTGAGGAGAATAAAGTTAGAGGCTGTGGCATAAAAAAGGTCTGAGACCATCTAAAAAACAAATATATTGAGTGACATCACCAAAAATGCCATAGTAGGGAGCTCGAAAACTCTCCTCCAACTAAAGCAACGATTGAGGTAACTAAAACTGTCAGAATTAAATTTTTAATAATTCTGGAATCTAATTAAAAAGTTATAATGACCAGGGGAATACTTATCAAAGTAAGAAGCTGCTAAATTTCAGTAAGAGAGTGAGTGGTATGACATTTTACCTTACACTCCTCAACTGGGCAGTGGCTAAAGGAGACTAGCCCACTATTCTGCTGTGACTTGCTGATGCTACAAGGAACAATATAGATATTGTTCTCTGAGAAATGTGGTCCTGTGTTTTGACCTGTATAGTGGTTCTCTGAAGAAATGGCTCAGAGGTTTTCCCTGTTTCCCCTACCTTGGAAATATCTCAGGACTGGAGCAGTCTCCCTGGTGGCATTTGTTAAAACATTTTAAGACAAATATAGAGTGGTAGCTACTTAGAGGAAGGTATACAATATTGGGCAAGCAGCAGACACACCAAAAAAGCTTGGGAAGGAAGAATCTGGATAAAGAGATACCTGGGAGACTAAAGACCTTGAAAAGCTCCCATGTATACTGGGGAACCTGAAGGCCACCCACATGCCTCGGGCTAGACACATGCTCAGAGAAGGCCCTAAGCTCTCACCTCTGGCTGATATTCAGGCTCTGCACAAGCAGGAAGTGAGGGCTAATGCAGAGTTGTAAACTGCCGGGTAAATGTTGAAGGTCTAGCCCAGTGATGGGCAACCTTTTGAGCTTGGTGTGTCAAACTTCGCCAAAAAACTGAGCGTAACTCGGGTAGTGTGTCACTTTGAGGAAAAAACATTATTTCACGATATTTATAGTTTAAATAACATAAATGTATAATTGTGATATATAATTGTATTTAATAAACCAAAAACTAAATATTTAACTTACCTGCTTAGTGACTTCTTTGTTCATCAGTCAGTCGGTTTCTTTTGTTGGTCTTGATATTATTTAGCTTGTGTGGGGTGCCGTGAACTAAGATAAGTGAGGGAGAGGGGGAATTCTTTAACTAACCTGCCTATTAGTGACTTTTTTATTGCTGAATTTCATTGGCTAAATCTTCAATTGAAGGTTGGTATTTTGTACACTTCAGGCCCAAGCAAGCGCTACTAACTTCATCTGTCAATCTGTTTCTTTTGTTGGTTTTGATATTATTTAACTTTGAGAATAAGGCCTCACAAAAATAGGTAGAGGGAAAAATTGTGAGTAAAGCCATTGCTATATTTTTCAGGGTGCTAAAAGTGTCTGGTAGTCGGTTCCAGGCACTCCAAATTTCCTGTTCGTAGTGGCACTCCTCTTGATTCTCCAAGCGGCACCTTTCCAGATTCTCAAGCTTTGACCTCAAGTCAACAAACACCTGAGCCCAGATACTGTCTTGAAATTCTGCAAGTTGCATCTCCAAATCATCAATTTGCATCCATTGGAAACCATTTAATTCCAAACTACTGTAGACTACTACATCAGGATACTTAATTATTTTCATGGTCTGTTCTAGACTTCTAAATTGACTAAATATATCACTAAACTGGTCAAGTAACGAGTCTAAAACATGCTGGTACTTCATATGCAAGAGTTCCATTTCATTTTGTACAGCTGCACTGGCCTTCTCAAAATACTTTGTTACTCGAGGAAAATACTTATAAGTTTTAGTTTCTACATCTCGCTTGAAAATTTTAACTTTACTTTCAAAAGCTTTTATGTATCCAAACATAACGTCAATACTTTTGCCAAAACCTTGTAACTTTAAGTTCAGTTCATTAATATGAACAGAGAGATCTGTAAAAAACATCAGGGTGTTGACCCACTTATCATCATTAAGCTGAGGAAAGTTTCCCAGATCCTTATCATCAAGAAATACCTTAATTTCTTCAAAGCACTCCACAAAGCACTCAAGAACTTTGCCTAGGCTCAGCCATCTTACATTATTGTACATCAGCAGTCCACTGTAGGTGGAATCAACCTCCAGTAAAAGTGCCGAAAATTCTCGCTTGTGAAGGGGGCAAGCAGCTATTAAATTAACTATTTTTGTAACAACTGACATTAAGTCGTTTAAGTCGGTGAATCCTGCCTTGGCACATAAAGCCTCCTGATGGATAATACAATGAAAAGGCACAATCGGATGTCCAATAGCTTCTGTAAACAATTTGACAAATCCGACTTTTTCCCCCACCGTATTTGGTGCCCCATCTGTCGTCACTGACACAACTTTAGAGATATCAATGCTTAGGTCACGAAATGTTTGTATAACAACCTTTCATATTTCGCTTCCTGATTTACTTGTCGACACTGATACTAACTTTATCAACTCTTCTCTCATTGTGAGACCATCAGAATATCGACCAATAATGGCCACTGAGCATGTGATGTGACATCAGTAGATTCATCAAGAGAGATCGAAAAATATTTACACTTCTTTATGTCTCTCTTTAATTGATGTTGTACGTTTGTGTTCAGTCTCATTATTCGGTCTTTTATGATATTTCTACTGAGTGGTAACTCAGATATTCTCTTAATAATTGCATCTTTATTCTGCATATCGTGAAATAGAACTGGTGCACATCTTAAGAGAGTTTCTTTAATAAATTCTCCCTCACTGAGCACTTTTCAATGCTGAGCTATAGAGTGAGCAATGCTCAAACTTTCAGATGTTAAATTTGTAGAGCCTTTCATAAATTTAAGGATGGAATTAGATTGGCTCTTATAAAGGTGTAGCTGCCTGGAAATGTATTCCTTCCTTTCATCCTCACTTTTTTCCAAGAGCTGGGAATGATTAGTTTCAAAATGTCTATTTATATTCCACGTTCTGCTTACTACCGTTTCAGTACATAGAACACAAAATGATCTGCCATTTTTTTCTATAAAGCCATACATCTCGGTCCATGTCTCTTGAAAGGGTCGGCCACTGCTACTACCACTTCCTTTACTTAACCTTAGTTTTTTATTTTTTGGGTTCTCCATCAGGGGGGCAGTGACAGAAGATATAATTATAGATAGCTTGTTAGGCCTGCAGGCAATTAGGTGTTAACTAGCCTAACTAACCACAAAATGGTGCATATAACTGTCTTTTAGGAAAGGGCAGGGTTAATAAGCAGAAATAGGGGTTAATAAGGATGCACAACAGTAATAGTGGTGAAATGGAGTCTGCACTATGGAGCAAGATGGTGTTCCTTATGTGAATTAAAATGGCTGCCGCTATTTCTAATGGCGGGAAATGGCACCCATGGCACGCCACAAACCCTCGCCTCTCCCAGCCTCCCCCTCACTTATCTCAGTAATGATGGCTTAGAAATCCATGACACCCCAGAACAGTAGATAATGGTTGCTGCGGTTAACTGTTATTTGGTTACTGGTAATGGCAGGGCCCCCAGAGATGCGTCCCCCGCTGCGTTCCGCTGCTCCCTGCTCTGCCGGCGGAAGAGAGGGCAAAGATCCCAGCTTGACCGGAAGTCCCAGAACTAGACACTCTGTGCCGGACTTCTGTTGTTTTGGCCTACAGACCTCCAGCACAGAGTGTCTAATAGGGGAGGATGAAACATTTGCGACTAGAGTCTTGGAGTTAGAGTCTAACTTCAAGACTCTAGTCACAAATGTTTCATCCTCAGGAGCAGCAAATTTTTCATCCTCGGCATGCGGCTGCCTCAGCGGCCGCGTGTCATCAGAAATGGCTATGCGTGTCAGTGCTGACACGCGTGTCATAGGTTTGCCATCACTTGTTTAGCCTAACACACACACAAAGTCCATCTGCAAAAACTAGATTTAAACAAAAACACTATAATTTTAAGAGAATTACTGTCACATCACTAATTGACTGGAAAGCTAATAGAACAGAGACTTCAGAGGCCACACACAACAAAGACTACAGATGTTAAAAAAATTAGTTCAGAAAAGTCACTAACCAAACAAAAAGAATTATAACAAGCAGCAACAATAATTGGTGCAGAGAGAATCTTATTTCCAGAATTGTCATATTATAATGTTTAAAACCTTCAGTTTTCAACAAAATAATTTATGAGGCATACAAAAAAATCAAGAAAGTACAGCCAGAACCTCTCACACATGTAAGGTCTTTGACTCTATCATGTATGCTGGGTTCCCATACATATGTATGTATCAAATACGGTTATTTTCTAAAAAAAAAAAAAAAAAAAAGTACAGCCAATCAGTGCACACAAAAAAGTAGAATCTGTTGCTAAAGAAACACTTTTTTTTAAACTATCAAAAGGCTTTAAATAAACTATTTTAAATATGCTCAAAATCTAAAGAAAACTATGCACAAAGAATTTAGGGAAACCAGGAAAATATATCTCACCAGAGAATGTCAATAAAGAAATAAAATTATGAAAAGGAATCAAGTAGAAATTCAGGAGCTATAAAATGCAATAACTGAAATGAAAAATTCACTAGAGAGGCTTAACAGTAGATTTGAACATGTAGAAGAAAGGAACAGAATTTAAGATAGGTCAATTGAGATTATTCATTTGGAGCAGTGGTTGGCAAACTTCGGCTCGCAAGCCACATGCAGCTCTTTGGCCCCTTGAGTGTGGCTCTTCCACAAAATACCACGTGCGGGCGTGCACATACAGTGTGATTGAAACTTTGTGGCCCATGCTCAGAAGTCAGTTTTTGGCTCTCAAACGAAATTTCAATCATTGTACTGTTGATATTTGGCTCTGCTGACTAAGGAGTTTGCCGACCACTGATTTGGAGGAACAGAAAGAAAAAAGAATGAAGGAAAATTAAAAAAAAAAAACCTAAGAGGCCTGTGTCACATCATCATGTGTACCAATAGATGCATAATGTATGTCCAAAAAGGAAAGGAGAGAGAGAGAAAAAAAATGGGGAAGAGAGGATGAAAAAATATTTGAAGAAATAATGGTCAAGAGCTTCTCTTTCATGTGAGCTCCTCTGTGTGTGGGTAACAGAGGGGTGTGAGTTGGATGTAGGGAGGGGAAGATAGAGTGTTCAGTTCTCATGTTTTATATTTTTAAGTCTTTCTTCCAACTTAATGTGTACATGTGTGTATTGGTCTGAAGGGGACAGTGGGATAACAAAGCCTGCTCATGACATGGGCATTATAGCCACCATGTGGCTTAAGTGAATTTTTATAATGAAATAAAATTGAATACATAAAAAATAAAAGAAATGGAAGACTTAAATAACACTATAAATTAACAGAACCTAACAGATATATACAAAACAACTTATGCCCAAACAGCAAAATACACAATTTTCTTGAGTGTACATGTTTTAGAGCCACAAAACAATCTCAAAAATGTAATAAAAGTATTGAAATCATACTAAATATCTTCTCTGACCATCATGGAATAGAACTAGAAATCAATAACAGAAAGAAAACTGGGAAATTCAAAATATGGGGAAATTACATATCATTCTTTTTAAACAACTAGTGGGTCAAAGAAGAAATCACAAGGGAAATTATAAAATAAATAGAGATAAATGAAATAGGAAACACAACACACCTAAACTTATTAGATGCTGTGAAAACAGTGCTCAGAGGGAAATGTATAGCTATAAATCCCTATAACTAGAAATAAGTAAGTCTCAAATCAATAACTTAACTGTAGACTTTAAGAAACTAGAATAGTAAATCAAAGCTAGTAGAAAAAAAATAATAAAGATTAGAGTGGAGATAAACAAAATAAAAAAAATAAGAAAACAATAGAGTTAATAAAATAAAAATTTGGTTGTTTTAAAAGATAAATAAAATTGTCCAGTTGAAGAGAGAGAGAAAGAGAGAGAGAGAGCCCTAGCTGGTTTGGCTCAGTGGTAGAGCGTTGGCCTGAGGACTGAAGGGTCCCAGGTTCGATTCCGGTCAAGGGCATGTACCTTGGTTGCGGGAACATCCCCAGTAGAAGGTGTGCAGGAGGCAGCTGATCAATGTTTCTCTCTCATTGATGTTTCTAACTATCCCTCTCCCTTCCTCTCTGTAAAAAAAATAAATAAATCAATAAAACATGAGAGAGAGAGAGAGAGAGAGAGAGAGAGAGAGAGAGAGAGAAAGAGAGAGAACTCGAATTACTAAAAGTAGGAACATTACTATCAACCTTACAGAGATAAAAAGGATTATTATTCATAGGACACTATGAACAATTCCATGACAACAAATTGGATAACCTAGATTAAATTGACAAATGATTGGAAATACACAAATTACTAAAACTGATTTAAAAAGAAATAGAAAATTTGAATAAACCTCTAACAAGTAAAGGGGTGGAATCAATATAAAACCCCTCAACAAAGAGGAGTCCATGACCAGATGGTTTCACTGGTGAATCCTACTAAATATTTAAAGTAGAATTATTGCCAATTCTTCTCAAACTATTTCAATAAATGGAAAAGGAAAAAATACTTATCAACTCTTCTATGAGGTTAGTATTACCCTGATATAAAAGCTAGACATGGACAACAATAACAAAAAGCTATACACCAATATCCCTTATGAATATAGAGGAAAAAATTGTCAATAAAACACTAGCAAACTGAATACTGTAGTATCTTAAAAGAATTATAAACCATGGTCAAGTGGTATTTATCCTAGTAATGCAAGGTTTGTTCAACATATAAAAATCAATGTAATTCACAACTTTACTAGAATAAAGAAAAACACATAATCATCTCCAAGATGCAGAAAAAGCATTGACAAAATACAACACTCTTTCATGATAAGAATATTCAACAACCTAGGGATAGAACTTCTTCAGTGTGATAAAGGGAATTTATAAAAAACCCATAGCTAATGTCATACACAGTAGTGAAAAACTGGAAGCTCTCCCCCTAAGATCAGGGACAAGACAAAAATATTAACTTTTGCTACTTCTATTCTACATTATACCAGTAACTCTAGCTATGGCAATTAAGCAAAGAAAAGAAATAAAAGGTTTCCAAATTGACGAGTAAGAAGTAAAATGATCTCTTTTCTCATATGATATAATCTTATACATAGAATATTCTAAATATAACACCAAAGAAACTCCTCAAACCCAATTAGGGCCAATAAACAAATTTAGCAAAGTTGCAGAACACAAAATCAACATTCAAAATGTGATATACATTTTGCATTTCTATACACTAGCAATTAACAACCTAAAATTAAATTAAGAAAAACAATCCCATTTACAATAGCATCAAAATAATAAAATATTGAGGAATAAACTTAACACTGCTGAAATAAATCAAGGAAGATCTAACTAAATGGAAAGATATCTCATGTTCATGGATTTGAGACGTAATATTGTTAAAATGGCAATGCTTCTCAAATAAATGTACATATTCAATGCAATCCCCATCAAAATTCCAATAGCCTTTTATTTTATTTTTAACAGAAATGGAAAATCCTCAAATTCACATGAAATTTCCAAATAATCAAAGCAATATTGAGAAAGAAGAATAAAGTTGGTGAACTTACATTCCCAATTTTAAAACGTCCTACAAAGCTATTGTAATCAAAACAGTTTACTCCTGGCCAAAGGATAGACATATAGACCAATGGAATAGAATTGAGAGTCCGGAAATAAAACCATATTCCTATAGCCCATTGATTTGCAACAAAAGTGCCAAGATCATTCACTGGAGGTAAGAATAGTCTTGTCAACAAGTAGTGCAGATACATCTTGATTGACACACACAACTGTCTGTCTCATGCCACAAACGGCCCAGGGGAGGACAGTCAGAGAAGCTCTTAACATGTATGCACTTGCCAGCAACCATATTGATGATGGCAGGCAGTAGTGGGCCATCTTCCAGCTTTTTCCCAGAATGCAGAGATATCCTTTATCAAGGGGAAATTTCTTTTATTCTTATTTTATGTTGTGGACTGAATTGTCCCTCTCTCCCAAATCATATGTTGAAGCCCTAATCTTTAATGTGATGGTATTAGTGGATAGGGCCTTTAATGGGGTAATGAAGGTAAAATGAGGTCATATGAGTGGGACCCCAATCTGATGAAACTGCTGATCTGATTGAAAGAGGAAGGAAGAGACACCAGAGATATCTCTCACCCCTAGCACACACACAGAAGCAAGATATCTGAGACACAGAAGGCAGGTGTCTGCCGGCCAGGAACAGAGACCTCACCAGAACCCTGCTGGGACCTTGATCTTGGACTTACATCCCCCAGAGCTGTGACAAAATACATTTCAGTTGTTAAGTCATCTAGTCCCAGCAGACTAAGACAACTGGTGTTTAATTTTATCAAATGATTTCTGTTTTGATAAATGCACTTTAGCTACTTGTAGATGTAAGAGGGGAAAAAAATAGAATCTTAAAGGGAAACTTATAAATGATCCTATATAATATAAAGGTAATATGCAAATTGACCAGAACAACCACTGGACCAGTCATTATGAGGCACACTGACCACCTCAGTCCCTTCCCCCCAGACAATAGGCTCCAATCACCGGAACGGGGAACTGGTGTGGGTGGCTGGGGGCCCGGATGGCACCAGGCCAAGGCCCCTGCCCCTCCGGTTGTCCCATACATGGAGGACAACCCACGGAGGGTGGGGCCTCTCGGTCCCGTCCCCCCCACCCCCCTCCCGCAGGCTCCCATTGCCCATGGCTTACCAGTTTCCATTACTGGGAAGAAGATACAATAGAACAGCCTGGAAATGGCAAATCTTTTTCCGTATTGATTCTTTATTGCCGGGCTCTAGAGAAATAATGGCCAGGTCCTCTGCTGGCTCCCTCGGAGCCCCGTCTCTCCTCCTCTGCTCGGCCCTGCTGATCATCAGACGTCCCAGAGCAGGAGGGATAGAAAAGCTGGACTTAGCAATGCCACCCACCCGAGGGTCGGGGGTAGCAGAGGGACGTGGTGACGATATACAGACTTTGGAGTCCACAGACTGCCAGTTAGAGCTGTGTAACCTCTCTGAGCCTTGGTTTCTTCATCTATAAAATGGGTATGATAATAGTACCAGCCTCATTGGAATGTTACAGGGTGTGCATGAGATTATGCACACAGGCTCTCAGCCCTGTGCTTGACAGGTGCTAAGCCTCACTGTTGCCACTGTGATTATCTGCCCCCTGCCCTCACTGGGCTTACAACCCCAGTGCTTAACTGGCAACTTCGGCAGGTGTGGAAATTGCCTGCTCCGTGTCCTGGGAGAACTCGGATTCCGGATCCGGATTCCCGGGCAAGACGCCTCTGCAATATGAAACCCCTGAGGGTCAGGGGTCCAGCCGGGTCCCAGCATGTGCTCCCTGGGTCTCCGGGGCAATACCCGCTGCCTCCCCCCTCTTCCTGATACTGTCCTGTCCTGCCTCAGTTGTCACTCACGCTGGGAATCCCTGCCTCATCTGTGTGCACATCTGTTCCCCAGCAGCCCCCACTCCGTGTGCCTCCCAGCTCTGCCCTGCACTTGAGCAAATCACGTAACCACTGGGCGCCTTTGCTTTCTCATCTGAAATCTGGAATAATGGTGCCGGCCTCCTGGGATTGTGGATCAAACCAGATCACCAGGTAAAGCACCTTGAAGAGTGCTGGGGCTGTTTTAAGTGGCCGTTCAGTTTCAGCTGTTCTGTTATTACTGTTGAAAGGGCGTCTCCTAGGAGTAGGGGTTCTGCGAGGTGCCCCTGTCCTGTGAAAACCCTGAATGAGACTCTTCAGCCTCTTTCAGAAACTATGAGATCATTGGCATAATAAACCACCTGTGAAGGACTTTTTGACTCCTATAAGCATTAACAACAAAGAGTAAAAAGCCTGAGGCCCTGGCCTGGATGTCTGCCCTGTATACCAATAGGTTACTGGTTAGGTTCCCTGTCTGGGCACATGCCCCGATTGTGGGCTCAACGTTTCTCTCTTTCTTCCTCGCTCTCTCTCAAATAAATGAAAACATATTTAAAAAATAAAGTTAGAAATGAAGCCATTATGGCCCCATGGCTGCAAACTCTAGAATAAAACATAACTCAACAAGAATAAAAGACTCTTAAAAAAAAGAAATTATAGCAATAAAAATAACAGAATTCCAATGAGGAAGAAAACAGGCATCTAAAGGAATCCGTGTGGCTACAGGAGAAATTGCTAATGAGCCTAGATTTTAAAAGTCAAACTGGGAAAAATGTATTTGCAGCAAATATTCAATAAATGCTTAGTATCTTGCCCTAACCGATTTGGCTCAGTGGATCGGCCTGCGGAGTCAAGGGTCCCAGGTTCGATTCTGGTCAAGGGCATGTACCTTGGTTGCAGGCACATCCCCAGTAGGGGGTGTGCAGGAGGCAGCTGATTGATGTTTCTCTCTCATTGATGTTTCTAACTTTCTCTCCCTCTCCCTTTCTCTCTGTAAAAAAAATCAATAAAATATATTGAAAAAAATACTTAGTATCTTTAACATATAAAGAGCTCATACAAATCCTATATAATAAAAGCCTAATTGCAAATCAACCAAACTGTGGAACAGCAGGCAGAACGACTGGTTGCTATGATGTGCACTGACCACCAGGACAGTGTCAGGAAGAGGGGGAAGGCAGTGGGTATTGGCCTGGAGACCCAGGGAGCACATGCTGGGACCCAGCTGGGCTCCTGACCCTCAGGGGTTTCATATTGCAGAGGCATCTTGCTGGGGAATCTGGATCTGGAATCCGAGTTCTCCCAGGGCCCCCAGAACACAGAGCAGGCAATTTCCACTCAATGCAGGAGCTGTCCCCTGGTGGTCAGTGTGCTCCCACAGGGGGAGTGCTGCTCAGCCAGAAGCCAGGCTCATGGCTGGCGAGAGCAGCGGTGGTGGCGGGATCCTCTCCCACCTCTGTGGCAGCACTAAGGAGCAGTGAGCCGAGAGGTAAGGATCAGCAAGCAGGCAGGTGGTAAGGAGCATGGGGTCCTGGACTGTGAGAGGGAGCAGGCCGGGCTGAGGGATCCTCCCCACCCAGTGCACAAATTTCATGCACCAGGCCCCTAGTAGAGAATAAAATTTATTTATTTTATTTTATTTTTTAGCTATATTATCACTAAAGTCATGTAGAAACTCATTTAAATCCTATTGGAAAATTAAGCAAATAATTTCAGAAGAATTAAAAATTTATGTACATTTTAATTGCTGCATTATAGGTTGTATCTATACCATATATGTTGAAAAATATTGCTAAAAATAGAATTCCTTTTGGCAATATTCTCCAGGTCTGAAAAAGGACTAAACATATTTTTTTCTTTGAAAAATGATTTTATCAAAAATTTTAGAACATCATACTGACCATAAAAACAAATAATACTCTGGCCAGCCGGCATGGCTCAGTGGTTGAGTGTCGACCTATGAACCAGGAGGACACGTTCAAATCCAGGTTGGGGCACATGCCCAGGTTTTGGGATCGATACCCATTGTGGGACGTAGAGGAGGCAGCTGGACAATGATTCTCTCTCACCATTGATGTTTCTATCTCTTTTCCTCTCCCTTCCTCTCTGAAATCAATACAAATATATTTAAAAACAAACACAAAAACCCCAAACAAATAATGCTCTGGAATAGTGGTGTCCAAAATTTTAGTCCCTTGCCACAACAGTTGTTGACCACTTAAAATGTGTTTAATCAGAGTTGAGGTGTGAGATGTGGCAAACCGTCATGGGAGATATGGTGAGGATGTGTTGTAACTGGTCTTCTGCAATGGTAGGAATGAAAAGTGGCACTCCTAGTTTGGAAGTGTGTTCATTTTCTAAGACTGTCTTAATGAAGTAGTGCAAACTAAGTGGCTGAAACAAGAATTACTATCTCACAGTGCTGGAGGCTAGAGTTCCAAGATCACAGTGTCAGCAGGGTTGGCTCTTTCTTGAAGGCTGTGTGATACAGGTTTTTTTTTGTTTATTCGTTTGTTTTTAATTTAAAAAAATTTTTTTAATGCTGTGGTGATTTAGTTCTGAGGCCCTGGCTAGAGGCTAGTCAGTTCCTATTCTTGAGCCCTTGATTAAGTCCATGCCCCAAGCACTATCTTATTTGGGCCCCCACACTCTAGGCCACCACCCTAATTGCCCCAGACAACTAGGAACAGCCCCTTTGTCCTGGAACCTGTGAAATTTTTCAAATTTGCCAATACAAACAAAGAATCTGTCAAACTTAGCAAACCCCATTCCACTTGCCCTCTATACTAAACTGTCCCACTACAGTTCCAGCTTGCTGTTACCCTGTTCCCAGTGCAACCTTCTCTCTTGGAGTTATGATTTATAGAGAGTTCTGCCTTTCACCTATTTGAGTGTCATTGTGCTGTGTCCTGCCATCAAATAAATCTTTTAATCTCATAAAGCATTTGGCACTGTGAGCATGGTAGCATGGCTGTGACTCCCGACTCTTGCATAGCTTATTGGGGGCCTGCTCTTGGCTTACTAATTGGTTCTAAGCCACCAGGAGAGCAGCTTGGGTGAGTGTGTGCTTTAACCTGTTGCTTACTGCTGGTTTCCATGCCTCTCCTTACACAAATTTCCTCAGTGTCAAAATGTTAAAAAGGAACAGTTCTAACTGGCTAAACTCCAGGGGCTAGGTTCTAGTCAGGTGGAGGACATCTTATGGGAATGATAAACCACTTGAGCCACACTCTCTAGAGTCCAGCCTTTTGGGTGGCTATAGACTGAATATTTGTACCTCCCCAATTAATATGTTGAAACGAAGTCCCCCAATGTGATAGGACTTGGAAGTGGGGCATGTGGGAGGTGATTTGGTCATGAGGGTGGAGCCCTCATGAATAAGATTAGTGCCCTTATAAACAAGACCCCAGAGAGCTGGCTTTTCCCGTCCGCCGTGTGAGGACACAACGAAAGGCTCTGCCTGTGAACCAGAAAGAAGGCCCTCACCGGGCACCAAATACGCTGGTGACTTGATCTTGGACTTCTCAGCCTTCAAAGCATGAGAAATAAAGTTCTTTTGTTTACAAGTCACCTCATCTGTGGTGTTTTGTTATAACAGCCTAAATAGCCCAAGATAGTGGACATAAACAGTCTGATACAATAAGTAACTAATTATAATTAAATTAAGTCTTTGGCACCTACAAGTTGGCTTGACAAAATGGGACCCCACAGACCTTCAGTGAAAATAGTAAATATGTCCCAGTGTAAGTCTAAACAGGTACTTCAGAGACTGAGACATTATATAAGATCAAATTAACAAATGGGTGACTATCGTCACTGCTTCTCCATTTGACAGCTCAATTTTATCTATTCCTAAACTTAGAAAGAATGAATGGTACCTTCTCGTGTATTATTGCAACCTTAAAGCTATGGTGAAACCCACATTAAAGCTCCCATCTCCAATCCGATATTAAAATTAGCCACTCCACCTATGTTTACTCAGTGCCTACTTCAACAGCCTCTCCGGCTGCAGTTGCCTTCATTTCCAAAGGAATACAATATACCTTTACTAGGCTACCCATGAAGCACCTCGCAGGCCTTGCCACCACACAGTCTTTGCAGGCAAGATTTTTAACTGCATCCACCTTTCTCCAGGAACACAAGTATGGCATTATATTAATGACATCACATTAATGACATCTTCCTCTAAGAAGTTTTGTTTAACAGACTCATTGAGGATATTTAAGTCCAACATCTTTTAATTCTTTTAGAATTCTAGGGACAGCATATTCTTCACTTATCAATTTTACTTAATCCACCTGATGCTACAAATGAGCTCACTTTAAATGGTACTTACCCCTAAGAAAAGGCTCTCAAATTTTTCCAAATTAAAATTAACAGGCTCTCAGAGACTCCTTTACTGTAGAGGCTTTAAGCAATCTCCTCTCATACTTTCTGGAATCACTGGACTACCTATGATGGCCATAAATTGCCCATGAGCTTCAGATGCAAAAAATTGTCCATCTTGACCCTGTGCTATCTACCTTTAGAGCAAAAATTACTGATCGCATACGAGGTTTTCTCGGAAATAGAGGTTCTCACAGACTGAGCCTGTTAACCTCCATACCCAGCTGTTCATTATGCTTATAATCATAAAAGCAGAATCTCACAGGCTTGTCATGGCTACTGAGACCTTATTGATACAAGAAGGAGCCAAACCTGGGCCCCCTGCAGGACGGGGTGGCCTGCACAGCCTTCAATCTCCTGTCAGATGCCATGGTGTTGTATGATGTCACTCTTCACCCAGATCCCTTGATTATCTAGGGAACTTCTTGGGTTGTCATGAAAAAACATAACCCACACATTAAAAATATATTTTTTTATTGATTTCAGAGAGGAAGGAAGAGGGAGAGAAAGTTCAAAACATCAATGATGAGAGAGAATTATTGATTGGCTGCCTCCTGCATGCCTCCCACTGGGGATCGAGCCCACAACCTGGGCATTGCCCCTACCAGGAATCAAACCATGACCTCCTAGTTCATAAATCAATGCTCAACCACTGAGTCATGCCAGCTGGGCCATAATTCACACTTTGAACATATTTTATAATTCAACCAGATATTGTACGAGATCCTGGAAATTCCAGATCTGTTTTCTTAGCTAATGCCATTTAGTATGGAATAACCCAGAAGAACTCCTTATACTTCTACTTGCTGTCCTCCATTTTACTCTCATAAGATGCTTTCTATGTGGTTTAGGGTAACTTTTGCTCTACTCCCTAAAAATATCCTATACTCTTTGGGCTATTTAAATACCCCGAATAATCAACTCAAAATTGATGTGAAGATTAATGGGTCAATTTTAATGTAGTTTTTATTTTTTTAATGATGTCTATACCCAATTTTGAGGCAATATAGTAAAAAGCTAAGAAAATTTTGGGGTAAGTGGAATGGTGAAACTAAACAAGGCAAACAATTTAAACACCTTGTAGACAGCTAGTGAATTACAAGACCTTATCATCCCTAACCAAGGACACTTGAGAAAGAATGGTTTATACCTCTCCTTCCTAACCAAAGAATAAATAGCTTAAGTCACCCTGGTCAAGGAGATAGAGGACAGAGACTCAATTAGTGCCATTTGTGCCAGCCAAACCCAAGGATGGATGAAATTAGGGGAACAAATAACAAAAACCCAATTAGAGTCAGACAGACCTAAGATAAAAGTAAAACAGTGAAGCTGACCAAATAATAATCCCATACTCCCCTATACACTCATTTTGATGCACCAGCATATTAAAAATGAACCTGGAAAGCTGATGAATATTCTGCTGAAACCCTCCCCTCAGACTTTTGCCTGAATAAGAAAGATGAAAACCCTCAAAACAAAGACCCAGCATAGGTTCTCTCTAGAGCACACCCATACCTGTTCTTGGACAAGAGCTTTTTACATTCTTTTTCCTAAACTCTAAAAGTCCCCACAAGACCTGCAACTAGGGGAGCAGTGGGCAGCAGCAGCTCATCTCTAATCCTGCCTCCAAGGTCCCATTTTTCTCTGACTTCCCAGAGAGCTAAAAGCAGCCCCGCCTTGGCTCACTTCTTTCCTATAACACTTCTTTCCTATAACATTCCTATAACCACTGAGGCTCTCTCCTATTGCATCTTTTATCCTAAGTCCTTCCTTCGTTTTCCTGTTCCCAGCTTTAATAAATGTACTCTCAGAATCACCTGGACTGGTCTTCTGAAATCTTTCCTGCATGAAGTCAAGAACCCACACACTACAGGCTGGCCTCAGATAGATCTGCTTTGGGTCTGGTCCTCATCTGGTGACAATTTGGGCCACTCAAATACCCCAAATAATCATGCTTTCTACACCTAATTTTGAGTCATTGACTGGAGGATGGTCAGTTCTCTTTTTTGTGCAGCTAAGCCCACACTCTAATTATTTCCCTTATTTGAGTTGTCATACTCCTGGCCACTATGCTTCCTCCCTCATTACCCTAAGGCCAAGCAAAACTTATTGACATTTCCTGTCAGTTGCTAATCAGCGAAAAGCATGTAGAATGGAGATGAAGATAAAGATAAAGATAAAAAGATAGCAAAATGGTGAAGAAAAGTGACAACCAGTCCTGTTAAATTGAGAGTAAACAAAGGTGATCAAAAGGGAGAGATCCACTGAATCCATTGATTGGTTTTCAGTGAATTTGCATTAAAGAAGAAAATCACTCCAAATGCATACTTTGGGGAGGACTTCAACTTTGAGATTACTGATCTCCATCATTATCACGGGGTCTGGTAAGTCTGATGCTGTGACATTTTCAGTAAAAAATAAAGATGTCTTTCAGTAGTGATGAGGATGCTCTTGATCCATTCATAAAATGTTTATAAGGTGTTTAATGGAAACTACACTTTTGGGACTAAACAAGTGTAGTGTTTCCCCCAGTTGTTTGGTTTGTATTTTTATTGTCTCACTTGAATTCTTCTTTTTGGACCATATTGTTTACTGCTGTGTAATTATTTATTTTTCTTTTAATATTTCTAATATTTCTAGCTCTGAGCCTAAGAAGAAAACCCTAAATTTCTATCTGGGTTCTTGAAATTTAAAATAGGGGCAAAAAATTTATGGGTACAATTTGTTTCAGAAAATGAGTGTCAGGAAACATAACAGTAGATAAATGATAAATAATTAATTCAAATAAATGATTTTAAGATCTCACCAGAACTCTTTATACAAATGGACTCCTTTCCAAAAATATAAACAGGTAGAACATATGAGTGAATTTGCTCTAATTAGAGCAGGCTTGGGCAGCTAGAAACAAACTTTTGAATCCTTTCTGTCTTTCTTTGCAATGATCCCCAAGAAGTTCCACAACATTCTGAAAACCACTGCCTTCCACATTTCCATATTATGTCTAGTTAAAAAAGAAAAACAATTCTTAGAAGAAATAAATAGGGAATCTAGTGCCTAGGAAAGCTGAAAGATATTGGGAGGGAAGAACATTTGAAATTAACTCGAAAGCAGATTCTATAGAAAAATATTTAGATGTGGTAGGATTCTGGCAGGGAAGAGAAAACAACAAAAAAGGTGTAATTGAATAGAGTTTAATGAAAACATATTAATGTAATTGACTCCATTATTTGTTTAAAGGAGAACACTCTGAGATTGATTCAGGTATTCAATGATTATAAAAAGGTGTTTTTTTGTGTGTGTGCATATTTTAAGACAATTTTTAGAGCATATTTTTCAAATTTAATTTTATTGTTTAAAGTATTAAAAATAGTGGTACATATGTCTCCTTTTGTCCCCATTGATTTCCTCCAGCCTCCCCTACCCCCCTGCACATCCCCTCACCCCCCCACCCCCCGCCCCCAGTGTCTTGCATCCATTGGTTATGCTTATATGCATGCATACAAGTCCTTTGGTTGATCTCTTACCCACCCATCCCCCAACCCTCCCTGCCTTCCCACTGGAGTTTGACAGTCTGTTCGATGCTTCTTTGCCTCTGTATCTTTTTTCCCCCCCCATCAGTTTATAATGTTCTTTATATTCCATAAGTGAGTGAGAGCTTGTGATATTTATCTTTCACTGACTGGCTTATTTCCCTTAACACAACGCTCTTTAGTCCTATCCATGCTGTTGCAAATGGTAAGAATTCCTTCTTTTTTACCGCAGTGTAGTATTCCATTGTGTAGATGTAACACAGTTTTTTAATCCACTCATCTGCTGATGGGCACTTAGGCTGTTTTCAAATCTTAGTTATTGTAAATTGTGCTGCTGTGAACATTGGGGTTCATATATCTTTTCTGATTGGTGTTTCTATTTTCTTGAGATATATTCCTAGAAGTGGTATTACTGGGTCAAATGGCAATTCTGTTTTTTTAATTTTTTGAGGGAACGCCATACTGTTTTCCACAGTGGCTGCACCAGTCTGCATACCCACCAGCAGTGAAGGAGCATTCCTTTTTCTCTGCATCCTCTCCAGCACTTGTTGTTTGTGGATTTGTTGATGATAGCCATTCTGGCAGGTGTGAAATGGTACCTCACTGTTGTTTTGATTTGCATCTCTTTAGTGACTTTGAGCATGTTTTCATATGTCTCTTGGCTTTCTGTATGTCCTCTTTCGAAAAGGGTCTATTTATGTCCTTTGCCCATTTTTGATTGGATTATTATCTTCCTTTTGTTAAGTTGTATGAGTTCCCTGTAAATTCTGGAGATTAAACCCTTATCGGAGATAACATTGGCAAATATGTTCTCCCATGCAGTGGGCTCTCTTATTGTTTTGTTGATGGTTTCTTTTGCTGTGCAGAAGCTTTTTATTTTGATGTAGTCCCATTTGCTTATTTTCTCCATAGTTCCCATTGCCCTAGGAGCAGTATCGGTAAAGATATTGCTATGACAAATGTCTGCTATTTTGCTGCCTATGGCTTCTTCTAAGATTTTTATGGTTTCCCATCTTACATTTAAGTCTTCTATCCATTTTGAGTTTATTTTTGTGTATGGTGTAAGTTGGTGGTCTAGTTTCATTTTTTGATTACTATGGCCTTGTAGTATAATTTGATATCAGGTAGTGTGATTTCTCCAACTTAGTTCTTCTTCTCAAGATTGCTGTGGCTATTTGCGGTTCCATATAAATTTTTGGAATATTTGTTCTAGTTCCCCTGAAATACACCACTGGTATCTTGATATGAATTGCATTGAATCTATAGATTGCACAGTTTAATGATATTAAGCATATCCATGAACATGGTATATTCTTCCACTTATTTGTATCTTCTTCAATTTGTATATTTTTTGTCATCTTATAATTTTCTGAGTACATGTCTTTTACATCCATGGTTACATTTATTTCAAGTTTTTTTTGTTTTGTTTTTTATTCTATTGTAAATTGGATTGTTTCCATTTTTGATAGTGCATTATTAGTGAATAAAAATGCAACTTGCTTCTGGATATTTATTTTGTATTCTCACATGCCTCCTACATGCCAAGTATACTCAACTCTCCCCCGAGACACTTGCACATTTTATCTAATCACAGCATTAGTGTCAGCGTTAAGAACTTTGTGATTTTTTAGATGTAGAGAGCACTTATCTTGATTCAGCAACCAAAAAAATAAAAATAAAAAAATAAAAAGTTATCTGTCACATCACACACCCTACAATAAAATGGTGGAATAGGGATATAGGAAATAATATGCACTGCATAGCAGCCACCAGTTGACAGCAATTCTGAAATTCCACTAGAGCTAGGCAAATGTTTGCAAGATTGCTTACCCTGTACATAAAGTTTGTCCTTTGATTAGTCCTTGTTCTGAATTTGGCTCCATAGTTCATTGTTGTTTATAGCCCTTGGCTCTGACCACTGGGAAATCCTTTCTTTTCCATTTCGTTGAAGTTCTTAAGAGAGCATTAAAAAATGTGCCTTGAGGCTAAGCAGCATTCTTAGCCTGTTTTTTGCCTTTATAAATTGGGAGGTAAGGAGCCTTTTTATTTTTATTTGGTCCAGGCTAGTGGTACCTTTGCCTATAAAGCTCTCTCTAAAACTTTGGGTGTTTTCTATATTTGATCCTAGTCAGTTGCATGTGCCTAGAGCCATATTTGTGATTCTTTTCTGAGTCATACCTCTCTTTCTCTAAGTAATTATAGGTGCCACATCAATTTGGGCACTTCAGAGACTATGCTCTTAACCTTCTAGGAGGGCTTTGTCTAGCTGAAAATGTCTAGTGTTTTACACTTTATTTTTTCAGATAGCTAATCAAAGGATGTGACAGCATGCCTTTGATTTGCTTTATATTCCAAAGATGCATGTTAATAGCTATATCCTTGATTTGATCTTTGTCCCCATACTGTATTTTAATTTGAGAATCTTCTACTATTAGGAGAAGGTAGAGAAGAAAATAATTTTATTTCCCAACCCAGAGCTTTAAATATTCCATCTCAATTCTGAGGTCATCTTTTGATTTGGTCTCTTTCAATTTTATGCCCTGAATTCTCATTGTCCAAGACCATTTTCTATGTTCCAAGTGCGGGGGCCTGAAGCGGCGGGGGCCAGTCATGGCGGGGATCTCCCTTTGCCGCGTCCCGCGCGGAAAGAGAGATGAACGAACCGGTTCTAAGTGGAGGCAGCCAGGGATTGAGAAATAATAGAAATAAAGAAAACAAGACGCAGAAATAGATTCATGAAGCTGGGGCTGGGTGGGACGCCATCTTTCCTCTCTCATGGAGAGGCAGCATGACGACGACGCTGAGCCACCCAGCAGGTTTATTTTATATCCCAGAAATCCAGGAAGTAACACCAAAACTTAGGATCAAAGGAGCTTATTTGCATTCTTAACTAGGCCCCAGCATTACTGGATTTACATATCTAGACCCGCCCCTGCTGACACCTGGGCTGCTATGAAGTCAGAACTGATTAACATGTCCAGCCTTATTGGGGAAGCATGTTCCCAGGGTGTGACTTGGCCTACTCCCTGAGTTCAGCTGATGATAATTAAGGAAATGCCCAGGTGCCTCTCAGGCGGCCCTCTACACCAAGTTACCACAGACAACAGTGATATGCCAGTGATATCTACCTATATAAGATGAGTTATTTTTTGATGAGAGAGAGAGAGAGAGAGAGAGAGAGAGAGAAACATCAATAGGTTGCCTCCTATAGGTGCCCCAACTGGGGATTAAACCTGAAACCTGGTGTGTGCCGAACCCACAACTTATTGGTATTCAGGACAATGTTCCGACCAACGGAGCCATTTCACCAAGGAGAACTACCTTTTAAAAAATCTTTTATAATGATTTCTTTGCCATTTGTCACCTGGTTCCAAATCCAGTGCCACATATCATGTTTTTATTACAACAATATTCAATATTTTATGTACCAATATCTGTATGGATAACCTATTCTCTAACAATGATGCACAACAACCACTTTCTTCCCTCTCCAGTTTGGTGTCTGACAATACTAAACATTTTTTCTTATGTTCCTAGGTCTGCAGTTTGGCTGAGGCAGCTCTGATTCAGGCTATAGGTCTGCAGATCAGTTGAGGTTCGGCTGATCTAGTCTGGAATTTGTTGAGGTTTAACCCCAGGCTAAGAGTCCAGGTCAGACCTGTTCCATGTTTTATTTATTCTTCTGGGACCTGGTAGGCTATCTAAGCCATGTCCTTCTCATGCAATAGTGATGCCTCTTAACGTCAAAGCCAAGAACTCGTCCACACTATCACTTCTGCCTAAATTACACTGGATAAAGCAAATTACAGGGCTAAGCCCAGCATCACTGGGATGGAGAAATATACTCTACTTCTAGTCGGGGGAAGACTAAGAGTCATGAGGCAAAGGGTGTGCATACAGAAAGTGGTGAAGCATTAGCAATATTAAGGCAATAACAAAAAGGGATATGAAAAGTTCAATTACTCCTGGATAGGAAAAATAAAATTTAAAAGAATCATATATTATTTAGTAAAATCTAAACTCAAACTCCAGTAGAAATTTAACTGGATAAAATCTATATTTAATACCAAAGAATAAAATGATAAAATATCTAAAAAAAATTAGCAGAATAATTTATTTTATTCTTATACTAATACTGTCTTATTTTTCTAAGGGAATTTCTGTGTCACATGTAAAAGTATATTCTAACTTTAATGCTGGTACCAAAGGGTTGTTGGACATAGAATAGGCAGTTCAGAAACAGACAATTTTATAGACAAATAGTATATATTAAAAGTGGCACTTAAGCCCAGCCGGGTGTAGCTCAGCGGTTGAGCGTCGACCCAGGAACCAAGAGGTCACTGGTTTGATTCCTGGTCAGGGCATATGCCCAGGTTGCGGGCTCGATCCCCAGTGTGGTGTGTGCAGGGGGCAGCCAATCAATGATTCTCTCTCATCATTGATGTTTCTATCTCTCTCTCCCTCTCCCTTCCTCTATGAAATCAATAAAAATATGTTTTTTTTAAAAAAAGTGGCACTCATAACTAATGGGGAAATTGTAGACTGCTTAGAAAGTAGTATTAATTCATCTGGTTAATGAAATAAGAAACAATTTAGATGTCTAGAGCACACTTGTACTGAATTAGGTTCCATTCTGCTCCAGCCACACACATTTTCTTAATGTTCCTTGAACACACCAAAATGTGGGCCTTCTCCAAGGCACTTTACATCTGCCTGGAACATTTTACCCCAGATATTTCTGTGGTTTTGCTCCTTCCTTTTATCAGGTGTTTTCAAAAGCTACCCTATTTTACAGAGCAACCTTCAATTCCTATGGTAACCATCCTCTAAGATAGCCCCTAATTATCCTCACTATGTATTCATACCATTATATAGTCTCATCCCATATTGTATCATGTTGATCTGTGTGACCAATAATACACTCAGAAGGGATAGTATGTCACTTCTGAGATTAGGTTATTAAAGTCATTTCAGCTTCCATCTTCGTTTCTCTCTTTCTTGGATCAGTTTCTCTAGGGAAGCCAGCTGCTATGTCATAAGCAACCCCATGGAGAGGCCCACATGCTGAGGAACTGAGGAACTGGGGTCAATAACCAGGAGGAACGGAGGCCTCCTGCCAACAGTTACATGAGTTAGGTTAGAAGCAGCCCCCTAGTTACACCTTCGGATTGTTACTCGACAGGCTCTGGGACCAAAGCTCGTCTGCCTCAGGCCAGCCAGTAGTGTGTGGGTTCTTGACTTTGTGCAGGGAAGATTCCACAACATGAGTTCAGGTGATTTTGAGAGTACATTCATCAAATCTGGGGACAATTACACAAAGAAAGGGCTTAAGGTGGAAAAAGCAACAGGAGAGCGCCTAGGCAGGCCTGCTTTGGCTCCCTAGAAATGTTACAGAAAATATGGGAGCCAAGCTGGGCTGCTTTGGCTCACTGAGAAATAGAAGTTACAGTAAGAGAAGTGAGCCTAGGCAGGGCTGCTGTTAACTCACTGGAAAGTCAGATAAAAGGGGGGCTTGGAGACAGGCTGAGAGGGGATGCCTAGGAGGTGCTGCTGCTGCCTGCTGCTCCCCTGGTTGCAAGTCTAATGGGGGTTTGCAAGTCTTAGAGTTTAGGAGAAAGAGAGTAGAGATACAAGGTGTGGGCATGCTCTAGGGAGAGTGGACCGTGGGTTTTTTTGTCTTGAAGTTTTTTTTCTTTCTTTGGATCCTAGGGGAGGTCTCAGGGGAGGGTCTTAACAGAATATGCATTAGCTTTCTAGGTGTTTCCTTCAATATGTTGACTCACCAAACTGTGCATTTAGAGGGATTAGGGGTGATTTTTCTGGTTAGTTTTATTTTTAAAGAATGTCATTGAAGAGGGACCCAGGACTGAGGCAATTCTGTCCCAGGACAGTCTGGAATGTATAAACCATTTGCTCCTAAGTGTCCTTGGTTAAGGAAGCTAAAACCCTGTGATTCATTAGCTGGCTGTAAATTGTTCAAAGCATTTGACGTTTTGTAATTATTTTGTCTCAGGTTCCCCTATTCCAATTGCCAAGGAATGTCCCTAGCTTCTTACTATCCCGCCTCAAGAGGACTGCAGTCCTGGCTGAGATCTTGACTACAACCTCATGAGAAGGACCTGTGCCAGAACCACTCAGCTAGCTTGTTCCTAGATTCTTGATCTCAGGAACTATGTGAGATGATAAATTGTTGCTTTAAGCTGCTACATTTTGGGGTGATATTTTTACATAGCGATAGATAACTAATACAGATTTTGGCAATGAGGAGTTGTCAAAACAAAAATATAAAATATGGTGGCAGTTGCCCTGGCCTGTGTGGCTCAGTTTGGTGGACATAGACCTGTGCACTGAAAGGTTGTTGGTTCGATTCCCGGTCAGGGCACATGCCTGGGTTTCAGGCTTGATCCCTGGTAGGGGGCATGTAGGAGGCAGCTGATAGATGTTTTGCTCTCACATGATGTTTCTATTTTTCTGTCCCTCTCCCTTCTCCTCTCCTAAAAAATAAAATCACTAAAAATCTATCTTTTTACTCAATGCCAGAGGTTTCCCCACTTTAAAAAAGATTATCTCACGCATATATGGAATCTCATGAACAAAATAAACTGATGAGCAAAATAAACCCAGAGACATAGAAGCATGAAACAAACTGGTGAATCTCAGACGAAAGGTAGGGGTAAGGGGGTAGGGAGAGATTAACTAGGGAACTTGTATGCATATATGCATAGCCCATAGACATAGACAGAAGTGTGGTGAAGGCCTGGAAGGGTGGATATAGGGTGGAGGGATCAATGAGAAAAAAAAAAGGGGGGGGGGGGAGACATCTACAATACTTTCACCAATAAAGGTAAATTAAAAACAAAAACAAAAATACCCCCAAAATTACCATAACAATGTTAAAAATATGGCAGTGACCTTATCTTTGGAACCAAGGAGCAGCTGGAATGACTTTAAGGACAGTGTGAGTGAAAGTGGAAATCGACTTGAATAGTCTGTTAGGAATTTGGAGGTTAGGAAGTGGCTGGTGAGGACTTAAAGGAAAGTGGAAAATATCCCTGGAACCTGGAGGAAAGGGGATCCTTGTTATAGTGTGGAAGAAAACTGGCAACATTGCTGCTTGCAGTAATGTGGAAAGTAGAAAATGGACCTAATGAGCTGGGTGCTCTAGTAGGGAGATTTCTGACTCCAGTGTTGACGGTTGGTCTTGCTTGCTGCTTATAATAAAATGCAAGAGAAGAGAGACATGTTAAAGAATAGACAGTTTAAAAAAAGAGGCAGACTTTGCCAGTTTTAAAGATTCCAGCCTGGCAAATTATGTTAAAAGTAAGAAATGGCTTCCCAACAAAGCTGAAACCCAGGGCACTCTCAGGAAAGCATGGCTTAAAGGGAAAGCCAAAGATGTGGGTATAAAATCCTTTGTTAGGACCTCAGAAAGATAAAAGGCATTTACTAACAATACCTTTCAGTCAGACAAATGGACTTTTACAGAAGAACACTGAAAAGCTTAAGGGCATTATCATCTCAGCAAAAGCCAAAGGTAGAGGAAGACTTATCCTTAAGAGATGAGTGGGTATGGCTATTTTCTAATTGTGTAGACCCCAATAAAATTTACAGCGAACCCATAAAGTTTCTAAAAGAATTACATTAGCAAAAATGCCACAGATTTGTACTGAATGTTACAAAGGGAATACAAAATAAAAACAGAACGTTGGAGCCCTGTAATTCTACTGCTTCCAAAGCAGGTTAAGAAAACTACTTAGCTACAAACCTGTTACTTTTCATAAGGAAGGAAGGGATGACTTAAAATGGAGAAGTAAGAGTCCAGTGGAGGAGCTAACAGTCATGGAGAATAATTTTTGGACAAGGGTGGGGCTTAGTCAAGGAGCTGTAAACATTACCCTGGCTGGATTTTAGGATTTCTATAGATTAGTGAATTCTTTGTGTTTCTTCTTCTCCTGTTGCGTATAATAAAACAACCTATTCTATGATTTCATAATTTCTAATCTTAAAAATATGACACCAGTATTTCCTAAGAACTTGAATTGTGTTGCAAATGCTAAATTACTGTAAATTTGGTTTCCTAGTACCAGATAATTATCTTCTCTTACTGGAGATAAAAAGATAGTGTATTATTGGGCATATTTCAAAAAACACACTCTAATGTTGCAAAAAACATTGAGAAACACTATCAGAGATAACAAAAAACACAAAGTAGTTTAGAAAATCATTTTCTGCTGGTTCTTAAATTGAACTAGCCTCCCAGTTATTGAGTGTGATGTGTTTATTCTCTTTGCAGAATTCTGAAATTAAGTCTTAATAAGAATTCTTGCTGTATTTTCTGGGTCCGTATTTGGTCTAAATATCCAAAACTATTTGACAAAGTTGCCAAATAATTGCTGCCATTCCTGAAGATCTACTATTATAAGAAGAAACAAAGTAAAAGAGAAGCCACTTAGGTAAAATGATCCTTGGGATACAAATACCTTGGAAATATACTGCAATCAAAGTAATCACTCTTATGGATATAAAATAATTATTATTTCTAAAATGACATTTTATTTTAATTCTTTTTAAATAGTGATAAACCTTTAAAAGTTGACAGTGTCAGTGTTAAGTATCTACTTATTTATAAAAATTTGCTAAAAGTTGGTGAAATATCAGTTTATAATTAATTAGTTTGGTATGGAAGGCAATGAAGAACACTAATGTTTATTAAACACATATTTTGCAAAAGGCATTTCAGATATATTATTTCTTTTAATCCTTCCTGAGGTAAGCACTGCCATTCCTTTTTTATTAGATGAGGAGATATGTTAATTTTCACCTTGTTAGTATTTGAATCTTTTGAATTTATCTCTTAAGCACATACTTTTTCCTGGCATCCTATTAATGGTTAGGATCATATCTGGTATAAATTATAGGGAAGAGGAAAAATCAAAGCTACTAGTAATTCAGTTCCTCTGAAAATTAAAGAATGCCACTTAAGGCTGAAAATTGGAAGAAAACATCCCAGGAGTATTATCAAGATGGCAAGAAAGTCAGAGTTCAGAGAGAAGGGCAGGTTGGGTAAATATCTTCAAGGAATGGTGTTCCATCCTTGGTAGTTTTCTGTTTTACTACAAATCCTACCTAATAAAATGGTAATATGTAAATTACCATCACTCCGCCACGCCCACGATTGGGCCAGAAGGAGGTGCAGGGGGCGGGACTCGGGGTAGCCAGGGTGGCTGATTGGGCCGGCAGGACGCTGAGCTCGCATCGCCAGTGGCGGCGCAAGCTCAGCGTCTGCGCCAGGGCTGTGCTGCGGAACAGAAGGGGCCTCTGGGGCAGTGAGCTCACGTCCCGCCGCAGACCATCAAAAGCGGTGGAGCTGGGTGCCTGTCCGCTCCGGCACCAGGTCTTTTAGAAGCCTCCGCCGAGCCAGAGGCTTCTGAAAGGCCTGGTGCACCAGCGGACAGGCACCCAGCTCCACCGCGATTGAAAGCGAAAGCGTGTAGGGGACCCTACACGTGCATGATTCAATCATGCACTGGGCCTCTAGTATCTCCAGGAAATCTCATCTGCTGTCTGGCTTTAATAGATTCCTACTTCGTTATGACTCACAAATCTTAATTCCTTCCCTGACATCTTTCTGGAATTAAATACAGATGTCTGAATAGCTTATTGGACATCTCTTCCTATGTATGGGATAATAGGCATCTTCAATTTAACATAAGCAAACTGAATCCATAATCTTCACTATAAAATCTTTGTGTACTCCTGAATTTTCTATTTCAATTAAACATACAACCATTTACATACAAACTCTTCTCTCATCATCTATTTCAAATCTATCAAAAGATATTTGTAAATATAACTCCAAAGCATTTCAACAATTGTTCCCTCCTTTTTATTTCCACTGCTATTATTTTAGACTAGAGGCCTGTGCATGAAAGCCTGCCCCCTCTCACAGTCCAGGAGCCCTCAGGGGTGGGAGGCCACCCAGTGATCAGGGGAAGGCGACGCCCCCATCACACCTCTGTTGCTGTCACTGCCAGCAGCACAAGCCTCAGCTGGCCCTGGTTACCTGAGCCTCAGGTGGTCCTGGGTGGCTGGGAAACCACAAACTGAGGCTTGCCTGCACCTTGGGCCGGCCCTGGGTGGCTGGGGGAATGAGGGGACTGGAGAACTCTGGAGGCAGGCATGCAGAGTGGCTGGGCCCACCTGGGAGCGGGCCTGGCCTTGCTGCGCGCCTGCTGCCCTGGCGGGGCTGAGGGGACTGGGCGTTGCCATCTTGTGGCTGTGGGTGCCACCATCTTTGAGGCAGTGGCATTCAATTAGCATATTCCCTCCTTATTGGCTGTAGGTGCCACCATCTTTGAGGGAGTGACAGTCAATTAGCATATTCCCTCCTTTATTGGCTGTGGATGCCACCATATTTGCAACGGCATAAGGGTCAATTAGTATATTCCCTCTTTATTAGATAGGACTAGAGGCCCGGTGCACAGATTTGTGCACTGGTGAGGTCCCTCAGCCTGGCCTGTACCCTCTCGCAATCTGGGACCCCTTGGGGAATGTTGGACTGCCAGTTTTGGCCTGATCCCTGCAGGCCAGGCCGAGGGATCTCGCCAGTGCATGAATCTGTGCATCGGGCCTCTAGAATGCACATAAGACCTTTGGTTAATCTCTTCCCACCCTCCCCCCTTCCCTTTTCCTCTGAGATTCATCAGTCTGTTCCATGTTTTAATGCCTGTGTGTTGAGAGTCTGCCCCCCTGGTGGTCATTGCATGTCATATCTACTGGTCAAATGGTCGAATGGTCATTTAGGCTTTTATATATATAGATAGTCTTTTTATCATCACTTGTCTAAACATTTGTTATATTTGCATACTGGCTTTAGTTTCTGTTTCTGTAAGTAATCTTTCTAAATAAACATATTTAATCATCTCACTAACTTGCTTAAAATATCACTAAAATATTATTGGTTACATCAACAGTAACCAATAAGAAAATGTAATGGTATAAAAACCCCTATTGCCGAAACCGGTTTGGCTCAGTGGATAGAGTGTCGGCCTGCGAACTCAAGGGTCCCAGGTTCGATTCCGGTCAAGGGCATGTACCTTGGTTGTGGGTACATCCCCAGTAGGGGGTGTGCAAGAGGCAGCTGATCGATGTTTCTCTCTCATCGATGTTTCTAACTCTCTATCCCTCTCTCTTCCTCTCTGTAAAAAATCAATAAAATATATTTAAAAAAAAATAAATAAATATAAAATAAAAACCCCTATTTATAATAGCAACAAAAGACAAAATATTAAAACTACAAATAAACATAATAATGTTCCAGATGTCAGTGAAGAAAAATAAAATTTTCTTGAATTACATTAAGAAATGCCTATTTTCATGTACTGTCAGAAAACTAGTATGTTATTTCTCAACAATTTAATCTATATAATCAATAAAATCACAATATATCTATCGATGAAATATTTTTGTGAATATTGTCAAGATAATTCTAAAGATTATATGGAAACAAGTAAAAAACTACAAAAGTAGCCAAGAAAATTCTGGGGAATAAAAAAGAATGACAAAGAACAATGAAAGAGGACTTATATTATTAGAAATAAATGCAAAATAAAAGTTATATTAATGTGGTAAAAGCATATAAATAGACAAATAGATCAATAAAATAAAATATACGTATATGTGTATGGGTTTTTCAAAGATTAAAAACAAAAACCTGGAATGAATCAGAAAGAATGGGAATTGAATGAATGATATTTGGATTATTGACTATCCACAATAATAAAAAAATACATAGGAAGGAAGGAAGATGGAAGAAAGGAAGGAAGGAAGGAAGAAAGAAGGAAGGGTGAGAAAGAGCCTGTCATCTATAATAATCTATAATAATAAAAGCATAATATGCTAATTAGTCCAGACGTCCTTCTGGACATCCTTTCAGATGGCCTTCTGGATGATGCCGGGGTTGGGGCCAAGTCCCTTGCATGAATTTCATGCATAGGGCCTCTAGTAGTGTAATAAAAATAAATTCCAGATACGTTAAGTGGTAAAATATAAAAATGAAACTATAGAAATGTTAGAAGAAGTATTGGGAGATATTTTATAATCTTAGTGTAAATGGATTTCCTTAGTAAATTACAACACCCAGAATTCTATAGAAAAAGGTAGAAAGATTTTACTAGTCAAAAGCAAGCAAATTGTTATAGTACAGGTAGCATAGAAATACACTGAGTGGCCAGATTATTATGATCTCTGAACGCATAATAATCTGGCCACTCAGTATATATATATATATATATATATATATATATATATATATATATATATATATATGAGGCCCAGTGCATGAATTCGTGCATGGGTGGGGTCTGGCCAGCCTGGCCAGGGGGAGGGACATGGGCCGTTGGCCAGCCTGCCTGCTGGTTGAACTCCTTGTTGAGGGGACAATTTGCATATTAGCCTTTTATTATATAGGACTAGAGGCCTGGAGCACAAAATTCGTGCACGGGGTGTGTGTCCCTCAGCCCGGCCTGCACCCTCTCCAACTGGGGACCCTTTGAGGGATGTCCGACTGCCTGTTTAAGCCCGATCTTACCGGGATCGGGACTAAATGAGCAGTCGGACGTCCCTTTTACAATCCAGGAGTGCTGGCTCCCAAACAGCTTTCCTGTCTGCCTTCCTGATTGCCCCTAACCACTTCTGCCTGCCAGCCTGATTATCCCCTAACCAATCCCTGCCAGCCTGATCACACCCTAACTGCCCTCCTCTGCAGGCCCAGTTGCCCCCAACTTCCCTTCTCTGCTGGCCTGGTCACCCCTAACTGCCCTCCCCTGCAGGCTTGATCGCCCCCAACGGCCCTCCCTTCCAAGCCTGGTCCCCCCCAACTGCCCTTTCCTGCAGGCCCGATCGCCCCCAACTTCCCTCCCCTGCAGGCTTGGTCACCCCCAACTTCCCTCCTCTGCTGGCCTAGTCCCCCCCAACTGCCCTCCTCTGCTGGCCTGGTCTCCCCCAACTGCCCTCTCTTGCAGGCCTGGTCCCTCCCAACTGCCTTCCCCCGCTTGCCATCTTCTGGTGTCCGTCTTGTGTCCACATGGGGGCAGCCATCTTGTGTGTTGGAGTGATGGTCAATTTGCATATTACTCTTTTATTAGATAGGATATACACTGAGTGGCCAGATTATTATGCATTCAGAGATCATAATAATCTGGCCACTCAGTGTATGATTTTGTGCACTTGGTTTATTACTCTTAGAAGAGTGGAAGTGAAAGAAGCTAGATGGGACAAGGGAAGAAAGCTAAGGAAGAATGTGGATTCAGTTGGTGACTAGATTCAGGCTGCTCCCATTTGAAGCTTTGGAACATAAAATGCATTTCAGAGTGGGTTCCACCTTGAAGAAAGGGGTTATCTTTTTGTAGCTCTGTACCACTCAGGCATTGGCTGTCAGCTGTTGGGATGGTGGAGGGTGGGCAGTGTATATTTTCTCAGGTGAGGCAATTCCAACTCAGCTGAGGGCAATTTACCAGAGAAGGGGGGCAGTTGTGAGCTCTTAACAACCAACATTCTCAGCATGTGGGAGATGAGTGGTTGGGCTTGGTAAAAAGGATCTGGGTTGGGTACTCAACGTATATACTGCAATCTACTCTTTGCATCATTCATATCTGCTGTTTTTTATTTGTTTGTTTTTACATTAAGTTGACTCTCTTCAGGCACAGCTTTTCCAGAATTCTTTTTGGTTACAATTTCTGAGAACACTTACAAAAGAAGGGTAGGTTACATACTATAGTCCCTTCTGCTGTAGTTGGTTCCAAGGCCATAATTGATACCAATTCTTTTTATTTTATGGGAGCCTGCACAGCAAAGAAAGAAATCAATACAATATAAAAGAAACCAACAACAGAAGGAGAAAATACTTATAAATCATATACGATCATATAGCACTTAATGATGGACATACACTCTGAGAAATTCGTCACTAGGTGATTTTATACTTGTGCAAATATCATAGAGTATACTTATTTAAACCCACTGGTGTAGCCTTTCTAAACACTTGTGCTGTGTGGTATAGCCTATTGTTCCTAGGCTACAAAACTGCACAGCATCCTCTCTAATAAAATGGTAATATGCAAATTAACCATCACTCCGCTACATAAGCCACGCCCACCAGCCAAGCCACGCCCACCAGCCGATCAGGTCGAGTATGCAAATTAACCCCATCCAAGATGGCTACAGCCACAGAGAGCAAGGTTTCCCAGGTAACAGAGCAAGCCAAGCTTTCCATAGCCATTGCAGGCCTAAGCCTCCACTCAAGCTACAAAGTTTCAATTATAGAAGGTAAACAAATTCAAACAAATGGCGGCAGAATGGAGCTTGAGAGAGCAGGCCAGGGTAACAGGGGAAGCAAAGCTTTCCGCACACCCTGGCCGGGCTCACCCGCTTAAGGCTACAAAGTTTCAATTGTAGAAGGAAAATAAATTCCAGATACCAGGGCCTCCGCTTGGGTTGCCAGGGGGCATGGCCAGCCTGCAAACCACCACAGGCCCTTCACCCAGGCCACCCCATGCCCCAAGGGAACCCCACCCTGATCCGGGACACCCTTAAGGGCAAACCAGCTGGCCCCCACCCCTGTACCAGGCCTCTATCCTATCTAATAAAAGAGTAATATACAGATTGATCATCACTGCAACACACAATATAGCTGCCCCCATGTGGTCAAAGATCCTGCCCCCATGTGGACACAAGATGGCCACCACAAGATGGCCAGCAGGGGAGGTCAGTTGTGAGGCACCCGGCCTGCAAGGGAGGGCAGTTGAGAGGGACCAGGCTTGCAAGGGAGGGCAGTTGGAGGTGATCAACCCTGCAGGAGAGGGCAGTTAGGGGTGACCAGGCTGGCAGAGGAGGGAAGTTGGGGGCAAACAGGCTGGCAGGGGAGCAGTTAAGCATCAACCAGGCTGGCAGCGGAGTGGTTAGGGGGTGATCAAGCTGGCAGACAGAAGTGGTTAGGGGCAATCAGGAAGGCAGGCAGGCAAGCAGTTGGGTGCCAGCAGTCCTGGATTGTGAGAGGGATGTCCGACTGCCCGTTTAGGCCCAATCCCACCATGATCGGGCTAAACGGGCAGTCGGACATCCCTCCAGGAGTCCCAGATTGGAGAGGGTACAGGCTGGGCTGAGGGACAACCCCCCGCCGTGCACAAATTTCGTGCACCAGGCTTCTAGTGTTATTATATAAAGCAATATAAGATTAAATCAAGCACAAGAGAAAATGATGAAATCAAGAATCAGAGTAAACACGAAATATGTGAGGCTACTGCAGGTGTAACACTGTATACTTTTTATAGTAAACTGTATTTTTATAAGTAGGAAGAGTACACTCTAAAATAATGATAAAAAGTATAATATAGTAAATACACAAACCAATACCAGCTGTTTATTTTTATTTTCAAGTATTATGTATTGTACATAATTGTATGTGCTCTATTTTTATACAGCTGGCAGTACAGTAGGTTTGTATTCTCCAGAATTACCACAAATATACTCTAAAGCATTACAGCAATAACATCACTAGGTAATAGAATTTTCAATTCCATTATAATGTTATGGGACTTCTGTTGCATATGCAGTTTGTTATTGACTCAAATGTTGCTATGTCATTCATGACTGTATTTTATAAGAGGTTAATATCCAAAATATATAGTGAAATCTTACAACTCAATAAAAAAATAATAAATAACTCAATTTTAAAAACGGACAAAGGACATGAATAAATATAACTCCAAAGAAGACATAGAAATGGTCAACAGGTATATGAAAAGGCACTACATACCACTAATCAGGCAAATACTAATCAAAACCACAATGAGGTATTGCCTCACACATTTTAGGATGGCTATTATTAAGAAAACAAAATATAAGGGTTGGCGAGGTTGTGGAGTAAAGGGAACCCTGGTACACTGCTGGTGAAAAATGTAAATTGGTACAGCCTCTATGGAAACATTATGAAGATTTCTTAAAAAATTAAAAATAGATCTACCATGACATTTGTCAATCCCTCTACAGGGTATTTATCCAAAAGATTTGAAATTAGGATCTCAAAAAGACACTTGCACTCCCATGTTCACTGCAGCATTATTCACAGTAGCCAAGGTATGGAATAACCTGAATGTCCACTGATGGATGAATGGATAAATAGAACATGGTATATACATAAAATGGAATGTTAGTCAACCTTTAAAGAGAAAGAAATCCTGTAATTTGCAACAACATAGATGGACCTGAAGGACATTAAGCTAAATTAAATAAACCATTTATAGAAAAACAAATGCTGTATTATCTCACTTATATGTGGAATTTAAAATAGTCAAAGATACAGAAGCAGAGAGTATAATGGTGATTACCAGGAGCTGGGGGGGTGGGGGCGTGGAGAAGTGGCAGGTGATGGTCAAAGGGTATGAAATTTTACTTACGTAAGATAAATATCTCGTGGAGATTTACTATACAGCCTAGTGTCCATAGCTAACAGTAAATACTCTACTGCATGCTTAAAATTTGTCAAGAGATTATATCTTACATTAAGTGTTTACCAATCACACACACACACACACAAACACACACACAATAATAATCCTATATAATAAAGAGGTAATATGCAAATTAACCCTCACGCCCTCACAAGATGGCTGCCTATGACCAGGCCAGCAGGGGGGTTAGTGAGGGACAACCAAACAACTGAACAGTAGGCTGTGTGGGGCGACCTGGCCAGCAGGGGGATTAGTGAGGGATGACCAAATGACTGAACAAGCAGGCTGTGTGGGACGACCAGGTTGGCAGGGAGATTAGTGAGGGATGACCAAATGACTGAACAGCAGGCCATGAGGGGTGACCAGGCTGGCAGGAGGGGGCAGTTGAGGGCAACCAGGCCAGTGGGGGGGGGGGCAGTGAGGGGTGGGTGACTAGGCCAGCAGGGGGGGCAATAAGAGACAACCAGGCTGGTGGGGGGGGGCAGTTGGGAATGACCAGGCTGGCAGAGAGGGGCAGTTGGGGGTGACCAGGCTGACAAGGGGGGGCAGTAAGGGATGACTAGGTCGGTGAGGGGAGGGCAGTAAGGGGTGACCAAGCTGGCAGGGAGGGAAGTTAGGGTCGATCAGGCCAGCACACAGAAGCAGTGAGGGGCGATCAGCCCAGTGGGGGGCGGGGAGTTAGGGGCAACCAGGCAGGTGAGCGAGGGGATTCTTAGAGGGAAGTCTGACTGGTGGTTTAGGCCTGACCCCAGGGATTGGAGAGGGTGCAGGCTGGGCTGAGAGAACCCCCCCCCCCCACCCTGTGCATGAATTTCGTGCACCGGGCCTCTAGTAATAATAATAATAATGGAGATGGGAGGAAACTTCAGATTATGATAGATATGTCTTTGGCCTTGATGGTAGTGATGGTTTCATGGATGAATACTTATAGCTAAACTCATACAATTATATACATTGAATATATACTGTTTTTTGCATGTCAATCAGACCTTAATAAAGTGGTTTAAACATTTTTAAAATTACTGATCCCTTCGTATGAATAAAGTCGGGAGCGCTGTATTAGTTTGCTAGGACTTCTGAAACAAAGTACCACAAACTGAGTGGTTTTGGCAACATAAATTTATTGTCTCAGTTCTGAGGGCTAGAAGTCTGAGATCCAGGTGTTGGGAGGGCCATGCACACTCTGAAGGCACTCACAAAGGAGGGCTGCCAGTTGCAAGTGTCCCCTTCATGTCCCGCGTGGTTCAGGGTTCAGGTTCAGGGTTCGGGTTCTGGAGGAGGCTGCACACAAATGAAAGAGACTAGATAAGAAAATATTAATTTGGGAATTGGGGGCCAGGCAGAAACCCAAGAGAGGACTATGCTTTGCTCTGCCCTTGCGATCCCTTTTATTCAGGTTTGGGATCCACCTATGGCCCTTAGGCAGGCAATTTTCATTAACAGGCAAACTATCTTATCAGTAAAGATTTACATAAGACTGAAAGGTGGAGGTTGCTTCAGCTACCTTTGTCTCAACCAGACAGTGGGTGTATGGCTCTGACCCTTGCCAGAGCCTCAAGGTTGACCAGCTTTCCGGGCTCCCTGTCACCTCTTTCTGCTAGTGAAGGCAATGGGCAGCTTTCAGACCTTCTCCTAGCTTCTGTTATTCCTTGGCTTGTGGCATCATAACTCCAGTTTAACATGGTGTCCTCCCTGTGTGCATGTCTGTGTGCTAAATTTCTTCTTTTTATAAAGATAACAATTATATTGAATTAGGGACTCGCTTTAGTCCAGTGTGACCTCATCTTGACTAGTTACATCTGAAAATAACCTATTTTAAAATAAGATCAAATTTTGAGATAACGGGTAAGGACTGAATTTTTGGCAGACATAATTCAACCCATTACAAGCACCAAGCTGCACTGATAACCATTGTAGTCTTCACTTGAATACACATACACATGCACACACCCTTCTAATTACACTTAGAAATATTCCTGATGAATCAGTAAAAATGATCAATTTTATTACTTTTCCATGCTTGATACGTCATTTTTTTTTAATATTCTATGTATAAAACTGGAAATACATATAATGTAATATTGTTGCATAGCAAAGTGTGATTGTTGCCTTGAGGGAAAGCACATGTACAATTAAGTTGTAAGCTGAACTAACTTCACCCTTTTTTTAAGGTGCAGAATGGCTAGTATATTTATTAAAGAAAAATAAAAAGGTTTTATGCGGCTTTAAATAAGGCCCTGTAGAAGGAACTGACACATAGAAATATTTATTGCCATGGCTGTATGTCTAAGTTGATTGGAGCACTGTCCTCTACACCGAAAGGTTGTGGGTTTGATTCCTGGTCAGGACACATACCCAGGTTGAAGGTTTAATCCCTGGTTGGGGTGCATGAAGGAAGCAACCTATCAATGTTTCTCTCTCACATCAATACTTCTCTCTTTCTCCCCCTCTCACTTCATGTCTCTATAAAATCAGTGGGAACATATCCTTGGGTGAGAATTAAAAAAAAAAAGAAATATTTACCATTTTCCTTTTCTTGTGTCTAGTTAACACTTCCAAGAGGACTCATAAATGTTTATTGAATTGTTAAATCCAGCAGAACTTTTTTAGGCCCTTAAATAATAAGAAATATTTTAAAAATTATTGTTGTTTTTTAAAAAAACAATACTACAAAACAAAAGTTTTTCAGAAATCAAACAAAATAGATTATGGCTACTTTGTCAGAAACCCTGTAAAACCCAAAGGAAGAAACACATCAGGGTCTCAGAAACTACAATATTAGAAATTTGAGCTAGGTTAAGACTGTTCTCTCTCTCTCTCTTTCTCTCTCTCTCTCTCTCTCTCTCTCACACACACACACACACACACACACACACACGCACACTCACACGCACACTCACACACACACACTGCTTTTGTTTCCTTCTTCCCAAGGTAGACGTGTTACCAAAGTCCTGTGTTCCAGAGGTGGCTTTCCCCTCCTTGGCTCTTGTCAATCTTATGAGAAGGAATTCAGACAAGTGACAGAAATTAGTTTTGAAGCAAAGCAAGTAAATTTTTTTAAGGGAGCGAAGGAAGAATTTATTAAGAATGCAGTTGGCATAAAGCATAAGTGGACAACCCAGTTAGTCTGAGTGCCTCTACTGGTGGGAGTTAAAGGGGTTTTATACCCTTCCCCCTATTGGTTTCAAAGCTTCTCTGCCAAATATCTTGGATAGCTGACTAGGTTTCAAAGTTTCTTTCTTTATTGTTGTGGATTATCTTGGAATGTTTGCAAATATATTTGGCCATCCTATTTGGCAAGTCCTAAAACAGCTGACTTCTTTGTCCAGAGGGTGATATAAACTCCCTTTCCCAGCGTCCCTGCCCTAGTAGCTATCTATTCTGTCAAATAGATGTATGAGTCAGGGTTTCTCAGAGAAACAGAACAACAGGGTGTGTGTGTGTGTGTGTATGTGTGTGTGTGTGTGTGTGGAGAGAGAGAGAGAGATTGATTTTGAGAAAATGGCTCATATAATTATAGAAGCTTGGCAAATTCAAAACTCAAAACTCCAAGTTGGAGTTTCTCTCTGTAAGAGGATGTCACTTGGAGTGGGTGGGTCAGCAGCCTGGAGACCCAGGTAAGAGTTGCAGTTCAAGTCTGAAGGCAGTTTTCTGGCAGAATTACCTTTCATATGTCAGTCTTTTATTTTAAAGGCCTTTGACTGATTAGATGAGGCCCACCCACATTGTGGAGACTAATTTCCTTCACTCAATGTCTACTGATTTGAATGTCAATATCACCTAAAAATATCTTCACAGAAATATCTAGAATAATGTTTGACTCAATATCTGGGAACTGTGGCCTAACCAAGTTAACATAAAATTAACCATCATAATAGGAAAAATGGGGAAGAAGAATGAATTATTCTTCTAAGTTCTGGTTGCCAAATTCTCAAGAAAGTACCCTGATTTGTCCAGCTGGGTGAGGTGCCCACCATTGGACCAAACAACTTTAGTCAGCGGTGGCATCTGGAGAAAGCACTGTAACCAGCCTGGTTCATATGAGGTGCCTACAATGAGCCAATCTACTGTGGCTAGGGGAGGGGTAGAGGCAGGGTTACCACTACAAAATGTAGTCAAGAATAAAACAAGGTGTCCCATAAATGGGAAATCATTGATTACTACCTTATGAATGTAATTTTCTAATGTAAACATATTTATCCACTTAATGATGAAGTAACTAATTTGTTTTGCAAGTCTTTCAATGTAACTTACTTATGGTTAACTGATTGTTTACAGTCATGTTGTATATAAGATTTTGTGGAGAATAGTGTCTCCCACTTGATTTAAGTATCTAAAATTGATTTCTTTTTCTTTTTTTTCTAAATATTTTTTCTAGTTTCATCTGTGGACAGAAAGCAGAACCATTTACCAGTAACACCTCCGACAGAAGGTAATACACTTTTTTTTTTTCTTCTAGAGGCCAGTACTGAAGAGATGGAGTGTTGAACTTCCTTAGAAACATAGCGGATGGTCTGGTCTGAGGGCCAGCTTTTTCCTAGCTGAAGAATATGGTGATCTCAGTGCTGTGGGGTGAGGGACCCTGAATGACCCTGCCCCTCCATCCCCAAAGCAATTGAATTCCATTTGAAAATTGTGGAGCTTTCTCTATCAGGCATTCGTCTAGGCCAGTGATGGCAAACCTATGACACGTGTGTCAGCACTGACACGCGTAGCCATTTCTGATGACACGCGGCCACTGAGGTGGCCGCATGCCGAGGATGAAACATTTGCGAAATAATGTTTTTTCCTCAAAGTGACACACTACCCGAGTTATGCTCAGTTTTTTGGCGAAGTTTGACACACCAAGCTCAAAAGGTTGCCCATCACTGGTCTAGGCTTTACTGGGAACACAAAGATGAGCAAGATGAGTAAGACTATGAGAGCCCCCAGGGAGCTCAGTTTTATGGGATCACACGACATGGGCACAGCTGTCATACCAAGTGTGCCAGGAGTCTAGAGGAGGGAGCTGTGAGCACCAAGGCTCAGAGGAGTCTTCACAGGGGATGTATCATGGGAGCTGGGTCTTAAAGGAAGAGGAGTATTCGAATAAAAAAGTCAAAAGATTTGCACATTCTGAAGAGAAACACCAGAGTAAGGAGTATTATAATAGACAAAGAACGTTGTGTAGGGCAAGCCAGACCACAGGAACATGTGAGGAAAGACACAGAAATGCAATTGTGCTTGGTGTTTTCTTTCTGAAGTGGGGGAGCAATGTAGGGAGTGATTGATTGGAAGGTGAGTCATTTTGAAAAAGAGGGCTTGCCTGGAGGGTCTCAGAGTTGAGTGAATCACATCCATGTATTAGAATGAAGTACCTGGTTGCAATGTAAAGCATGAATTGAAGATAGGAGTTTGAGACAGAGACAGAATTTGGAGGTGTTTGCAGTATCTAGGTGAATGGTAACGGGGACTTAAACTCGGGGATGATAATGAGAAAAGAAAAGAAATGCCCAAAAGACAATTAGATTTTGTTTGTGTGTATAAGACTGGATGAGACTGGGAGATATTTATATAGACAAAGGATCCAGAAAAGATGGGATATGACTGATGGTTCTGGAGCAAAATATGAGAATCTACCCTTTATCTCTTCAGTGAAGTAGGAGGTGAAATAACCCTCGCTGATCCCAGGAGTAAATGGAAAACAGTAGTGTTAGGTGCCAAACCCACTGAGTGTGGGGGCATGAACGGCCATTGTAACTTATCACTATAGGCATTAAAAAGGAAAAGAATGGTGAAGAAAGGGTGAAATAATAGCAGTTCCATAAGAACTATTATTAAAAAGGAAGGGTGATTGATTGAAAATTATAGAATGGAGGAAGGTGAAAGAACATAGAATATCCACCATGATTAGATTCCTTATCAGAGAGTTACTTCTTTGTTAAAATGTATATGTTTATATGAGTAGCTAGTACTTGCTTTTTTTAAAAAATAATATAGTCTGATTTTAAGGGTAAACATTTTAATGGCAAAACCATTAAAGCCTTATAGTGTTTACAAGCTAAAGTCCAAACTCTTAGGAACGTAAGAGAGCCTTCACAACTTGCTTCCCGCCAGTCTCTTTTCTTTTCTTTAATGTTCTTATTGATTTTTAGAGAGAGAGGAAGGGAGAGGAATAGAGAGATAGAAAACTATGATCAGCTGCTTCCTGCATGGCATGTGCTCTGACTGGGAATCCAGCCAGTGATCTTTTGGTTCCTGGGTTGATGCTCAACCGCTTTGCCACACTGGCTGGGGCCCACCAGTCTCTTTTCTTTCTGGTTTTATCTCCAGCATCTTTCCCTTGTGCACATGTAGCTTACCCACATCTAACTCTAGTGGTTCCCAACAAGCCATGTTCTTGCTTGCCTGTAAGCCTTTGCTGTGTTGGAGTTTCCCTCTGTAAGAGGATGCCACCTGGAGTGGTGGAAAAGCATGGTTTTAACTGCCTCTCAGATCTGCTTTAAAATCCTCCCTCTTCCTCCATGTAGTCAAGTGATCTTTATTTGCTGAGAAATTCAAAGGCTTGAGTAAGTCACAGAAGAGACAGGTGACACCAATAGAGGAGAGGAGATATATCAAATGCAGAGTTTAGCACAAATAAGCTTTATTCACATAAAGATTTTGCCCCATCACAGCTCATGTTGAAGTGATGAAATTAGTGACATTCACCTCTGTTGCACATTAAGTTGTAACATGTACACCTAGTCACCTCTCCGCAAACCCCTACCAGTCATGGACACATTATGTCAATTTGTGGGGAAAATGTGAGCTTCCATGTAGGAAAATACTTGTAGGTTGCAGGGCTTAGTTTTTACTTTAAAAGGTGAACCAAGAAGTCAATTTCTATATTTAATCCTTATAATTAGAGTGATTATTATATGGGAACAAAATCTGTGAGAAAAGTTTACAGTTGAACTGTTTGGGAGTGTGTGTAACTGAACAGGAAGGAAGGAAGGAAGGAAGGAAGCAAGGAAGGAAGACCTATTGATTTTGCTGACTTTCTGATTTTCCAAATAAATAAATAAAAATTTTAAAAATGTCCAGCTTGTTCATCCTGAATGCAATCTTAGTTATTTTAAATACCATTATGTTCCATACTTATTTTTGCCTGAAGTGCCACCCTTAGGGATAGGCCTTTATATTTGATATTACTGATTTATTATCTCTTATCAAAACTTAGGAGGACAAACCACATCACTAATTATTCCATTTTCTACCCCAAGGAGCATGAGGTATAAAATATATAAATAGTCACTGACCAAAAGATTCCTTGTCTTTAAGTTGAGAATTGTGTTTCCTTGTTATTTTTTTTTAGATATTGAAATGCCTGAATTAATTTCAAATCACTTAATAACTCACACATGTAATACATACTGGTTACTTAATGACACCTAATGTGGGAGAAAATGAGTTAATCTTTGCATTAGGTTTAATATGTTATATATATTTGTGAATGTTTAATTTTTAATGTAAGTCTAATATTTTTGGAATAAGATCATCAGCAAAGGAGTGTTCTCAACATATTACTTTATGTAATATGTTGTGGAAAATTTAATACATGAAGTTCTTACCAAGTTTTCTTTTATCATTCTCTCTGTGTGTGTGTGTCCAGTTGATACTTCCCTGCCTGTACTGGTGGATACAAAGGCTGTGCTCTCTTGCCCTCCTATCCTGTTGACAAATGCGCTTTTAACAACATGGGAAATAACCCTCGGAGACAAGCCTACCTGCTTCAGAGCTTACAGGAGAGACACAAATGAGACCAAAGAAACATACTGTACTGACAAGAGAATGACCTGGCCTGACAGACCTGACCAGATTCCTGCCCTTCAGATTGACCCAGTGGCCATCACTCATGAAGGGTATTACAGGTGTATAGTGGTAACACCTGATGCGAATTTCCATTATGGATATCACCTCCGAGTGCTAGGTAAGGAACATTATACATTGGGGTGTTTCAGAAAACCAGATTTGGGACTTAAAGGAATTCCTCTCTAAATTCCATGTCTAATGTGTTAGGACTAAAGCATTTACTTCTTCATCCCTGCAGTGGCCCCTGAGGTGACTCTGTTTCCAAGTGAGAATAGAACTGCGGTGTGCAAGGCAGCTGCAGGGAGGCCGGCTGCCCGGATCTCCTGGACCCCAGAGGGAGATTGTGTCTTTGAGCACGAAGATTGGGGCAATGGCACAGTGACTGTCCAGAGTACATGCCTCTGGGCAGATGACAATGTGTCTATTGTGTCCTGCTCTGTCTCCCATGAGACTGGCAACTGGAGTCAGTCCATAGAGCTGAATCAAAGTAAGTATCCGTTTTTTTTTTGTTTTTTGTTTTGTTTTTTGAGTAGTAAACTTGATACTAAAAAACCACAAAAGATTTTGAACGAACCAAAAACAAGGTAAAGAAAGCTTGAATTCCTAATTTGTAGATATTTTCTAAAAAACTAGGAAATGCATTAATATGCTAGAGAAATTTTATGTCTTACACTTTTACCTAATAGAAGGAATTAATTTGATCACTTACCAGTACATTCTCAAAATATATATTAGTGTGGCAGCTATAAAAATATTATTTGCTAAATTAGAGATCATTTCTTGTAGTGGTCACCATTTGTTACCCTGAGTAAGAGACAAATTTTCCTTCTCCCTCTTTTGTTGTCTGAAATCAGTTAATTAATTCACCCACCAAATATGTGTTAAATGTCATTTATATGTTTAAAACTGGTAATAAAAAAATGAAAAGACAAAGTCCATATCCTCATATGATTTCAGAGAGTGTAATCTAGTTACAGGCAAAGCCTTTGACCTAATATGGCTTCTCATTTATCAACAGTGTGACTTTGAAAAAAATTTAATTTCTCTGTCCCATAATCTCTTCATTTGTTAAATGAGGATGATGATACTGCCTCATGGAGTTATTGTGTTAATTCATTTAAATAATATATTTAACATAATTCTCAACACGTGATTGGCACTCAATAAATATGAGCTACTGTATTTATTACATTAACAATTATTAGTTATTAATATTAATAATTGTTAGCTCTAATATATTTATTATCATAATACACATTAGCTTTTATACTTTTTATTATAGTTATTAAAAATCATCATCTTTTTCGTGCCTGTTTGTTCTGGCTAGGATTTCCAGAACTGTGTTGAGTAAGAGTGGTGAGAGTGGGCATCCTGATAGAGGAAACACTTTCAGTTCTTCACCATTCAGTATTATATTGGCTGATGGTTTGTCACATATGGCCTTTATTATGTTGAGGTACTTTCCTTCTATACCCATTTTATTGAGTGTTTTAATCACAAATGGATATTGTTTCTTATCAAATGCCTTTTCTGTATCTATTGATAAGATTATATTATCCTTTGTTTTGTTAATGTGGTGTATTACATTGATCGATTTGCATATGTTAACAGATCTTTATGCCCCTGGAATTAACTCCACTTAGTCATGATGTATTATTATTTTAATGCATTCTGAATTCGATTTGTTAGCATTTTGTTTAGGATTTTTGCACCTGCATTCATCAGAGATATTGGTCTGTAGTTTTCTTTTTGTGTGTGTTATGCTTGTCAGGTTTTGGTATCAGGGTTATGTTAGCCTCATAAAATATGTTAGGAAGCATTGCCTCTTCTTTAATTTTTTAAAAGAATTTGAGAAGGATAGATACCAAATCTTCTTCGAATATTTGGTAGGATTCACAAATGAAGCCATCTGGTCCTGGACTTTTATTTTTTGGGAGTTTTTAAAAAATATTTTTATTGATATCAGAGAGGAAGGGAGAGGGAGAGAGCGATAGAAACATCAGTGATGGGAGAGAATCATTTATCAGCTGCCTCCTGCCTGCCCCCTACTGGGGATCAAACCCACAACTTGGGCATGTGCCCTTGACTGGAATTGAACCCAGGACCCTTCAGTCTGCAGGCCAACTTTCTAACCAGCTAGATCTTTTTTGGGAGGTTTTTGATGGTTGTTTCAATTTCCTCACTGTTTATTGGTCTCTTTAGACTTCCCAGTTGGTCATAATTCAATCTAGAAGGTTACATATTTCTAGAAACTTATCAATTTCTTCTATGTTATTAAATATGGTGGCATATAGTCTTCATAGTATTTTAGTATGATCCTTCTTTTATCTATGTGGTCTTGACACTACTGACAATACTGACAGTATTTCATGACAATCAATGGTAACAGTTCTATAACAGATGCTTCTCAACTAGGAATTTTTGCAGACTATATTGAAGAAGTCATTATGTTATCTAGCCTCATGCAGCTACTGAGAACAGCATGATTATGAAGACACAAATAGTTCAAAAGAAAGTTTCAGAGAACAAGATATATATCCTCCAATTGCAAATGTGGCAAGTATAATGAAAAATACTATACCTCAAACAGAAAAGATTGCAAAAAATGCTAAAGAATGTGTTTAAGAATGGACACCTGAGTCCATTAGCTCTATAACATCTGAAGAAATTGAAGGGTGCCATAAAGAGAAATGGAAGCCAATCAATGGAGAAGATATTCTCTTTGCCATGTCTATCTTAGGCTTTGACAGTTATGCAGAACTTCTAAAATTATACCTTCAGAAATTCAGAGAGGCAATGGAAGGAGAGAAAGGAATTGGTAGAGTAGTCACAGCTACAGATGAACTAAGTAAAGAGCCAATAGAGGAGGCATTTACTAACTAGTTACCAGATGGCTTAATAATTGCAGATGGTCAACAACAAAATGTTATGGTTTATACAAATCATATCAACAGATTCCAGTGTTCAACAAATTGAGTTTGCATTATTTGAAGAAATGATAGAGTGGGGAATATAGAGAAGCAAGCAGAAACATTAGAAGGAAATTACTGGTGAAAGAATGTTTCTTTGTATATTAAATAGCTGTAATGTAGCTTCCTGATACTTGACTATTTGAGGTGTTAATTCTGACTTGAGAGTATTTTCCATGAATGATTTTAAAGGAAAAAATGGATTTTAAAGGTATTAAAATACTTTATTTTGTACGAGAGTTTGTTGCTGTGTATGACTCCTGTATGCATTGTGTACTGCAATTTATTACTGCCAGAGATTTGTAGACAGTTTCTTACTTTAATACTAGAGACCTGGTGCACAAAATTTGTGCATGGGTAGGGTCCCTATGCCTGACTGGCGATCAGGGCTGATCTGTGGGGTGACTGGTGGGGTGATCAGGGCCCCTGCTCACACTCGCCTTGGCTGGCCTGGCACCGGCTGCTCACCAGCCCTGCCCCCTGCTGCCACCACTGGTCAGGGCCTGCAGGCTGGGGGCAGCTCCAGCATTGAGCATCTGCACCCTGGTGGTCAGTGAGCATCATAGTGACCAGTCATTCCACCAGTTGTTCTGCCATTCGGTCAATTTGCATTTAGGGTTTTATATAGATAGATTGAATCATTTTACTTTTGAAATTCAAGTAAGCAGTTTGGTCTTTTCATCATGTTTGGTCTTTTAATAAAATATAAGGGTAGACCCACAGAAATACAAAGGATTGTTAAAAAATACTATGAACAACTCTATTCTAACAAACTAGACAACCTGGAGGAAATGGACACATTCCTAGAAAAATACAACCTTCCAAAACTCACTCAGGAAGATTCTAAAAATCTCAATAGGCTGATAACTATGGAAAAAATTGAAGCAGTCATCAAAAAGCTCCCAGCAAACAAAAGCCCGGGTCCAGATGGCTTCAGAGGGGAGTTTTACCAAACATTCAAGGAAGAACTAAAACTTATCTTCCTCAGACTATTCCAGAAAATTCAACAGGAAGGAACACTTCCAAGCTGCTTCTATGAAGCCAGCATCACCCTAATACCAAAACCAGATAAAGATAACACAATGAAAGAGAATTACAGACCAATATCCCTAATGAACACAGATGCCAAAATCCTCAACAAAATTCTAGCAAATTGAATCCAGCAGTACATCAGAAAGATCATACCATGACCAAGTAGGATTTATCCCAGGGATGCAAGGACGGTACAATATTCGCAAATCAATAAACATGATACATCACATAAACAAATTGAGAGATAAAAATCACATAGTCATATCAATTGATGCAGAAAAAGCATTTGACAAAATCCAACACTCTTTCTTGACAAAAACTCTCAGCAGGGTGGGAATAGAAGGATCATACCTCAACATAATAAAAGCCATATATGACAAAATCACAACCAACATCATACTCAATGGGAAAAAACTAAAACCATTTCCCCTAAGAACAGGAACAAGACAGGGATGCCCACTCTCACCACTCCTGTTCAACATAGTGCTGGAAGTACTAGCCATTGTGATCAGACAAGAAGAAGAAATAAAAGGCATCCAAATTGGAAAAGAAGAAGTTAAGCTGTCCTTATTTGCAGATGACATGATACTGTACATAGAAAACCCTAAAGACTCCATAAAAATTATTAGACTTAATGAATTCAGCAATGTAGCAGGATACAAAATTAATGCCAAGCAATCTATGGCATTTCTATACACCAATAATGAACTTACAGAAAGAGAGACTAAAAAAGCAATCTCATTTACCATCACACCAAAAAAATTAAGATACCTAGGAATAAACTTAACTAAGGCGGTAAAAGACGTATACGCGGAAAACTACATGACACTGAAAAAAGAGAGGAACACATAAACAGATGGAAGAACATACCATGTTCATGGATTGGTAGAATCAACATCATCAAAATGTCCATACTACCCAAAGCAATCTATAAATTCAATCCACTTCCCATTAAAATACCAATGGCATATTTCACAGACTTAGAATGAACTTTCCAAAAATTCATCTGGAATAAAAAAAGACCCCAAATAGCTATAGCAATCCTGAGAAAGAAGAACAACGTAGGTGGGATCTCAACACCAGATATCAAGCTGTATTACAAAGCCACTGTTCTCAAAACTGCCTGGTACTGGCACAAGGAGAGACATATAGATCAATGAAATAGAATAGAGAACCCAGAAATCAACCCAAACCACTATGCCCAATTAATATTTGACAAAAGAGGCATGAACATACAATAGAGTCAAGACAGTCTCTTCAATAAATGGTGTTGGGAAAATTGGACAGATACAATCAAAAAAATAAAACTAGACCACCAACTTACACCATACACAAAAATAAACTCAAAATGGATTAAGGACTTAAACATAAGATGGGAAACCATAAAAATACAAGAGGAATCCATAGGCAGAGAAATCTCAGACATATGCTGAAGGAACTTCTTCACTGATACTGCCCCTAGGGTAATGGAAACTAAAGAGAAAATGAACAAATTGGACTACATTAAAATAAAAAGCTTTTGCACAGCAAAGGAAACCATCAATAAAACAACAAGAAAGCCCACTGCATGGGAGAACCTATTTGCCAACGATATCAATGATAAGGGTTTAATCTCCAACATTTACAGGGAACTCATACAACTTTACAAAAAGAAGATAAACAACCCAATCAAAAAATGGGCAACTGATCTAAATAGATACTTTCGAAAGAAGACAGAAGGAAGGCCAAGAGACATATGAAAACCTGCTCAAAGTCACTAATCATCAGAGAGATGCAAATCAAAACAACAATGTGGTACCATCTCACACCTGTCAGAATGGCTATCATCAACAAATCAACAAAAGACAAGTGCTGGCGAGGATGCGGAGCAAAAGGAACCCTCGTGCACTGCTGGTGGGAATGCAGACTGGTGCAGCCACTGTGGAGAACAGTATGGAGTTTCCTCAAAAAACTAAGAATGGAACTCCTATTTGACCCAGTGATCCCACTTCTAGGAATATATCCCAAGAAACTAGAAACATGAATCAGAAAGGATATATGCACCCCTATGTTCATAGCAGCACAATTCACCATAGCTAAGATTTGGAAACAGCCTAAGTGCCCAGCAGCAGATGAGTGGATTAAAACACTGTGGTACATCTACACAATGGAATACTACGCTGCAGTAAAAAAGAAGGAGTTCCTACCATTTGCAACAACATGGATGGAGATGGAGAGCATTATGCTAAGTGAAATAAGCCAGGCAGAGAAAGATAAATATCACATGATCTCACTCATTTGTGGAATATAATGAACAACATAAACTGATGAACAAAAACAGATCCAGAGACAGAGAAACATCAATCAGAACGTCAAACCTCAGCGAAGGTAGGGGACGGTGAGGGTAAGAGGGAGAGATCAACCAAAGGACTTATATGCATGCATATAAGCCTAATCAATGGACACAGACAACAGGGGGGTGGGGGCATGAATGGGGTTGGGAGGTTATGGGGGAATAAGGACACATATGTAATACTTCAATCAATAAAGAAATTAAAAAAATAATTAGAAGGAAAACAATATAAGGGTAAAGTTCCAAAAATCATCATGTCCTATTCATTATTTCCCATAACATCTCTCACATTTATTTGCTTTTTCCCCCAACAGCTTAATTGGTATCTAATTTACATACAATTCATCCATTTCAAGTGTACAATTCAATGGCTTTTGGTATATTCACTGGGTTTTGTAACCACCACCACATCAATTTTAGAGAATATTCATCATTCCAAAAAGGAACCTTGTACTCTTGCTATCACTCCCCATTCTCACCATCTCCTCCGTTTTTAGGCAACAACTAATCTACTCTATTTTTATAGATTTCCCTATTTTGGACATTTCATATATGTGGAATCATGTAACATATGGCCTTTTGTGACTGGCTTATTTCATTTAGTATAATGTTTTCAAGAATTATTTATGTTGTTTCTTGTACCAATATTCTCACATCTCTTCTTTATTTTCCATTGTCAATCTTCCATGAACTCTAAGCTTATTGTATATTTCTTTTATCTAGACCTATGCATTTATCTCCTGTCCCACCTGACTTTCCCTCCTGTAGACCAAACATTCAACCTATACTCTAAGTCCTTTGTAATAAGTCCTTTCATGACCTCAGAGGCTTTGGTTCACTAATTATCACTGCTTTCTTTTTGTATAGTCTTTTCTGTTACACAAATCCTTCCACTAAGGCTGATTAGATAAAATGCTTGTTTTTCTCCCAAGTTAAAAACTAGATGCAATGACTTTCTCAAACTCTTAGCTCTTGCTTTCTACTCATATCCAAGATTTTAAAAAGAGGAGTCTATACTCATTGTCTCCTCCATGCTACCTCACATCTACTCTTTGACTTACTTGCATCTTCTGAACAGAACATACTCTGATAAAAAGCACTAAAGATCTCCCAGATGTTAAATATTATATAAAATTTTCAGTCTTTGTTAATAATTAGCTTCTTTATGATATTCATATGGTCTCTTTGCCCTTCCCATGTGTCATCCTGCCATTTTTCAGTTGGTTATTTTTCTAACTTTAAGTCAACTACTTAGATGAGAACATAATCATTTCTCACCCAGATTATTGCAAGGTCCTTATGACAGGACTTCTTGCTTTCTAGTTTACCTCTCTCTAATTTATCCACTACATTGTCAGAGCAACCTTTCTAGCATGCAACTCTCCTACTTAAATACCCCCAGTGGCTTCTCTTTACCCCCTGGACAGCTAAACTCAGGGCCGCCAATGTGCACCTGCTGCTAGCCTTAGCCTCATATCTTGTTATTGTCCAGCCTGCACCCCATGCATGGGGGCCTTGGGTTCCTCAAAACTGTTATGCTCTTTTATTCCGCTTTGTTCTCATTTATATGAATTTCTACCTCTTCATAATGCACTTTCCTTCCCACACTCTCCTCTTCCATTACATTTGATCAATTACTGGGATAATTTTCTCTTACCCTGCAGTTTGGTTAGCTGTTCTACTCTGTACTCACCAAATACCTCTGGTAAGCCTCTGTGGTCCTGTAATGGAACTCCCACTTCTCTGATTCCCAGTATAGTCTAAGCTCCTTGAGAGTAGGAACCACCTCTTTCATTCTTATATCTGTAGGGTCTGGCTCAGTGCCTGACACATACAAATGACTGCAGAATTAGGTTCAGATAATCATATATTTTATTTCTATATATCTCACTCTATGCTCTAAGTATGAGTTAGCTCATCTTCAAATCTTTGCTTAAATTGTTTCTTTTTCTTGAGAAGTCCTTTATTTTTTTAACCTGTTATCAATAAGGCCCAGTGCACATCCTGCTTCACCTTGACCTCCCATTTAGAATTGATTCAACTTTCTTATTCCTTAGATAATTTATAATGTGCAATGCTCCCTTAGCACTGTTTGCTGTCTTGTAAGTTATCTTTTCATTTGTATGGCTCTGACTTTTCTAATTGGATTGTGTGCTTTTTGAGGGCTGTGATGTGTCTTCATCTTCTTCCCTTACTGTGCCTGGGAGATTGTCTGACAGCATTCTAGTTTAGTATCTGAGCAGGTTATTTAATGGATGACCTGACCTCTTGGAGCCAAGAAGCAGACTTGAACTTAGAGTTCACACTCTCTTTGGCTCTCATTTTCATAAGAGAAAAAACTTCAGAATAATGGTCCTAATTAGCGCCATTTTGTCTTTTCAACAATTCCTGGGGGAATTTCACAGATGAATACATGAAAGGAAGAAATAAAATGCCCCACTAAAGGGATTATAGCAACTCAGTGACAGAACCACCTCACTATGTAGAAAGTATTATTAGACAGTGTCCAAAATATTAAGAATAGTACCCAAAGGATAACATTTAAACAAAAAATTAGAAAGCACATTTACTTTTTTATTATAAAACTAGAAGCCTGATGCACAAAGATTCGTGCAAGAATAGGCTTTCCTTCCCCAGGCTGCCGGCATGGGGCGGGCTCGCTCCAGCAGCCTGTGCAGCGGTGGTGTCAAGCCCTGTGCGCTCCAGCGCCGCTTCCTCCTCACCGTCCTTCTCTGGAGAGTTCCTCTGTGCAGTGCTGTCACTCCCGGGGAGGCGCGGAGGGGAAGAGGTGGGGGGAGCGAGGCAGGCAGGGAGGACTGGAGAGGTTGGGTGCGCTAGTGCGTTTCACTTTCCCATTGTGAAAATGGGATGCAACTGGCCCCCTTTCTCATCCTCTTCCTCCTCTGCCCTCTGCCTCCTGCCCTCCCGTTCTCCCTCCACGCCCATCGACCCTCCCCTCTTGATTTGGCGAGATAGGGAGGAGGGAGATCTGATAATTTGTGTAACTGTGTAGGTGGCCTCTTTCATCTATTCAAAACAAAGCTGAGCCACCTGCAGCTGCCGCCACGGCCGCCACCATCACCCCTTGGCTGGCCCGGGGCTTCCTGGGTGCGCTAACTGTGCACCAAGCAAGTTCCTGCACGTGCCCGAGCCTACGGGGCAACTCCAAAACTAGAGTTTTGTTCACCAGAGCAGTGTGGCAAGGGTGGGGTAGAGGGAGACGCCAGACACTGGGAGCTGCGACCTCAGGCACCAGAGGGTTGCCTCTGAGGTCGGGGGCTGGGCCACAGGGAGGCTGCAAGGACGGTTGACAGGTGTGGAGCCTGGCAGGGAGGCCCTGAGGAGGCGGGCTGCCCAGAGGCCCAGAACAGCCAGGGGGTGGGGTTGCCACCATCTTTGTCAGGTTAATTTGCATACTCCCTCCTGATTGACTCTGGGCATTGCAAAGTGACAGTCAATTTACATATTTCTCTTTTATTAGTAAGATTGGGAAGTAATAGAAATGCTTACTTGCACTTATTCATTCAGAAAATATTTATTGAAAATAAACTACGTGTAAAACATAGGCACGATTCCTAAACTCTGTCATAAAAGAGTGATATATTAACAACATTCCAATTTCAATCTAGAGGTGTTTTGATTATGATAATCTGAACTTTTAGGAATATTTTAAAGGGCTCTTTTAAATTAGTGACTCTAATTTGTTTATTAAAGAAGTATCCTTGAAACGACTCCTTACCCCTGCCCATGTTGTCTCTGTTTAAAGGTGTGAGAACTGTGATATTTCCAGTGTCACAATTACTGATCATACTCTATCTGAAATCCTCTATTTTCTTGGTTATCCTGGTCATCGTGGGAATCATCTACTTCCAGAGGATAAATGGTTGCAGGTAGGAACTAAAGACTGAAAAATGTAAACTCATTAGAAAGAAGATAGATTAGCCAATGAACTTATATGCATACTTGAGGCCCAGCGCATAATTAAATCATGTGCATGTAGGGTCCCCTAGGCCTAGCCTGCCATCAGGGCCATGTCCGCCACCCTGTGATGTCTCACACACTCTGTGGATGCAGCCGGTGCCCTGGAAGGAGGTGGGGGGAGGACCCAAGAGGTGCTCCATGCACTGGTCATTTGGTCATTACGGTGTTATGGCCACTGGCCTTTTATAATATAGATGTGTATAGTTCATGGACAGACAACAGTGTGAAGGAGGCATGGAAAGGGGGCAGGGAGGGGATCAATGTGGGGAAAAAGGGGACATCTGTAATACTTTCAATAATACAGATGAATTAAAGACAAAATAAAACAAACAAAAAGAAGACATCATTGTGAAACTTTGAGTTTACAATATCCCGAGTAAAGAGTGGTACATTTTTTTGGCACATTTTGTTTATTCTCTCAGCTCCTGTTATGAATAAAAGCTTTTTTAACAACTGAGAGCTGAGGCAAAGGTGGGCAGAGCTTCTGCTTTACTGTAGCTTTTCCCTAGGAGAGACCTATCCTAGACCATCCTTTGAGAATTCCATGGAGGACTTAAGTATTTACTTCCAAGTTTCTCTACTTCAGAAGGCTTGTATTTATTCCTGCATAATTGTTTTATGTTTTTTTCCTAGAGCACAAAAATAAAAAATCTGGAAGTAAATTTAAATTTGATGAGATATTACAAAAATGCAGCCAGTTGACATCAGCCTTCGAGTTCAACATCTAGGTCAACTGCTCCTGTTACTCTTTGATGCCTTTGTGTTTATGAGAACCACTGTGATAATTTGCAAGGCCTGTTTCAAACTCTTTATATATATGTGAAAAAGCTTGCTGCCTGCCATTATAAATGTCTGGGATGACTCATCTACTTTCTTCTTTGCGCTGCTTAGTTTTATTGGAAAATGAGAAACTATCCTGCTTCTCACCCTAAAGAGGAAGATGACTCAGCAAAAGCCTACAACAATGCTGTGCAGTTTTCTGCACCCCTTGGGTTCTTTAGACAGCGCTTTCATCCTAGCACAGCGATTTTCCCGTGCGCAGCAAGAATTTTTAAAATTTGCAATACTTGACTATTTAGTCAGGAGCACTGATCTCTTTACCCTTAGACTGTCAAATAAAAAAAAGGCAACAGCCAACACAACAATAGCAGTCTGGAGTGAATTAATCAAAATTATACCCATTTTTTTTTGTCCAGATCAGTAAAAATATATTTTTTGGTGTGCTGCAAAATTTTAGTAATTAGTTTATTTGTAATGAGATGAAAAGGGTTGAAAACTACTGTCCTAACTTCTTGTTTCTTTGGCCCACTTGAGATGCTAATCAATGTTGCAATGGCAGGAGCAGCTACAAACACTATCTTCAAGTCAGCTCATAGCTGACTTCCCATCCCTCTTCTTCATTTGCTGGCAGTTGGTGGGGCTGTTGCATTTCATGTTTAAACTGATCATTGAATAAATGGACAGGAGTTATTTCTAGCAATATGCGCATTTTTGAAAAAAATTATAAGTTGATCCCAAATAAAGAGTCATTAGAGTCATTGGAGGCAGAGCTGAGTATCACCTTACTGCTCAGAGTTCCAGTGTCTCAGGTCTCTTCTCAGCTCTGCTTTATCTTCACTCCAGGTTAGAATGGGTTACTGGTTCTAAGAATAATAGTGCTTAATGAAACCCTAGCATCTTCTAGGGCCACTGTAAACTAAAACCCTCTCTTCACTGATACATATAGCAATCCTTTAGTAAAAAGTGTTCTTTTTAAAAAATATGTTTTTATTGATTTTTAGAGAGACATGAAGGGAAAGGAATAGAGAGATAAAAACATTGATGAGAGAGAAACATCCATCAACTTCCTCCTGCTCCTGTACACTCCCCACAGGCAAGCGTCTTGATGGGGAATGGAACTGGTGACCTTTTGATTTATGGGTCAATGATCAACCACTGAGACACACTGCCTGGGCAAAAGTATTCTTTTATTTAAAGGAAAAACTTCTTAGGTAAATTGGCAGGTGATTTGGAATATTAATTGTACTTTTTAACAAAACTTTAAGGAAAGAAATGAATGCATACTATTTGGAGGATACTATATAAGTAGGGTAGAGTAATTGCTGGAAAATCTCAGTGTATTTATACTACAAAACATTAATTCTTATTCGTTTCATATTCTAGTGCAGGTTGCTGAGGCTAGGGCAGGGGGCAAGAGTGGCTCTCTAAGTTAGCATTTTATCCTATGGCTCTGCCTGCCTCGGAGTATTTCCATTCAGTGATTAATGGAGGTGAGGGAGGGAGGGAGAGAGAGGAATTTTATGGGGGAGGTTTTCATGAACAAGGCCTGGAGTAGTAATCACACCTCTCACATTCCATTGGCTGGGGCTTGTCCTATGGTCACACTAACTTCTATGGAAGTTGGAAACTGTAGAGTAGCGGTCTTGGATAAAATAGAGTCAGCTTTTGGGTACATTTAGCCAGTTTCTGCCTATGGTAAGAATAGGCAAATGCTAAGATTAATACCTACTCTGTTAGTAATTGAAGATGAGCCAAGAAATAATTAAATTAGTAAATAATGTCATATATGACTTGCATTAGCTCTTTTCTCTCTTTTCCTTTTATTATAATTTCCTCATTTTAAAAACAGAGCATAGGACAGAAAAATGTCTAGTAATACAATTCTGTAACAGACTAAAAATGCTGTAGCACAGATTGCTAGTTGCCTGGTTCAGTGCTCATCTTCCCCTTTTTCCTTGTGGTGGATGATTATATTCATGACTCCAAATCTTCACCTCTCCTTCTATTCATGTAATTTTTCAGTGACTTTAAAGTTCTTTCCATAAAAAGAGTGCATATTTCCTCCCCCCTGCCCATGCAATGTACTTTGGCCATTCAAATATGGTACAAGTGGTAGTATACCAGTCTTGATCCAAACTCTTAGAGATCATGCATATTTCTACATGATATTCCATGAGAACATGCCTGGGCTAGTCTTCTGGAAGATGAGAAACATGCAGAGCAGAGCTAACTTTACCCTGGTCCTCCCACCCTCTCACCGTTGAGGCCAGCCTAGACAATCCAATAATTAGCCACCTCCCGGGCAAGAGAAGAAGCTCAGAAGGATCACAAGAGCTGCCCATCTGACATTTGAGCACTGTGAACTCTGACTTATACTGGTTTTCCAAGTATTTGAGCAATTCTTATCACAGAGGTTTTATGGTTGCTTGTTACACAGCACTACTGTGACATATGTCTCTGATGCATTGCTTAATAACATAACTCCAATTTTATTTAGTGTGGGGCCATACTTGGCTAAAAGACATTCCTCAGTTTCCCTTGCAGCTGAGTGTGACCACCCAAAAAACTTCCCAAATGAGATGTGAGCATAAATCATTTGATTATTTTCGAAAAAGCTCTTTAAAGAAAAAGGAGAAGTCCTCTTTGGCTTTTCTTCCATATCACCTGGACTTCAACATTGATGTGATGACTGGAGATCCAGCAGCCAACTTGGGCCAAGGGGGACATTGAGGACAGAAGCCACCCACTAACATTGTGGAAAAGCCAGCTGGAAGAATCCTGGGCTCTGATGACCATGGAGTTGACAGTTCAAATTTTAAATCACCTACATGTAAATTTCTTTTGTGAGAAAGTGAATAAACTATCTTGTTCATGCCACTGTTATTTTAGTGAACTTAATAGCTTAACTTAATCCTGATTGATACAAATAACTAGTTTGCCAATCTCAAGGTTTGCTATCAACATTGCAATAGCAGCTTATGCTCTATTCATGTGCATTTTTATTCTTCCTCTAGCAATAATGAAATACATAACTTCAGAAGATAGAAATCATAAACATGAGAACAATCTCTATGACAGCAGAATTGCTTGTTTTGTAAACTTAACGGATGCTGTGGTAGGAAAAGGCTTGAGATCTGGGGTGTGTGCAAAGATCATCTAATAATCAGCATGTCTGCATGGTAGGATGGGGAAGACAAATATACTCTTGTGGGCTCATAGGGAGGATGTGAAGATGTGAGTAGGAGAGACAGAGGAACTGAAATCTATGGTATTTTATTGTGTTAATCCTTTTTCCAGTGAAAGGACTCCATTCCTCCTGAAAACAATTTCTCTGAATTCATGCTCCTTCTCGGGTGCATTCTCACTGTCCTGATTTTCTAGGTGATGTTAGGTTGGAGGACAGTAAAAAGCTGCAGCTACTCCCCCTCAACTTCCTACCCCTGCATAAAGATTAAAAAAAAACCTATTTTATTTTCTGAACACATATGTACATATGCACAATAAATTAATTGTGGTCCTGAATTGAGAAAGATTGGGAACAACTTTAAACAAAACACAATTAAGAGCCACTAGATGGTGCTTCAACTTAATTCTTTTGACACTTTACAGCAAGCTAAAATTTGTTAACCTCAGACAGTAATTCTGCATTTTTTCTTTAATTTTTCTGCACAACCACCCCTCCTGTTACTAATTTTTAAGTTCTTCTTGGGTAGTTTTAGAACAATAGCAGAAGAAAGGAAAAATGTTTTAAATTATAATTGACGGAAAAAAAATTTTTTCCCCGGTTCCCAAACTTGAATTGTACTATTCCTGCCACTTACTTTTAGTAGAAGAATTTTGTTTATTAAATGAGATAGGGGTGGGTATTAATAGTCTCATTTTAGGGAAAGGGGAAATATGAGGATCTCTTAGTGGTTAAACCAAGGTTAGTACTCACATATTTCTTGAACTGAAGAGTTAAGATCACCAATCACTAAAAGGCAAATAGCTGCTTGTTATATTAATGGCAGCAGATGGTTGGAGCTACAAATATAATTAGCTAGCCTTCTCTACTTCCTGGGTTCAACCCCATATCTCCTCCCCCATCAACTTTTAGAGGCATGATGTGCTAAAACTGGAAGGAAACTACGGATAAACTAGGCCAACTTCCTCATTTTACAAAAGAGGAAACAGACTCTCTGAGTTAAATGACCATCGTGTGTTTTTAAGAAGCCAGCTGGAGTGTGAACTTGTTTGCTTGCTGATGAGAGCACTCACAAAGTGGACTTTATAGCTGTTGTTTTTTGGTGTGAGTCTTGGGGTTCAAGAGGAAATTTATGGGAGTCTTCATAAGTATCACAAGATGAAAAAGTAAAGCAACACATAAAATGTTCATTAGGTTATTACTTCAGGAAAGAATTGGTTATTATTGAGTGTCACCATATACCGAGGACATCACATGTCCAACTTCGACATGAGACATCACATCTAAACTTTGAGAATACAAATGCAATAAAGTAACTTTCAAAAGTGCTTGTTTGAACCTCATTTTAGTCCATTCTACAATCTGGAAGCAAGAGAAGAGGGAGAAAAGGAAAAAAAAATTATATGTTTAGGGAAATACACTCAAAGTTTAGATAGAAAAGTTAGGGTCCAAGTTGTAGAATGCATGGGAATACTAAAACAAAGGGAACTAAAATAATCAGCATTAAAAAAAGTGTTCTCTCTGGGCTCCAGAGATAGGAGTTATCGGACTGTTGAGGAATCGGGTAAAAGAAGAAATAGATTGGGCCTTAGCTACAAAGAGAGAGTTGGTTGGTCATAAATTCTCAATGATGGGGTAGCAGAGGAAGAAGGCACGCACCACATTCTTGAGGAATCAGTACAAAGAGGGCAGCAGTTGGCAGAACTGGTGATGGGAAATCAAGGATGACAGGAATTGGTCTTGGAGTCAAAGTTCAGGATGAGAGAGGATAAGAAGGCAGCAAGGAAAGGCAAGTACTCCCTCAGGCATCTTCAAAATGCTGGGGAGGTTGATGAACTTCTCTAAATTGCACTGGCCACACTTCAGTTATTTTATTTAGACATTAAAGGAAAATATTTTCCTAGAAGGCTGGAACTCTTAGGGACTATTGGGAATTGCAAGGATCTTTAGAACAAGAAGCTCATAGTTTACCTATAGACTTATTATTGGAACTCTGAATGTTTGTTATATTTATATTATGCTCTGGTAGCAGAAAGAAGAACTCCACAATCTTTGAAGGTACCAGCCAGATCTAAAGTCTAACTTCTCTGTGGCTTATAGCTTGTGATTTTCTGGACGAGAAGAAAGAAACAAGGAGTCTAATAGGGATACTCAGAAATTATTAAATTCCCACAGAATTTTCTCCTCTTCTTTGGAATCTGCATCCTCTCTTCATTTCTAAATACCCACAATAGGCCAGAAAGATGGTTCAATAGATCTGCCCAATGACTGTGTAACCAGGCCTAGTGAGAGTCAGGGCCCACAGTGCTCAGATGGGAAGCAGCATCTTGTGTTATTTTGCTCTTGGATGTGTGTTCAACGGCACTTCCTGGGAAGAAAGCTAAGCATTTTCTTGTCAGTACTAGTGTAAATGTCTACACTGAGAGCTGTACTTCTGTTCACCAGCTTCCCACAGGAACCTAGACAAAGTGTGAGATGAAAATGGTGTCAAAGGGCCAGAGAGCTCTCAATTTACATGTGGTGAGCAGAATGACAGTGTATCTCTGAATTCCTGGAGGTTAGCATGGTGTCTGGCACTTTTGTGGATTAGAGAGATGAATGGACAGATGATGGATAAAACACAATCAGCCCTGGAAACAGGGTCCAAAGGGTTGGGTCTCAAGTGATTATTTAAATGTAAAGGTCACCTATGGCACCCACATTAATATGTACTAAGTAAATTCACTCATTAACTCATCAAATATTTGCTAATTAATTGGTATATGTCAGCGATAACACCAAACTCTAAAAATAAATGTAAAATAAAATGTTGGTCAAATCTCTATATATGAAAGCCTAAGTGACCCTTACAACCAGTTGCCTGAATGACAGGTCTACCGGTAGCTATGACGCACACAGACTACCAAGGGGGTAGATGCTCAATGCAGGAGCTGCCCCTGGTGGTCAGTGTGCTCCCACAACCAACCTTCCATAGTCCCTCCCCCCGGCCAGCCCCAATTGGCCCAATTGGGACTGGGTGAGACAGGGTCCCAATTGGCCCCCATCATTGGCCAGGCTGAGGGACCCCACCTGTGCATGAATTTGTGCACCGGGCCTCTAGTATTAAATAAAATACAATCCTTGAAGATTTCACAATGAGAAAGATAGATATATGTATAAGCAGATTGTTAAAATCCAATATTGGTGCTAATATATATATATATTAGCACCAATATTGCTCTAGCATTGTGTGTGTGTGTGTGTATGGATATATATATATATCCATACACACACACACACACACACACACACACACACACACACACACACACACAATGCTAGAGCAATCTAAGGAAGGACTGTCCAATTCTGACTGGACATGTGGCTTGTAGTTCAGAAAAATCATTGGGTGAATGAGGAGGTTCTCAACTCCAAGAAACATAAAGCAGGGCTCTGACTTAATTAATAAGGATATTTATTATCTCACAGAAGAAGGCATCCAGAAGTAGAGCCAATTTCAAGTCTGGTTGTGTCAATGGCTCTACAAAGCCTCGAGGGACCTGTATTTAATCCTTATCTTTGCTTTTGCCAGTGTTTGCTTCATCCTCAGGCTGGAGGTGAGAAGATGGCAGTCACCTCAAGGCCATACATCATGTCCAGAAGAAGAGAGTTGACTATCTCTTCTTCAAACTGCATTTTACTAGTGAGGACCAAGAATCCCCATATATGTGTCCTCTCTTTGTCTGATTAGCTGAGGTCACAGGATAATTCTTTACCCAATCTCCAGCAAAGGAACTGAGATTATACTTATGTTGATTAGACTTTCCATGGAGATGGGCTAAAGTCAACACCTTTACCAACACACATCCTGGTGAGAGAAGAGTGGAGACCTGAAAAAAATCGGGGCTCTGTTAAGAAAACAGAACTGGAGAATGCATGTGAAGACTTGATGAAAGAGATGATAACAGTCCAACTGAGTTTTAAGAGATGCGGAGGAGAACTGCAGATGGACAAGGGCAGGGAAGAAAGGCATGCTAGGAAGAGAGGCACAGATAAAGGCAGGGAGCTGTGACAGGGTGTGTCTCTTTCAGGGTGATGGGGAAACGATTGGTATCATCTTCTCACATTTTGTGAAGTCATCTGGGGACAGAAGACTGCTATTCTATTAAGAATGCCAGGAGAGTTGTGCAGATCCAGCAAATCTTGATGAATTTATGTTTTCTGAACAGAATGTCCACATTTTCTGACTGATCCACTCAACGCTGATTTAAAATCAAAAAGGGAGCCAAGAACATTGGTTTGAACACAGTGAGGATGACAGAAAGGCCAGGGGAGTTTAGGCTGGAGAGGCAGTGGGTCTGCTGAATGATGGCACCCAGCTCTGGAGAGCAGGACTCTGTTTCTGAGCTGGATAAAACTGACAGAGGTGAGACACATCTTATTCTGGTTTTCCCTCATGAAATATGGGAATAATTCTTGCTCTTAGCCCAGTTGAAGAGAGGGTTTTGAATATAATCTTCATAGGTTTAGAAATGTTCTTGGGAAAGGTGCTAAATAGAAATACAAAGTCTTGTTATTATTTCACCTGCTTTCCAATGACCCTTATGCACATATTGGCATGTTGAGAAATTTGACAACCTGTTCTTCCTTAAAACTTCTCTTCTACCTAAGACACACAAAGGCACCACAAACAGATTCCCATTTCCAGTTGTGTCTTCTCTACTCTAAAACCCCCACACATTGAGAAGAGCGCTCCTCACAGGTATGGTAAGCACCAGAGAGGAAAGAAATGATCATCTCTGCACAGGTAGAGGGTGGTCATGGGACTAATAAAGAGAATTTGAAAATTTAACAAGAGGGAAAGAAAAAACATACACAGGCTCAAAATCAAAGAAAACTTAAATAAGGTAGACTAAGACAAGAATTGTAAAGTTCCACCAAGTTTTAAGACTCTGGGTAAAAAAAGGCAAAGGGATTGAGAAGTACAGATTAACAGTTAAAAATAATATTGGATGCAAACTGTAATAAAAACCTTTTTAAATTCAAAGAATAAGACTCTTGGGGGAAGAAAAATGACTTGCTTTCCAAATGGCTGCTGTGACTTGCCTGTTAATAAGAATGTGATCCTCTTGGGAAAACAGTGGTATATGATTATGAGATTAATCATTTAATCATGCTCCTTTACACGATGAAAATGCTTGAGTACATCACATCTTTTCAGTTTCTCTGGTATGTTATCTTTATGAAAATAGAGAGCAAGAGGCCTATTGAGCAAGGAGTTTGTGGCTAACCCAAGAGTTTTGCTATGTTTCTGAAGGGCATCTTGTCTACTATGCCACTTCCTGGGGTTGTATGGGGCCCATGGAACCTGGAGAAGAAGCAGGTCTCCTCCTGGGTGGGTGCTGTTTGGAGAGGACATGGTACTGGAAGGACTAATGTTGTATGTTGCTGGTGATCCTTGGAATGCACATAAGCATTTTTGTATATTTGAGTGATACTCTGTGGCAGATGGGAGCCAGACCAGGTTATGTATTTTGGGTCTAACTACCAGAGCTTACAGTTTATTTACAATTTATACACTCCCAATTTAAGGCTTTTGGCCTGAGGATACCATTTGCGACATAACACCTTTTAAAAACTCTCCCACAGACTTCCCATACTCTGTGTAATGGAAAATCACAACACAACATCATTTACAAGACGTTGAAAACCAAGGAGTGGCCCAAGATGTCAGCTCCAAGGAACTACAGTAAATGTCTTGGGACTAGAAAGAATGATTAAACAACTAGCATTCCAGCAAGAAGCATCTGTCTTTTGTCATTCTCCCCAAAGCAACATAAAATGTGCAGAGGAAGGCGGCCATGTCGGTAGGGCTAAGAAGATCAGCTGTTTGTAACATTTTCCATCATTCCCTTACAACTAAAACCCCAATCCCATTATTTTCCAACTGCCTATCAGTTGGAGGGTGTTTGCTGATGCAGCTCAAGGAAGCCGAATCTCTATCCATAGTAACCCATGGCAGCCCCTGCGTACTGGAGGCTGATTAAATGGCAGAGCTGGATGTGAAACCTTATCCCTATGCCAAACTCGCTCGGGTATTTTACATTTTTATTTTTACTTTTTTTTACGATTTCTATCCAAAACATGCTTTCCTTGGCCACCTCCCCAGAGGACTGTGAAGTCATAGTGCATAAACTATCCAACTCTTACCTCTGCAGGATGGTAAAACAGACTCAAGACTTGCAGATTGCAGCTGTTCTCGGGCAAGGGCTCTGGCCAGAGGAAACAGCTGGCGCACTGGCAGTGCACACGCACATACTGGAGGGGTGTGCAACAATCCGTCTTCGGGCTGTCATCAAGCCTGAGGGCGAGGCTATCATAGGTTCATGCATCACTCCAAATCTCTACTTAAGTCCTCATGGTCAATAGTGCTCTCCTTTTCCTTGATGACTCCTTTTCAAGGAGACTGGGAGGTATTGAGTTTCTCACTGTATTTCGTACTTATGGGTAAAAGATTAGGATAGTTCCACCTTACCTTTTCATTTATTTATTTATTGAATTTATTGGGATGGCATTAGTTAATAAAATTATGTAGGTTTCAGGTGTACAAATCCATAATACATCATCTGTTTATTGTATTGTATGTTCACCACCCCAAGTCAAATTTCCTTTCATCATATTTTATGCCCCATTTACCCTTTTCTACTTCCTCCAACCCTCTATCTCTCTGGTAATGACCATACTGTTGTCTGTGTCATGAGGTTGTTTTATGTATATGTGTGTCTTTTTTTTTGCTTACTCCTTTCACCTTTCCCACCCAGCCCCCTAACCCTCCTTTCCTCTGATAGCTATCAGTCTGTTCTCTGTATCTATGAGTCTGTTTCTATTTTGTTTGTTAATTTATCTTGTTTCTTAGATTCTACATATAAGTGAAATCATATGGTACTTGTCTTACGAGGACCGGCTTATTTCACTTAGCATAATACTCTCCAGGCCCATTCATGCTCTTGCAAAAGGAAAGATTTCCTTCTTTTTTTATGACCAAGTAATATTCCATTGTGTAAATGTATCACAGCTTTTTTTGTTTGTTTGTTTTTAATCCACTCACCTATTGACAGACACTTGGGCTGTTTCCAAATCATGGCTATTGTAAATAATACTACCATGAGCAAAGGAGTGCTGTGATGAAGACTTGGACCGTTGGCAGTAATAAAGAGAGGCTTTAGCTTGATCTGTGATATTTGGATTTGTACCAAGAACACATCCATGTAGTTTGTAATTAAAAGTAAGTAAGAGTTAAAGGATTTGCTCATGCTTAGGGGAAGAGTTTAGAGCTGACAGGCTATTAAGGAAGAATCCAATATGGCTGGGGTAGAACTGGCTGAATTTGAACTGTAGGAAATGGTGATTCTGCATTTTATTTGTTCTGCATATACGTAATTCCTCTAGCCTACAGATTTGTCGACCAGTTTGAAAATACCAGAATTCATGAGAATTTGTAACTCAAGAAGTAATCAAAGGCATATGAGGAGAAAGATGAAACATTAAATCCAAGTCTGTCATGGATACGCCTTTTTAATTACATGGAAAAACAGTATAAAATATGATATTTATGAGTGTCTCATACTTTTATAGCTGGTTTTGATTCCAAGCACATTAAGTTGTGCATAAATTAAAATTCACTTTCTGTGTGTCTTTGCCTTAACTCGTATGGCTTTAAAATTAATTTTTTAAAAAATTTCTTAATGCCTTCTCTTTTTTGAAGTTATGAACACTTTGAAATAATTTTTACTAAATTAATAAACATGTAATTACTAGCGTTCCCCTTGCAGGAAAAATCCTGCAATAGGGTTTCCTGTTGCACTCTACCCCACCCCGCCTGCTCTCCTCCCTTGTCCCCCGCCCCGTCTTTTCCTCCAGCCCCCCTGCTTTTTTCCCTTCTCCCCCACCCCGCCTTCTCCGCCAGCCCGCCCGCTCTCCTTCCTTCTCCCCCGGCCCCGCCTCCGCTCCTCCCTTCTCCTCCCCGCCCCCCCCCCCCCCCCCGGCTTGCTTGCTTCTCCGCAGCTTTGCTCCCTTCTGCAGCTCTTGGCTTCTTTCTACGCTGTCTTGATATGCAAATCAGCCACCATCTTTGTTGGGTAATTTGCATACTCGTCCTGATTGGTTGATGGGCGTGGCTTGGCTGGTGGACGTGGCTTGGGCGTAGCGAAGGTGTGGTAAATTTGCATATTTGTCTATTATTTATTTATTTTTTTTTTTTTTCCGGTCTTTTTTTTTTTTTTTTTTTTCAATTTTTTTTATTAAGGTATTATATGTGTACATATCTTACCATTGCCCTCCCCACACCCCCCTCCCATATATGCCCCCACCCCCCAGAGTTTTGCATCCATTGGTTATGCTTATATGCATGCATACAAGTCCTTTGATTGATCTCTTATCTCCCCCACCTCTCCCTAACCTTCCCCTTGTAATTTGACAGTCTGTTTGATGCTTTACTGTCTCTGTATCTATCTTTTTGTTCAAGATTATAATGTTCTTTATTATCCATAAATGAGTGAGATCATGTGGTATTTTTCTTTCATTGACTGACTTATTTCACTTAACATAATGTTCTCCAATTCCTCCCAGGTTGCTGCAAATGATGAGAATTCCTTCTTTTTTATGGCAGCATAGTATTCCATTGTGTAGATGTACCACAGTTTTCTGATCCAGTCATCTGCTGACGGGCACCTAGGCTGTTTCCAAATCTTAGCTATGGTGAATTGTGCTGCTATGAACATAGGGGTGCATATATCCTTTCTAATTGGTGTTTCTAGTTTCTTCGGATATATTCCCAGGAGTGGGATTACTGGGTCAAATGGGAGTTCCATTTTCAGTTTTTTGAGGAAACTCCATACTGTTCTCCACAGTGGCTGCACCAGTCTGCAATCCCACCAGCAGTGCACGAGGGTTCCTTTTTCTCCGCATCCTCGCCAACACTTGTCGTTTGTTGATTTGTTGATGATAGCCATTCTGACAGGTGTGAGATGGTACCGCATTGTTGTTTTGATTTGCATCTCTCGGATAATTAGTGACGTTGAGCATGTTTTCATGTGTCTCTTGGATAAGACTACTAAAGGATAAAAACTCAGGTGAAAAACATTTCATTTATATATCACCAGTGTCTGAGGATCCAAAATTCCTGGTGTACTGATGCATACCTATAATGGTTTATCTTGGAGACCCTGTGCTCTATAAGCTTTTCCTTCCATATCATGACTCAGTCTCTCCCTTCTAAATAACTTGTGCCTTTAAAGACAGATTCAATTGTCTAGAATAAAGTAATCCTATCACTCAGGAAGTTCCTCTTGACTACAGCCTTTTGATGTATCTGATGCCTTTGTAATTTCCACTACACCCACCATGATGCAATATGCATACAGTAAGTGATGATTTAAGCACAAAAGAAATTTATTAAGGAATATTGGGTAGCTCACAGAATCTCTGTGGCTGGAAAACCAGTATTGGAAAATGAGCAGGAACAAACCAGTCCAACGAGGAAGGCCACTATCACTATAGTTGTTGGACCATAATAGTCACCATAGCTTACAGTACCACCATTACTGTGAGCAAGTGCCCCTGACAAACCATGCCTGGGTACCTGTCCAGCAGCTGCCAGAGGAACTTGCATTTTCTGGGCCTACAGTGGGAAAAAAATGCTCTGTCTGTCACTGAGATTCAGAAGAAGAGACTTCACAAGCACAGGAAGGAAGTTAAAAAGGCTAATGAATTGTTAAAATATAATACATGCTTATCACAAGATTGAGTTGTCCTTCCTTCCTTCCTTCCTTCCTTCCTTCCTTCCTTCCTTCCTTCCTTCCTTCCTCTCTTCCTTCCTTCCTGTCTTTCTCTCTTTCTCTTTCTTCCTTTCTACATTTATGAGCCTAGAGAAGCTGATAAACAATGGCTCTCTGAATATTGGTTTTCACATGCCTACCTGGGTGTATTCGTTTTCTATTTCTATATAACAAATCACCCCAAAACTTAGCAGTTTAAAACAAAAAAAATTTATTATTTCATACAGTTTCTGTGAGTCAGGAATTCAGAGAAAGCTTAGCTGCCTTGGGATTTCTCATGATGTTGCAAGCAAGATGTCAGCTGGGGCTGCAGTCATCTGAAGGCTTGACCAGGACTGGAGGATCCACTTCCAAGGGGCTCACAGCTCACTTACATGCTGACAGCTGATGTCTGGGGTTGGCAGAACTCTGTTCCTCCCCTATAGACCCCTCTAAAGGCTGTTTGAGCACTCTCATGATTGTTAGTGAGTCAGGAGAAAGCAAAGCAGAGCTTCAGCCTCTTCTATGACATTTCTGCACGATATTCTGTTGGTTATACAGGCCAGTCCTATTTAGTGTAGGAAAGGACTACACTAAATAGGCAAATGGAGGCACGAACACTAGGAAGACAGGATCAATGGAGGCTGGCTTATCACACTAAAAAAAAATTGCAAATTATCTACTTAATTTCATAATCAAAGTAGAAAGTCTAATGGATCCACTATCTGAGATATGTAGGTACATATTTAGAATGAAGTTATCATAATTACTTTATTTGAAGACCAAAATCTTAGCTGAATGTACTGTTATAATGATTAAACAAACTCCAGAAATGGAAAGCATCCCACAAAATATATTAAAGACTCCTTTTTCTCAATGAAGCCAATTTGGAATTTTTTCATCAAAAGGTACTTTCTCTTACTCTTCCAAAGTTGTCAGAATAGCCCTGGCCGGTGTTTCTAAGTGGTTAGAGCATCAGCCTGCCCACGTAAGGGTCTCAGGTTCGATTCCTGGTCAAGGGCACTACCCACCTCCAGTCGTGTTGCCTGTGGGAGGCAACCAATTGGTGTGTCCTTTAGGTGTGTCCTTGTCTTGTCGACATTTCTCTCTCTCCTTCCTTTCCACTCTCTCTGAAAAGCAAGAAAATTAAGGATATTTATTTTTCTTGATGCATTATTTGGCTGAAGTGCTATCTGATTGAAAAGTCCTTAAATTTTACTAAAACATTAAATTTTTTCACCCTAGAAATATGAGGAGTCATGAAGTTTTGGGTATTGGTAAAAGATAAGGACTGTTATTTTTTATGTTAGAATAACTCTGAGCCTTTTTCTTGTTTAACACTCACAAGATTGACTCACTTTCTTCTTATCCTACTGCTCTCCAAGTTGAGATATAGAATTTTATAAGTTTTCTCTTCTTTGGCCCTAAATGAATTTATTTGTATATAGATTCCTTTTGGTTTAAATAAGTATCACTGAATTTAAGATGCTAAAAAAATAAAAGAAAAGAAAACTAGACTTCTCAGGGAGATCACTTTGTAAGTTATATAAATGTCTAATCACTATGGTGTATACCTGTAACTAATATAACATTGTATGCCAACTGCAATTGAAAGATTAAAATATTAAATTAAAAATAAAGAAAGAAATGCTTCTTGATAGCCAGCTTTTCAGGGGTGAATGGCTTACCATCCTGAGGAGGTGAGTGGATTTATACTATAATCCTGGAAGGGCTTGGGAATTTACTTAGCGATAGGTAATGTCAATCATTTCAGCACTGCAAATGGGCTTTAAACTAGAAGTGTCCATTAACTGGAAAAAGGACATAATAGAAAGTCCTACAAAGTTTCTTGATGGCTACAGATACAGGGAAACCCCCTTAAACAGGGAAGAAGCTTTTGGCTGGAATCTATACCAGTCATGTGCTGAAGCCAGCTCTTACAACTTGTGAGAATGATTAATAAATGTTCAGGAAATTTATGCTCTGGTTGTTAAGCTATTGGTGCCTTGAAGTAGGACATAGTGGGACTATTGGCACCATTCTGTGAATCAGGGCTCCCTTGCCACAGAACCAGTTGTTATGGACTGAATTGTTGTCCTCAACATCCATATATTAAAACCCTAACTCCTAGTACCTCAGAATGTGATTATTTAGAGACAGGGTTTTTTTTTTTTTTTTTTTAAGAGGAAATTAAGTGAAAATGAGGCCATCATGTTAAGCTCCAATCTGATCTGAATGGTGTCTTTATAAGAAAAGTGAATTGGACTTACAAAAAGACACCAGAGGTGTGCATGCAGAAAGGAAAGACTGTGTAAGGACATAGTGAGAAGATGGACATTTGCAAGGAAGGGAGAGGTCTCAGGAGAAACCAGACTTTCTGACACCTTAATATTGACTCTCTAGCCTCTAGAACTGTGAGAAAATTTATTTCTGTTGTGTAAGCCATGAAATCTATGCTATTTTGTTAGGGCAGTCATAACTAATTCACCAGTTTACCAGGACGCATAGGAGGCTCATAGTGGAGACCGCCTGAAAATGTGGTACTATGATTTAGAGTTTGCACAATGGGTGGTGGTGATGGTGGTGGAGGTGGTAAAAGGTGAGCTTCATCTGAAGGGAAAGCTGCTTGGGCCAAGTGAAGGCAATGCTCACAGGACAAAGAGAACTAGTTCAGAAGTTATTTAGGGGCCAGAGCCACAGAGAGTTTTGTAAAAAGTAAAAAAGGTTACTGTCCAGTGGTTCTCAACCTTCCTAATGCCACGACCCTTTAATACAGCTCCTCATGTTGTGGTGACCCCCAACCATAAAATTATTTTCGTTGCTACTTCATAACTGTAATTTTGCTACTGTTATGAATCGTAATGTAAATATCTGTGTTTTCCGATGGTCTGAGGCGATCCTGTGAAAGGGTCGTTCGACCCCCAAAGGGGTCCCGACCCACAGGTTGAGAACCGCTGACCTAGACCTTCTTTTAGAAAATTGGGAAAGCAGAAGGGAAGCATAAGGGTAATTGTTCCAGGACCAGACATCTCCAGAGGAGCAGGAAGCTATCACTAGTTAGTTAAGAAATACATAAAATTTAAGGAAGGAATATCTAAGAGACGAAACCTGCCTCACCAAGAGAAGAAGGTTGGCTGACCTGAGAAATTAGTTCGTATCTAAGTTTCTACTAGAGAGCCAGGAAATTGTGTGTGTGACAAAGAGAACTGCAGTCTGACAGGGGCCAAAGGAGCAGTTTCATAAATTAGACCTGAGCCATCACAGGTAGTTTACAGGTCTACAGCCCTTATTGAAGGGCCCAGAGACAAAGCGCACATGCCCCTCCCCCTTTAGTAGGCTTGAGACTTACTAAGGGGGGGCAAGCACACTCGCTTTCAACTTGACTTTACTCCCATTACCTTTTTTAAGCTCTAGTTCTTCAAACTGATATTCTCTGTGCATGAAAAAGGGGCATGAAGAAATGAAACTTTTTCTTTTTAATTTTTATTGAATTTATGGGGTGACATTAGTTAACAAAATTATATAGGTCTATAGGTGTTATATAAATTATATAACAAAATTATATAGGTCTAATTAGGTGTATAATTTTATAATACATTATCTGTATATTATATTGTTTGTTTCCCATCACAAGTCAAGTATCCTTCCATCACTATTTATCCCCCCTTTACCTTCTCCTTCCTCTCCCCTCCCTCCACCCTACATGCTCCTGGAGGATAGGAATGTGATCTTCTTTGGTATGTTACATGACAGCATGACATATTGGATAAAAAAACCCTACTTTTTAAATAAATGTATTAAACAGACAACTAAAGTTTCTGCTAAAAATAAAATTAGCTTTAAATTCTGTAGTTCTACCTCTGAGGATTACAAATGGAACTCATGCAGGCTGTAAGATGGCTAAGTTGTGGACCCAGGAATAATCAGGAATTATTCATTTAAGCTATGTGGCTCTTAGCCCTGTAGAGTACTTTTCAATTCCTGCTATGTAACTTACCCTGCAGAGGATCTGAGAACTTAAGCTCAAACTTTATTAGGACTTCAAGCATTGTTTTTCATTGTGGTTCAAAATCCAGAAGACATTGAGACAAGAGCAGCCTTTGTTTGTTTATTTCAGTATTATTGAGTTATAATTGACAAATAAAATTGTAAGCTATTTGAAGTATGTGATATGATGATTTGATATATGTATATATGAAAGGATTCCTCCATAAAGTTAATTAACACATACATCACCTCACATATTTACTTTTGTTTTCTTTTGATAAGAACATTTATCTTTCAATTGAAAATTTCAATTATACAACTTTATCAACTGTAGTCATGTTGTTATATGTTAGATCCTCAAACCTTACTTATCTTATAAGTGAAAGTTTATATCCATTGACCAACCTTTCCCTATTTCCTCCACCTTGAAGTCTGGCAACCACTTTTCTTTTTTCTTCTCTCTTACTTTTCCCCCATTTACTGATTAAGGTATTACAAATGTGTCCTTATCCCCCCATTGCCCACTTTTCTACTCTGTTTCTATGTTTGACCTTTTTTTTTTTTAAGATTGTACATATGTTGTGGGGCCTGAGGATGGGGGTGGGGTGGAGGAGGTCAAAGGTGGTGGGGGGGAAGGGGACATCTGTAATATTTTCAAAAATAAAGATAAATTTTAAAAAGGAATATGTCTATGAATTATTTAGAATTTAAAGAGAGTTATTTTTTTTTCCAATGGAAGAAGATAAATTAATTTGAGCATTTGCTTTCCAAGTAAACTAATTATTCTCCTCCAGGCAATGCTACATAAACTTTCATGTATACCTCATGTTCTAGAATACCACCCAATTTACTGGTTCTGAACTCTTAAAATACTCAGGGTTTCATGAGCTTAAGCTTGATTTATCTAACAATACAGCCATTTGGCTATAATTTGATTTGTAGAGTGTTCTGAAACTATTACTCAGATTCTTAATAAAGGTAGTTCTGGGATTTAAATTATTATGGAATTATTCCATCTTATTGAACTTGAAAGTATAAGATCACAAAAGGTGGTGGCATTTCTCCAAAGATGAATAATTATCTTAACCATGGCTGTTACCAGTGTTCTGTTGTAAAGTTACTGTTTGCCTTTGCATATAAAATGCTCCCTTACAGAAGACTGTAGAATTCCAGAACCTAGCTAAAATTCTTTCACTCTGTTTCCTTTTGAAGGCAATCAACTCCATTAGAAGTTGGCAATTTGAGGGAACACATACATACTTAACAACGGTCATTAATTTTAGGAACAGAAGGAATGTAGAATCTGAAGATTGGGAAAACAGACAAACTTTTGCCCTCGCAATAATCCTAGAATGTACAGAGAGAATATATTATTATTATGCTCCATTTTGCACATTAAGAAAATAAGACTCAAAAAAGTTGAGGAACTGCACAGCAACTAGTAGCTACAATTTGTTATTTTATCTTGGCTCAAAGTCTAACACTTTTCCTACTATATTATCATCCCAACCATCTTGATTTGAAACTGGGATCTGAAATCTAAAAACACATGTCCAAATTGATCTGCTGAGTCAAATAATATTTCATTTAACATTTATTGAATGCATGACATGCATCTGGTTCTGTCCAAATTCCTTCATAACAATCCCTAGATAGACCATATATTGGGACATAGGCAAAGTCTCTTCAAATTCAAGAAGCTAGAAATCATATCAAGCATCTTCTCAGATAACAATGGCATAAAACTAGAATTCAACTACAATAAAAAAAAATCAAACACCTGGAGGCTAAATAGCATGTTATTAAACAATGTATGGGTTAACAAAGAGATCAAAGAAGAAATAAAAGGCATCATGGCAACAAATGACAATGAAAACACAACAATCCAAAATCTATGGGACACAGTGAAAGCAGCCTTGAGAGGGAAGTTCATAGCTCTACAGGCCTACCTCAAAAAACAAGAAACAATGGTAATGAATTATCTAACCCTACAACTCTAAGAGTTAGAAAGAGAGCAACAAGAATAGCCCAGTGTAAGCAGAAGGAAGGAAATAATAAAGATTGGAGCGGAGATAAATGACATAGAGACCAAAACAACATTACAAAAGATCAAAAAACCAAGAGCTGGTTCTTTGAAAGGATAAACAGGATTGATGAACCTCTAGCCAGGCTTACCAAGAAGCAAAGAGAGAGGAACCAAATAAACAAAATCAGAAATGAAAGAGGTGAAGTAACAACCAATCCCATAGAAATACAAACGAATTTGAAAAAATACTATGAACAACTCTATTCCAATAAAATGGACAACCTAGATGAAATGGACATATTCTTAGAAAAATACAAGCTCCCGAAACTCAACCAAGAAGAATAAAAAAACTTGAATAGGCCTATAACTACCAAAGAAATTGAAACAGTGATCAAAAGTCTTCCAGCAAACAAAAGCCCTGGTCCAGATGGCTTTACAAGGGAGTTCTACCAAGCATTCAAAGAAGAACTAAAACCTATCCTCCTCAGACTATCCCAAAAAATTCAAGAGGAAGACACACTTCCAAGCTCCTTCTATGAAGCAGGCATTACCCTAATCCCCAAACCCGATAAAGACACCACAAAAAAAGAGAACTACAGGCCAATGTCCTTGATGAACATAGATGCTAAAATCCTCAACAAAATTCTAGCAAATCAGATTTAGCAATATATTAGAAAGATCATACACCATGACCAAGTGGGATTTATTCTAGGGATGCAACAATATCCTCAAATCAATAAATGTGATACATCACATAAACAAATGAGAGACAAAAATCACATAATCATATCAATTGATTAAGAAAAAGTATTTGACAAAATCCAACACCCTTTCTTGATAAAAACTCTCAGCAAAGTGGGAATAGAGGGATCATACCTCAACATAATAAAAGCCATATATGACAAACCTACATCAATATAAAAAGCTTCTGCACAGCAAAAGAAACCATCAACAAAACAGCAAGAAAGCCCACTGCATGGGAGAACATATTTGCCAATGTTATCTCCTATAAGGTTTAATCTCCAACATTTACAGGGAACTCATACAACTTAACAAAAGGAAGATAAACAATCCAATCAAAAAACGGGCAAAGGACCTAAATAGACACTTTCGAAAGAGGACATTCAGAAAGCCAAGAGACATATAAAAACATGCTCAAAGTCACTAATCATCTGAGAGATGCAAATCAAAACAACAATGAGGTACCATCTCACACCTGTCAGAATGGCTATCATCAACAAATCAACAAACGATAAGTTCTGGAGAGGATGCAGAGAAAAAGTAACCCTTCTTCACTGCTGGTGGGAATACAGACTGGTGCAGCCATTGTGGAAAACAGTATGGCGTTTCCTCAAAAATTTAAAAATGGAACTGCCATTTGACCCAGTAATGCCACTTCTAGGAATATATCCCAAGAAAACAGAAACACCGATCAGAAAGGATATGTGCACCCCTATGTTCATAGCAGCACAATTTACAATAGCTAAGATTTGGAAATAGCCTAAATGCCCATCAGCAGATGAGTGGATTAGAAACTATGGTACATCTACACAATGGACTACTACGCTGCTATAAAAAAGAAGGCATTCTTACCATTTGCAGCAGCATGGATGGAACTGGAGAGCATTATGCTAAGTGAAATAAGCCAGTCAGTGAAAGAAAAATAGCACATGATCTCACTCATTTATGGATAATAAAGAACATTATAACCTGATGAACAAAGATAGATAGATACAGAAGCAGAGAAGCATCGAACAGACTGTCAAATTACAGTGGGAAGGATAGGGAGCGTTGGGGGGGGGAGGTAAGAGATCAACCGAAGGACTTCTATGCATGCATATAAGCATAACCAATGGATGCAAGACACTGAGGGGGTGGGGTTAGGGCATGTGCAGGGCGTGGGGGGGGGGTAAGGGAGGCTGGGGGTAGGTCAATGGGGGTAAAAAGGAGACATATGTACTACTATTTGTAATACTTTAAACAATAAAATAAAATTAAAAAAATAAAAACGATTCAAAGGATAAAAACAACAATCCCTTAAATATTACCAGAACTCTGAGATATATATTATTATCCCTGCTTTATAAATGAAGAAATGAAGACCTAGAAATTAAACAGTTTACTCATGCCACATTATAAGTTAGTGGCTCAAGCACATACTTTTCCCATTAATGTCAGAATTTTAGTATTCCCCCAAAAGAGCTCTCATCAGCAGACATGTAATCCTTGAACAAAGTTTAAACCCAAATAAGACACATGCACTTCAGTTAACTACCTTGTTGTGGGACACTTGTCAAGCAAATTGGTGTGGGTTAGAATGTTTTTATATATGGCTGCGAGCCATCTGGTCATACTACGAAAACAAGCCATTTCTAAATAATGTCATGTGTGAGCCAACAAGAGATCCATTCTTTCACTCCTGCTCAGGGGCCTCTCGACCCCTTCTGTCGGAATGAGTGTTAGGGCTCCCCTTACGCTGACCCAGAGTAATTTGTTTTAATAATGTCTGAGCACTCTGAGGTAATGGTTTCATGACCTCACCTAGGGCTTTTAAAGAAGAAAGAAACATGAATAAGTACAACATTTTTACTTCTTTTATTCCAAAGTTCAGAAATAACTAGAAAATGGATTATCAGAACAACAAATTAGAATGCATGTATTACCATAAGCCTCAGGAAAGTGATTTGAATGAAAGGATTTAATTACAGGGCACACTTGAAAATGGCAGCCATCTGGGGAAAAGTAAGAGTAAGAAAGAGAATCAGAACTAACTTTCCTAGATTGGTGATTTATATAAATCTTGACGACATGATTTTTGAGGGTTTATTGCACGCCAGACACTTTGCATGTGGTAGTTTCCATCCTTGTAAAAACCCAATGAGGCAGATTTGTCTTATTAGTTCCATGTTACAGATGAGGAAATTGAGGCTAGAAAGTGGCAAGGTTAGAATTCAAACCCAAGTCCATCTCTCTCTGGAAAGCCAGTGCCCCTTCCCCACTGTCTGCTAGGCTGAGGGCAAGAGCATGGAATAAATACCAGTGAATTTCTGAGTGTTGTTGAAGAGGGGCCTGGGTTGTACATTTGGGGCAGTGTGACATTCCTCCAGAACGAGACATTGTGAGTTGCTTTCATTGTTTCATCTGAGATATAAGTTCTCAGGAGCTCAGGCACAAGATGGTCAAAAGAAGGCAATGTGTTCCAAAGATGATGAGCAGGACTTTGCTTTAATCATTTGAAGGAGATATATTTAAAATTTCTGAACTCCAGTTTCTGTGTCTGAAAGTGTGACAAATGCTGCCTTTGAGCCCTTCTTGTACATTAAATGTGATCATGTCTGTATGGTACTTGTGCATAGTAAGCCGTCAGCTAACCGTTACTATTACATGGTCATAATGAAACAGCATCCAGTTGAAAAGTGTTTTAAAATGCTACAACTTCTCAATGGAAATTTACCCCCCCCCCCCCCCCCGCTTTTAGAGGAATTTGTTGAGGACTGAGAATTTTTCTGAAAAAGGTACAGTTCAGTGAAAATAGCAGAAAATTAGCTTCATAATAATCCCTTACATACTACCAAATATTTGGTAATATTGGAACTGTTGGTCTTGTTGGGTAACCCAGGTACACAAGAACAGAGTTTATTAGGCTGGGCCTTGAAGACCAATAGAGCCTGAAAATAAAACCTGTTCACATTGAGATGATAGAAGGCTAGCCCATGTTGCCCCTGGCAGAACATTTTGTTTGGCCACAATGTTTTTCAAAACCACAGAACACTCTCGTTGTATACAATGTGCTTATTCTTTGACTTTGCCCAGCTCTATATCAAAGCTTATTTGTTTACCCCATGGATACCTCTAACACACACACAAACACACCCACTGTACACACTAATGCTCACAGCTTATAAATAGGAAGTAAATCTTTGTAAAATAATTGAGAGACTTGTTTAGACTTCCCTTATCAACTGTGATCTATCGGTGTCTACCAGAGACAGATAATTTTGCTTAGAATGTCATGAACAACCTGTCTGGTCTTTCTAACAAGGAGTCAGCCTCTCTTAATGTTTGGAAGTTTAGGTCTTCTTCAAGCATCTAGCTTAGAATAACAAGTAAACCTAAGTGTTTTTGATGAAATATACATATTCAAAAGGCCACACATGGGTAAAGACAACCAGAAATCTTAGTTTGTAATCCTGGAGTGTCCAGTCTACTAGCTGTGGTACCTGAAATGAGCCACTTAATCCCCCGAGCCTCAGTTTACCTCTTGTGTAAAATGAAGCTGCTAAAAAGAATAAGAAGCCAGAGGTCCTTTCAGCCTTCCAAGTTTGCCATTCTGGACAGTAGAACCCCTCTGAAATCACATGTCAGAGCATAAGCCTCCCAGGCACCACGGCAGCGGACCAAAGCGTCTGCTTCTGAAGACCATCTCCCAGGTCCCTGGGCCTGGAAAAGAGGGAAGCAGCAGCGGCTCCTTGACCTCATTTTCCCTACGCCCTGCTGTCTGTAAACAAGTGGCGTGCAGGAAATGGGAGGTCCGGTCAGTGCCACGGGTCCTGCTGCTTCCTCCCGACACAGAAAGCTCTTGTTGCTGATTTCAAAGGCAGCTGCTCCTGGCAGGAGTCAGGTAGACCTGGGCCTGCCCTTGGCTAACTCACCAGAATTATTGCTGACATTCTTCTGGAGGGCAGGGGCCGGGGCAGGAAAATGTCTTCCTAAATGTTTGCTTCTAAGAGATGGTTCAGGACTGTGTCCTCGCAGGCTCCTCTCCTCTCCCAAGGGGTGACTCCAAGAACAACATCCCTAAACTCGGGATTTTCTCAAGTGCATTGTGCTTCTCAGGTGGTGGAGTCATTCCAGACACGGATCACTGTCCAGAACTGAGGAGTGCTAGAGGACTTATTTTAAAAGCCCATTCCTGTGGGTGAAAATATTACTACTTCTGGATATCTTTTTTAATTTTATTGGGGTGACAATGGTTAATAGGGTCATATAGGTTTCAAGTGTACATTTCTATGATACATGATCTGTATATTGCATTCTGTGCCCACCATCCAAAGTCAAATCATCTTATGTCACCATATATTTGGCCCCCTTTACCCTTTACTATCGCCCCACTCCCTTCTCTCTGGTAACCGCCATACTGTTGTCTGTCTATGAGTTTCAGTTTTATATCCCACATATGAGTGAAATCACATGATTCTTAGCTTTTTTCTGACTATTTTATTTCACATAGCATAATATTCTCAAGGTCCATCCATGTTGTCAAAAATGACAGTATATCATCTTTATTTATGGCTGAGTAGTATTCCATAGTATATATGTACCACACCTTCTTTATCCAGTCCTCTATCAAAGGACACATTGGGCCCAGCCAGTGTGGCTCAGTGGTTGAGCATCAACCTCTGAACCAGGAGGTCACGGTTCAATTCCAGGTCAGGGAACATGTCCAGGTGGTAGGCTCGATCCTCAGTGTGGGACATGCAGGAGGCAGCTGATCAGTGATTCTCTCTCATTATTGATGTTTCTATTTCCCTCTCCATTCCTCTCTCTGAAATCAATAAAAAAAATTTGTTTTAAAAAGGACATGTTTGTTGTCTCCTCATCTTGGCCACTGTGAATAATGCTGCAATGAACATGGGAGTGCATGTATTTTTGGGAATAAATGTTTTCGAGTTTTTTGGGTAAATACCCAGAAGAGGGATTGCTGGGTCATATGGTAACTCTATTATTAAATTCTTTTAGGAACTGCCATACTGTTTTCTTGTCAAATACATGTGTGAGTGTTTTGTGGAAGCATTAATTTGTATTTTCTTTTCATAGCATGTTTTCCTTTCACTTTTTCAGAAGGTAGCTTTGCCCTCTGAGCCCCTGCCTTGCCTCAGGGGAGATTTGTGTTGTGGGTACAGAAAGCAAAAATGACTATAGACAGTGGCTCTTCCTGGCTTTTATATCCCCAAGGACTCATTGATCTCCTTGAAAGGATTGTACTAGGGAAATGGGGAGAAGTGAGTATTCTTTGAGAAGGGTGGCTCCCCAAGCTGGAGGGAATGGAACTGTGCATGGAGAATCCCACACCATGGAAAGCAGGACCCTAGTTGAAGGCAGGACCCAGGAAAGCTGCACCTAAGGAGGCTGGATGGATGCTAGCTCAGCACTCCAGCCTTAGCTACAATTTCTCCACCTGCACCCAACAGAGGAAACTTTGGAGTCACCAAACTTGAGAGTAAGCCAATCAGTGCAATGTACATCAGCAAGTCAGGATGGGCTGAGGCCAGTGACTTTTGTCTCTATTTCCAGGAACCACAACAGGCTCCTAGATTACTTTTGGCACCTAAAAAAGGAGAAGACATTTTCCCACCAATCCCATTAATGATGAAAGTTGAAATTTTTTACAATTCCAGGAAGGAAGAGGCATAAACTTGGATTTAATTGGAAGAAAATAAAGAAATGGTAAACTTTCCTCATACCCAAGTTTGTAGGGCAAGGTTCCTATAGGCTATAGATGCAAATGACCCAGGGATATAAAATACATAAATACGTTCACTTATTACTAGTTATTAACAATTTAGGGAAGATTTGTTCATCAGAATAGAATCACAGCAGAACTTGTTTCCTACAAGTGGAACAAATGAGAGGAAAGTTGTGAAAGGGTTGAGAGAGATAGCAAGAGACAAAACTTCCTGCCAGCAGTTAGTAAAATCTTTGGGCCATTTTAATGGGACCCTTTTTGTATATTAACAGCACAATGTGGGGAAAAAACAGACTAATGAGTTTTTAGGAATTCCTGTGTGTACCTGTGCTTTCTCTCCATGGGCATAGAAGTGTGTATAAAGCTCTTTATTTAAAACTAGAGGCCCAGTACACGAAATTCAGCCCAGCCTGCATCCTCTCACAATCCATGACCCCTCGGGGGATGTCTGACTGCCGGCAGAAGGACATCCCTCTCGCAATCCGGGACTGCTGGCTCCTAACCACTCACCTGCCTGCCTGCCTGATCGCCCCTAACCACTCTGCCTGCCTGCCTCATCACCCCTAACAACTCGCCTGCTTGCCTCATTGCCCCTAACCCCTCTGCCTGCCTGCCTCATCGCCCCTAACTGCTCACCTGCCTGCCTGATCACCCCTAATCGCCTCTACCTTGGCCCCTGCCTCTGCGCTTCGTCCAGAAGGTCCTCCGGAAAGACATCTGGAATGACGTCCTGAAGGTCATTACGCTGTCCGGTCTAATTAGCATATTACACTTTTATTATTATAGACTAGAGGCCCAGTGCACAAATTCATGCACTGGGAGGGTCTCTCGAGGTGGCCTGTGCGGATTGGGCCGAAACCTGCAGTTCAATGCCACCTGCAGCTTCTACCTGCCACTACTGCTCATCCTAGCCCTACTGCACCTGCCGTGGGCTCGTGCCCAATCAGTCCTGATTGGGAAAGGCTTGCACTGCTGCAGTGAGCCCTGCGTCTGGCACCTTCCCGAGGGGAGTGGCCTGCATCAGGCCGAAACCCACTCTCCAACATCCCCCGAGGGGTCCCGGATTGTGAAAAGGTGCAGGCCAGGCCGAGGGACCCCACCGATGCATGATCGAGGCCGGGAAGGACTGCGGGAGGGCTCCAGGGCATGTCCAGCCCTGTCTCGCCCAGTCCCAATTGGGGAGGGATGTAGGAGGTTGGTCAGCCGAGGAGGGGCCATGAGAGGGCTCCAGGATGCATCTGGCCCATCTCGCTCAGTCCCAATCAGCCGGACCCCAGCAGCAGGCTAACCTACTGGTTGGAGCGTCTGCCCCCTGGTGGTCAGTGCACAACATAGTGACTGGTCAACTGGTCAACTGTCTGCCCCTTGGTGGTCAGTGCATGTCATAGTGGTTGAGCGGCCTTAGCATATCATTAGCATATTACGCTTTGATTGGCTGAATAGTGTACTGGTCTCTGGATGACCGGACACTTAGCATATTAGGCTTTTATTATTAGTATAGATGAGCCTTTCATTACTTGGTGATACCTTACGGTAAATGTTCTTTTCAGTTTCCTTTTCAAAAAAATGTTCTTTCCTTGCTATATCTTTACCAATGTGCATGTAACTTAGATATCTGCCGGTCTTCTATGTAGCCTTTTTTTTCATTCCCTTGCTAACCTCAACATTTCTATATTTCTGTAAACCAGTAGCAACATGAAAATTACCAAGTGATGTATAGCTTACCAAATTCTGGTAAAGAGAATAGGGGATCAAGTTATCTTTACACACTCAATAGCAAACTCTTTCAAGACATTGTTAAATAGCTCTGTTCCCCAAAGTTCTCATTTTGGCTACTCAGCAAACAGGGTGTTCTCCTTTTCCAAACATGATTTGGTTTCCTCTATTTTGCTGAGCAATTCTATTCTTGTCCTAAATTTGCATTCTCTACTCAGCTAGGCCCTCAACAAAGCCAAAAAGCCTGTAGTGAATAGGACCTCTCCCCATAGAATATTTATTACTATTTATTTGAACATGGACTTGAATGTCTCACTCTGCCCTACTCTCATCTCATCCCTAACATGTAGTTGATAAAGTATATTTTCCTAAACATACCAAGCAATCTCTCTTAGAAGAGTTCTGGTAAATATACACTGAGTGGCCAGATTATTATGATCTCTGAATGCATAATAATCTGGCCACTCTGTGTGTGTGTGTGTGTGTGTGTGTGTGTGTGTGTGTGTGTGTGTGTATAATTAGAGGCCCAGTGCATGAATTTGTGCATGGGTGGGGTCCAGCCAGCCTGGCCAGGGGGAGGGGACATGGGCAGTTGGCTAGCCTGCCCGCTGGTCGAACTCCTGGTCAAGGGGATAATTTGCATATTAGCCTTTTATTATATAGGATATACACTGAGTGGCCAGATTATTATGCGTTCAGAGATCATAATAATCTGGCCACTCAGTGTAATTTTCTCTGCTTGATTACATATTGTGACTGCTTATCAGGGCTATTAACTGTTACCAAATTCTAGGAACACCAGGATGTTGGAATGTTTGAGGTAAAGTGTTTAATAAAAGATGGTCCTTTCCTGAAGGTGTCCAGAAACTTCTGATTTTCTTAGATTCTGAAACAGACTAAAGAATAGGAAGTAAAAGTAATTCTGAAATAATTCTATTCTGGCTACTATTGTATAACCACTTACCACAAATTTCATGACTTAAAACAGCAAGTTTATTTTACTCATTATTTTGGGGGTCAGGAATTTCAGAAGAGCTTGGCTAGGAGGTTCTGGTTTGGAGTCTCTCAAGCAGTTAGAATAAGATGTCCCTGGGGCTGCTATCATCTGAAGGCTAGACTGAGCTGGATGTTTAAGATGACTCAACCCAGAGACCACACTTGGTATTGATTATTTGTTGGGAGTGCCACTGGGATGTTGAATACAGAATCAGCTTGTGGCCATTCCATGTGGTTTGACTTCTTGACAGCTTGGTGACCTCATGGTAGCTGGACTTTTTACATGGCAGTTATGGGCTCCAAGTATATGTGTTCTAGTGGAAAAGACAAAAGCTACGTCACCTTTTATAAATAATAAGAAGTCACACATCACTTCGCTCTACTTTAATAATAGAAGTAGCCAGAAGCCCTGCCTAGGTTCAAACCAAGAGAAATTGCCAAAGTTATAAAGCTAGAAAGTAGGAAGGATGGGAGATATTGTTACAGGTATTTTTGGAAAATATAATCTTTCTCGTTATGTGAAGGTCATGGCCAGAGGCTCAACCAAGCTGATTTAATAGCCACAATTTAATAAACAAAATGCAGTGTAGAATGGGTTTATCAATGTCCTTCCAGAAGATTCAATTTTATAACCCTTTTTCATCGCCTACTAAATCACTCATCATTGCACCATTGGAAATTCACCTGAGTAGATGTGGCATGAATTCTTATGTGTGTCAGTAGAAAGATAGTGTTAGACATCTGAAGATATAAAATAGATGGCCTCCTTGATATTTAAGTTCATAGTGTGGAATCCCTTGTCACGTCCTGCGTGATTCAGGGTTCCTGTTCAGGTCCAGTTTCTGGAAAAGGCCGCAATCAAAATGAAAAGAAGCTAGAAAAGAATCAATTTGGGTAAATGGGGGCCAGGCGGGAGCCCACCTCTAGTGGGAGGACTACTCACTGCTCTGGACTTTGCCATCCCTTTTATTGGGGTTCTGAGATACACACCCATATCCTTTAGGCAGGAAATTCCAATAATAGATAATCAGCAAAAATTTACATATGATTAACAGGTGAGAGTTGCTTTAACTACCAATGTCTCAACTAAACAATGAGTGACTAGCTCTGACCATTCAGAGCTATTAAGGTTGACCAAAGCATTCCGGATTCCCTTTTTCATATTTAAGTTCCAATGTCTCAACTAAACTATGAGTGAATGGCTCTGACCATTCAGAGCTATTAAGGTTGACCAGCCTTCCGGATTCCCTTTTCACATTTAACTACAAAGTGTCAATGTTCAGTTTCCGACACATAGAAATAGGAATAATTTTGTTTGGGTTAAAGTGGTTGATTTGATCTAGGTGTACCTGGACATGGTCCTTCTATTTCATTACATTTGTCTACTTAGGATGCAGGCAGTATTAAACCTTTAGTCTATGGAAACCTACTTAGTAGAGATGTGCCACATTATCTATAATATATTTCTCAAGATATCTATTACTAAGCCCAAAAAATACCATATTCTCAGATTGCCTGAGCTAATTGTGTATTGGAAAAATGGTTTAGAATTGTTTCTGCGAAGTTTAGTACCAGGTTTGTCCTGTGCTATGAATGAATATTTAATGTTCTCACTAGTTTATCCACTGAAAAACTCTTCAGGCATTATTGATTATTAAGTGGGCTACATGAATAGCTAGGATACAGAAAAATGGAAAAATCTGTGTGTGTGTGTGTGTGTGTGTGTGTGTGTGTGTGTTGTTTTGAATATGTAGTGCTTTTTTTCACTAAAGAAATTTTAGAATTTCCTCCTTTATCACATACAGATTTCTGAGTTATAGCGGGTCAACATTGTTTAGTATTTGATCACTATTTTTCCTAAGTGAAAATATAACTCCAAATCATAGTGAGAGGTCTTTTTATGTTTCTGCATAACTAAAGAGCTCAACTTTATTTAATGGGATCTTTGAGCTCAGCATAGTGGGAAAACAGGATACTGTCTCTGGCAGAGCTATGTGGCAGCCTTGCAAAAGAAACCACTGATAAGGCTGTAATCCCTTTGTTGGTTTAACCATGATTAGAGTTGAGACTCTGGAAAAGTCCACAAAGGATTTTCATGTAACATGGGGGGAAAAAATTATTACTCACATATTCATAGGGACATCAGAGGGAAATATGTTGGTCCTTTGCTAAATGCACGATTTCAGCAAAGCTTTAAAGTCAAATTGATGTACCTCTAATTCTTAGAAATTTGAAGTCCTCATCGTACTACTCCTCTTAGAGTCAGATGCATGTGGTTGGAATAGCAATAAGGGAAGAGGTAGTATATCTTTTAGGTCTACCTGAATTATGGGCAGAAGGTGTATTCTCATGATTTGGTTATGAGTGTGAATTCAGTTTGACTGAATATGATGTCCAGGAAACAAGTAGCAGATAAAGAGGCATTCATCCTTGGCCCATGAATCCTACCTACTTGTTAGTTGGAGGATGGAGAGGTTTTGATAAGTCTTTGCAGTTTTGATCCAAAATGTGGGGTTTTGTATTGCTGGAAAATAAAGCATACTAGGGTGAATGTCCATCCTCAAGCCCCAGTCATTATTTAAAGAAGTGATGTTCAGAGCCACGGTAGGCCTTACATGGGCAAGACCATATTCACTGGCACCTGTTCAATCCTGCCCCATGTGTCCTCTGGTCTGCAGGTGTGGACCTCAGATGTGGCATTCTCTAGCAGTGGGTCTCAGTCTTGTCTACAACTAGAAAAACCTGGGAGGAGTTTTAAAATTCTGATTCCTAAGCTCACCTAACACAATTAATACAGAAATGCTGGGGGCTGGCGCCCAGGCATCAGTAATTTTTAAAACTCTCAAGGGATTCTAATATGCGTCTCAAGTTGAGAAACATTGTTCTCAAATTTTACATTCAACGTTAGTGAACCAACACTATTCATCTCTAGACCTGTGGTATGTGGCATTTGTTGGAGGCCTTAATAAGGTCTGGGGAAATGTACTATAGTGAGAGTTTGGGGATTTAGAATAACACTGATCTTCATTGTAGATTGAGCACAGCTGGAATCTGCTGAACTCACAGATTCCATCAATAGCGGTCAGGTCACAGGCATTAAAAAATAACAAAGAAGCCAGGCCCCCTAGAGCTGAGTGTGGCCATTCTCTCTAGCTCCCCTTTTTAAAATAGTGTTCTTCATCCTTGCATTTACCACCCTAGGCCCAGACTGCTGTCTGGCTATGCTTTTATTTTTAACTAAGAAAAATAAACTTTTGTGCCGCCTATTCCCTGCTCCGTCTGATAAGGCAATCAGCACCTGTGTTCACAAAGATGTGGAAAATGGATCTGTCCCAATAATCAATCTAAGAAAATTATGTTTTTGGACTCTATGTGATGGGGCCAAATGAATGAGGGTGATAAAGTCCATGGTATTTCCTTTTTTGAAACTGGATGAAGGGACGTGGAAAAAGGGATCAAAGATTCTTAGGCAATGATATTCATAGTTTTGTTGCTACTTGTCTCCTAACTTAAAGATAAAGAAATTAGGAAACAAGGGCCTTCAGAGTTGAAAGCTCTTCAGCCTCCTCTCAGCCTTGAGGCTGGCCCCTGGAAAGCTGGCTAATGGGAAGATCATGAGTGAGGCCTGTCTTCAAGCGCTTTTGCGTTAGGTTCTGGAACCTTGCAGTTCCCTTCATTATTTTTACATCAGTTTCACTGGCAGAAAGCATCTTTCTCACTTAGAGAGGAAGAAATAGTAAACAGCTCAAGATCTGAAAAGCCAGGAAGTCTGAAAATCCTGTGGGAAGCAAAGTGGGCAGAAGTTTCAAGTGGAAGTAATTGCTCAGATTCTTACGGCTCCTTGGAAGGCTGGAAAGAGTATTCTACTCTGTTCTTAAACCTCTCCCAGTGCTAATGCTCAAAGCATACAAACCGTGATCCTGTTCTTAGAACACACACACAGAAAGTGGTTTGTGTCATGTAATGGAAAGTCCAACTAAGATGCTAGATCAGTCAAGATCCAGTCAGGAAAGCCCAATCAATGCCAGGTAATCCAATAGCAATAATTTAATACAGGGACTAATGACAAAAGGGCTGAAAAAGCTGAGAAGCCTAATAAAGCATCTCAAAGGTCAGCTGTAGCAGAAAGCCACTAATTCACAGGGCTCCAGGAATAAAAGAAGGAAATGGTGTTGCCAGAGCTTAGGAGCCACTGCCACTTGACCCTCAATCTACAAGATGGCCTCTTGTTGAATGATAGGACCATGGAAGAGGGACAGTCAGCAGGTATTGAGATTACGGAGGAGACATAGCCGATGTGTAGATACTGCCTGAAGCAGAAGAGAAGATAATTCCCTGGCTTTCCCATTCCTCTCATGCTCCAATTGCGGGCTACTGCTGCCAATGGACTACATTAGTTTAAAGCCAGCTGGCGAGGGAGTTTGGAAATGTCATTTGCACAGAAGGATGTGAACTAAATCTGGAAATTAACAGGTAAACGACCAGTAAAATGGATGAAATAGAGAAGATTTATGCTTCTTATTTAGTAAGAGATCCTGAGTTTGACACTTGTTAGTATTAGTTCAGTGTCTATGAAATAAAGGCTGATGAATCTGAAATAGCCTTGAAATGGCCTGTGGACCTCTAGTTCTTATGTCCTATGTTCAAGGCAAAAGGAAAATGGAAGGACCATGCCAATTCTTCATGTCTCTCTTCCCCCTCCTCCCTTCCGAATATGCCCGGTTAACGTCTACTTATTGGTAATTCTCCCTGGTCTAGACTGAGGAGCTGAGAAACTAGAAAAAGAATGGTCATAATTGCCTTACACAATCATGGTTCCCTATCTGAAGTTGTACACAATGTCATTATAAATAAAATAGTATTTCAGATGTTAATTCAGAATGGGGAATAGAGAGTGCATAGGCAGCTATTAGTTAGGGTCAAAGGTCTTTTGGACTCCCATTCACTGCTGATGTGGTTCTGGTTTCAAACCTTCACAGCAACTCATATTATTGGGGCTCACTGAATTTCAACCCTTGGTCCATTTCTCTTAGATATTTCACTACTTGCTCATAACTTACTTTGAATCACTAATACTTATATTTTATTTTTATATATTTTTTAGCAGGCTTAAATCATCACTTTACTTTTCTTGTATGAAATTATGTGGTGGCCACCGCTGGAGCCTGGGTCCTCTGCACAGAAACTCTGGTGTGGGTCTTTACAAGATGGTCAGTGAATTCCTGATAGGGAGACTTGGTGAACACAGTCTCTTTCCAGAGATCCGGGGTGAGATAGCTGTAGGTCTTAGAGATGGCATCAAAGGTGGCCTTGGCGAAGTTGCCCAGGGTGGCAGTGCAGCCCCTGCCCGAGGTGTAGCAGTCATCAATACCAGCCATCATCAGCAACTTCTTAGGCACAGGGGCCGAGACAATGCCCGTACCCCTGGGGGCAGGGATGAGACGCACCAGTACAGAGCCACAGCGGCCAGTCACCTTGCAGGGAACCGTGTGGGGCTTGCCGAGCTTGTTTCCCCAGTAGCCTCGCCGCACGGGCACAATAGAGAGCTTGGCCAGGATGATGGCTCCACGGATGGCTGTGGCTACTTCCTTTGAGCGCTGAACACCCAGACCAACATGTCCATTGTAGTCCCCAATGGCGACAAATGCCTTGAACGGGTCCTCTGGCCAGCACGTGTTTGCTTTTGCACAGGCATGATCTTTAACACCTCATCCTTGAGGGATGCCCCCAAGAAAAAGTCAATGATCTCAGATTCCTTGATGGGCAAGGAGAATAGATAGATTTCCTCTAGGGATTTGATCTTCATGTCCTTGACCGGGCGGCCCAGCTTGGTGACAGGGATCCACTCCTTGTCCTCGGCCTTGCCTCCACGAGCTCCGCGGCCTTGGCCCCTGCCCCGACCCCGGCCTTGACCCCGGCCCCGGCCCCGACCCCGGCCCCGGCCCCGGCCCCGGATGCCGCTGCCAAATCCTCCACGGAAGCCGCCAGGACCTCCTATTTCGGGGCCCCGGGGGCCCCCGGGCCCTCCCGCAGCACCAGCGTCATCCGCCATTTGGTGTTTGGTCGGAAAAGAAGCACTAATACTTATATTTAACATGCTGACCTTCCCTACAGGTATGCTGTCTTCTAATTCTGTTTAGGTAGGACTCAGACAATACATATCCAACACACATTTACTCAGCATCTACTGTGTACCAGGCACTGTTCTAGCAAGTTGAGGTACATCAGTGAACAAAACTGGCAAAATCTTTAACCCTTGTAGAGTGTCCATTCTGGTGAGGAGAGATAGAGGATAAAAATTAAATAATAGTCTGTTAGGAGGAGATCATGTTATGAGAGAAAGCACAAACAAACAAATTAAAAAAATAAAACAAACAAATAAACAAACATGAACAGAGCAAAGTGAAGAGGGTTAGAAATTCCAGGACAGGGGTATTTGCTATTTTCAATTGGATGTCCTGGCTAGCATGGTTTTTACTAGCATGGTTCTATTTCTTTGAGAAAAAGTCATGCAGGCTTTTCTCATATTTAGGGATCCTCATACGTCCTCTGGATCTAGGTCAAAGCCATGAGAGTTTTTTGATTCAGAGTTTCTCTCTCTTTCAAAGAGTAGTAATTCTCTGTTCTTTGAAGCTAGAATTTATGTTAGATTGCTGAAGAGAGCATACTAAACAGAGAAATCATTCAGGATTTTTTTTAAAAATCTGCTTTCACTAGGAGTTTCAGAATTTGATTAGTTTTCATCAACGTATCCCTTAGCTAAATATTTCTGAACTAAATAGTTTTTAAAATAGATATGTTATTGTGAAATAGAGATATACCTTAAGTATTTCCAACTATTGACGTCATACAAATTTTATGCTTACCCACATAATTCCTCTGATTTAACATCATGATCTTCTGAGTATACTTTTTCCCCCAAGAAGGTGGTACTATATAAAAATGACTATAAGGCTGCAAGGCTAAGTGTTGCTGACTTTTTGCATAGATATCCATCCCTGATCTGTTATTCCATCTCCTTTCATCAACTCCAACTGGGCCAGCCCTCATCTTGCTTCCTATTTCTATCCTGCCCAGTAGTCACAATTAGTCAGTGCTAGGTACCTAGATGCACCCTACTGTATACTGAATACATAACCAGCTGCCTCCTGCTGAATCCTAAACAGAACAGCCCAGATTTCCATGTAATCCATTTTTCTCTGAGAAGATTAAGTTCATTTCTTACATAAATCAAAGCCATAGTGTTACCTCAATTTGCTTTGTCCTTTGTTTACTGATTACAGTCTCATTTCTAATTACACTCTCTTATAATTTCTTATTAGAAATCTTCTTCCTTCTATAATTCTAGTAATAAGTCAGGACTACTTGTATGTTTTGAAATAATTTAGGATTTGTGTTTAAGGATAAAAACAAAAGTAATTCAAGTTCTGCTCTATTTTCCTGGTGATGGATAATATTTTAAAAATTGGACTGCTCTTCAAGTCCTCAATCATCTATGTGCTGATGATAGAAAAAGCCATTGGCTATTTCAATAGAGAATACAGTTGAGGAATTCATTGGCAAGCTTTGTGTTTTTGAAGTATTTAATTATGAAATGTAAGTGAGTCATTGCCAGATTATTGCTACAAGACTATAATATTCTAAAAGGATTTTTATATAAGATTTCAAATTGGGTCAAAACAAAGACCTGGGAAGAGACACATGTAAATCAATGGTGGCATCATGTGGTGCTATGTGGGAGAATCCTGGTACAGCATTATTCCCTCTTGGAAAGTACTGAATTTATGGAACATGGAACATTTTTGTTAGAGCCTGCATATTCATTCTGAATATAACACCACCACCTGACTGAGACTAAAGTTTGCTCCAGTATTTGCTATGGGACTATAACACTATCAATACAACTATACATCATATGGAATTATTAGCAGAGACAAGTCATTAGCAAGCCAATGCAAAGGTGGAACCCTTGAATAAAGGTTTACTGACAGAATTACTCTGTGTCAAATACTTTCCCAGGTATAGGGGATGCAGATATGAATAAGCACAGTCCCTACTTTCAAGAACTTTACAACACAGGCCAGGAGCGCCAATAGATGGCATGTGTTCTGCTGTTTCACCCAGGGCAGACATTATACTTTTTTCCTTCCAAGCCTATATGCTCAGCGGACACACTCTTCCACACAGCCTTCTAGGAAACAATTACCAAACTATTGGTGTGGGCATGCAAGATAATCCTAATGTTCTGTTACTACTACTAAGTTAATGGTGATGAGGCTGACACTCTAGCCAGGGTGCTATGATGCGAACCCACAACCCAGGTACATGCCCAAGACCAGGAATTGAACCTGCAATCCTTCAGTGTCCAGGCTGACACTCTAACTACTTAGCCACACTGGCCTGTAAAGATGATTCTATTTTTTTCTATTCTGCAAATGGGAGAATGTGTCTCATGGAAATCAGCTAGCTTGTCTAAGTTCACAGAGCTAGTAAGTGGGCAACCTAGATGTGAGCTTTCTAGCCTTCTTGATGCATGAATATTTAGGTGTTTGTAAAAAAAAAATAATCTTAGTGTGGAAAATAGATTTATTTTATCAGATGATAACATAAATAAATAGTTTTTTTTGCAGATTCTAGATATCACCTCTCCTGGCACCCCCTGGTTCACTGCTCTAGGACAAGATGGATGGGAGAAGCAGAATGTGAAATTATTCCCACCCACATTCAATGGGAATATACGAGAGAACAGTCCCCGCCTCGGGGAAGGAGGCCTATTGGTCTAGCAGAGAGGGATCAGCAGGCTCTAACTATGGGACTAGACATACTTATGGGCTTTCCTGAGATGAGGGCAGACCTAAATATACAGAAAGCAGGTCTCTTCCTGGAAGAAGTTCAGCAAGAGCAAGTCAGAGCCTCCTTACAGGAGCTACTGACATTGTAGGCAGGCCACTTCGGTGAGGCTCAGTACAGAAAGTCAGAGATCCAAATACTCTTTCATTTAGTTTATAAGTAAAATGATGGTCTGAATTGGTATGCCAGAACAGTGTCAATTTATAACCAATGAGTCCTCAATTTTGGACAATAAATACATATGGTCACCTAAGTTACAAGGCCAGTCATGATCTGGATCCTACTTACTCCTTGAGTCCCATCTCTGTGGCTAAAGCCATATTGAAAAGTGTTCAGATCTTTGATCCTGTCCTGCTTTCTTTAATCTCTGAGCCATTGAACTGATCCTTCCTTCCTCCAACATCTCTTCCCACCCATAACCACAGTCCTCTTCTTTGCTGGGTTTACTCCTACTCGTCCTTTGAGTCAGGGCCTAGCTGTCACTTCTTAGGAAACCTCCGTGTGCCACCCTCCCTCCCACAGTGTGCGTTAGCTGCCCTCCGGCATGCCTTCATTTCCCCATCCCAGTATTTCTCACAGTTCACTGCAACTTCCTCTTTACTGGACCCTATCTCTCATCAGCCTGTAGTCTCCGTAAGATGAGGGCCAGTAACTTATTTATAACTGTGTCCCTAGTAAGGACTTGAGTGTCCAGTTCATACCAGGGGTTTAATAACTGTTTTTGAGCTAAGGCAGGGGCCCAGGTTTTACAGTTAAGAATCAAAGTTGGGGACAGAATAGGGGCCATAGTAATTGGACGCAGGTGGCTGGGCAAGAGTGGCTTAAACTTCTCCTTTTGGGCCTGTTTCCTGTGGAGCAAGGCAAACTTTTAGATGGAGATTGAGAGAGCCCCCTTGGAGGATGGGACTCAACAGGGCCCAATTTCAGAAGGCAGAGAAGGGACACTCATCAATATCAATTTGGCACCAAATTTGGGAGATAAAACCTCAGAAGATGCATTCATTCCCTCCCCTGGGTCCAGTGGGCTCTAGGTTCAACTTTGCTCTCCATATGTGGGAGTGGGAGGTGGGATGGAATGGAATATGCTATAGAGGGAGAAAACATGCATACAGAGAAACTAACAGAACCACCCTCTCTGGCCTATAGACCCGGTTCTCAAGTCTCAACCTCTTATCCTTTACTATTTTACTCATCCCAACCACTCCCATCCTTGCATACCTAATCCCTGCCCATGTCTTCTGCCCCCAATCTACCCTCACTATCAGCATTCAATCTGGCTCTTCAGGCAGATTCTCCCTGTTTAATTCTTCCTTGCCATTGCAACATCAGCCCTTGCCTTCTACGGGTTCATTGTAAGCATCATTCCTCAGGCTGACCCAGGATCCACTTTCTAACAATGGAGCTCATAAGGATTTGGTCTCTCTTTTTCTCTAGCCTGCTGATGACCCCACATCCAGCCCCTCAGATCCCCATCCTGCCATGCCTCATGCTAGCTCTCCAGCGGGGGCTGGACCCGCCTCAGCTGGGATTTTAATAGCACACTCCAATATGTTTTTATTTTGACCAGTATGCACTGTATAGAATCAGAGGTTATGTGGAAGGTGAGGCTGGTCTCCGCCAGAGTGACATCTGGAGAACAGCGTGAGGAGCTCTGTCTGCTCTCTCCTGACTAGTCACTTATGCAACAAATATTTATTGAGAACCCACAAGGTGTCTGTTTATTGGTCCCTGGAAAAAAATCACAGAGTAAAAAATAGTAAGGAGGACACAAACAATATTTAAAAATTAATTACCTGTCACCATGCCAATTTTAATATTTTTCTACTACCTTCTCTAGCTTCCAAAAATTTGAATTCCTTGGCAGACATTGCTGAGAGCCTCAAGCAAAATTTCATCACCTAATCATTACTTCCCAGAGCAGAAAACTGCCCATGGCCTGGTTCAGAGCTTCTTTCAACCCTGTGGGCAGCAAACCTGCACATGGTCAAGTGCCAATTTCACTCTGGAACAGCTTCAGTGAAATTGATAGCCTGTGGTTTCTTTTTAGAGGGAGAAAAGGAACAACTTACCAGTGAAGAGGCAATGGATGAATTACATACTTGATTTCTGCTTTTGAAGTTCAATGAACACTTGTGAGGGAGACACAGAGAGACAAAATTTCACTGACTCGACTCTCATAAAAAAAAGAGTATTTTGGAAGCTATTAAATTCCAGACCTAGATCTGGCATTACTGGCAGTCAGTAAGTGTACTGTTTAGCCTCTTTATGATGATGTGGGTGCCAGGCTGGATTTAAATGACACATTTAGGAGGCCTGAATATCTTCCCTGTAGTTGTGCTCACTATCCCTGGGGAGCCTGAGACACTCATCTCCAAAATCCATCAAACATGTGTCACACTTTGCCTACCCAACATTTCTCATACATCCAAGATTTTCTGGGACTCCTGCTTAGACGCTTACACCTTCCTGTACTAACAGGTATTGGGCTTTGAGTCCAGGTAACATGTTGATAGTGCATAGTCTTCCAGAGAAAAGACAGTTCAAATTCAAATGATGGTATTAAGTAGTGACATTCCTGGTATTATCCAGGCCATAGAGAGATCTTTGACAATAGAAGACTTTTTTAGACAAGGGGACCTCTCTGCTCCATCAGGTTGCATCCAAGGCCTCCAGCAACACCAGAACCCTGGGTCACTGCAGGCCTTCCTTCCCCCAGTGGTTCTCCACCTTTTGTCCTGTGCTGACATCTGTCCATCAGTGAAAGTGGTTCACAGAGGCAGGGACTCTTACTTGGGGTTAGGGAGAGTGTTAGGGTACATTCTCTCCTAGGGTATGTGTGTGTGTGTGTGTGTGTGTGTGTGTGTGTGTGTGTGTGTGTGAGAGAGAGAGAGAGAGAGAGAGAGAGAGAGAGAGAGAGAGAATCCTCCCCTGGGGAAGCACTTTGAATGTCCTTCAGGGTGATTCTGATGCCCCCAGGTGGTAAACCCACTGGTTGATACACAGAGCTTAGGGTTCTGGAGTGCAAAACAGCACAGACTCCTAAATCGGCCATGTGTCTTAGAGCTCTTTCCCCACCCAACTTGGACAGAAGTCTCCCAGACAGATGATGTCAGTGCAACTGGAGAGGAGACTTGTTAAAGTCTGTGCTTTCACTAGCTGAGAAAACTTTTCCCAGAGCCCTCAGGAACTGATGGTGGGAATGTAGACTGGGGCACTCATTATGGAGAGCAGTTTGTCAGTACCTCATAAAATTAAGTGTGCTTACACCCTATGACCCAGCCATCCCTCTCTGGTGTCTACACCTCAGAGAAACTCAGTCACAGGCACCTTATGGGATGTGTATGAGGGTGTTCAGTGCAGCACTGGGTGTGGGAGTAATTATAATGACAATGATCATAATGATGGCTAACACTTGCTGGATGCTTCTGTGTGTTCAGCACTTTATAAGTTCTCAGTACTCTATATGAAGTAGATACTATTGCTATCTCTGTTTTACAAATGAGAACACTGAGGTATGGGGAGGTTGAGTCAATGGACTAAGTTCACACAGTTGTAAATAGGATTGATGCCAAGCAGTCTGGCTCCCGAGTGTGTACTACTAACAATTATGCTTTATCGTCTACTTCTGGGGAGTGAGTAGGTGAATGTGGAATATTATTATTTTTTATCTCTTTAATATCCTGTTTTTATTTCCTTTGGATAAATATCCAGAAGTGGAATTGCTTGGTCATATGGTAGTTCTATTTGTAATTATTTTAATTGCTTAAAGTATTACAAATAGTAGTACATATGTCTCCTTTTTCCTCCATTGACCCCCCCCCCCCTGCCGACCTCCCCCAACCCCTGACACATGCCCTAACCCCCCTGGTGGTTGTATCCATTGGTTATGCTTATATGCATACATACAAGTCCTTTGGTTGATCTCTTACCCTCTCCCCTAACCCTTGCCTGCCTTCCCACTGAAGTTTGATAGTCTGTTCAATGCTTTTTTGTTTCTGTATCTATTTTTGTTCATCAGTTTGTGATGTTCTTTATATTCCACAAATGAGTGAGATTATGTGATATTTATCTTTCTCTGACTGCCTTATTTCTCTTAGCATAATGCTCTCCAGTTCCATCCATGCTGTGGCAAATAGAAGGAATGCTTTCTTTTTTTATAGCAGCTTAGTATTCCATTGTGTAGATGTACTATAGTTTTCTAATCCACTCATCTGCTGATGGGCACTTAGAATAAATCTTAGCTATTGTAAATTGTGCTGCTATGAACATGGGGGTGCATATATCCTTTCTGATTGGTGTTTCTGTTTTCTTGGTATATATTTCTAGAAGTGGTATTACTGGGTCAAATGGCAGTTCCATTTTTAACTTTTTGAGGAAACTCCATACTGTTCTCCACAGTGGCTGCACCAGTCTGCATTCCCACCAGCAGCGCACGAGCTTTCCTTTTTCTCTGCATCCTCGCCAGCACTTGTCATTTGTTGATTTGTTGGTGATAGCCATTCTGACAGGTGCGAGATGGTATCTCATTGTTTTGATTTGCATCTCTGGATGACTTTGACCATGTTTTCATATGTCTCTCAGCCTTCTGTATGTCCTCTTTTGAAAAGCGCCTATTTAGGTCCTTTGCCCATTTTTTGATTGGATTGTTTATCTTCCTTTTGTTAAGTTGTATGAGTTCCCTATAAATTTTGGAGATTAAACCCTTATCTGAGACAATATTCATAAATATGTTCTCCCACGCAGTGGGCTTTCTTGCTGTTTTGTTGATGGTTTCTTTTGCTGTGCAGAAGCTTTTCATTTTGATGTAGTCCCATTTGTTTATTTTCTCCTTAGTTTCCATTGCCCTAGGAATTATATTGGTAAAGATATTGCTACAAGTGTCTGTTATTTTGGTGCCTATGGCTTCTTCTAAGATTTTTATGGTTTTCCATCCTAAGTTTAAGTCCTTTATCCATTTTGAGTTTATCTTTATGTATGGTGTAAGTTGGTGGTCTAATTTTATTTTTTAACGTATCTGTCCAATTTTCCCAACACCATTTATTGAAGAGACTGTCTTGACTCCATTGTATGCTCTTGCCTCCTTTGTCAAATATTAATTGAGCATAATAGCTTGGGTTGATGTCTGGGTTCTCTATTCTGTTCCAGTGGTCTATATGTCTGTTCTTGTGCCAGTACCAGACAGCTTTGAGAACAGTGGTTTTGTAGTATACCTTGATATCTGGTATTGTGATCCCTCCAACTTTGTTCTTCTTTCTCAAGATTGCTGCAGTTATTCGGGGTCTTTTTTTATTCAAGATGAATTTTTGCAGAGTTTGTTCTAGGTCTTTGAAGTATGCCATTAGTATTTTAATGGGGATTGCATTGAATTTACAGATTGCTTTAGGTAGTATGGACATTTTAATGATGTTGATTCTACCAATCCATGAACATGGTATATTCTTCCATTTGTTTATGTCTTCCTCTATCTCTTTTTTCAGCATCCTGTAATTTTCTGAGTACAGGTCCTTTATCTTCTTGGTTAAATTTATTCCTAGGTATCTTAACTTTTTTGTTGCAATGGTAAGTAGGACTTTTTTTTTTTTTTTTTTAGTTTCTCTTTCTGTGAGTTCATTATTGGTGTATAAAGAAACCATAGATTTCTGGGTGTTAATTTTGTATCCTGCTACATTGCTGAATTAATTTATTAATTCTAATAGTTTTTTTCTTATATTATTATTTATTACTCGTTGTATTATTTTATTTTTCAGTTATTTTTATCTTAAGAAAAATGATTTTAAATATAATAATGTTACATGCAATAAACACCAAATATTCAAGAAAAATAATCTTACATATAATATTACATGCAATAAACTATAGTATTTTTTTTGATGGAGTCTTTAGGGTTTTCTATTACAATATCATGTAATCTGCGAATAATGACAATTTTACTTCTTCTTTTCCAATTTGGATACCTTTTATTTCTTCTCCTTGCCTGATTGCCATGGCTATTACTTCAAGTACTATGTCAAACAGGAGTGGTGAGAGTGGGCATCCTGTCTTGTTCCTGTTCTTAGGGGAAATTGTTTTAGTTTTTGTCCATTGAGTATGATGTTGGCTGTAGGTTTGTCATATATGGCTTTTATTATGTTGAGGTATGACCCCTCAATTCCCACTTTTCTGAGAGTTTTTATCAGGAAAGTGTGTTGGACTTTGTCAAATGCCCTTTCTGCATCAATGATATGATTATGTGATTTTTTGTTTCTCAATTTGTTTATGTGGTGCATCACATTTATTGATTTGCAGATGTTGTACCATCCTTAAGTCCCTGGAATAAATCCCACTTGGTCATGGTATATGATCTTTCTAATGTAATGCTGGATTCAATTTGCTAGAATTTTGGCATCTATGTTCATGAGGGATATTGGCCTGTAATTCTCTTTCTTTGTATTGTCTTTATCTGGTTTTGGGATTAAGGTAATGTTGGCTTCATAGAAAGAGCTTGGAAGTGTTCCTTCCTCTTGAATTTTTTGGAATAGTCTCAGGAGGATAGATTTTAGTTCTTCTTTGAATGTTTGATAAAACTCCCCTGTGAAGCCCTCTGGTCCAGGGCTTTTGTTTGTTTGGAAGTTTTTTGATTACTGCTTCAATTTCCTCCATAGTTAATGGCCTATTCAGATTTTTTTTATTCTCTTGGTTGAGTTATGGAAGGTCATATTTTTCTAGGAATATGTCAATTTCCTCTAGGTTGACCAGTTTGTTGGAATAGAGTTGCTCATAGTATTTTTTTATGATTCTTCGTATTTCTGTAGGGTCTGTTGTTATTTCGCCTCTTTCATTTCTCATTTTGTTTATGTGGGTCCTCTCTCTTTGCTTCTTGCTGAGCCTGGCTAAAGGTTCATCAATCTTGTTTATCCTTTCAAAGAACCAGCTGTTGATTTTATTGATCTTTTGTATTTTTTTTTTTGGGGGGGGGGGTGTCTCTGTGTTATTTATTTCTGCTCTGATTTTTATTATTTATTATTTCCTTCCTTCTGCTCATCTGGCCTTTTCTAGTTGCTCTCTTTCTAATTCTTCAAGTTTCAGAGTTAGATGGTTTATTACCAGTTTTTCTTGATTTTTTGAGGTAGGCCTGTAGAGCTATAAACTTCCCTCAGAACTGCTTTCACTGTGTCCCATAGATTTTGGATTGTTGTGTTTTCATTGTCATGTGTTTCCAAGTTGTTTTTTGTTTCTTCTTTGATCTCTTTAGTAGCTCAACCATTGTGTAATAGCATGCTATTCAGCCTCTAAGTATTTTAATTTTTGTGATTGTTTTTATTGTAGTTTATTTCTAATATTATGCCATTGTGATCTGAAAAGATGCTTGGTATGATTTCAATCTTCTTGAATTTGGAGAGACTTTGCCTGTATCCCAATATGTGGTCTATCTTTGAAAATATCCCATGTGCACTTGAGAAGAATGTATATTCTGTAGCTTTGGGGTGGAATGTTCTGAAGTTGTCAGTTAAGTCCATCTGATCTAGTGAGTCATTTAGGATTGTTGTTTCCTTTTAATTTTTTGTTTAGAGGATTTATCCAGTGATGATAATTGGATATTAAAGTCTTCTACTATGATTGTATTGCTATCAATCTCTCCCCTGATATCTTCCAGAAGTTATTTTTAAATGTATTTTGGTGCTCCTGATTTGGGTGCATATATGTTTACCAGAGTTATATCCTCTTGTTTTATTGATCCCTTTAGAATTATGAAGTAGCCTTCCTTGTCTCTTGTTATGGCTTTCACTTTGAGGTCTATTTTGTCAGATGTAAGTATTGCTACAACAGCTTTTTTCTCATTTCCATTTGACTGAAAGATATTTTTTCATCCCTTCACTTTCAGTCTGTGTGAGTCTTTTGTTCTGAGGTGGGTCTCTTGTAGACAGCATATATATGGGTTATGTTTTCTTATCCATTCAGCCACTCAATGTCTTTTGATTGGAGTATTTAGTCCATTTACATTTAATGTTATTATTGATAGCTACTTGTTTGTAGCCATTTATAATCTTTATGACTGTGTTCCTTCTTCCTTTTCTATTTCTTCTTTTTACAACAGTCCATTTAGTATTTCTTGCATTGCTGGCTTGGTAGTGATAAATTCCCTTAACCTTTTTTTTTGTCTGCAAAGCTCCTGATTTCTTCTTCAATTTTTATTGATAGCTTTGCTGAATAGAGTAATTTTGGATTCAGTCCCTTGCTTTGCATCATTTTGTATACTTCATTCCATTCCCTTCTGGCCTGATGTGTTTCTGTTAAGAAATCATTTGATAATCTGATTGAAGATTTTTTGTTCTAACTCTCTGGCTCTCTCTTGCAGTCATTAAGATTCTCTCTTTGTCCTGAACATTTGCCAACTAATTACAATGTGTCTTGGTGTGGGTCTTTTGGGGTTCATCTTGCTTGGGACCATCTGTACTTGTGTGAATTTTTTCTTCCCCATATCAGGGAAGTTTTCTGTCATTATTTCTTCAAATAAATTCTCTAATCCTTGCTGCTCTTCTTGTCCTTCTGGAACCCCTATTATACATATGTTACTTCATTTCATGTTGTCATAAAGCTTCCTTAGGCTCTCCTGCTTTTAAATTTTTTTTCAATTGCTGTTCAGATTGGGCTTGTTTCTCTACCTTATTTTCTAACTCACTAATTTGGTCCTCCACTTCTCCTAGTCTACTCTTGGAACCTTCTGTCCTATTTTTGATTGTAGCTTTATCACTTTTGATTTCCTCCTGATTCTTGCATAGGTTGTTGATTTTCTTGTCCTTCTGTTTTATGAACTGTGTGACCATCACTCTGAATTCCTTTTTTGACATATTGCATGCCTCTTTTTCATTTAGTTCCTTTCTTGGCAATTCCTCTTTTTCTTTCCTTTGGGGATTGTTTTATTGTCTCCTCATTTTTGCTATCACCAGAAAGTCCAAGTGCTGAGTTGTAGGTGCCTGAGCCCTGTGCAGCAGTAGTGTCATGCACACTGAGCATCACTGAAGAGTTCAGGCACAGAGACATGTGGCTGCTGTGGGTCGGTGGGAGTAGCACCCACTAGAATTAGAGTTCTCATGCGCATTGAGAATGAGAATTCCCACGGGCGTGCACCAAGCATCAGAGTCATGGGCGTGGGTGCAGCCTCACACATGCACTGAGAATCAGAGTTCTTGCATGCTCGCACCAAGCATAAGAGTCACTGGCGCTCAGTGTAGCCTCACATGCACCCCAAGAATCAGAGTTCCCGCATGCACTTGCCGAGAATCAGAGTCACTGGCACTTATTATGGCCTCACGCACACACTAAGAATCAGAGTCCCTGCACGTGTGTGCCAAGAATCAGAGTCACAGACCTGCTATGTGGCCAGGTTGCACAGCTGCCCTGTGTTGGTGGGAGGCTTGCTCATGTGTCACAGGTCACTCTGATCCTATGCTACTGTGGCGGGCCAGTGGGCAGGGGGATGTGCTCTGTGACTCACAGGAATCTGCAGCTGGGATGTCTGGAGTCTTGGTGTCCATGGGTCTGCAGCTGTGGTAGCAAGTCTTTGTCCAGTGTGGCTGGAGGGTCCTGGTTTGCATCTGAGGCCAGTCTGGGTGGTGGTGAGGCTGGGTTACCAGTCACAGCAGTTCTGTCCTTCAAGATAGCATGGTATCTGTGCCAGTGCTGCCTTCCCAGGAGTGTTTGCAATGGCAGCGAGGTCTTGCACTCTAAGACTGTCCAATCTGCCAGCCCTCGAAAGTCCTGCAGGATCTAACTATCCCTAGTTCGTTTGCTTTCTCTCTCTCTCTCTCTCTCTCTCTCTCTCTCTCTCTCTCACACACACACACACACACACACACACAAGCACACACACACACACAAGCACACACACACACACCACATCCACACACTCCCCTTTCTTTGCCTCACTCTCTCACACTCTCTTCCTCCCTTCCATCCTGCCGGTCACCATCTTTAATCCCTCAAATGTGGAATATTATTAATCAAGCACATGAACAAATCTTAAAAGCATAGAACTGAAGTGAAAAAAACAACAACAAAGAAAAACAATAAGTCCATAGTCTACTATTTTACACACAAACACACACACACACACACACACACACACACACACACACACAAATGTATGCAAAGACAATAAAACATCATAAAATTTCAAATATATACACACATCCAAGTACACATTAGTGAGTATCTGGGGTGAGGTAAGTAGGAGCCAGGAGTGAAGAGGAAAGGTATAAAGCAAAACAAGACAAAAACAAAAACAAGAAAAGGCCTTGCCCAGAATGGTGATGATTGGGTACTGTGAATTGAGGAGTTGCTTAACTCTGTTCTCTTCATATTTCTCCCCTGTAGTTCCCTTCATAAAATTACATGCAAAGCTCCACTCCACCTTTAGGGAGGACCAGAGAAGGCAAATTCAGTCTCATTCTCTTCCTCAGGCCTCCATCTGGTGAGCATCTGAGCCTTGCAATGTATGTGGTCTACCTGGTATTTTACTCCCCCTTAAGGTGATGTGAGTTTACTTCTTCCTATTTCACAGATGCAAAGAGAAGCAGTTCAGAGAGGTAGTGACCCTGCAGGTTACCAGCGGAAGTGGCACTTGACCCAGGTTCCCAGTGTGGAGGTTCAGCACTGTGGTTTATTTCACACCCACTGTAGTGGTCCAGGTAACCACCAGTTTCCTCTGTAGAAACAGCCATTATTTCCACGAATCAGAATAATTTCCCTAGAATTGTTTAATGAAGACCTCAAAGCAAGAACCATATATTTAGGGATGGTAATACAATAGTTTAATGAAATTTTTCCTAGGGTTACATAAAAATAGGGTATTGTTGCAAGGCTTTGAGAAACTTATTTACATTTCATGTATCTCTGGCAGGGGCTGATCCTAAGACTTGGCCTTGTTTGGGTCATGCCCACAATTCCGAGGCTTGTTGTTCTGTAAATGAGCATCTCTCTCTGTCCATTCTTGCTGGAGCATCTTAGACATGTGAATTCAAGATATTCTAAATGAGTTTAATATGGGCATAGCTCACATTACTGCCTATCATTGTTTCCTATACAGATGGAGAATTAATTCATAGTTAACACCGTAATCAGACCGACCTCAGGAAATGATTCAATAAGACGTTATTTGGCAAATGCACAATGACTATAAAATGCAGTTACCTCATTTGTGCTCTTTTGAGAGTCTGGTTGGCATAAGAATTTGGCTTCTTTCAACCCTTGGAGGTTTTATTCTCAAAACACTTATTCATAATTTGCCCACTGTCTGACACTGACAGAGATAATTCTCTGATTGGGGAAGAAATTGGCCATGAAACTGACAAGACAAAAAAGTCTATGGGGACGAACACACAGAATTGTGCATCCCAAACTATGATTGCTGGTTAGAGCATGGATCTTCATTAATTATGTATTTGCCCCTCCCCCTTAAATTTTTATTTATTTGGGTTGACTCTCTTTTTCTTATTGACATGTATGATTTCTTAAAATACTTTTTATCTAAATCCTTTGTTGAATACATGAGTTGCAAATGTCTTTTCCCTGTCTGTCACTTGTCTTTTCATGCTCTTAATGATGTCTTTTTATGAGGAGTTGTTAGATTTAATGAGGTCTAATTAATTTTTTCCTGTAGAGCTAATTATTCTTGCAATCTTTCTGAGAAATCTTTGCCTACTTGATAGAGACAGTTTAAATTTTACAACTGATACCTCAGTGCTGGAGACTAAAAACTAACAAGAGTTTGCCATATTAGCAATTCTGGTAAACTATTTGACAATCCAAACCATTTGTGTTATCCTTGTAAATGGCATAAATTATCTCCTCTCCATTCTCCAAATCTTTTTAATCTCATTAAAAACTTGTCACCTATCTACTAGCACATTTTCAGATGAAAACAAACAAACAAAAAAAGCCACCGAGGATTAAGGCTGCCAAGGTTCTAGCTAGAAAGCTACAGAACCAAAATTCAAGCTGAAGTCTACCTAACCCAAAGTTGATGCCCTGCACCTTTACATCATACACTCCCTCCTGGCCTTTAGGTTAGCCTTTTAGCTCTGATGGGAGCCCTACATCTTCTATCTAGGACAGGAAGGTCATATATAGAATTGGTTGTTTTTCCTCGCAATAAATTTAACCAAAGAGGTGAAAGACCTGTACTCAGAAAACCATAAGACATTGAAGAAAAATATTGAAGAAGATACAAATAAATGGAAGGTAAGGATAAACCATGTTCATGGGTTGGAAGAATTAATATCGTTAAAATATCCTTACTACCTGAAGTAATATACAGATTCAATGCAATGCCTATTAAAATGGTGTTCTTCTCAGAAGAACTTCTCATAAAATTTGTATGGAACCACCAAAGACCCTGAATAGACAAATAAAGCACAGGTGGGAGGTATCGCTCTCCCTGATTTCAAGCTATACTACAGAGCTACCATACCAGAAACAGAGCATGAGGAAGGCTCTCTGAGTGACTTGCGGAACCATGCTGTGGAATGAGGGGACATTCCTTTAAAATGGTCTTTTACAGCATAAAAGCATTTCTATTGTTACTGCACCAAGAGTGGTGCAAAGGTCCCATCCCTGGCTTCCTGCAATCCCATCCAGTCCCAGACATGGATGTAAGAGAAAGGATTCTGATAAAACCAGTTTTATGTTTGTCTTGAACTTTCCACTCTGACATGCTTTTATGTCATAACCTCATCTGACCATTAGAAGGATCCTTGTGAGGTCAAGAAGGCAGGTGCAGAGGGGTCCATTTTATAGTTGTATGAGGTGATGTATAGAGAGGCCAAATAACTTGCTTGAGTCAGTTCAGGTAAATGGCAATAGGCCCAGGACTGGAATTCCAGTCTCCATATTTCTAGTCCAGTGTTTTTCTACTGGACCTTGCTACCTCTATAACAAGGGACACTAACACTTAAATGAATGCCTCCTAATAACTCTTTAAGTGCCAGGCATTTTTTTATAAGTTAGGGTGAAAAAGAAACTATTGTTCTCAGGAAAAAAAAAAACGTCTAGTGGAAAAGATAAGGCATATTTAAAACTTTATTGAAATAGAACTAATGTACAGGAAAACACTCCAATCACAAGTACTCAGCTGAATGGACTATCACACACTGAACACACCCATGAAATCACCACCCAGATCAAGAAAAAGAACAATATTGACACCCAGTAACCTCCTTTAGGTTAGTGATGCTAATTGCTAAATATGCTAAGGTCGACCCAAATTAAGGTAAATAGTTGTAGATATTAAATTTTCAGAGGGCAGTTGAAAAACAGAAGGTCATTGAGGGAGTTTTCCAGGTGAAGTGACCTGAACAGCAGCCTCGTGCAGAGAACTGTCACAGGAAATTGACAAAGGGTTGGTAAGGAAGGGAGTGATGGCAGGAAAGAAGCTCAAAGAACAGGGAGAAGCTTCCTCAGCCTCATAGAGGTAGGGAAGGGCTGGGCATCCCACACCCCACTGAGGGCCTGAGCATCCCAGCAGCTGAGGAGACCCAGGGAGCTGCTGTAACCTCTCACCCTCACGGCTCCTGGTATGAGGGCAGTGTCTCCATGGCTGAGCGCTTTTCAGTTCCCCTCTTCCCCAGTGCTCTCAACCTCATTGTCACACTCTCTCTGTGGTGTTCTTATGTGGGCAAGAAAGGTGAGAAAATGTCAACTGTACTCTAATGAGGGGAGTTAGAAGAGATGCTTTTGGCTTTAGCCGATCTGCTCAGGCTGCAGCCTCCCTAAGGTACTGTCTGAGATCAAGCACAAGGTGAAGGACTTACACACACACTCTGTACACAACTTAGAGAGAACTGAGTGGTGGATGTGGTTTAACTGGACACTTCCTTATGAAAGACTGTTGCAGTTTTTGTAAAACAAGTGATACAAGTAACTGAGAACATAAAACTTCAGGTTTTCTCAAGTTTGAATAGCAACTACTCATTACCTAACCTGAAAGTGGGGGCTCTGTCTATGTATGCTATTATTAATATAAATATTTCGAAGCAGGAACTCTTACACTAGGAAGCTATGTGAGGAAACAGGTCGGTTGATCACCCCTTCGTTAACATGTTTACATCCAACGCAGGAAAGAAACAAAAGATCACGTTGTTCTTGATCTTCTTCCTGTGGACATCCAGCTGGGCTGAAATTTTCTAAGAAGACTCCTTCAGATCAAGGGTAGAATCTATGGCATTTATGCCAGAGGCAGCAGTTGGGAAGTTTTTAGACATTTAGGAGAGAGATGGAAAAATGTGCATGCAGGTTGTGGTGTGGTTTTGTGTGTGTGTGAGTTTGACACGAACTCTGAAGGACTAGTCTATTGTTGGTACCTGCCCAGGCATCCACGTTTCCCCATCATTGCCCTACTCGTCCCAGCCTGCCTCTTTCAACTTTCTAGTATTACTCCACTCTCACCCTGGACCAGGTTCCTTTCACAAGGATTTTTGAACATTTCTAATTGTGATCACAAGAAAAAATGATTTGCTTACAAAGACACACACACACACACACACACACACACACACACACACACACATATTTGCACACATTTTTAAAACTTTGTGAAATAATATCTACCTGTCCCATCTATTTCATACTTTGATATTTTCTATTTTATTCTATTCTTTATTTTAGAAATGTAGAACCCCACCCCCAACCCCCCAAAAACCTAATTTTCACAACCCATGGCTTTTCATCTCATACCAGGAAAAATATTGATAAATAAGGTAAATTTTTGCTTTGCTTTGCTTTGGTTTTCAGTAAGCATTAAGGTTTCTCCACTGCTTGAGCTTTCTGATTTCTACCCATGAGCTCCACAAGGCTCTCTCAGCAGCCTGCATGAAGAACAGAGGTTCTGTGCCGGCCCTCAACTCCCTCCCATCTAGGAAGGTGGTCCCCAGGACTCTTGGGTCTTGCAGATATAGGGGGTGCCATCCCAAAACATGTAGAAGCCAGATAAGAGGGTATAATGGATAGGTGATGCAGTGGTTTTTCCAGTATTTAAATTCTGACATAATCATGTTGATATAATACTATAGTAAGTTTTTTAAAAACTCAGCATCAATATGATTCATCATAGCCATTTCTATTTTTAAAAATATATTTTATTGATTTTTTTACAGAGAGGAAGGGAGAGGGATAGAGAGTTAGAAATATCAATGAGAGATAAACATCAATCAGCTGTCTCCTGCACACCCCTTACTGGGGATGTGCCCCCAACCAAGGTACATGCCCTTGACTGGAATCGAACCTGGGACCCTTTAGTCCGCAGGCCGATGCTCTATCCACTGAGCCAAACCAGTTAGGGCCATTTCTATTTTAACCCTCATTTACTTCAAGAACAACAAAAGGCTTAAAGGCTCATATTCAAGGGTTGCCCATCCTCTTTCTAAATGGAGAGTGAGACGTGACTGGTGTGGCTGAGACGGGGAGATAGAGGTTAAAAATACAGCTTAAAGGGTTAAAGGAGGGCTTCTGCTGGAGAAAGGTATGTACTAAAATCAGAGGAGTTATGGCAGTAACTAAAAATACGGTTGTAATGGGAGTGCTAAGGCACAAAACTAGGAATGTGGAGTTTAGCTCATAACAATGAAAAAGAAACAAGCCAAACAAGAGCATTAAAGGCTGATCCTAAACTAGTGCTGTATATGAAAAAGAGGGGGGAGTATCTTTGCCAGTGACTGTAATATGAAAAAATAATCAGTTTTGTACTTGCTGTCCGATTTGCATCTATTAAACCTTTGCTGAAGTTAAAGGGATTTGCCCAAGGTCACACAACTTAGAACAGAATTAAATTCAGGTCTTCCTGATCCCAAATACCATGTCCCTTTCACAAAATCCCACTGATTCCCCAAATGACTTCCAATCCAGGAGGGCTGTAGATGAGTCTGTTTTTGTGGGTTGTTTTCCTCCCTCCTTTATAACATTTTCCAGGGGTTTTTTTTTTTTTCTAGTGATCATGAGTTGCTTTTATAATAAAAGCAAGTTTATTATATTTTATTAAAACAAAAAACAGTACTCACCAGGGAATTATTACCAGTCTCATAAGAAAACATTACAACTATCTCAAACTACTTTGCCAGCTCTAGTTTATTCTGTTTCTAAATATGTTTTTCAGGTTGAAATGCATTTTATATTTGGGAAGTTCCTTCCTCTAATAGCCAGTCACCTGGTCCATAGATTGATGCTCAACCACTGAGCCACACAGGTCGGGCAACAGTTATGATTTGAAAAGCCTATGTCCATAGGACAGCTTGCTCTTTGTAATAAAAGGTGCTATAAGAAAGTGGATCCAATAAAATTGAATCTAAAGTTCAGAAGAGGCTGCAAAAACAGAGAAGCTGGGCTTGACCTTAAAACTTACCTTCATTACTTTTTTTTAATAATTGGCCTCAGTTCTGGATGATTCTTCTCACTGCTATCATCTTCACATGTGAATTGAGCAATCATGAATTCATGATCTTTGGGTCCAGAGGTCATCCAAGAAGACACTTGCCTGTCTAAATCATGTACTCTGAGACAAGCTCACTAATGTGAACACAAGGAAAGCAAGTGTGCCTTAACTAAACTGGCATGTATGAGCATGATAATTGGGTCAAATGAAACCATCTTCTTCCCCTCCCTATGTCTCCAATGGAACTCTACTTTTAAAGTTTTATTCTGTCTGTACTATCTTGGTCCTCAAGGTATAACAGGGACAGAGGGATTGATAGCCTATTCAAAACTTTGTATGCTTTTTGGCATCAGGCAGGGATGGGTAAGGAGAGTACCCCTGTGGCTCAAGGTTTACTGATTTTCTCATAGACAAAGAGACGAAAGAAAAGACTCCAGACAGGTTTTGTGGACTGAACAACCAAATCTGAGGGCACAAATCATCTGTAAAGGATCACAAGAAAACTAAGCATTTGGCAACGTATATTGCAGCATTTTATTAAGTGAATATCAAAACTGCATGCATAAGAAATGCTGCTGTAGCTTCTTGTCTAACGAGGGTGTTGGGAAAGTGCCATAGAAGTGGTCAGGATCTGGGTAAGTCTCCCATATTTTTGTGACCTTGGGGATAAACAATCCTAAGTAAAGAAATCTCAGAACCAAGATGGTGCTGTAAGTAAACACTAGTACTCACTACCTCCCATGACCATATCAAAATTACAACTAAAATATAGAACAACCATCATTCAGAACCACCTGAAATCTGGCTGACTGGAAGTCCTACAACTAGAGAAGTAAAGAAGAGAGTACATTGAGACTGGTAGGAGGGACAGAGGCGAGGAATGGGTGGCATTTTTTTAATCGGAAAGGATATCTCCAAGGCCTCCTGTGAGAAGCAGGGGAATTCCAGCCCCACACCAGCCCCCCAGCCCAGGGTTCCAGAGCTTGGAAGAGAAGTCTTTGTAACTTCAGGCTGTAAAAACCACTGTGGATTATGGCTGAGTGACATGGAGGCTGCTGAGTCCCAGGTATTCCTCTTTAAGGGGCCCCACATGAATTTACACAGTCCCACTTCCTCTGAGCTCCAGCACTGGGTGGCAGCTTTGTGGGACTCCAGGGACATACAGGGAGGAACTGGACTGTCTGGCATTGGGGCAGGAACTCAGAGGCAATTTTCTCCCTGACAGGGGTGCTTGCAGGGTTTATTGTTCCTGTGCTGGGAACAGACCTAATTGGCAGCCATATCTGGGTTTCCATCAGCATGGCCCATACTGTTTGCTCTGTCCTGGTGATTCCCTGTGATCCCTGCTCCATCCAATTTGCAGCCCCACCCAAATTGTTTGCAGTTGCTTTTCCATATGAATGTCCTGTCCTGTCTCAGGTTTCAGACTTTCCTAAAATCTCTTATACAAGCAGCAGCTGGAGTTAGCATGCTCTAAACCAATAAAAGACCCAAGGCCTGGCACTAGCACCAGACTGCCTTGCTTCACAGCTGGGCCTTACCTGGGCACTTCCTAGCCCAATACAAATAGCAAATAGCAGTCGTCTGCAGATTCTCCTGTAGCTCCTACACCTACTACACAAGGCCACTTTAGCAATTTCAGGAGACATAATAGCTCTACCTAATACATAGAAACACAGGAAAACAGCCAAACTGTGGAGACAAAGAAACATGTTACAAATAAAAGAAACAGAAGCAAGCAACCTACTGAATCCAGAGTTCAAAACAATGGTTATAAGGTTACTCAAGGAGCTTAATGAGAGCTTCAAGTAACTTAGAGACTTTCAAGGATCTTAGGGAGAATGTCAAATACATGAAAAGGACCAATCAGAAAGTAAGCATACACTAACTAAAATAAAGAATAATTTACAGGGATTCAACAGTAAAGTAGAGGATTCTGCTAATCAAATCAATGAGTTGGAATACGAGAAAGCAAAAAACACTTGATCAGAAGAGCAAAAAGAATAAAAGAATATGAAGATAGTGCAAGGATCCTCTGGGACAACTTCAAGAGTACCAACATTCACATTATGGGGGTACCAGAAGAAGAGGAGACAGAGCAAGATATTGAAAAAATAATGAAGAAATAATGACAGAAAAGTTCCCCTACTTGCTGAAATAAATAGACTTACCAGTCCAGGAAGTGCAGAGAGTCCCAAACAAGAGGAACCTGAAGAGGCCCACACCAAGACACATCATAATTAAAATGCCAAAGGTTAAAGACAAAGAGAAAAATTTAAAAGCAGTAAGAGAAAAGCAGTTAGTTACTTACAAGAGAGTACCCATATGACTGTCAGCTAATTTCTCAACAGAAACTTTGTAGGGAGTGGCAAGAAATATTTGAAGTGATGAATAACAGGGACCTACAACCAAGATTACTCTACCCAGCAAAGCTATCATTCAGAATTGAAGGTCAGATAAAGAGCTTCACAAGAAAAAGCCCTCCCCCCACCCACAAAAAAACAACTCCCCAAAAAACTAAAGGAGTTCATCACCACTAAACCAGTATTACATGAAAAATTGAAGGATATTCTTTAAGAAGAGGAAGAGGAGGAAGAGGAGGAGGAGGAAAAATATTAACAATAAAATGTTAATAAATACATCTCTATCAACAAGTGAATCTAAAAATCAAAATAAACAAACAAGAAATCTAATGAACAAAATAAACTGATGAATAAAATAGAATCAGAGGCATGGAAACATGGAAGAGACTGATAAATTTCAGAGGTAAAGGGGGGTGGTGGGAAGAGATTAACCAAACATCTTATATGCATATATGCATTACCTATGAACACAGACAATAGAGTGGTGAAGGCCTGTGGTAGGGTGGGAACCAGGTGGAGGGGGGGCAATGGAAATAAAAAGGGGAGACATCTGTAATATTCTCATCAATAGAGATTAAAAAAATATCTCCAGGTAACTACTTGGAAGCCTTCTACAATATGAGAGAAGGCCAAAGAAGAATTATAAGGGAGATAAGGGCATAAGAAGACTTGCTTTGGGGGGATGAAATGCACTGCTATAGAAGGACTAAAAACCACAAGGCAGCTTCATATTTGGTGTAATGCCAAGTTCCCCCAGAGAACCATTCTTAAAGGATATAATTATCTAGTGAATTCATGGCCTCACATCAAATACAACCAACCACTTAAACATGGATGAGGACCAGAGGCATTCTGGTCATGATAAAAGCAGGGAGAATCAACCAGGAAGGCATCGTCATCTGTGTCTAGAAATGCAACTTTAAGTTGGAATCTGAATCAAGGTCTTTCTCTGAAACACCCAGCCCTGGCTGGCTGCTTTGGCAAGTTAGGCCTTGAATCAGGCCAGACATTTACCTAATTCAAAAGGTATAGACTCAGTTACAGAGAACAGACTGACAAGGGGATGGGAGGAGCGGAAGGGGCTGGATTAAAAAGGTGAAAGGATTAAGCAAACAAAACAAAACAAAACAAAAAACTCATAGACATAGACAACAGTATATTGATTACCAGAGGGAAAAGGGATGAGGGGAGGTAGAAGAGGGTAAAGGGGGAATAAATGGTGATGGAAGGCGACTTGACTTGGAGTGGTGAACACACAATACAATATACAGATGATGCATTATAGAATTGTATACCTGAAAACTATATAATTTTATTAACCAATGTCACCTCAATAAATTAAATTAAAAAATGAATTACTCTTTTATCAAATAAGAAAAAGCTTCTCTTTTAGCTAGGAGAGAACGTGGAGCTCTATGGGAATTAGTCCTTATTTCTCGGGGCTCCTTAGTTAGCCTTACAGGAAAAAAGAAGTGCTAATTTTTCTATAGGGCTTATTAATTGAGTCCAATTTTTGGATTCTTCATTGTCTTTTGGGAATTATTTGGGATGTTAATTACTTGATACAGTGAAAGTTTCTTTTATGCTCCACATTCACTTTAAGAGTGTCTGGCCATAGAAATCAAAGAGAGATTAAACTGGCCAAAGTTCACATTTATGTATATTACATAAAAAGGTTTTAAAGGGTCAAGTGTCACATGTCTTAACTCTGCTACGTTCCTGTAATGTCATCTCCCACACTGTGCATCCACACCAAAGGCAAAGGAAATGATGGCATTTCCTTTAACTGTGAGTGGGATTTTAGGAGACTTCTTGCTGTTGTTAAAACTGCTCATATATGCTAAGTACATCTCCAAGAGGGTGATGGCATCACGTCTGCTGCTGGGCTTGTACCTCACCAGTGTCCTGGATCAGTTCCCCATGCACCTGTTAGTAGGTTACAATCAGGTGGGCCGTGGGATATCATCTGTTGTTGTGTCACTAGCTCCTAGTTCATTTTTTTTTTACATAGTATAAACTCCACAAGCATTTTCTTAATTAAATTAATTATGGACTGTGGTATTCTAACCAGCCCCAGTATGTAGGAAGCTGAAGATGACTCAAATAAATCCAAAGGAATAGGACACAGATCTGTAGTGGGGTGAAAGGTGCCCCTGACCCGCTCCCCCCCCCGCCCCCTGCCCCCCCAAAAAAGATATGTCACATACCTGTAAATGTGACTTTATTTGGAAAAAAGGTCTTTATAGAAGTAATTAGGTTAAGGGTCTTGAGATAATATCCTGGATTATCCATGCGAGCCCTCAATCCAATAAGTGTCCCATAAGAGACACAGAGAGGAGCGGCATACACAGAAGGGAAAGTGATGTGAGGACAGAGGCAGAGGTTGGAGTGATGCTTCTACAAGTCAAAGACCACCTGTGATTGCAGGCAGCCACCAGAAGCTGGGAGAGGGGTATGGAGCTGAGCCCCCAGGCAGAACCAACCTGCTGACACTTGGACTTCGGACTTCTGGCCTCCAAAACTGCGAGAGAATAAACTTCTGTTACTTTAAACCGCCAAGTTTGTGATCATTTTAAGTGGCAGCCACAGCAAACTCATGCAGGACCTGCAGAAGGTCCAGAGAAAGCAGAGCATCAGAGGTCGAACATCCCCGAGGAGCTGACAGTTCCTGCTCCATTGTCTGGGGGGGCAGAAAGGCCAAACTTTCAGGCCACACCCCGGGTGCCACACTCTACTGAGCAGTTCGCTCAGTGAGGACTTCCTGCTTCTGAACTGTGGTCCAGCTTCACCCTGGGCAAGTTATCCTCTCTCCCTGGACTTCAATAGCCCCGTTATAACATGGAGGTTCTCTCACTGCCTCCCACACACCTCACAGAACTGTCTGAGACAGGGTGGAGGGGCCTGAGTTTGTACAAGGGGTGTATGTGAAAGAGAATAACTTGAATGGCACAATTTGAAGCCTGCTGGTAAAGCATTAAACAGTGCAAGGCATTTAGGTGTAGTAGTTGCCTCCTGAAGAGTGGGTTTACGGCTCCTATGTAATTTGGGGGGAGGAGGGCACGTTCTCACTTATTTTCCAGACAGACTCAGACTGAAGCTTATACATCATTTCATTTATGTGAGGAATTAACTGTCTTCAGCTGACAACACAGCTGTGGCAGCTAGAGGACCTGCAGCTGAGTCAATATAAATTGCTACCAAGAATACTCGAAGCCAGAAAAAGGGCCTTTCCGGAAAGAACATCAGTCCCAAGAGAGGCCACCTGGTGCCTTGGGCTTTCCCAGGGAAGGTTAGTTTCCTTCCTGGCCCCATGGACTGAATCGTCTTTCTGTTCCACAGTCACGTTGGGCCCAAGCAGTCGCACTGTGAAGTGATAGGGATGCTGTGGAGCCTTCCCTTCCTCATCTGGGCAGGACCAGGGCAGGCCCAGGGCCCAGAGCAGAAAATGATTCTGAGCTCCTGTGAGAGCCCCGTTCTCGCCCTTGTCCAGGTGCCAGGGAGTTGTTAACGTAGACCGAGCAACACTTCCTTGATCACCTAGTGCCGTGGTCGGCAAACTGCGGCTCGCGAGCCACATGTGGCTCTTTGGCCCCTTGAGTGTGGCTCTTCCACAAAATACCACGGCCTGGGCGAGTCTATTTTGAAGAAGTGGCGTTAGAAGAAGTTTAAGTTTAAAAAATGTGGCTCTCAAAAGAAATTTCAATCGTTGTACTGTTGATATTTGGCTCTGTTGACTAATGAGTTTGCCGACCACTGTCTAGTGTGTACAGAGCCTGTTAACAGAATTTAGTTTTCTGAGAGATACACTACACAGGTCATGGGCAGCAAATATACAGAGGTCTGTGAAGCAGGCAAAGCTTATCTCATATGGCCCCTTCCAGCACAGGATCTAGCATCTGATAGTCTTCATGGCTCTGTCTTTCATCACTGTGGGACATCATATTTATTTATTTTTTATTTTTTGTTAATCCTCACCCGAGGAGGATATTTTTTCCCCATTGATTTTTAGAGAGAGTGGAAGGGGGAGGGAGAAAGAAGGAGACATTGATTGGTTTCCTCTCACACTCATCCTGACCAGGACCAGGGATCGAACCTGCAACCCAGGTATGTGCCCTTGACCAGAAATCAAACCCGTGGCATTTCAGTGTGCAGGCCCATGCTCCAACCACTGAGCAACACTGGCCAGGGCAGGACATTACTTTTCTAAGTCTGTTTCCTCTTTGGAAAATAATACTATTTAACACCTGTGTAGTTGTAAATATGAAATCAGCTAATGCAGATAAGTGGATTAGCACTGGAAGTAAAGCAGTAAGGCATAGTAAATACTCCAAAAATGTGAGCTTAAAAAGAAGGCCTGATTTCTATATCCTTTTTTTTTTCTTCTTGTTTGGTGTCTTTCTACCAGGGCTCATAGCCCTCAAAACCTTCAGTGCGCACATTTCTGATATCCTCAGACTTATTTCCCCTAACTAACACCATTGCCTACCTCAGGCAAAAAATAATAACTTACCCTTCCCTGTTTGTCCTTACTGCCTCTGAAAGAGACATTGTCAAGGCCCTCCATACATCTCTGTGGCACTCATTCTTCTGTTAGGGGCAGAAATAGAATATTGGGGACCAGCTACAATTATAAGAAATATTAATCATGCTGTTAACCATAATGGTTAATCTGTTCTGATTAGAGAAAGCACATGCTAACCTCACTGAGAGTTGTATGCCCTGGGACATGGGAGCTAACATAGGAATGCAGTCCATCCTCCTTTCCTGAGAACTGCCTATTATTATGGAAAGATTTACAACCTCGTGGCCAAAACAATCTAATCCAGGAGGCACCTGCTCTTTACACCCCCCAGCCCCTATTACCTGCAATCTGGTCCCCCGATGCCTGGAGGCACCCCGCCCCCTCTTGCGCCCCCCTTTCCCCGAGCCTGCATGATTTGTAACCTGTAATGATTGTACTGTGGCTACTTTTCCATTCCTGTAATTCCTACTTCCCCACATAATCTTTGTCCTTCTAATCAATATAAGCAGCTGGCTTATGGTGGGGTGCAGAGCAGGTTTTTGTTGATGACCTGCTGCTCTCCCGTACTGCTGGCTCATATGTGATTTAACCCTGTCTCTGCTTAATTGACTCAAGCAGTAACAGGCAGTATGGACCCATTGATTGTCAGGTTATACTTCCTCTACATGCCAACAGCTTCTTACTGCAAGACCATGCTCAACATGGCAGGAGGGACAAAACAAAAATTCAGGGAGTTAATGGCCCTGGGAACAGCCTAAATGGTAGGTAGTAGATAACTTTAATGATCTAAATGTAACAGTTAAAAAGCAGAGATGGACAGATCAGATTTCAAAGGCAAGACTACAGTACATGTTTCTTACAGAGATACATAAAAACATTCAAACCTGTAAATAATTTTTGTGGGCTTATTTGAGCCAAACTGTTGACGATTGCCAGGAAGCAGAATCTCAATGGATTGGGATAATGCTCTGGAGAATAGCAGTTTTTCACCTATTTATTTATTTTTTTTCACATTACAGTCAAAGGAGAGAGACATAGGTGGGTTACATGAAATCCATTGGCGATAGATTAGGGAGACAGGAGAAAGCAAAGAGGAGGGAGAACCTCTGGGACTGGATAAAAAGTAAAATGATAGACACATACTTCTTTCATTGAGGTGGGTATAGGATAGTTAAGAATCAACAATTAACATGATAACAATAACAATGAAGGAATTTATGGTCTCTGTCCTCAGGCGCATTTGGTTGTGCCCTGAGGGATCCAGAGAAAAGGGAAGTTACAGGTTACCCTGACAATTCAAGGATATTGTTATCTACTAGAGGCCCAGTGAAACAATTCATGCATGGGTGGGGTCCGGCTGGCCTGCACCAATGGGGGGTCAATCTGGGGCCAGAGCAGCTGGGGGGGGGGGCAATTGGGGGCGGGGTCGGCTGGGGGGAGGTGCCATGGGCGGTTGGCTGGCCGGCCTAGCCCCCGATCGAGGTGGGAGTGCCGATTGGGGCTGCAGTGTGCATCAAAGCAACCAGTTGTTTCGATTGTTCTGGTGTTCACGTTGCTTGTACACTGAGTGGCCAGATTATTATGATCTCTGAACGCATAATAATCTGGCCACTCAGTGTGTGTGTGTGTGTGTATATATATATATATATATATATATATATATATATATATATACACACACACACACACACACACACACACACACATACTAGAGGCCCGGTGCACAAAATTTGTGCACTGGTGGTGGGGGTGTCCCTCAGCCCAGCCTGCACCCTCTCCATCTGGGACCCCTTGAGGGATATCCAACTGCCTGTTTAGGCCTGATCCCGGTAGGATGGGGCCTAAACGGGCAGTCGGACATCCTTCTCACAATCCAGGACTGCTGGCTCCCAACTGATCGCCTGCCTGCCTTCCTGATTGCCTCTAACCATTTCTGCCTGCCAGCCTGATCACCCCCTAACCACTCCCCTGCCAGCCTGATTGATGTCTAACTGCTCCCCTGCCAGCCCGATTGCCCCTAACTGCCCTCTCCTGCAGGCCTGGTCACCCCTAACTTCCCTCCCCTGCAGGCCCAGTTGCCCCAAACTTCCCTCCTCTGCCGACCTGGTCACCCCTAACTGCCCTCCCCTGCTGGCCTGATTGCCCACAACTGCCCTCCTTTGCAGACCTGGTCCTTCCCCTGCTGACCATCTTGTGGTGGCCATCTTGTGTCCACATGGGAGCAGCCATCTTGTGTGTTGGAGTGATAGTCAATTTGCATATTACTCTTTTATTAGAAAGGATAGAGGCCTGGTGCACGGGTGGGGGCCAGCTGGTTTGCCCTGAAGGGTGTCCCGGATCAGGGTGGGGGTTCCCTTGGGGTGTGGGGTGGTCTGGCGAGGGGCCTGTGGTGGTTTGAAGGCCGGCCACGCCCCCCACCCCCTCCCCAGCGACCCAAGTGGAGGCCCTGGTATCTGGGATTTATTTATCCTCTATAATTGAAATTTTGTAGCCTTGAGTGGAGTCCATGGTCGACCAGGGTGTGTGGGAAGCTTGGCTTCTTCCCTTGCTGGGGAAACCCAAGCCTCCTGCTCGCTCCGTGGCTGCAGCCATCTTGGTTGGATTAATATAGGGTATATATATATATATATATATATATATATATATATACTGTATATATTAGAGGCCTGGTGCATGAATTCGTGCATGGGTGGGGTCTGGCCAGCCTGGCCAGGGGGAGGGGACATGGGTGGTTGGCCGTCCTGCCTGTTGATTGAACTCCTGGTCAAGGGGACAATTTGCATATTAGCCTTTTATTTTATAGGCTATACACTGAGTGGCCAGATTATTATGCATTCAGAGATCATAATAATCTGGCTACTCAGTGTATGTTCTCTATGTTATTATAGATGCAAAAAGATAATAAGCTCAGTTAAGGTAAAGATTGACCTTGTCAGGGAAGATACCAGCCTAGGAGATGACTACCCACCATAACTGCTTTTAGTTAAAGTTTCATTTCAGACCATCCTTTGTGGTTACTTTAGGTCTTTGAGTTTGCAAGACTGCCATGCAGGCCTTCCCTGAGCTTGTCAGGTTAGCATGTGCCCCCTTTCATCCACACACATAAAATATAAAAATACAGGCAGGTGGAAAAAGATAAGCCATGCAAACAGTAAGCAGAAGGCTGGAGTGGCTATGTTATTGACTTCAAACTAAAGAGTATTATCAATAATAAAAAGGGATAATTCATAATGATCAAAAGATCAACTCATCAGAAAGATAACAATTATAGATGTGCATCCACCTATTAACAGAGATTTCAATTGCACAATGCACAAAGCAAATACAGAGGAGGAACCTCAGTTCGAAAATTTAATTCATTCTGAAAGGCTGTTGGAGAAGTGATTTCTTTTAAAAAAAATGAATAATTTAAGCTTTTGCACAACAAAAGAAACCATCAACAAAACAACAAGAAAGCCCACTGCATGGGAGAACATATTTGCCAATGTTATCACCAATAAGGGTTTAATCTCCAACATTTACAGGGAACTCATACAACTTAACAAAAGGAAGATAAACAACCCAACAAAAAAATGGGCAATGGATCTAAATAGATACTTTTCGAAAGAAGACATAAGGAAGGCCAAGAGACATATGAAAACATGCTCAAAGTCACTAATCATCTGAGAGATGCAAATCAAAATGACAATGAGGTACCATATCACACCTGTCAGAATGGCTATCATCAACAAATCAACTAACAAGTGCTGGTGAGGATGCAGAGAAAAAGGAACACTCGTGCACTGCTGATGGGAATGCAGACTGGTGCAGCCACTGTGGAGAATAGTATGGAGTTTCCTCAAAAACTAAAAATGGAACTCCCATTTGGCTCAGTGATCCCACTTCTAGGAATATATCCCAAGAAACTAGTACACCAATCAGAAAGGATATATGCACCCCTATGTTCATAGCAGCACAATTTACCATAGCTAAGATTTGGAAACAGCCTAAGTGCCCATCAGCATATGAGTGGATTAAAAAACTGTGGTACATCTACACAATAGAATACTACACTGTGGTTAAAAAGAAGGAATTCTTACCATTGGCAACAGCATGGATAGAACTAGAGATCATTATGCTGAACAAAATAAGCCAGTCAGAGAAAGATGAATATCACATGATCTCACTCACTTATGAAATATAATGAACAACATAAACTGATAAACAAAAACAGATCCAGAGACAGAGAAGCATTGATCAGACCGTCAAACCTCAGAGGGAAGGTAGGGGAGGGTGGGGGTAAGGGGGAGAGATCAACCAAAGGACTTGGATGAATGCATACAAGCCTAACCAATGAACACAGACACCAGAGGTTGTGAGAGCATGAGTGGCGGGGGGGGGGGGGGGGTATAAGGGGGGCAATAGGGCAAGAAGGACACATATGTAATACCTTAATCAATAAAGAAAAAAAAGAATAATTTTTCCCCATTAGAAATAATGTAAATTGAATTAATCTGTTCCAGATCCCCAAATGATTCCCTGTTTTAACCTATCTTATATACAGTACATGTCTACATGTCTAATATACTGTTTAATCTATAAATAGATAGTTCTCTTCTTAAATTTATCCAACCATCCCCTACTAACCTTAAACAAATCACTTTCAGTACCCTTTCCGGGGTGTCTCTTCAGGAGGTCAGTATGCAGCTGTCTTTGCTGTATTACATATCATTTTCTCAGAAATGCTATCACTGCTAACTGCTTTTTGTTTATCCAAATCAACAACAATTTTTCTACCACTTCAATTGCCAGTGGTCATTGTTTCCTGAGCAGTTTCACACCTTTAGCAACAATAGCACTCTTGATGGTCTCTTTATGTGTTAAAATTGGGCTGATTGCCCATTTAGCCAGCAATAAAAACAAAAACAAAACACAAAAATATTCACAGCACAATTTCCTGATATGTAAACGATGGAGGTTTAGTGGTAAACTGACTCATAGTGGCACATTCTTTCCTCTATCATGCTGATGTATTAGCAGGAAAGAGTTGTCAGGTCAAGAACCTGAGTTTTGTTGCACAACAGAGACATTTTTTCCATGAACAACTTCGCCGAGAACCAAATTTTTCAAGATGGGAGACCTTGGAGAACCAAAGTTTGACTGTATTGGGAGAGTAAAGGGGAAAATAGACACTACAGCATATAATATGAAATTTCAGTTTCCCTCCATCCAATAGCTAATCACCCAAACCAAAAAAATTAATAAAAACGTGGAGGATCAAAACAGTATTATAAACCAACCTGACCTAACTAGCATTTATAAAGCATTATATACAACTGCAATATACACATTGTTTTCAAGTACACAACACTAAAAGAAATGGAAGAAGACCTAAATAAATGGAGAAGTACCATGCTTATGGTACTTCAATAAAATACCAATACAAATTCCAGCAAACTTTTTTTTTTGTAGAAAGTAGGAAACTAATGAAAATAATATAAGGAAGCAAAAAAGACCTAAATAATCTAAACAATTTTTAAAAAGAGAGAACAAAGTTGGAGAACTTATCCTACTTAAAGACTTATAAAGCTGCAATACTTAAAACAGTTTGGCATTAACAAAAATACTATATACTTATTTTATTTATGTCTATTAGTGGAACAGAATAGAATCTAGAAATATACCAACCCATATATAATCAATTGATTTAATACAAAGGTGCCAATGTGATTTTTTAAAAATATATTTTTATTGATTTCAGAGTGGAAGGGAGAAGGAGAGAGAGAGATAGGAACATCAATGATCAGAATCAGCAATGATGAAAGAAAAAGAATCATGATCAACTGCCTCCTGCACACCCCCTACTGGGGATCAAGCCTGCACCCAGGCATGTGCTCTTGACCAGAATCAAACCTGGGGCTCTTCAGTCCACTGGCCAACGCTCTATCCAATGAGCCAAACCAGCTAGGGCTCAAGGTGATTTAATGGAAAAAAAAAAAGTCTTCTTAAAAAAGTAGATGCTGGATATCAATATAAGAAAATTTAGGAGAAACCAAGATGGCAGCATAGGTAAACACCTAAACTGCTGCCTCGCACAACAATTTCAAAACTACAACTAAAAGACAAAACGGACATCATCCAGAACCACAGGAAGGCTGGCTGAGTGGAAATTCTACAACTAGAAGGAAAGAGAAAAGCACACTGAGACTCAGAGGAGCTGCAGGAGGCAGAGGTACTGAGACGTGTGTGTGTGGAGAGGACTGGCAACTGAGTGCGCAGCTGGCTTTCTCAAGCGGGAGTGAGACAAAAGCTCCTGACTACGCTGAACTCTAGTTCCGGGCGAGACTCTGGGGACCCAGACTCATACGGGGTGAAACTGGACTGTCAGGAAAGAGAAAAGCACACTGAGACTCAGAGGAACTGCGGAAGGCAGAGGTACTGAGGCACGAGCGCAGAGAGGGCGGGCAACTGAGTATGCGGCTGGCTTTCTCAAGCAGGAGGGAGACAAAAGCTCCTGACTGCACTGAACTCCAGTTCCGGGTGAGACTCTGGGGACCCAGATTCATTCAGGGAGAAACTGGACTGTCTGGCAGCAGGCAGAACTTGAGGGCGGCTTTCTCTCAGAGGTGTTTGCAGCGATTACCATGGGACACTGAGACACAGGGGCCTATTAGGGCAGGACTGATGGGAAACCAATGCTGTCTGCTCTGCCCTGAGGCTCCGCCCTGAGACTCCGCCCCATTCAAGCTGAGCACAGAGGCTTTTGCAAGTCTTCTCCCATAAGGGTGTCTCCAGCACAGAAGTTCTCCCAGCGTAGACACAGCTGATCCTCACAGCCAATTGGCCTGGAGGTCAATTCCTCCCAGTGATACCAACAACAATCAAGGCTTAACTACAACAAGACTGTGCACACAGCCCACAAAGGGGTGCACCAAGAGTGTCAACCTCAGGTAACTGGGGAGGCTGAGCCACTGGGCCCTATAGGACACCTAGCACACAAAGCCACTCTATCAACTCAGGGAAGCAGGCAAAATGTGGAGACAAAGAAACAGATCATAAATGAAAGAAATGGAGGAAAGCAAATGACTGGATATAGAGTTGAAAACCACGGTTCTAAGGTTTTTCAAGAATTTTCTAGAAAAGGCCAATAAATTTAGTGAGACCCTCGAGGATATGAAAAAGGACCAACTAGAAATTAAGCATACACTGACTGAAATAAAAAATATTATACAGAGATCTAACAGTAGACTAGAGGATCACAAGAATCAAGTCAAAGATTTGAAATACAAAGAAGCAGAAAACACTCAACCGGAAAAGCAAAAAGAAAAAAGAATCCAAAAATATGAAGATAGTGTAAGGAGCCTCTGGGACAACTTCAACCGTACCAACATCAGAATTATGGGGGTGCCAGAAGAAGAGAGAGAGCAAGATACTGAAAACCTATTTGAAGAAATAATGGCAGAAAACTTCCCCCACCTGGTGAAAGAAATAGACTTACAAGTCCAGGAAGCGCAGAGAACCCAAAACAAAAGGAATCCAAAGAGGACCACACCAAGACACATCATAATTAAAATGCCAAGAGCAAAAGACAAAGAGAGAATATTAAAAGCAGCAAGAGAAAAACAGTTAGTTACCTACAAGGGAGCACCCATACGACTGTCAGCGGATTTCTCAACAGAAACTATGCAGGCCAGACGGGAATGGCAAGAAATATTCAAAGTGATGAATAGCAAGAACCTACAACCAAGATTACTTTACCCAGCAAAGCTATCATTCAGAATTGAAGGTCAGATAAAGAACTTCACAGATAAGAAAAAGCTAAAGGAGTTCATCACCACCAAACCAGTATTATATGAAATGTTGAAAGGTATTCTTTAAGAAGAGGAAGAAGAAGAAAAAGATAAAGATAAAAATATGAACAACAAATACATATCTATCAACAAGTGAATCTAAAAATCAAGTGAATAAAAAAACCTGATGAACAGAATAAACTGGTGAATATAATAGAATCAGGGGCATAGAAAGGGAGTGGACTGAAAATTCTTGGGGGGAAAGGGGTGTGGGGGGCAGGAAGAGACTGGACAAAAATTGTACACCTATGGATGAGGACAGTGGGGGGGTAAGGGCAGAGGGTGGAGTGGGAACCAGGTGGAGGGGAGCTATGTGGGGAAAAAGAGGAATAATTGTAATAATCTGAACAATAAAGATTTATTAAATTAAAAAAAAGAAAATTTAATAAATATCAACCCTTACCTCATACCATACAAAAAATTCTGAAATGGATCCAAGACCTAAATGTAAAATATAAAACTTAGGGAAGAAAAACAGAAGAAAATCTTCATTATCTTGAAGTAGACAAAGATTCCTCAGACTGCAAAAAGTACAAACCATAAAAAAATTATAAAATTGAACTTCATCCAAATGAAAAACATTTATTCTTCAAAAGAAAGCAAAAAGGGAAGCCCTCAAATGGGATAAAATGTTTGCAACACATACATCTAACAAAGGATTTGTTTCCAGAGTGTAAAGTCTGAGCTGTTCATACTCATCATACTTCTGACACCAAATGTGTGGTGTTGTTTTTTTTTCACACCAACAACCAATTCTCTAACTCTTCAGACACCAACTGTGTGTCCTACAGTCCAGTCTGACACTAACAACCCATAGTTAGTGTCAGATTCTATGGGTTTAAGGGCCCAGTCCCACAAGGCTGCCCTAACTTCAGAAGCCAGTCACAAGTCCTAGGTTGCCACCTGTACTTCTGACCAACAGGCTATAAATTGAGGATTCAAACAATGTCCTCCCCAGGTTTAATAATTTGCTAGAATGGCTCACAGAACTCAGGACAGTCCTTTATTTCCCATTATTGGTTTATTATAAAGGATATAACTCAGGAAGAGACAAATAGGAAAGATGTATAGGGCTAACTTTCCCACCACCTCAATGTGCTTACCAACCTGGAAGTTCTCCCAATCCCATCATTTAGAGGTTTATGGAGGTTTCATTTTGTAGATATGATTAATTAAACCATTGGGTACAGTGATTAAATCTATATCCAGCACTTCTCCTCTCCCAGGAGGTTAGGAGATAAGCTGAAAGCTCTAACCCTCTAATCATGCCTTAGTCTTTTTGGTGTCTAGCCCCATTCTGAAGCTATCTAGGGGGCCCCTTTCACCAGTCATTTCTTTAGCATATGAAAGATACTCTTATCACTCCAGAAATTACAGAGGTTTTACGGGCAATGTGCCAAGAACCAAGGACAAAGATAAAATATTTATTTTCTTATTATATTACATATATACTAGTGGCCTGGTGCATGAAATTCGTGCATGGGGGTGTTCCCTCAGCCTAGCCTGCACCCTCACCAATCGGGGACCCCTTGGTAGATGTCTGACTGCTGGACATCCCTCTCGCAATCTGGAACCGCTGGCTCCTAACAGCTCAACTGCTTGCCGGCCTGATTGCCCCTAACTGCCTCTGCATGCCTGCTTTATTGCCCCAACCCCTCTGCCTGCCTTCCTGATCACCCCTAACCTCTCTGCCTGCCTGCCTGATTGTCCCTAACTGCCCTCCCCTGCTGACCTGATCTTGCCCCCAACTGCCCTCCCCTTCCAGCCTGGTTGCCCCCAATTGCCCTCCCCTGCCGGCCTGATCTTGCCCCCAACAGCCCTCCCCTGCCAGCCTGATCTCGCCCCCAACTGCCCTCTCCTGCTGGCCTGGTTGCCCCCAACTGTCCTCCTCTGCTGGCCTGATTTGGCCCCCAACAGCCCTCCCGTGCCAGCCTGATCTTGCCCCTAACTGCTCTCCCCTGCTGGCCTGATTGCCTCTAACTGCCTCTGCCTGCCTGATCGCCCCTAACTGCCCTCCCCTGCCGGCCTGATCTTGCCCCCAACAGCCCTCCCCTGCCAGCCTGATCTCGCCCCCAACTGCCCTCTCCTGCTGGCCTGGTTGCCCCCAACTGTCCTCCTCTGCTGGCCTGATTTGGCCCCCAACGGCCCTCCCGTGTCAGCCTGATCTTGCCCCTAACTGCTCTCCCCTGCTGGCCTGATTGCCTCTAACTGCCTCTGCCTGCCTGATCGCCCCTAACTGCCCTCCCCTGCCGGCCTGATCTTGCCCCTAACTGCCTCTGCCTCAGCCTCCACCACCACGGCTTTGTCCAGAAGGAAGTTGGACATCCGGAAGATGTCTGGTCAACCCGGTCTAATTAGCATATTACCCTTTTATTAGTATAGCTAGATTATATAGAATAGGATTGCTTAAATGGGTGGGGGGGGAGCCTCTTTCAGCAGGAGGAGATGCTCTTGCAGACAAAAATACATAATCCCTATATCTGGACTGATAGCCAGCCATATGCACTATACTGCCAAACTGGTCATTAAAAAATTGAACTGCTTTCTTACACCTTACACCACACAGCTGTTGCCCTTAAAACCCCTCCTCAGCCCCCACCTTAGGTTTTGCCTTCAGAGTTCACCCAGATTAGGTTCTGATTGGTTGGTTTCTATGCCAGTCAGTGTCAAAAGCTCTACCTCCTAGGCAGCCATTGGCTCCTCGCACTTCACCCAGATTTGGTTCTGATTGGTCAGTTTCTATACCAGTCAGCGTCAAAAACTCCACCTCCTAGGCAGCCATTGGCTCCTCACTGTTCACCCAGATTTGGTTCTGACTGGTTGGTTTCTATGCCAGTCAGCATCTCCAGGCCTATTTCTGGGCCTGATCAGAGAGGCGGGGCTGATCAGCAGCCCCAGCAGAGGCCCAGAGAGAAAGAGAGGTGCGGCTTCTGGCCAGGCCTGGAGAGAAAGAGAGAGGCAGGGCTGATCAACAGCTGCCATGGAGGCTACAGATCAGACCCTGATTCTCTCTCCAGGCCTCTCTCTGGGCCTGATCCGCAGCTCCCTCAGCAGTCAGTGCTGGGTAGCCACAGCAACCCAGCACTGACTATAGGACTGACTTCTGGTTGGTTGAGCGTTTTGGACATTACAGACCCTGGGTTTTTATATATTAGGACTAGAGGTCCAGTGTATGGGTTCATGCACTGGTGGGGTTCCTCAGCCTGGCCTGCAGGGGTCGGGCCAAAACCGGCTCTCCAACATTCCCCAAGGGGTCCTGGATTTCGAGAGGGCACAGGCCAGGCTGAGAGATGCCATCGGTGCATGATTGGGGCTGGGGAGGGACTGCGGGAGGGCTATAGGGCATGTCCAGCCCATCTCGCCCAGTCCTCATTGGCTGGACCCCAGCAGCAAGCTAACCTACTGGTTGGAGCATCTGCCCACTGTGGTCAGTGCGCATCATAGCGAATGGTTGAACGGTTGAACAGTCGGACACTTAGCATATTAGGCTTTTATTATATAGGATAACACTGAAAGCTCAATAAGAAGACAACCCATTTTAAACATGGGCAAATGACTTGCACACACATTTTATATCAGAAGATATATAAGTGGCAAACAGATATAAAAATATGTTCAATGTCAGTCATCGGGGAAATGCAAACTAAAACCATAGTGAGATACCACTGCACACCTATTAAAATGGCTAAAATTAAAATAACTGACCAACCAAGTTTTTATGGGGATAAGGAGCAATTGGAACCCTCTTTGGACTACTTGTGGGAAGGTAAAATGGTACACCTACTTTAAAAAAAAAGTTTGGCAGTTTCTTAAAATGTTAAAAATATACCAACCAAATAACCCAGCCATTCCATTCCTAGAGAATCAAAGACCTATGTCCCTTCAAAGACCTGGAAATAGTCCAAATATATATCAGTACGTTTGGACTATTTCCAGGTTTGGCTACTAAAAATAAAGCAGCTGTGAGTATTTGTATACAAGTCTTTTCATTTTATATATGGTGATAATCATGAACAGGCAATTTATGCACTCAGTTTGACAAAAGCATGATAATCAAGGGCTTAGGTTCCTGGGAGATGGAGGTCTAGGTTACCACAACAAGGAAGAAACCTAGACCAGTTGAACTGCTAAACAAGTGGTAGAGGATGGAGGTGATAATTATCAGTGATGACTTGGGGACCAACTGTACCAGTGGAGACTATCTTGCCCCATCAATCTTCCTGTTGTCTTTTTTCTTTTCTCTTTTGAAGTTCTAGCAAATCACCTCTTTGAAGAGTCAACGGAGGAAGTGAGTCAATTTAACATAGGGCCCAAGTTGATCTGAGTGATACAAAGAGTGGACTATAGCAGACACTGTTGGAACCCAATCCACCTACCCTAAGCACTCATCAGTCTCTTATATGCTGATGGTGTTCTTCAGACCCCTGAGTCTCAGGTCACAGCTCCATACAAATGGAATAAAAGTGCTTGGGGAGATAATGTCCTGGACCCTCTCTCAACCAATGATGAAAATGAGTTGGTGAATAAATACCCCAGCTCCTTACACCTTGGTTTAGAAAACTCTGAGATGTGCTATGCAGTGTCCTAGAGGTCCCCCATGGGATAAGCCCCAGTTGTCACAGTAGTAAATTGCTCATTATCACACCCTCTATTGTGTTCCTCTTTTCCCTATTTCACTTCCCCATTTCCCTACTCATGATCTCTTTTATCTGACCGCAAGTAAATTACTATCACTTAATTCTTTGTCTCATCAAGCCATTTCTCGGAGAACCCAATTTAAGACAACCTCATACTCACTGAAACTTTATTTGATCTGGGTGTTATTACATCAGTTATTTCCTCTAAGTAATGGTTACAGTAAAAGTGTTTACAAGCTACCTCATCCATATAATGGTTTAAAGTTATAGTGGCCCTAAGTAAAATAAATAAATGTGATGAGGAAATGGAAGGCAGTGGGTGGCTGAATGGGTAACTAAATGGGTGGGGGAGATATGTGAAACAGGAGGGACTTTCTTACTCTGTTATGAGTAGGAGTGACCTTGGCATGTGGACCGGTCACTTTTTGAACTACTTCTCCTTTTCATTTTCCGTCATCCTTGAGTTCTAATGTGTTAGCATCCTGCTTCTGAATGCTTTTTATTCTATTAAATTTTTTTTTAAACTTTATTTTTATTGTTGATACTATTACAGATGTCTCCATTTCCCCACTTTGCCCACCTCCACCCAGCCCCTGCCTGTCCCCTTTCCCTCACCTGTTGTGTTTAGTAATATTTAGGATTTATTTTTTAAAAATAAAATTATTTTTACTAAAAGCCAATGTTTAGCCTCAGAGATCTCTTCCTACTTGTTTATTCTTGTAACATTCTTTTAAATATATATATATATGTAAATATATATACATATATATTTAATTTCAGAGGGGAAGGTGGAGGGAGAGATAGAAACATCAATGATGAGAAAGAATCATTGACTACCTGCCTCCTGCATGCCCCCTACAGGGGATGGAGCTCACAACCTGGGCATGTGCCCTGACTTGAAATCAAACTGTGACCTCCTGGTTCATAGGTCAATGCTCAACCACTGAGCCACACCGGCCAGTTGACATTCTCTTTTTAAAAGGAAATGTATATTTGGACTTGGACTAGAATTATTTGAAGATAAGAGTAAAACACATATTCTGTTGCATTGTGCCTATTCTTCTGGGTAAAAGAAAAGTGTATATTTGGATTGGTTAAGAAAAAGAAAAAAGAAAGGATATAGAAAATAGCTTGTAAAATTTTAGTTATAAGCCATAACTGATAGTCCAAAATAACCACTATATATGCATTTGTGTTTGTATGAAGTTTGTTTCATGATACTGTAAGTGATAGGCTACCATGCTGCTAGTTTTGGAAAATTAAAGGTATTCCTAGAACAGTGTTTTCTGTTTTTATCTTGATCATAATCTTTTGTAAATTGCATTAAATGCAGATTCCTGGGTGCCACTCCAGACTTACTGGATCATAATCCCTTAGAGTGAGGCCCAGAAATCTGCATTTTTAGTAGCCATCCCTGATAATTCTAATGTAAAAGGTTCTTGGGTCAGACTTTGAGAAACACAGCCAGAGGTGAGCTTTCTTGAACAGAACTCTTACGCTGAAATTTATCAAAGGCCTTAAGAGGTAACTGCAAAGGGCAAAGATGTTTGTTGTGTTCACTGGGGAGTCAACTTAGGAAGGTATTGGTACAGATGGGGGAAAATTCCCCCTGAGGTCGCAGATACCGATTTGGAGATGGTTCCACTTATGTGAACACTGGGTGGCAGATGGATAGGACCGATTCTCCTCGTATTCAAGACTGTTTTCCAATTACTCTACATGACCTTCTACCCACCCCTTCCACCACCTCCCCTTTTCCCAGACAATTGTCCCCATTCAGTAACTCCCATTTTTCTTGCCCACTGCCCCCTGATTTTAGTACTTTCTGGATCTCCAGCCCTAGATCCTCTATTTACTTTTCTTTTAATGAAATAATCTTCAATAGCTATGAATCCAGAACCCAAATCATTAGCAACGTAACACTGGTTTCTCTTTCCAGAGTGGGAGGCTTAGTCATCAGACACTTCCAGGGGCAAAGGAGAAATGTTTGCTTTCCCTCCCGGGGGTGGAGAGTGCTGGGAATGAAAGAAGGGCAGGGCAAGTTTCCTTCCTCCTACAATGGGTTGAATCACTCCTTCCAACGCAGAGAAGCAAAGACAAACAGACAACAGGTAGTGGCGTTTCCATATTAAAACAGGTTAAAAAGTCATATCTTGCTACCTTTATATAACTTTATATACGTATTACATTACTATATATTATGTCTTGTATTGTAGAATAACTCCTTTAATTAAGGGAGAAAATGATGGTGCCCTGAGAGCTCCACGAGTCTTGGCTTCTGTTTGCCCTCTGCATGAGGGCCTCTGTGTGGGCTGCTGGAATTGAACTGTGTCAGTGATTCCACTATAAACTTCTCTTTTTTATAATCTGGGACCTGGTCACCGAATATCCTGTGCAGTCTCAGATCAGGAGCAGAGCTAATGGAACTTTTTAACAACAAGTAGCTTGGATATCTTTACAGCATGGAAATGCAAAATGAGTAAGAAAAATCCATAGATAGTACAATGTGCAATCCAGAGGCTTATGGGAATTAGTGACAAAAGAAAAATGTTTTGCCATCTGTTGAGCCAACACCTGAATCTTTCTGGGGTAAAATTTTTACTTGGTTTACATGGGGCAAAAACTTAGTTTCATGTTTGCTTGTCTCTTATTAAGAGGAAAAAAGACTAAATTCTCTCCTTCCCACATTCAGCCAGTTCATTTTAAACCACAGAGTTTATTAATATTCAGTAATATGTCTGGGGTTGAGTGGATAAAAATAGCCAAGCCATTTCGTTTAGAAACAGAGTTCTGTAAGCACAAGCTTGTTTTCCCCACCACCGCAAGTGAAAGCGTCCATCTGAGGAGAGAGGATACTTCCCTACCAGTGATCAGCATGTGGGATGGTGGTCACCATCTCCACTAATTTATTTTGTTTTCTGAATGGCTGTGTCCTTTTGGGCTCTGCCTGTCAGCATCTCTATCTGTTTCTCTTTTTACCACACAAAATATTAAATCAGGTTAAATATCTGTTAAACATCTCTTCTATCTGTTGAGAGAAATAGTCTCTTCCAGTAAAAAATGTAAAATTCTCTGGTCGTCCACATGTTCCTATGACCTGCCACACTATAAAGGATATTTAATTTTAAATTCAATACAATACAATAAAACAATTCAGTTACCCAGTTTCACTAGCCACATTTCAAGGGCTCCATAGTTTCCAGTGGCTAGTGACTACCATATTGGACAGCACAGAACATTTCTATCTTTTCAGAAGGTTCTATCGGAGGCCACGGCTATAGAGGCTTAATTGAGTAAAGATGCCTTAGAGAAAATCATTTCAAATTCCAGCTGGCTATAACTATTATTTCTATGCCAGTTTAGGAATTGTAATTGGGTATAACTAAAAGGATCTTGTTCTTTTGTTTTTCAAAGAGCTCATTCTTGGATAGACAACTAGGAAGTAATGATCCAAAAGTTAGATAGTCCTGGGTCTTGTTCAGATGTCACCATTACCAGCTATATGACCTACCCTAATCTCTGCGTGTAGATTCTTTCCTGTAAAATGGAGACAATTACATTGCCTGCTCTGCTATTTTCATCATCAATATTGAGGCAAAGATTGTGTATTTGTCAGTACCCACAAAGCTTTGAACAGTAAGTAGTACACAGCAGGTGCACAATAGGCATTCATTGAGCTAAACAATGAGATAATTTACATATATTCCCTTTGTAACTTCAAATTGTTACAACTGAATATATCATTATATAACTAGATGGAGAAATTTATTCACTGAAATTTGAGGGAAGGCATCCTTGGCAATATGAAACCTGGGGAGAAGAAAAGATTTCTAAAGAGGATTTTTAGAAAGTCTTAGGGAAAGAACAGCAAAGATCTAGTAAATTCTTGAAAGTTTTCTGAGTCATAGTGATGTGGTTTAAATGTCTTGACTGCACCTGGCTTCAAAGAGTAACAAGGCCTCCCTTTATATGGGTTATACTCGTATGAGAGATTAAAAAAGATCATGTAAATTAGTTTTCCTTAGGACCCTTAAATCATAGTCTTCTTCTCTTTTACCCCTTGTTCCCCACACTCACACTATCTCAAGTCTGTATTAAAGTCTGTGTTTGCAGCATTAGCTTTGGGAGAGCTTACAGAGAGGACAATAACCCCCTATTGGAGAAGCCTGCTTTCCTGATAGGCATTATATACAAAGCCACACCTTTTTATGAGCACTCACATAGCAAAAAGATGTAAACCACTGACCAAACACATAATAGAAGTCATTTTTTAAGCATATAATTATTTTTCTGTTTATTTTTCACTTATTTTTCTCACTTACTCTTTTTATAAAGCCTTCAGCTTGCAAGGTAAGTATTACCTGCCTCCTTCAGATAAGGAAAGCAAACCTCAGAGATTAAGAAAATTCTTCATGGTCACTAAGCCAATAAATAGCTTTATATTTTCTCCTGGCCCTCTCTAGCTTGTCACCTCAGACAGGGCAGACTGCCTCTGAGCTCAGCTAAATCACATGTAAAATATAGGTCATAGTTTCTTTCCCATCTCACATGGTTGCAAACATTAAAATGAGCTAATGGGCAATAGCACTTTTCAAGGTAAAAAAAAATTATACTGATATTAGTTGATGGATTATTTTTTATTGGACATTGTACCTGACTGCATTCTGAGCATTTCTAACCAGAAGGTCAGAATCAATCATCACATAATTATGGATCAAGAGCAAGGCAAAAAATTGGAAAGACAAGTCAGGATAGTGCTTCTCAGACTATCTGGGGTTGAAAACCAGTCAGTTCTTTTAAATTCCCAGTTTTTCATGGATGAATACATAAAACATAAGCCCCTCTTTTTTATGATCAGCTTTGAGAGAGTTAAAATTATTGTGACCAACTGCTAAAAATTTTCTAAATGTTATTTTTAATTTCTGTATACTCTTGCCCTGGACTGATAAGAAAAAGTCAACAGTGGTGTGTAAACATACTTTCAACTGTGCGAGGTTAGGAGAGCAGGGATTGGTAGGAATTTTAATTTTCAAATTTCTGTACCGAGTTGTTCTGGAATCTACAAATATGAGCCAAAATGACCACCTGAAGGAAAGAAAGAATGGAAAGGAGAAAAGGTTCTTCATACTCTATTCTCTCTAGTCTAGAGAAATAGAAAAGGGAAAATTTGTCCAATAACAGTCATCCCATGCTTTCTGCAACAGAAATATCTAAATCAAGGAGGTCATAAAACCAATTTTTATATAGCAGGTTTTATGCACATTCATTAAAAAACTCATTTAAAGTTTAACTGAAATTGAAATGAAGGTGAAAGATTTTTGTTTTCTCCTCTGTAAAGTGGGAGGTAATGCTATTGTTCATCCTAAAGCTAATATTTTTCCATTTGGACTTGGAAACAAACTCTGTGCCTGCACATTGCAATGAACCAGAGGCAATCTGGTGGGAGCTCTGGGCTGCCTCTTCCTGGCCAGGGGGCCTCTCTGCTGATGCTGTTCCTGTTACCACTCATGACTCTTCACAACAACTCCCACACCTCACTTTTCTTCTTTATTCTGCTATTTATAGAACGTCTAGTAGAGTCACAAGCCGAAGTGTCATACTTTGTCAGGAGGTGTCATTGATGAATGTGTGCAGACAATAGGCCTGAGTTTGGCACCTTAGGTTAATACAATGAGCAGCTTGGCAGTTAACGCTTCAGAAAATTCAGAGCTGTTTAGACAAAATGTATATTTTTGGCTGCTGGTTGGCTTCATGCTGAGCAGGGGTTATAGTCAGCAGGTTTAGAAGATATATTTTTGGAGCTTTCCAGAATGAAAAATTTGAATGGTTCCAGCAGACAATTCTTTGTGAGCTGAGGACTTGATGCAGTCTCTAAGGCTTGTTCCTTTAGAAGTAAAAGCGGATTCTTAGAGGCCACATCCTGCCTTTCAGATAGAGATATCAGCTTCTACCAGAAAAGAGTTCCTTTCATACCACCCATACATAGGTAGTAATCATGAACACTAACGTTGTTCCTTTGATTATCTATTTCTTGCTACTGCAGCATGTATTGTCATGGCTTTACTCCAATAGAAATGTCTCTGGCTGCCCTTCCTCAATGATCCATGAAGACCCATTTCACAGGTGGGCTAAATAAGGATAGGAACTAGAATGGAACCATAGGCTACTTTTGCAGGCAGATACGCTCCTACCAGGCTGAGGCTCCACCTTCATGGATCACCACAGCCCTCCTGTTTTACAGCTGGTGTCTGTTCGGACTGGCTGGTGCCTGTACCATTCCAGTTGTGTAGGATCTTAAGTACCAACTCTGGGTGCACAGTGACCCTCTGAGAGCTCAGTTGGTGAAATATAACACATAAAGGGAATGCAATGAATTATCTTAAGAAATAATGCAAAAGAATTTTCATAAATGTGGGCCTGAGAAAATATAAAAGCACCCAAATTCAAGGTGCCAACAAAAGGAAGCAAGTCTGGAATGTGACTAAGACTAAGAAAGCCCACACCTGGAACAGTTATATTTAAAAACTATGTCTAAATGGGAAGGAGAGAGGATTGTCCAGGGACCTAGCCACAGGGACAGCCACTTCCCTCTGAAGTTCGTATGGGAAGTAGGCATCAAGGCCAAGACCAGAACATTCTTGCTTGCCTCTGTGAACTTTTGCCCCAGATTCCGATACGGTGGCCTGGTGAGCCAGGCTGAGGATCTGGAGGCCTCCTTCTGATATGTTTAAGGAAGGCCTGTTTTTCTCATTTTCTTCTGGGCTCAGACCAAAGCCTCTGTCTCATTAATTATCCCACACTGATGGCAAGGAAAAGCAGCACAAAAGCCTGACAAGGGAAAGGGAGGGCCAGCCTGCATCTCCTTAAGGGCTACAGGACGCTGGTGTATCTAAATGGCCCACCTCGTGCTCTCTCAGGGCAGGGTGGGCCACAGCCAGGAGCTGCTCCAGATCATTGTTCTAGGTGATTAGAGGGAAGACAGGCTCCCAAGAAAGGAAATACTAGGAAAAGGACACCACAGTCTTAGTCCAGTGGCTCAGTGTCTAGATGTGTGTGTGCTCAGGTGTGGTGGGGTAGGGGTAAGGAGAAGAGGAGTGAAAGCAGAGGCCAGATCTTCCCCGAGAGGCTAATGGCATTTTACCCTGGCTGAACAGGAAACCTGGTATTAGAAGGCTGGGACTCATGAAGCTTGAAATAAAAGAGTAAGAATCAGCAGTATCCTGTCAGTACTACCCGGGAAAGAGAGAGGTACTCAACTTAGTGAACAAAGCTGAATACTTGAAAAGAAGTGTAGCCCTAGCCGATTTGGCTCAGTGGATAGAGCATCGGCCTGCAGACTGAAAGGTCCCAGGTTTGATTCAGGTCAAGGGCATGTACCTTGGTTGCGGGCACATCCCCAGTGGGAGGTGTGCAAGAGGCAGTTTATCGATGTTTCTAACTCTCTTTCCCTCTCCCTTCCTCTCTGTAAAAAAAAATAAAAAAAATAAAAATTAATAAAATATATTAAAAGAAAAGAAAAGAAATGTAGGCCCAGAATCTTGTAAACAATTCCAAAATCCAAAAAACTCTGAAAATGGATGTTGCTTTATGATTTATTTCATAACAAAATGTGACCTGAATTGATATGAGGCAATTTACAGTCTTTATTTATCTCAGTGTGAATCTTGGTTTTGGTTTTTATTACAGATAAAGTCATGTGTTGATCATGAGATGCTACCCCAATCCCTACTAGGGGTGTTGTAATGTACATAAATGAATTGTGTACTTCTCTAAAATCTTAAAAATTATGAAATCTGAAATACATCTGATCCAATCAGCTAGGGGACTGTGGACCTGGACATCTCAATGCTTGATACTGTGTGAGCCTCAGTCTCAGCTCAGCCACTCAAGTGCCATGTGACTATGAACAAGTGACTTTCTGGCTCTATGGTTTGGTTTCTTTTTTAGTAAGATGAGGGTATTTAGTAAGTTCAGATATTAAAAGAGGTTATGCACAGTGTTCAGCACAGGGCCTGGCAAGTGATAAATACCTAATAATGTTGGTGTTTACCATCTTACTTTATCTAAAAGAGTGCATACCTCACCTTTCTTTGATTCATAGTCAACAAGGAGTCATCTGCCTACCAGCTAGCTACCAGGCCTTCTGTACCAGGAAGGTGGAACCTTGGCTAACGAACCTGAGCTTTTGAGTCACTGATGATCCATTATAAATCAATAACTTGACACTCTCTATTCAATCTCAATCTCTTGAATATTTTTAAAAAAATCAAATGAAACAAAAATCAGAGATAGCTACACTTCTGAGACACACCTATACACTTCTAACTCCTGGCTGTAAGCAAGTTTTAGTTAAAGACATACAAGAGCATTTTGAAGTTGGGTAAACTAAGGCAGAGAAACTGAGAGAATGAATATTTTGGCATGAACGTTATAATTTTAGGAGTGTCTTGGCTACTGGTTTGCATTAGTTTATAATGTGGCAAGAAGCCAGTAATCTAGAATAAAAATTTCTAAAATATTTTACATTAACTACTAGTCCTGTGAGAGATTCTGCAAATAAAATATTTCCCCCAAATTACTTTGAAATGAAACCATTCTTTCAGGGAACATTTATTAGCACCCACAGAATTAGTGTTAGATCAAGTGAACTTTGGGAAATACTGTTTAAGAGAATATCAGCTTCTGGTACATTTTCCAGGCACATAGTGGTTGGCTATTCAGTGATTTCAAGGGTGTTAAAATTTAATTTTTAAAAGGTAAAATTATCATGCTCCTACAGATATAAAATAAACAGGTCTAAGATTTAATTTAATAATGGAAGAATTCACAAGATGTTAAAACTGATATTTAATATCTATAGGGCAATAAAATGTAGTTTGGATTCGTCTTTTCTATAGGGCAGAAATAATTGTATATCTATTAGACAAAATTCATTTGTACTTCTATAGATAAGAATTATGTGCATTGCTCTCAGTTTCTCTATTTACAGAGTTGTATAATAACCTTGTCAAAAATACGGAGAACATCCATATAGAATCTGATAATGCCCAGAGTGTCCACTAGGTAAGTAACAATGAACATCCCACAGAAAGGGCACTATGCTAGAAAGAATAATGCCCCGCTGCCCCAGATGTCCATGTTCTAATTCTCAGAATCTATGAATTTGTTTTGTTATGTGGAAACAAGGAATTAAGGTTGAAAATGGAATTAGGTTTGCTAATCAGATGCCAGTAGGATAAGGAAATTGTCTTTGGGTGGGCCCAATGTAACTACAAAGTCCCTTAGAGTGGAAGGGAGAGGCAGAGGAGAGGTTACAGTCAGAGATTTGAAGATACTACACTACTGGCTTTAAAGATGGAGAAAGGAGACTCAAGCCAAGAGATGCAGGAGGCCTCCAGAAGCTGAACGAGGCAAAGAACCAGAGTCTTCCCAAGATGCCCCAGAGCAGTGCAGGTCTGCTGACTCCTTGATGTTGTCCCAGTAAGACCCATTGCAGACTTCTGATCTCCAGAAGGATAAGATGGTAAATTTGTGTTGTGTTAATCCAGTAGGCTTGTGATCATTGTTACAATATCAAGAGAAAATCAATAGAGGCATCTAGTAATTTCTGCCCATTTCAAAATCTTTTACAAATTTTCCTAATAAGGAGAAGTACCAGACTTTGTAATAAATTAATTAAAAAACCCCATAAAGGTGTCCTTCAATGTTTATACATTATTATGCATAATGGTGTATTATAATACAGACAAAGATATTTAAAATATATATATCAAAAAGGAAAGTGACAAGTACAGTAAAAAGAAGTCATTCAAACTATTTGAATTGGATTATGAAAAACCAGGAAATTTCTTCAGACTTTTAACAGAAATAGTTTTTGTTTAGAATCAGTAAACACTTCTCATATTACAAAGCCCTGCTGTATAGCATTCTATAGGGGCTGAGCCAGACCCTGTGCTTCAGGCTTTTTGCCTAGACTGGGTCATGCTCTGAATTCAGTAACTTCTGCTTACAAGCTGGTGGGTCTTTTGAGTAGTGCTAATCACCATATTTCAGAAGCACTCTAGTTTTTCACAAAATGAAGCTTAACTGGCTGTGAACTCTTAAAGAACTCACTTGCCCAGATAAAATGTCTCATCCATTGCTTGCAGGTCTGTCTACCAGCAGACTTTCCAGAGAGATAGGCTTCTACACATGAGAATGTAGCAGGGTGATGGGAAAGTAGTTATGGAATATGCTCCTACCAGTCCAGTTCTCCACCATGGGGAAGTTTATATGAAAATGGATGCTGTGGATGCAAGTTATCCCAATGATAATGAATGACCCAGAGTCAAAATTACAAAATTCAAAGGAAGTTCTTATAGAGCCTGCTCTACCCACACCCCCTGCCCTGGGAGGGGATACTGACAAGCTTCAGGAGAAGGCAGAGAAAGAATGCTTTAAAATGCAAAGAGAAAGGGGAGTTGGTGGTGGAGGTGATGATGATTGTGTGTGTGTGTGTGTGTGTGTGTGTGTGTGTGTGTGTGTGTGTGTGTTGTGTGGGGTGGTTATTAGATAGGTCTCTCTGTACAGAGCAGTATATAAAGCAATACCACCCCTTGGGTGAATTTCGTTGAGTGCAGCCCTGGAATTGTAGGGCTATGTGGAAACAGGGCAGCTAGGCTCAAAGGGAATGAAGATTCCCCCACTTCCTACTCCCCTTTCCCCGACAAGGTTGGCAATTTGTGAGACTTTGTAATTTGCTTGTGGCTCCAGAAAGTCTTGGATGTTCATTGGTAGTGTCATTTTTTGCCAGCTCTAAGAGGTCACTTGGCCATTCAAGAGGACAGAAAGACACCAGGAGATGCTCCTTGACTTCTACCTGGGGTAAGAGGCAGAAGTGGCTGTAGCTTCCTGGAATCAGTTAAGCCACTAATCTTAGGAAAAAAATGGTTGTCACAGACTGGCCAGTTGTCACTGGCTCATCAATGTTGGGTGGTGATCCAGGACCAGACAGAGGGAGGCACACCTGTTTGTTCTCTCCAGGGCAGTTGATCCCAAACTGGCTTGGAGAAGAAGAGAAAAAAGCACTAGTGTGAACTGGATTGTTGGTGAGATAATAACTTTGAATTTGACTGGAGAAGAGTAAGTATCTGAAAGTGACTGGATTACATTTCTGCCATCATCACAACTGGGAATTGGAATCTCAAGATTGATGTAAAATTATGAAATAAACTATGTTTTAAAACTCCTGAGTTAGGTGGACAATTCTAATGGGGAAACATCATACCAGATTCTACAGGATGGAGAGAGTAATCCAAGACAAAAGACAGGAAAAAAAGTTATCCCAACTAATTGAATGAAGTTGAAGCCAACATCAGGAAGTCAATGTGTAGAGAAAGTGACTCAGAGGATGGGATGATTGAATCTTCTGAAAAAGTAGCAGCAATTGACTGTCTCTTCAAACCTACCAACAACTGGCTGTTTTGCTGATCTCATTGGGAATTAATAATAAAGGAGCCAAAGAATCCTGGAATGTATTGCTGGGGACTTTGAAGTCCAAGCTACAAGTGGAAGCATTTGGAAGAGAAAAAGGCACTGGGGAAGTGAACCAGTGGTAAATAAAAAAAAAGGCATTAAAATGTTTTAGACCATGGTTTTTCATGCCAGAACATCTGAGCCTTGGCAAGGGATAAAATGTAACCCATGAGAAACAGAAAACTGTGTTTGACAGGAGAATTCCTAACCTGTATAAAAGGAATTTAACCTAAAGTATGAATGAGAGGGGCGGAAAAAGCACCAATAAAGCTAAAAGTTTGGTGATTGACTGATAGGACATTGGAGAAAACATAACAAAATGTTTAGTTAACAAGAAAATATCAGGGAAGAGAATCAATACTTTTTGTTTTTGTTTTTGTTTTAGCCTTGCCTTATTGTGTATCCTAATGCATAGAGAATGGGTACTAATAGAACTTCACATTGAACACAAGGTGGCCAATTTGATTCCATGAACATCATTGTGTTGACAAAGAAGGAGGGGCTTATGGTTGTGATGTGTACTATGGACTGTGAAAGCTGAGACTGCTCCAGCTGCTGCAGCCATGCTGCAAAACAAAGTGACAGCTGTTAGTCAGATTTACTATATGGTTATTGAAAATCCAGCAATTTGAATTAGGGGTAGACATCTTATAGAGTCTTTCACAGGTTTATTTGCAGCTGTTTGGGTGGTGATAGGGAAGTGGAGGCAATCAGCATGTCCACCAGGGGAAAGTGATAACCCAAATGTGGTAGATGAATATCATGGAGCATCATGCAACAGTTAAAGATAGCAGACTGGACATAGATATAAATGCACATGAAAAAAATCATAAACTTTTTGAAAGTATATTTACAAGCACATACATACAAATCCATTAAATATGTGAGAACAATTGCCCATGTGGGGAGGTGATAAAAAATACTTGGACAGACTATGACTGAGATGAGTTGTTACTCTGATGGATAATGGAAATCAGGGATAATATCTTGGGAGTAGCCAGAGAAATAGTGGCATCTAAGCTTAGTACCACTACTTTCCTCTGATGGTAATGTATAAGATTCTTTTGTTGGAGAGAAAGAATCTGGCAGCAGGATGCCAGACTTACAGGGAAAATGGGGTTGCATCTCTTGGTCTATGGGCCATTATTGACACAGGTTTGCCCCTGTGATGGGAGAAATTCAGGAAGAGTCCTCCATGGGACCTGAGATGCTTTGACACCCATAATTTTTTTCTTATGAGGAACGTAAGGACTTAACATGATATCATTATTAGCTATTTTTCTAAAGTAATATTATTAATAAGCAGCATTAATTGAACTCACTGTGAGCCTGATATTATTATGAATTATTTGCAGCTATTACTCCTTTTAACCCTCATTATGACCATATAAAGTAGGTACTACTATTATCTTACCTTCAAGGTAAAGGAATTAAAGACTTGGCCCTAGCCAGTTTGGCTCAGTGGATAGAGCATCAGCCTGTGGACTGAAGGGTCCCAGGTTCTATTCTGGTCAAGGGCACATGCCTGGGTTGTGGATTAGGATTAGGGTTAGGGTTGTGGGCTCAATCCCCAGTAGGGGGCATGCAGGAGGCAGCCAATCAATGATTCTTTCTCATTATTGATGTTTCTATCTCTCTCTCCCTCTCCCTTTCTCTCTGAAATCAATATATATATATTTAAAAAGAAACTGAAGACAAGAAACTTGTCCAAGGTCACACAACAATAGGTGGTAGAACCAAATTCATACCCAAACTATCTAACTCCAAAATACATTCTTTTAATCATTATACTGTAGGCATTTGGGAGTTGGGCTGTATATTGTACCAAGAAGAGAGAACAGGTAATATTGGCAAATTCCTTATTAAAAGGTCCTTTTGGCTTATAAAATGATTGCTTGCTTGATTTTGGTATCTGGAAGAAGAAAAAGAAATTTGCTCATGGCATTCTAAAGTAGGCAAGAGAATAGTGATTTGATGATGCACAAAACACACCCTCTTTTTCAATCTGCCTCATGACACTGAACAAACAATGCCAGGCCTAGGGACCCCAGAGCCTTTGGAGAAATGAAGGACTTCACTTTTAGGCAGAAGGCAGGAAGCCATGTGAGTAATTGCTGGGATGACTTGACACTACATTTGATAAGTAATAAAGGCTATGTAAAATCTGATGGTTTTCCTCATTTAGTACCCTGAAATTTCCATTTCATCATACTGCAAAGGAGCAAGTATGATTTTGCCCAGAGAGGTAAAGCAGACTTAATTTTGCCTTAAAACATTGCTTCTTTGGATCGCTTGTGTGTGTGTGTGTGTGTGTGTGTGTGTGTGTGTGTGTGTATGTGTGTGTGTATACTAGAGGCTCGGTGCACAAAATTTGTGCACTGGGGGGGGGGGGTGTCCCTCACCCCGGCCTGTGCCCTCTCACAGTCCAGGACCCCTCTGGGGATGTCTGCCTGCCAGCTTAAATGAGAAGCTGGCAGGCAGACATCCCTCTCGCAGTCTGGGACTCTCACAGTCTGGGACCCCTCGCTCCTTACCGCCTGCCTGCAGTGGAGGCATGAGAGGCTACTGCCACTGCCGCTGTGCTCGCCAGTCGTGAGCCTGGCTTCTGACTGAGTGGCGCTCCCCCTGTGGGAGTGCACTGATCACCATGGGACAGCTCCTGCATTGAGCATTTTCCCCCTGGTTGTCAGTGTGCGTCATAGCGAACAGTCGTTCTGCTGTTCAGTCGATTTGTATATTAGCTTTTTATTATATAGGAGATATATATATATATATATATATATATATATATATATATATATATATATATATATATAATTGATTTTAGAAGGGAAGGGAGAGAGAGAGAGAGCAAGATATCAATGATGAGAGAGAATCATTGATTAGCTGCCTCCTCACGCCCCCTATTGAGAATCAATTCCACAACCCAGGCATGTACCCTGATGGGGAATCTAACCATGACCTCCTGGTTCATAGGTGTGGCTCAGAGATCAGTCAGGCAGATCTCTATGCCACATCTCTTCACTTATTCAAGAAATTTTAATCCTTTAGTATCTTTTCTCCACCTGTTCTCCCTTCCTTTCTCTTTCCTTCCTCTAGTCCCCTCCCCTCCCCTTCCCTTGCCTTCCCTTTGTGTTTTGTTTAGTTGTATACTTATCTGACATCGCTACTACATTTCAAGTTTTGTTGATGAAAGGTATTATATTTTTTTCACCTTTTCCATCCCTCACTTGTCAATCTAGTAGAGTATTTTGTGTATAGCATTTCAGAATAAATATTTGGTGATCTAATGTATGTAAGCATACTTAGCTATGCTTACAAATTTGTTTCTTACTAAAATGACCTAGAGAAAAGTCATTGCCTGTGGCTATCAGCTGGTGTTATTTTATAATTCTGCCTGACTTTATTTTCCACTCTCTGGAAAATGTCACTACAGATGTCTGCTGTATGGGACTAGAAATGAGTTTTCCTCTTACTATAACTTATCCACTGCTCAGAATAACTTACTTTCCCTTTTCCTTCTCTTTCTTCATTCTTTTTTTTTTCTTTTTCCGCATTTGTATACACTTCCAGTGTTATTATTTTTTACAACAAAATAAAAGTTTTTGATAAAATGAATAAAGTATAATCATTTATTTTAGTAACATGAAGGCTATCCATAATTTTAATACCATATAGGTCTTTATGTGAATTTATTGGAGACATTATTTTTATTCAACCCAGTGACTGATGCTGGATTTAATTGATTTTTATTGGCACAGAGATATAATGTGGCTGTCTTTAAGTAAGGGCAGGGGTTGGGTTGGGTGGGGTTGGGTTGGGTGGAGCTAAGTGTGGTTGGAGAGCCAGCCTTGGCTTCAGAGTTTGGTTTGGTGCCAGTTGGTGGAAACTTGAGCGTTTCTAGTTCTTTTCAATATGATTACATAGTAAGGAGAAAAATGTCCAGAGTAGGCATATGAGAAATAATTTCCCTCAGTCCATGTAATTAAAAACTCAAGAAACATTTTGACTTTATTTTATTACCATAAAGCAGGGAAATTAAAGAATATTTAAAAGTTTTTAATGTACCAATAAAAGCCTACTGCAATTTAGATGAAAAAGGAATGCATTTTTGTGTGTATTTGTGTGTAGAGTGGGTATGAACTAAGCTGCATTACAATACCAAAAATACTTCAAATGGGATTCTAGACAATTTAGTAATCAACTTTGCAACATGTCTTTACATTAAGCCAAGATATTCTTTGAAACTCTTAGTAGTAAATGAATGGTAACTTTCCCCCAACACCTCTCCCTCTGTCTGAAGCTCCAATATTTGTAACATTTATCCAAAATTTCCTACTTCAACATCTTCCAAAAATTGCTTTTTGTCTTCCTTGCGCTCCTGACCATACATATTGCAGATGTTCTTCTTTATGGCACACAGTTAGGGCTGTACGGTCTCATGCCACATTCTCATCATCCCAGCCTCATTCTCACCCTGAATGCACTCAGCTTTTTCATGGGTCATTGTGAAGTGCTGATTTCTGTCTGGTGTTATCTGATAAATATATCCACCTAAGAAATGTAACATCTGGTGTTTATTGCATTAACTTTTTATCCTGGGAGCCCTCTATAGGGTGACAAGATTAGCCATTAAAGAAATTTGTGGTAATGGTGTGTTTTTGTCTCCAACACTGTCTAGAATGCTCTGCAAATCTCTGCACATTTCTCTGAAGCTTTCGGTATATTTTCTGGGCCCTGTACTCCTCAAATAGATTCCATGTTGCTTCTCTGGTCTCCCCAGACCTCCTCTTCTTCCTGGGTATATTGCTGAATTACATTTTTCTAGCCATCTCACAGTTAGGTGTGGCCATGTACTGAGTTCTGGTCAATTGAATTTTCGTGAAAGAAATATAACCACTTTCTAGCCTGGCCTCTAAAACCTTTGGAGTGATCCTTTAAGCCAGTGTTTTCTACTGGAGGTTGATTTTTGCCTCCTTCATTCCACTCCCAGGAACTTTTGGTAATGTCTGAAGATATTTTGGTTGTCACAACTGGAAGAATGCTACTGGAATCTAGTGGGTGGAGGCCAGGGATACTGCTAAATATGTTACAATGCACAAGAGAGCAAAGAAAAAATGAACCAGCCTCAAATGGCAATAATGGTGAGGTTAGGAAAACCTGCTTTTTCTTACTCTGTCTCCTGCCTAAATGTAGAAGATTCATAGGAAGATTTAGAAAACCTGAAAGTTGTCCAAGCCACCAGATAAATAGAAATTAGGGCTCTGAATCTCTGCACAATGGCCTTCACTGAACATGGTAGCCTGTGACTTGAGAAAGGAATAAAAGCTTTATTGTATTACGTCACTGAGATTTGAGGGCTAGTGGTAAAGCCATTAAAAACACTTTAATATAAACTCAAAACTTGGACAAATTACTTAATCTCTTCTTGTCTTAATTTTCCTGGGTATTAAATGAAAATAATGATATCACCTATTTCATTAGCTTTTGTGTGGACTGAATGAGTTTGATTTGAAAACACTTAGAATAGTGCCTATCTAACTTATTATCCTATCTAATAAAAGAGTAATATGCAAATTGACCATCAATCCAAGATACAAGATGGCTGCCCCCATGTGGTCAAAGATGGCTGCCCCCATGTGGTCAAAGATGACTGCCCCAATGTGGACACAAGATGGCTGCCACAAGATGGCCTGCAGGGGAGGGCAGTTGTAGGCAGTTAGGGGTGACCAGGCCAGCAGAGGAGGGCAGTTGGGGGTGACCAGGCTGGCAGAGGAGGGCAGTTGGGGCAGACCAGGCCAGCAAGAGAGGGCAGTTGGGGGAGACCCAGGCCTGCAGGGGAGGGCAGTTGGGGGGGACCAGGCCTGCAGGGGAGGGCAGTTAGGGGGAACCAGGCCTGCAGGGGAGGGCTGTTAGGGGTGACTGGCCCAGCAGAGGAGGGCAGTTGGGGGAGACCCAGGCCTGCAGGGGAGGGCAGTTGGGGGGGACCAAGCCTGCAGGGGAGAGCAGTTGGGGGGGACCAGGCCTGCAGGGGAGGGCACTTGGGGGGGATCAGGCCAGCAGGGAGGGCTGTTAGAAGTGACCAGGCCAGCAGAGGAGGGCAGTTGTGGGAGACCAGGCTAGCAGGGGAGGGCAGTTGGGGGGGACCAGGCCTGCAGGGGAGAGCAGTTGGGGGTGGGGACCAGGCCTGCAGGGGAGGGCAGTTGGGGGGGACCAGGACAGCAGGGGAGGGCAGTTGGGGAGGACCCATGCCTGCAGGGGAGGACTATTAGGGGCAACCAGACTGGCAGGGGAGGGCAGTTAGGGGGCACAATCAGGCCAGCCGGGGAGCAGTTAGGCGTCGATCAGGCTGGCAGGGGAGTGGTTAGTGGGTGATCAGGCTGTCAGGCAGAAGTGGTTAGGGGCAATCAGGCAGAGGCAGGTGAGCGGTTGGAAGCCAGCAGTCCTGGATTGTGAGAGGGATGTCCAACTGCCCATTTAGACCCGATCCCACCGGGGGGTCCCAGATTGGAGAGGGTGCAGGCTGGGCTGAGGGACAATCCCCACGCCATGCACAAATTTTGTGCACTGGGCCTCTAGTTATATACATAAAATCTCTTTGTCTTGTGACCTATGCTTTTAAAGGACTACTCAAAGGTCTGATAATAGCTTGTGGTGCTACCGTTCTCAAAGAACCACTTATGTAATTGGCTCATTCAGCATTTTAACCAAAGTGGGAGACTACAGTTGAAGATTTCTCTAGGTTGCAATAATCTGGCCACTCAGTATATATCCTATATAATAAAAGGCTAATATGCAAATTGTCCCCTCACCAGGAGTTCGACCAGCAGGCAGGTGGGCCAACCGCCCATGTCTCCTCCCCCTGGCCAGGCTGGCTGGATCCCACCCATGCACAAATTCATGCACCAGGCCTCTAATATATATATATACTGAGTGGCCAGATTATTATGCGTTCAGAGATCATAATAATCTGGCCACTCAGTGTATATCTTTGTTAAACTGGTAATCTGTTGCCCTACATTCGCATTGAAGAGCTCCTTATATCAGATATGTGTTACTTCACTGCTGTTCTTGATTCCTAGGGTCACTCACTGAAGTATCTGTATAGCTAACCAAAACTGTATTCACCTTGACTTATTGCTGCCTCATGTGCAAGCTCCATTTTCCCATGGACTAGTCCTGAGGTACCACTGACCTGCTCTCTTCCCCTGCTGCACCTTGAGACTTCTGAGAGAATGGAGGAAGTCTCTTTTAACATTAATGTAAGAAAAATGTGGAGAACATGGTGACTACTTCAGTCTGAGCCTTCCAGATTTAGTCTGAGTGGGGTCTCTGAAGTCAGCTAGCCTTATCCAACATAGATACAAATCAAGGCTATGGCCACTTGTGGTAGGACAGGGATGATGCAGAGGAGGGAGGAGATTTGCAACCAAGGGACACAATGTGGTCACGTAGAAACCTCAGAGAATTGAGTTAATATGATGAAGAAATAAAGACACTGGTAAGATCTTGACATAGGCAGTTCCACCAAGACTGCCTAGCCAATTCTGTAGAAGAGGGTACACACATTTTTCTCTTTACATTTGGAGCCTTGCTGACGTCTCTGCTGTTGGGAATGCTGTGGAAGATTGTGGCTATGTGCCATAGGGAAAACTAGCAGTTTGTGCTGATTTCCAAATGTAGATGCGAGCTATAAATAGTCTTCTTCAGAGAGAAGTCCAACACTTCTCATACAACCAGGGAAATCCAGGGTATGTAGGCAGGATTCAGCTACCTAGTTACATAGAAAGCAGGTGTGCAGGGCAGAGGTTGGACACTAAGAAGAGAAAGTGAATTGACAAAGTTGCATCTTCCCTGTATCAGGATTTTGGCCCAATATTTCTATTGTTCTTGTGCTTCTCCCTACCATCATGGACCTCAGCACCTATCCATGAGCCCATATGGGTGTGTCTGCTCCACCCAACCATGGCATTAGTGGTTTCTTTCTTCCTCAAAGACTAAGTCCTTTATGGGAGCAATTTCTTAGTTCAGCAGCTTCTACCCAACCCAACCTTTTCTTCCCTGACAACTATTATCAAGGATCCTGAAGTCAAAAATCTGTGTTCACCTAAGGACGTGTTTGGGGTAAAGAGCTTCATTTGTACCAAAGGAAACCATTTCAAACCCTGATATTGTGTCATTTAGACCTTCATTGTGCCTTCAGATCTCCTAGAAACTAAAAACAAAAAACAAACAAACAAACAAAAAACAACAAACAACAGAAAAACAAAACAAAACAAAGAGCCCCACACGACAGATGCCTAAGCACCATTCCCAGCGATTGGGGTCCACTTGTCTAATGTGTAGCCAAGTTAAGACTGCTGTTGAAGATCCTCCTTTATAAATATAGACAGACAACCTAGAATCTCCCAGCATCTGAAAAAAACAAAACACAACGGCATAGGGAGATATAAAAAACAGGAGAACCAAACACTGAGAAATGAATAATTTTAGAAAAAGATAAGAACTTTAAAAAATATATTTAGCCCGGCTGATGTGGCTCAGTGGTTGAACATCGACCTATGAACTAGGAGGTCATGGTTCAATTCTCAATCTGGGCATATATCTGGATTTCAGGTTTGATCCCCAGTAGGGGGTGTGCAAGAGGCAGCCAATCAATGACTCTCTCATCATTGTTGTTTCTATCTCTCCCTCTCCCTTCTTCTCTGAAATCAATAAAAATATATTAGTATATTTTGGAATTTTGAGAGGCTATCACATCGATGAAATAAGCAAGGTTGTTATAAGGAAGAGAAAAACATTTGCATATAGCATCTAGGAGGCTCTTACATTTTTTCTTCCCAGGGGTAAACACCCCCAATTCCTCTACCATAGGATTTTTTTAACATTATCACTGATATTTTAGATCAGATAGTCTTGTGCCTTGTATGATGTTGAGAAATATCCTGACCTGGACCCACTGGATGCCAGGGACATAGCCCTGTTGTGACAGCTAACAGAATCTCTAGATATTGTCAACTATCCTTTGAAAGGGAGCAAGGGGGGTGAAATTACTCCCTGGTTGAGAACCACTATTTTATTCCAAGACAAGGACAATGGTATTTAAGAAAAAGTATCCTAAAAAGCAAGGCTAGTTGGTCAGTTCACTAGGAAATTCTGCTTTGCCAACAAAAATTGTGGATAGGTGAGTTTTATTTTAAGTTGTGCTTCTTGATTATATCTTTTTAATATAGACATAAAGACACTTTCTAACAATGATAACAAGAATGAACATTTAGTGGTTGTCAGGAACTGACATCGCATTTTGTCTGAGTTATCTCATTTAATACAAGAGGAAGCCAACAATAAATTGAATATTATGAGTACCATCTTACCGAGGGGGAAACTGAGGCACAGAGCTGTTAAGAACTTGTCCAAGGTCAAGAAACTAGTAAGTAATAGAACTCCAATGAAAGACCAGGTGGTTTGACAGCAGACTTTGTGCACACTTCACTACTCTGCCTTCCTGATTGAATGATTCTAATAGAAGGACTATCTGGCCCTGGAACATGATGGTAAAAGTGAAATTAAAGGTTGGTAAAAGTTGTTGGTCCTCTCTTTGTCCCTGCCACCACATCAGTACTCTACTGCCTCCCTTATTCATGCATGGGCAGCCTTTTATATGATGGGGAGAAACGTGTAGGGAAAGCCTGGAGCAGAACCTATCTTCACACCATCTTATTATCTCTTTGATAAAGTGCAGCCAGACCTTTCTGATCATCCAAAGTCTGTCCAAATGAGAGCAAAACCCATGCAAAGAAGATGGCCTATGTCATGTAGACATAGATCCAAAAAACTTATTTCTGAGCATCAGCTTCTTCATCTGCACATTAAAGATCATGGAGGCTAAATCTTGAAGAGCTATAATGTGTATAAAGCACCAAGCAGAGAGTCTGGTGCATGGTAGATATTGAGTTTCATAGTAACTGTTTTAGTGGCTCAAAAGGCCTTCCTTGCTAATTTACCTTGAAGTTAAACCCATGGTTCTCAGTGCTCCCGCTTTGAACCATGGCTCCAGTTTTGACTTCTTTTTGCTGCTAGCTCCTGGCTTCAGCATCTGGTCTCTATTTTAAGTGTTTAACTTAATCACTTGCCTCTTCTGCTCAACTCACATATGAGGCATTTGTGTCCTGGGTCTTCCTGTTCTCATGTGATATCAGGATCTAGCTTGACCTATGTTTTTATTTTTGGAGCCTGGCTCCCTGGACCTGTGCATGGTGAGGCTGCCTCTGAGGTGGAACAATTAGGATTCCAAGAAGCAGGAGAGAGAAGGTGTAAGTCATGCTTGCTAAAGGACTCAAGAAAGAATAGCTGCAGAATAAGAGAGCCACAAAAGGAAGCAGAAAAACCACTAATGCCTTGCAACGAAAGTTGAACGATGTGATATGAAAAAAAAAAAAAAGCCAAGTGTCTTTTTCTTCTGGCATCTATGTGATTGTCTGCTCTCAACTGCTGATGACTTAGTGACACCTCCATAGGTCAGAGAACTTGTAATGAATAAGGAATCTGCATGGAAGGAATGAAGGAATCCTTTGAAGCAGGTTGAGTTGCTGTTGTTAAAGAGTAAACTGCTTGCCTACTGTGGGAAGCAGCCCACAAAGCTTTGGAGATATGTGTTTGCAAAGCACATGCTAGCTTTTTGTGGGTTTGAAATCTGCCAGGAACAAATTCTTTTCTCCTTCTGCGCTAGGCCTCTTGCCAATACTAACAAACAATTTTAGTTATTTAAAACAAAACAAAACACCTATTACAGGTTGGCCTTGTAATTTTCAAACACCATCTGCAGGACTGAAAACATACTTCCATGTGGTACATCCTCTTCCTCCTCAAAACTGAAGGCTAAACATGTCCGTTTTGATAGAACATCCCTGGTAAGAAGTGGCCAGGACCAAGTGCATGAAAAAGGTTGACAACAATTAGGGGAAATTTAGAGCCAGAACTAACAGGTGGTATGTTAGCAATCAACACACTGCCTGTTCCCACATATCTGGGTGCAGACTGTTTCTTTTGTTTACCTGAAACACAAACCTAATCTGTTTAATTTGTGATAAAGTTTCACAGAAATGAGGGGAAAACACTTTGGGTTTTATTGATGCTTATAAAGCAGATTGCCCCTTCAAGTCCAAAAATGTAAGGAAACGGAGCTTCCCAGCTTTCTCTGTTCCCATGATGCCTGTGAGGAAAGGAAACCCTGGAGGTAGAGGGAGAGGGGAGTTAGGGAAGCAAAGGGTGGAGTGCAATACACATCTAAGCATAAGCATCTGCTTATTGACCGTGATCTTTTACATCCTACCTGGAATGAATCACAAGACACTTCCTGGCAAAACTTGAGAGAAGCTTTTATGTTTCATTTTGGGTGGGTTTAGCCTGGGAGAATTCCTGGCACAGCCAGCGCTCAGAGAAAGAAGCCCTCAGAGAAAGAAGCACACAGAACTCACATGCCCCGGACCTGGCCTTCACCTCAGTCTCACTCCCAGCCTGGTTCCTAGTTGTGACCTTCCCAGAAGTCTAGTCTCTTGGCCCCTGTTTTCCACTGAGCTTCTGCTTTCAGCATTAGTTTCACCAGACCAGTTACCACATCCAACTTCACCTACTCATAATACTCTTTCCCCCTGGTTCTAGAAATTCCCTTGTGATGGAAGAGGCAGGGATCAAGGATTAGAAACTGGTGGGTAGATGAAGCAGAAAAAACTGATGACTTGATTCATTCCACAAATATTTGTTGAGTATCTCTCTTGTGCAGGAGGTAGGTCTTTAGTAGTCCATGAGATAGCACCAGCTGAGCTTTAAGGAACTTACTCTTATATGAACTTAGGTTCCACTTAACACCACGTTACAAATATCACCTAGTGAGCCCTTATTCCAAGCCAGGCACTGCACAAACACCTTCAACCTATGAAATACCCACGGTAGTCGTGTATGGAGTAAGTCTGTCAGTTCTATTTTGTAAGTTGAAACTCAAGAGTTTGGGTAACTTGCCCAGGCTCATAGAGTTAGTGATGGGTGAAGCTAGGATTTTACTTAAACTCTAACTCCTGTCCCAGTGCCCTTAATTTTTGTGCTGCATTCTGCTAGTTTGAGATCACAGATGCTTCCTTGCACATTGCTACACTTAAATGTTTATAGAATTGAACTGCTTATTCAGTAAAGTGCTGCAGGTTTAGCCTTGTGAGTGAGGAGAAGGTGGTGACATAGGTGATGATAATATGATGGATTACACATGGCCTGAAATTCTGCCCTGGGGATTAACTGTGGGAGGTGACTAATTACTCTCTTTTTCAGTTCACTTTCAAAGAGTGCATAACTCTGGGAGATGGATGGAGGTCACCTTCAGGCCTGAACATCTTAATGAGAATTAGTTTTGTCAGTTTTCCCCCCCTTTCTGGAGATAATAAGCATCCTAGAAGAAGATGATTTTGAAGAGTGTTTAGAATACTTTCATTTAGTCTCCCATTGCCATTTGAACCCTAGAGCTGGACCTACGATTATTAAATGGATGTTTTGCTTGAAACTAACTACTCTTCTGGGACCTTATGTTTGGCAAGGTAGCTATCTCAGATTAAAGCATATCCCCTGGCTATTACTCAGCATTTCTGGGAAACTCTCCATCCATGTGAGTTTGCAATAATCTCCTTGTTTGGCTGAATTGCCAGTCAAAACATCACCCTCCCTGGTCCAACACATTTCCTTAGCACAGTGGAGTCAGTCCTCACTGATGTCACACGGGATTTGGAGAACTGCAATTATAGTCAACAAGCTATATGGGAGACTGCTATAGGGAACCTGCTTCCTCCCCATGTTAGGAATTCTCTTCTGTCAAAGGAAAGGCACACCCCAGTAAAGCAAAGACCTGGGCAATTGTTTTCAAAGACCCAACCATTTTACTGCCCAAGTCTTCAAAAATAAACATAATCTCTTTTGGGACAGTGCCCTCATAATTCAGATATTGTCTAAATTCCAAAGTCCTAGAGGTTTTGTTTGGTTTGTGGCTCAACAGTGACACAATTGCTGTCAATCCCCAGACAGACACAACTCTGTCTGGTCAGCAGCACAAAGCCCCTCTTCACTGGGAAACATGGGACAGTTTCATTGTTTGAGCCAGTAATGGTCCATAAGAGAAGGGAAAAGTTAATTCCAGACCTACAACTTGATTTCTTCCCTGAGCAGACCCAAGGGTGATAAAGGAGAGGCACCTCAGTAATAGCAAGCACTTTTCTCAAGTCTGAGAACCATTTCCTTCCTTTGATCCATAAAGAAGCAGGTGGCAAAAAAGAATTAGATGAAATTCAGGTGGTAAAAGGATTAAGATCCTTCAAGGAAATAAATTCTAAGTCTGACAATCTTTCACATAATCCATTCAAGAAATTTTGTCTTACTAATTCTCCCTTTGAAGGTTTGCATAATAATAATTGATTTTTACATAGTGCTCACTCTATGTCAGGCACTAGTCTGGTGCTTTAAAAAATCAATTTTAAATTTAAAAAATTGATTTAAATTTTAAAAATAAAATATAAAATAAATTTTCCTTACATTCTCATACCCACTCTATGAAGTAGTTCTATTTTTATTCTCACTTCAATGATGAGACCCCTAAGGCACTGGGAAGATCAGTAACTTGCCCAAGTTTTCACAATTTGTTGAATTCAGGCGGTCTAATTCCAGAAGAAAAGAAAAGAAAAGAAAAGAAAAGAAAAGAAAAGAAAAGAAAAGAAAAGAAAAGAAAAGAAAGAGAATTTAAAGGCAGATAAGGTAGCATTAGTCATTTCTTTCCTTTGATTTAGGCAGCCACACTTCATATTTGAGTGATAACTAATTTACAATGTTCCCACCAGCATAAATATTTTATGGCTCTGGAATTCAGTTCTCTACCCTTTTGTTCTAACCACTCCCTCCCTGACCTGGCAGGCTACTCCGGAAGCCAGCTGGTATCGTGGACTGATTGTGCTTAAAATGATGCTTAGGAATGTGGCATATGTCCACTTGTAAGAAAAGTCCATAAAGCAAAGCCCTCAGTTGGGGTTTCTGGGTGGGTTGGATCAAGTCACTTTCCTTTCAGCTCTGTTACAGAAACCTACACATGGACTCTGGTTAAACAGCATTTCATTTTCCAGAACTCAGCATGTGATTGCCAAATTTCTACTCAAAGGTAACATTTTATGAAACACCAGATGTTCTTTAGGGTCTGACTAAAGTTAAGTGTAAAAACAGCCATGAATTCATAAGAATATAACAATAATCTCCTCAGTAAAGTTTTTTTAATATCTGAGGTCACTGACTAATAACTGAGTTGATCAATTCAACTAGACGACCTTGTTATGAAGTGAAGACAACCAGCTGTAATGAGAAGAGACACTACATAGCTGAGCTCATTCAGGTTACATAATAAATCTTTGTCATTAATTGGTTTTATTTTGTGTTTCACTTTATGACTCAGTTTTTCCTATTTTGATAGTTTCTGTTTTATAATCATTTCACATCACAGATTCATGGTGATTGTTTTCAGTTCTAAGATCTCTGATTCTAAGAGTTAAGACAAACATTAGGACCACCTGGGCCAATCATTTTGTTTTGTGAATGAAAAGTCTGAGACCCAATCAGGGGCTACTCAAAGTCTTACAATGTGTAAGATAGCGGGAAATGATGCCTCACAGCTCTCTTGGTAGTTAAAGAGTTCAGCTTGGTAGTTATGTAAAGAGTTTGGCTTTGACCAATGGCACAGAACAGAGAACCCAGAAATCTACCCAAGCCATTATGCTGTATTAATATTTGACAAAGGAGGCAAGAGCATACAATGGAGTCAAGACAGTCTCTTCAATAAATGGTGATGGGAAAATTGGACAGATACTTGCAAAAAAAAAAATGAAATTAGACCACCAACTTACACCATACACAAAAATAAACTCAAAATGAATAAAGGACTTAAACGTAAGATGGGAAACCATAAAGAGCTTAGAAGAAGCCATAGGCATCAAAATATCAGACATATGTCATAGCAATATCTTTACCAATATAGCTCCTAGGACAATGGAAACTAAGGAGAAAATAAACAAATGGTACTACATCAAAATAAAAAGCTTCTGCACAGCAAAAGAAACCATCAACAAAACAACAAGAAAGCACACTGCATGGGAGAACATATTTGCGAATGTTATCTCAGATAAGGGTTTAATCTCCCAAATTTATAGGGAACTCATACAACTTAACAAAAGGAAAATAAACAATCCAATCAAAAAATGGGCAAAGGAACTAAATAGACACTTTCCGAAAGAGAATATACAAAAGGTCAAGAGACATATGAAAACATGCTCAAAGTTACTTATCATCCAAGAGATGCAAATCAAAACAACAATGAGGTACTGTCTCACACCTGTCAGAATGGCTATCATCAATAAATCAACAAACAACAAGTGCTAGCGAGGATGTGGAGAAAAAGGAACCCTCTTGCACTGCTGGTGGTATAACCATTGTGGAAAACAGTATGGAGTTTCTTCAAAAAATTAAAAATGGAACTTCCATTTGACCCCGTAATTCCACTTCTAAGAATATATCCCAGGAAAACAGAAACACCAATCAGAAAGGATATATGCACCCCTATGCTTACAGCAGCACAATTTACAATAGCTAAGATTTGGAAACAGCCTAAGTGCCCATCAGCAGATGAATGGATTAGAAAACTGTGGTACATCCACACAATGGAATACTATGCTGCAGTAAAAAAGAAAGAATTCTTACCATTTGCAACAGCGTGGATGGAACTGGAGAGCATTATGCTAAGTGAAATAAGCCAGTCAGAGAAAGATAAATATCAAATAATCTCACTCATTTGTGGAATATAATGAACAACATAAACTGATGAACAAAAATAGAACCAGAGTCATAGAAGCATCAAATACTGTCCAACTTATGAGGGAAGGTGGGGGGTGAGGGGGTAAGAGATCAACCAAAGAACTTGTATGCATGCATATGAGCATAACCAATGGACACAGACATTGGGGGGGGGGAGGGCATGTGCTGGGGGGTGGGAGCAGCCAGGGAGAGGTCAATGGGGAAAAAAAGGAGACTCATGTAATACTTTAAACAATAAAGAATTTAAATTAAAAAATATAAAATAAAGAGTTTGGCTTGGTAGATAAAAAGAGTTCGGCTTTCTCCAACCAAAATTGATCCTGGAGCAGAGACAGAGGAGGGCAGAGGCTATTTAACACTGTCTTTAACCCTTCTCCAACCCCTGTGGTAGGTACCCTGTTATGCACACTGGGAGTCACACTGATGACTCTGAAAGTAGAAGGGTGAGGCAAGGTGGCATATCCGACTATTTGTTGTAGAGTGAGTGCCTCCAGAAGTTTTCTGCCTCCTTGCATTTTTCAGTCCTTACCTTCAGGTTATTTTTCACGTAATACATTCAGCCATTGGGATTCCTGAACTATACCCTCCTCAAAAACAGGAGATAGTTTGGGGCTTACAATGATCAAGCCTTCACAGTCTTGGTGACAGTAAAATAGATTTTTACTTTTTTCATAATCATTTTTGTTAAGAACAGGTTATTTTTACTCGAAAGCAGTTAAGAGGTCTAAATGGCATCTACAATTGCTTATATTCTGTAATGATCTTGCCCTATTTGGATACAGTCACAATGTATGTGTGCATTTATTAGACATATATGTTTCTGAATATAGGAAGGACACAGGGTGAGTTTTATTTTTATGTCTCAGAGTTTGAGCTAGAGTTGGATTGAATTAAATGCTGATTGAACCAGTTGAATTCAGTGATAATAGTCTATATGTGGATGTAGAGATTTGTGTTTCTTTGAACGCTTTTTCCACTTGAGTTACAAGCTATGAATAAGGAAGGGTTGCATAAGATATTAATTCTCCTAACTTGACATTTCAAATGAAGTTAAGCTTTTAAGGAAATATGTCATTAATGTTCTTGGTTAATTGAATCAGGGAAATACTATAGGCCAAACACAATTATAATTAAGGAGTGTTTTTCTGTGTGTGTGTGGCAAATATCACAGGATCTTTAGAAGCTGGGTTTAATTTTCCTGTTAAGTGGTAAAAACAGAACTTCTACGAGTTTCTTTGACCTGACCATGATCATGTGGCATGCCTAAAGAGGAGCTTGCAGCTATTCTAGGTAACAGTGTGTACTATTTACCTAGTTCACTTCCCTTGTATTTGCAGAAGTCAATTTGGTCTCAACTTCACTGGCTTACCTATTTTCTCGAGTAAATAGCCCCAAACTGGGCCCTGAATCATACTTGCCTCAGAATATTGGAGTGCATGTCTATGACCTCCTGTGTGTAAGGTCTACAGAGAATAAGGAGAAAGCACCCTGAAACATTCTAATGAGTTGGCACAGGCCACGAAATATGGCTCTGTTGGGAGGGGGAATTTCATTGAGACTTCTGAAGGAAGGGAATGTGTTATTGTTCTAATTTCAACATAGTTAGTGAGGAGGGTGTTGGCTGGATATCAGATAAGAAAATGAAACCAGTCATGAAAAAAAACACCCACATCAGAAATCCAACCACATCTATCCTAACACTCATTTGAATTTTGTAAAACAGCTCTTACAAAGTAACCGGATAAGTTTGAACATTACATTAATATCCACCTAGAGCACCAATGTGCCTGGGATCAGAATGCCTTTCAGCTCCACCATCAGAGAAATAAGGGCATTCCAAACTTTATCCCAGCCAAATGACTTGTGGTGTGAGCCAAGAAGAAACCCAGAAAGGAAAGCTGAGCCTGGCCCTCATCAACAACATGCTGCCTGCTTCAAAGAAACTCCAAGCAGCCAACAGTAAAACTTGACATAAGCCAGAGGGTTATCTCAGTGACCTTAACTTAGACCTGGCTTTGGAGGGTGTACCTAGATCAATAAACTTAAAATGATTAACATCATACAAAATGTGTTTTCTGACTACAGTGGGATAAAATTAGAAATCTAAAACAGTAAGAAATTGTGGAAATTAAACAATACTCCTAAATAACCAATGAGTCAAAAACTATCAAAACTGACTCAAAAGAAACAAAAAAATCTGAACCAGTGTTTAACTGGGGAACTTATATGCATATATGGACACAGACAATAGGGCTGGAAGGGGCAGGTGAGAGGTGGAGTCAATGGGAAAAAACAAACAAACAAAGGGAACATCTGCAACACTTTCAACAATAAAGAAATAAAACTGAACCAATCTGTAACAAGTGAAGAGATGGAGTCAGTAATTAAAAATCTCCTGACAAAGAAAAGCTTTAAAAATTTAAAACCATCTAAACAAAGATGGCTTCACTAGTGAATTCTACTAAATATTTAAAGAAAAATTAACAGCAATCCTCTCAAACTCTCACAGAGGAGGAGGGAATACTCAACTCATTCTATGATACCATAAACCAGAAAAAGACATTATTTTTTAAAAAGAAAAGTATAGAACAATATCCCTCATGAATAGAAATGCAAAAATTCTAAACAAAATGTTAGCAAAATGAATCTAACATATGTAAAAGATATAATATACTATAACCAAGTTGCATTGATCTAATGAGTATAGTGCTAGCTTAACATTCAGTTAACATAATTAACCATATTAACAACTAAAAATGGAAAACAAACTGTGTAGTAACAATTGGATATCTTTATGCAAAAAGTAAATAAAACAGCAAAATAAATTTGATCCATAACTCACATTATCTCAAGATACACTGAGTGGCCAGATTATTATGATCTCTGAATGCATAATAATCTGGCCACTCAGTGTATAACCTATATAATAAAAAGCTAATATGCAAATTGTCCCCTCGACCAGGAGTTTGACCAGCAGGCAGGCTGGCCAACCGCCCATGTCCCCTCCCCCTGGCCAGGCTGGCCGGACCGCACCCATGCACGAATTCATGCACCGGGCTTCTAATATCCTATATAATAAAAGGCTAATATGCAAATTGACTGAATGGCAGAATGACTGGTCGCTACAACGCATACTGACCACCAGGGGGCAGATGCTCAATGCAGGCGCTGGCCTCTGGTGGTCAGTGCGCTACTACAGGAGGAGCGCCGCTCAGCCAGAAGCCGGGCTCACGGCTGGTGAGTGCAGCGGCAGTCGTGGGAGCCTCTCCCACCTCCATGGCAGTCAGACATTCCCCGAGGGCTCCTGGACTGTGAGAGGGCACAGGCTGGGCTGAGGGACCCCCCAAATGCACGAATTTCATGCACCAGGCCTCTAGTGTGGTGACCAGATTATTATGCATTCAGAGATCATAATAATCTGGCCACTCAGTGTAGATCATAGGTCTACATGTCAGACCAAAACTACAAACCTTCTAGATAAACATAGAAAAAAAATTGTTGGTACCTTGTTTTTCTTTTACCCAGCACCAAATCCACTCTCCGGAAAAAAAAAAAAAAAAAGAAAAAAAAAAAAAAAAGCCCTGGCCCAGGGGCTTAGTTGGTTGAAGCATTGTTCTGTGCACCAGAACATATCCTCTGGTGAGGATTATAAAAAAGATAAACTTAATGAACATTTTAAATGTCTGCTCTTTTAAGAGAATGAAATGTCAAGCCATAGAAGGAGTTGAAATATTTACAAAGCATATATCAGAAAAAAGAATTCTATCTAGAATATACAAATAATTCTCAAAAGTCAGTAATATAAAAACCAACTACCCATTTAAAAAAAAAGCAAAATACTTGAACAGACACATTGCTTCATCGAAGAAGATATATTACAAGTAAGTAAATGACAAGATACTCAACATTGTTAGACATTAGGAAAATGAAAATCATAATGAGATAACACTATACACCCACTGAATGGCTAAAATTACAAAGACTGACCCTATCAAGTGTTCATGAGGATGCTGAGGAACTGCTGGTGGGAATGGAACAATGATACAGCTACTTTGGAAAACAGTTTGGCAGTTACTTAAAAAGGTAAAGGTATGTCTACTCTACAATCTAGTCATTTCTCTCTTAGGTATTTACATGAGAGAAACAAAAACCTACATCCACACAAAGACATATATACACACTCATAGCAGCTGTATTAGTAGTAACTCAAACTTCAAAACACCCAAATATCAAAAAAAGGGGAATCGGGATCTGACCTAAATGGGCAGTCGGACATCCCTCTCACAATCCAGGACTGCTGGCTCCCAACCGCTCACCTGCCTGTCTGCCTGATTGCCCCTAACTGCTTCTGCCTTCCAGCCTGATCACCCCCTAACCACTCCCCTGCCAGCCTGATCAACGCCTAACTACTCCCCTGCCAGCACATTTGCCCCCAACTGCCCTCCCCTGCAGGCCTGGTCACCCCTAACTGCCCAGGCCTGCAGGGGAGGGCAGTTGGGGGTGACCAGGCTTGCAGGGGAGGGCAGTTTGGGGGGGACCAGGCCTACAGGGGAGGGCAGGTAGGAGGGACAAAGCCTGCAAGGGAGGGCAGTTGTGGGGGACCAGGCCTGCAGGGGAGGGCAGTTGGGGACAACCAGGCCTGCAGGGGAGGATAGTTAGGGGTGACCAGGCCTGCAGGGGAGGGCAGTTGGGGATGACCAGGCCAGGAGGGGAGGGCAGTTAGGGGCGACCAGGCTGGCAAGGGAGGGCCGTTAGGGGTGACTGGGCCAGCAGGGGAGGGCAGTTGGGGGTGACCAGGCCTACAGGGGAGGACAGTTAGGGGCAACCAGGCCTGCAGGGGAGGGCAGTTGGGGGGGGGCACCAGGCCTACAGGGGAGGGCAGGTGGGAGGGACAAAGCCTACAGGGGAGGGCAGTTGGGGGGGGGGGGGAGACCAGGCCTGCAGGGGAGGGCAGTTGGGGACAACCAGGCCTGCAGGGGAGGATAGTTAGGGGTGACCAGGCCTACAGGGGAGGATAGTTAGGGGCAACCAGGCCAGCAGGGGAGGGCAGTTAGGGGTGACCAGGCCGGCAGGGGAGGGAAGTTAGGGGCAATCAGGCCAGCAGGGGAGCAATTAGGCATCAATCAGGCTGGCAGGGGAGTAGTTAGGGGATGATCCAGCTGGCAGGCAGAAGAAGTTAGGGGCAATCAGGTAGGCAGGCAGGCAAGCGGTTGGGAGCCAGCAGTCCTGGATTGTGAGAGGGATGTCCGACCGTCCGACTAAATGGGCAGTCTGACATCCCTCAGGGGGTCCCAGATTGGAGAGGGTGTAGGCTGGTCTGAGGGACATCACCCCCCCCCCCCCCCGCCCCCGTGCATGAATACCGGGCCTCTAATATTATATAATCTCATATATATATATATATATATATATATATATATATATATATATATGCATATATATATATATATATATGTGTGTGTGTGTGTGTGTGTGTGTGTGTGTGTGTGTGTGTGTGTGTATCTGTGTATTTGAGGATTATATTATCCAAATTTATGAAATACCATACTTTAAATAGGTGCAATTTATTGTAAGTCAATTATATCTCAACAAAAGTTTTAAAAATAGCAGAAAATTATGACTATGGATTGAATAAAAAGAAACTAAATCTAATGATAAAAAAAAGAGCAAGTTTTAGTATTGTGGCTAAATTCCCTTCCTCTTCCTTTCCTCTTCCTAGTATTAAATAATAATAAATGGGAATACCTAGTGAAGGCTTACCATGCACTAGGTATAATTTTAAGTACTTTGCATCTATTAGTTTGTTTATACTCACAACATACCTGTGAGGTAAATAACCTCATTATAACATTTTATAGTAGGACAAACTGAGGCATGGATAGACTTAATCAAAGACACTGGTTAAATTAGCCAAGCCAGGATTTAAATACAGACTATCTGGCTCTAGTATGTTCACTCCTGCACACCGCACTATGTATAGACCTCTCAGACAAAGCTCTCAAATGGTTGTGAACTGTGCTTACTGGCTTAAAGTAGAAATATTAGGAGTAGGAGGGATACCTTCAGGGAACCAGAAAGGAGGCTGAATGAGGTCCAGAAAGAGTCACCCAAGTAGTCTACTAGATCTGGCTGTACACCTGTCCTGCAAGGGCCCACCTGGGTCAGTTAGGGGCAATCGGGCCAGCAGGGGAGCAATTAGGCAACAATCAGGCTGGCAGGGGAGTGGTTAGGGGGTGATCTGGCTGGCAGGCAGAAGCAGTTAGGGGCAATCAGGTAGGCAGGCAGGCAAGTGGTTGTGCCAATTGTTTTAGCTGAGACCTTAACTCTTTCCTTCACTTGTGCAGGTTAACTGTTTCTGTCGCAGGTTAACCTTGATGCTCAAGGCCCTTCACAGCTTTCGCAAGAAATTGAACCACACTAAGAACATACAGAATTTTGTTTGTAGTTTTCATGAAGATCTGGGGATTCATGGTAAAGAGCCACACCTCCCAGCACATAGCATTTACTCAGTTCCTCCACCTCATGTCACCATTGACTTCTCTGTGCCTCTCTTTCTTTCCCCAGCCCATCTCGATCATCACGTCTCACATTTGCTCTGGAATGCTTGGTACCAGTCTTCCTTTTATTTTCCTTATTTTAAGGTTTCCACTTAAAACCTTGACTATGGCTTTTACCCTCTTCTTAAGCCTACAAAGCCATCTCTCCCTTAGGAAATCCTCATGTCAGCTGCTAAGAAAATTCAGTTGCCTCCATATCCTGACAGAAGCTCCCCATCCAGCTTTCCAAGGCTGACCTGACCATGTGTTGCTGTTGAGACCACATCTAAAAGCAAAGCATGGAGAACAGGCAGGGACCTTCCTTCCAGATAGAACCTCAGCCCTTGGGTGTTGAAGCAAAGGTTAAAACTCAAGGCACCCCTCAGGAATCCCACCAGGTTTTCTCGAACTGCTGCCAGGTATCCCTGGTGACTAGAGGGCTCACTGTTGGGTGGTTCTGTTAGGGAGGAGGTAGAAAGGCTTCCACACTTCTCTCCCCACAAGCTTTGTACAGCTGCCTCGCTTGGGCTTGCACAACATACTTTCAAATGTGAAGGAGGCGTTGGCAGAGGGGAGATTTATAACTGGAGTCTCCAAGGGTGGGAAAAACAGAACTAGGATGATCTCAGTCACCGATGCGATCGCCCCTGCCACCCCCTCTGTGATTGCAGGTGGGAGTAAGGGCTGGAAAGGGAGGAAGAGAGAGCCGATGGGCGTCTCTCCAACAGTTGGCGCAGTGCGAAATGTGGGAGCAGAATAAACACTGTGCAAGGAAGTGAAATCCCCTGATGGGACAGTCTTTGCTGTGCGGCCCCCTCACTCCAGTGATGACTAAGCCGATTCTTTCGTGGCACATGCATTTTCAAATGGAGAGCAGCAGTTAAGGTTTGAGAGAGAGAAGGAGGGAGGGACGGGCCACAGAGCTCCTCCCACAAGAGCATAGGTGTGTGTGGGCGGGGGGGGGGGGGGGGGGGGGGGGGCCGGGAGGGGGGCGAAGAGATCTGCAGACAGGTCTTTCAAATAGCAATCACAGTGTTTTACAAAGCCCCGAATTAGCTGCCAACACGTTTTTAGAAAGCGATTATTCTACATTAAAAAATCAGAATTCATGCCCTAACCGGTTTGGCTCAGTGAATAGAGCGTCGGCCTGTGGACTGAAGGGTCCCAGGTTCGATTCCAGTCAAGGGCACATGCTCAGATTGCAGGCTCAATCCCTAGTAGGGGGCATGCAGGAGGCAGCTGATCAATGAGTCTCTCTCATTATTGATGTTTCTCTCTCTCCCTCTCCCTTCCTCTCTGAAATCAATAAAAATATATTTTAAAAAAATCAGAATTCATGAATATCTGCGTATCTGGCAAATGCATCTGTATTATTTTAATAGCTTCCTCGTAGGCCTCCTTGCTGACAATCTGATTTGAACCCAGAAGCCAGAGGTATCCTTTTACATGTAAATGAAATCATGTCACTTCACTGATCAAAAATTTCCCATGATGTTTCTCATCTCATCCAGAGTAAAAACCGGAGTCCAGAAAGACTGGTAGGCACCCTGTTACCTTTGCTCTCAGCCTCTTCTCTTCTTTGTTTTCCTCCTCCCCCTCTTCATACAGATTCAAATCCTGGCCTTATTTTCTGTGTGTCTTTGGGTAAATAGCTAGTCTATTCCCACTTCCTCAACTGTCAAATGAAGCTAATAATCATATCTTGCTCTTAGGATTGTTACAGACAAAATAAGTTAATATTGTAAAAGCCCTTAAAAGAGTTGTTAAGGAGAAACAAATCCATGGCTCCCCTGCTCCAGCCGTGCTGACTTCCTTGATGTCCCTCAGACAAGCCAGGCTTGTGCCTGACTGAGTGTCTTTGCAAATGCTGCTCTCTCTGCCGGCCTGGCTTCCACACACACCTCCTCCCCCCCCCCCCCCCCCCCCCCCGCCCCACGAGATTTACCCCCTCACCTCCTTCAAGCCTTACTTGCCAGTACTTGGGATGAATCCAAAATTTAAAAATTAAAATCAGAAGCGAACCAAAAAAAAAAAAAAAAAGCCAGTCAGGAAGAGATGAAATGAGTATTGATTGAATTCAGTAATGAAATGGAAGAAGAAAACAAAGTTATCTCAAAATGACAACTCAATTACAAGTTAATTAAAGAAGAAGAAAGAGAATCAAATAAAAATTTAACAACAAGCATTGAAAAAAAGACTGGAACATAACTAAGAGAATTACGGTGTACAATACTTTTTTTTCTAGAAAATTACGATGACACCTCAGGTTATAAACGAGATATGGATCAGCACTGTTAGCATGTTCCCTCCACTCACCAAAGCAGATTCAGAGATATATAAGCTGCCAACGGATGCAAATGAAGGCCATATCAAAAAGTGGTGATTATTTGGTAAATAATTAGGATTTACCAAATTATTGTTCTAGATTTTTTTTCTGTCTGTGCATCCAAGACCAGCTTGTCACCATCCCCGGCTATCAGAAAGCCTTTTCACCAATATTTCCAATCTGCTTCTTTCCTGGCCCGGCCTGTCTGGCCCTGCGGCCACCCGAGAAGCAGAGCACCCATACTCCCTTGTCCTTGCCTCCAGGAAAGGCCAAGACCAGCCATCCCCAGGCTCCCCAGACTTCCCAAGCAGCAGATCGGTGCCTCCTGTCAGGCTCCCTCACTCCCGCTCCATCTTTCTCCCTCCCCTCCAATCTCCAGGTCTTCCTTTGACCCTTTCCTTCTATGTCTAGTCAGCATGCCAGCCATGATAAGTACTTGGTATTAACACACACACACACACGTGGAATTCAGAACAATTTTATGTTGTTGTTTTTTCTTATTTCCAGAGAACTTGCAACAATTATAAGTGGAGACTTTAGTGTCAGTACCTTAAATAAATATCAGCTCTTCAGAGACAACGAGAGCATGGGAGAGGGGTGCTCCCCACATTTCCTCCTGGGTTCTGGGGAGCTGTGGCTATGTAAAGGGTCTCTTCTAGGGAGTTTGGGAGGTTGTTTGTATCTTGTGCCCCATCCTACCCTTGGCCACGCCTGTGCTGGGCTCCACAGCACCAGCCATTGTAGAGCTACATAGGCAGGCCCAGTCCAAACTATAAGAAATTAAAAAGACATTTCCTCCTTCTCCTGGCATGAACCCCCTCCCCAATTTATCCTGAAGAAGTGGGCGTAAGTCAGAGAGACCCAATCTCACCAAAGTGGAGTCAGATATATAAGCTAGCAAGGGGTGCAAATGAAGGTCATATGATCAAAAAGTTGTCAAAATACTAAAAACCTCTGGATGGGGAAAGGGAACAAAAATATAGGAAGAAAATATCTCAAAACATTTGTGCAGATTTTATTTGATGTCATTTGAATTTGAGCTGGAGGAAGAGTTCACGGATAGACTAACTGGCTTTCCCTTAGCAGACTTTTTTTTTTTTTTTTTTAGAGGAAGGAGGAGGACTTATGGAATGCACATGTGGACTAAAATTATTATTATTTTTCAGGAAGCTTATCTGCTGGAGCCCTTCTCTGCCCCCTTCAAGTCACTGTTTTGCTAACAGGTTTTAGGGTGGAAAGAGTTCTGTGAATTTGTTCCCGAATAGACAGTGTCAATGTAGCTGAGACTCACTCTTTGATTACAGAGTTTTCCTTCCACCTGAAACAAAACCAACTTCCCCTTTCAAGTCACATCCCTCCCTGTTCTCTCCTCTCTTTTAACTAGAAGCTGGGTTCTGTGGGCAGAGTGGGAGGAAGTGAGCCGGCTCAGTGTTCCCACCCAAATGGACCCTAACGAGCGTGGGCGGTCAGGATGGTCACTGTCCTGCACACCGTCTCTGGCTTGTGGTGGAAGGACGGGACAGCATGAAGCATGGTGCCAGGGAGAAGGATAAATGAATGAGGCCAAACATAAAGAACACTGGTGAATGTTTTTAAATTAAAATGGAAGTTTGCACACACATGTCGATTCTGTAATTACAAATTCTAGAGACATTCTAAATTTGAACATTTTCACATCTGAAGGCCATATTAGCATTCATGTTTGGAATTATGCAATGTGCCACTTCCCCCAGTTTCCTGTTCAACTTTAATACTACTGCAACCCGTGGTATTTAAGACGTTTCTACTTTAGTTTTGACTTTTGAAATTAGACATATTTGTAAATATAAAATAAACTGCTTTTAAAACCTGGCAGTGAATGCCTTTTAGCCTGTCATCCGCATTGAGAATATCCAGGTTTCTGGGGCATCTCTGTGCATGTTCCCATTCCCTTCAGCTTTACCCCTCTGTCCCATGTGCATACTTGCCCACCTCTACCCTCTCCTGCTGCTCCTGGATGAAGTCTGGCTGTTGTTCACAGATCTTATGGTGTGCAGTGGAACAGTGGTTAAGACCACATTCTGAAGGCTGATTGCCTGAGATTATATCGTGGCTTTGACACTTCTTACCTGTGGGACTTACTCTCTCTCTTCTGTATTTGCTCATCTTTCACATAGGGGATAATTTAGTACTTGTCTCATAAGGATATTGTAAGGAAAAATAAATGTATATGTATATGTATATGTATATGTATAAAGCACCCAGAACAGTGCTTGGCAATATTATGTGAATGTTAGAAATTATTGCTTGCCAATCCTAGAGTGCATGCTATTCCTTTGTGAGCCCCTCTTAGGTTGCTTCACTTTCTGATAATCTACCACCACCACCACCACCACCACCACCACCACCACCACCACCACCCCCTCTCATTCCTTTTACTCACAGATAAATTTCCTCTTTCTTCTGAAACCATTGTCTGTATTACGTACTTTATAATACACTAGAGGCCCGGTGCCTGAAATTCATGCACGGGGGTGTGTGCCCCTTAGCCCAGCCTGCACTCTCTCCAATCTGGGACATCCCTCTCACAATCCAGGACTGTTGGCTCCCAACTGCTCACCTGCCTGCCTTCCTGATTGCCCCTAACCACTCCCCTGCCAGCCTGATTGATGCCTAACTGCTCCCCTGCCAGCTTGTTTGCCCCTAACTGCCCTCCCCTGCAGGCCTGGTCACCCCTAACTGCCCTTCCCTGCAGGCCTGGGTCCCCCCCAACTGCCCTTCCCTGCAGGCCCGGTCGCCCCTAACTTCCCTCCTCTGCTGGACTGGTCACCCCTAACTGCCCTCCCCTGCAGGCTTGATCACCCCCAACTGCCCTCCCTTTCAGGCCTGGTCCCTCCCAACTGCCCTCCCCTGCTGGCTTGATCACCCACAAATGCCCTCCCTTGCAGGCCTGGTCCCTCCCAACTGTCCTCCCCTGTTGGCCATCTTGTGGTGGCCATCTTTGACCACATGGGGGCAGCCATCTTTGACCCCATGGGGGCAGCCATCTTGTGTGTTGGAGTGATGATCAATCTGCATATTACTCTTTTATTAGATAGGATAGCCTTCATAATGGTGTTGTTGTTTTCTTAGGTACCTTTCCTCTGTTTTAATTAGAGTGAAGTTTTCAAGGACAGTAATGCTGTTTTATGCATTTTTTATCTCCTGTGTCCTGTACAGTGCTTTGCACACATATGTCCTTAGTAATTTTTGTTAATGGGATTAGTGAAAACAGTGACAATGCAGAATTTGGAACTAGATCATGGCAGAAAAAAATGAAGAAACTCTATTTTGGGTGTGTTGGTTCTTATTCTAACACTGAAGAATCCAAACAATTTATGAAAGAAGGCAGAATGTTCATTCTTTCTGGGTTGGACAGCTGGCACGATCACAGTTTCCTTGGTTGATACCATGTGGGTTTTATTTGAAATGTTGCCTCTGCAAACCAGATGAGGTTTTTTGTTTATCCTCAATTTTACCTATTAAGGTAAAGATGCTGGCATGCTTTAGCCAGTGCGGTTCCAATTCAGTGTTTCTCCCACAGCAGTCAGCTGGTCCCTCTGCAGAAAGTTCCTCAGGGCTTTGACGGGTGGGTGGCTCAGCACTTTGTCACCACCCATGATTACCTAGAAGGCAGGGACTTTCTATGGGCCACTGTGACTGATACTCCTGCTGGAGTCTGGTTGCCAGATGGTACAAAGGTAAATGCAGAGAGAGAGAAATATGCACAGAAAGGTGTCTTCACACGCTCTCCTGCCAGGAGGAAGAGTCTGTTTAGGCTGGCTCAGCTTAAAGGATGTGGGTTTGTCCTGGACGAACTTGATGGGAAGAGTTTGCTCTAGTTCTGAGATCAGTTCTTGTAAAGTCATGTCAAAATTAATGTCTGTTGAATAAAGAATGAATCCATGAATGAGCGGCCTTAAAAAACTGGGGTTTAGTTCCAGGCTCTCAGTTCGAAAATGTGAAATAGACTGCATTGGTCTGTGTGTTTGTCCCCGTGACTTAGGCCAGGCCTTGAGTGTCTCCCGAGTCTTAGCATGAAATGGCATCATAAACTTATGAGATCTTTCCACCTGGGGCTCTAACTTTATACAGATCTCTAATCCATGTTTACAGTTATCTAAGACACAAATGTGATCCTGTTACACTCGCTTGTTCAATGGCTTGTTGCCAACCTGAGAGAAAGTCCAACATATATGTGTACATGTTGCCATGGGCTCCCTCACTAAGCCTGACTGTCAGATGGTCATGTGTCTTAGACATAGGTGATATAGTCTGAGAGGAAGAGTAGAACCTCATCCTATGGGGGAATTGACAGAGACAACTTCACCAATTTGCTTGCTTTCTGAGAACCATAATGTATGATGGTTTATTTGTGCCTGTCTAAGTGTATTTACAGTACTATGTAGTGTTTGGTTTAAGCTAGGCAAACCTCACAAAATAGATAAATGGCATAAAAAGGATTTCTGAAAAAATAACAACACTACATCTTGAAGATAATGCTAACAGTACAAATACAAAGAAACAAGAAAACACGTCAAACTGACACTTTTCTTATTTTTAGTTGCTAAAAGATAAACTGGGGCATATTTAAAAATTTTTGTTTATTTGAGCAAACATCAATTAGACTCTGGCAGCATCCAAAGTAGGAGACAGAAAGAAGCTCAGAGGAGTTGTGTAGAAGGAAAGACTTCTATAGGCAGGAGGGAGCAGAAACAAGGAAGTAATACTAGTCAAAAAAAGTAGGTTCACTATTGTAAGACTATTCTCCTTTAGGGAAGTGGTTCTCAACCTTTCTAATGCCGCAACCCTTTAATACAGTTCCTCATGTTGTGGTGACCCCCAACCATAAAATTATTTTCGTTGCTACTTCATAACTGTAATTTTGCTACTGTTAATGAATCGTAATGTAAATATCTGTGTTTTCCGATGGTCTTAGGCGACCCTGCTAGTGGTTCTCAACCTGTGGGTCGCAACCCATAGGTTGAGAGCCGCTGCTGTAGAGCCTAAGACCATCGGAAAACACAGATATTTACATTACGTACGATTCATAACAGTAGCAAAATTACAGTTATGAAGTAGCAATGAAAATAATTTTATGGTTGGGGGTCACCACAACATGAGGAACTGTATTAAAGGGTCGCGTCATTAGGAAGGTTGAGAACCACTGCTTTAGGGGATAGCAGGAGTCTATCAATCCGATTACCCAACTAGATGAGGAGATTCCTCATGGACTCTAAGATTCCATTTCTGGGAGAGCCGAAACTGTAATTAAATTAAGTCTCCTTTTAGTGACATGGGGCTTAGCATAAGTGACTCCATTTGGGGCCTGTTGTCTTGTTTTTAACATAGTATAAACTTTTTGTTGACCCTAAAATGATACACAAACTTTGACGATTTAAGTGGATCTGACAGTATGCTACACTGTAGGTACTTTTGTAAAAGTAAATTCAGTATTTTTTGGGGGGATAAAGAAAGAATTTTAACAATGAATGAGAAAATAATTGTTTTTCAAAAGAAACTTATACTCTGAAAAGGACTTTATAAAAATGATGCTTCCAATAGTAAGTGATTTTGTTGTTGAAAATGATTTAATTTATCAAGTATTTTAATTTCTCTGCATACTTATAAAATTTGAAAATAGAACTTTCTGAACTATTTTTTAAAATCTTTTTTTCCAAAAAGATTTAGTCATTTTTACCCATTTGCTTAAAATATATAAAAGTGCAACATCTTTCAGTTCACTTGAAAAAATAATTTACAAGAGGACAGATGCTGATTTACCAGTTAATTTCATTTAAGGCTTTTGCCTAATTTGTGATGCTTTGATTATTTATTCATGTTATAGCAGCAATGAAGAATAAACAGAGGTGTCTTTCACCCCATTGTCTTTTCATTATTAGGTGCCTTTTAGCAAGGCAAAAGAGTCCATTTCTCAATTGGAAGATAATTTCGCTTTTACATCAAATAATTTTTTTCTTTTTTCCAAAACCATGCTTTTTTTTTTTTTTACTGTTGTCTGTCACCAGCCAGATATAAGCCACAGGAGGTATGACCACAACTGTTCTTATTGTTTGTTCAAAAACAGGAAGTTTTGGCCACAACTGTACTTTTCTTTCTGGGAATCCATGTTGCTGGGGAATTTGCCTGCAGAAATAAAGAACTGGCTAGAATTCAGTTAAAATTGAACACAGACACAGGGACTCAGATTTTAGGATTTCCTGGGGGTTAATCACATAAATGAAAAATGTTAAAACTGAGATTTTACTTCATGAGAAAAGCAGAATTGTAACATACTCGAAATTGCACACACACACACTTGGAATTAAGAAAAGAAAGAAAAAATTACGCCGATATATTAATTTTCTGTCTTGTATTAAAAGGGGCTTTTTAAAAATATATATATTTTATTGATTTTTTACAGAGAGGAAGGGAGAGGGATAGAGAGCTAGAAACATGGACTAGCTGCCTCCTGCACACCCCCTACCGGGGATGTGCCCGCAACCAATGTACATGCCCTTGACCGGAATTGAACCAGGGACCTTTCAGTCCGCAGGCCAATGCTCTATCCACTGAGCCAAACCGGTTTCGGCAAAAGGGGCTTTTAATAGGGGCTTAAAATAGGGACTTCTTGTTCATTTTTTCTCTGGAGAATCCTGCCCACAGGTTGCAGCTGTAACAAATGCCTAACCTTCTGATTTATTACCATCCCACGTATCTCCAACTTTCCCTCAAACCCAACACCTCATTCCAGCAGAGGACGGGAAAGGAGATAATAAAAATAAAATATATCAGTTAGGATTAGGTTCACCTGAGAATAACATGGACCACTTCTTTCTACTCCCTGTATTCCCCGCAGCACACAAGTGCCTTAAAAATTGTAAGTGTCATTTTCTCACATAAAATGAGTCCAGGAATGTTATCAACATTATGATCATCAGGAATGATCTTTCTGCAAGGTTCTGGTCCAACCTACTTAGGGGCTGGTCTTTATTCCTATGGTTCAAGATGGCTGTTGGAGCTCAACCAGCAGATGAAGGGAGAGCAAAGTAGAGTTTTTTGATCTTTAAAGAGAACTCTTAAAATGCCACATAAAACTTCTACTAATGCCATATGGACCAAAATTAATCACATGGTTAGCCTTAGCTGAAATAGAGATTGAGCATATATATTTTTTTCTATACTTTAAGCAACAATATAGGTTTCTTTTTACTAAAGGAGGGGAGAATGAATATTGAAAGACAAATATCAGTCTTTGTCATACTTCTCATTTCTGTCCCTCTCCCTTCCTCTTGCTCGAAGTCAAAAAATATATTTTTTAAGTTATATTTTATAAAAATTTCAAAGGTCATTTCAATTATGTAAATATGCCCCTTTTGTGCTATGAAATCTAATTTCTTTTATTACATTTCCCGAATAATTTTAAGTTTTTGGCCCAGAAACTAAACTCTAGAAAGCTAGACTTCCATGACAATGGACTTTTGACTCATATCTTTGCTCCAATCCAAACGCCATGATTCCTCCAATCATTTTTTTATTAATTCCACCTCCATCTTATTATTAACAGTCATAGAAACTTGATAATATCAAATATAGCCATATTTACATTATTATTCTTTAAAAAAGAATTAAATTATAGGGCCTATACCATTAAGTATCTCAATATTTCCAAATATTTAGATATTAAGGCATTGTGAAATCCCTGCTACTTGATAATTGATCAATTACCTCTTTATATGGATATTTTTAGCTTATTTTTAAAAAATGTTCTTCTGGTCAAATTCCAAATTTTCGGAAAATCATTTTCTTGTTATTTCAGGTTCTTCTATAAAAATTTGTTTTTTTAGAGGAGGAACCAAGATGGCGGCAAAGTTAAACAACTAAACTGTCACCGCGCACAACAATTTCAAAAATACAACTAAAAATTTGTTTTTTTAGAATGTCTGCCATCTCTCAGTTGATACTTATTAAATTCACTTCTTTATTTTTGCTAACTTTCTGATGTATCTTCTTAGGTTGTGTTCTTTAACATTATCTTAAAATTATTGTCTTTTTAAAAAATTCTCAAAATTCTAGAAGAATTCCTGATAAAAGAGGCCAAATCTGCATGAATAAACATGCATCTCCTGTTTTAATCCCACACAAAGATCTTCATGCAAGGATGACTGGAGATTTCTAGGAAATCTCAGTCCTAGGCTGCATTGAAGTTGTGTCTCTCACTTAGTGTTTGTACATAACATTTCTGATGTGGCCAACTTATCAAAGAAAGGTATAGTGCTCAGTGCATGGTCTTTGCAAGATGTTTCCTAAAATTCACACTTTAGTTACTGAAATAGAGAATTTAAATTAATTTATAATGTTTGTATAAAATTTGTTTATATCTTTCAACTGATCCTCATGGATTTCTGATTTGTTCCTCACCAATTGAAGGTATCAGTATTATTCCTTTGATATTGTGGTATTATTTTATTCCTCCTCTTTCATTTATTCTGATTCATGTCAGAAGAAGAGTACAGCAAGAAAGAGAGCTGGAGGCAAAATGATAGAAGTTAAAGGGATTATAGACTCTCATATGACATTAGTTAGACAACTAATTCCTTTAAAAACATTATCTCCTTTCATTATATTATGCACTCACTGGGTATATCTTGCCATAAACTTAAGGGTCAATCAGCTGGGGTTATACCTATTTAGAATAGGAAAAGGCATAAAATAGCTATTATGATGGGAAATTTCAGTGGGAGAGGAGGAGTAGATGGGGAGTAATGACTGGAAATAGGCCAGAGCTCTACCATGGCCAGAATCAGACAACCGAAGTAGAGTGATATTAAACCTGATGACCAAGATATGACATTTAACAGTAAATCCCAAGGGGTCAGGACTAAGGACTATGATAAAGAAAGGAAATTGCGTTTATTACATGTAGGCAGATGAGGCAGGTGAATGGACAGAGATTTAGAGGCACTTTCAAGGACCCCTTCTCTTACCTTGTGGTTCTTAAAGGATGCTGATGTCTCTGGATCTGGGAACTCTGCAGAACTGCCCTAGAGCCCTGGCATATGTGTGGATATGTGGGCCTATCGAAGAAAAGACTACTCCCTCATCTTTAGAAAAGAAACTTCTGCTTCCATTTAATTAATGCAATTATTTAGAAAACTCTATTTCGAAAGTCCATTTTTATTCTTCCTATAGTTGACATTTCAATGTCACAAACTCTCATTGCAGATGTCTCTTTCATGGGGGCCCTTGCTGTAAAAATGCTTGGCAACAAATTTGAAATGACATTATAAAGACTGTAGTAGAAGACATGAGATGATATACTTTCAACAGTTTTTCTTTTTTTTTAATTTAGGTTCACATAAAAAATTTGCACTGCAAGAGTAGTCACAAGAACAGAAATTTCTACAAAAGATTATGTGTGATGTCAGTTTTGGATCACATTTTAAGAGTAATGGTTTTATCCAAGGATGATTAGACGTTGCTAATCTACCATGTTTTTAAAAGCTTTCTTTAAGTACATATCACAATGATAGAAACATGCTGTAGCTACCAAGCAGGGCTCAAGGGAATGGTAATAGAACACAGAGCTTTGGTCTTACGGTCTTTTGTTTTGATGTAATACACTGTGTGAATGACTAACTGCTTACCAGTAGTTTAGTAATTGAGATCTGCACAAAAATAAAGAAAGACACATTGTACCTAAAGGCACGGTAAATATTAAAGATGTAAATTAGTTAACAGGTAGTAAAGGTAGATTAACGGAGATTTGTAAAATTTAAATAAACTGAACTTCCTCTTAGAAATCAAGGTAGTTGAAACACAGGACCTTTCAAAAGAAGTGTTTCAGACTTGACTTCCCAAATCTATGTTGAAAAGAAGTAAAGGAAATATGTTAATCTTGTGACAAAAGGAAAACGAACATATTATATAGTAAGAATAGTAGTTAGACACTAATTCTTATTTTTGCATGCTCATGTTAACCAAACACAAAATTTTAAGCCTAATGACTTGACCACAGTATAAAAACACTATGAAAGAAGACTCAGAATTTTAAGTTTCTCCTTTTAACTTTGGATATAAAAAATGTTAAATCAGAAAAAAAATCTTTCACCAAATTTCAAATAAAGAAAAAGCATATTTGTACAATTCAATGACAAATTAAAATGTAATATTAATAGATACTAAAATAAATCATGCTTAGAAACAAAAGCAATAATGTCCTCCCTTGTAAAATAAATATGATAGTAATACCAGCCTTATCAGATGATTCACTTGAATAAAGTCCTGGCATGAAGTGTTTGCTCAATATATGTTTGTTTCTTCTCTTCAAAAACAATGACCAAATTTAACTATAAATATTTCTCCTGATCACTTAGGACAAAATATATTGTGATGAGAATTTATTTATTACTCTTAGATCAAAAGCAGAGAATTGCAGGAGAGATAGAGAAATCTTTAGAAAATTACTTCCTGCCTTCCAAGAATGCACTCCCATCTCCTCTCACACAATGACACTATTGGACTTGGCAATAATGACTAATATTCTACCCACTATTTTGATCCTTTGATGCCAGTAATTAACAGAGTTAAATATTTAAAATTTATAGCAACTCTTGAAAATTTCATTATTTTTACAGAATTATAAATCAATTAAGGGTGAAAACACAACAACAAAAGAAACACAACATAAAGGCACTTCATGGGACACTAACCGTGTGATGTTAAACACAAGACCTCTATAATTATAAGACCTGGGTTTCAATTCCAGCTAGGCAGGTAAGCGCTGTGTGTCCTTGCCTGTGAAATGGAGATGATACCTGCTGTGAGATTACAACAGTGAATGTAGAACATTCAGGTCACTGCTTGTCTCACAGTATTCACTCATTTATTCATTCATTTAGCAAATATTTAATGAGATTTTACACTATGTCTGGCAACGTGTTAGGCACTGGAAACAACAGTGAACAAGTAGACATGGTTCCTGAGCTCCAGCTTAACAATATGGCAGAAGAGACAGACTTTTAGAATGACACGAACAATAGCTTGATAAATAGGTGAAAGGTATTTCTCTTTTTTTTTTCATTTTATTTTTTTAAATTTCTTTATTGATTAAGGTATTACATATGTGTCCTCATCCCCCCATTACTCCCCAACCCTCCCCCCTCATGCCCTCACCCCCCTGTTGTCTGTGTCCATTGGTTAGGCTAATATGCATGCATACACGTCCTTTGGTTGATCTCTCCCCCTTACTCCCACCCTCCCCTACCTTCCCTCTGAGGTTTGACGGTCTGATCGATGCTTCTCTGTCTCTGGATCTGTTTTTGTTCATCAGTTTATGTTGTTCGTTATATTCCATAAATGAGTGAGATCATGTGATATGTATCTTTCTCTGACTGGCTTATTTCACTTAGCCTAATGCTCTCCAGTTCCATCCATGCTGTTGCAAATGGTAAGAATTCCTTCTTTTTTACCGAAGCATAGTATTCCATTGTGTTATTTCTGATTAAAAATTAGCTCCCTTTCTATTCTCCTTTGTAATAAAGGGAACACCTGTTCTTCTACTTCCACTTATGAGAATTAAATGAATTAATGAATGTGAATCCACTTTGGAAATTTTGAAGCTCTCTATAAATGTCCATTGCTGTATCTGTAACACAAATTTATCAAGCATGTGCTAATTGCAAGGCCCTAGGGAATGTACACAGATGAGTTGGACACAAGTTCTGCCTGCCCCTGCGGGGGAAAGGTGGGGCAACTGGGCACTGTGAGCTATTATTCCAGGCGGAAAATACTGAGAGGTGCTTTAAGAAACAGTGGGAAAGTAATTGCTTATTTGGAGGAGGCAGAAGCAGGCTCAGGTGGGAGTGCTCAGGGAAGACTCTATGGAGCAGGTGCAGAAGAATTGGCCTTGACAGATAGGGAGCTTCTGGACTTGAGAAGATCAGGAAACAGAAAAGCCAAAGTACGGAAGTGGAGGAACAAGGGGCAACAAAGAAACAATATGTGGTGCATTTTGGTTAAATTGAAGGAGGCATTAATGGCAGTATTGGGCGATGAGAGTGTGGACGAAAGGGGCCACATGCTAACCTGACAAGCTCAGGGGAGGCCTGCATGGTGGTCTTGCAAACTCAGAGACCTGAAGTAACCATAAAGGATGGTCTGAAATTAAACTTTAACTAAAAGCAGTTATGGTGGGCAGTTATATCCTAGGCCGGCATCTTCACTGACAAGGTCAACCTTTACCTTAACTGAGCCTATCTGTCTTTTTGCATCTATAATAACATATCCTTGAAATGTCTGGGTAACTTCCCTTTTTCTGGAGCCCCTGGGGCACAACCAAATGTGCCTGGGTGCCAGGGCAGATACCACAAATTCCTTCATTGTTATTATGTTAATTGTTCCTTCACCCACCTAAGTATGTGTCTATCATTTTACTTTTTATCCAATTTCAGGGGTTTCCCTGCTTTGCTTTCTCCCGCCTCTCTGGTCTATCACCAGTGGAGTTCATGTAACCCACCTACGTCCCTTCCTTTGATTGCAATGTATAAATACAGATGTAACCCACCATTTTCCGGAGCATTATCTAAATTCGTTGAGGTTCTGCTTCTTGGCATATGTAGACAGTTTGGCTCAAATAAACTCACAAAAATTCTTTACAGGCTTCAATGGTTTTTATACATTAACAAGAGTTTGGACAAGTAGTTTGAGATCAAATCCTAAAGGACTTTGAATGCCAAGTTAAAGCGTATGACCTATCTTTTAGACAGCTGAAAGCCACATAAAAATTGCCCTAGCTGGTTTGGCTCAGTGGATAGAGCATCTGCCTGTAGACTGAAGGGTCCCAGGTTCGATTCCAGTCAGGGGAACATGCCTGTGTTGCAGGAGGTAGCTGATCAATGATTCTCTCTCATCACTGATGTTTGTATCTCTCTCTCTCTCCCTCTCCTTTCCTCTCTAAAGTCAAGAAAAACATGTTTTTTTAAAAAAAATAAATTTGAGCAAGACAATAATACAACTGGAGGTGGGAGTCAGGAGAGGAGCACTCATCCTACGACAGTGTGTCGAATGGATCATTTTGACTATTGATATAACCTTGCTGACGGGTACCAGAGAGATCTTTTGAACTTTTATATTTTGGTCATCTTGAAATCCAGGGTCCTGAAGCTCTCAGAGTTGGAATGGTCTTGGGAACTTGAAGTATTTTTGTATTTGGTGATACTGATGCAGGTAGAAAATTAACTTCTTCCTTGAATACTACGAATTTCATAATATAGATCCAAAGAAATCACATTTCTTTGGTGAATCTAAAGCACTCTTTGTAAACACATCTCTCATTTGCCTTCGTAGGGGGTCACGTTTTCTACAATCTCATATCATAGAAATAGGGGAGACACCAGGAGATAAAAACAATTGTTTGAAAAACTAAGCTGCTATGACTCACCATTCTCAAAGGTACATGCCAGACTGCCTGCCGGCCTCATATCCCCTCAGGGCTGTAACTAGCAGTCAGTAATAGCTGATCAGAGCCGCTTAATGAAATATCCCTGCTTCTGGAACTCCCATAGGCCATGTGCACAGAACAAGCTGACCCTGACCCCCTCCCTCCACACCCATGAGCCTCTCAGAGCCAGAACAGATGTGGGAGGTGACTGGCACACCCCTGAGCCTCTCAGAGCCAGAAGAACTGTGGGAGGTGAGAAGCAGCTGACAGAAGACAGGCTCCATTTGTGACTCTGCAGAAGTGGTGGAGGAAGCCAAGTTGCCCTGCCCAGTTGGGTTCAGAAACTCTGGACCCAAAGAGAATAACAGATGTTCATTTAAGAAAAAAACACACACACAAAAAAAAACACACAAATACAAACCCCAAACATAATTTTACTACACAAACACATGCCAGTGAATATTTGAAGAATAAGAACATTTTTTGCCAGCCCTCACAGGGCGTCTGGAAGACAGACACAGAGAAGGGTCTGCATATTTTTCATCTCTGTCACATTTCCATGATGAACTCCAGAGAGTGTGAGACACTGTCTTGGTATGCTCCACAGAGGAGCTCTCAAGGCTTGTACTGGGTTTGTTTAGAGCCAGAGGCAAATAAGGGACCAGGCTTCCTATTCCCAAGGCAAGGAGAACTAATTATGTAGGAGCAAGATAGGTAGCTGAAGATTTTGTCAATATTACTTCATGAAAAAGTCATCATATTAAATAAACACATTTGGCATGAATTTACCAACATAGAGGAAAATGATACCAAGTCATCCAGATAAGCTGTTAAAGAATTCAAAGTCCAGAATTTAAAATTCTCTTCCTCCAAATAAGCAACCAGCAACTAGGGTTGGGCCCTCAGTCCTGAGCAGATTATGTAAGAAGGGGAGGCAGCCAGAGGTTAAGCCCTTTCTCCAAATGGTGAGCAAGTAAGTGAAAAACTTCCATCAAGAGGAATGCTACCTCAGGGCCTGTTCTTCAGAAGCTTCACCTTGCTGCCTTGGCCCAAAGGCCAAAGGTCTTGAAAGGCTGTTTGGGCTGGTCTTTGGGTTCTAGTCTATACTTGTGACTCTCTCTTATCTGAAACTGCTTCCAAAGTCTTCCTAGTTCAATTCTGAGAAGACCCAAATTTCTCCCTCAGTGCCAGGATTTCCTGACCACCCAAATCTCCCCTGGAACATTACTCTGTACTGAGGAAAGGGCCCAATTGGGTTCCAGAGTAAGCTGGAGGTTATGCCTGTCCAAGGCAGACTTTCTTGGTAATTCACTGTTAAGGGAGAACCTTGGGGTAGAGATAAATTTACTTTAAGAATCTTAGGTGATACCTGTGAGGATTTCAGGAATAGTAATGGATTCCAATAGGCACTCAGACTGATGTGCTGGACCTTAAAACACTAGCGGTAGCTCAAGAGGCCCAGGGTTCATAAAACAGAGGTCATAGGCAGAGCTGGGACAGATCTAGTTCAGGAATAGATACTTGAATCTAGGTACCTATATTGAATCACCTAAAACTATGATCCATGGGCACCCTTAATTGCTTTCAGTGACTGACATCCCAGGGGATGCTTCCCACCTTGGTATAAACTGTTTTCAGTATAATTAATTAATGAAATTATCTTAGATTTCTGAAGATGCTTCTGGACACAACAGGCTTAGACTTTTCCCTTTGAGGAAGACATATATCTGTTGTTTCTGCTGCCAATTTTCATAGGGTGGGAAAGATTAATTTTTTTAAATTATTGATACAATGCATCTTATTTTACATGTCTCTTTTCAGATTGTTTTAAGGAGCTCCCCTTGAAGGTTTTTGTTATTCAATAAAAATTTAATCCTGAGAGAAGGCCACCAAAATTAATCTATCTCAACAGGTACTAAATGTCACAACAAATCATTTAAATTTTGTTTGCAACATTTTTTAAAATCTGAGAGAAAAATGTGAAGTTTATTTTATTTTAAATTTGGAAAATTTAGTTGTAATGACAAATGTATACTAAATTCTTAGAATGATCAAAGAGAGTCAGCTGTTGATTTGAGAGATAATTAAAATTTTCCAACAAATCCCAACAAAATTGCATAACATGATCCAGTATCCATCACTTCACAGTTGGACTTGTACAGCACAGTACCAATAAGGATCACATTTTAAAGCTTATTCAATGGATTTTCAATGGCTTAATTGATTTCCTGAGAGACTTATTTTAATCTATTGATATTCAAATAATTTTCACTTGAAGTACCCATCATTTTTTCATTTTTGTTGACCTTCTCTTCTGTCAGCTTATTTTTTAATACCTTTGCATGTAATTTCAATATTTCTTCACCATTTCTTGCTAAAGGTACTAATTGATGGACAAAGTTATTATATAGTAAAGAATGTTTGGGAATCAACATTATTAATGGACAACTCCACTATTTTTGTGTTATGATGACATGTGATTCCTACCTTGTACCATTATATGACAACTCTGACATCTCTGTTTTTTCATGTAAATTTTTCTTTGTTCAAAAGGAGTAAAAATTTTTTGCATCAACTCATGCATAGTAATTATAGAAACCATAGACTCCCAGGATTTTCAAGGCTAAACATTCACCTGGATTAACCACTCACCTAATGCTTAAATTCTCTGCTAATGAATCCATATTTTAACATTTAATCCAACAAGGAGCTTACTGCCTTTCCAGGCATCTCTCTTCATCTTTGAACAGCTCTACATTTGTAACATTTTCTTTATTAGTAAACGGAAATGTTATCTAGTATTTGGACATAAGAAAGAATATGCTGGAAAAACACAGTGAGGAAAAGGGAGGGGAAAAATCAACTGGTTGTTTTGCCCATTGAATTAAATTGAGTTTGAATAGTTGGGAGAACATTTAACTAGCACTATTACACAGGAAAGAAATTGGTTCTTTTAAACATGTCAGGTTGTCACACTCTGAACATCTATAGAACAAATAGTTTCAAATCTCTCTCTAAGCACTTGTGATATTTCAATAAACTGGGTGAATATTATTCATTTACACATAATAAAGTATTTGTTCTTTTAAAAAATACTTTATACATAATCTCTGGATTTAAAATATTATTTTATGTTATATTTCTATCTATAATCACTCACTCATAAAGAAATCTTGATAATTTAGACATACTAACTCAATATGAATAGGTAGGTATGGGTCATGTTTTAATGTTCATCTATTTTGAGACAACATTCAATTAAAAACTAAAATTAAAACCACACTCTTTAAAAAATAAAATAAGTTATTTTATTTCTAAAAATATAATTAAAACCACAATCTTCTTCCTGCCGTATTCTTTATTTTACGTTTTAAACTTTGGCCAAGTTAATTTAGGTCCAACATGGTAAAAACAAATTCTTTCCATCTAATTCCAAATTTATACTCAGGAAAACGTGTGTTTTTTTAAACCAAGTTGTTAAAATCCTTAATGAAATCACTGCTACTCAATTTCTAAATTACGCAATTGTGCTGTTCTTTAATTGGAAGCAGAGGCTCCGAGGCTCTGATTTCCCCTCATATATGATTCACTGTTCCATGTACAGTGTGAGATGTACCTAGGGTGTCTCATAGTTCCAGTGCATTTTGTGCAACTCGAACTCAAACCATCAAGTGGTTTTCTCCTGAAGACCATGGCCTTGAGAACATGCATTTCTTTTGCTCCTCTAGGGCATCTTCTACATTACACTCATCTCTGTTGGTTTGGTTAGAGTTCAAAACCTTTGCGGGAGGAGATCTCAGGGTGCCAATCTCCACTCAGGTATTATATTGCAGGCATGCATTCTCATTACACCTTTCAGCTTGATCTAACTTTAATCGTCACCAGGTTTCCATAGTTACCACTGGGATCAGAGTCTGTTTCCTAGCTCACTTCTAGGCCAGGGGAGCCTTGAGTTTTCTCTTGGAAATTCTCTGCTCACTGTTGAGGAATCTGAAGCAGGAATGAAACATTGATGCTTTAGGAAAATTACAATAATGGCCATTTGGGGGATGGATTGGAGAGGATGAGTCTGATGGTGAGATGACCAGTTGGAAGACTTTCACAGCCATGGAGGTGAGGGCCAACTGGAGACTCAAAGTGTAAACACTGTTCTGGCTCCCGATTTCATGACAGGTTGGCATGAAATACTTCACAGGTGCATCTCCTTCCAATGTTTGACCACTTATCTTTGTACTCGGTGTTTAGCTCCTCTATCCGACCCTTTAGTTCCTTCCCAAGTTGTTTCACTAGCCTTAGGCTGAAAGTCTTAGTTTATGACTGCTCATATGCAGGCACTCTTTCCACCGCTATTAGCTGAGTATTAGCTTTGTGGTTGGCAAATTTCATGCATTGAAAATAACCATTCACACTCCAGTTTATAGAAAATAATGTAGTAATTACCAGGATCGGAGGAAAGGGGGAAACAGGGCATTACTGTTTCACAGGTACATAGTTTCAATATGAGAAGATAAAAAATTTCTGGAGCTGGACAGAGGTGATGGTTGCACAACAATGTGAATGCACTTAATGCTGCTGAACTACACATTTAAAAATTGTTAAAATGGCAAATGTCATGTTATGTATAATTTACAACAGCAACAACAAAAAAAGATTGAGAACTTCTGAATGAAATCAACCCAGAAGCTTGTCCCACTTTGGCACACTTTATTTCTGTGAGCTGACAAATTCTCTGTTGTTTATAGTAGTTAGCTGTGAATTTTCTGTTATTTGTAATTAACCCTATTATTTATATAAAAAATTAACCATTCCAATTTTTTATAGATGAAGAAACGGAGGTTACGGGAAGTTAACAGCTTGCCAAAGTCACACAACTAGTGAGCAACAAACCTGGGATTTCAATATAAGTTTTGTTTGCAAATTTCGTGCTGCCTTCTTATAGGCAAAACAAATCTTATTCAATGAATGAGTGAAATATCCAAATATGGGATTATTCTCCAACTGGGATTTTCCCCCCTCAATCTAAATTGTTTCTCTCATGTTTGATGCAGTTACTTACTAACATTTATTTGTATTGCCTCTGAATTTTCCCAAAGGCTTTTGCCAAAATCCAACATCACAAATTATTTGTAAAGGGACCACATGTCTTTATTTTCCATACTTAACTTTTACATAAAAATAACATTTAGGACTTTGGAATGTTACTTTTTAACATATTGAGAATGAATTCCGCTTTGAACTTTTTAACTCACTTTGAAATCCACATTGTATTTGATCTTTAGTCTGGAATGTTTACAACAGACTTTGGTTAAAAATATGTAAGTTATAACAATATAGTTTTTTAAACAGAGCTTTCTAATAATATGTGATTACAAACTAATGTGACTATTTTAAAAAAACCAGCAGAGTTCAAATTAATATCATTGACTTCAAAGCAGACTTCTTAAGACTTCTTAAGAAACTAGATAGTGATGGTTTGGTTATTCAAACATAGAATGAGTACTTATTCTATGCCAGACACTCAGAGAATTTTTGAAATTTCTTTTTCATATTTCCCCCAAAACCAGTTGATGAACCTTGCAGGAAATATACTTTGTAGTCATCTATTATTTTGGCCTCAACCAGAATTATACAATTGGTCATCTACCTCATTCAATAGACTTGGCTCCTAGAGACATCAGACTATGACTAAAACACAACTCCAACTTCAAAGGTTGACAAATTGACAAAATTTAAGATATGCCAAAAATTTCTTAAATGCAGCATATAACTACTTTGACAAGGCTAGCCCTTGGTAGTATCTGATCACCCCATTTTAAATAGTGAGTTTTTCCTTCATTTACTATTATTTTTTTTGGCATTGATTTTCTTTAGGGTCCATATTTCTCACTAATAGAATGTGAGTTCCATAAGAGCCCAGATTTTTATCTGCTGCTTTATTCCCAACACCCAAAAGGTGCTCCATAAACAGTTCTATAATAAATACTAGATAAGAGATCAACCGAAGGACTTGAGTTCATACATATAAGAATAACCAATGGATGCAAAACATTGGGGGGCGAGGGCATATATGGGAGTGGGGTGGGCGGGGAGCAATGGTAAGATATGTACACATATAATCCTCTCTAATAAAATGGTAATATGCAAATTAACCATCACTCTGCTACATAAGCCACGCCCACCAGCCAAGCCACTCCCACCAGCCAATCAGGGCGAGTATGCAAATTAACCTCGATCCAAGATGGCTACAGCCACAGAGAGCAAGGTTTCCCAGGTAACGGAGCAAGCCAAGCTTTCCATAGCCGTTGCAGGCCTAAGCCTCCACTCAAGCTACAAAGTTTCAATTATAGAAGGTAAACAAATTCAAACAAATGGCGGCAGAATGGAGCTTGAGAGAGCAGGCCAGGGTTGCCGGCGGCAACAGGGGAAGCAAAGCTTTCCGCACACCCTGGCTGGGCTCACCCGCTTAAGGCTACAAAGTTTCAATTGTAGAAGGTGAATTAACTGCCACAGAAATGGCTGCCGCCCCAGAAATGGCTGCCACCCCAGGCTACAAAGTTTCAATTGTAGAAGGAAAATAAATTCCAGATACCAGGGCCTCTGCTTGGGTTGCCAGGGGGCGTGGCCAGCCTGCGAACCACCACAGGCCCCTCGCTCAGGCCGACCCATGCCCCAAGGGAACCCCTACCCTGATCCGGGACACCCTTCAGGGCAAACCAGCTGGTCCCCACCCGTGCACCAGGCCTCTATCCTATCTAATAAAAGAGTAATATGCAGATTGATCATCACTGCAACACACAATATAGCTGCCCCCATGTGGTCAAAGATCCTGCCCCCATGTGGACACAAGATGGCCACCACAAGATGGCCAGCAGGGGAGGGCAGTTGTGAGGGACCCGGCCTGCAAGGGAGGGCAGTTGTGAGGGACCAGGCCTGCAAGGGAGGGCAGTTGAGAGGGACCAGGCTTGCAAGGGAGGGCAGTTGGAGGTGATCAACCCTGCAGGAGAGGGCAGTTAGGGGTGACCAGGCTGGCAGAGGAGGGAAGTTGGGGGCAAACAGGCTGGCAGGGGAGCAGTTAAGCATCAACCAGGCTGGCAGCAGAGTGGTTAGGGGGTGATCCGGCTGGTAGGCAGAAGCGGTTAGGGGCAATCAGGAAGGCAGGCAGGCAAGCAGTTGGGAGCCAGCAGTCCTGGATTGTGAGAGGGATGTCCGACTGCCCGTTTAGGCCCAATCCCACCAGGATCGGGCCTAAACGGGCAGTCGGACATCCCTCCAGGCGTCCTAGATTGGAGAGGGTACAGGCTGGGCTGAGGGACAACCCCCCGCCGTGCACGAATTTCGTGCACCGGGCTTCTACTACCTTAATAAAAGAAAAATAAGTGCTACAATGAAAAAAAATTAAATAAATAAATAAATAAATAAATAATAGAGGCCTGGTGCATGAAATTCATGCATGGGGGGGGGGGGTGTCCTGTCAGCCCAGCCTGCATTCTCTCCAATCCAGGACCCCTCGGGGGATGTCTGACTCCCAGTTTAGGCCTGATCCTGGAGATAGTCTGATGTCTCCAGGATCAGGCCTAAACTGGCAGTCGGAAACCCCTCTCACAATCTGGGACCACTGGCTCCTAACTGCTCAACTGCCTGCCTGCCTGATTGCCCTAACTGCCACTCCCTGCTGGCCTGGTCACCCCCAACTGCCCCCCTGCCAGCCTGGTCACCCCTCACTGTCTTCCCTCCCCCCCCCCCCCCCGCTGGCCTGGTTGCCCCCAACTGCCCCCCCTCTGCCAGCCGGGTCGCCCCATGCAGCCTGCTGCTCGGTCATTTGGTCACCCCTCAATAACCCTCCTCCTGGCCTGGTCACCCCATGCAGCCTGTTCGGTCTTCCGTTCAGTTGCAATGGTCGCTTAGGATTTTATATAAATAGAAATGAATAAGATTCCTAATTCTTTATATAAAACTAGAGGTCCAGTGCACAAATTTGTGCACAGGTAGGGTCCCTAGTGGTTGCCTGGTCAATTGAACTCCCAAGGGGACACTTTGCATATTAGGCTTTTATATATAGAGATAGAGACTTTGCCTCAATTTCACAATTCCATAATTCAATACAAGTATAAGATTTAATTTTGATGATTTATAGTTCTATGTCTTCTGTTGCTACCATTAGTATTTAACGAATAGAGATTAAGTGACCCTCTAGTGCCAGTAGAAGTGTAGACATTTCTTTCTTTCTTTCTTTCTTTCTTTCTTTCTTTCTTTCTTTCTTTCTTTCTTTCTTTCTTTCTTACTTTCAAGTGGTAAGTTATAGTTGGGTTGCCTTCTGGGGTTTTGCTGACTCTCCTAACTGTATTTGATTGGTACAGACCTAAATTTTTTGTCCTTTCACTATATGCAGGGTGCAAAGAAAAAGGCAAACTAAATGGAAGGTTACTCCATGTTCTCATCAGCTTAAAGATTTTGGAAGAACAAGAACCCATATTTGAAGTACAAAACAATCAGAAGAGTGATGCTCTACAGAATATCTTCTCAGAGAGAGGTGAGTGGTTCATGTCGGAGCTTCAGGGGAAATCCTGTGACAGAGATAGTACAGGGCCCAGGCATTAAAGAATGAACTGAACGTTGATACGTGTGGTAAGAACCTGTGGAGAGAGGGTCAGAGGTGACATGTCGTTCAAGCTGTGGGCAAGTGAAAACCACCATGTGCTCCTTCCTTTCTCCCACCACAGCAGTCACTCCTCCTCCACATCCTTTACTCTTCTCATCTTCTAAAGGTTGTGCCCCAGGTGGGAGGACTCTTTATCTTCACCTATACTCACTCCTTAAGTAATTTTTTTCCAGCCTCACTTTTTAAATAGCCTTCCAATGTTATAATTCCAGCCCCAGTCTTCCTTGAAGTCTAGACTCATGTACCAACTGGCTGCTCAAGCTCTGTGCCAGAATGTCTGACAGGATTTTCAGACAAACATTTGATTGTCTCTGCCCCAAACAACTCCCATCAGCTCTGGCCTCAACACATATACCAAAGAGGATGACTTTTCTGCACCTACCCTGTTTCTGGCGCCCTAAATCAAGCTACTGTACCTTTTACTTGATTAGTACATTCCTGGCCCCATACTCTATTCTCCATGTAACACCCATAGTTATCCCTTTAACTTATATATCAAGTCTTGCTATGTCCTTTCTTAAAATTCTTCAGCATCACTTTCCTGGGACACACTTGTGAAGCAATCCCTGCTTCAATGCCTGGGTATTTGCTGTTCCCTCTACTTAGAATGTTCTTCGCCTCCCCACTACTTGAGTGACTGGCTTCCCTCGCTTCGCTTAGGACCATTATCCTTGACCCTAATCTAAAATAGCTTCCTTCTCTTCAACACCATTTACTCCCTTCCCTTTCAAAAAATGTCTCCCAAGCATGTATCTAGGTATAGGCATATATAGCTTTTGTTTATATTCTACTAGAGGCCCAGTGCATGATTTAATCATGCACCTGGTGCACCAGCGGGCTGTCCGCCGGTGCCCCAGGCCTTCCGAAAGCCTCCGGCGCTGCGGAGGCTTTCGAAAGGCCTTGCGCCGGAGCAGACAGGCGGCCAGGTCCCCCGCTTTGGCCTTTGATCGCGGGGGACCTGTCCGGCTGGCTGTCCGCAGGCGCCCCAGGCCTTCCGAAAGCCTCCGGCGCTGCGGAGGCTTTCGAAAGGCCTTGCGCCGGAGCAGACAGGCGGCCAGGTCCCCCGCTTTGGCCTTTGATCGCGGGGGACCTGTCCGGCTGGCTGTCCGCAGGCGCCCCAGGCCTTCCGAAAGCCTCCGGCGCTGCGGAGGCTTTCGAAAGGCCTTGCGCCGGAGCAGACAGGCGGCCAGGTCCCCCGCTTTGGCCTTTGATCGCGGGGGACCTGTCCGGCTGGCTGTCCGCAGGCGCCCCAGGCCTTCCGAAAGCCTCCGGCGCTGCGGAGGCTTTCGAAAGGCCTTGCGCCGGAGCAGACAGGCGGCCAGGTCCCCCGCTTTGGCCTTTGATCGCGGGGGACCTGTCCGGCTGGCTGTCCGCAGGCGCCCCAGGCCTTCCGAAAGCCTCCGGCAGCCATGGTACAGACGCTGAGCTCGCGGCGCCATAGGCGCCGCGAGCTCAGCGTCCTTCTGGCCCAATCAGCTACCCCGGCCACCCTGAGTCCCGCCCCCTGTGCCTCCTGCTGGCCCAATCGTGGGCGTAGCGGAGTGATGGTAATTTACATATTACCATTTTATTATGTAGGATTGCTTGTTTTCTACCACTGGTATATAAGCTCCATGAGGTCAGGAGCTTATTCATATGATATCCCTCATAACTAGAACAATGCCTGGCATTGAATAAGTGTTTGTTCAGTGAATGTATTGGAATCTTGTTGGTTAACCCCTCCTTATGTCAGGTGATGTTCTGAGTGATGCAATCAAAACCTGGAGTAAAAGGTCAATATGGAAAAACAAGAAGTGAAAGACAAGGCAATCCGAGCAGGGCCGGTGCGAGATGGGAACTGGGAAATGAGAATGAGGACTGTCAGATTCTAGCACATCCTGCCAGACAGAGTATCTTGGACTCTTATAGACTAGTGAACTCTGAGGCCAGGGGAACAGACCATGCAAGATTTCCCAGGTGCCACACAGTGGCTGCCATGGGAAGCCTCTTTCTGGATAAAACCTGCTCCAACAATCAAAGAAGCGAACCCCTCGGACAGGAATAAACTCTGTGCACATTGGCTACAGCCATGTCAGCACTGACTTTTACATAATAAAAAGTCAGCAGTGCTGCTGCAGAGAGTACAATTAACGAGTATTTGTTTATCTTTTCCACTGGACTGTGAGCTTCTAAAGGGAAGAGACCGATTCTCTCTCATTCCTGGTACAAAGTCTGCACTCTTGGAGAACTTTTGAGAGAAAGGCTGAAAGAAGGGAGAAGGAAAATGGATCATGACTCTCTTCTTGGCTATACCTAAGAGTATGGAGAGCAGCATAATCAAAATTGTGCCTTCAAATCTGATTGATATAAATCTTTTTTATATATTAAATGACCAATGGTTAAGACTTTGAACCCAGTACTGTCCATCTCTTCCCAGCCTACAATCAACTCTCCCAAGCAGCAAATTGATACACCCACAAGTTTACACTACTCACACAGAATGGCAACCAATACAAATAGGAAGTTTAAATCGCTGATGTAAAAAAATTTCAAATGAGCCATTAGTTCATTTAAATAGCTCCTTAATCTCTGCTAGGGCAAGATCCTTCAATTTGCTCTAATTAGGAGTTTGACAACTTCTTAATTAAACAACTTTCCACCTAGAAAAAGGTGTCTCCAAGATTTTTCCAATAAACTCTAAAGTAATTAAAAATAAACGAGTAAAACAGAATATTAAAACTGTTCTTCCAAATAGTTTTGGTCACTGTTCTATCAGTTTGTTTTTATTTATTTATTTAAAGTATACAGATCCTTCAACTTTGGATTAAATGTGACCTGTTGACATTTCAAAGCAATTTCAGAGGAGGTTACCCTTTCTGAGAGCTTCTCTGGGCTGCAGCAGCATCCTGAGGTAATAAATAGTCATTGCGGACTTTCCCCTTGACCTTGCAGTTTACCTCTTCAGTGTGTCCTACTCTGTGAAAACTGAGAAAGAGAATTCTTTTTTATTCTGAAAGACCAAGTGTGGCTTAATACTGAACATCGAGTAAAGTCTGCAAATGGAAAGAAAAAGCATGTAGCGTTACCCTCAACTTGAATATTGTTTGTGTCTCTAGCACGCAAATGTGTTAAAATGGCTCTGCTGGGGGAAACAGAGCCGGAGAGGTGGTTTCCCTCCAAGACCACACTGAAGAGCTTGTGTTTTGCCTCCTTTTCTTTTTCCCTCTTAAGCAAACCATTTTCTCAGGCAATAGAACAATGTTTTGATTCCAGGTCAGTAACACCCACCAAGAGTTACTCTGTGCAAGGGAACAAACTCTATGTGACAGAAACCATGCTTTCTTTAGGGTGCCTGGGACATATTTCCCTGAGTCTTGGTCCCAGGTTGCTGAAGACTTAGGTCAGTGTGGGTCTGATCAGTTAGCACACCCCCTTCTGGATATGCCACCTTACATCTACTGATTTTCATCAAATAGCTACACCCTATCCTGTATCTCTAAAGCAATTTTGTTTCAAACATTCTGGCCTTTCTTCCCTCCAAATTACTATGCAACCAATGTCAGGTAGTTTCTTGTCAATGAATTCCAAAATTAGCATTTCTAAAATCTACTTTTGAATTTTATTTCTTTTACCTTTCTTTGACTCAGCATAAATCTCTCTCTCTCTCTCTCTCTCTCTCTCTCTCTCTCTCTCTCTCTCTCTCTCTCGTTTTTCTTGCTCGTCTCTGCTAATTAGTTACTGTTTCTTTCTTAGGTTATAGATGAGATGGAAAGATCTAAGTGGGGTTTTTTTTAATACATGGCTTTTAAATAATGGACTATAAGCCCCACTTTGAAGCCCCACTGAGAAGCCCCACTTTGCCAGTGTGTCTGTGTCGGGGGTGGGGAAGCATTAGGGAGACACCAAGATGGCAGTATTAGGTCATTTCCCATATATGTGTTGAGCGCGCCATCTGGTGGCTGAAAATTACAGAAGGGAAGACAACCTGAAGCTCCCAGGAAGACACACAGCTCAGGGTTGGGCTGGCTTCCCCTCTTAATCAAATCCTGGTCACTAAAGTGTTTGTATTTGAACTTTACTAGTGCACAGGTGACGAATGCAGTGCACATTGTTAGGAGGCTGGTGGAAGACTTGTGATATTTAAGAAAAAGGACAAGGCTTTAAGGATCTATTAAGGAAGGTGAAAAGTACTACTACAAAATTACTCTGGAAAGTAGGATTCTAAAAGTATAGTAAGTGCTCTGGTTGAGTAAATAAATGAGATTCTTCTATGAATATGGGAAACATAAAAAGGTATTAAAGGAAGAGAAATAAGAGAAAGTGTGGGAAGAAAATAAAAGGGGAGGCAGGAGAACACATGCTTTGTAGGTGGGTCAATTTTAGCGCTACCACTTATATTTGTGTGAGAGTAGGGAATGTATTTAAACTCCCTAGGCCTCAGTTTGTCCAATGGGAATAATTCTACCTATCTCCTAGGGATATTGGGAAGATTAGATAAAAGAATATATGAAAGTGCCAAGCCCAGAGCCCCACCTAAAAATGCTCAATAAATGATAGTTGTTATGAGTAAGGAGAATAGAAAGAAAAGACCTTGAAAGGGATAGTACAGAACACACTATGCTTTGAGAAAGGAAATAATATCCAGGACTGCATAACAAGCATGCCAAACTCAAAGGCTAACACGGGTCAAATAGACAAGGTTTAAGTTTATGTGGGCCGCAAAAAAAACAAAAGCTTCAATTTTCATAGAAACGTAGGTCTTTTTTGATAGAGACATGCTGAATACAAAGGGCTGAAATAAATGAGTAATCGTAACTTAGAATAATAGAATATTTTAATAAAAATTAATATTTTGCTTGAACATTAACTTACCAGACACTGAATAACTGCACAAATTAATAAGCATAATGCAAATAAACCAATTTTTCTGGTTCTCCAAAAGTGAAATATTTCCTGTTGTGCACACCAAACAAGTCAGTCCAAGACTAATGATGTGGCAATGGGCTGCTAAAATATTCGCTGCTAGATTTAGTGGAGAGAAATGGTGCGCCTGCGCATAAGATGCATAAAGGAAATGAATGCAACACGATTATAGTAATCAGTCATTAGCAAACGTTGTAGTTCATTATTAATAATCCTACATAATAAAAGGATAATATGCAAATTAACCATCACTCCGCTATGCCCACGATTGGGCCAGCGGGAGGTGCGGGGGGCGGAACTCGAGGTGGCCAGGGTGGCTGATCGGGCCGGCGGGAGGAGCAGGGGGCGGGGACTTGCGAGTCCCCGCCCCCCGAGTCCCCGCTCCCCGCTCCTCCCGCCAGCGCGATTGGCCACCGCGCTGCTGAGCAGGGACCGATGGGGCCGGCAGAAGGCGCGGGCGGCGGGACTCTGGGTGGCTGATCGTGCCGGCAGGAGGCGCTCCAATCGGCTGGTGGCCAGAGCCAAGGCCTGGGTCCCAGAGAAAAACTGGTGCTGGCGGAAAACTGGTGCCAGCAGCCAGGTGAAGGAAGGTCTATTGTACGAATCTTCATGCAACGGGCTTCTAGTTATGTATAACAGGATATTGTAAAAAATAGGTTATGAAATTTTTATTAAAACGTTTCTTACATACCATTATAGTGGCTGGGCCGCAGAAATATTCATTGTGGGCCGCATGTGGCCTGTGGGTCACAAGTTTGACATGCCTGCCGTATAACTTAGCACAGGTATTTGATCAACTTAAGTCTAAGAGGTGGAGCGCATGAAAGGAAACACCTTCTCTGACTGGACAAAGGGTCTGTGTCTGAAGCCCACCTTTATGCTTCAGTCACAAGAGTCTGTGAGGGCTCCAGAGCAGGGCCTTCCCTCTGGGCACCCCTTGGTCCTCAAGCTGTGGGCTGAGTGCCTTCCACTCAACCCCCTATAGGTCTTCAATTCCGTGCTGAGAGCTTATGAGAAGGAAAGGCATATGACCCATTGGAGATAGGCTGATCAAGGGGTAGCAACCGAGGACCAGGCTTTATTCTGTGAGAGTCGCCATTAGCATGGCCTAGTTTACAAAGGGCATTCTCAGAACCCTGGCTCACCACAGTTTGTGGCAATTCATACCGATGTCATTCTCTTAGAAAAGCTGGACAAAATGTTTGTGTAACTTGAGGCAACTTTCCACCCATCTGAAAGCTGAATCCCTATGACAGACCCAGGAGGTGGACACAGAGAGCTACCTCAGTCTCTTCTTTGGAACCTGATATGGCTATTTCGAACGATTGTCTAAAGCCCTATAGATATCTGAAGCTTTTGGAGAGCAAAATACTGCACCACACACACACACACACACACACTCACTCATGCCTCTGAGGAAGGTCTTAGCCTACCATTTCTAGGCAGAACCCAGAACTGTGCCCCTCCCCTGATGCAATGGCCGACTGGTCTCAGGGGAACAACAGCTATTGCCTGCATTTCTAACCTTTTACCAGCTTCCTTCCATGCCAAGGAGAAAACTAGAAGCAAGAATACAGTAATATGATCTCCAATTAGCATAAAATAAAAACAACCCAGTCATGTTTTCCACGGGCTTTTCCAACCTCAAACTAAATGCATAAAGCAGGGAGAAAAAGATAAAATTATATTCATGGAACTATAAATATATATACTATCTCTGTGTGTACGCCAAGCACCCTGACCCAAATGATTATCTGTCTCTAGGAAAACCAAGCAGCCAGATGCAGAAATCTGAGCATTTTCCCGTCCCGAAGTGCAGCGTGAGTACAGATGGGAAGGGAGAATATCCTGATTACTCGGTATGGAAGGGGTTAAGTTCTCAGCCATCCTATTCTGAAGTGATTTATGATGATGGGTAGTGTTTCAAAACTTTCCCCCACCCAAAGAACAGCCCTCTCCCTCCTCACCGAGTCCACTCTCAACGTGCTGAAATGGGAAGGAGGCGGTGTTTTGCTGATCTGTTAAATTCTTAGTGAAGTTTCCTTGATTTCCAGTGGCTGCTGTTGTTTGAGTTTGGTTTGGATAAAAACTGAGGTTGTCCTGGCATTCCTGGGACTGAATCCAGGCCAGAGGAAGAAGAAAACGAAGGAGAAGGAAAAGAGGTGGGGGGAAATAAAGGGAGGAGAGAGGCGCAGGAAAAGAGAAAAAGCCTATTTTCAACATCACATTCCTGTGTTTTCCCTCAGCCTGGGAAACATATTAATTCCAGTGCCTTTCCGCTCGGAGACAAAGGGACTAAGCCAGACTGTGGGGGAAAGGGTGATAAGAAGGATCCTGGAGCTCTAAAGAGAGCACAGAGTGAGACTGAGGGGCTTCCTGCCTGTCCACACAGGGATTGGCACACAGAGAGACAAGACCCAGCAGAAACGGCAGAAAAAATGGAGATGCAAAGACGTAAAGGGACAGCTCCCGTCACCTCATCCTACTTGTCAAGAAGGTAAAAAGACAGCCTGAAAGAAAAGAAGAGAGCCGCTGAGCCCTCAGGTCAGGACAGGCGACTTCGACTTCGGAGCTGGAGCTGCAGCGCGCCCCAGCCTCGCAAAGGAGACAGAGGGTTGGGAGGAGAGGCATTTCATCTAGGAGACTGACTGTCCTGGGACCACACTTCGGCTTGCTTGTTAAACCCTCTGCATTCCATCTCCATGAGCCACAGTGTAAGTGTGTAATCCTTTCTGTCTTTGGTGTGATTGCTTCTTTGTTGCTTGTTTGAAGAAGTGAAATGAGGTTCCTGTCAAAATTAACATGCTCGGTGTGCACTTTCTCTGGAGCATCAGAGAGTCGGACGAAAGGGTGCGAGCACGCGGAATGGGGCACCGAGTTGGGTTTCCTGCTGAACCTAACTGTCTCTGCGAAGTGCTGACAAATTATAGGGGCTTAAAAGTAACAGGATCTCGTCCTATTTTCCATTCCCTGACCTCCCTCCTTATTCTTCTCTAACCACCCCTTCCCCCAGTCTTGGGCCAAATTGGAGAAAGGGGAAATGCCCAGCTGTTTGCAATTAAATAAAATTTTCTTTCTTTTCTCCCCTTCCTCTCCCCTTTTGTCTCTGACCTCGCTGCCTCTCCAAGTGGATTGCACAATGACATGGAGAATGGGACCCAGTTTTACCATGCTGGTGGCCATGTGGCTGGTGTGCGGGTCACAACCCCACCCCCAGGCTGTGAATGGAGGGAGCCACGCAGGGCAGAGAGCGCCTCTGGTCTCCCCAGCGCACAGGAGGCCAGCTCGGCTGCTGAGGCACACGGGGAGGTCTCAGGGAGGCGAGAGAACCGCGCCGGGAGATGGACCCCTTCAGCCTCTCCAGAGAAGGCGCAGCGTGCCGGTGCTGAGAATCGCCCACGAAAAGGCCCCGCTGGACCTCCACGGGGCCCTGGGGAGGCCGGAGCGGCGACCGGCAGCCCGGGGTTCTCCCCGGGACATGGTCCGAGATGAGGGGTCCTCGGCTCGGTCCAGAACGCTGCGCTTCCCCGCCGGGTCCAGCTCTCCCAACATCCTGGCCAGCTTCGCCGGGAAGAACCGCGTGTGGGTCATCTCGGCGCCCCACGCCTCGGAAGGCTACTACCGCCTGATGATGAGCCTCCTGAAGGCCGACGTGTACTGCGAGCTGGCCGAGCGGCACATCCAGCAGATCGTGCTGTTCCACCAGGCGGGCGAGGAGGGCGGCAAGGTGCGCAGGATCACCAGCGAGGGCCGCGTGCTGGAGCAGCCCCTGGACCCGGGCCTCGTGCCCAAGCTGATGAGCTTCCTGAAGCTGGAGAGGGGCAAGTTCGGCATGGTGCTGCTGAAGAAGACGCTGCAGGTGGAGGAGCGCTACCCCTACCCCGTCCGGCTGGAGGCCATGTACGAGGTCATCGACCAGGGCCCCGTCCGCAGGATCGAGAAGGTCCGGCAGAAGGGCTTCGTGCAGAAGTGCAAGGCCTCGGGGCTGGAGGGCCAGGTGGTGGCGGAGGCGGACGGCGGCGGCGGCGGCGGCGGGGGCGCACGCGCCTCCAGTGAGAAGAGGAAGGAGGACCTGCGGAGGGCGCACGTGCCACCCACCAGGGACAGTCGGGCCAAGGTGCCGAGGAAGCCGGCGGCCACCGCCGCCACCACCACGGCCGCGCCCCCGCCGCCGCCCCCGACCCCCAGGGCCACCACCCTGCCTCCCGCTCCAGTGCCCACGGCCACGCGGGCCACCGCGCGGGTGGTGACTGCAGCGGCCAGACCCACCACCACCACGGCCTTTCCGACCACGCAGCGGCCCTGGACCCCCCGGCTGCACCCCTTCTCGGACGCCCACCGGCCCCCAGCCACCGCCGAGGTGACCACGGCCAGGGGTGCCGTAGCCTCGGGGCATCTCTACCCCCCGCCCAGGAAGGAGCAGCCGAGGGAGAGGCCGCCGAGCACCCGCAGGCCCGGCAAGGCCAGCGGCTCCGAGGGCCTCCCGGCCTCGCCCGCGCCCCCCTGGGAGCACAGCGCCCGGGCGGTCCCCGGCCGCTCCCGGGACAACCGCACCGACCGGCGGGAGCACGGCCACCGGGACCCCGCCGCGGTGCCAGGCCCTCACAAGCCGGCAAAGGGGAAGCCCCCCAAAAAGAAAGCCCAGGACAAGATCCTCAGCAACGAGTACGAGGACAAGTACGACCCCAGCCGGCCCACCGCCTCTCAGCTGGAGGAGGAGCTGCAGGTGGGGAATGTGCCCCCGCAGAAAGCAAAGGAGTCCAAGAAGCATGACAAGCTGGAGAAACCCGAGAAGGAGAAGAAGAAAAAGGTGAAGAATGAGAAGGCGGACAAGTTGCTCAAGAGCGAGAAGCAAGCGAAGAAGGACAAGGCTGAGAAAAAGAGCCGGCCCGAGAAGGAGAAGAGCAAGAAGAAGAAGGCGGAGCAGGACGGCTACCTGAAACCCACCTCCAAGTACCTCACGCCGAGTCCCAAGAAGCTGGTGGCCGACCTGCTGGGCTCCTTCGAAGGCAAGCGAAGGCTCCTGGTAAGTAACCTTCTCCTGGGCATTGTTCTGGGGGGCTGAGCGGGGTTCGGGGTGTTGTTGTTTTTATTCTGAAACCACATTGCTGGACAGCAGACCTGGCTGAACCTGTGCGGTGTGCAGGAGATGGGGAGGTGTGTCAGGGAAGGGCAGCCCGGCCAGCAGCTCCTTCGGGTTTCCATGCTCGGTGAGTCTTTCTCACGCAGACTCAGAGCCCTTGGCCAGGGGACCTTAGACATGAACCCAGGGACGCACCGGTGGTGGCCGGGCTTCCTCCAAACCCATCAGTACCCATCCCCCATCTCCACTCCTCTCTTCCAAGGGATAGTTCTGGATACAGCTCCATTTTACTAAGTTCAATGAACAACAAACAGAATGAAGAAGTTCCTAAAATGGTATGCATTGACTCTGAAACCCTTAGGGAAAGGGTTTCTCTCTTCATGATCCGAGAAACCAGAAGCATGAGTACGGGGAAATAAACAAGGTTTCTCCTCTCTCCCCTTATTAGGTCTATATCAAGAACTGGAAAACTCAAAGGGGAAAGTAAGGCAGCCTCAGTGGAGAGTAGGCGTGACTGGGAGTGGGGAAGGGCCCTTTTCGGTGTGACCCTCATGAATGTTTTTAAATCAGCTGTCTGAAACCTTCATCCCTTTATTAAAGGCTGTCTCTTCCGTCACTGCCCAACCAGTAAGAGGCCAAAAGGATGGAGTGTGAGGAGCTGGATTAATTGCTCTAATTTCCAATACCCTAAAGACACATATGAATGTGGAATCCAGATGTCAGTTGCCCTGAGACGCTATAAAATGAACATGAACGTGTGTGTGTGTGTGTGTGTGTGTGTAAGGAGACAAGCAGTCCTTACTTCCACTTTGTCTCTTTTTCTGAGTGCCAGTAGGATTGAGTGAGTCACAGTTACATCTCAGTAGCTATCTATTTGGCCATTATTTGCCACCATCCAAAGAATAACAACAGCATTTTGTCAAACCCCAGAAAAAGGGCTTCGGACAGGAATTAGCCCCATCCTAAAGGTAAGGGCATTTCTCATCAGCAAAGGGAACATGGTTTCTTCTCCTCTCCAAGTCTCCTTACCCACTCTTCTAGTGCCCTTCCAGGATTTTACCCTTTGCTTCTTAATGTTGTCATTCTACTCCAGGCTGTCCAAGAGGAAAAGAGTACTATACAATTTAGAGAAAAAGATCAGGAATTAATGTTGGGTGATATGCATCAAGAATGATTCCCTCAGGTACCTGGATGGCAGGGAGCCATCTTGTGACACTGAGGACATCATCTATCCTACTGAAGGCACAAGGTGACTCCACACCCTGCATTTCCCCACCAAACAAGCTAGGCATTCTTCTCTCAGGGCATTGCTCAGAGGGGTTTTTTAGTTGTGTTTTTTTTTTCCAATCTGGCCTAAATTTTAATTAATGATCTGAGCCATAGAGACTCTGGTATCCATCTATCTTTAGTGGTTTCAAAAGTTTAAATGTGCATTTGAAGTGTAATTTAGAGCAGAGTCCCTTGTGGTATTTATCATGGGTGGGGCATGTCCCTAAATTCTCTTAGCTGTCCCATCAATAGTGTATTTATGTGTTAGGACAAAACCCAAGTTTTTATTGATTCTACAGGTTTTGTGTATGTGTGTGTGTGTGTGTGTGTGTGTGTGTGTGTGTGTGTGTTATTTTTTGTATGTTGTTACTTGTTTTAACCAGAGCCTTAAAGTAACTATATAAACTAAGGCGAGCAGAGGATAGGTTGCCAGAGTAGTTTAACAGCTACTTGATTATTCCCAGAGTAAATAAATTTAAATGGAAAAGTTCCAGTAGAACCAAAAGAATCACTGATTTCAGAGTAGAACCCTACCTGGTACTTGAATGGTTTGCTAGAGAACCCATGGGGGAGAAACTGCTCTCTTTGGGCTGGGAGAAAACGTTAGTGGTGTGCTCTGTTGCCCTCATCCTGAGTACCTGGGACTTTGTCCAGCCTGCTAAAGAACATCACCCAATCCTGCCATTTAGCCAACAAGGCAGGCAAAGTGTTCCTCATGGTCAGGTTTTAACCAGGCGAAAATAATCACGGGTAAACTGTCAGGATTGTAATTGTGCACCTATGGGTAAATACTTCCATTACCGCTAGTTTATGAGTCAAAAGAAAAGGGTTTTTATACATATCCCTAGTATTAGTCATGCCTTTTATTTCCCTCCCTTTCTCTCCCACTCCCTTAGTCAGAGATTTGAAAGCCCAGCTGGGTCTTTTCTGCTTTTAACAGTATCCCTGATCATAAATTTCTAGCAAATGAAACTCAGATGACAGCTTCTGCTGATGTCATGTGAGGCAAAACAGAAACCAGCTGGGATTGCTCATGGCAACGTTGCTCTGGGTGGCTGGTAAGAGGACTGGGTTTGTTATTACACCGAAAGCCCCAACAAGAGGCATCTCAGCCTTGTAATCCCCGTGTGCTCAGCTGATGACTGTATCAGAACTGTTTTCTAAATAGCTAATGACATCTAAAATAAGAATGGATTAGAAAAGACAAGATGAAATAAGCATATGCAATATTGGAGAGAAAAGACTCTTTGACGAGACAGAGAGGAGACTTGTGTTTCTGGGTGAAAGACATAGTTGGTGCCATTGATCGTTTTTCCACTCATTTTCCCCACCCAACATGGCTGATGTTATTCAGGAAGCTGGGGATTCAATTAATATTCATTAAGGTTTTGCATTTTGTTCAAGTACAGCTGACAACATATACCTCTAACTGGCCTCAGTCTAACAAGTGAGCTCAAACTTAAATGAGGTTTGAATTCCAAGAAACTGCGCTGGCCTTTGAGCTTATCTTTCCAACGTTTCAGTAACCTGGTACCCTGTTACAATTTATCACAAACCTCCAATGCTTTGCATTTATTAATATCATTTTTAGAAAGCATCACATAACCTCTACTTAAGCAATTAGTTAGAGAAACACTGGCAGCAAAGGTATAGGTTGTGGCTGGGCGAACAGCATCCTAGAAGCCTTCAAAGGAGCTAAAGGAGGACCCAGGTGTCCTCGTCTTGGGCCTGAGGTCATTTCTTCAAACCCCCTGCCTCTCAGTCTGTCAAAGAAAAGGGGTACATCCTGCCAGGGGCTATTTGAGACTGTGCAGTTTAATTTTTCATGACAATCCTGTGAAGAAAGACTTAACTCCATTTTACAGACAAGGAAACAGAAGCTTAGAGCTGTTGAGGCTCCCAAGGTGAACAGTTAATATATGGCAATGCCAAAATTAGAACTCAGGTATGTCTGATTTTAAAGCTCATGCTCAAGCCACTCCCCCATTCCTATGGAGTGAATATGGGGCATATGCCATAAAGTGAAGGGGAAACTTCCCTGTTAATTATTCGAACACAGATATTTAAAAATTCATTTCACACCTTAAATCACTCAGATAAATGGTAAGGCATAGCAGTTGTCAACATTTGTGCAAAGCACCAATGTAGAATTTCTGCCTTGAATACCCAGCTAATTCTCTGCACTTCAACTGGCTGGCTTTCCCAGCAGTCAGTCAAGAACAATAGATTGAATCCCAGTTAACCTAAACCCTCAGACTGGCTGGTGTCAGTGTGGGGGTGACAATGGTGAGAATATAGATAAGCTGTTTATCACTTAAACATTGGACTATGTGGAGTGTAGCTGTCAAACCATCATTTTGTGCCAAGAATCTACCTACTTGTCAATTGACAAGAGGCCTCATAGTGCTGAATTGCAAAGATTCAAGTTCAAGTTTAAGCATTCTTTGAAGCTCTGGTAATTCAAGTGGGTTCATACTTTCAACTTTACTTCAGAAATCTGGATATTGGAATAGCAATATACTTAATTGATTTAATTTTAGAAAAGGATATAAAGTTCTGGTTTACTAAGACAAACTGCTACCTTAAGTGCTGTTTTCCAGAATTTCATAATTATCTAGTGTTTTTAGCCTAACACAATATGTAGAATAACCTGAGACTTAAAATACTTCCCCCTAGCATTTCCCATTCCTGTTCACTCCCTTTATTAATGTAAACTGGCTTCATTATACTCTGAGGCTCCTTGTGCCAACACACTGTTGGAACAGAAACATAAAAAAGAACCACAACACAGTTCTAAATTTAAGAGACATGCCCTGATTTATCGCCAACAAACTGCAAAGAGGCCAAGTACCAGACAATAATGTTTACTGAGAAGTCCTAGGATGCTCTCTTTAGGAAGAAGGGATTGGAAATGGTTACCATTTTAAGTACTGCTTGAAATACTGCCAAACTAGAAAATTAATTGGATGGAGATGCCAAAACACAGAAAAAGAAACCTTAAAATATATTCAGATGATCAGCCTCTTCTACTTTCCCTGATGTGAACTTGAGGAACAGATTAAACCAACTGGTTTGTGGGCTGCAGCTAGACACTCATAGGCAGGGGACCACTGTGTTTCTGAGTCGCTCCCCTCTCCTGGCTGGAATGATCTATGTAACCTGAGGGACGTGGGCCAGAGTTTGCTCTCCTAATAACCATGGGCACAGCAGTGGTAGGGGCTGGAGCTTCAGTGCCATAAGCATAAAATATAATAGTGAATCAAGGTAATTCATAAATTCCAAGTGAACAGGGCAGACTCTAAGAACAGTAATTAAAAGGAAGAAGTGATTGTCGAGACATAGAAAAGACTTTAGGGAGGATGCTGCATTTGAAGAATGTCTCAGCATCAGATAAGTTGGAGGGGACCAGAGGGTTTTCTGGGTGGGATGGGCAATATAGGCCAAGGCAGAGGAAGGAATGTGGGTGAACTATTCAGAGGCGACATACATGTATGGTACTTGGGTACACACAGCCTTACACACATCTTTTTATTTATTTTGCTCAGTTTTCTCACTATTTTGTAAGGTTGGCAGGGAAGTTGTTTCACTGTAAAGATAAGAAAACTAAGTAAGGTTCAAAAGGTTAAATGACCTTATTAAGGCTACATGGAAGCCAGGGGTTGAATAAGGATTAAAATACAGGCCCTCCAACTTGGACTATAATCACCATTTCTCTATGCCACTCTGCCAAGATTCCTTTCATGTCGTAATTTGGAATGGTCTGGCTATGGGTGAAGAGGGCACATAAAGGAGAGTAGGAAGAAAGGTTAGCAAGAGAGAGCCTAGGGCAAGATCACTGAGTGCCAGCAACTGGGAAATGAGTCATGAAAGATGAATGTCACCTCAAGGTGGGTTAAGGTACCCTTGGGCAAAGGTCCCAAGATGAAAATAAACATTATTAGAGCTTCTGGTTTATTATAGTGTGATTCCTACTGGGTGTTCATTGGCCTAAGACTACTGTGTTCACAGATCCCTGGGAGAAACTTCCAGATGGGAGGATGAGGTTCTGTATATATCATGTGAAATTCTCAATTATCTGGTATGTACAAGGGGGAGAAGAGCAGAGAGCATTTTGAAGACTCTTGAAATCCTGTCTGTCATATCATGGTCTGTCCATGGACTTTAAAGGTTCATGACAAAGTGTGAGATGAATAAAATGGAGTCTATGTATGGATTTGAAATTATAGAGACAGGTAACTATCAGTCATTTAGCCTCTGGGCAACTGTGCCCTAGAGACTCCTCTAAACATATTCTAAACATGGGCTTATCCTTCATTTAGAGTAGGGAGTCCAAAATCATAACCAGTAAATCTTACCTTTGTTTTGACTATTTTGTGTTCTCACTTAAACATTCACTTTATTTATCTCAAAATAGTGTATTTGTAAGCAAAGAATAACCAGCAAGAAAAACATAAAACATCCCAACTGAAAATAAAACTCCCAAGATTTGGGTTACCATAAACACCTAAGCAAATATTTTCAGATGTCATATATCTAATTAAAAACTAACAAACAAATCCAAAATGCCATTACTATCTCTTTTTATAGCCACCTTAAGTCTTTTTTAAGGCTAAGTAGAATCAATGAATAAATTTGATTATTTTTCCTTCTGGAAAATTACATTTCTTAAACAAGCATATTCTACCCATCATGTCCAACTGAACTGGCTTATAAACACAAAATAAAAAATAAATGAAATCATGTCTACTTAAAATAAATAACAATCTGAGAAAACGATATAACTTTATCCCAGAAAACCTTTGTTAATGTTCCACCCTAAAGTTATTGCACACATCTTGATTTCCATGAGGGATAGTATTTTGTCAAGCATAGACAATTCTTAGAAGGGAAAGCCTCCAGGAAGCAATAAACATCTCTGACGGAGAAAAATAAACAGCAGAATCAAGCTGGGACCAGATATTAACCGTTTTGAGAAAGAATTTGAGAGGTTTCAATATGGTAACTCCCGCCCTGAGAAATGCCATGTGACAGACTTCAGAATCATTTTATAAGGTTAGATGGGCAAGTAGAGAAGTGGCTGATATATTTGAATGTCGTCAAATGGGATAACATGTATAGAGGCTGACTTCTGAGCCCAGTGATGAGTTAGCAAATGATGAGTAGACAGTGTTCATAGCAGACATCAGACATCGATTGTTCCAGAGTGCCCAAGGCCTGGCTATGAAACTCTCTCAACCCTGTGAGACATGAAATAATAGTAGTAACCACTCAATTAACAAATGTCAGAGCAGCCAATTAGGATAAGTAAGATTTGTCAAGCAATTTTTACATTCCAAGTATTTATGCAGTGCCCACAACAGCCTTGCACAATAAGTTCTGCTGTGCAGAGTTCACAAGTGAGAAAACCAAGACACATGGACACTAGTAAGGAATGTAAAGAGTAGAAATGAGGAGAAAAATCTAAGCATCCTGGAGCCATTTAAAAATAAAAACCCTTTACAAACAGTCTTTTGGCCCTGATTATGCTAACTGTCCAACAAAACCATATAGTCTAGTCTAGTTTAGCTTAGCTTAGCTTAACTTAGTTTAATTTAGTTTTGGTGTCAAGTCACTACCAACCCTCTATTCCAAGTCATCCCTTTGGATTTTGCCTCAGTGTAAAACTATCAGTATGAATTAATATTTGCTTGCCTTCGCCCACCTCCAGCTGATCACCGCTCCTAAGGTTGAGAACAACATGTATGTGCAACAGCGAGATGAATATCTGGAAAGTTTCTGCAAGATGGCCACCAGGAAAATCTCTGTGATCACCATCTTTGGCCCTGTCAACAACAGCACCATGAAAATCGACCACTTCCAGCTAGGTTCTCTTAACCATTTTAATTATATTATTGTTTTTCTCTTAGCTAAGGTGGGACAAATTGTATGGGAGAGGTCGGTGGGGAATCACAGGAAACTTCAGATATCCAGAGGGCTCTTTGCTTTGGCAACAAAGTTTAGTTGTGCCTAACGTTTATTTGCATAACCATTTCCAATGGTTCTGGTTTAAGTTTTTGGCACTTTAAATGAAAAATTTGCAAGTACTCTATGGTTTGAAAGCCAGTAAGGTGGAGAAAAAGGAGAGAAGTAATACAGCAGGGGGAGAACCAGAGAGGTATTCAGAAATTTTCTTCTGGATTCTGAGTCTTCTTGCCTGTGAGTAACATCATCTGATCTTCCTGCAGCCTTCATACTGCAGGCAACTCACTCACAGATAGGGACCTGCCAGACCCTTGAACTACTTGAGTCTGGCAAGGCTGGGGAGGGAATTAACCAGGGCTGAAAGAAGCTATTAAGATAAATGAAAAGTCACTGAAATGTGGACTGAACTATGCCCAAGTCCTTTTGGAGAGCAGAAGAATTTGGCTGAATGTAGAGTTTTTGCAATTTTTCATATTAATGATGCGTGTGGGACTCTTGAAGTATCATTGGGCAGCTGAGATCTAACTCATTGCAGTTCCCCTGGGAACATTGAAAGACTTACTGGGAGTAGTTAAGCCTCAGAGTCAGAAGCCCCAAATCTGCCCCACCCATTTATTCTCTAATTATTACATCTCCAGGGCTTTAGTTAGTTAGTTAGTTAGTTAGTTAGTTAGTTAATCCTCACCTGAGGATATTTTTCCATTGATTTTTTTAGAGAGAGTGGAAGGGAGGGGGAGAGACACAGAGAGAAACATAGATGTGAGAAAGACTCATCAATTAGTTACCTAGTGATGGAGCCTGCAACCGAGGTGCATGCCCTTGACCAGAATCCAAACCTGGAACCTTCAGTCCAACGGCTGACAATCTATCCACTGAGCCAAACCAGCTAGGGCAGGGGGTTTATTTTTAAAAACCTTTTTCTTACATGCTTTGTCTACTTTTTTATTCTCATTTAACTATAAAGAAAATACTTCCTATTCTACCATTTATATATTCTGTATGTTTTTCATAAAATACATTACATCTGAAAACATCTGAAAGGATGTAAAACAGACTTTCCCCACTAGTTAACATTTAACTTCAATATATATAACACGTTAGCTCACAGATTTTTCTGTCATGTGATCTTAGTATAATTGAACACATAGTCATAATTATGTCATGATAATGTCAATTTGGTTTTTAATATGGTCTAGCTTTCTAAGTCATATTTTTATTGTGGTAAAAACACAATATGAGATCGACCCTCTTACCTGATTTTTAAGTTCATAGTACGGTATTGCTAACCTTAGGCCAGTGGTCAGCAAACCGTGGCTCGCGAGCCACATGCAGCTCTTTGGCCCCTTGAGTGTGGCTCTTCCACAAAATACCACGGCCTGGGCGAGTCTATTTTGAAGAAGTGGCATTAGAAGAAGTTTAAGTTTAAAAAATTTGGCTCTCAAAAGAAATTTCAATCGTTGTACTGTTGATATTTGGCTCTGTTGACTAATGAGTTTGCCGACCACTGCCTTAGGCACATGTTGTACAGCTGATCTCTAGGATGTATTCAGGTAGGAAGTTTTAGTTATACATTTTCTTTCATTAGCCCACCTTCCCCTCCTGACATAGATCCAAAGGAAAATTAAAAGCCTCTTTCCCAATGTCCCACCCTAAACCATTGTGGATCAGTGATTTATCTGTGGATGTGCTGTGTGTGTGTGTGTGTTTGGCAGGGGGAACAACAACAACTAAATGTCCTTACCTTAACTGAAACAACAGGCATACAAACAGAAGACACCAAAGAAGTTGTGGAGTCAAACAAACCATTTCAAAAACACAGTCACTGCCTCTTTGTTGTGTGAACATCTTGGGCCAAGCTATTTCCTAATTCTCAGCTTAAACATAGTTGTCTGTATTTCCAGGCTATGGTGAGGATTTAATAAGGCAATGTATGTAAATCGCCATCACATAATGAGCACTATCACTGTGGTCATCATCACCACCGTCGGTTCTGGCAGGCATCTGGAGATCAGTTAGCTGTCATAGGGAGTAGAGCACCAATAATTGAAATATACTTGTAATCGTTTTCTGCTGTTTACAGAATGTTGACAGTGAACTCTCACAACTGCTCTGCAAGGTTAGGCTGTATTACTACTACTGGTGATAATACCCCAAAGGCACATGTTCAGTGGTTAACTGGGATTCAACCATTTGCTTCCTGGATTTTCAAATAGTAGCATGAGCCAGTGAGCTCAATTACGACCCAGATGTCTGGAGAGGAAGTAGGTATTCAATCCAGTGCAGGAACGGGTTCTGGCTGGTGATGAAAATTCTTCCCCAGGTGTTCCCAATGTCAAATGTGTTAACCACTGACTTTCACACAAAGAATTCTCAAGTCTTATTTGAGGGGTGTTTGGGAAAATTATTATGTCTCCTACCTCATCCTCTATATGGTTCTGTTATAAGCATCTGGTGCTGCCTTGGCAAAATGTTAGCATTAATCCTGCTGTTTTCTAGACATCTGGATTGAATATGAACTGTAGAGGGACTGAGGTTTTCTTTTTTGCCCTATTAGAAGTCAGGTATTGTGATTTTGGGTGTTTGCCTGTCACTGAATGGCAGCTTGGACATGGTTTGGGGTGCTTTTATCTTGTTCCTCACTTAGTTCCTGGAAGGCCTTTCTGTCTTTGTGTCATGTCCCAGGTTACCCTTATGGGAAAGGCCGTAGTACTTTCAGCCAAGACTGGGAGTCAGCCATGGGAAAGTAGGAATTGGCGTGCTTCATGGTCTCAGTGAACCAAACTCCAGCCTTGACCGATTTTCAGCTGGAAATCTATCAGATGGCCTTACTTTCCTTAAAAATAAATCAAGCACTCTGTACTCTTCCAGGCTTTTACTGGACCTAAAAAGCAGAGGCCCACATACAATTCCAGTGTGAGCTGTCCTCCCACCTGCTTCATCTTCTTAAATGTATGTGAACTATAGATGATAGACCTACGAATACCAGGAAACTTACCTGAAGATTTCAGGCATCAGCTTAACAAACTTATCCAGGCTTGAGCAAATTCCAATGCAGCATAAGCCCATCTGCTTTTGCCAGCCCAGAGTGTTATATAGGAGGGTTTAGAATGACCTAACACATAAAAGCATTCTTAATTGCTAGTGGCATTTAAAATGTTGATGTAGGCCCTTGCTGGTTTGGCTCAGTGGGACTGAAGGGTCTTGGGTTTGATTCCAGTCAAGGGCACATGCCTGGGTTGTGGGCTTGATCTCTAGTAAGGGGTGTGCAGGAGGCAGCCGATCAATGATTCTCTCTCATCATTGATGTTTCTATCTCTCTCTCCCTCTTCCTTCCTCTCTGAAATCAATAAAAATATATTTAAAAAAATAAAATATCGATCTAGGATGGAATATGGAATTCATAGGTGAATTTCTTTAAAAAAATCCCAAACTTTTATGAGTATAAAAGAATACATTTCAGCATAAAATACTCTCTGATTTTTTATCCTGTTGAAGAGAATTATTCTTTCAGGACAAGTTTCACAACCACCAGGATCCATAAAAATGCAGAAATGCTGCTTTCCCTCAGGAAAAATTGACCCTTTGCCCCAACTCCTCCTTTCATCACTGGTGACACAGTCTGGCAGCTGCCTTCTCTAGACCCTGTCACCCTGTGCTGGGAGGCAAGGCTGGGTGAGTGAGCAGATTTCCAGACACTGGCTGCAGTGTCCTTCTCTGTTTATTTATCAATCACTCTGTGCCCTAGAGGCTAGAGAGGCTGTCTCTGAACTTGTTTAGTCATCCCATTCCACTGCCCTCAGCTGCCTCTAGCATCCAGTGTATCAGTGTCAAGATCAGCCCCTGACAATCAAGAAGTGTAAAGTGCCCCATAAGTCAAATGCTTGAAGTGTTTGAAGAATGTCATCAGAGAAGGTATTATAAATATCATAATTTTTAAAAGTGGGTGGATTTAACAGAGGTGTCTTGAAACTAAGTAAAATTTTTTGGTACCTGCTGACTCTATCAAGGTTCTTTTGATTTTTATTAAATTGTTTTAATGATACATTTTTAAAAAAAAAATTCCAAACTCAGAGGTCATGAAAGGATATACACAGATAAGTCTTACACCCATTTCTGGCCCCTTTACTCTGTTACTCCTGCTCCCATAGGCATTTTTATGATTTCTTATTTGTTCTTTTAGTAGTCTTTGTGCAAATACAAATAAATATAAATACCTATATGCCCCTTCTTTTAATACAAAATATAGTATATTATGTATACTGTTCTACTTTTTTCAATTAAATATATTTCCTAGAGATCTTTCCTTTTGAATTTATAGAGATCTTTCACATTCTTTATTAAGCCATTGTGAGATTTATTCTACCATAGTTTATTTTAGTCCCCCTGTTGATAAACATTTGGATTTTTTTCAGTATTTTTTATAAACAATTTCACAATGAATAACCTCATACATTTGTCATTCTATGTATATGGGTATATCTTTACAGTAGATTTGTAGAAGTAGGATTGTTGGACCAAATGGAAAATGTATTTCATTTTGGTAGATAAGAACAGTATATCTTTTTGCAGTCCCATCAGCAATGTATAACTGTTTCTCCATGGAGTATATAGTCAAACTTGTGAAGGATTTTAGCCAATGTGTTATGTGAAAAATGATGTTGTAGTGTAGTGTTGGGTGGCATTTCTCTATTTATGAATATGACTGAACACCTTTTCATATAATTAAGCAGCATTTATATTTTATTTTTAGTGTCCTTTACCCATTTTTCTATTAGATTGGTACTAAAAACTCAGACTCTCAGGCCCCCTCCTCACTCCAAGATACTGACTCAGTTGGGAAATGGGGTCCAGGAGGAATTTCTTTTAAAAAAAATGATGCTCAAGTGATTCTGATTTGCAGCTAGGTTTGGTCTAGAGCAGAGGATTGGGTGTAGAAGGAAAGAGGGGGCTGGAAATGTAGGTTGGCGCCACATTTTAGAGGATTTCGAATACCAGGACAAAGAATCCAAGCTTTATTTGGTAAACTATGTGAAATCACTAAAGATGTTGGAATATATTTTTCAAATAAGTTATAAATAACTTTTAAGTTTTAGTAGAGTTAGTGTGCAGGATAGAAAAGTACCTGGCAGGACCCATTCTTCACATATAGGACAGGTTAGTCTATCCAGGGACCAAGTGAGAGCAGCAGCTTTGTGATCAGGAATGGCCAGGCTAGTCCCATCCATCACTGTAACCCAGTCACTCCTCCTTCAGTGACTGATGGTAAGCAGGCAAACGACCACTCACGGAGTAAAATAGGAGCAAGCAGATCAACTACAAAGTCACTTGAATTGATCTGTTTCCAGTTAAAAGGAAGTAAATCCCATAGCTGGAGGCCAAGGTTATCCGAACTGAAATAACCTACCACTGACTGCTTGGCAATCCTGGCAATACTCTTGAGATAAAAGCAATTTAGCATCTGCTGGAGTCTTGCTCCCCAGATTTATCCAAAGTACAACAGAGAGACCTTTGGCTCCTACTGACTTCTTAAATAAAATAGTCATGTTTTAAATGCCCTGTAAGCATGTTTCATTTACGTTATATGTTACCCCAGGACATTATTAAGGTCTGATGGTGAATAGTGCGGCATACGGAATGACATTTAAGAGACTGGAAGGCCAAAGGAAAATAGAATTTACTACTCACAGGTTCCAGAGAGGAAGCTGCAGCATGCCTCTCAGGGCAGCAGGAAAAACACCAGGTTTTGGTGGGGAAGCAGAAGCAAGAGTGAGGAGAGCGTCCAGGCCACGGTCTTAATTGGGGTTTCCATGGGAAAAAGCAAGGCAGGATAGGGTGAATAGTTTTACATTGGTTAGTGGGAATGGTTTTAGGGGCTTTGGGCTGTAGGGTTGGTCCCTAGTTGCCTACTACCTGCTTCTGGAATGATTAAGGCAGAGAAATATTGTTTCCTGGGTTCCATGGGCCAGAGAAAGGGGTGAGGGCTCTGGATTGGTTAGTTTGCATTTCAAAGACCGGCTCCCTGGTTGGCCCTTTGCTATCTGTAAGAATTGGTTAGCCCAGAGAGGGAGAGTTGCTCCCCAGGCTTTTTAAGGTGTCAAACATGATAACATACAGAAAAATTATATATATATATATATATGTATATATGATTAATTCAATTTTAAGACCTCATGCATGAAAACCAAAGTTTTGAAAAAATGAATATATATAGTATGTTTTCTTAAATTGCACTGGATTGGTTGTGTTTGGGGCTCAAAAGATAAAGGAAAGTGTAAGGGTTTGATGGTGGGTTTTGTACACAGACCAGAATTGCTCAATTTCTTTGCTCTATCCCTCACTACCCTCTTTTTTCGTGTGGTATCTTTTTTAGGGGACATTTTCATGATTCCCAAATCTGTGTCAAGTGCCTGTGTGTGCCAGGCTACAAGAACTTAGAAGATGATCTATGATCAAGACTCAGTTCCTGTTGTTGAGGTGCTCCTATCTAGTAGGATGACAGATGTGTAAATATTGGTTACAATGAAAGGTGATAGGCATTATTACAGAAGAATGTAAAAATGTTTTGAGTGCGCAGGTGAAGTAAAGACAAGTTACCCAGCTAATTAGGAGTTCCCCTGTGAACAAGGGAAGGGTTAGCATGCCAGAAAGGGAAGACATGTTTCTGGACACTGAAAATAGGGAGCTAGAGCATAATGTATGGAAGAAGAGTTAAGAGATAGCTAATAAGACAGGCTGAGTCCAGGATTTAAATGGCCTGTATGCTATCCCAAGGATATGAATTTTATCTCTGCTGCTAGTGTGTGTAACAATCACCCAGGAAACTTGTCAAAATGCAGTTTCCTGGGTCTCCCTACTAGTGATTCTGATCCCAGTGGTCTGGATTCAAGGATTGTAATTTTTATATGAACTCAAGGTGATTGTGATGAAGGTAGACAGTAGGTTATACTTTGAAAAAGTGCTCTAGGAACCAAAACCGGTTTGGCTCAGTGGATAGAGCGTCAGCCTGTGGACTGAAAGGTCCCAGGTTCGATTCCGGTCAAGGGCATGTACCTTGGTTGCGGGCATATCCCCAGTAGGGGGTGTGCAAGAGGCAGCTGATCGATGATTCTCTCTCATCGATGTTTCTAGCTCTCTATCCCTCTCTCTTCCTCTCTGTAAAAAAAATCAATAAAATATATATTTTTTAAAAAAAAAGTGCTCTAGGAGATAGGGAACTTCTAAAGCAATGGGAGGAACTAAAGTATTCCAGAGACATTGATGGGATGGCCTGCACTTAGGGATGGGAGGGTGGAAGAAGGAGAAACCATGGATATTAAGAGAAGAAGCAGTCACAAATGAAAACTTCAAACATAATGCCTGGGACAATTGGTGTTTAACAAGTTGTAATTGACGCTGAATTTTTCTGCATGTCATTGCTCTCTATGGTCAGACATAGAAAACAAAATCCATCAAGAAATTTGTTATTACCTGAATTTGACCCAGACTTTTAGAGTTGGAATTATTAAAAGATGGGAAACCAGACCAATGTCCCACAGGCAGAGCCAGTCCTTACCAGGACACAGCAGAGTTCACCCTCCCCCTGTCCCTCCTGAGTACTCTTAAGTCTGGGGCAGGCTGTGTGGAATGACCAAATTCCACCAAATGGGCTTGAATCTGTGAATCACTTCAACTGGATCAGAAGCAGATGGACAGTTTATGGAATGCTTCCTGACCAAATGTTTGCTTCTAAGCCATGCAACCCTTGACAAGGACTACAGAGCTTTGGCAAAACAAGAAGCTGCCAAATTTATGTTGCTTTCCCAGAGAACCTCTTGCTCACCCAGCCCTGATTTAGACGGAATGCAGACCATAGCAGAGAGCAGGCAGCTGGAGACAGGAGCTGGCCTCACATGTACCTTACTCAGAATTCAGCCAGAAGTGGACTCTGTCTTGCCACAGAGTTGCCACCACCCTAGTTGGATCCAGTGTTAATCAGTGCTTTTATTGCTTTTTGTTGGCAGATTCTCCTGCTCAACTCTAACATTCATTTGGGATGTAGATATTTCTGTAGTCTGGAAGTGCAGAATGGTTTATTTATCATGCTCAGTCAAAACACTTTAGAAAATATTTTAGTTGAAAGGAGAAACCAGACCATGAGATTAGTTTCTTGCCACATCCTAGTAGAACAAAGTTTGCTTAAATCTTGGTCCCGGGTCCTTTCCATCCTGAGTGTGACATATTTTGGTAAAGCAGGAAGAGCACTGGAAAGGAATGAGGTCATTTTATTTGAGTCCTAACCCTCACTCTGTTATTAACTAGCTTTGTGAATTTGAGCAAGTTGCTCCCTCCCTGGGATCTGTGACAGGTTGATTCCCTGGGAAACAGATTCTGAGACTTTGAGATTTGCATGCAGGAAGTTATGAGGAATATCCCCAGGAACAATACCAATGAGGGATGAGGGATACTAGATGACAAAGGGAAAATTTGAATTGTAATGAGGTTGGCCCATCAGAATTGTTCACTTTAAGGTAAAGATAACAGCTTTATATCTACAGCCCCCCTTCCCCCCCCCCCGCCATACACACTGCATCAACCATTGAATATGGGCTGTCCCCTAGTATGGGTGTAACTTAGAGCAAGGCAGCTATTTTTTAAGACGAGTACTTTTTAGAAGGACTCAGCTATTAACATTCACAGCAGACTTTGTCTGAAAGTAGGATCTGGACTGCACACTACAGCATGCACTACCTACTATTCCTTAGTTTCAACCTCAGTAATGTGACTGAGTTGAAAATGTCCATATCAGTTATCTAGTGACACAATAAGGCTATGTAATAAAGACCCACACACCTCACTGGCATACACCATTAGATATTCATTTAGTTACAAGTTTGTAGGGTTTCACTGATCTGGGCTTGGCTTGGCTAGGCTTGCTCATGTATTTTCAGTCAGATATGTTAGTTAGGTGGTTCTGCTGATCTTGGCTGGGCTTGCATAAAGGCTAGGTATCAACTGGATGCCAGCTGATCTGGGATAGCCTTGGCTGGGATGAGACCAGAGTAACATGACTTGACTTATTCTCTAGAAGTCTGGTGTGGATATGTAATCATGGCAATGGTCGAGGCAAGAACAATTCCAAATGTGCAAACTCACTTCTAACTTCTATTTGTGTTACTTGTGCTAACAAAGCAAGTCAGATGAGTTCAAAATCAAAAGGCAGGAGAGTTCAACCCATTCACCATAACAGGGAGCTGCAGTTACTGGGCAGAGTGTAGTAGGTACAGGGAGGGGTGGAGAATTGGGACCATTTTTAAAATCTGCTATAATCTCCAACTTCCTTCTGTCTCAGCCGCTCAATGGTTTTTGTGATTTTATCTGTTAGGTAAATGCTAACAGTCTACTTTTTATTCTGATTAGGAACTTGAACTCTGTTGAAGCATACTTATTTCTGAATCCAGCACCCAAAACAAAATCAGTTCAGGACACTAGAGACAAATATTTTGTTTAATGAACAAAAACAAAAATGAATATGTGTTGGGAATTAAAAGTAGTAATTCCTAAGTTCGAGATAAAATCCGGTTTGTAAAATCTTAGAATCAGAAAAGAAATTGTTAAGGGCATTTTGAAAATCAGTTTTAAAATGATCTTTTTCTTGTTATTAATTATTTCTAATCACAAAGTAAAATATGTTTCATGTTAAAATATAAATAATTATAGATATGCATAGAGTAAACAATGAAAGTTTTTACCGTACCTCTCCCCACTCTCCAGAGGCAACTGTAGGAGCAGAAAAATAATTTTCCTTCTATCCTTCTAGGTTCTTAAGTCCTGATAATCAAAGTAACTAGAGACTGATTAACAAGATAAAATGACCAAACTTATTACTTATGTACATACAAGGGTTTCATATGACTATAGGATCCAGGGACAAATTGAGCAGTAGTGGTTTGAGACTTCAAAGTGCGGGAAAGCAATTTACATGAAGATGGTAAAGCAAACTTTTGACAAACAAACTTTTGTTGGGCCAACTTTAACAATGAGACCCAGAAAAGACTTTGATCAAAGAGGCCTAACTAGGTTCCTTCATTTCCATCACACCTAGTTTATATTAAACTACATTTATCTATGATGATATCTCCCTTCCTGGAGCAGGCCCTCTGTCTAAATTCTTCAAGGAGAAGGTAAAAGCTTCTCTTCCTGAGTGTCATTTCTTAAAAATAACCAGCTTAAAATAGTCACTATCCCCAAAAAGGCATATTTTGGAGTGACAAATTCTGCTTCTCCTCACAACCATTGTTAACAGCTGTATGTTCTGCTGGACCTTTTCCTGTGCATATTCACATGTGGATGTATTATCTTTTGTCTTGTTTCCTTTTAATGAAGAATAAAGTCATACTATACATTTTATTCTGCAACTAGGTTTTTTTACTCAATGAGATATAATAAATAAAAAACAATAACACAGATCTAGCAATTCTTTTAAATTGATTTATGTTTTATGAATGAGAGCAAAATGTGCATCTAAAAATAGTTTGTATGTCTGAGATATATTATTTTTCATTTTGTAGACAGCGTTTGGTCCTCATGTAGGTTCCATGCCTTTGGACCACCTCCATAAAGAACCGTATGATTTGGGAAGGAAAACAGGTTATTTCCTCTCTCATTTTGATCTACTTGGGAGAAATCAAGTTTCTTGTTTATATACTTTCAATGAAACTAATCAAATAAACAAAAGTGATCGTTAAATTATAATTGTCCCTTTAAAAAAATAAATACTAGAGTGATGGTCAGTGGTACTCAAGCTATATAACTTCAGTATCTGCAAAATGGTGGTTGTTTCTATTGCATTACAATTCATTGGGTTAGCAATGTTAATAAAAACTGATAGATTCTCTTCACTAACATATCAATCACATATTTTTTAAGTTTAAATTTTTACTTTAAAAAAAATACAGGGGCTTATTTTGCAGATAAAAATTCTAGTAGAGTTGCACTGTGACTTGTATGGGAGAGAAGAAGTAAATAAAGCTATCCTATCACTTCCAAAATGCTTTCCAGACATAGGAGTTGCCGTTTTCATACTTCCTATTAACCCCGTGGCACTTTCAGGAACCATTCTGAATCATAATAATTTATTTTTAAGACTTAATATTAAAAAAATAGATAATGGTTAAAACTTGCATAAGTTCAGTAAACTATTCTTAAAATTATATTGACTTGGAAAATTTGGATTATGAACAGTTTGACTTTGTTCAAGTGCCTGGTGAACTTGATACTAGGCTTGAACATAGACTTTCCCTTTTTCTCTATAGCAATGACATGGTTCACTGATTCCCAATATGATTGTATAATAAAAGGGAGGAACAGATCAGATTTTAGACTTAAATAAATAAATAGCTAAAACTAAAATAAATTTTAAAATTAAGTAAAACTTAAAAGTACCTGGCCTACTTCCCTGGTGAGTTAGGGTGATGACTCATTCTGGGTGAGGTGGCAATCTTCTTGCAGGGATGACTCAGCAGTCTCTCATTTTGCTCCTAATGATTTACTTTAACCAAGGTGGGCAGAGATGGAGCTTGGTCATCTTTAGAAGAGCGATTTTCAAAATGAGTTTCTTTATTCATTCATTTCTGTATTTATTTATTCACTTTGTAAATTTTTATTTAAACCAAATGTTAGTTGAATATGTGCAACTAATGAAAGCTGTTCTAATTAACTCTGGATGGAGGCCCAGAGCTTCTACCAATTTGTTTCTTTTGATTTCTATCTTGTCTCACCATATTAATTCACATTTCATTTGCTTTAAGATAATGAGAAACCCATGCAAGTGGTGGATGATGAGGACTTGGTAGACCAGCATCTCATCAGCGAACTGAGGAGAGAGTATGGAATGACCTATGATGACTTCTTCATGGTGCTAACAGACGTGGACCTCAGAGTCAAGGTATGGGTTCCTGATTTGGATAATGTGGTGCCATTCCTTACAACAGCAACTCTGAATTTTTTTTGTCACTGAGTCTATTAGATATGAGTGAACACAAATTATTTTATAAATGGGAAAATTTTGAAATGGTCCAAATATTCCATGTTGGTCTATAGAATTTGTGTCCAGAAATGTGGTCTCTGAAAAAGACTGGGTTGGATGACCTCCTATGACCCACTTATTTGACTCAGACTAAATTCTTCTGTAACATCAATGTCTTGCATTCATTAGACACTTGTTGAATAGCCATGGTGTGCCAGGCCCTGGGGATAAAAGATAAAGCGTATTTGGCCTCTGCCTTCAAGACAACCAGATTTGACATAGGCCTACTTTGGAAGGGCCTACAAGTTTAACTCCTGATCGAATATGGACAAGACACTAAGGTTTTATACCTACTTTGTTCATGTGCTTGGGGACAAAGGTTCTGAACTACGAAGAATCATTTTAAAAAATAACAAAAATAGCTAACTTTGCTGAGTGCTTTCCTTAAGCCAGGCACTCACCTTAACTCTTGATGACCATTATTTCAGATATCTAAAATAAATAACAAAAATTACTTTTGTTTCACAGAGGAATAAACAGAGGTCCAGGTTAGTTAAGTATCTTGCACAAGTCACCCAGTTAACATTGGACTTCATAGCCATACAGACTTGCTCCAGAGTCCACTGTCTTAACCATTCGAGTGTACATAAGTATATCATGCTTATGTGAAAATGATCAGAAAAAAGTCTGCCTGGGCTATCCGAATAGCTGATTCAACCTGCAGTATTTTTCTGAATCTAGAAAGAGGTTCCTTCATTAATTCTTCTTGTACTTGTGCAGCTGATCTCCAATCTTAGTTAATCCCTAAGGTTTTCTGCCAGCTTTCACACCCTCTGGTTGACTTAATTTCTCACTGGGAGCCTATGTAGCTCCAGGCCATGTCCTTAATGAACGCTGCTTATGCTCAGCCAGCCCCAAATCCAACTTAGGTTGCTGTTGTAAGTCCAGACAAGAATGATCCAGCAAATTTAATTTTATTATCCTTGAATTGTATCCCCATTCTTCTTTTCATAAGGAAGCGGCCTAATTTTAAGTGGTGGTCATTCAATAAAATAATCTCTGGGAATCATAAATGGTTTATGCAGATTCCTAATGGCCAAATAACAGGTCCACTTCTGGTAGACAATTACCCTTATTGCTCAGGTGGAACATTCTAACATGTTATTCCATTCCTGTGTTAGATATAGCATTTCTCACTTCCTCGCCAATTGTATAGTGAACAGGAACCAGTTTAGTCCCAGAGGTAGGGAAGTGAACGTAGGATATGTGTGGTGAAGGAGGCATGGACCCTTTCCAACAAAAGGAGTGCAGTTGAGAAGCAATCCTCATAAAAGGTAAGTGGCGGTTGTCTCATGGATTCGGAAGTTCATAACATCAGCAGAGGTACTATTACAGGAGAGAGTTTCTAAGCCACTGAGCCCTCCAGGCTCTGATTTTTTCAGGGTTCCCTTGAGTTCTCCTGGGCTCCCTATTCTCTGAGCAGAGGGAAGAAACACGCTTATACATTATATACTTTCTATTCTTTCTTAAACAGCAATACTATGAGGTGCCTATAGCAATGAAGTCGGTGTTTGATCTGATCGATACTTTCCAGTCCCGAATCAAAGACATGGAAAAACAGAAGAAGGAGGGCATTGTTTGCAAGGAAGACAAGAAGCAGTCACTGGAGAACTTCCTATCCAGGTACATCCCCTTTGGACTCTCCGAGGAGTCAGGTGGGAATGTGTTCTGGGTGAGCTAATGAAAACACCCAGGAAGCACAGAGCAGATGTGTGCAGAGAGCGACCTTCCCTGGTGAAAGGTCTGTCTGCTTCCCAGCCCTCTGGCCACTGGGCTTCGTCTTGGCCTTGTCGGAAGTGGCTGTGGTCGCAAGGCTGGCTGGGGGCAGCTGCAAGCTTGATTTAATGGCTTTGGATATAAATCTTTTCTGCTCCTTTTTTTGGGCACAAAATACAAAATTCTGCCCTGTGAGAGTTACTTTATTCAGTCAGTGAATTTGTATACAACAATTTTATTTATTAGGCCCCTTCTAGTTTCAAACAGGATTTGGAACACTGTGCTTGATTTTCTGCTTCCTTCCAACTCTGCAGAGAAAACAAACGCCCTACCAGGACCTCAGAAGGAGCAATCCTCTTGACCCAGCTCCCTGGTTCCCTGAGGAGAGCGGTTTATTGCAAATCATTGTAGAGAAGCTCTTTTCTGTACACACAGAAGAGAATGTAAAAAAAAAAAAAAATCTCTTCATGTCGTTCCTTCCCTTCCTGCATGTTGGGTAAAAATTCTATAGAGCCTTTGGGGCCCTAGGAGGTACAAAGCTGCACTGATTCCACCTACAACAAGTAGACTCACCCAAACTGAACTGTGTGGCTGAGAGGCTCCTGAAATGGAGCAAGCCTTTGCTTGGCAGCTCGGTGTTAACTGTGTATCACTCCAGGCAGAACTTCCTTACTTGTATCTATAAAGCACATTCTCCATAAGCGAGTCAGAGAATCAAGAATTCTACGATGTGTAAATGATAATCTGACTTCCTCTAGATTCAGGAAGCGTGGGCCTCTTAGGCGATAACCTCATGATGTGTAAAGAGCATAGGACTTATCATCCATCTAAGTTTTGGGTCTGCAATTTACTCGCTATTTTGCCCCTATGTTTCTTAATTAAAAATCTCTCAGGGACAAATGAGAATAAAGACAGTAAGTAGTCCTGCACCCATCCCAAGGTTGCTGTGATCACTTACTGTATGCTCACCTCTGTGTCAAGCTCTTCACCTTCTTTTGTGGGTTTAGTCTTCACAACGATCCAGTGATCTAAATACTATGACTATTGTCATGTTGCAGATTAAACATCATGGAGATTAAGTAACTTTCTCTCATCACTCAGCTAGTGTCAGCACTAGGACTCTGTGGCCCCAGGATAACCTGGCTACCAAAGTCCACATTCTTATCTAATACTCCTTTTGAAAATATGAAATGAATGACTTTTAGTCTTGAACCCAGAGGCCCAGAGTTTGAAGAGAAAGAAGATCATCCTAAAACCACAGGATTTCAGAGCTAAAAGGAATCTGAGGTTCTTCCTTCACCCAAATTTTCAGTGCAGTGCTAGTACCTGGAATGGAGATGGCAAGTGCATGCCTCCACAGGACCACTCAGTTCAGCCTTCATGCCACGCTCTTGGCTGAGAAAGGGCTCTAGGACTCCACAGGCAAATGGCTTCTTGTTCAGTCCTAGGGCCACTGAAACATCAACTTCTGATCCCAGGTCATCCCTCTAGATGGCAGTGACTTAGAAGAAGAAGAATAAGAGCTTATGGTTATTCTCAGGGAGTTTTTAAAAAACTATATTTTCCTTTTCTTTCCATTTCCCCCTATTTTCCTCCCTTGTAGAAAAGATTCGTTACAAGTTTGCTTTTGATTTTAGTTTTCCCTTAAACATTTAAGTTAGACTTTTAAGTCTTATAATCTATATATATAAGCATAATATGCAAATTGTCCCCTCGGGAGTTCGACTGGGAGACCGGGAGTTTGATTGCTCACTATGACGTGTGCTCATCACCAGGGGGTAGTGTGGAATGAAGGAAGATCTTGGCCAGCAGCCAGAAGGCCCCAATCAGCCCTGATTGCTGGCCAGGCCTAGGACCCTACCTGTTCACGAATTTTGTGCACCAGGCCTCTAGTTCTATTTATAACTTAGGAAATTTTACCTGCAGTTTTAAGGGGCTTTGATAATGTTTGATCTTGCTTAAAAACTCAGCTATTAAACAACATTATTTCAGACATTTCACATTTAATATATTTATTTTAATTGCTTGAAATAAACAAAGAATTTCTGAGAACTTAAATGACCCATAAGTTTAATAATTTAATCTTGTAAACACAGTGAATCTAAAGTTCTCTCATACGTTCCAATAACTGTGTACACTTAATGAGATTTCCACTTAAAACCAGACATTTACACCTATTACTCAACTACACATTCTATTTCTGAATTTTAAGGATGTCATTTTATTAAGTCAAATTATCTTAAGTTTCACAAGAACATGAATTATATAAAGAAAACCGGGATCTTCTTAGAAATATACATTATTACGATGACTTTGAAAACATTCTCTTTTTAAATCTAAATCAGGACAAAAAGATGCATACTTTCTGAACCATCCCAGTAAACTCAGGTTGCCCAACCTCTAAAACAGACAGTTACCCACTGATGTTATTTATAACCAAGGATTTGGGCCAGCTGTGACATTCTCAGCCGCAGATATCATGAGGTCTTCTTCTTACCATCCCCAGGCAGAATGTCTTTTTATAATCACTATGTGATGGGTTTTAAACCTGAAAAGGAAATCTGACATTATCTCAATTTTTTTCACTCACAATCTTGCAATGCTCATTCACGTTGGGCACTGATTTGAATTAGTCTTAACTTTGATTCTTAAGACTTGTACACACATTTTGCATCTAAAGTCTTTTGAACTGGATGGGGCCCTACAATATGTAATTACTAGAGGTCCAGTGCATGAAATTTGTGCATGGGGGGGGGCTCCCCTCAGCCCAGCCTGTTCCCTCTCCAATTCAGGACCCTTTGGGGGATGTCCAACTGCCGGTTAAACTGGCAGTCAGACATCCCTCTCACAATCCTGGACCGCTGGCTCCTAATTGCTCACCTGCCTGCCTGCCTGCCTGGTTGCCCCAAACTGCCCCCACCTGACGGCCTGGTCACCCCTAACTGCCCCCCCCCGCTGGCCTGGTCGCCCCAACTGCCCCCCCCCAGCCTAGTTACCCCTCACTGCCCTCCCCGCCAGCCTAATTGCCCCCAACTGCCTGCCCCTGCTAGCCTGGTTGGCCCCAACTGCACCCCCCACACTGACCTGGTCGCCATTAACTGCCCCCCCGCCCCCGCCAGCCTGGTCGCCTCTTACTGTGCCCCCTGCTGGCCTGGTCGCCCCCAGCTGCCTCACCCTGCCATCCTGGTTGCCCCCAACCACCACCCCCTGCTGGCCTGGTTGCCCCTCATGGCCCCCTGCTGGCCTGGTCACCTCACGTAGCCTGCTGTTCAGTCATTTGGTCATCCCTCACTAACCCCCCTGCCAGGCTGGTCACCCCACGCAGCCTGCAGTTCAGTCGTTTGGTTGTCCCTCACTAACCCCCCTGCTGGCCTGGTTGCCCCACGCAGCCTGCTTGTTCAGTCGTTTGGTTGTCCCTCAGTAATCCCCGTGCCAGCCTGGTCATAGGCAGCCATCTTGTGAGGGCGTGAGGGTTAATTTGCACATTACCTCTTTATTATATAGGATATTTTCTTTTATTACTATTTCAGGAACGTACATTTCTTATGGATATTCAGAATGGTATGACCATGATTTGGATGTTCTATGGGTATACATGACTCTGGTCACAACTTAGAAATTACTGTGCTGATCATTATCATTGGTCTTAAAAATTAAAGTTCAATAGTATATTACTTAAAGGCATGAGAAAGACAGCCCAGAGTTTAATTTCTGCTTTCTCCACTTATTAGTTGTGTGATCTTGGACTGATTATTTAACCTCTTGTGTTTTCATTTTCTCATTTAAAAATGGGGGTAATAAGTGTATCTATTATTAAGATTGTTATAAAAAGTAAATTCAAAACTAAAGGTAATGATGGTCCAGAATCTAATACAAAGTGAATAATCAATAAATGCAAGCTATTATTAGTATTAGGGCCAGTTAGTTAGCTCCTAGTTAGAGAATTTTGTCATTAAGAGAGAGGTGAGGAGAGGTGAGAAAAGGAGATTTAGCAAATACCTCAGGATTAAAACCCAGGCAAAGAGAACTGAAAAAAAAATTTTTTTTAACTAAAAGTTATATAAATAAATCAGTATCCAAATGGGAATTTTCCTTCAGATTTGCTGAGTTGTTGGTGGGTCTATAAAGCCTGGTTTCAGCTGACCAGACTCTAAGCCAGTCTAACCTTTAGCGACACTCATTTGGTTCAGTCTATAATTACCTTTCTCTGACACAGAAGCCCCAAAGAGTGGGCGAATGCACACTAATTTTGGTTAAGAGAAGCAAACACATCCATAGCTCATATAATTTTTATTTACTGAGAAGCTAAAGTGACAGAAAAACAAGTTGTCCAGAATAAGGATCTGGATCACACACACACATCTCTTGTTACATCCTAGGGGTGTTATTTCCTTCAGTGTCGAGAGCTGGGGGCTTTTATCTTCCTGTGAAGGGCTTTGGGAGAACAAAAATCATTCCTCAGGGGAAATGACCTTCTCTTGGTGTGTCTGGGGCACGGAGTCTCAGACCCCATCCCTCTGCAATCAGGACAGCCGACAGCAGTGCACACAGGTAAACAAGTCAAAATATACCTCACCCAAAATAGCTCCCTGCAGGATACCTTAGGCTCTGTGTGAGGCCAGGGAGGCTGGCCTGGTTTGGATGCTGGCTGGGGGGCCAGCGCTGATCTGGCGTGTCTCCTAAGGAAGCAGGGAAAGTGCAGGCGACCATGCTTGTGATCCGACAGCAGTCACTGGTCCCTTTCCCAGGAAACGTTGGACCGTCTCAGATGCTCCTCTCTGCTCCTCCATGCCAAACACATTCATCTCCCTATCCTCAGTGGAGATTTTAGTTTTTCTTTCCCTTTGAAGAAAAACAAGCAGAGGAAGCGAATGTAATGTCACAGCAAGCAATTCTTGGCGAGTCTTGCTCCAGGCATCTATTCAGAGGTTGTATTTCATCAGACTATCATTTTCTCTCATTCACCCAAACCACTATTCCCCCAAGAGGCCATTTTCTTTGGGTTGAAAATTCTCATGTTCACTCTGAGGCTAGAAGGGGCACAGGGAGAGAAGCGATGAATAAAATAAGCTGGCTTCCAGCTCAGTGAGTACACTCACAGCCCACAGTTGCCTGCACTGGAGGCAGAAAGCAAAACCCCTTCTCCGGTGAAGGCGGAATTTGAGACAACTCCATACTGTTGCCCCTTGGCTGCATACGCTCTGCTCGCGCTCTCTCCCTCCTACCCTCTCAGGGACCCTGGCAGCACCAGCCAAGCAGCAGGATCACTGAGGGTGGTAGATGAGGGATACCAAGGCCTGGGAGCCAGATAAATCTGTTTTTTACGACCACCTCTTAGATTTAGTAGGTAGGCAAGTTACTTCACTCCTCTAAGCTTCATTTTGTCATCAGTAAAATGGAGACGATACGTTGTGTGCTCACTGGGCTCTAACAGGAAACACATATGCTGTAGATGCAAGTGAGCTGTAAAATGATACAAACACAAGGGTTAGATCAGTTATCATATGGGCAGTGTGATAGACAATGTCCAAGGCCTGTTAATGGACACACTTCGACATCTAGGAGCCTGCAGGTGAAGACACTATCTATACCCATGTCATCACATGGGTAACTTACGTTCCAGAGCTCTTGTTTAACTCTTATAACACCTCTTGGAAGTGGATGCTATTTTTGATTCTAGAGATAAGGAAAAACGGAGACTTAGATGAATTGAGAGACACGCTTCAGGGACCACCACAGTAGCAGTGGCAAATGTTTCCTGGCTACAGGACAAACGCTTTTTCCCCTATCTACTGTGTTGGCGCTATAATAGCAGAAACAAGTTTACTCTTCTATATAATAAGAGGGTAATATGCAAATTGACCCTAAGGGCAGAACAACCAGGAACAACTGGTCGCCATAACACGCACTGACCACCAGGGGGCTGATGCTCAACATAGGAGCTGCCCCCTGGTGGTCAGTGTGCTTCCACAGGGGGAGCGCTGCTCAGCCAGAAGCCAGCTCATGGCTGGCCAGCACAGTGGTGGTGGGAGCCTCTCCTGCCTCTGTGGCAGCACTAAGGATGTCTGACTAATGGCTTAGGCCCACTCCCCATGGTGAGCGGGCCTAAGCAGTTAGTCGAACATCCCCTGAGGGCTCCTGGGCTGCCATAGGGATGTCTGACTGCCAGCTTAGACCCTATCCCCCAGGGAACAGGCCTAAGCCTTCAGTCAGACATCCCCTGAGGAGCCCCAGACTGCGAGAGGGCGCAGGCTGGTCTAAGGGACCCCTCCCCCACCCCCGAGTGCACTAATTTTCATGCACCGGGCCTCTAGTATATTCTAAAATCCTATGGCTATAGGTTTAGTCCTATTCTAGTTCATAGGGGTACTTTGTAAGTGTTAGTTCTTGCTAATGGGATAGGGTACATTTTAGAACTGGTGCTTGCCTCTGGAGAAACCATTAGCTACTGAGGAAGGTAAATAGAACTTTGTTTTGCCAGGAATCCTCCTTGACCCTTTGAGCCACTTTCCCATTTTCCTTCTTCCTGTCACCTACTTAAAATTCAGTTCTCTTTTCCTATTCTATTTCTGTACATATAATTATTTCTTAACCCCCCTCCAAGCCCTAGGGAACTCTACTTGAACTTGAATTTTCCTCAGTCCCCTTCTGATTCCTTTCTAAAAAATATTTATTATTGTGAGTATTACAGATGTCCCAATTTTTCCCCCATTGCCCCCCTCTACCCAGTTCCTGCCCCACCCCAATCCTTTATCACCCTGTTCTCTGCGTCCATGGGCAATGTGTACAGGCAATATAAGTTCTTTGATTAATCTCTTCCTGCTCCCCTTCCCTGCTTCCCTCTGAGATTCGTCAGTCTGTTCCATGCCACTGGTTCTATTTTATTTGTCAGTTTATTTTGTTCATTAGATTCCACATATAAGTGAGATTAGATTCCTTATTTCTGTTGCTACAATAGGACATACAATTTTGATCAGTCTCCATTGCATCTGAGAGCTGTGTCTCTTCCTAAGTGACCTCATCAGGCATGGTGGCCAAACTCATGCCTGACATACCATGCAAATGCCACAGTAGGCAGACTGTGAAGTTACAACAGAAAAAGTGCAAGAAATGTGCAAATGCAGTTGAATGGCTTTGAGGAGCTATGAGATGTTTCTGAGAGTCAGTGCTTTCTGTTCTGGGCATAGAAAAATACCAACAGCCAAAGTTACCCTGCTTCCTTACACTATAGCCTCTATTGTTCGAAGCAGTCATTGTGGCCTTCTGCTTCTTTTCCAGATTCCGATGGAGGAGGCGGTTGCTGGTGATCTCTGCTCCTAATGATGAAGACTGGGCCTATTCACAGCAGCTCTCGGCCCTCAGTGGTCAGGCATGCAATTTTGGTGAGTGGGAAGCCTCGTCATCTCTGCCTTCCCACACCACTCTCTTCCTGCTCAACTCTAAAATGAAACATAGAAGCTGAGCTCATTCAAATGTTCCCCAATCCAGACTGTAGATTCCCAGACACTTACTCAGTTATATTGAGTATAAAGTTGCTTTCAGACTGGAGCCTTAGTCAACTGGGATCTATTTTTTTTCTTTCTCTCAATATTCTCCCCTCTCAGATTCTTCATGAAAATACCTTCTGCTTTACTGTCAGTGATCTGTATTATGTCATATATATGTCTCAAGACCATATCTATCATCATTTACCTAAGTTATGATACTCATTATTTACTTAGGTAATTCTGGATACTTCACAAATTAAATGTCTTTTGTACAACAAGAATGGTGTTAGAATGAATGTATTAATTGAAGCACATTATGCTAATTTGCCATTCCTTTAAAAGGGCACCAAGAGACCTGTTAAACAGAACCTTATTTTTAAGACAAGCAGGTAATAGAGAACTTTTTTTTTTGTAGTAAATTGCCCACTGTTTTGAAAATTAATGCTTGTGTGTGTGTGTTTTTACCAAACATTATTATTCTAGTGATCTGATACAGCTAATATCATTTTGAATGTGGATATTTAGAAAGGAAAATGCATAGTACATAGAACCACGGAGATAATGGCAATTCCGAAAGTGGAAATCCCAACTGAAGTCTCATTTAAGATATAACTCTGCTGAGGAAGAATTTTTGAGAGTCCTGGGTGTTGGGAAGTAGCAGGGGCCACTGTTTAAAAAAAATTATTATTGGAATCAGCATTATTTTTATACTTCTGTTAGGAAGGAAAATCATTTGTTATACAACTGTACTTGATTTATCAAAGGGGAAGGGGTGAGTTTTATAAAGCACCAACAGAGCCTGGATCCTTGCTATGTACCAGTAACTGTAAATTATAAATATATTTCAGTTTTTATTTATGCTCCTTTTATCACAGTTAAAATTTAAGACTTTATATCAACATATATAAGATTTGATTGTGATACTATTCTTAAGCATATTTTAAATTATTTATAGCTACCAACAGTGCTAGAAAGCAGAAGTTCCTAGAGTAGTTAATGACCCTTCACAATAAGAATATAAATAAAATCATGACTTGTTAATTTTCTAAAGACATCTTTCCTGCAGCTATTAGGTGATGTTGGTTGGTGTTTTTTTGTTTGTTTGTTAATCCTCCACCCTAGGATATTTTTCCATTGATTTTTAGAGAGTGGAAAGGAGGGGAAGAGAGAGAGAGAGAAACATTGATGTGTGAGAGACTCATCAATTGGTTGCCTCCCGCACGCGCCCTGTCCGGGTGGCGTCGGGGATGGAGCCTGCAACCTAGGTGTGTGTCCTTCAATGGAATCGAACCCAGGACCCTTCAGTCCGAGGGCCAGTGCTCTATCCACTGAGCCAAACCGGCTAGTGTTTTTAACCTCTGCACATAGAGCCTAAGTCACATTACTGTAGGCAAACTCTTGTTTACAATATACAGGAAATGTGAACAACTCATGAATAAATTCATGATCTTCCCTTTTGGGAAACACAAGTCAACAGAATGTTTTATTTCTCTGAGAAGAGTAAAGACCACAAAAACTTCTTTGAAATAATATTTTGCTTTAAGCTCCTCCTTAAAAGAGACCTCCCAAAGCTGCTTTCAATTTTCTCCCCTGGACAATAAACACCAACAGTATTCATATCATTAGTCCCAAGTTATTACGCTGACTAGGCTGGAACCTCGTCTAAGCCATGAGATCTTGAGAGAATGAATTGTCAGCCCCCTTGCCCTCCTGTTTCTTTCTCCTGAATCCCTCCATGTGTGCTTCATCTTCAAAAGAATTCCAGTGAGCTGCCAAGGCATGACCTCTCCTTCCTGAGACTTCAGCTGAGGGTGGGAAGCAGACTGTGCTTGCCTAGGTGTGACCTACCCTTTGAATCCTCAAAATAAGTGATAAGAACCTGCCTTTTAAGCTACAAACTTTATTCGGGGAAGCCAGAATTATTTCTTTAACAATCACAATGGATAAGGTCTCCAGTCTTTTTTCTGAAAGCAATCTATGTAAGTTTATGTGACTTTTTTTCAGAACACTAATCAGTTTAGATCATCTTAGATATTTTAATGTTCCGATGACTTTATTTTCATTTTGTCATTTAATAAAGTCAGAATCACAGTTTTAGAGCAAATTCTTCTATTTTAATATACAAAACAACACCCCCCCCCCAAAGCAAACAACATCTGATGCTGTTAATTCCCCAAATCTACAATTGTAGAAGTATTTAAGTATTTTCTTATGGAATAACTTAAAAATGGATTATTCTACCTAATCAGGTTATGTTCTATTTTCTTTTTGAACTTAGAGATTTTAATGGTCAGACATTGGTGTTTGGAATTAAAAATTAACTTAGAGTCCTTTCCCCTAATTCTATGGCTTTTTTTTTTTTCCTCTTAGGTCTGCGCCACATAACCATTCTGAAGCTTTTAGGCATTGGAGAAGAAATTGGGGGAGTCTTAGAACTATTCCCGATTAATGGTATAGTGTTGTTATTTTATAATAATTAAATTATATTGAATTTTATGCTAACAGTGGGTATACCTCTAAACCTTAGTGTCAGCAAACTCATTAGGCAACAGAGCTAAATATCAACAGTACGATTGAAATTTCTTTTGAGAGCCAAATTTTTTAAACTTAAACTTCTTCTAATGCCACTTCTTCAAAATAGACTCGCCCAGGCCGTGGTATTTTGTGGAAGAGCCACACTCAAGGGGCCAAAGAGCCGCATGTGGCTCGCAAGCCGCAGTTTGCCGACCACGGCTCTAAGGTATACCCCACCTCCTTTGCACATAAGGATGTGTGTGTGTGTCTGCGTGCGCGCACGTGCACGCGCATGCCCACACAGTATGTGTGTAGAGGAAGGGGAAGTGGAGTGAAAAAACTAACAGTGTTTTCAATGTAAAATTACTCATAAATTATAGTAAAAATATTTACTTTATTAACTAGTAATATTTGACTTGTTTACAAAGCATTTTCATCTATGTTATCTCATTTAATTCTCACGATGGTACTGTGAGGCCCATAGATTATATCTTAATGATTCCCTTTCAACAGATAAAGATATACTAGTGTACTAAAAGGCTCCAAGAAGCTGAAAGACGATGACTAGCGACCAAAGATTTCAGAAGGCATATCCAGTCCTTCCTTCCAAGATCAGGCTCTTTACATGAGAAAATGTATATGAAATCCAGGCACAATGCTGGACAGTGTCAATAATCACAATTGTTCAAATACATTTACCCAGTGCTTACGTGACTGGTGTTCTTCACCTTTGACAATAAAATAAGCTTTTTTAAAATACAGACAACAGCATCAAAAGAAAAACTGTAATTGCAAAGAACTAACTAAGCTAATTGGAAATAAACTTAGAAATGCAAACAATATAATCTTTGTTAATGACAAATCTTAAATAAATTGATCTTGCAAGGATTAAATTAAGGGGCTGGTTTTATATGTTTAACATTCTTATAAAGGGGACATCATGTGCACAGCAGGGACATTTAATTTCTAGTAGGAAAAAAACAGCAAACTTCTTTAATTGGATCTTGAGCTAAAGAGAATAGATCATGGGTCCTTTCTTCATTCTCACTGTGATTTCTTCTCACTTTGTTTTCCTGAGTGCTCTCTTTAATCCACTAACAATTTTTCTAATTCTATTCTAGGGAGCTCTGTTGTTGAGCGAGAAGATGTACCAGCCCATTTGGTGAAAGACATACGTAACTATTTTCAAGTGAGCCCTGAGTACTTCTCCATGCTTCTAGTTGGAAAAGATGGAAATGTAAAATCCTGGTATCCTTCCCCAATGTGGTCCATGGTGATCGTGTACGATTTAATTGATTCAATGCAACTCCGGAGACAGGAAATGGCCATTCAGCAGTCACTGGGGATGCGCTGCCCAGAAGATGAGTATGCAGGCTACGGTTACCATAGTTACCACCAAGGATACCAGGATGGTTACCAGGACGACTACCGTCACCATGAGAGCTACCACCATGGATACCCTTACTGAACAGAAAAATGTAACCTTAGCCCCAGTCAGTTTCCCCTTCATCTGTTAAAGCCACATGTGGCCAGCTACGTAAAGGAGTTCTGCCTACATTCCACACTGCCCACTACGTTCCCTTCCTTTTTCTTTCTGTGTTCTTCCAAGATTAAATAATAGCAAACCTTGGCCTACTCATGAGTTGTTATTGAAGCCTTCAGTCATAAAGGCATTTGAAATAAGTATTTGTTTTTCTAACTGGAGGGGATCTGGTGCTGAAAAATTGTTACTGAAAATGGATATTTTACTTCTCTTACATGATGGACATGATTTGGAATACAAAATTCTATAGAATAAGTAATTATGTCTGTCTTCTACTTTTTTTAGTGTTCACTGGTAAGTGCAAACTGTGATCAAGGACATTAAAGATCACAGCGCATATTTTCAGGACACATCTGAACAACTGGGGCAGACAGAAGAGATAGTTTCTTAACCTTTTTTGAAATGTCCGTCAAGAAATGATTAAGATGGCTCTGCTTTCTTCATGGTGTTATTTTCTTTCATGAAGCTTGATACCACAGGAGTCCATTGATACTGGCTACCAAGCCAGAGAAAGCACCTAAACCAGTCTTTCTATTATAGCCACCGCCCACTCTGTTGATGTTATCTTGAGTTTGAGATGTGGCAGGGAAGAGGAATCCCTAAATCAGCAGCAGACTCTGACCCTGCTGCTAGAGGTGACACCTACAGAGTTCTAGCAGGTACCGTGGACTTCCTGGCATGGAACACCTTGACCCCTCACCGTTAACCCCTGTACTTATTTTCTAATGGGCCTGTTACCCCCACAGGACCTTGTAAAATAAAATTACAAAGAAGGAGATTCTATCCAGGAGTTCTTTTGTGCTGTCAAAGGCAAGTGGTACGATATCACAGTGGATAACAAAATATAATCCTTTTCTTTGTAGCTGGAGAACAAAATATAATCCTTTTCTTTGAAAAAGAACATTTGTTTTTTACATATGGCACATAAACTAAATACTTTCCTTTCCCCCTTCCTTCCTTCTTCCCTACTTCTCTTTCTTCAACAAACAACTGCCAAGTACTATTTACCAACTAATTTCTATGAGCCGGCCTTGAGGCAGTCAGTCAGAATCCCAGGCCGACAGTGCCAGCCTCTATCAATAAAGGGATGCTTATTATTTTTCCACTGTTAATAATAACTAATTCTCCAAATAATGTTTGGTTGGTTATTAACTCTAATGAGCAATGAGCGAAGATATCGATAACTGCATTTCGAGGCACATGTGAATGTTCCCTATTAACTCACCTGTGCCTATTTGTACAAATCTGTCTTCACATCATCTGAACTTTGTTACAATTACAGTAAAAGTGGAAATTGTGACTACATGAGTTTGAGAAAATCTCTTGTTTTGCCCCTCATTCTCCATGAAGACCATTCATTCTTACCTGTTATACAGGCAACTGAGGTCTGGGAAGTTCAAGTGACTTTAGAACACAGTTCTCTTATTCTGTAAATTATGCTCCCACCACACCCCTCTGCATGGTGGAGAGCTTTCCTCCTCCCTCCTTCCAGAACAGCCTGTACCAGCTGCTAGAGACATGCAAGGGAAAGAGCCAGGTTGACGTATGTTACTCTTAAATTTATGCCAAGGTGAAGCACTGCTTGAAATTGCCAATAAAAATGAATTTCTTTACCATTGCTTCTGAAATAATGTAGGGACAATGCTTAAGTAAGAGGCCCAAATAGTCTCAGTTTTAGGAAATATGATAATGAGGGAGTTTCATCTCCCAAAGAAATGAATTTAGATAGAAATAGAAAATTTACTTCTAAAATAATATCAAGGTTGTAGCTCCTACAATCAAAGAACAACAACCGTTTTTCATAAGCTCAGATTACTTTTTCAATCATTCTTCTTGTTTTGCTTGCACTGAGATTAGTAATTAGCAATGTTTCTGACTCTCCTTTCTCTAATGAGAGGGGCCTAAAAATTATGGGTCATTATTTAGGCCACTGTAGAATTAGCCATAGCTCAGCAAAAACCCTGAAATACCTTCAGAGGAAGGTGCTATTGGTAAAAGTCCTCAAATTCTACAATCTGGTAAAATACAAAGTATTCCCCAGCAGATGAGAAAATTGGATATTTAGGTAACATGAGTCTGTGTATTCTGGGGGTACAGATCAGAGAGTTTGAAATCTGGGTACTGTTTTTCTGTAAAAGCATTTCTTTCAAAACCATAGCAACAACAACAACAAAAAATGGTCAGGAACAAGCAATATATCATTTTTTAGAAAGCCTGTGGAATTATGGTATTTAAAAAGAAAAGCAGCTGGTTGAGTTAGGGAAAGCTGGATGATCCTGAAAAGGACACAGCCTTGCCAAAGTCACTGGTTGTCACAGTTCCCTTCTACGAATTTCAGTAATTGTTTTTTACCAGAGCAATCCCAGGCTCTGCGGCGAATATTAATCCAGCAGAGAGTTCCTTCCCCTGCCACAGAGGCAGGCGGCTGAGGTGCAGCGGAGCCCGTGGAACCCAAATGGTCTCCTTTTCTGGAGGTTAGTTAATCATGAAACTCACACCTTATCAACTTCTAGAGCATCGAGGAAAAAAATAGCTCAATACCAGGGAGGATGGTAACCTCAGTGAGCCCTGATTGTTGATCTCAGGACTCAGTCATGTATGGAGATTACAGATAGAGAGGCCTCTTGAAAAGAAACTTTGTCCATTGCTCTGCCACCACGAATTCTCCTTTCCCTGTCGATTGCGTTCCTTTCTTCCTCTCTCCTTCTTGGCTGCTCTCTACTTAATGGGTTGGGGCAGTGGTCGGCAAACTCATTAGTCAACAGAGCCAAATATCAACAGTACAACGATTGAAATTTCTTTTGAGAGCCAAATTTTTTAAACTTAAACTTCTTCTAACGCCACTTCTTCAAAATAGACTCGCCCAGGCCGTTGTACTTTGTGGAAGAGCCACACTCAAGGGGCCAAAGAGCCGCAGTTTGCCGACCACAGGGTTGGGGTGTGCAGAGAGTGCGGTGTAGTTAATGAATATTCTTAACTTCATGGCAAAAATGAAGCACAGTTAAAATGCTAACTCCTTCTCTTCAGTTCTCTCAGAGCTGGTGCAAAGCTCCCAATGCCAGACTTTCTCTGAGTTTTGTACATGTGATCATGAGCTCAAGAATCAAGGTTATGGAGGTGTTTTGTGTTGGTCTCAGCCTATGATAGTGCTGCTGTCAGCTAGGAATGCCTGAGGCACTCACCTGGATCCATACTGTGGTGGCAGCCCCCACAGATATTTCCCTGAGCAGGAGCAGAACCATGTTGTGGCCTTGTCCTTATTATGATTGCAAGATGCACTTCAGCTACACCCTCAGGGAGCTTTGAAAAAAACTAGTTTATTACTCACAGTTCCTGGAACTAGGTCACAGGAAGAATGGGAACCAGAGGTTTTGAATTTTTGGGGGTCAAAGCTAGGGTACCTAGGGCTTCATGGGTTCACACCTTATTGGTGAATTTAAAACATAAGAGCAGAAGTTAAAGTGCAGGAAGAAAAGAGCAGGGTGACTCAAGTGATCAATTATCTAGGTCATCGAGGGCTTTCTACCAGGGGGACTTCAGCCTTGGCCAGGTGACTCAGTTAGTTGGAGTGTTTTCCTGTACACCAAAAGGTTGGGGGCTCCATCCTGGTCGGGACCCATACAGGAGGCAATGGATAGATGTTTCTCTCTTACATTGATATTTCTCTCTTGCCACCTTTCTCTCTGAAATCAATAATAATAATAATAAATCCTTGGGTATTTTAAATAAATAAAAATAAATAAATAGGAACTTCATGGATAGGCAGCTGGCTCTTTATTTAGTTATGTAGTTGACAATATGTTTATTCAAGATGGATGTCTTCTAAATGAATGCCTTGGTAAGCGAAAGTTATTGTCAAATAAGTACATTACAAAACAAAAAAGCTAATTGTCAGGCACTTACACTACAGGTAGTAAGGGCAAAGAGCCAACTGTAGCAGATTCAATGGCTGTCCTAGAAAGGCCACTGGTCTTGGGACAACTGCTGGTCCTCGCTTTGCTATGTACTTACCTGTGACCTGAGATGAGTCACTTTACCTCTGGGCTCAGTTTCTCATCTCCAAATAAGAGAGTAGGACTAGATATGGAAGTTTCTGTTAAACCCTGACATTTGTGAATCTTTCTTGACCTTTAAGGAGTAGGCTGCTAAGCTCAGAGGTTTCCTGTGGTCAAAATGAATTGACTTCTCAGAGAATCCAGACTTTGTAGTTCAGAATTCAGTTCCAGATGTTTAGAAGGTTGGGGAAAAGGTATGAAATAACTTCCCTGAGTTCTTCCCAGCATAGTGCACTGTTGCAGCTGAATCAAGGAGGTCATACGTCTAACAACAGAAACCCTCATCCTCTCCTTATAGCCAGACTGGCATTTCCAAGGACATTCAGGTTGGCAAAGACTGTGAGCATCCTGAACGTTTAAGGAGTCCCTCCCACAAGGCATTGAGTTTCCTAACTTGGTGACCACATGCATCATCTGTTGTCCTGAAGCTTGGACAAACTGGGCAGTCCCTTGCTGACTGCAGAGGCCTTAAATATTAGTGCTTTCTTCCTAGAAAGCAAAAGAATGGTCCTCCATCCTTCAATCTATGGGTGGATACATGTGATAAGGAGGCTGAGTGAAAAGATGGGGTGATTTTAAATAGATAAAACTGATCCTGGGAAAAATTTTATTTGGCTTTCCTCTTCCCCCATAAGCACCCCTTTCCTCTCTCCTGGCCATTTCCCCCTTTCCCAGGCCCCTCTGTCATGACCCATTCTGGCTCACGGATGGCTATAACTGATTAGGTGTAACTGAGAGCCTGAAGGTGCCACTCTTTCCAAGGATATCTGCAATGCAAAAAGGAGATCCTTGAAGGTGGGAGGGAGAGAACAGCTTGGCAAACCCTTTCTGGAAGATTGCCAACCCCTGGAAACAAGCCTCACTTTTTCCTCCAAAACTTAGAGAAAGAGTAAATTCCACCTGCAGACATCACCTTCTCTCCATCTGTCTCCTTCATTCCTCTTTTCCAGCCTTGGCTTGCTTCTGGTCAGGAACACTTTTTAGAGAACCAAACTGAAACAGGGTAGGAAGAGGTAGGTATATGCCCAAATTTGGCAAGACCTGATCAGGAATAGCTGAAAGCTTTGATGTGTGCAAAGAACCATCTGGTCATTTCATTTCTTCTTTTTTTTTTTTCTCATTTTTGTTATTAAGGTATTACATATGTGTCCATATCCCCCATTACCCCTCCCCACCCCACTGCCATACATGCCCTCACACCCCAGTGTCTTGCGTCCATTGGTTATGCTTATATGCATGCATACAAGTCCTTTGGTTGATCTCTTAACTCTCCCCCCACTCCCCTCGTCCCAGCCTTCCCGCGGTAATTTGACAGTCTGTTCAATGCTTCTCTGCCTCTGTATCTACCTTTGTTCATCAGGTTATAATGTTCTTTATTATCCATAAATGAGTGAGATCATGTGGTATTTTTCTTTCACTGACTGGCTTATTTCACTTAACATAATGCTCTCCAGTATCATCCATGCTGCTGCAAATGTTAAAGATTCCTTCTTTTTTAAAGCAGCGTAGTATTCCATTGTGTAGATGTACCACAGTTTTCTAATCCACTCATCTGCTGATGGGCACTTAGGCTGTTTCCAAATCTTAGCTATGGTGAATTGTGCTGCTATGAACACAGGGGTGCATATATCCTTTCTGATTGGTGTTTCTAGTTTCTTGGTCATTTCATTTCTTAATGCAAGTTACTAACTTGAAGGTTAGACCCAAGTTATATGGTGATTCAAACATTTATTGTACTTACACTATTTTCTCTGTAGTTTTCTAGAAACCAGGAATAAAAACTGAAACAGACATTTCCCTGTACAGACTAGAAAGAATAGTCAAGTACAGTGTTAATTATAAGATAGTATATATAATCAATGATGTGAGTGGGAGTGGTTGGAAGGGACCAGGGAGAGATGAGTGATGATAGTTCTTCAGTCTTTTGGAGGCTAAGAGTATTACATTACTCTTCCTGTCAAGCTCCACATGATTTGAGCAAGTCCATCATATTGACTCCATCATCACCACGGTCAGTGGCTTTTGGATACCCATAGTGCAGGCACTTCTTCCCCTGGGAACTTCCTGTCTCTCAAAGATTTAGGATGTCCACGGAAAATGATGGCACTATTAATTTATTCATAAGCACCACCCCTCCCTGAAATAAGCCAAAATGAACAATAAGTAATTAAGTTATAGAAGAAAACTTCATTAAGATGGAAACTAGGGAATGCCCTGAATCCTACAGCATAAACTTCAAGTCATGTGTGCCTATTCACCATCCTCGACTTGGGAAAACTGGGCACTAAGAAAGATAATACATCCATAATCCATTGCCCAGGCAAGGATCAGCTGTGTCCGAGAGGCCAAAGAGAGGAAACATGGCTACAGTCTGTCTTTTTATCCTCATTTTGACCCACTTAGCTTCCTAATTGAAGGAAGGAGGTTGGAAGGTAAGGATATACACTGAGTGGCCAGATTATTATGACCACCCCATCAGTACTTCGTTGGGCTACCTTTTGCCTTCAATACTGCGGCGATTCTTCTTGGCATCGACTCCACGAGATGTTGAAAGGCGATGCGAGGAATCTGACACCATGCCTGATGAACAGCACTGTCCAGTTCTGTGAGATTTGATGGTTGTGGAACCAGCTGCCTGATGGCTTTTTTAACTTCGTCCCACAAATGCTCAATTGGATTGAGATCTGATGATTGTAGGAGCCACCTAAGCAAGGTAAAGTCTCCATCATGTTCTTGAAACCACTCCTGCACAACACGAGCACTGTGGCATGGTGCATTGTATTGTTGGAAGAAGCCATCTCCTTTGGGATACGCCATCAACATGATAGGATGAACTTGATCAGCACCGATACTTAGGTATGTTGTGCTATTCAGACCTTGTTCCACACGAATTAAAGGGCCCAAATCATGCCAGGAAAACATGCCCCAAACCATAACACTGCCCCCACCAGCTTGAAGGGTTGTACTCATGCATGTGGGGTACACGCTTTCATGCCGTTTCTGCGAAATTCTCACTCTGCCATCTGCATGATGCAACTGGAAACGTGATTCATCGGACCACATGAGTTTTTTCCAATGCTCGACTGTCCAATCCTTGTGTTCCTGTGCGAATTGGAGATGTTTTATCTTGTTAACTGCAGACAGCAAAGGTGTTCGAATAGGCCTTTGGCTTCCATATCCCATACGATGCAGTGTATGGCTAATTTGCCTACAAACGTCATGTGGTCGTAATAATCTGGATATATATGTATGTGTGTGTGTGTGTGCGCGCGCGCGTGTGTATGGAGGGTAAAGCTGGCTTACAACTAGACTGGAAAGCTCTAGCTTCATCTCCATGGACATGAAGATATGAAGATGTCTGGTTTTTTACTCTGGGCCAAGATAGGGGCAATGGGATTTATGATGTGCCATTTAAACTCTGAAACTACCCTGTTAATCCCCAGAATCTGTGTCTTTAATGATGGTTCCCAACTGGCCTGATAATGTAAGTAAACCTGGCTAATTACATGGCCAGAGAGGCATAACTATCCTGGGAAATTCCACTTTGGGCTCTCCCAAAGTCAAGTTTCCTCTTGGTAGTGTGAGCTGGAGGTCGTGGTGAGACCATGATCTGTGGAGAAACAAAGCCCCAGGGAGCTAGGCATGCAGTCTCCTTGGACCCCATTGTCTGCACTCCCCTTTCCTTGCTGCACTGTATCCTTCCCCTCTAAATAAAAGTCTTCTGTGAGTGTGCTCTGTGGAACCTGGTGAGCCTTTTCAACATGTGAACTGGGGAAATCCTTGCAGGGTGATGTGTGTAAACTTTACAGACAAAATTTTACAAAATAAGAACTATTAAAATATTTAACACAGTGGGTTAAATGTATATGAGAATACATAAAATATTATATAAGTACATAGAGTATGCAATATAGAAATTCTAGTAGCAAATTTCACAGCTATAGAGAAACCTCGTGTACTTTTATGGCACTAAAACAGAAAAACATACTAAAGCTCCAGTGATGACCTGGCTTCACCAGGAGGAGGCAGTATTACCCCTATCTTTATGGAACTGGCCCTCAGAGCAGGAGTTTCAACCAATATAGAAGAAAAATACACATCTAGAAAATGTCCTCATTACAATTTTTTGTGGTCCCTGCTTTCCTTCCACTTCCTTAAAGCAACTTCCAGTTGTTTAGCAGAACTTCAAAGATGGCACTTGGGGTCCAGGTAAAGAATGATTAGGCAAGGAAGATTCTACCTGCACCGTTTTGTGGCAAACGTTGGGCCTAATGGGAATGTTACATTTTGTTTAAAGATGAGTACACAGAAATCTTAAAAGAAGTCCTTCACAAAAGGCATCGATGCACCCAGGATTAAAAGCAGCTTACCTACAAAGGGAGAAAAAAAAATCTATATCTGTATATAGATATACACACATATGCATACACTCACACACATACACACATATATAATACAGCAGGAAAACATTTAATTTCTTGGCATCACTAAATAATAAAAAAGAGATTTTTGGGAAAAAGGGTAACTTGACAATTATTTTCCAGACAAACTGTCATTTATATTAAGTGGCTATAGAAAGCAATAAAAAATGCAAAACCTCTTCGAGCAATATGACTAGAAAAAAATTGACAGTAAATAGTTATTAGATACTAAAAAATATGCAAAACCTTAGGCAGAGGTAGGCAGAGGTGCATCGGCCAAAACCATTTCAGAAGAGAAAATATTTATTTATTTATTTACTAGTGTCCCATTGCACGGATTCATGCACATTGAAAGAAAATTAATTAGAAGAAATATTTTAATATCACTATTCACATCTTGCTAATGAAAAGAAAATAGGATTCTACCGAGTTTCCTACCTACCTACTCCAGGACTTCTGTGAGGATCAATTGAGATGAGGCACGGGAAAATGCTTCACAAACATTTGGTTAAACTGTAAAATGTTTGCACCTGGCTATAAAGTAAGTTGGGTTCCAGGGCTGAAGAAACTCCAAGGATGCTACTTGCTAGGGAGAGGAAGCCGGGCATTGCTACGTGACATTATTACCTGGCGCCCACAGCCACCGTTTCCGGGCTGGGCTGGGCTGTGGGCCACATTTTGCGCCATGGGGTCTTGGCAGCATTGGCTGCGATTTGGTGGGGTGTTGCTCCAAAGTGGTGGCAGGGCCTGAGGTGGCAGGTGTCCATTTGCGGGAATCCGACTGTTGCTTTGTCGGTGCCAGGTCTGTGGTGCCGTTTATTTTTAAATGGCAGTGTGCATCACGGCAGCTCCTGCGTTGAGTGTCTGCACTCTAGTGGTCAGTGCGCGTCATAGCTATCAATCGGACAGATGGACACTTAGCCTTTCATATATGTAGATTTTTTAAAATATATTTTTACTTATTTCAGAGAGGAAGGGAGAGGGAGAGATAGAAACACCTCCTACTGGGGATTGAGCCCGCAACCTGGGCACATGCCCCTGACAAATCGAATCTGAGACCCTTCAGTCCGCAGGCTGACACTCCATCCACTGAGCCAAATAAGCTAAGGCAAGAGAAAATATTATTTTAAGGCAGCTCCCAGCTGAGAGATAACTTAGCATTAAAAAGTTATAAATGAGTAAGTTGTCATGAACAAATTAAGTTAAATTAGCTGAAATCATTGGGATCACAAAATAAAAGGCAAACTATTAATTCTTTAAAGAAAAAGTATATAACATACACATTTAAAAAAATGAACTTCCATATTTCACCATATCTATGACAGCACCAGATCTAAGAGGCACCACTATTTTATGTCCCACTAAAAAAGCATGGTCAAGTAAACATTATTTTTTATCACCTAGAATTTTTATTTTTATATTCTTTTGAAGTCTTTAATGTATCATGTTGCATTCTCTGATTACACAAAAGGGGAAACTGTAAGTTAAATAAATTAAGCTATTTCAAAACATCTACCCATTTCAAGCCAGAATCTTGAAGCAGGGTCATAATGTCTGAGGTTTTCCACACAGAACAGTTCTCTGTGCCATTGAGAGAACTGATGATGATGATGCAGCATTTCTTTTAAAAAATATTTTTATTGATTTTTAGAGAGAGAAGGAAGAGGGAGAGAGAAAAATATCAATTGGCTGCCTGCCTCCTGCATGCCCCCTACCAGGGATGGACCTGCCACACAGGCGTGTGCCCTGACCAAGAATGGAACCAGCAACCTTAAAGTGCAAGGGACAATGCCCAACCAATTGAGCCACACTGGTTAGAGCGATGCCTCATTTCTCTCTATATATATTTTATTGATTTCAGAGAGGAAGGGAGAGGGAGAGACTGAAACATCAGTGATCAGATAGAATCATCCGTTAGCCGTCTCCTGCACACCCCGCAACTGGGGTCGAGGCCACAACCTGGGCATGTGCCCTGAGTGGGAATCGAACTGTGACCTCCTGGTTGATGCTCAACTACTGAGCCACGCCAGCTGGGCCCATGCCCCATTTTTTAAGCGAGTTTTGCTGTGGTCGCCAGGGACTTTCTTCCAACCTATTGTCACTCATTTTGAAAAATTTGATGCATGTCATGTTCTCGATCTTACCAGGGGGTGTCAATGACAGGTTTTCAGACAACAACCAAGACTCTTATCCTCTTAAATGGTTCTTAGGTAGTTTGTTGAATGAAATATCAAGAAGTTGTAGTTATCCAGTCAAACCAAAAGCCTACATGTGCAAGCAAGGACAACTTCATCATTACTGCCAAGAGGCAGCAGCTACTTTAACATGCCATTGGCTTAAAGCATCCCAATTTCATAGATGATAACGTAAAAACATAGGAGTGTGAGAGCAGACCTGGATAAAATTCTCAGAGCTTATTAAGAAAACCTGAGCCCTAGCCGTTTTGACTCAGTGGATAGAGCGGTGGCCTGCAGACTGAAGGGTCCCAGGTTCGATTCTGGTCAAGGGCACATGCCCGTGTTGCAGGCTCGATTCCCAGTAGGGGGTTTGTAGGAGGCGGCCAATCAATGATTCCCTCTCATCATTGATGTTTCTATCTCTCTCTCCTTCTCCCTTCCTCTCTGAAATCAATAAAAAAAAAAGAAAAAAGAAAAAGATAAAGAAAACCTGAGAGCTGAGAGGACATATAATATCCTAAGTTCCTCATCTTTGAGTAAAAGGAGTCAATTTTTTAGGTTGATACATTTGTAAATAGGGTCCTAAGTTTATTTTAAAAAATGCAAAAGCAACTACTAGTAATGAATGAAACTGGAACTGTAAGTGGAATAAATATCAAATACTACAAGAAACTTTAAGATATAAAAATCTGCAAATTACAATAGAACCAAGTGTATGAAAACTAGAAATTTAAAAAGAATGACTAAAATTCTCAACCATACTACGCTTTACTCAAAACAGTTAGAAAATAATAATAACAATGCTATATTTTAAAGTCTTTGAGGATTAGTGTAAGGTGTACTTACTCCAAGGAAATTTTCTATTAGTTATAAATATGTTCATTAACAAGAAAGAAAATAAATGTATTTCAAGTAGATAAAATGGAAAAAGAAAACATACTTCAGATAATTAGAAAATGCTAAATAACCTATTTAAAAAAAAAAACAGAGAAACCATCCATACACATAATTCAAAATGAGAAAGAAAATATAACTATAGTAAAAGAGGAAATGAAAAGAATTATGAGAATGATTCATAAATTCTTATGCAAATAAATTTGAAAATCTGGATGGTTTTTAGCAAAAGATAAATAATCCAGAGTAAACCAAGAGGATCAGGAGAAAATAGAGAATGGTGTGTGTGTGTGTATAATTGCCAAGGCAATTTTATTGGTGAGTTCTTTAAAAACTTCAGGGAATATATAAAGCTGATGTTTTAAAAATCTTTCAGGGAACTGAGGCCAATGGGACTTGGCAGTTTGACCTACACCACATCCGTACACGATTGTTAGGGACGTGGGTTGATAAATCCCAGCAGGATTAAATGCATGACTAGCAATGTCAGTAGGTTTCCGTTATCTTGGCAAAAAGAGGACAGGGCTGGAATCAAGTGAAATAGCAAGTGAGGACAGAAGCCCTGCAGGTCTGTTCAGGATTTACTGTGAGGAAAATATCACTTCACTAAATTTCATATCGAATTAAAATTTTACTAGTTTCAGGGCTTTGCTTATATTTTATTTTTAAATTTGTGTTGGTTTTCATAAAAAAGCGGTAAGAAGTTTATATTTTATACTATGTATGTATGAATTTAAATAACTGTAAAGTAAGAAAAAGGTCAACACTGAGATTTGTGAGAATATTTTTTTTCCTTTCAAGGAGGGATATATAGTAGGTCCTCAGGTTATGTCGGAGATCTGTTCCTAAGGCACGACGTAACGTGATTTTCGCCGTAAGTCGGAACCCACCTACATAAGCACCTATGTCACTCACATGGAGCACATACACAGCAGTAATGAAGTGAAACAGTAAAAAAAATGTAAAAGAAAGATAACAATTCCTGACCTTTACTTGTGGCAAATAAATAATAAAAAACATAAAGCACATATGTACATATGTCGAAATGATGGAACTTTTTTTTTTATATAAACAAATGGGCAATGGCGATGTAACCATGAAACGATGTACGCCGAGTCCGACATAACCAGAGGACTGCCTGTAAGTTACTCAATTTCAGGAAATCTGCTTAGGCTTTAGAGAAGGAAAACAGCACTCTCCTTCCAGTGTGACTTTCTCTGCCTCTTCTCCACACTAGAATGCTAAGTTTAAGGGGAAAATTCAGGACATAATTAAACTAGAGGTCCGGTGCACAAATCCGTGCAGACCTCGGCCTGGCCTATGGGGATTGGGCCAAAACCGGCTCTCCAACATCCCTGGAGGGGTCCTGGATTGCAAGAGGGTGGTTCTCGAGTAACACGCCCCGGAATCGGGCTCCCTCCTCTCTGGTTCTGGGTGCATCACTCGAGAACTAAAGCTGCCAAGTCACCACAGCTTGGCCGCTCCTGCGTTGAGCATCTGCCCCCTGTTGGGCCTGTGCAAGAGACAAAGGAGTCCCTGGGGCTTCACAGCCTACTCCAGCTCACAAACAATGGGCTTCCACTTGGAGGTTCAGAGGCAATTGCCTTAGAGTTATAAAGAAAGTAATTCTGCGCCAAGTCTCTCATCTGCACATGGAGCTTGAAAACCTATGGCAGCAGGAGGCGGCTGACCAAGGATTTGGGACCCTGGGTCTAAGCCACCTTTCCAGTCACATCCTGCTTCCCCTCAAGATGAGGCACATTGCTGGATAGAAGGCTGGTTCTAGGACCAATGACGGAACTGGGACCAGGTCACTGCAGGCCACACCTGTGGTCCAACCAAAGGCTATTCAGAAACTATGAAGGAAGCAGATTTAGTACATTAGTTGTAAATCTTAAGCTTAGACGAGAATCTAAAAATAGGAAGGGACGATAGAAATCATTCCAACTTCTATACCGAGAAGTATGTCTCCTAAAACATTTTAATGACACAACCTTTCCCTAAAAAATTCAGTGATAGAGAATTTATTACTCTCTACTCTCCAGGAAGGCTTTTTCTGCTGAAAAGTATCATCTGTCAGGAATAGCCTTCCATATAAGGAAAGAAGAACCATCACCCTGTAACTTTCACTGTAGTTTGGTTCTTTAGGATAGGAAAGAAATCTATTTTCTCCACGTGACAATTGTTCTCTCTAGGTTACACACTTGACACCAAGAGCACCTGAAATGGATATGGTTTCTAGACTTCTCACCTTCCAGTTATCCTCCTTTTAAACCAGTAGTGCTAAGTACTCCTGAAAAGTACCCACATCGGAACTTCACATTTCAGCTCCAGCTCTTTCTCTATCTCTTATGTACATTTACACTTTGGGCAACAGATACTTTATGAAAAAGAGGGTGAAAAAAAGTAATCCTATCTAATAAAGAGGGAAGATGCTAATTGACTGCCACGCCCTCAAAGATGGTGGTGCCCACAGCCACAAGATGGCAGTGTCCAGTCCCCTCAGCCCTGCTGGGGCAGCAGGCACGCAGCAAGGCAAGTCTCAGATGTCGGCTGCCCAACCGCCCAGGGCCGGCCCGAGGCGCAGGCAAGCCTTGGATGGCGGCTGCCCAGACGCACAGGGCCACCCCAAGGCTGAGGTAACCAGGGCTGGCTGAGGCTTGCGCTGCCGGCAGTGGCAGCAGCAGAGGTGTGATGGGGCATCATGTTACCCTGATCGCCGGGTCACCTCCCGACCCTAGGGGCTCCCGGACTGTGAGAGGGGGCAGGCCAGGCTGAGGGACACCCCTCCAGTGCATGAATTTTCATGCACCGGGCCTCTAGTTGTAAATAAGAAAATCAAGCTCCAGAATTAGTGCAATATTTTATGTAATATATTCTGTAGGTAATACCTTTGCAAATAATATTGTAATTTTATCTGTTCCATACGATGTTTTTGTATGCTTTATTTCCTTAAAGTGAGGTCTTCCTATACCTGATTTCTCTTACCTCTAAAGTTGTTATAATAATGTAATCTTCCTGTTCTACAACTCTGATGGGAATGCGTATGATAAGGCAAACAGTTTTGCTATTTTCTGAAGTCAAGATATACTGAAATAGAAAGTTTTAAAAGTCGTTTGGGTCTCTGCCTCACTCCGTTTTTTGAAATTAAAAGTACTCTGCATCCCACCTCACATGACAGAGTGGCACACAAGACATAGGTTTAATAATTATTTTATTTATAAAATTCTACCAACTCTTGCCAGTCATATTATTCTGCACATCACAGATGGATTACATAATAATATTATCTACATTCATCTGTATAAAAATAGGGGAAAGAAGAGATGAATCAACCGCATGAAAATGATACTGTAAGGTTCACATTCAGTGTCCGGCTCTGTAAACACACTGGCCTTTTAGCTAAAGTTAACTTTTATCCCATCACCATCCAGCTGCATGACTGTGGGCAAGTCACTTGTCTTATTTTTTAAAATTACCTATCACTACCTCAGAGTCAATTGGCTGCATGCAAAAATGTTGAAAAATAACATGCACTTGAAATGTGAAATATTATTATTATACAGTGCTTTATTATTGGACTTCCTCTTTTCAAAGTAATACTATTCATATTTAAACAAAAATCATTTGTCTACAAAGTGACCCTTTTCAAAGGAACTCTCATCTGGTATGATTCTGAAGCCAGTATCTCCACTCTCAGGAAGCGGATATGATATATAATTATCTTAACTTCTGATTAATAGCTAATAAAATGAAATGGCTTCTTCTTAGTTCTCCAAACTATAATAACCCAAGAATAATAAGGTCAATCTGAGGAAAAACACACACACATGGCTTAATGATTTAAAATACAAGTGATAACTGGTGACTAGGAATCAATTTTCACCTACATTGAAGCTTATTTATGTCGAATATAAAAAGATAATCCCTAAAAACCAAATTCCCTATGAATTCCTAAAAATTGAAATTCTGAGATTTTGTTTCTGAAAAATTGCTTCTTTGGTAAAACATTTAGCATAGACTACATTAAACTCAAATCAATGTTGTAGCCAGATGGCAGTCTTTCAACAAATTTTTTTTAGAAAGAGTCATGTTTCTTTTTAATTGCAAAATGTGTAGCTTCAAGGGCCTCAAAATTCAAGGGGCAACTGAGGTGATGTTCATAATGATAAAAAAAGTGAAGACTTTGGCAACAGAGTAGGACTACATAATTATTAAAATCTGGCAAACTAATCTGTATTTGTATATTTATCGGGCACAGCTGCTATGATTATTACAAGGTTTTTGAAACCTTGGACAACAAGGAAAATAATCTGTGAATATATCTTACTGATTTATTAATTTCTAGGCCATTAATGCAGTTTCCATACTATTACTCTCATGTCAGTTCCTTAGACCTTTCTGGCCTTTGTGTACTCTAAGCCTTGGAAAAAACTGTTTAGGGAGTAGTTAGATATATGCAAAGAGCATTATACTTTGGAAATATTCTTGTTTTATCAAAGTGAAAAGATAAATATTACACATGCAGAAAATTGAAAACAAGGTTGTGAAACCTGCCACCTATTTGAGTACCAATTAGAAAGTATCTTCATCGGACTCAATGGCATTCTTGGGTTTGGTAAGTCTTTCCAGTTCTTCTCCATCCTAAAAAAAAAACCACAAAAACCCCATAAAATCAGAGATTAATTAAAACAAAACTAGAAATGTAGTGTTTTTAATGATTACCAAGGAGAAAGCTCACTCAGAAATCACGGATTTTATTTAATATAATATGGTCAAAGGAAGTTAAATAAATACTGAAGTTCTTGGAAAGTTATTTGTAGATGTATAATAGACCATGAAAAACTGAAATAAAGCTCAGTACTTGAATTTCAGTTAATCTTAGCATAATTGGAGCACCCTCTGCTGGTCTTGAAGGCAAATGACTAAAGATTGGAGAAAGATAAAACTAGGCCTTGTTACCTAAACTGATATTCTTTTACCTAAAAAGTACAGCAAAGAGTGTTATCAGACCACTGGAAAAGGACATATGACTTCTGAATCTATTTCTGGCTGATATCAGGGCATTTGGGACCCAAGATTCTAATTTTTTCATCTGGATAACCTGTTGTATCACCACTTCAGAGGTAATACTGAAGAAAGCACCACCACGAACTCAAATAAGAGAGATTAATTTTTTCATTCTTTGTCAGGAATAAGTATTTCATATTTAGTGTTCATGAAAATTGTAAATTTAAAACAAGATTGATGAGTCTATTTCATCTTTTATTTATAACAAATATTTAACTCCTTGAGTCTCCAAAAGATTATTAATTTGCTAATAACATGACTGACAGACCCTCCTAAAACAATAAGCAACTGGCAAAATAATACTTACTCAGAATAACTGCACAAGTATTTTTCTAGAAATTTTTTTCTCTTATAGGTTCCTTTTGAAAATCACCGCCCTAGTGAGATAAATAATGTCTGCCTATCTGGCACAGTTTTATGAAAAACTACAGGGAAAATTAAGGAGCCAGGTTTTCTACTTTTATTTAGTAAGACTTAATAATGTTGAACTTTTCTTATGAAGAAGGCTTATTCCCCCAACAATGGTGGAGTGGAAAGAGTAATGAGGGAGGAGTCAGACCTCATGGGTTTAGTACCAGTTCTTTCACTTAGTATCGCATTTAGCCTGAGTTTACTTCTTCACTTGTAAAATTAGGGAGACTAATAAGGTAATCTGTGAGGAACCTTCCAATTCTGTGACTCTATAATATTCTAATACAACTAGTGCATAAGGTTCTTGAGAGCGTGATTTATATATTTTCTAGACCTGTGACAGCATCATCATGAGCCCTTGCACACAAGGAGACCAAACAATGTTTGTTGAATAATTTTTTTAAAGTCAAGAGATCTGATACATCCTTTGATAAATCAGCACTGATCCTATTTCTATTCTTGTGTCACCATGCTTTGAATTCGGGAAGGACAGACAAAAAGCAGTATCTTTACAAACTTACCCCACTGGAGCGCTCCCAAAGACGGCCACTTAGATCTCGGATTCTTTCTTGCCTAGGTCGATATTCCATATCTTGGGACTTGCTGGCATTATAAATAAATACGGCCAGAAGAGCTGATGGGGCTTCTAAGAAAAACTCCAAAGAGGGCCTGAAGTCAAAGACCAGGACAGACACTGTTGTGATAATGACAGTGGTGACCTGGGCCATCAAGACATGGAACATGTTATCCAAAAACTTCAGAATAAAAGCCACCGAGAGGCCCTGGAATGCAGTTATAAAAATAAGGGCTATTGAAAATGCATTGTGGCCATAGAAAAACCCACAGTTCTTAATCTGATCACGGTTACTGCTCTGAAGGCCCAGGGTCAGCCCATTAAAAAGAATGCCAAAGAAATAAAGTTTGCTGTTCTGTATGAAGATATTTTCAGTGAGCTGCTTCCCCTCCTTCAATATCTTTTCACTATAGATATTGGCCATTGAAGAAGTAAAACACTGGACTATAATAAGGACATGGCCTAAGCCGAGACGAATGTGACTGAAAACCCTGACTGTGGTGTTCCACTTAGAGTCAGAAAAAGTCCACTCTTTCGCTGTGCAATTTTCTTTTCTGGGACACTCACTTCTGAAAACAAGGCAGGAATTGGATGGGCTGAAGAAGGCGTCGTGGTGAAATCCATGTCCTGCTAGGTTATGCTGCGATGTTTTGGTCCCAGCAGTAAGGGCCACAATACACAAAAATAGAATGAGGAGGGAAGCCCATTGTATCCAGTTTAGATGTCTCCTGTTCAAAGAGGAAAAATAAGATTTTACTACAGGGTTTTTGCCCCCTCCCATAACAACTGTTTCTGCTGAAAACTCAGACACTTAAGTACTTGGTTGAATAAACTATACCCAGTTTTTGCCAGAATTTCCCACAATTCAAGTTAGTGTCTCTGCTTCTTAAAGTTGATTATTTTAATTCACTTTCTTAATAAACATCCCTTAAGACCTTTAAGTCATTCTGCCTCATTTTAAGTTTCCTTTGAGCCTAGAGGTTTAACTAAGCCTCCTTTCTACCTCCAGACCTATCTTGAACCTTTAGAACAATAACTTTTTAACTTAGTATATAGTAAACTGTAGAAGAGAGTCTCAACCTGGTTTTCATGAACCAGAATGTGACGAAATTTAGATATGTGAATCTTTGCAATGTGCCAAATGCTCTATCTAGGTGAATTCTCAGCCTTCCCCCAGCTCTAGAAGACCCTTCAAATTCTGTCAAATTTCAAAGGTATTCACGATCCAAAAAAGATGTAAGGAAGCTGGCTCCCAGATCCATGACCTAATAATCATAAAGCATTTTATAGCAAACCACTGCTTGATAAGGCAAGGAAAATATATTTTTATTATTTAATTTTACAAAGTTTTAACAATGCATTATTTTGCCTAACAACAAACTTGTGATATATGAAAGGCATACATTGTTATTCTGTTTTATGGATTTATTCAGTTTAAAAGACATTTAATAAGCACCTATGTGGCAGGCACCCTGGGAAGATAAAAACTTGATGTCCACCCCTGAGGAATTTATACTTTTAAAAGGTAAAGAGCCATGAAACTAAATGATGACAATATAATGTGTGACAAGTGATACACAGAACACTTGGGGTACACTGAGGAAGGAACAGTTGAGTCTATAACGGAGTCAGCTATTGCTTCAAAGGAAAATGACACTTGAGTGGAAAGATGAAAAATAACTGAATTTGCCATGTGAAAAGGGAGTTGGTGTATATCCAGGCAGAGGGATAAGTCTATGCAAAGGCAACAAGAATGTACGATGTTGAATAAATAAAGAGGAGTAACTGATTCAGGTTGGGGTAATCAGGGAGGCCTCTGGGGGAAAGAACATCTTCAAATTTGAAGATGGATTAGGATTAGTCAGATGAATTAGAGGGACACCAGAGTGGGGAAACAAGAGAATAACATAAGCAAAGGCAGAAGTGTAAAGTTAGAGGTAGGAACTAGAAGTTATAAGAATTTTGGAGCATTATTGAGCATCGACCATGGGTCAAGCAATGTCCTTACAGGAGGAAACAATGAATATTCTGAGGAGTTAACTGACTTCGACTTCTTTAAGGTCATGAATTTATGAAAGGGCAAGAAGATCTGAGCCATGGTTTGTATGTCTTCCTTCTGGACCAATGTATCTCTTAAGTCATTTAGAGTGCTCAAGATATATCTATCTATATCTATGTCTATGTCTATGTCTATGTCTATGTCTATGTCTATGTCTATGTCTATGTCTATGTCTATATCTAATCTATCCTATATAATAAAAGCCTAATATGCTAAGTGTCCGGTCATCCAATTAACCAATCAAAGTGTAATATGCTAATGATATGCTAAGGCTGCTCAACTGCTTGCTACGACGTGCACTGACCACCAGGGGGAAGACAGTTGAATGGTAGGTTAGCTTGCTGCTGGGGTCCGGCCAATCGGGACTGAGCGAGACGGGCCAGACACGCTCTGGAGCCCTCCCGCGGTACCTCCTCAGCCCCGATCATGCACTGGTGGGGTCCCTCGGCCTGGCCTGTGCCCTCTTGAATCCAGGACTCCTCAGGGGATGTTGGAGAGCCAGTTTCAGCCCGATCCTGCTCAATGCAGGATCTGCCCCCTGGTGGTCAGTGCGCTCCCACAGCGGGAGCACCACTCAGCCAGAAGCTGGGCTCACGGGTGGTGAACAAAACAGCAGTGGCAGGAGCCTCTCGCGCCTCTGCGACAGCGCTAAGGATGTCCGACTGCCAGCTTAGGACCGCTTGCCGAGGAAGCGAGCCTAAGCCATCAGTCGAACCTCCCCTGAGGGCTCCTGGACTGCAAGAGGGCACAGGCCGAGCTGAGGGATCCCCACCCCGAGTGCACAAATTTCGTGCACCGGGCCTCTAGTATCTATCTATCTATATATGTATACACACAATGTCCATGAATATTACATTATGAAAATGAAATGTATTTTAATAAACACTAACTTTATAATTATTCAAAGTGTGTATATATGAAGATGTGCCTGATTTCACCAATGTTTCCATAGAGCTTCATGCTATAAGACTGCTAAGTGCACAGACCAGCCTAGATAGCAGCACACCTGTGCACACAATTATGTCTTCTTGTGTATATACTCTCAAACAACCAGATCAAGCACTTAGTGGCAAGGCTAATATAGCCCTATGCCATGAGGCCAGAAACTGAACTAGCCACACATATTTCTGAAGATGCAGCTGGTATGCATTAAGTTGTAGAAAGCAAATCAAATGGAAAAAGAAAATACAGGATAAAAAATAGATGCTCAATTTATAAAAAAATATTATTACCAAACTGTATATTAAAACAGATGATGTATAACAAAACTGATGAAAGAAACTAAGTAGTCAAAGGACATAAATGCATAACTCATAGACATAAACAACAGTGTGGTGGGTGCCAGAGGGAAGGGGTGTCGGGGCTGGGTAAATAAAGTTAAAAAAGAAAAAAAAATGAGGCAATGATCTACTTTCCTTTAGAAGTTTTCAATTCTGACAGCTATAGATTTTGCACTAAAACTGACCTTGAGAAAAAAGAATCTAAGGAGACAAAGCCCTAAACAAGCTAAATAGTACTTACTGCAAATAATTACTCATTCAAGGTAACTTTCTTGGGAAGATAAAAATGATTAAGGATTAGGCTGAAAATAGGTTTTCAGCAAATAAAATAATGCTTAATAAATTATCCTGTAAAGTCAGCTGAGAATTTGTGCTCTTACCAGTACAAGTGATGACTGATTGTTTATGAAGAGTTTGCTCCTCAATTTAGATGCAATTTAGTAGAAACTCAACTCATCTCTCTACTGCCCCAGTAAAACATCCAGATTAATGCTCAAAGTTGAACACTTGCAGCCAGAGGAATGTTCTACCTGAGGGCCTCTGTTCCCATGTGAACTGTTTGCTCACAATCTCTGTTTCTAAACGTATTTTTTGCCAGGTGACCTCATTATTGTAATGACATATTTTAATGGTTTATATAAATGATAAATTATGAGTAAAGAAAAGAACTGCTGTCTTTATGAAAACTAAGTTGAATGATTTAAGAAAATTAAAGGGAAATCACAAGATAAGAAAACTAGCTGAGCTTATTTTGTAATTAGGTAATAAATAATAAAAATCTAGAAGAATCTACTTTAAAAGTACTTTTAAGGACTTGCTCCACTTTAAACAAACTAAAACCAGAAATAACGAATATAGGTTCAACCGAGAAAGAAGCCAAAGAACACCAATTACAAACCCTACACATACTCAAAGGAAAGACCTTAGCTTTCAATCAAAAGAATGAACATTACATATCTTAAGTTAAATTGTATAAAGCATGTATTTTTAAAAAATAATTCCTTACTTTGAGTTGCCCCTCAACTAACTGAAGGGAAAGTCTACAATTAAATCAAAATTATGTCAGGGCATTTACTACCATATTTGGTGGTAGTAAACCAAGGCAGAGCATGAAAATAATTAAGTGGAAAGATTTACATAATTGTTTTTACAAAAAGCTATATATAACATGTTTCTTAGTAGCACAAATAGAGCAACCAGGGGCAGATTTATAATGAGAAATTATAAAAAGATTTATCAAGTGAATGATTTTGGAGAAAGGCTTGTCTACTGAGCTGTACTTTTATTTCTCTGCTGGTTCAGAGAGTAAACTTTACCATGACTTCTAAGACATTCATCATGTTTCAAGATGTGTTTTTAAATATTTTTTTTTCATAGCTTCTCCTTAAAGAAATCAGAGATACATATACATTCTTTAGGTGAAAATAAGTGCCGGTCTTAGTTATCTTTTGCCCTCCCTCCCCCAAATTTCAATGTTCATGTGGAAATTATTTACTAAAACCTAAACAAACAAGTTTACACAGCTTTGCCAAGCTTTAAGAGCAAATCAGTAAGTCTTTGAGGCCTGCCGCCAGTTTCCACTTTGAACCAATGTCTTCTATACTTCCAAGAACAAATCTATATATTAAATGGGGTTTTTTCTAGAAAAGACAATAAGACATTTGGATAGCAATATTTTTCCTTTTTTCACTTTTGATTTTTTTCAAATAATTCTTGCATTAGTCACCAGACTTATTTTTTCCTACCAGTGTAGCCTTATATTCTTTTTTTTTTTCTTTTTTCCCTGTCCTGACACTGACCAATCAGTGACGATCATGGCCGGCTCTTCGGTCGTTACTGTGAGGGCGTCCTGACCAATTTTCATATTACCTTTTATTAGTATAGATGCCCCATGCAGCCTGCTCAGTTCGGTCATTACTATGAGGGCATCTTGATCAATTTGCATATTAAACTTTTATTAGTATAGATCAGTGGTCGGCAAACTCATTAGTCAACAGAGCCAAATACCAACAGTACAACGATTGAAATTTCTTTTGCGAGCTGAAAACTGACTTCTGCGCATGGACCACGAAGTTTCAATTGCACTGTACGTGCGCGCCCACACATGGCATTTTGTGGAAGAGCCACACTCAAGGGGCCAAAGAGACACATGTGGCTCGCGAGCCGCAGTTTGCCGACCACTGGTATAGATAATCTTTATGTTGTACACCTGAAACTAATGTTATATGTCAATTATATGACTTAATAGCCAACTCTTATTTATAACAACACTTCCACATGGACAAAACCCAGGGAAGACACAGGCACTGTCTCTTAGGATTGTGCTCAAGAACTCACTCTTCAGACTCTCAAGCAGGTGTGCTAAAGGCACTTGCTCTCTCCAGAGTTATGAAGAGAAATGAAGCAGCTAGAAAATAACGAGTTGAAACACAAGTTTGGGCTGTGTGATTTGGGTGTCACTTTATATCCCCAGAGCATATTTTTCCAATAAAATGAGGATGTGATCTAAGAGGTGATGCTTATAGAATCCAGCTGTTAATATTTCATGATTCTATACACAAAAGGGCAAAGCTGTTAGATTTCTAAACTTGAGCCTTATGGTTATTTTTATAAATTGTCTCTGGAAGGAAAGGTTCACAGAAAAAGAACAGTGCATCCCGCATGTAGACAGGTAACAGACTAGATCGCAGGAGTCATTCTTACACAACTTTGGTGAGTCAGCAAAGGGCTATTTTCAAACAATTCATCTCTGCTGCAATTTCCTTTCCCTGAGTTGTTTTAAAAGAAAGAATGAACACTCAGTAGTCTTAGTGAGAAAATCTTAGGGGTCCAACTACTTCCTCTGATAGCAACAGTTCCACAGTTTAATGAGGTGTGAAAATGTAAGAGAAAATGACACAGACGGGAAAGGTGGGTCCAGGAATATAAAGTCATTTGAACAACAGCAGCTTTGCAATGACACAGAGCTTTGTGTCAAAGACAAAGACCATTTTTGTCTCTTGCTCTGGAACTGGCTGCCAGCAGTTCTGACAATACTCTGACTCCAGTCAAGGCTGTGAGAGGACATGGCCTGAACATCACTTGGAAAAATAAAATGAACTCAACCGTCCTCTGCTTTTCCTTACTCACTCAAATACCTGCTTCAAAATCACTTCTTAGCCTAATCTCAAAAGCACATTTTTAAGTTCAAAAATAAAACCCTGAGTTATGCCGGAGGCTTCTTATAAACTAATGTCAAAGGACTCCCAGTGTCCACAGACAATAGACATATCATGGGTGATTTTACTATCTGATTAGGGAGAAAACCAAATGTCCCTCCATTGAATTAATTAGTGAAGAACAAACTATGTGAGCTTGGTCAAGTTCCTGGGCCACAGATATGGGTCAGATTCTATCACAACTCATTCCAAAGAATTGAAAGGAGTTGTAACAGAATTTGACTAATATTCCTTTTTAAACTCTTTTGATGGTACCAAAATATTATATATGTATAGAGTTATAATTATAATGTTATACTTAATAACATTGCTGGATATAAACTAGCAGTTGAAAAAATTTTGCTTTACATAAAAATTCATTGCAATGAGATCTGATTCTTTACTCCCAGGCCCTGTTGATTTGTCTCTTAAAATTTAGATGAGGACAAACCAGTTAATTTAAGTTTCAGCTAACATGATGGCAGTTCACCACCACAAGCCTTCTGGAAATCTGAACAAACTAAAGTTGGAATAACTACCACCTTTGTTTCAAAGCCCCTTGCCGGTCCTCTGAATTACTTTTCCTTCTCTACATTCCTTGTGACCTTTTCATTTTTCCTGCAATTGCCCTGTGTATGGTATATATGTGTTCATTGTAAGGTATCACAACTCCTTTCTGGTAATGGGGAGTAACAAATGCCTTGTTTCTTTCATTAGATTGCATCTTCTTTCCTTTCCAACTCATGTGCTCAACACAGCATTAATCCAATGACTCAGACCATCGTGGTAAAGTTTTTATCTTTCCAATGAGCCAATCCTATCATGCATCTTCCTCCATGAAACCTCCACAGACAATGAAAACAAACAAAAGCAAATTCCCATTGTAGCCTTATATTCTTTATCTGTATGCGAAGGGTATTTGATGGCTCTACTAGAGTGAAGTATAAGACAGGAGCTATAATATTCTAAATGAAATATGAGTTATTTATGAAAAACAAATTAAGAATTTGTGATAGGACTCAAGCTGCTACTCTTGGGTCAAAATTTTATTGCCGAGGGCAAAAGACCATCAGATGAGACACGGAATAGATTAAACAGGGAAAAACAGACAGATATACACCACCAACAACAAAACTATCAAAATAGAACAAAATAAAGTTGATATTAAAATGTAATAATAGAAAATACTTAAAAGGTATTCTCATAAAAGACAGTATTAGATTTACTATTATATTTTAGCTGTACTTCAGAGTAGCTTCAGTGCTGTTGTGCATCAGTCAAACTATGATACACTGAGAACTAAGTTAATGCTTGAGAAAATAATAAAAAATTGAGTACTTTTTAAAATTGTTTCTTTAATATAAATAACTTTCAAGGAATCAAAACAGAGATATTAACCGCAAAACAAACACGTATCTAAGAATCAATATTACTGCTCTGAATATCAAGAAGTAAAAATGTGAAAAAAGTATTTTAAATTTGTTTATAACAATGTTAATTTTTAATAAAACTAGCAATAAAACAATTAATATTATTATATTTCATAGTATTAAAAGCAAACACAGTTTCTAGCATAGATTTGGATTTGGTTACATTAAGAATGAACTGTGTTAACATAAATTGTTACATGCTTAAAAATTTAACAGGCCCACCTTTGCCCATGGTGGTGGCACTCTCTGCATGAAAAGGGGCAGCTCATTTCAAGTTGGTTCCTCTGCCCCCAGCCTTGTCCAACCCAGACACTCTCCCCTCTACAGTCAAAGGGAACCACCCAATCACTTCAATTCTGGGCTCCAAGCACAGAGGCAGCTTGAGATGAATCTACTGATGAACAGGGACAATGACTATACCTGCCTCATGGGGTCAATGTGGGATTCAGTCACAATAGGGAGGAAAGGCCCTCAGTGCAGCACTTGGCCCTGAGTCAAGTGTTTTCTCATCACTGCCTGGCCGAGAGCCTCCCTGTCCCCACTGCCTACAGTGCAGCTGAATCACTTCTGGGTAGGTAGGGTCTTTCTAAGTGGACCCCCACGTTGGCCTCAGAGCTCAGGCTCTGGAGTCAAACTACTGGCCAATTTCAAATTAGGCAATACATACTTTATATCTTCTCTTTGGCAAATTTAGTTTTAAATCGATGTAATCTTGACATGGCGCATCGATATAATACATATTATCCTATATAATAAAAGCCCAGCGACCATAACGACGTAACACCCAGAACGACCGCTTGACCAGTCGCTATGAGGTGCATGGATCACCTCTCAGTCCCTCCCCCGCATCCCCCTGGCCCACAGGCTCCGATCGCAGGATGGCGAACAGGGAACCAGGGTGGGTAGCGGCGGGACTGGGGACTGGCGAATGGGTGGAACGGCCGACCTCTTGGTCCCTCCCCCCTGCCTGCAGGCTCTGATTGCAGGATGGCGAACAGGGAACTGGGGTGGGTGACAGTGGAGCGGGACTGGGAACTGGTGAGCGGGCGGAAGATGGCCCTGATCGCAGGCTAGGCCTAGGGACCCTACCTGGGCACGATTTCATGTGCTGGGTCTCTAGTGTATTATTTAATAACTTACTCATAAACTATCATTTCAGAGGAAAAAAATATTACTTAAAAAAACACACGTTTTTGAGACCTTTGCTCCCTTATTAAATAGTGAACCTTTTATTGTGTCAGAGCCAATTTTTTGTCCCTTATGGAAGGAAATGCATCTATAATTTTATTATAGGAATCAACATAAAAATATTATTGCTTATATATTTTCTCAGAAGCTAACTTTTTATCCTTCAAAGTGATTTTCATGTTGACTTTAAAGATTTTAAAATGTTTTAGAACAGCATTCTTTAATATGCTTATTGAATTATTTTCATAATTCATGAATAAAGTGAAAAAATCCTATCTAATAAAGGAGTAATATGCAAATTGACCATCAATCCAACACACAAGATGGCTGCCCTCATGTGGACACAAGATGGCCACCACAAGATGGCCAGCAGGAGAGGGCAGTTGGGAGGGACCAGGCCTGCAAGGGAGGGCAGTTGGGGGCGATCAAGCCTGCAAGGGAGGGCAGTTAGGGGTGACCAGGCTGGCAGAGGAGGGAAGTTGGGGGCAAAGGGCCTGCAGGGAAGGGCAGTTGGGGGGGACCCAGGCCTGCAGGGGAGAGCTGTTGGGGGGAACCAGGCCTGCAGGGGAGGGCGGTTGGGGGGGACCAGACCTGCAGTGGAGGGCAGTTAGGGGTGACCATGCCTGCAGGGGAAGGCAGTTAGGGGTGACCAGGCCTTCAGGGGAGGGCAGTTAGGGGTGACCAGGCCGGCAGGGGAGGGCAGTTAGGGGCAATCAGGCTGGCAGGGGAGCAGTTAGGCATCAATCAGGCTGGCAGGGGAGTGGTTAGGGGGTGATCAGGCTGGCAGGCAGAAGCGGTTAGGGGCAATCAGGAAGGAAGGCAGGCGAGCCGTTGGGAGCCAGCATTCCTGAATTGTGAGAGGGATGTCCAACTGCCCGTTTAGGCCTGATCCCGATAGGATCGGGCCCGTTTAGGATCGGGCAGTCAGACATCCCTCGAGGGGTCCCAGATTGGAGAAGGTGCAGGCTGGGCTGAGGGACAACCCCCCCCCATGCGTGAATTTCATGCACCAGGCCTCTAGTTCATAAATAAGAAGCAAAAGCAAACTTCAGTGTACTGTAACATTTAAATCGGAAGACATAAAATCTTAATTTTTTTCTATCTCTTACATCAATTATTAAAGCTAACGTTTCCTCAAGATAAAAGAAAATCTTTTAAGCATTTTATGCAATTTATGTACTGAAGGCATCATGGATTCAACAAATATTTACTAAGTGCCTATGCAACAAGCCATTCATCATCTGTACATATAAATTATGAAAACATCCTATGACATAGCGCACTGAGAAATTAAAAAGGAAAAGTGAATGCAAAATTAAACAATTACAAAAAATATAACAAGAAGTAAATTGTATTTTTATCATAATCATCATTAAATAACAAATCAAACTGGAGTTAAGTGCCCAGACCCCATTCCACCTTAGAACATTCTGACCTTTGCTTGGCAGCAGAGCCTATTTAGTTGAAAATGTTTTAATTTTACCCAAAGGTCTTCCTGGAGATAGGAAAGACTGGTGATAGAAATTTGAAGTTTAAAAATCTATCATTTGTATTAATTTGATTTCTCATGCAAATACTCTGCCAGTTAGAACTTAAATCATGTACTCATCTCAAGTAGTTTAACAAAGAATTTGTTAATCCTTATCATCTCCAAACACCAAATAACAAATGTATATTAATTTTAAGAACTTCTTGGTTCCCTAGTACTGTAATATAGATTCTGCAAACAAAACAAAACAAAACAAAACAAACAAAAACATCTCGGGAATTATTTGTTGAAAATCTGGCACTAAAAATTAAAATACTCCTAACCCCATCAATTATCTTTTTTTTTTTGAGATGCTAAGAAAAAAACATTTGAAACATGGAATCACAGAGGATTCAGACAGGCTAGCAGTGGAGCTGTTTTCTAGGTGGGTTAAGCAACTTGCCAACACACAGAGCCAATCCTATATAATAAAAGCCTATATGCAAATTGTTCGACCAGGAGTTCGACCACTCGCTGATGTGCGCTGACCACCAGGGGGTGGCGCGGAACATGGTGGGTGTCGGCGATGCAGCGCTGGCAGTGGGCGGCAATGGAGGCACTGCCGGCTCTGATGAGAGTGGGACCGCAGTGGGATGGAGGAGCAGGTGAGCAGGCGGCACCAGGCCAAGGCGGGTGTGAGTGGGGGCCGATTGCCCCACTGACTGCCCTGCAGAGAGCGACCGGCAGTGGGGAGGTGGGGGGTGGGAGGTGGCCCTGACTGACTGCCCTGCAGGCAGGATGGTGGAACAGGTGAGGGGGCAGCGCCAGGCCACGACTGGGTGCCAGGCAGGGCTGCGAGGCTGGGGGTGCAAGCTGGGGCTGCAAGCCTGGGATGTGAGTTGGGGCCCAATCCCCACAGGCCACCCCGAGGTACCCCACCTGTGCACGAATTCGTGCACCAGGCCTCTAGTTAAGAATAAAATCCTGGCCTTGGGAACCGGAGGGTTCAGTGCTCTGGGTATATCACCTGAAACAAGGCGGTGCCGTTTTAAAATACCACATATGCTTTCACAACAAGTTACTTACTTCAATACTATCCTGAATAGAAGAGCCGTTGTTATAATGCTAAAATTCGAGAAGATAACAGCCATGGCCTAGAAAGAAAGAAGAGATATAGAGTTACAATCCAAATAAAGTACTAACCTCAGAAATCTCCCAGCTCGGTGGCTCACCTGACAAGAAAAGCTTTTTGGTCAAAAACTAGAGGGGTTATTAGGGCAGCTATTTCACTACAGGATTAAATTCCATTTTTATTGCTTGTTAAATTTATGCAGATATGATCAAATTATTGTACAGGCTTTCAAAATGTGTTGAAATTCAGAAAATGCCTGTGTAAATAATCTGTATGTGCAGATTTAGAAATACTTATAAATTCTAAAGGTTTGGGTCTGAAATAACAGTTACAATGCTTCTAAAGCATACTTTTTAAAGTTCTCAGAATGCTTTATAGACTTTCAATACTGTTTCTATGGAGAAAAGACAGAATCTGTTAGGCCCATTTATACATTAAGTTAATTGGGATGCAGATTTTTAAGCATCATACCTGTTGTAGGAACTGAATCCATTTTCTTGGTTGAACTACAATGACCCAATACCAATGATTTACTACCAAACTCATATCTAACGGTCCTTTGGATTTATTCACATTGTTTTAAAAACTTAGAAATGTGTTAGCCAAATTTCATAAAGGTCTCTTTTTGTAAATTCAGCCACATTTCACATGAGACTATTAATCTGAACATGTATACATTTTGGCCAAGAAAGTATGAAATTTGCCGAAACCGGTTTGGCTCAGTGGATAGAGCGTCGGCCTGAAATTTCATCACTGCCCCTCATAATTGACCTGACAATATTAATAATTTTAAAAACAAATCCTACTGATTTAGTTCACCCTGACTTCCTCCTTGCTGTCACTTTAAAATGATTAAACTCTAGCGTATCTTTTATAACAAGCTAATATGAAGCTGAATTAAAGAAATAAGAGTAAATCCAATAACAATTAACAAAAATGTTAAGAATACAACATTGTTGTTTTTCTATTGAATTTTTATGGGACTATTTTGTTTTCTCAGTGTCCTCCTCTGTAGACAAATGCTTGTGAAGCCCTAGTTAAGAGGAGATGAAGAAAGTGGCTGGTAAGAGTGGGGAAGTAGTGGCTCTGATCAGTCACAATAACGGCAGTGCAAATGCACTAACAAAGCATCCTGGCTGGCCTGATGAATTCTGAAAACTTTCTATGCAATAGTACAGAATAAACAAATCGCAAGAACTCTTTGCTCCCAAACTTCAATTCATCTCTAATTCTTTCCAATTAGACTTGGGCACAGCAATGCACAGAATATGCCATGTGATTTATTTTGTAACATTTGTGGTTTTACACAATCAGGAAGAAAGAGCAAAGCAGTAACTTGGAAGAAAAAAACAGGAAATTATAATCTTACTTTGGTACTGGGGATGCAGGGAATGAATATGAATTTAAGAACCTAATCTCTTGGATACAAATAAAATACAACAAATATATACTTACTAGAGGCCCGTTGCACAAAATTCGTGCACGGGGGGGGGGGGGGGGTGTCCCTCAGCCCAGCCTGCACCCTCTCCAATCGGGGACCCCTCAAGGGATGTCCGACTGCCCGTTTAGGCCCGATCCCACCGGTGGGATCGGGCCTAAATGGGCAGTTGGACATCCCTCTCACAATCCAGGACTGCTGGCTCCCAACTGCTCGCCTGCCTGCCTTCCTGATTGCCCCTAACCGCTTCTGCCTGCCAGCCTGATCACCCCTAACCACTCCGCTGCCAGCCTGATTGATGCCTAACTGCTCCCCTACCAGCCTGTTTGCCCCCAACTTCCCTCCTCTGCCGGCCTGGCCACCCCTAACTGCCCTCCCCTGCAGGTTGATCGCCTCCAACTGCCCTCCCTTGCAGGCCTGGTCCCTCTCAACTGCCCTCCCTTGCAGGCCTGGGGCCTCCCAACTGCCCTCCCCTGCTGGCCATCTTGTGGTGACCATCTTTTGTCCACATGGGGGCAGGATCTTTGACCACATGGGGCAGCCATATTGTGTGTTGGAGTGATGGTCAATCTGCATATTACTCTTTTATTAGATAGGATAGAGGCCTGGTGCACGGGTGGGGGCCAGCTGGTTTGCCCTGAAGGGTGTCCTGGATCAGGGTGGGGGTTCCCTTGGGGCGTGGGGCGGCCTGAGTGAGGGGCCTGTGGTGGTTTGCAGGTCAGCCACGCCCCCTGGTGACCCAAGCGGAGGCCTTGGTATCTGGAATTTATTTACCTTCTACAATTGAAACTTTGTAGCCTGGAGCGGAGCCAAGCCTTCTGCTCGCTCTGTGGATGCAGCCATTTCTGTTGGGACTTATGTATCTTCTATAATTGAAACTTTGTAGCCTTAAGCGGAGGCCTGGGCTGGCTAGGGCTGCAGAAGCTTAGCTTTCTCCATTGCCGGGGGCAACCCTTGCCTCCCGATCTTTCCAGCTCAGTGGCTGCCGCCATTTCTGTTTGGATTTGTTTACCTTCTATAATTGAAACTTTGTAGCCTTGAGTGGAGGCCTAAGCCGGCAAGGGCAGGCGGAAAGCTTGTCTTCCTCTGTTGCCGGGGAAACCCAAGCCTCCCTCCTGCTCTCTGTGGCTGCAGCCATCTTGGTTGGGTTTATTTGCATATCTGCTCCTGATTGGCTGGTGGGCGTGGCTTATGGGTGTAGCAAAGGTATGGTCAATTTGCATATTACTCGTTTATTAGGTAGGATTGAATGTGAATAATTATGTCTTTGGGTACAGGAATTCTCAGATCTGAGAAAGTGGAAGCACGAATTTAGGAGAGGACACAATTTAGATGAAATGGACACTTAGTAATAATAACAATATGGATCACAGAGCTGATAAGAACTTCAGGTGATCACCCAGCACAGGTGGTGTGATAACATTATTCTCTTTTACAGATGGGCAACTGACTCTTAGAGCAGTTGGGGCTTGCCTAGTTACATAGCTTCTAAATTGTACAAAAGAATCAAACTCCCATTTTCTACTAGTGTTCTATTGATCCCTCTTTTGCATCCCACTCACAAACTAATTTGGCTATATTTAAGAGACTTCACATAGAAGACTAGAACCAATAAAAATACTATTTATGATAGAAATCCCTGAACTTATTCTTTACAACTTGTAACACATTTTGGCAACAATGGCAACAGAAATCTTCATTTTATAAAACATTAGGAGAACACACACACACACACACGACCCAAACTGAGTAATAGGTAAGAGCAGGAGACCAAATTTTAAGTTTGATTATTAATGGTTCTCTAAATTGGCCTGGAGAATGCCTATAGTGATAAGAAATATTCCTAGTATTATCAGTTATAGATAGTGTTTAGAGTCAAGAGGATACAATCTCTACCCTTAAAGTACTTGTTGGTTAAAAGAGAGGACTAACAAAAATAAAATCATACCAAAAATATATCTATGTATATATAAAAGCCAAAGCGACCATTATGACAGAATGACCAGTCGCTGTGATGCACACTGACCACCAGGGGGCAGACGCTCAACACAGGAGCTGCCCCCTGGTGGTCAGTGCACTCCACAGCAAACCTTCCACGGTCCCTGCCCTGGCCGGTCCCTCCCTCTGGCTAAGGCTCCGGGCACTGGAGAATCTGGGTCCAGGAAGCCTGTAGGAGGAGAGCAACCCCGATGCTGATCGTGACAGAGTAGCAGCTCTGAGGGGGCAGAAGGGGCAAGGCAGCAGCCTAACTGCAAAGACGTAAAGTAAGCACCACTGCCATCTTACTTCTGCCACCGCATGTGTGGGTGCTCACCCTTCTGCCCTGTCAGCCACTTCTAGCTCTGCCTTGTGCCTTTTCAAGCTTCCAGTTGCTGATTGGCTAGCACTCCTAGGACCGTGTGCCACCTTTGGCTGAAGTCAGCTACCTTCAAGCTTGGGGGCGGAGCCTCGAGAAAAGGTGTGGCTGACGTAGGATAGATGACCTGTCTGTCTGTCAGCAACTCCACCCCAGGGAGAGTGAGGCTGCCTGGGAGTGGGCAGCAAAGTAGAGCTGTAATTCCATTTCAGAGCGTAGCTGGTGTTCAGGCTGTTTTGGGGCACTCTGTCTGTGCTCTTTGCTTGCCGCTACCTCAACACATCTACACAACTAGATCGGGGCCTGCCGGCCAACCTCCCATGGTCCCTTCCCCCTCCCCGTGCATGAATTCATGCACTGGGCCTCTAGTATAAACTACATTAATGCAGGTGTAAGAAAGAGCAGAGTACTGAATGTATACTTTTCTAAGTTAAGTCTCTGTGGAGGACCTGGATGCTGAGATTAATTTTAGAGGCTGGTGTTCATAGGATGGCTCAGAAAACAGGCAGATTGGTTAAGGTTACACAAAGAGAGATGGATCTAGATTCACTGGCCAGGGAGCAACTCTTGACTAGTCATGGCAGTTTAATACAGCAAACTTTAACAAGTGATAGAATCTGGCAAGCAGATTGGTAAGTCAATACTCAGTTGATTTTGGTCAAACCTCTGGAAGGCCAGGGAGGGCAATGAGAAACTAACAATGCCACGGAAAATGATTTAAAAAAAATTAGCCCTGAAATTCATTTCTCTGTGTTTTCCCAATGCTATTTTCTTTGTCATGTTTACTTACAGGTTGAAGATAGGAAAGGATATAGAAGACAATCAAATTATCCAGGAAATAAAGAAAGGCTGGAATGGACCACTTCATGAAATTAAAGAACTCCCTCCAGGAAGCACATTTCAAGTTTCTACTCTGATGATTTTCTAAAGAAAGAAATAGAGCAATAAATAAATGATCTTGAGGAGAATGTCCATTATTTTTATAGACAGTAAATTGTATTTGCTTTTTAACAAAATTCTTTAAAAGAGGCTTTATGAACTTGCCTTCATAAATGACTAGTATCCTTATTAAATCAAAGACAATACAGAATTTCATTGCATGCTGTCTTTCTGCACCCCACCACTGTGTATCATCACTGACAATTAGGAATACTTTAGGATTACTGATTCTCCTAATTTCTGTTAACTTGAAATATAAGTATCACTTAAGGCAACTGAGAATACTCTTGTGTTTCTCATAGTACTCTGAGAGCATAAAACCAAGAGATCAACAAATTAAAAGAAAAAAAAAATCAAGCTTTCAGGCTGGTATACTGGTATTCCCCACCCTATTCCCTATTTCCCTGAGAGTGGGGGATCAGGAAAGGGAGTTTTTAGGTGAAAAATTATATCTAGGGAAGTAGAAAAAATTAACTTTTACTAATCCTAGTATGAGTTATTGTCCTATTTCTAGATTTTCAAAAACTTTGGATGGTACTATAACAGAAAGAATATAAAATAAAAAGAAAATTTAAGTTTAAGCTCTGTAAATAATGGATTTCATGAGATTAAGAAATATATTCCACTAACTGGAAACTGCATAGACTGAAATCCTTGAGTGTGACAAATCATCTTCTTGTACAAGCCCTTTAATAAATTCTGTTTACCTCATATGGGAAGGCAGATCAAAGTAATAAAGAGAGCAAAGGCTCATTAATTGGGAAGTGCATGTGAAGAATAAATACATATTAAAGAGCCACAAAAGGCTAGATACTTCCAATTTGAGTAAGAATTAATGTCCTTATTTGATAGTTGATGAAACTGGAGTTCAGAAAAGTTAAAATAATCTGTCCTAAAAACAGTCTCCCTGACTCCAATGCACTATACTACCTTTGCTGATGGAAAAGGGGATGTCTTTGCAATGTGCTACATACTAAGTCAGACAAGAGTAATTTTAAAAAATCCTGAATTTGAATAATAACTAACTCACTGTATGACCCACTATAAGAACAAGCTACAAGGGAAAGCAACGGACAGGACACTAGAAAACGTGGGTTGGAATCCTGGCTCTGCCCTCGTACCCATAACTGCATAAGACTTTTCTCTGAGCCCATTTCTTCACCTGAATAACACAGATAACCATAATTATGTTTGTATTTTAGCATCCTCATATCTGAATTTAATGGGCTAAATGATATAAAATGTTCCTGCCTGCCACTTCTAAAATTTTTTGATTCTGTGATTTTTAACATGTATATAGTATTGCTTCGAGACTCACCTTTCTTTATAACCCAGAACGACACAAGCACACAGAAAACCAGCTTCACTAGTTCTGAGCACACATTCACAGTAGTTGGAAGATAATCATATTTGTTCTCTGAAATGTTAACAGAAATGTTTTTTAATTATCAATTTTGTTTTATACAATGCTTATACACAGCTAATAATTTTGAGTTGTTTTTTAAAAGCTGAATTGTAATGCTGGTTATATTAAACTTCATCCAATTGGTTTTGCTCTTTTGGTTTTTTTTTCTTTTAAATATATATTTCTTTATTTCAGAGAGGAAGGGAGAGGGAGAGATAGAAAGAAACATCGATGAGAGAGAATCATTGATCGGCTGCCTCCTGCATGTCCCCCACTGGGGATCGAGCCCACAACCCTGGCATGTGCCCTTGGCCGGAACCGAACCCGGAACCCCTCAGTCCACAGGCCAATGCTCTATCCACTGAGCAAAACCGGCTAGGGAGGTTTTTTAATCAATTCACCTACTGTTTTATCTATCCCTACCCTGTTCAGCATTTTATTATCCTTGAATATGATAAATATGCCTCTCATGTTTTCATCCAAGTTGCTGATAAATATGTTGAGGTTAGGGCTATGGGCAATAAAAGCTTTGTGGCATGGCATTAGAGACTGCCTTCTAAAACTGACTCTTGATTAATACTTGGGGCCTTACTCCTCAAACAGTTATGACTTTACCTGGCTGAATTATTACTCAGCTCATGGTGTCAAGAGTGTTCCTCTCTGTTTCATAAAATGGCACACAAAGATAATATTTGTTTGGCACTCTGGAACAAAAGGTACATTGGGTAAAAGAAGGAAGCTATTTGAGGCGAGAGGCAACTGCTCCAGGGCTCTGGCTGCTCTAGGGCTGAGAGAAAATGCTCTGACACAGTCAAGAACCCACTGATGAGTTGGGAAGCTATGTCCTAATTTACAAGTCAACCTAATTAGGAAATGACGTTTGGTTAGCATGCCTTAGTCTTGGCTGTTACCACTTTCTTTTCCAAATGCTTACAAACAACTTGCTCTATAATTTTGCCAAGGACAAACATAAACGTTATTAGGTTCTCTTTTGAGGAATGCATTTTGCCCCCTTTTGAAAACATTTCCTTGTTTCCCTTGGTCATCATATTAAAAACCCAAACTGGCCAAGTACAGAGGAAAAACGCCAACTTGACATTCTCTCCAGAACACGCTTCTTCCTTTTCCCTGTGGTTTCCCCTGACCTTCTCAACCTAAGCATAATGAATTTCTTATTCATCTCTGATCCTGTACCACTACCTACAAACCTCTATAACAGTCCTTACCACACTGTATTGTTGTGTATGTCTCACCTTTAGAATGTAAACTCCTCATGAGGAAGGGACCATGCTAGTCATCTTCATGTATCTGGCAGTTAATGGTGTTTTGCACTTAGTGGGCACTTAATAAATGTTACCTAAATTTAGTTATTTGCATGTTAAACTTTCCATCATTTGAAGCCTAGTTAAAAGATATCCTCTTCCCTTTTCTGAGCTCAAAGCTAGACTGAAATCACACTCTATTTTCCTCCAATACTTTGCATTGATCTCTCTCATGATACACACCAGCAAACATGCACAAACAAGAATGGGGTTGGGTGGAGGTTTCAGAACACAAGTCTTAAACCTATTCTTCAATTCATTCTTGTTCTTATTTTCTTACTAGAGGCCTGGTGCATGAAAATTCATACACTGGAGGGGGGGGTCCCTCAGCCAGCCTGCCCCCTCTCACAGTCTGGGAACCCTCAGGGGCGGGAGGTGACCTGGCGATCAGGGGAAGGCGACGCCCCCATCACACCTCTGCTGCTGCCACTGCTGGCAGTGCAAGCCTCAGCCAGCCCTGGTTACCTGTGCCTCGGGACAGCCCTGGGCGGCTGGGAAGCTGCCATCTGAGGCTTGCCTGCACCTCGGGCTGGCCCTGGGCGGCAGGGGGGCTGAGGGGACTGGGGGACTCTGGAGGCAGGCATGCAGAGTGGCCGGTCCCGCCTGCCGCCCCAACAGGGCTGAGGGGACTGGGCGCCACCATCCTGTGGCTGTGGGTGTCGCCATCTTTGAGGGCGTGACAGTCAATTAGCATATTCCCTCCTTATTGGTTGTGGGTGCCACCATATTTGAGGGTGTGACAGTCAATTAGCATATCCCTTCCTTATTGGCTGTGGGTGCCACCATCTTTGTTACAGCATGAGGGTCAATTAGCATATTCCCTCTTTATTAGATAGGATAGTTCTATCATGGTTGATTCCAAACTGTGTCTCAGCATCATGTGGACCTTCCTCCACTCACCTTCTGCCCACACTCACATATCTTATCTACATTATATCCATACTTACTGGTGTCCCTTTAGTTGCCCCAAAAAGGGGCTTTGGCCCCACTATTCACCCATTCTCCCCTTTAAAATCTTCTCTAATCTTCAGAGATTTTCCTCCAATAAGTAAGTACTCTGGCTTCAGTATCTCCTTTATCTTTCTATTAACTGGTTTCCTCCCCATGGCTAAAATTTGCTCAAAACTCTCATCCAAAACAAACAAACAAACAAACAAACACACTGTATAAGATCATACCACTTCAACTATTATACATTCTCCTTCTCAACCTAAAACTGTGTCAATATTCATTATTTCCATTTGCCTACTTTCCATTCAGGTCTTGTCCCTGAGCAATCTTGTTTCTGATCCCACCACTGTACTCAACCTACCTACTCCCGAGATTACTAATTATCTTCTAATTAGAGTCCCGGTGCACAAAATTCGTGCATGGGTAGGGTCCCTAGGCCTAGCCGACAATCAGGGCTGATCGGGGTCTTCTTGCTGCTGGCCGGGGCCTTCCTTCCCCAGCTGCCAGCTGCCTGCTGGGCCTTCCTTCTTTCCACACCGCCCACTGGTGGTCAGCGCACATCAGAGCGAGTGATCGAACTCACAGTCTCCCGATCGAACTCACAGTCTCCCGGTCGAACTCCCAAGGGGACACTTTGCATATTAGCCTTTTACATATACTACACACACACACACACACACACACACACACACATACACACACACACTGAGTGGCCAGATTATTATGATCTCTGAATGCATAATAATCTGGCCACTCTGTATATATCCTATATAATAAAAGGCTAATATGCAAATTGTCCCCTCGACCAGGAGTTCGACCAGCAGGCAGGCCGGCCAACTGCCCATGTCCCCTCCCCCTGGCCAGGATGGCCGGATCCCACCCATGCACGAATTCATGCACCGGGCCTCTAATATACATATATATATACCGTATTTTCCGTTGTATAAGACGACTTTTTAACCCAGGAAAATCTTCTCAAAAGTCGGGGGTCTTATACGCCAGAAAATACGGTACACACACACACACATACACACACACACACACACACACACTGAGTGGCCAGATTATTATGCGTTCAGAGATCATAATAATCTTGCCACTCAGTATATATATATTACTAATTCCAAAGGGCATGTTTTAATCCTTATCTTAGTATGATGTTGCAATTCCCTGTCTTCAAACTTGTTTCTTTCCTTCTATGACTCATGTGCATTTAGTTCTCATTAACAATTCCTCCTTAACATCCTTCTGAGTGTCTGCAGGATGGTTAAATGTTGGCATTCCTTGGAGTTCTGTCCTTGGCTTTGTTTCCTCATCTTGCATGTTACCCTGAAGGAGCCCTTTGCTTCTAGGGTTTTAAATGTCAATTTAATATTAATGTCTCCAAATCTGTACTCTGGAACATTTAATGTTCACTAAACATATGCAGATGAATAACTACCTTGTATTTAATTCATTAATTTCCATTTCCTTCACATGTGTGATGTGCTAGATACTGCAGGATATTGCAATGAGCAAGTATACAGCTACTGGCCTTATGGAAGGTACAAAGCTAAAACTCTGTAATCTCTCTGAACTCTGCCCAACCTGTTCTTCCTCCTAATAGTCTTCATCTCAGCTGAGAACATCACTAATCCACTTAGCACTTCCAAGAGAAAACTTTGAGCTATCCAGTATTTCATCTCCTTTAGTCTCCACATTCAATATATTCTCCAAGTCCTGTCTTGTCAATGTTTAAATATTTCTTGAATCTATCTTTTCTTTTCCAAAGCCTTGGTTAGTCTCCATCACCTGTAGCTCGATTTTCAATAACCACCTAACTACGCTTCCAGTCTCTTCCCCTTTCGTCCATCCTCCATCCAGTTACGATAATAGTCTTTTTCATTTTCCCCTTCGGTTTATAATACTCCAAGTACTCCTTATTCCCCAGACTCTAAGGTCTAGAGCAGTGGTCGGCAAACTCATTAGTCAACAGAGCCAAATATCAACAGTACAATGATTGAAATTTCTTTTGAGAGACAAATTTTTTAAGTTGAAACTTCTTCTAATGCCACTTCTTCAAAATAGACTCGTCCAGGCCATGGTATTTTGTGGAAGAGCCACACTTAAGGGGCCAAAGAACCGCATGTGGCTCTTGAGCCGCAGTTTGCCAACCACGGGACTAGAGAATAAAGTCCCAGATCCTTAGCATGGCATATGAAGTCCTTAACTATCTGATCATTGCTTCTCTCTTTGGCCAAGCATTCCTTTCCTCTCTCCTCTAAGCCCTTAAACTTTTTGTTCAGTAATTTTGAACTACATGTTTCTCACAATCAATCCTACTTTTAAATGTATCTGTTCATTTTCACAGGCTGTTTTGAATACTCCTGACCACCTTGTGTTCTTGTGGATCAACTGTCACCTTATCAAGGAAGCGTTCCTTTATCCCTTTGCACTCCACATCATTGTCTCCCAGATAGAATATACCACTTTCTACTCTAAACAATTTCTTCATCTTTGGTATAGAACTGCATTTATTATATTGTATTTTCATAATGTATTTACATGTATGTCTCTCCTAATAAACTGTTCATGAGAACTAGATCTATGTCTTATGTACTTTGTTTTTTTAAAATTTATTTTATATATATATATATTTTATTGTTGATAGTATTACAGATGTCCCCCTCCTCCCAGCCCCTATCCAGTTCACCACCACCCTATTGCCTTTGTCCATGGGCTATGCAAACCGGTACATAAGTTCTCTGCACTTTGAACCCTGCTTATACTTAGCCTAGAGCCTGGCAGATAAATGCTAACTGAAATAGAGACTTAAGACACATCAGACTTCTCAAGCAGACCACTAAAGGTCATGGTGTCATAAACTTATGTGTCCTCAGAACATAGTGAAAGGTTCTCAATATAGTTTTGTGGAATTAAAGTAAGTTTAAATACAAATTCTTACATTAAAAAATAGATTTCTTGAACACATATTTATCAAAGCTAATAATCTGTATTGTTACATTGATGCAGTAATTGAGATGGTACATCAAAAATGCCAAGTGACCAAACAAATATATCCTCATATTGCTACAGGCCCAGATGTACTGGTTGATTAAAGCAATGTTATGATATGTTCTGTAAAGGGTTGGATCCTGTACTTGACTGACCCAAACTTCATTAAGCATAAAAAATGTTTCTTGCTAAAGAATTAAAGGTTAAAAAATCAATTTAAACATCCTTCATCATTCACATGAAGCTGCATACTTGAAAGGGTATTATCCCCATTTTACCCACAAGACAACACAAGAATGTGTAATTAGATATAAGTGCTCCATACATATTACAAGTCTTAACTTACCTTCATTGGCTGAATATTTTACCAATAGGATGCGACTTGAGCTTAAAGCAATAAATATGGTCCCTAACAAGAATGTATACATTGTTGACAAGGAGCATAACATGGGATGACCACAGCACTTGCTTTCCATTTCACTGTTTTCTAATTGCCTTAAAAAGAAGAATAAATTCATGAGCAACCCAACTGGCAGATTAAGGATAATGCACATACTATTGAAGAGTGACGAACAGAAATTTTCATGGGTAACCCTGCTGGCTATGGCTATTATCAAAACGAAGAAAGTTGAAGTGTACAAGAGAAACTATGGAGAAAGCAAATGAAAACAATAAAAATTTGATCGAGGGGTAACTCTAGAGACAGAAAAGGCAAGAACCACATTAGAAGTGCTGCCAAAGGTAGCAAGCGAGTAATTGCCACTTGGGACTGCAGAATTCTACAGAAAAGTAATTCTTTAACTTTCATTTTTATTAGCAACTTTGCTCTAGAAGATGAGAATGTCAGATTTGTATTTCTCTCCTCTGTTGCAGCTCTTCCTTAGGAGGAGGAAAAAGAGCTTGCTTGGAAAGATTTCATTACACTACTGTTAACTTATACTGAACTCATTATGGAAGTAAGAAGGAACTTAGAAATCAATGCCTCTACGGCCCTCCTTTTGTAAAGGGCAGAAATAGAGTACTGGGGATTAGCTACAATTATAAGAAATATTAATCATGCTGTTTAACTGAGATGGTTCTGTTCTGATTAGAGAAACACATTCTAGCCTGGCTGAGAGTTGTGCTCCCTGGAACATGGGAGCTAACATCGGAATGCAGTTCATCCTCCTTTTCCAAGATCTGCCTATCATTATGGAAAGATTTACAACCTCTTGGCTGAAACAATCTAGTCCCCAACGCACCCGCCCTTTGCAACCCCCAGCCCTATTGCCTGTAGAGTGTAACCATAACACCTTGCCCACTTTCCCATGCCTGTAATGCTTACTTTCCCACGTAATCTTTGCCCTTCTGCCCAATATAAGCAGCTGGCTTATGGGGAGGGGCAGAGCAGATTTTTGTGGAAGACCTGCTCCTCTCCCATACTGCCAGCGTTATTAGAAAAAAAAACACAAAAACGCTCATATATGATTCAATCCTATCTCTGCTTAAGTGGCTCACGTAGTGACAGGCAGCCCGGACCCCTTGGTTATCCGGTTACACTTTCACATGTTGAGGACACTAAACGCCAGGCCGGGTACTTGGACAAAGCCTCCCTGGGTAGGGATGGCGCACTGGGGGATTGGTGAGCTATGGGTTTGAAACGCCACCAGTGACAGCTCGATTGGGCCATGTACAGAGGCCAGACAGACACCTCTCCCACAAGAGGACAGCAGACTTTTCTGCCAGGCCGGGGGAAAAAAAACCTCTGGTCACACCTGCGCAGTAGGGATCTCTGCGGCCGCGCCCACCCCTCATCCGCACGCGCACTGCCGGGCCTGGTCACCTCAGTTCCTCCCTCGAAGAGCTTCCCGGGGAAGAGCTCACATCCTAAAGCTGAATCAGCTCAGCAGCAGCAGCTTTTAGAATCCATATGCGGGGAACCTATGGGAGGGAAAGGAAGGCGAAAAAGCCTCAACCCCAGAACCTCCTATTACGAAACAAAAAGCACAATAAGGACCCGACGGGCAGAGAGCGGACCTGGCGCCCATTGCGCAGGCGCGCCCAGTGTTACGCTTCCGGAGGGCGGGGAGAAGCGACCCGATTCCGCCCCAGCGCGGCCTTTCTCGCGTCACGTGTCCCGAGAGTCCTGCGTCACGTGAGGCCTCGGTGGAGGCGGAGCTACGGCGAGAGAGTGAGAAAAGGAAGGGGAAGCCGGAAGGGGCGCGAATGAAGCCGAGGGAAGAAGAGAGTTCCTGAGGGCAGGGGTGCGCGTGCGCCCGCTCTTCCCGCCCCCCGCAACACACCCCTCGGCCCTGCCGCCCTCCCTCGAGGCCAGGTGACAGCCGGGCCCGGTCCGCCACTCGCTGCCTGGGGCGCAGGAGCGCGCGCCCCGTTCGCGCGCGGCGCCAGCCGCCCCTCCCCCGCGTCCCGTCCGTCCGTCCCGTCGCGTCCCGTCCCCTCGGGTGCCGTCGGCCGCGTGCCAATGCACGTCGGTGGCCGCGGGGACATTTTCTGACTCCTGGTCCCTGTCCCGGCTGCCCTTCCCACCCCGTCGCGGGGCCGGCCGCTACCCCGGCCCCAGGATGCAGAATATGATTAACACAGTGAAGGGAAAGGCACTGGAAGTGGCTGAGTACCTGACCCCGGTCCTCAAGGTAAGCCGGGCCGGGCCGGTCTCGCCAGGGGCTGTCAGGCACACGCTCCCCTCTGCAGGCGCCGAGGACCGGGCTCCGGGGGGAGTCTCCGTGCTCTCCGCCCGGGAAAGGTGTAGGAAGGGGGGGCACCGGAGAAGGTGCATCCCCCACCTGTGGTCTCCGCAGCTGTTTTCTGGGGCTTTCCGGCTCTGCGGGTAAACTTGGAGCGACGCGCTGGGCACACTCGTGTCGCCCTTCACCCGTCAGAAGGCAGCGCGTCGGGGAACGTCGGGTGGCGAGGTAGTCCGGAGCCAAGTCTCTGAGAACGTTAAACCCAGCATCGGCAGTCCTTTGAACTTTCTAAACAAAGATTTTGCTTATCTTTAAAAAAATGAAATCGATGCTTGGTACTAAAATGACACATGTCACGTTTTCTCTAAGTGTAAATCTTTTGTATAATTAAGCGTTTGAAATAACCAGTGGTGATTGAGAACCCAACCTGTTAGATTTCAAAGGAACAAGATGAATTTGCAACATCATCAGTACCATCGAACCCAGCTAACAGGCAAAACCTCCCTTTCCCAGGTTTTTTTTTAAAGTAGCAGAAACTAGTTCATCTTGGACTTCAGTGATAATAAGGAGCAGCTTTGCCCCTCCTAGATATATAACTGACTTTACATGGGCAATGCATCATTTTTAAAGTAAAGATTGTGACACATTAGCTACTACAGGAGAGACGGATGGGTTTTCTTATTTTCAAAGGTAAATTTCTAGAAGTGTATTCAAGTTTTTATTATATAATTATTTTAGAGTAAAGTTTGTTATTGCAACTTTATTTTTCCTTTCTGAAAAGAGCAATTATAGTGGTTGAATAGCGAGTTCTTGTTTAATGTGTTGTTTTTTTTTAAGCTTTCAACTAAAATTTTACAAATCTTGGTGTGGGGATGAAGTATCCATGGAAATGGTTCCCTTTATTCAGGAAGCTATTCTGGTACACTAAGAAGAATAGTGGACAGCTTTACTTTGCTCCTTTTCCCAGGGCAAAGGAAAATGTTAGTTCTATATTCTTTTTATATTTATTTCTGAGACTGATTTTAAAATGATACTTAGTTAGACCAAGTTAAAAAAAAAAGTCAGAGAAGTTTATAAATGAGAATTTCAACTCCTGCTATGCCTATATTTGTTTACTGTGAAACCCATCTTAATTGAGATTATTCAGTCAATTTGAATTTGAAAACCATCTTGACAGTTGAATCATGATTATTTTGCATATTATGTCATCTTTTCAGAAAACTGTCTACCTAGGACCTAGGTATACAGCATTTAAATAATACATGATTGCTACAACTTTTTAGTTTCAGGGAGAGAGGAGTAAAAGAAAAAGACCTTCAAAATTAAATATAAAACTGCTATTTTGTTGGCCAGTTGTATTTTATTGATCGTATAACATAGAATTGTGTTTTAGGAAATCATTTTACTTGTTCACCAAACTGTTAAGGAAGTGTTGGCTTGTCAGTATGTATTTTTAGTAATAAAGAAAGCAGAATTAATGGCCCTCTCTTTGCCCCTCCCTGGGCAAACTTGTTGGTTTACAGAGAAAATACTTACAGTTTCCTACCAGACATAGGAAAGCAAGGAAAAAAAAAACCAAAAACCTAAATCCCTGGGAAAGAAAGAATTATTTTTCCTAGTAGGTAAAAATTAAGAAAATCCATGGTTTGAAAGACAGAAGTACAGTAAAAGCCAAAGTCTTTACAGTGGTCTTCAAGCCTCTTGGTAGAAGGCCCCTATCGACTTACCTACTACTCTGTCCTTTGCTTGCTTTTGCTTAAGCCAGTCTGACCCATTTTTGTTACTCCATCAAGCCCTCTCTTGCTCAGGTTTTGCATTTGCCCTTCCCTCTGCCTGAAACGCTCTTCACCCAGACAGCCTTGTGGCTGGTTCCTTTCCTAAGGTCTCTGTTCAGTAGTTACCTATCAGTGAAGTCTTTGTTCGCTGACCATCTCTGACCTCTCCTTACACCCTGGACCAGTCCATTTTCCTCTCTGCCTCATTTTTCTTCATGGTATTCATTACCATTTGGCTTTTGTCTCTCCACTAGAGAGTTTAAAGGTCTTATGAGGACGAAGATGAGTTTGCTCTATTTTATTTACTCCTATACCCCCATTAACTCAAATAGTGCACATAGTTATTCAGTTAATATTTGTTGAATGAATAATGTTCCTAAATGAATCTTTGCATTTCTTCAGACTCTACCACAAAGTCTTACATATAACTTAAAAACTTAGAAATATTTGGTAGATAACATCCTTGCTTTAGCGAAGAGAATATTGCATTAGTACCTTGGAGATGAAAATAATGGGAAAGTATTAAATGACTTACAACTTATAGGTTTGGTTTCTAATATTATTCCATTTAAATGAAATGTTGGCTGAATTGTGGGATGTCTAAACATCTTTTAGACATTTTTACTGTTCTGTAAAATAAAGATATTTGTGATTTCCCCAAATTACTGTTTTGAAATTATTTTCATGTCAGTTTTCTCCACTAGACATATATATTCCTTGAGGTCAGGTACCAGTGATATATTCCTTTTTTGTAAGTGCTCCATTGCCTAGAAGACTGCCAGGCAAACAGTTGCACAAAAACATTTTTAACTTGAAAGTGAAAGTAGTATAATACTGTTATTCTTTTTGCTCACTTTAGGAATCAAAGTTTAAGGAAACAGGTGTTATCACCCCAGAAGAGGTGAGTGTTGAAGATATTCTGAAGCTATGATATTTTACAATTATATTAAATTGGGTGGCTTTTTTACTATTAAGAAAAAAAATATTTAACTTTAATTTAGATTTGAGTAAAAGTAGATTCTGTTGACTGTATTAGCAATTTTATAGGGTTTTCTGCTTCCCATAGAAGATGCAACTTCCCTCTTGATTTGCCACTTCTCATATTTCTCTGTAGTTCCTCTTTATTTGGAAGTGAGGGTGGAAGAGGGAACGGAAAAGATTCCTGTCGTCACTTACCCTTCATCCTATTTGTGCTGTATTGAGCGGTGCACTCTGTGGCCTTTGTTGTCGCGCCTTTGTCTAACCAAACATGAGTTTTCATGACTTTCCATTTGGAAACTTTGGCTCACTGCTTGGATATTAAGTTTTCTCTCAGTATTTAGCTTAAACATTTTATTTCTACATATTTAACGAGGATTTTTTCTCACATTCTTTCACTTTTTCTCCCAACCAAGTAATATTAACTCTGCTTAATGCTGAAACTGATGGCTGATTTATAGGCCTGTGGAGTTTTATTGAACTTTTAATGAAGAATTATGTTCGAAAGAGTCATTTTACTTGCTTACCAAATCTGTATAATAAAAGTGTTCTCTTTCCTTTAGGCAGTTATTTTTGTCATCCTTAGCGGAATGAATACTGACCTAAAAGTCCTTTTAGACTCCAGTTTTATGAATGGTTATGATTGCATCAGACTTATTTTTTTAATCTTAATAAATGGCAAAGAATTTATTAAGCTTCATTTTTAACTCTCATTAAAAGTACCACTAATTGGCAATAGAACTTAATCATTGTTTTGAGAAAAACTTTTTGAAATAAACCTTGTTTTATGATTGGTTATTGCTGTAAATTGCAAGACCTCAAGCTAGAGAATTAACTGATTTTTCAGTTTTCATTTGGGATGGAATTTCTTCAGTGCCAAATCCTTGTGAGTTCTAAGAATGATGATCTTTTATCTAAAATTGTCTTTATTTGCCGAAACCGGTTTGGCTCAGTGGATAGAGCGTCGGCCTGCAGACTGAAAGGTCCCAGGTTCGATTCCGGTCAAGGGCATGTACCTTGGTTGCGGGCACATCCCCAGTAGGGGTTGTGCAAGAGGCAGCTGATCGATGTTTCTCTATCATCGATGTTTCTAACTCTCTATCCCTCTCTCTTCCTCTCTGTGAAAAATCAATAAAATATATTTAAAACAAATAAAATAGAATTGTCTTTATTTTTAGTGAAGACACATAGTGGTGTGGAAAGAAACTAGGAGATCTGCCTTCCAGACCAATTTCTCTAATTTCTCCTATTCTGACTCGGACAACTCAATTAAGCTAACCAGGCACAGGCCTCATGTTTCCTTATTTATAAAATGAGGGGTCATGGCTAGACATTTTCTGACGGACCCATTCTACCTTAGGTATCATGAGTTCAATATCTTGAATGCCAAATAAAACAAAGTTTTGATGTTAAGAATCTTAATGTTCTTGTCCAACAAAGGTGTAATTTAGACAAGACTCTTGAAACTAAGTCTCTGAAGTCAAGAGCAGAGATGAAAGTATGCTATTCTTTTGGGCTCTTTGGTTTTATCTCCTCTATGTGAAGATGACTAATTACTAAATAGATGAGTTAGAGATGCATATCATTAGTTATTAGATAGAGTTAAGCTATTTTAAAATAACTACTAATCCTAGATTGAAGAACTGTTAGACTTAATTGTATCATGAAGTGGGTAATACTAGGTGTACCAGTTAATAATAGCGGATTTTGTAATCAAAGAAAACACGATAATTTCAAGAGAAACATCAAAAGTGCTTTATTCAAAGTAATGTCCACGCTAGCTACACATTTCCCCATCTTTCAGGTAATTTGTGGATACCGTCCCAATAGAACTTTTCTTGTTCTGAGGCAAACCATTCAGAGACCCAATTTTCCACTTCTTTGTATGTTTTGAAGTGCTGCTCAGAAAGTGCATGTGCCATCGATCGGAACAAGTGGTAATCTGAAGGAGCAAGGTCTGGTGAATACAGCGGGTGGGTTAATACTTCCCAGGCAAGATCTTTTAATGTGTCTTTAACTGGTTTTGAAGTGTGTGATGGTGGATCATCATGAAGCAAAATTACTTTGTTGTGTCTTCTGGAACATTCTGGTCGTGGTTCAAATTGATTATTTGTTGTCGGTAGTGATCAGTATAATGGTTTCACCTGGTTTTAGAAGCTCATAATTTTTCTGCAAGTTATTTTTAAGTTTGACACGCATCTTCATCCAATAATGCTTGTAATGGTTGGTCTTCAAACTTTTTCGGTTGACCTGGACATTCTTTGTCTTTCACATTGAAATCATCACTTTTAAAACGTTTAAACCAGCATTTACAAGTATCTTGAGATGGAGCATGTTCACCATAAGCTTCCCAAAGTATTCAGCAGCACTTTTCTTCAAAATAAAGTAATGAATTATAATTTCCCGCAAATGCTCTTTTTTTTGCACAAAATTCGACATTTTTAAGTGTAAAAATATCTATGATGTTAACACCTTCAGCAAATTTGACATATGAAGTTTTGAAGATTGTTGTCAATACAACAAAATAGCATACATATCAATTCGCCTATATATCAACATATGTGTAACTCCATCTATTGAAAAAAATCCGCATTATTAACCGGTACACCTAGTAAATTTCCCCCTTTTTAAAAAAATACAAGGCATAACTAGCCCAGCTGGGTCCCAACCACATAATGCTGAATTGGGATAGAGCATAATTATAGGGTTGAGTTAAATTAGAATGACTCTAGAGGAGGAAAATGAGAACACATAATTTGTTTTAGATAAATACTATACTGAGTTTTTTGTTTTCTCTTACTATTTCTAGGCTTCTGGCTGTCAGCCTCCAGATATCTTTCTGTTTTCATTGAGAGATGTGGAAGTCTTGTGTTTAAAAGAGGGTCAGGCATTATCCAATATAGTATTGTTTATTAAAAATACTTTAATGTACAATGTGTGTATGACTTGATTGAATATAGTAATAAAGAGCAGCTTCAAAAATAAAGTTGCTCACCAAAACGTTAATATTGATTCAATCTTGTTGGGCGTTATTCAGTGTTATATAATATTTAGTCACTAAGAAAGCTACTGGAGAAAATGTTGAAAATTTAGAAGTTTGAGTTTTTGTCTTACATTTTATTTCACTTGAACATATGAAACATTTAATAATGGCCATTGCTAGTGAGGGCAAATGTACATATGTATTAATTATCAGTACAATTCTGTGTTCTTTTATAGTTTTCCTTACCTTCTAGTGTTTATGTTATTTTTTTAATAGATGCTACCGGAGTTACCATGGAATTAAACATTAGAGTCTTGTGACATCAAGGCAGTATCATTAAAGAAGTTTTTAAAATTTTTAATTCTTTGTTTTGCTTGCATTTTGTTAAATTAATACTCTTTTGATGGTGCTAAATTAGTTTCTGATAGCTAGTGTTAAATGCAGCATCTGGTCGAAATGACCCAAAATGCTGAAAACCTGGGGAAGAGAGTATTGTTTTCATTTGGGTTTTTGTCTTTGCTTGATCAGTTTAAGTAATAAAAAGGATTCTTTGAAATAAAAGAACAGAAACATTTGTAAAGGTGAAATAAAAGAACATAAACAGTTGCTGTTGGGAATACAATGCTAAATCTTGTTGTGTCTTTTTGGAAAATTACTCTCAGAATGCTTATTTTATAGAGCTTTACTCAAATAAAATACAGTATTATATACAGACTGACTTTTCTCAGAAAGACATTAGAAAATTAAAGACATTGCAATTTGTTGCTGTGTAATAAACCCATGAAAAATACATGATTTTAAGTTAGAGTTGTTGTGAAATAGTAATTGGGAAAGTATGTGTGCATATTGTTTGAGTTGGGACACTGCAATTATGCTTAACAGACTTTGATTTTCTGCTTTCGAGAATAAACAAGATTTCTATCTTGTAGGAAGAGCAGTTCATGTATAATAGAAATTCTCAAAAGATTAAACTTCTTCTTCCTGAGTCTGGTTTTTATTTTTTGGGGGAAAAAAAGAAATAATAAACAAAAACTCGTTCAATGTTCAATCTGCCCAGAAAGTCCAAAGTTTGTTAGAGAATTCAATTTCTTAATTGTCTTGGTGTTTTCTAAGTCAGTCCAAAAGCTTCTAACATTCCCCCATTATTTGGCACTCTTGTTAATATTCCTTTAAGACTGTGAAAAAGCTTTCAAAATTGGCTATTACCTTAACTTAAGAAAACAGAGAGAGAGAGAAAGAAATGTGATGTAAAAACTATTCTTACATCAGACATGTATCTATTTAGCAATTTTTTTCAAGATCTTCTTTGACTTTTCAGCTACTAGGAAGAATCTCTCTATATTTTATTTCTCTATAAAATAATTTTTGACATTTTTGAATCCTATGTCAACTTTATACATTTCATGATATGTATGCCTTTGGCATTGAATCCAGTGATAAAACTGGATTAAAATAATAGCATTCAGTGTTTTTTTGTTCCAAAATTAAACTTATTGGTGCTAATTTTTTTTTCAGTTTTAATAATAATAAAAATCTTCAGGCTGGTAGAGCAGATTTGGTGCTGTTTGTATTTAAATTGATTGTTGGGCATCAAGAATACACAAGATTATCACTTTGGTATTTTGCCAACTTACATTCAGTAATGTTCAATTTTTCTTTTTCCCTTTTTTCATATTCCTTCTAAATCCTTAATAGTTTGTGGCAGCTGGAGATCACTTAGTTCACCACTGTCCAACATGGCAATGGTAAGTAATCTTGGGTGAAGAATATAAAATTAATAAAGGTATGACTTCATAACTATGGCAGTTTGAAAAATTGGTTAGGACATGAAAATTGGAATGACCAGCCTAATCCTCTTTAATAGATTTTTCTATTAAACGGTTCCCCGTGATTCGAAAGTAAAGGAAGAAAAATTGGGCATTACACCTCTTTTGTTTTGCTCTGTTAGCACAAAACCTGGGTATTTTTGAGATAAATGTCTTCACTTCCTTTACTAGGATTCCATTTCTTTATAGTGCTTTTAAAAAATCATGTTCAAGAGATTATAAATTTGATCAGCTCATTTTTTTCATATTAATGGGTATTTATTGCATATTTCTATAACATTCATTAATGCAGAGATTTTGCAGTCTTATGTTCTTTAACCATATGACCTTTTATTAAGGTTCAAAAGTATGCTTCCATTTTAGGAATTAACTCAAAAGTTTAAAACTTTCATATCGACTAATGTCTTCATTGAAAATCTGGTAATAGACTTTAAAAATGTTTTATTTTCTTTATTAACTTTTCTCTTTATAAAAGTAGTTTAAGCAACTTAGCTGATCTCATAACATATATTTTAAATATTCTGAATAATAGCAGAATGTGTTTTAAAAAATGCAGTTTTATTACTTTTAAGTACTCATGGTAAAACCACCAGACAGTTCCTGAAAATGTGATCTCAATACTGGCAGAATTATGTAATTGTTCTAGAAATATTTGCAATTATTATTTAGTTTAGATATACAAGTTAACTTATTATAGCCTTTTTTTCTTTCAATGACACTTTTTCAATTATAGTTGAAAGGCACAGTTTTGATTTGGGAGAAGTGTTTCTAGAACTAACCAGGTTCTAATTGATAAATTTTCCTAATATCTAAAGAGCTTAAAGAATTACAATATGTGCTCTTCTCTTCCCCTTAATTTTTATATTTAACACATACCCCCCACAGTTGTTACTGCTTATTATCAACTAAAGGCCCGGCACACGAAATTCATGCACGGGTAGGGTCCCTAGGCCTGGCCTGGCCTGTGATCAGAGCCTATCTTCCCTGGCAGCCGGCCCCACCCCGGCTGCCGCTGCTGCAGGTTGCCCTCTGTGTGTGGGGTGACTGGCGGGGTGATTGGGGCCCCGGCACCACCCATGTCCTCCACCACCCACCCCCGGTTCCCAGTTCCCCATCAGGCAATCGGAGCCTGTCAGCTGGGGGAGGGGGGGAACCAAGAAGTTGGCAGCCCCGTCCCCTGCCACCTGTGTCCGCAGCCTGTGTCCGCCACCACCCACCCCCGGTTCCCAGTTCCCCATTGGGTGATCAGAGCCTGCAGGCTGGGGCACCTCCTGCATTGAGCGTCTTCCCCCTGGTGGTCAGTGCACATCATAGCCAAGTAGTCGTTCTGCTGTCCAGTCAATCTGCATATTACACTTTTATATATATAGATTGCTCTTTTTCTTTTAGAGCATTATTTCTTAAGTATCAAAGCCAAAGTGTCAGATTTATTTATTTTTATGTCCTTGTCTTTCCTATATGTATTTCTGTTCATATTTAAAAGTGAGTTAATATCATAGAATCTCTCTGATTTAGTAAGATTGGTTGAATTTTTTCCCCCCACTCTATGTTAAATTGTAAGTTAAAACTATATTTACCTAGGTCTGGTCTATATGTTATATATTTTAAAAAGTCAAATAGGTATATAAAGTTTAAAACAATATTCATTTTGTAAACTAATTTAGGATCTTCAATATGATAACACATTTTCTTTTTCAGGTTTCTTTATTATAGTCCTTAATTATCTAATTTAGACATGTGATATATAGTATTGTTATAGGGATTATATATATGTACAGGATCTTCTTTAGCTGGTGGTGGTTTATAGTTATACTTTATGAATTGCAATGGTTGAAATAATTTCATTTAACTTAGAACTTAATTTTACCCCACTCCAATGTCCACACTTCCAGCTGAACTTCTGAGGCCAAAGGAACAATTTATTTTAAATCAGTGTTTGAAACAATATTTTCTTGCTATATATACTTTCATGTCTGTAGGTGTCATCATGACTTTATTATATCATCTTCTCTCAGAACTTCAGGCAGTGTCATGGCATTGTTGAATTTGACTTTTGGGAAAGGTCCAAGGATGCCTAGATAGCTACCTAGCTTTATTTTGTGCTTAAATAGATGGTTTGAGCTTTAGACTGAAGCTTGAGAAAGAACAAGCAGGACTCCAAATTTATGCTCATGTGATTGTGATAGACATCATATATTATCTCATCTCTGGCCAATTCCAGTAAAAGATTCTTTGACCCACATGAGATTCTTTGAGCAAATTCTTAATGAGATATTCCAGAGAGTAGCACTGAAAAATCAGAAATGACCTACAGAGGGTGTAGTGTTTAAAAGCAGGAGCCTTGGACTCCCTTGGCTCTTCCACTTTTTGGTTTTATAACTGTGGGCAATCTTCTTTAAGCTCTTGTTTACTTACCTATAAAAAGGGGATATTAATGTTACCCACCTCTTAGGGTTCTGAGGATTAAATAAAAATAATTCATGTTAGCCTTGGCCCGGTGGCTCATTTGATTGCAATGTTGTCCCTTATACCAAAAGGTTGCAGGTTCGATTCCCAATCAGAGCACATACCTAGGTTGTGGGTTCAAATCCTAGTTGGGCTGCATATGGGAGGCAAACAATCGATGTTTATCTCGCACATGGATGTTTCTCTCTCTTTCTCTCTCTCTCTCAAATCAATAAAAACATATACTTGGGTGAATATAAAAAATATGCATGTTAGAGTTCTAAATCCTATATTTAATAAGCACTCAGTACAAGTGTTTTGTTTTCAGTGATTCAAAGTATCTTTTATATCTTAGTTCCAATTTTAATAGTGTGGTAGGAACAGAGATCTTGCTAACCACCTACTTTGTTACGTAATGTCATGCAACTATTTTTCAGCCTCTCAAGATGAGCAGTACTTTAGGATTAAAAATCTGAATGAGATTATACTCACTAAAAACAGCATTTTCTTTTTATTCAGAGGCAAACATAATAGTCATTCTATATTATTTTGTATTTTTTTATCTAATATTTAATTCAAATTCTCTTAGGTCTGTTGTTTGTATCTCTTAATACATCTACACTAATAAAAGAGTAAGATGCAAATTGACTGTACCTTCGTGATGCCCACCAGCCAATCAGGAGTGAGTATGCAAATTAACCCAACAAAGATGGTGGGTTAATTTGCACACGCATGTGCCCAGTGGCTGGAGATGTTTCGCACCGCCCCTGGCCACTCTGGGCCTCTGGGCAGCATGGGAAGGCGGTGGAAAGGTGGCTCCGGGCCAGAGCGAAAAGGCAGCTCCGGCCGGAGCGAAGGCGGTGCCCGCAGTCAGGGGAAAGAAGGCCCATTCTTGCACAAATCTTCATGCATTGGGCCTCTAGTTTAATTTATAATAGTGCTATGTTCTTTGATGCTCTGATGTATATCACTTTAATGGTGTCCTTCCTAAAACAGTTTTTTCAGGGGTGTGGATTGTGTAGTTTTGAGATTTACATGTGATATCTTCTTTTCTTTCTTTGCCTTTAAAATTTTATTTTATTTTGTATTTTGGTGCTTCTCGCTCTTTTTAAAGGGCTGCAGGGGAAGAATTGAAAGTGAAGGCATACCTACCAACAGGCAAACAATTTTTGGTCACCAAAAATGGTAAGAATTATGTTGCATTTATTAGTAAATTTTGCAGTTATATATTTTTTATAAAAACACCTTATGATCTTAATTTGTGCTCAAAGCTGTACATACAGCTGATTTCAGACAAATTTGGAAATTGAATGAAGCTCTGGGTTTTCTATTGCTGAGGTATTTTTTTTTCCTTACCTGATGTTCATCTTCTTTCTTTTTTGTTATTTTTACCCAAAATGTCTAGTTTTAAGATAGGGAGGAAAAGGGCCCTAAACAGAGTTGGACTTCTAGTTAAATTATTTTTTAAGTTGATTTCACAATATTTTTAGCTATTTAACTTTGATCCTCTTTAGATTTAAATTTTTTATGGAAGATGAAATTGATACTAACTTGGACATCTAAAAGCTCAAAGCTAGAGATTTTATTATCCATAATGTCATTGAAATGTCATTGAAAATAATGTCATATTTTGCCTATAGGTACAAAATACGTTTTTGAAACAGATAGCATTTTATTTATAAAGTTAATTTGAAAACAACACCAAGTTATAATCCTTCTCATCATATAATAATACATTGATTTTCATCCTAATTTACTCATAGGAAGGGCAAAATATGTATAAAATATCAGTTTCTTCTTTCCTACAGCATAGTTTTATTAGAATTAATAATTTATATACTGCTTGTTTAAAAAAATCAGGGTATTTATAGCAATTTGTTGACCATACATCATGATTTTGCCATATACTTATTTAATTTTAGGCATATATGTATAATAATACATGTTAATTGAAACATTTGATATCAGAAACTCAATACCAATATTGTACAATAGAGTAACATTTAGCAGTGAATTTTATACTGGTTTGCTCATTATGAATAGCTGGAGGTCACCTCTACCACCTCTGAGAATGACAGGTGGTGCCTTCATGTTCTGAGAGTAAAGCTATTAAAATAGTTATTATTCATTAGCCTGAAGTTGAATAATGTCATCTCTGGCTTCAGTTTGCAGTTTTCACAGACCATTAGGGTGGCAAATTTATAGAACACTCCCAGTAGAGCCTTTCTACTTGTCTTCTAAAAATAAGCTATTTAGCCCTGGCTGGTGTGGCTCAGTGATAAAGCGTCAGGCTGAGCACCAAAGGGTCTTGAGTTTGATTCCTGGTCAATGGTATGTACCTGGGTTGCAGGTTTGTTCCTGGCCCCAGTCAGGGATGCGTGCCAGAAGCAACCAATCAATGTGTCTCTCTCATATTGATGTTTCTCTCTCTCTCCCAGTCCCTCCTTTCCACTCTATAAAAATCAATGGAAAAAATATCTTCAGGTGAGGATTAACAACAACAACAAAAGCTACTTAGGGAAAGATAAATGTGGTCAAATAATTTATGTGTCTGTAGGGTGAATATAATTCTTTAATCATTTCCATTAGAGGAGAGCTGTAATATTCCCTTAATATTTTGGTGGCAAAACTATATTTTATGGTATAAACTTTATCTTTTTAAAAATGGATTTATAGGAAGCAGATAATGTGCTTCTAATTGTATTTGCCATTTTTATAGTGCCATGTTACAAGCGGTGCAAGCAGATGGAATATTCAGATGAATTGGAAGCTATCATTGAAGAGGATGATGGTGATGGAGGATGGGTAGATACTTATCATAACACAGGTAAGAGGCAAATAGAATGGCATACATATGATTTAAATTTTAAAAAGCTATTTTATAATCTTTTATAACAGTTTTGATTTAAAATAAAGAAGAGCATATATAAGGCACAGTAGAATTTTACCAGAAAAGAAGCAGGGAGGACAAATTAGAAAAAAATCCTCTTGAAGTATACCATATTTCTATAGTACTGATACTTCATTAGCAATTTGAAAATACCTGTATCAATGTCTTTATTTCTAAAGAAAGGAAGAAAGCCAATTAAAAATACTGAGTATGCGGCCCTGGCCGGATAGTTTATTTGGTTAGAGCAGTGGTCGGCAAACTCATTAGTTAACAGAGCCAAATATCAACAGTACATCGATTGAAATTTCTTTTGAGCCAAATTTTTTAAACTTAATCTTCTTCTAATGCCACTTCTTCAAAATAGACTCGCTCAGGCCGTGGTATTTTGTGGAAGAGCCACACTCAAGGGGCCAAAGAGCCGCATGTGGCTTGCGTGCCGCGGTTTGCCGACCACTGGGTTAGAGCATCATCCTAATACATCAAGGTTGCGGGTTTGATCCTGGGTCAGGGCACATACAAGAATCAACCAATGAATGCATAGATGGGTGGAGCAGTGGATGGTGTTTCTCTCTTCCTCCCTCCCTCCCCTTCCTTCCCTTTCCTTTCCTCTCTAAAATTAATATAAAAAAGAAAGACTGAGTATGCATACTACTTCACTTTGAATCCCTTATTTGCCTGTCATTCCATTGCTGGATGATGAGTTTTATGACAGGAACCATACTCATACTTACTTTATACCTGGCATTTAAAAGTATTTAATAATTATTTTTTTAATGACTACTAAGAGGTTTGTAAAGACCATGAAGGTATAGATTCATTGTTGAATCCTCAATATCTACATAGTATCTGATACAGAAGTTATTCAATAAATTTTTGTTAAAGGATTTGACTAAATTTAAGCCATTCATAAGTGTTTGCTTACATAAGTTGTTTGGAATTCTGAATATGATTTTTTTATTCCAAGTCCTAAAAACTTATTTTGCCACTATATTTATATTAACTATGTAAATGCATATTATGTGCTGCTATAGCTAACTACCATTTATGACTTAGTTTTACTGAAGAAAGTATGTTCTGAGTTTAAATCTAGAATACTAAAAATAGCAAATTTTTTTTTTTTTAAACTTTACATTGTTTTTAAATATATTTTATTGATTTTTTACAGAGAGGAAGAGAGAGGGATAGAGAGTTAGAAACATCGATGAGAGAGAAACATCGATCAGCTGCCTCCTGCACACCCCCTACTGGGGATGTGCCCGCAACCAAGGCACACGCCCTTGACCGGAATCGAACCTGGGACCTTTCAGTCCGCAGGCAGACGCTCTATCCACTGAGCCAAACCGGTTTCGGCAAAAATAGCAAATTTTTAAACTAATTTCAAAATCATTCTCTTTTGCCCATTTATTTATTTTCCATCATTTCCAAAATTGTTCAGCTGTTCTGCTTTAGTTTCCCCCTGACTGGGCAGCACTCCATAGGAAATTGCCTGTTGACTGACTATAGCCATTGGTTATAGCACTATGTTTCTGTCGTAAAGTTAATGACTTATTTATTCTGTTTTTTAGTTGTATTTTATTCCTTAATCCCTATCCCAAAAATCTATGTGCATATTTACAAAAGCCTTCATTACAGAGATAAGTTGGTATCAATATGATTGGATTGACAAAAATGTATTACAGAAAATTGACAACTAAAAGAAAATGGTTGCCTTGCTGATGGGGACAAGTAACATTTTCATATATGGAAAACAACTTAGTATTCTACTGCAGTTAATTTGATATACATAACAAATTATAACTAACTAGTAGCCCTGCTCACGAATCCATACACCAGTAGCTCTCTGCAGGGCCTGGCCGCTCCACGCCCACTGCCCAGAGGCCTATCCGCGGCTGGGCACAGAACGCTTGCCTCGTCACCGGGGCGACGACACAAGCATTCCCCACCCCCCTCCGCCCGCTCCGTGCCAGCTGCCCAGAGGCCCTCTGGAGCCGGGGTGGAATGATGCTTGCCTCGTCGCCATGGCAATGCGAAGCAAGCATTCCGCCAGCCTGCTCACCCTGCCCACTCTCAGCAGTCACACCCCCCCCACACCCCCCCGACTCAGGCCGGCCTGAGAGAACTGGGCGCTGTCATCTTGTGACTATGAGCGCTGCCATCTTTGTGATGGAGTGATGGTTAATTTGCATATTACCCTTTTATTAGATAGGATGTGTATGAGAGATAACTTTTAGAATTTCAGGGTTAAGCTATGTTCTGATTTGATTAAAACAATGCTTCTATTGACTCACAAGGTCCAGGTGCCTGGTTCCTTCTCACCGCAGATTTTTTTTTGCTTCATCTGTGCCTCACTTCTTTCAGGTTTCTTTGATTTGTCTTAGCCCTTATATTAGTCATGGTTCTCCAGAAAAACAGAATCAACAGAATGTGGATATGGATAGAGAAAATAGATTGTAGCTATAGGTATAGATAGATTTATTTTTAAGAATTGGCTTATGTGATTGTGGAAGTTTGCAAGTCTGAAGTTTATAGGGCAGGCTTGCCAGCAGGCTGAAGATCCAGGTAAGGGTTGTTTGCTACAGGTTGAGTCTAAAGGCAGTTTGGAGGTGGAATTCCTTCAATTATTGGATGAGGCCTACTCACATTATGGAGGATAGTAATCTGCTTGATTCAAAGTCTACTGATTTAAATGTTAATAATATCTAAAAAATACCTGCATGGCTACATTTAAACTGGTGGTTGACAAAATACCTGGACACAGTAACCTAGCCAAGTTGATCTAAAATTAACCATCACAACCCTTGAGAGTATTATCCTCATTAGAGTCACTGGACTTTTTTGCCAAAATATCTACTTTTAGAAGAGTGATTTAATGAGATACTATATCATACTTAGACTGGTTGAAGAAGTTTATTTTCTTTGTTTCTGTATACTGGATTCAGTGAATTGTTTTATAATGCCAATACAATATGTTAAGATTTGTTTTTTACTGTTATGAAGTAATCATACCTATTATATAGTACTTTTTAGGAAAAAATGAGGTAAAAGCTCTATGCTAGAGTGAATTGTGGCATTTTTCATTTGTGAAAGTGAATCATCTTTTTGGTTTTGACATACTGAACAGATACATCAAGATTTTAGAAGATTAACAAAAGAGCAAAGCATATTTTTTAATATAGGGTTTTTTTCTTTACTATTTTCATCCTTTTTGAACTATTTAAGTGAGAACACTGACATATATTTTGAATTAGAAATACTATTTAGCTGACTTGTTGTTCCGTTATATGCTTAATGCCACCTTCATTGAGACAAATAGGTTCTGAGGTAATTGTTTAGTCATGTGCAGTGGTTAGACCTTTGAACCAAAAGTCAGAATGTGTGGATTTGAATTCCAATATCTCACTTAACTAGCTGTGAGATTCAAGCAAGTTATTTTACCTGTCTAGAGACTTTATTTCTTCGTAGGGAGAAATTATTACCCTAATTAGCACACAGGACAGTATAAGGATTAAATAAGATGTGGAAACAGTAAAACAGAAAGCCCTGCATAAATGTGATATAGTATTAGTACTTCTGGGTGTCCTAGATTTCTGAAGCAAATGGCATAGTAATATAACTAATACCTTGTTGAGAAAATTCCAATGCAGGTTTCTGTAAAATGTAAATGTGCATCCTATAGTCTCTTAATCTACTCATTTTTGAGGATGAATATGTATTTTGATAGCGATTCATAAGCAAATTAAATGAATAGTAAATGAGGGATGATAAAATAGGATAATTCATAGTAAAATATCAAATTGATATTCTTTTATTTTAAAAATTTGAGAAGTACCTTTGGGATTATTTATTTCTATTAGAATTCATTCATAAAATTGTTGCTAATATTGGCTTCTTATTTTGGAGAAGTTATCAGAATTTAAGTAATTTTAAGTGTTTTTATATTGCTTGAATCAGAAAAATGTTTACAACTTAAATATTTTATGCACAATTTTAAACAGGTATTACAGGAATAACCGAAGCAGTTAAGGAGATTACACTGGAAAGCAAGGTACTTGTTAATTAGATATGTTTCCAAATTCAATGACCTAGTTTTATATATATATATATATATATATATATATATATAAAGATTACTCATATCATTTTTTTCAAACTGATTATTATCAAGCTCTTTTATATCCTAACTCCCCCCCACACCTTTTTGTGTATCAACATATCAAAACACTACTGTTTCCCAGTGTTTCTCTTCTTTTCCTTAATCTGTCATATGGTTAAGAGAAACATTTTTTGAAATTATAACTAATAAAAACTAATTTTTACTAATTGAGAAGCCTTCTAAGCTACTTTAAAAGAAATAGCTTTTTATTTTTAGGTATAAATACCAAATGTTCTGTAAATGGAGACTTTTGAAGTAGTTTATTGATAATTAGTAGTAATGCTATGGTTTAAATTTTTTAGTTTAAACATTATCTTAAGCAATTTACTAATTATATCATTTTTTCTTAGTTTACGGCTAATGAGTGTATTTTTGCTAAGTCAAGTTTCGGAGAGAATAGACAGAATAATTGTACTCCTTTTTTCCTTATGAAACATTCAACCAGTTACTAGTTTAAGATATTCTTCTTTGCATGTTCTTGTCATTTGAATCGTTTGGGATTTTTAACTGGGGCTTAACAAAGTGTTAGAGACTAAAACAAGTTTAATTCTTTTTCAGTGCACAATTTTATGCTTGCTAGAAATTCACTTTTATATTTGCTTAGGGTTCAGTTCATTTGAATTTGTACTTTTTGGAGAATTTGGATGACTAAGGAGAAACAGCTTTGCTGCGTTAAAAGAGATCGTCTTTTTTTTTTTTTAATATATTTTATTGATTTTTTACAGAGAGGAAGGGAGAGGGATAGAGAGCTAGAAACATCGATGAGAGAGAATCATCGACCAGTTGCCTCCTGCACACCCCCTACCAGGGATGTGCCCGCAGCCAATGTACATGCCCTTGACCGGAATCGAACCTGGGACCTTTCAGTCCGCAGACCGACGCTCTATCCATTGAGCCAAACCGGTTTCGGCAAAAGAGATCGTCTTGTTTACTCCAGCCATTAGTGTATATGCTTCAGATTTGGGGAATGATAAATGGTAGAGTAGTTTGGATGACATTGTTTTGATAGGTTTATGGGAATTCTTTCAAGTATTTTTAATAAATGCAGTAGTGGTTAATATGGTACTTGCTATGTCACTTAACATATTTATGTCGTACTATACCGGGTGGGGAACATCCTGCCCGAGGGCCTTGAAATCCTTTGGTCTGGCCCTGCCAAGACATTAGGGGTGAATTAAAGTTTCCCTTAATGATCAGTTTGCCAGATGTTGGCTCATCAAATAATTACCCAGATACTTTCTTCTGTGTTTCACGTTTTTGGTGTAATAATGACATACTGGTATATGATCTAAGTTTCCAGTGATAAATAAAATCATCCCTAATTGAAATTGTAAATTAGGTAAAAACTAGAGGGCCAACTTTTTTACTTCAGAATTTTAGAATATTAATTTGTGAAAATGATAAATGTATAGGCTTGTCTTTGGCTAGCATTATTCTTTTTAGTGCTAATATAGTTAAGAAATTGAACTGAAATCCTATGTGTTGTAATAGTTGTAATTGCTTAATTCAGCCAGTGTGTTCATAAATTAGAATATATTGTTTGATTTATAATAATAAATTTAACATATAAGTATATTGTGATTTATAAATGTATAACTTTTTGTCCTTTAAATTATGTATTTAAGTTAATATAACTTTTAACTGATTTTCTAATACTAATGAATTGGTTAACTAAAAACAACTGGCAACTATTTTTAAATGGTTAACTTAGATGACTCATGGTGCTTTTATAATGCTTTTTATATTTTTCACAGCCGTTAGCACAACACTTTTAATGATTGTTTTTTGGGTTTGTCATCTCACTGGAGGAGTTTCTTTAGGATAAGAACTGTCTTATCACTCTTATTTTCACTGGTTAGCACTGTGCTGGCATGTGAGTGCTTGGCATTAGAACTAATGAACATATTTAAGTGACTTTAAATATAATTAATTTCAAAGGATAGTATAAAACTCCAAGATTGCTCAGCATTATGTGAGGAGGAGGAAGAGGAAGATGAAGGAGAACCTGCAGATATGGAAGGTATCTGTGTTCCAGATTTGCTTTCATTACACTAGAATATTGATTTGGGGATATTTGTAATTTATGTGGATTAAGAACTCTGCTCCATTGAGTTCTGAATTTTAACATGATTCAGCAAATTTTTATTGAGTAATATATTATCTATGTATCAGATACTTTTTGGTGCTGGAGATAAAGCAATAAACAAACAAAAACAATACATAAGCAAATCATTTACTGTATGTATTAGATGGTCATAAGTGTTAGGGAGAAAAATAAAGGAGAGAATAAGAGTCTTAAGGGTGGGATGAATGTTGTAATTTTTAAATAGGTTGATGAAGAAAAATCTCATTGAGAATATGCCTTTTGAGTAAAGCCTTGTAGGAAGTAAGTGAACAAGTTATTTGGATATCTGAGGAGGAGTGCAAAGGTTCTAAAGTGGGAGCATGTGTGGCTTATCAAATACTCCTTTGAGGAGGCTCCTATGTTCAGAGAGAAGTGAGGGGAGAGTCAGAGAGGTAACCTGGGGGCAGATCATGTAGTCCTGGCTTTAACTCAGAAGTGAGATGAGAAACCAGTGGGGGGCTTTTCAAAGTAGAGGAGTGACTTAGAATGAGATTTAACACTTTAATAGAATGTGACTGCAGTGTTGAGAATAGACTGAAGGGGGGGGTAGGATAACTAGAAGGAGGGGGGATAGGATAACAGGAGGCTGTTTTGATCATCTAAACAAAACACTCAAGTGGCAACATTGGAAATGATGAGAAACAGAATTCTGGACATATTTAAGGGTCGGAGGGAGTGCAAAAGGATTTGCTGCTGGAATGAATGTGGCATGAGCAAGACAGAATAGTCAAGTGTTTTTGACCTGTCCATCTGGAGTGATGTCATTAACTGAGATGGGGAAAACTTGACTGAATAGCTTTGGAGGGGGAGTTGGGAGCTTGGTTTTGGACATGTGATATTTGTGATGTCCCTTAGCCATTCATTTGAACCATAAATTAAACAATTAGGTATCCAGGTCTGTAGTCACGGAATAAATATGGGAGTCATCAACATTTAAAGCTATTGAGATTAGTGAAATAAATCATCAAGGAGTAAGTGTAGATAGAGAAGGTCCAAAAACTGACTCTTCGTTACTGTAGAGTTTTGGCGTTCTTTTGTATTGTTTTTTAAATAGTCCAGATGATGAAGAGGAACAAGCATAGGAGTTAGTGAAGGAAAAATAAGGTGAGAGCAAAGCCCGAAAAATATAGTATCTTAGAAGCCTAGAAGCCGAGGGAGGTCAATTAAGATGAAAACCGGGACTATACTGGATTCAGCAAAGTAAAAGTCACTGGTGACTTCAATGAGCACGTTTTTTGCAATTATATAAATAGCCTTGTGTATGCTATGGAGTCCCTGAGGACTTAACAGTTTTATTATGCCAGTTGGTATTAATAACGATAGCACAGACCAAGCCTTAATATGCTGACTTTTTCTCCAGTCGGGCTCTCTACCAGGTAAAGTTGCTGCTGCTGTAGAAATACGTATAGAATCTCACATATATTTATTCATTATTGTCAGAAACAAAAGCAAAAATCCAATATTTCATTGATACTCTGAAGTAATATATAATTTGGTTTACAAAATTATTTTGAAATCAATTAATCTTTTGTTGCTTTTTACAACAGAATATGAAGAGAGTGGATTGTTGGAAACAGATGAGGTTTGTAAATTGAGTTTTCTTTAGTTAATTTTTAATGAATAAAGTTAGGGATTAGTGTTTTTATTAATACCTTGATATTTCAAGTAAGTTCTTCAAAGCATATAACATTTTGAGTTTTAAGTTATATCTGCTTTTGAAAAATAAATGCATAGGGTGAGAAAAATAGGTTTTCTAAAATGTAACATTCATAGCGATTTTAATGGTTGTAAATTTTTTTTTTTATTGCCAGGCTACCCTAGACACAAGGAAAATAGTAGAAGCTTGTAAAACTAAAACTGATGCTGGAAGTGAAGATGCTATTTTGCAAACCAGAACATATGACCTTTATATCACTTATGATAAATATTATCAGACACCACGACTATGGTTATTTGGCTACGATGAGGTAAAAATAAAAACGTATTTTAATGTAAATATTTTAAATTGTTGGATTTAATTTCTTCATCATTAGGTCTATGGATATATATTGTATGTGGCCTTTTAAATTTTAGATATCACTTGTTTTATAATTTTATGGTTAATATTGCACTTGATTCTTACTTTGAAGAAACTATGAATTATTCAATGTGACATCATTCTTACTAAGAATTGAACATAAATAATCTGTTATGTATTTATTACTTGGTCCCTGATCTTATTCTTTTTAATTGTGAAGGAAACTGAACTTGGTTTGTTGTAATAAATATTGTTTGGGATTACCCCTGTTGGATAACTAAGCATTTATACAATGACTAGAGGCCTGATGCATGAAATTTGTGCAAGAGTAGGCCTTCCTTTCCCAGCTGATGGCACTGGCTTCCCTCTGGCACCGAGGACCTGGGCTTCCCTCATAGCCCTGGCTTCGTCCAGAAAGACATCTGGTCTTATTAGCATACTAGTGACCCAGTGCATGAAATTCATGCACATTAAAAGGGGATTAATTAGAGGAAATAATTTAATATTGCTATTTGTCCTTTCTCTATAATAGAAGTGTCAGAGATGAAAGAAAATTAGTAAAATGTATATGAAAACCTTCCTCCTGTCAGAGTCTGGGGCTCACCACGGGACCCAGAGTCAAGTTCTCGCCCACCCACATGCACCTCAAAATCACGTGAGACCCAGACCCAGCCAGCCCCCCACATTGGGCTAGGTCCAGACCCGGCCAGTCCCACCCTTATCAAGCCCTGCCAGGCAGGGGGCGTAGCCTCAGGTCCTCTGGCCCAGCGCCAAGATGGGGGACATGGCCTGAGGTCCCCCATCAAGCCCCACCAGCAGGGGGGAGCAGCCTCAGGTCTCCTGTCAAGCCCCACTGTGCGGGGGCGCGTTCTGAGTTCCCCCGACCCAGCACTGGATGTGCACCTTGAGGTCCCCCATCAAGCCCTGCTGGGTTGGGGGGCACGGCTTGAGGTCCCCTGTCAAGGCCAGCCAGGCAGGGGGTTGCAGCCTCAGGTCCCCTGACCTGGTGCTGGGGCAGGGGCGTGGCCTAAGGTCCCCTGTCAAGCCCCGCCGGGCGGCGGGTGCGGTCTGAGGTCCCCCGGCCTGGTGCCGGGGTGGGGGGCATGGCCTGAAGTCCCCTGTCAAGCCCCACCTGGTAGGGGGGTGCAGCCTGAGGTCCCCCAGTCTGGCGCTGGGGCAGGAGGAGCAGCCTGAGGTCCCCTAGCCCAGCACCAGGATGGGAAGCACACCTTGAGGTCCCCCGTCAAGCCCCGCCGGGTGGTGGGCTGGCCTGAGGTCCCCTGTCAATCCCCACGGGGGAGGGGGAGGGTGTAGCCTCAGGTCCCTGCTGATTGCTCATTAAGGCTCCTTATGGGAACTTGGCCTCAGCTGTGGGTGCAGCCATCTTTGTGATGGAGTGATGGTCAATTAGCATATTTCCTCTTTATTAGATAGGATTGTGCTTTTATTATAGATCATGTCACGTGTATGTTTTTGGTTTTTTTAATCCTCACTGGAGGATATTTTTCCATTGATCTTTAGAGAGAGAGTGGAAGTGAAGGAGGAGGGGAGAGAGAGTGAGAGAGAGAGAAACATTGATGTTAGAAAGACACATCGACTGGTTGCCCTCCCAAATGTGCCCCAAATGGGACCGGGGATCAAACCTGCAACCTAGATATGTGCCCTTGACCAGGAATGGAACCCGAAATCCTTTGGTCCTTGGGCCGATGCACTAACCACTGGGAAAAAATGTCCAAGGCACATGGTGTGTCTTTTTCCCTTAAGACAGAAAACTTTTTTTTTAAAGTCATCCACTTAATTGAATTAAAGGATAACTAAAATAAAATTTACTTGTTTAACCTGTTATTCCAATGACTATCAATAGGAAACAAGAAAATACAACATAATAGGCCTAAAAGATGAGTTGTAGTTATAAAATGTTTGGATAACCATGAACCTGTCTTTTCGTGGGATTTTGACTACATTAGCTGATGGTTGATGTCACATAGTCTGATGGACAGTCAGGCTTTCTTGGTATAAAATTTCCCCCAAATAATCTGGTAATTCTAAATAGTCTAGAATTCTGAACTGTGTTATGGGAGGTGGAGATGAATATATTATAAATATTGAATTTTAGGCCTAAAAGTTTTTAAATGATAATTTTAAAACGTTTTTTATGGTTTCAGCAACGGCAGCCTTTAACAGTTGAACACATGTATGAAGACATCAGTCAAGATCATGTGAAGAAAACAGTGACCATTGAAAATCATCCTCATCTCCCACCACCTCCTATGTGTTCAGTTCACCCATGCAGGTCTGTGTGTGTGTGTGTGTGTGTGGGTGGGTGGGTGTGTGTGTGTGTGTACATGTGTACTTCATGGATTTATTACTTGGGGAGTTTACAAATGTAGTGCCCTAACAAAATAAAAAAAAATTACTGAATATGCAGATAAAATTTCTTGTCTTAGAAATGTTTTAGTGCTTAGTTAAATACATAAGAAAAAGGAAACAAAAAACTTTATAAATTTATTTTAAATTCAGTTGATTAAGAATATATTTTTATTCTTTGTATGTGTTTAGGTATCGATCTTGGTGATTTTACTCCTATTTTTATAACTCCATGAATAGTTTGGATGATCCTTTTTATATTAAAAAATACTATTTAGGCATGGTTTGCTCTGTCATGCTGTATCTTTCTGTGAATATGGAATATAAAATTAACCTTGTGCTTTTTCTAAGTGACCTATTTATCTCCTTTTATTGGTTAGTGAAGGGAGATGTATATGCGGACTTTCTGTTCTCCTTTACTCTTTAGTCAAGAAGTTTTCAGTCCTACCAAATCAAGTACATTTTATAATTTGGGATTTTCTTTATATCAGTGTGTTTTCACAGGATCAAATAAGTGAAGCTGAATCTATACATGATTTGTTCAGAAATTTCCTTAAAAAAAAATAAAAGAGGTGTTACATGCCAATTTCTTTGTTGTTTCTAATGGGTAACTTTCACAAAATTATTGAGAAATTCTGGTAACAATAATTTTCAGATGAAAACTCTGATATTCCATTGACTTATTTGATGCAACATTCTAGTTTTCAAAAATTCTTTAATATTTTCTTCTCATTTTTTACAACCTCTTTATTCTCAGACTTTATCCCATAGAAAGTTTGGTTCATTTTTCCAGTTTATGTCAAGAAGTATTAATATTGCTCTGAAAGGTAATTTATGCATCATTAGTTTTAGTTTTCAATTACTTAATCTAAAAGGTTTTTATTTTTGATTGATTCCTTTTTTGACTGAGGTTTTAGGGTGGTGCTTATTAAATTTACACTCTGAGGTGTAAATTTTACCCAATTGGTAAAAGAGATAAGTAATTTAACTGAATTAATTTTATACAATTTTAATAAATAACTACTATATAATGGAATAAAATATAAATATGGCAGAAAATCTTGGGGCCTATAAAATGAGACTTCAAGGGCAATTTAGACCTTGCCATGGGTCACCCCAGATTATGCCTTCATAGCCTCAGAGTTAATACATTTAATCTCTCATCTTCTAAGTTAAGTGCCTCTGTCATGTAGGTTGTATTCATAAAAATTGAAGCATCATATCTTTAAGCCAGGGTGATATAAAAGATTATTCATTAATTTTGTTCGTTGTCCTTTTCTCAGTTTATGTGCCCAGACAATTTTCTTTTTGTATAGCACAGAAGAAACACCAGTTGGCTATGAAAAGATTTGTTGGTAGGACAAAAACTTCAGATAAATATCTATGATAATAAAAGCATAATATGCTAATTAGACTGGATGTCCTTCCGGATGAAGCCGGGGCTGCAGCCTCGGGAAGGAGGCAGCTGCTGTGGCTGCAAGGGACAGATCCAGGCAGCCGCCACGGCTGCAAAGGCCTACTCTTGCACGAATTTCATGCATCGGATCTCAAGTTCTCTGTATAAAGACAAAAATACTTCATAATTGAATCAGATAAATTTTACAGCACAAATGAGGACAAAATATCTAAACTTCTTGACTGACCAGTTAGCTTTTCTTTAATTCAGTTTTGGCTTATTTTCAGCTAAATATTTAAACAGCCAAAATTACAGCATTATAAATATCTCCCCCTTTCTTTTTTTTTTTTTTTACTGTTACCATACATGGTTTGATTATTTTTCTTTCTCAGCAGAGAGCCCTTGCTCTACAATTCTGCCCTGGCATGATTTCCCTTTCTCTGGTTTTCTAACTGCCCTCTATCCCCCCACCCAACCCTCCCAGCCTTCCACCCCCATTATAGGAAAACTGACTGGTACCATTGTGTTCATCTGTGATTACCAGAGCTTTTTAAAATTGCCCCTTCTCCAATAAAGCTGTCTTCATGACTCAACCATCTGGCCTGTTGGGGAATAGGAAGAATGTCTTATAATGTAACTATTATATATTAAAATGGATTCAGTGACAAAAAGGTAGATTTCTTTACAAACAAAAACTCCTATTTTTGTCTAATTGATCTATATTCATAAGATTTGTTTTTTTGCTTTTAGGCATGCTGAGGTGATGAAGAAAATCATTGAGACTGTTGCAGAAGGAGGGGGAGAACTTGGTGTTCATATGTATCCTTACCTGTTTATATGACTAGTGGCAAATTGACTCCTAGGATTTTTTTGCGGGGGAGGCAGGGATTGATTTAGTTTAATCTTAATGGCACAGTACCTATAACTTGTTTTAGCCTCTCATATCTGGAAATATTAATGGGAATATTTAATTTATTTAGAATGTGTTATTTTGTGATTATTCTGCCTTGTTCAGTTGATCAGCACATGTCCCTGTGTGTACCAGTTAGGTCTGCCTTGTTACAGAGACTGAATCAAGTTTTCCAAATGCTCTTGTTTATTGAAGAGGCAATGGCTAAGCGTATATGAATATAAAACCATTGCTCTTGATGAAAAAGAAACTCAATGGGCTTAATTTATTGATGAAAGATGAGTAGTCTACTAATTTAGAGGATAATACATGATTACCTTTCCCCTAAGTATATATCCAATTTAACATGTTATAAAATGTGCTTTCCTCTAAGGTAAAAGTAGAGTTCATTTGTGGCAGTCTGAGGTCTCTCTGAAGCAAAGAATTCAACTTAAATAGATTAAAAAGTAAAGCAATTGAAGCATATTTCAGATATTCTTAAAATATAGTATTTTCATTTACCCCCATTTCTTTTTTTTTCCCATTTTTTCTACAAGAAGAGTATACCCTTCTTACTATAATTGTCTTCTGAGGTTATCAATATGAATAAATTAAGTGAACTCCCGAATCCTGAAATATGTGTACCCATAACATGGATTCATCCAAAGCAGCCAAAGTCAGTGGTTTAGATGCAAATAGCTTGAATTAGTTTTGTGCTGGATTGATATTAGACATGGTGGTTCATGTCCCTAGGTGTTATAGATTAAGGGGCGTTACTCTCTTGATATTACAGGTAACCTAAGCATTGCAAATAAAGTGCATCCCTCAGAGGTACATGAACCAATTTGATATTGAAACAAATCAAGAACTTTTGGTCCAAACTAAATTTATTCCTGAAATCCTATTATGCATAATTTGAGCATTCATCTCCATGGCTAGGTAGCAACTTGGAAGACTATATATAATTTAAAATTGAGTCATCAGTTCCCCCAGTATAAATTAAGCTCCTAATGTTTTCAAGTACAGTGAAGTATAGAAAAAAAATCATGGTTTTATTAAAGATAGTCCAAAATAACAGATTCTATGCCAAATACAGATCCACTAACCTAGAATTGGTTCTGATGGAGGGTTTCCACCTAATTTTTTTTCTCTTTTGCTTCAGTGCTTTTATATTCTTTAACCCATCTCATTTTCTAACATACTCAAGCAAATTTGTAGACAGTAAAAGTCATTTTAACATGGACAACCTTGTCTTTATTTTTATACCAAAATAATGGGCTTGTATGAACTCTTACTCAACAAGAATTTTCACATTCAAATATTAAAAGGGAATGGAAAGTTACAGAGAGCCTCATATGGACTAGACACAAGCTTGCATGAGTGAATTTTTTAAATATACTTGATTTAAGATCTTGTCTTACGTATTTTTTCTGAGAAATTATTGCTTAATAAAATAGATAATTACAATGTTAGCTTAAATCATTGAGCTATTTACCAAACTGTTTTCCTTAGCCAAAGACCTTAGGTATCTTCTAATTTTCTTGAAATTTGTACAAGCTGTCATTCCAACAATAGAATATGACTACACAAGACACTTCACAATGTAACGAAGAGTTTACAGTTTATCCTAATCATTGGTTCTGATTTTTAAAGAATTAACCCATAGGTATGACCATTGACCCTCTTCACCAATATGTACAATTTCTCTAATAAAGGGACTTATATGTTTATGCGTTAAATAAAAAAAGTTCCACTACCAGCCTTATTTGTTTAATAAAAATGAGTGTAAAAGATGGTTTTTCCTTGCTTCTTATCAAAAGGTGATATAGTATTTTCCTTATAACAAATATTTAAGTCAAGAAATATCTCATACAGAATGATAAAAATATTTTTGATTCACATTTATGAGGGAGGTATTTAAGCATGTGACAGTGTGAGAACAAAGCCTCGAAAATACTGCATGCTAGACTTCCCTTTTTTTCTCTTCCTCTTTATTCTTCCTCTCTTCTCCCCAAGACTCCTATCTATTAATAATTTTTATGAAGCACATATTAATGTACCAGGAAATATGCTAAGTGCTATTACTTACCTAATTTCCTGATTGTTTTTATTAAGTTCATAACACCAAAATTATTATTTATTAAGGATTTAAGAATATTCCTCCTATTGTGATTCCTCCTATTCTACTGGTAGAACAGTAGAATTTAAAGGGATTCCTTTGTTTTATCACATCAGTTTATCGATCTGGGTATAGGAATTTAGATAGGCTTAAGTGTGTTCTACTCTGAGACACACTGAGAGCCAAGGAGTAAAACCCAGATCCTAAAAACTGCAGCCCTGGGTCCTAGGTGAGAAGTGGGGCCAGGATGAGTGACTTGGCCATACATGAGACGAGCAACCAGGTGGACATAAGGTATTTGATTACTAAAGAAAAAGTCTTAACCTTTTGCACTCGAATGTTGAGTGTGACTCGACACGGTTAGCATCGGTAGCAGCTCTTTTTATACTCTTTGAATGTATCAATAATTTGAAATATTAAAAAATCCAAATAAATAAGTTTGTATGAAAAGAAACTCCAGTTTTTTATTCTACTGCTGCGCTTTGTAAAATCTGGGGTATTTAAAAAATTAAATCCTGAGTAGAATAAAGGAATCGAGAAAAAAGCAAGTGAGTGTAAAGGGTTAATCTTAAGAACCAAAGATGTGCTAACCATATATTGACCCAGTGTTGATGTAGCAGGACCCCCTACTCAGTTTTGATGAGCCAACTATGTGAAATTAATGGCTGGGACACTGTTGCTTTCTGGAAAGTGCTGCAGCTGAGAGATCATGGACATCTGTCAGCAAAATCCAGAGAACCGATTGATTCAATTAAAGAAAGAGAAGCTGGCATACTCTCCAGGAGAGTGTGAATATAGGTTATTCCCAGCCTCCATTCATGTTGGCGGTTCTGTGATAACTGGATATACTCATACAAAAGGATGAAGTTGGACTCCTTGCCTTACACCATATAAAAAAATTAAAATGGATCACCAACCTAAATACAAGAGCTGAAACTATAAAACTATTAGAAGAAAACATAGGAGTAAATCTTTGACCTTGGATTAGGCAGTAGTTTCTTAGATACAATAACAAAATGATGTGTAACAAGAGAAATAAGACAAATTGGACTTAATCAGTATTTCAAACTTGTGCTTCAAAGAATACCATCAAGAAACTGAAGCAACCACCTACAGAATGGGAGAAACATTTGCAAAGCATATGTCAAGAAACTTAAATCCAAAAACCCATACATATAAAGAACTGTTGTAACTCAATAATAAAAAGACAACACAACTTAAACAACAAAACCAGGCCCTTTGATAACTCCTACTTCATTCTCTTTATACTCCCACATTGCCTCTCTTCCCTGTTCTTTCCTGCAAATGAGTGGCTAACCCTGCCTCTAAGGAACCTTACAGCTTTTTTTGTTTTTATTTTTTATTTTTCTCAGCATTCAAGAATACCATTAATAACCCTTTTATGTTTCTCCTTTTTCCAATTGTAGTTCAATTCTTATATTGCAAGGAAATCTCCATAAGGAAAATAATAACTTGGGAGAGTTTAAAGTAGTGTTTGATGTAATATAATACAAAGATATAAATATGGGCATCATCATTTAATATACTTCAGATACATTGCTCATGTAGCCAGCAAACTACTCTCCTTTATTAAATGAATCTTACGTATTGATTTTATGAATAGTTCTATTTTTGAATACTTTTAAATGATATTCAATGTTAGATATTGTCAATTATTATTCTTCCAGTTAAGTCTAACTTACCAAAATTACAGATACCCGTAAATCCTTAATTTTTCAGTTACAGTTGACATTCAATATATTTCAGGTGTACAGCATAGTGGTTGGACATTTATATAACTTAACAAAGTGATCCCCTAATAGGTCTTGCGCCCACCTGACACCATATATAGTTATGATGATGTTACTGACTATATTCCCCTAAGATGTACTTTACATTCCTGTGACTATTTTGTAACTGCCGATTTGTACTTCTTAATCGCATTACCTTTTAAACCTAACCCCCAAAGTTTTCCACGTAGCAATCATCAGTTTGTTCTCTGTATCTATAAATTTGTTCATTTATTTTGTTCTTTAGATTCCACATATAAGCAAAGTATAATTGTCTTTCTCTGACTTCATCCAGCACATTCCCCCCAGGTCCATCTATGTTCATGAGGCATATTGGCAGTAAATTTCTTCTAATGTCTATCTGATTTTGGTTTTATGGTAATGTTGGCCTTATGACTTGGGAAGTGTTTCTCCTCTTTTGTTGAAGATAATTGTATAGAATTAGAATTTGCTAGTGAAACCATCTGGGTCTTAAGATTTTTTGGGGGGAAAGTTTTAGGTCTATTTCTTCTTTAGTAATTTGTGTTAGTTTTGAAGGCATTTTGTTCTATAGTGGACATAGAGGGGAAAGATCCTGGTGAAGTTTCTGCCCCTCAGGCATAGCCGCTGTCCCCCTACCCCAGGACTGTACCATAATAGACACTTCTTAGGACTCCTTCCTGTCCTTTTTTGTGAGTGCTGGGTAGAGTTCTTGGAGGAAGAGACTGTCAGAGGATGTGGACTCCCCCATTATTTTCAGCCTCACGGGGTTCACACTATTCTGCCATTCTGCAACCTGTCCGCACCTCTGCCAGCTATTCCAGCTGCAGTACCTTCGGGAGGTTGTGTCACCTCTCTTTCCTGCAGAGATGATTTTGGACCAGTTGTTTCCTTTGCAACTTCAGGTCTCCTATGGGTTCAGAGTCTTAAATTTGAAGCTCAACTTGCTCTTTTTTGCTGCAGGGGTGGAAGCAACATTTTCCCAGCTCTCTACATCCCAAGGCAGAAATCTGTTTTTTGTGTTTTTTTTTTTAATATATTTTATTGATTTTTTACAGAGAGGAAGGGAGAGAGATAGAGAGCTAGAAACATCGATGAGAGAGAAACATCGACCAGCTGCCTCCTGCGCAACCCCTACCAGGGATGTGCCCGCAACCAAGGTACATGCCCTTGACCGGAATTGAACCTGGGACCTTTCAGTCCACAGGCCAACGCTCTATCCACTGAGCCAAACCGGTTTTGGCCAGAAATCTGTTTTTTAAAATGCCAATTTAAGTCTATGCTTTTTAAAATACCAATTTAACTTTTTAGTTAAGCCAAATGGTGGAGAATGTTTATTCTGACTTTTGCACAAAAATGATTTAGCCTGGAAGTACATAATGATGTGATGGTATACAGTGTACTAAGTATTTGCCATATGATATGTTGGTGTTTTTACGTTTTTTAACAGTTTAAAAATAGTTGGTGTATATTTTAAATAATTCAAATAAGTCAATGATTTGAGAGCTCCCAAAGCACTCTGCAAAACTCACTTATATAAAGAACGCATAGTTTCTTTTGTAGGATTTGGGTTTTATTTCAAGAAAGGAGAGACAACCAATCAACTTAAGCCTAGATTCTCCTAAAAATATTAGGTAAAAATATCAGACTTTTACAAGGAATTCTGTTACAGTACATGAGCCCTTGTAAAGTGATTCATAGGTAAAGTTTATTATTTGTGAAGCTACAGAATGGAGACCGCTCTGCATTTATAATTTTTACTTTTTCTACTTCCAAAGATTTAAAGGAGCATATTATTGCAGTGAAAAATTACATATACCTGCATTGAGGTAAATATGCCCTGATGAGCATATAGACTAAGCCAAAAACTCTTGTGAAAGTAGAATTATAAACTTTCTGGAAGAAAATGTAGGAAAATATCTTGTCATCTAGGATGTAGAAGGGCTTCTTAAGTACAGTCTTCCACAGCTAGCATGGACCATAATGCAGAAAAAGAATTTTATTATAACAAAAAATAAGAACTTATTTTTAAAAACACCGTATAGTCAAATTTCATTGACCTATGTAACTCTGGAAGATGACATTTATAAAGTCTAAAACTGATGGAAGATTCTTATTTTTTGACTATATGGGAAGTCCTATAAGTAAACAAAGAACATCAGGTTATTAATCTGTTGCTGTATAACAAACTACCTCAAAATGTAGTGGCTTAAAATGATAACAAGCATTCCTTCTCTCAGCTTCTATAGGTTAGGAATTTGGGAGTGTTTTAGCCATGTTTCTGGATCAGGGTCTCATGATGTTACAGTCAGCATATTTGCCATGGTATCTTTTAAAAAATCCTCAATGGATATTTTTTCCATTGCTCTTTAGAGCAAGTAGAAGGGAGGGAGGGAGAGAGAGAAACATCGATGTGAGAGACACATCAACTGGTTGGCTCCTGCATGTATCCCAACCTGGGCCAGGGATCAGACCTACAACCCAGGTATGTGCCCTTGACCAGGAATCAAACCTGAGACCCTTTGGTTTGTAGGCCAACACTCTAACCACTCACCGAAACTGGCCAGGGATGGCCACAGTTTCTGACACTGGAAGGTTTGGAGCTGGAGGAACCAATTCTGTGCACTTTCCAGATGGCAAGTTGATGCTGGCTGTTTCTCACTTTGTGGACCTCTTGATCAGACTCAAGTGTCCTCAGGACATGACAGTGGGCTTCTCCAACAGAGGTCATCTAAGGGTAACACAGAAGTGAAGGTATCTTATGACCTCATCTCAGAATTTCCAAAGTTTAATTTTCTCAGTATCCTTTGGTTACACTGGTCAGTGTGGGAGAGAACTACACAAAAATGTGAATGCCAGGAGGCAAGGATCATTGTGGTTCATCTTGTAGGCTCACTACCACAGCCAGGAATCCAAATTTTTTTTTTTAAAGATGAAATATGAACAGGCAATTTTTAGAAGAAGAAAATCAAAAGGCTAACAAGTGTGTTAAGATACTTAACTCATTAGTGAGATGCTAGTTAATACAAATAAAAAAAGATGCTTCTTTATACTTGACATTTAGTTGGATAACGGTAAGCATTCAAAGATAGAGGAATCCTTGTATCCTGCTGATATAGTGCAGACTCATACAGCCATTTTAGAGTGGAATCTAGTAGTACCTGGTCAAATTATGTCTCTCCGGAGTACTTAATCCAAAAGAATGGGTACAGAGGACCATAAAGGGATGTATTAGAAAAACTCAGTTTTCCACTTGTGTTTCTCTCCTTTACCACTCACACAAAGTGATAAATATTGATACGCTATGACGTGCACTGACCACCAGGGGGCAGACACTTTTTGATAAATATTAGGCATTTATCACTTCTGCTCAACAAATGTTTGAAGGTTTTCCCCTACAGCCAGCAATTTTCTGTGACACCAAGTGGGTATCCTACAATTTAACTCAATTCTAACACTATCTACATGGAGACAGTGTCAGATCCCACAGATTAAAGGCACAGTCCTACAAGACCACTCCCACCTAACTTCAGACAACAATCACCAGTAGTAAGTAGATTCCCAGTTTACCCACAACATCTGTCCAATTTGGCTGCAAAGCAGAGGTTCCCATGACTCACCTCCTAAAATTTGCTGGTCACAGAACTCAGGAACACTATGTTTACCAGTTTATTAAAGGATAAGATGAAGGATATAGATGAACAGCCAGAAGAGATACATAGAGGTCTGGGAGCGTCTGGAGCACAGGAGCTTCTGTCACTGTGGAGTTGGGGTGCATCACCCTCCTAGTAGGTGCATGTGTTCACCAACCTGGAAGCTTTCTCAACCCCTACTATTGAGATTCTATGGAGGCTTCCTCACATAGTCATGATTAATTAACTTTGTTTCTAGCCCCTCTTCCCTCTCCTGAGGATGTGGGGTGGAGCAGAAAATTCTAAGCTTCTAATCATGACTTGGCTTTTTTGGTTATTGGCCCTCATCCAAGAGCCCACCCAGAGTTGCCTCAGTAGAACAAGAAATGCTCTTAACACTTAGGAATTTACAAGCATTTTAGGAGCCCTGTGTCAGGAACCAGGGGCAGAGATCCGTAAACATATCCTATATAATAAAAGTCTAATATGCTAAGTGTCCTGTCGTCTGGTGGGCCGTTCAATCAAAGCATAATATTCTAATGGTATGCTAAGGTCGCTCAACTGCTCGCTATGACGTGCACTGACCACCAGGGGGCAGACACTCCAATCGGTAGGTTAGTTTGCTGGTGGGGTCCAGCGATCGGGACTGAATGAGATGGCCCCGATAATGCACCAGTGGGGTTCTTTGGCCTGGCCTGCGCCCTCTCGCAATCCAGGCTGAGGGACCCCCCATCCTCCGAATGCAGGAATTTCATGCACCAGGCCTCTAGTCCAGTGGTCGGCAAACTCATTAGTCAACAGAGTCAAATATCAACAGTACAATGATTGAAATTTCTTTTGAGAGCCAAATTTTTTAAACTTAAACTTCTTCTAACGCCACTTCTTCAAAATAGACTTGCCCAGGCCGGGGTATTTTGTGGAAGAGCCACACTCAAGGGGCCAAAGAGCCGCATGTGGCTCGAGAGCCACAGTTTGCCGACCACGGCTCTAGTCTATACTAATAAAAGGGTAATATGCTAATTAGACCGGGAGACCTTCTGGGAGACCTTCCAGACAAAGCCATGGTGGCGGGGCCGAGGCAGAGGCGGTTAGGGGTGATCAGGCTGGCAGGGGAGGGCAGTTGGGGGTGATCAGGCCGGCAAGGGGGGGGCAGGTGAGGACAATCAGGCCAGCATGGGAGGGGGCAGTTGGGGATGAGCAGACCAGCAGGGGGCACAGTTGGGGGTGAGCAGACTGGTATGGGGGACAGTTGGGGGCGATCAGGCCAGCAGGCAGAGTGGTTAGGGGCAATCAGGCAGACAGGCAGGTGAGCGGTTAGGAGTCAGAGGTCCCAGATTGCAAGAGGGATGTCCAAGTGCTGGTTTAGGCCCAAAAACTGGCAGTGGGACATCTCCCGAGGGGTCCCAGATTGGAGAGTGTGCAGGCCAGACTGAGGGACAACCCGCCCCCCCCCCCAATGCAGGAGTTTTGTGCACTGGGCCACTAGTCTATTATAATTTCACAGGGGACATACTGGAGGATGCTCTTTTGCTTTCTTGTTTGTACTAACAGGACTTGGAAGCAATCAGGGCATTTATCATTAGTAAGGTTACAAGGTACTGTACAGTAATTAGAAACAAGATATATGTAAAACAATATAAAAAGATCTTTAACATAGTTCTGAATCAAAAGGTCTGTTATTTCCTTTGTCATTCCTTCCATTTTTTCATTTTTAGTTGGTTATGTATTTGACATCACAAAAATCACATGTCTAAACAAAAACTCCCAATTTTATATCCACTGGCACATAGCAACTACTACAACCAAACTGCTAACAATAAAAACACACTTTTCCGATCCTCCCCATCTCAGTAAATGTCACTACTGCTCACTCAGTTGTTGAGCCCCTAATCCTAGGATCCATCTTTGATTCCTTTTTCCACCCCTCCCCTGCTGACACATATTTCATCTCTAAGCAATAAGTCCTGTCCTCTACGATACATCCTGATGCCTGGGAATCTGTGCACCGAAGCAGCAACTCACATGATTCTAGTGCAGGTGATTCCTGGATCACACTGAGAAACACTAAGAAACACTCTCTCCTGCTCTTAGTTGAGGAGTAAACTTCACTCCTTTTTGATAAATATTGGGACTTTTCACCTGGCCAGCGTGGCTCAGTGGTTGAGCATCGACCTATGTTTCCAAGAGGTCACTAGTTTGATTCCCAGTTGGGGCACATGCCTGGGTTGTGGGCTCCATCCCTGGTGGGGGCATGCAGGAGGCAGCTGGTGAATGATTCTCTCTCATCATTGATGTTTCTATCTCCCTCTCCCTTCCTCTCTGAAATCAATAAAAATATACTTTTAAAAATCTTGGGATTTTTCAAGAGGGAAAAATTAGAGAAAGGTGTTTATTTTGTGCTTCTAATAATAAAAATCATTTTTGTGATGCCATTGTTAATAGTGAATCAACAGGTCTCAAATGGTAATGCCTTTCCAGATTCATCTCCAATACAGCTGATAGCCTGAAAGTTTATATTTAGTGAACAGGAAATAGCTAAGAGCTGGCTCTAGAGCCAACATTTAATTCTCAGGTCCCTTACTTGTGTGATCTCTGTTGGTTTATTTGCCTCTAAACCTCCAGCTTCCTCACCTACAAAGTGAGGATAGTACTGTATTCTCTAGCCATACAGTTGTTAGGAGGATTGCACATAGAGCACTTAGCACAGTGTTGACTTTTATGCTGCTGCTAGAATGGTGAGGACAATGATTACCATGCCACCACTTTGAATTATCTTTGTGGTCACAATTATCACATGCATCCAGCAGAGGGCAGTGGAATAACACAAGAATTAAGTCAGCATAGTGGAGCTGTCAGTTCTGCTCTTTTTTACTGTGCAGTGAGAAGACAGATGAGATTGGTTAACTTCTTTTATATTTGAGATTCTCATCCCTCCATTTATTGAATAACAGTGATGCATCCAGTTTACTCAGTGTTTGCTTGTCATTATTTGCAGTTTCAATCTTCCGACATCTTTTCTGTCCTTCATATCTAACCTACTTATCTAAATTGAGGGAATGGACTAATTTTTTTGTTTGTTTGTTTTATCAATCAAATTAGAGGCCCAGTGCACAAATTCATTCACTTGGCGGGGGAGGGGGGGAGTTCCTTCAGCCTGGCCTGTGCCCTCTCACAGTCCAGGAGCTCCGTGATCTATTGCCCCAGAGGGAGGCCCCGCCCACCTGCCTCAGTCCGCTGGCCAGTGGCCTGGGCCTCCCTCTGCAGGGCGATTATGGAGCGATGGCTGGGCCCCGACCAATCACATTGCCCCCGCCTCAGCTGGCCTGATGCCAGTGGGTGTCATAGTGTGGTGGTCCAGATGGTCGTTCTGCTGTTTGGCTGTTCGATCGATTTGCATATTACACTTTTATTATTATAGATTATAATGTATTTAAAGTGTAAAACATGATTTGATAGAAGAATACATTGTGAAAGGATTCTTACAATCAACACATCCTTCACCTCACATTTTTATAGCCCCCCTCCTTTTTTTGGTGAGAATGTTTAAGATCTATTCTCTTACCTAAACTTTTATTATTGCTTTTTCTGCATCCGTAGGTTTTGGTATGTTGTGTTTTCTGTTTGTCTGAAGGTAACTTAAAAAATTTTATTCTGATTTCCCTTTTGGCCCAAACGTTGTTCAAGAGTGTGTTGTTTAATTTCCATCGATTTGTGAATTTTCTGCTTTCCTGGCTGTCAATGATCATGCAGTTGTAAAAGACACTTGGAATGGTTTCAATCTACTTAAATGTGTTGATTTGTTTCGTGACCTAACATGTGATCTTACCTGGAGAAGGTGTTTCATGTGCACTTGAGAAGAATGTACATTCTGTTGTTGTACGGAAAGTTCTACCTCCTAAGTATATTCCCCAAATATATAAAGACAATATGTCAGCAGGATGGCAGAGGAGAAGGAACCAATATTTGTCTTCCCCACAACAACAACAAAAACAAACAAACCAAAAGAGCTACCTACTGATGAAAATAGCCCTCGTGAGCTCCAGAGTACAATAAAATAGCCACAGAAGCCTCCAGGAGCACAAACACCAAGGACAGCCGTACAGAGACGTGTAGGAAGCATACTTGTGTCACCTCATCCCCAGTCCGGCACAGCTGACTGCTAAGAGGGATGGGTGTGACTTCTCTCTTCTCTCTCTCTCTCCTTTGTGTTTTGTAATATTTTTGTCAGGTTTTGATATTCTCGCCACACAGACCTCAATAAAACTAGTTGGAAAACTTTCTTTCTTTGCTAGATTCTAATAGGATTTATGTTAAGATTGGTCTTATTCTTTTTTCTTAAATATATGATAGAATCCACTAATGCAACCATTTGGGTTTATAGTCTTTCTGGGAAGATTTTAAAAAAATGTTTTATTGATTTCAGAGAGGAAGGGAGAGGCAAAGAGAGGTAGAAACATCAATGATGAGAGAGAATCATTGATCAGCTGCCTCCTGCACGCCCCGCACTGAGGATCAAGCCTGCAACCCAGGAATGTGCCCTTGACCGGCATTGAACCTGGGACCCTTCATTCCGCAGGTTGAAGCTCTATCCACTTAGCCCAGTAGTCGGCAAACTCATTAGTCAACAGAGCCAAATATCAACAGTACAACGATTGAAATTTCTTTTGAGAGACAAATTTTTTAAACTTAAACTTCTTCTAACGCCCCTTCTTCAAAATAGACTCGCCCAGGCCATGGTATTTTGTGGAAGAGCCACACTCAAGGGGCCAAAGAGCCGCATGTGGCTCGCGAGCCGCAGTTTGCCGACCACGGACTTAGCCAAACCCCGGCTAGGGCTTTCTGGGAAGATTTTGATAACAGATATAATTTCTTTAACACATAGGTCTATTTAATTTTTTTGTTTCATTTTGTATCTGTTAATTGTATTTTTTAAAGAATTTGTCCATTCATCTAAGATGTCAAATTAGTTTGTATGAAGGTGTTCATTGTGTTTTCTTTATTGTCTTTTTCAGGTATGTGGGATCTGTCAGGATCACTTGTTCATTTCTTATACTAGTATAGGAAATTTATGTTCTTTCTCGCTAGAACATTATCAGTTTCGATCTTTTTAAAGAATTAATTTTTGGCTTTGGTAACTTTCCCTGTTGTTTGCTTGTTTTATTTCATGTATTTCAGCTCTTTCTTCTGTTACTTAGGGTTTATTTTGCTCTTCTTCTTTTGTTAGTTTTTATTGGCTCTAAACTTAGCCCATTAATTTTTACCTTCCTTCTTTTCTAAAATAAACATTTAAAACTATAAATTTCACCCTAACTAATTTTGCTCAGTGGATAGAGCATCAGTCCATGGACTGAAGAGTCCTGAGTTCAATTCTGGTCAAGGCATGTACCTTGGTTGCAGGCTTGATCCCCACGAGGGGGTGTGCAGGAGGCAGCTGATCAATGTTTCTCTTCCATTGATGTTTCTAACTCTCTAGCCCTCTCCCTTCTTCTCTGTAAAAAAAATCAATAAAAATATATTTTTAAAATAAATAAGTAAATAAAATTATAATTTCCCCTCTAAACATTGCTTTAACCACACCCACACATTTGATGTCATATTTTATTATTATTCTATTCAAAATAATTTTTAATTTCTCTTTTTTTTGTCTTCTTTGATCCATAAACTATTGAGAAGTTTGTTGTTTAATTTCTAAATTAGGGAGGATTCTAAATATTTTATTGACTTCTAGTTGAATTCAATTGTAGTCAAAATACTCTGTATGATTTTAGTCATCTTAAATCTATTGAGACTTGTTATATCCCAGCATTTTGTCTAAGTGAACACACCATGTGCACTTGCAAGGAAGATGTCTTTTGCAGTTGCAAGATGTACTGTTCTATAAAAATAAATTAGGTCAAAGTGGTTGATAGTGTTATTCAGATCTGCCTTTATTATCAACTGCAAGCACATATCAACTATGTCATTCACTTCAGACCATGTAGTATGTATGAAAAGAAGGGGGGAAAGCACCTTTTGTCTATGAGTTTGATATTTTAAAACTTTGTCTTTATTATAATTTTACATTAAACCTTTCTCTACATAATTACTAATTATTAGAGCTAATGGTTGGGATAATTATAGTTAACTACCCATGCCTGCTAACAGAAATAACAAAAATTTTAGTGTAAGGGTGTTGTACATAAAAGTAAGAGGTTGCTGGTGACTTAGTGGAAGGAAAAGTACTTAAAAGCAGAAGGAATTCTCTCAGATTTATGGAAATCTGAGACATGGTTTCATCTACAGTTCAGTGAGGCTGGTGTGTTACGGATAGCTTGCTGGGCATCCCTTTTCTAGAGAAAAAAATCTACCATCACTGAACCCCCACTTATGTGTAAAACATTGTAGAGTAAACTTTACACATGTAGGTTCATTTTTAATCTTTAAGAAACCCTTTTAGATGGATGTAATTATCTTCATTTTTCTTTTAAAATTAAAATTTCTTTAATTTTCTTTAATTCATTGAAATTCATTATTATATTAGTTTTAGGTATATAGCATATATTTATATAACTATGAAATGATCTCCTGATAAATCTAGTACCCCCCTGACACCGTACATAATTATTATAATACTAGTGGCCCGGTGCATGAAATTCATGCACATTAATTTAGGGAATTAATTAGAGGAAATATTTTAATATTGCTATTTGCCCTTTCTCTATAATAGAAGTGTCAGAGATGAAAGAAAATTAGTAAAATGTATATGAACATCTTCCTCCTGTCAGAGTCTGGGGCGCGCTGCAGGACCCAGAGTCAAGTACCCACCCACCCACACGCGCCTCAAAATAATGCAAGACCCAGATCTGGCCGGCCCCACATCCATTGGGCAAGATCCAGACCCGGCCGGCCCCACACCTGTCAAGCCCCACTGGTAGGGGGCACAGCTTCAGGTCCCCTGGCCTGGCACTGGGCTTGGGGTGCAGCCTCAGGTCCCCCAAATTTGGGGCAAAGGGCATGCTCTGATGTCCCCTGGCACTGGGGCAGGAGGCATGGCTTGAGGTCCCCTGTCAAGACCTAGCGGGTAGGGGGCATGGCCTGAGGTCCCCCGGCCCAGCACTGGGGCAGGGGGCACGGCGTGAGGTCCTCCATCAAGCACTGCCAGGTGGGGGGGCGCGACCTGAGTTCCCCCATCAAGCCCCACTGGGAGGAGGGCATGGCCTGAGGTCCCCTGGCCTGGTGCCAGGGCTGGGGGTGTGGCCCGAGATCAATCATCAAGCCCTCTGGGCAGGGGGCGTGGCCTCAGGTCCCCTGCCCCGGCCCAGTGCCATGCAGCCTCAGGTCCCTGCTGATTGCTCATTACGGGAACCCCGCCTCTGCTGTGGGTGCAGCCATCTTGTGACATGGTGAGGGTTAATTTTCATATTACCTCTTTATTATATTGGATTATCAACTATATTCCCTATGCTGTACTTTACATCCCTGTGACTATTTTGTAACTGCCAATTTGTACTTCTTTATCTCTTCACCTTAATATCCAGTTCCTCAACTACCTTGTATTTTTCAAATGAGGAAACTAAGAAAGGTTGTCAGGTTCATGGGGTTAGAGAGCACGGCAAAGATGATACTTTGTGTTCATTAGCATTTCATTGGATGTTTTTCTTCCTGGACATGAAACGTTTACTTCCCAACTCCCTTGCAATTAAGTGAAGCCATGTGAACCCAGATCTGTTAAACACTGAAAGCCATGGATTTTGTATATCCACTTCTGTTCCCCTAAAGCACAGGAGTCAGGGTGAATCTGGAAGGAGTGTAGAGATATCTGTCATTGGCCAGAATGATTGAGCTGGGATATACTATATACTAGAGGCCCAATGCACGAAGATTCATGCAAGAACAGGCCTTCCTTTCCCTGGCTGCCGGCACCGCCTTCACTCTGGCTGGAGCCGCCTTTTCGCTCCGGCCCAGAGCCTCCTTTCTGCCTTCCCCTGCTGCCCAGGGGCCCAGAGCGGCTGGGGCAGTGTGGAACGACTGAGGCGTTGCAGAATGCCTGCGTTGTCGCCATGGCAATGACACAAGTGTCCCACCCTGCCCCGGCAACTTGGCACCTGAATATGCAAATTAACTCGCCATCTTTGTTGGGTTAATTTGCATACTCACTCCTGATTGGCTGGTGGGAGTTGCGAAGGTAAGGTAAATTTGCATCTTACTCTTTTATTAGTGTAGATGTCCTAATGAGTGTTAGCTGACTGTTTTTGAGATATATATATATATATATATATATATATATATATATATATATATACACAATAAAGAGGTAATATGATATAATAAAGAGGTGATATGCAAATTGACCCTCACACTCTCACAAGATGGCTGCCTACGACCAGGCCGGCAGGGGGGTTAGTGAGGGATGACCAAACAACTGAACAAGCAGGCTGCATGGGTAGACCAGGCCAGCAGAGCGGAGTAAGTTGGGGGCAACCAGGCCAGCAGGAGGGGGCAGTAAGAGGTGACCAGGCCAGTGTGGGGGGGGTGCAGTTAGGGGTGACCAGGCTGGAAGGGGGGGCATTGGGGGTGATTAGGCTAGAATGGGGGGGCAGTTAGGAGTGACCAGGCTGGTGGGGGGGCAGTTAGGGGCAACCAGGATGGCAGGGTAGGCAGTTAGGGGTGACCAGGCAGGCAGGCAGGTAAGTGATTAGTAGCCAGCAGTACAGGATTGTGAGAGGGATGTCTGACTGCCGGTTTAGGCCCGATCCCAGTGATAGGGCCTCAACAGGCAGTCGGACATACCCCAAGGGGTCCCGGTTTGGAGAGGGTGCAGGCTGGGCTGAGGGGAACCCCCCATGCACAAATTTCGTGCACCGGGCCTCTAATATATATATATTAGTGACCGGGCACGTGAAATCGTGCAAGACCAGGGATCCTGGGGCTCCAAAGAGGTAGGCCGGAGCCGTGGGCCCCGCCTCTGCACCACACGGAGCCATGGGCCCCCCAGGCCTCTTCCTCTGCTTCCTCTTCTTCCTCCTTCTCTCATTCCTCACATTCTCCTTCACCCCCTCCTTGTCATCTTCCACTATGATAATGGCCTCTTCCTTCCCCTGTAGACCGGCTAACACCTGGTACTCCCGTCCCCCTATGCTATCTAGGGCCTCTCCACCAAAGCCACTCAGCTCCGGCTCGGTAACCTGAATGTCGATCTCCAGGCTTCCCCCAGCCATCTCCTCAGGAGAGAATGTTTCTAGGCTCTCTGTGGGAGGGGGCGCCTCCCCATACCCAGACTCGAAATCAGGATCCCAGTAGGAAAACCCGGCACCCAGGGTGAAGTACACGCGCATCCCTCCCTCCTCCAGAATGACATAGGGGGACTGTGGGGGGAGAGTGGGGCCCAATCCCTCCCCCCTCATGCCAGCCAGCACCTGTGCCACCTCTGTTTCCTCCCAGAGCCTCAGGCACTGCTCCGGTGGATGCAGGGGCAGTCGCATGAGCGGTGGTGGTGGCAGAGATGGCGGCGGCAGCCGTGGCGTGTCATCTTGAGAGGCCACCGAGCTGCCCAGGCAGCAGGCCTTGGCAGGAGGCCCATCATCTGGGTGGTCCATGATGACTGTGCTCAGAGCACCGTGCTTGCCTCTTCCCTCTCAGCCAGGCCGCCGCAGCCTGTCACACCTAAAGAGGAGCTGCCACACCTGAACGGGACCAGCTCCACTCCCAGCTCCACTCTGCATTCCCTCCCACAGAACCTGTCAAGTGCTCAGGTTCCACCACTCCCTGATGTCAAGGGCCTATTCTGCCTTGTCATTGGCTGCCAGCTGCAGGGGTGGCACTTGCGTTCCCAAGACCACTGCCCCCCCCCCAACCCCCCCGGCCAAACCACACGGAGCGGCCACCGGACCCTGCCTCCATGGCGCATGCAGCCACAGGACGCCCCCAGCCTCGCCGCGTGGAGCAGCCGCTGGGGCCCCACCCACCTATACCCGCCTACAGTGTACACAGCTTCCTTGTGATAGCATGAGGGCATCATGGCATGAGGGCGTGACAACCACCTAGGCCAGTGGTTGGCAAACTCATTAGTCAACAGAGCCAAATATCAACAGTACAACGATTGAAATTTCTTTTGAGAGACAAATTTTTTAAACTTAAACTTCTTCTAACACCACTTCTTCAAAATAGACTCACCTGGCTGTGGTATTTTGTGGAAGAGCCCCACTCAAGGGGCCAAAGAGCTGCATGTGGCTCGCAAGCCGCAGTTTGCCAACCATTATATATATATCCTATGTAATAAAAGCCTAATATGCAAGTTTCCCTCAATGGGGAGTTTGACCAGGGGGTGGGGCCGGCCAGCCAACTGCCTGCGGCCCCTCTCCCGAGCCAGCCCGGGCTGGCAGTGGTGGCAGCAGGTGGCCAGGGGAAGGGAGGCCCCGGCCGGCAGCCAGTAGCTTCTAGGGACCCTTACCCATGCATGGATTTTGTGCAGTGGGCCTCTAGTATATATCCTATATAATAAAAGGCTAATATGCAAATAGACCAAACAGTGGAACAACCAGAGAACGGAACAACTGGTTGCTATGACATGCGCTGATCACCAGGGGGCGTATGCAGAACAGGGCGGGCATGGTCTGTGACAGGATGGTGGAGCAGGTGAGCGGGGAGTGACAGACCAAGGCATGGCACCAGTTGCTGTCATCGGGGCAAGCCTCTGGTGGTTACTGAAAATCTTGGCTCCTGCTGCCGCGGTCTCACTTGGCTTTTGCACCTGCTCCCAGCACCTGCCATGCTCGCACCTGTATCTGGCACCAGAGTCACTGCTTGCACCTGCTGCTGGTGCCCAGTGCCAGTCCCGATCACTTGGCACCATCAGTGGATGAAAGCGGTGGCTGCTGGCCTGATTGCCCCGAGGGCTTTTCCACCTACCCCTGCTCCTAAGGGGCAATTGGGGCAACAGCTGCTGCTCACACCCACTGCTGGCCCCAGCCCCCATCGCTCCTCGCCATCAGTGGGTGTGAGCAAAGGCGGCATTGTCAGTGCATGGGAGTGGCAGGAGTGGGGGGTGACAGCAGATAGAGGACTGGGGGCCGTAGCAGGAGGGGCGAGGCGAGGGCACAGAAGTTGGGCTGAGACCCACTCATGTGCCTACTGTAGCCTCACGGCCCACAGTTTCTTTCAAGGTGCACAAATTCGTGCACTGGGCGCCTGGTATATATATGTATTAAAGAGAGAGAGGAAGGGAGAGGAGGAGAGAGACAGACTCATCAAGGATGAAAGAATCTTTGACTGGGAATCAAACCTGCAACTTCTTGGTTCATGAGTCTTCACTCAACCACTGAGCAACACCAGCCAGGCTCTTTATTACCTTTTTATAGGTCCTATCTCCAAATACAATCACATTGTGAATAGGGCTTTAACATATGAAATGGGGGAAGGGACAAAATTCAGTGCAAACAGATACTTTCTAGAGATGTAAATCACAATTCGTATCGTAAATGACGAGAAACAGGTAATTTCTTCTTCACAGAATAAGTGCTAGGAGGACACTGACTAAAAAATAAACTTAGAAGTTTCAGTCTCTTTCACTTATTTATCTATTTGAGAAAGGGTTAGTGGGCCCTTATCATATGGCTAGCATTATGTTTGGCACTAGGAACACATAAGATGAACAGGATAAGATCAAAGCCATTTGTCACCTCAAGCCGACTGGGTATGGGAATTGGGCACATACTCAAATCTGTGCAAGATGTGGGTAGCCAGGAATCCTGAGCCAGTGAGTCATGGATCCTGTTATGTAAGCTGGGTCTGTGGTTCAGAGTTAATGTTTTGGTTTTAGATTTCCTGTGGTGTTATGTGCTGTGATTACAGATAGAGATTCACTCAAAATAGTTTTGCAGAAAATCTGACTCCCTGAAGGCCTGCTTTTCTCCTCACTAGCCTCAAAACAGCAACACACCTCAAAGTATTAGAAGTGGCAAAAAAACAAAACAAAACAACAACAACAACAAAAACTATAGGAGAAGAAAACAGTTCTCACTTAGACAATGCAGTGAGTATGGGCATACTGATAATTTAGCCAGGCCCTTTCAGTGTCAACAAATATTTAAGCACCACATAACCTAAACTCTTAGGGTAAAATTAAAACAAACAAGAGAATGTAAGCCCAGAAAAGTTAAAAGGCTTGCAAAGGATCACACAAAATATTGACAACAAAGCCAGGAATAGTATCTTGTTTGGTATCAGTTCCCTTTAGTGCTACTCAAGCGTGTTGATGTTTATTTTATATTAGAGGCCCGGTGCACGAAATTTGTGCACTAGGAGGGGGGGGCGTCCCTCAGCTCAGACTGCATCTTATCACAGTCTGGGAGCCCTCAGGGAATGTCTGACTGATGGCTTGGGCCCTCTGCCCTGCCTAAGCCATCAGTCGGACATCCTTAGCGCTGCCGTTGAGGTGGGAGAAGCTCCCACCACTGCTGCTGTGCTCGCCAGCCATGAGCCCGGCTTCTGGCTGAGCGGTGCTCCCCCTGTGGGAACACACTGACCACCAGGGGACAGCTCCTGCACTGAGCATCTGCCCCCTGGTGGTCAGTGTGTGTCATAGTGACCGGTAGTTTTGCTGTTCGGTTGATTTGCATATTAGCCTTTTATTATATAGGATTTGCCACAATGTAGGTGCAGAAATTAAAATAAGCTTGCTGAAAGTTTTATGGTAATTTGACGTTTGCCACCACATCCAAGCACTTGTTCATTTTTTTCTGGTAATTCACTTTTATGGGTTTTACAAAAGTATTGATCACAACAGATTGGAAAGAAAAAAAACTGGTGTTTCACCATAATTAGGTTGCTGCCAATGTGCTCTCCTTCAGACAGTACCTGACAGAACCCGTTCTATTGATTTAATCTACATGCTGGGGCAGCCGCTCTGGGAGACCAGCACGGGCAGAACAATGCTAGGTCTCTGCCCTCCTTTCCATCTTTCCCTGCTGCCCACACAAATGTCATTTGGGGAGCTTTGCCAGGAAGCTGCAGCTTTACTCTCCCCATGGGGCTACTGATCCTTCCCTCTGGGGGAGGAGACTGGATAGAGTGGATAGCGGGGTGTGTAGGGGGGGGCGATAGATGCATGGCCAACAAAGTTGGGTGGACTAGTGAAGGTGCTTTCTGTCAGTCGCACCTGGAAACAGGTCATTGGCCAGAGTAGGCATGGCCCCTGCAAGCACAGGAAGATTTGAAATATTTAATTCCCTAAACAAAGGGGTTGGCTGTCTTGGTTACTTGGGACTCTTGTTGCAGGGGATGAGCTCTCTCAGTTCCCCTGCACTTACCCACAAGGCCCATGGCAATGGGGACCTCCCACACAATGTACTGATGGACTGCAACTAACCTGATGCAGTCCTCGGCTGCAATGTGGAACGGGAACTCTGGACGCTGACTTTGCTTCTAACTCTACTGAAGCCCCAACTACACTTCTTCTATAATTGGATTAAGGGAAATGAGACTTTGGAAACCTAGTGATGTAATTCCACACAAATAAAGCTTTCTATCATATCTCACCATCCTGTGGGGACATCTGGGAATGCTTATTCCAGTGGTCTCCCAAGAACCCTATTCTCACTCAACAGAGAAAGACCGCCCACCTATTTCTCTGAAAACACTCTTACAGAGGAGCATTGATAGACTTGTCTCACGCTACTCAATTTCCTGGCCCAGCCTCTCTCTGATTCCATTGTCCTGTTCTCCTAGTCAGCTTGACTGCAAATCATGACTCTTTCCCAAGACTCAGGCTCAGATCCTGTTATCCTTACCCCTTCTAGTTTCTCAGTTCCCCATCTACTTATTCATCACCATCATCAAAAATCCATTTTGATTTTTTATTCAAATATTTCTGGCACTGGTCTCTGCTTCCGCATGCTCTTTCTTTGAACATACCTTTCATATATCCTAAAATGCTGTTTGTTGGTAGGACTTTCTCTCATTTGAGAAAATCTTCTGTGACTCTATGAGAAGACACATCCCAAACCGCTACTCTGAGGATAAAGACCATGTCCATTTACCTGGTCCCAACCCATCTTTCCATCCCTGTTTTTCAATCGTCCATCATGAACCTTCTGCTCAAAAGACAATTGAAATTTCCTATTGTGTTTTAAGATGTGCCCTACACTTTCCTATGTTGCATTTCTGTTTAAGCTAACTCTTCAGGCTATCATGTTCTCCCTCTCATCTCTGTCCACTGAATGCCACTCATCCTTTACAGTGCAGCTCAGACCTTACTCTTCTCTCTCACTGTTGTCAGAAGAGCTATTTCTGCCTAGTGAACTATAGAATTTTGACTGTGCCTCCGTTGTGGCACTTATTTCATATTGTTTTCCATTAGTGTTACTTGTACACATGTAAAATCTTTCCTAAATTATCGGCTCCATGGGGATAGCCCACCATATCATATGCATGTAGTTTATATGTTGAATAAACATGACACATGAGTTGTAATCAAAGCATGACTTTATTTTCATCGTCCAACTTTATTCAGTAGCATTAATCTTCCCCTGGATCTGGGTAGTGTTTCCAGCAGGTCCATGGTTGTTCTGATCTTTCCTAAGTAATAGATTGTCCTAGAATCATTTTTGCAAACATTTTTGTGATCACTGTGCTCAACCCAATGTAGAAGATAAAACCCTAAAATGGACATTGTTTTCTCTCTTCTCTTGCTGAGATTCGACAGTCTGTTCCATCCTTCTAAGTCTCTGGATTTATTTGTTCATCAGTTTATTTTGTTCATTAGATTCCACATATGAATGAGACCGTGTGATACTTGTCTTTCTCTGACTGGTTTATTTCACTTAGCACAATATTTTCTATGTCCCTCCATGCTGTCTCACAGGGTAAGAGATCCTTCTTTTTCTGCTACATAGTATTCCATGATGTAAATGTACCACAGCCTTTTTACCCACTCATATACTGACTAGAGGCCCACCACGTGAAATTGCGTGAGACCCAGAACCAGCACGCCCCGGGACCCAGCATCAAATCCCCGCCTACCCGCATACGCCTCGCCATGCACGCAGCCTCGCCCACCTTGAAGACAGTTGTGGATGGAGATAAGAATCATTTCCTGCCCTAACCTTTCCTTCTCAGGAGCACTTAAATTGACCTTCATTGGAAGATGAGAATTGAAAAGAGCAACACTTGCTTGTTCCCATGAAAAAATCATATGATGTTCAGCAGCTGCCTTTTGGCATTTGGTCGTGATGCCATGATGGCGTCATGACCACAGGGTTTTTATAACTGAGATGGGCACTTGGGCTGTTTCCTGATCTTAGCTATTATAAATTGTGCTCCTATGAACATAGGGATGCATATACTAGTATTCTTTCTGATTGGTGTTTTGGGTTTCTTAGGATATATACTTAGATGTGGGATCAATGGGTCAAATAGCAGTTCCATATTTAATTTTTTGAGGAAACTCCATACTGCTTTCCATAAAGGCTGTACTAGCCTGCATTCCCACCAGCAGTGTACTAGGGTTCCTTTTTCTTAATATTCTTGCCAGCACTTATCATTTGTTGGTTTGTTGATGGTAACCATTCTGACAGATTTGAGATGGTACCTCATTGTCGTTTTGATTTGCATCTTTTGGATGATTAGTGACTTTAGGCATGTTTTCATATGTCTCTTGGCCTTCTGTATGTCCTCTTTTGAAAAGTGTCTATTTAAGTTCTTTGCCTACTTTTTTATTGAATTATTTATCTTCCTTTTGTTAAGTTGAATGAGTTCCCTGTAAATGTTGGAGATTAAACCCTTATCAGAGATAATGTTGGCAAATATGTTCTCCCATGCAGTGGGCTTTCTTGTTGTTTTGTTGATGGTTTCTTTTGCTGTGCAGAAGCTTTTTACTTTGACGTAGCCCCATTTGTTTTTTTCTCTTTTATTTCCCTTGCTCTAGGAGATGTATAGGCAAACATATTGCTATGAGATATGTCTGAGATTTTGCTGCCTATGGTTTCTTCTAGGATTTTTATGGTTTTACGACTTCCTCTACTATGACTGTATTGTTAGCGATATCTCCCTTAAGGTCCTCAGAAGCTTTTTATACATTTAGATGCTCCTATATTGGGTGCATATATCTTTACCAGGGTTATATCCTCTCGTTGGATCAATCCCTTTAGCATTATGTAGTGACCTTTACTGTCTCTTGTGATGGCTTTCATTTTGAGGTCTATTTTGTCAGAAATGAGTTTGCTGTCCCACCTTTTCTTTCATTTCCATTTTCATGGGAAATTTTTTCCATCCCTTCACTCTCATCCTGTGTGAGTCTTTTGTGCTGAGTGGGTCTCTTGTAGACAGCATAGTTTTGGGTCAGATTTTCGTATCTATTCTGCTACTCTATGTCTTTTGATTGGAACTTTTAATCCATTTACATAAGGTTATTATTGACTAGAGGCCCTGTGCATGACATTTGTGCACTGGGGGCGGGGGAGTCCCTCAGCCTGACCTGTGCCATCTTGTGGAGAAGGGCCTAAGCCAGCAGTCGGACATCCCCCAAGGAGTCCTTCGCACTGCTGCAGAGGCGGAAGAGGATCCCACCACCACTGCTGCACTTGCCAGCTGTAAGCCAGGCTTCTGGCTGAGTGGGAAGCTCCTGCATTGAGTGACTTCCCCCTGGTGGTCAGTGTGTGTCATAGCAACCAGTTGTTCTGCTGTTTGGTCAATTTGCATATTAGCCTTTTATTATATAGGATAGGTACTTATTTATTGCCATTTTTATTCTTTATGCCTATGTTTCTCTCTCTAGTTCTTCTTCTTATTACAGCAGTCCCTTTAACATTTTTTGAAATGCTGATCTTGTGGTGAAAAACTGCTTTAGCATCCACCCCACCCTCCTGCCCCCATCCAAGGAAGCTCTTTATTTTTCCATCTATTTTGAATGACAGCATTGCTGGGTAGAGTAGTCTTAGTTTCAGATCCGTGCTTTTCATTTTCTTGAATACTTTATGGCATTCCCTTTTGGCCTGTAGAGGTTCTGATGAAAAATCAGCTGACAGCCTTATGGGAGCTCCTTTAGGTAACAAATTGTTTTTCACTTGCTGCCTTTAAGACTTTCTCTGTTTTTCATTTTTTGGCATTTTAATGATGATGTGTCTGGGTGTTAGCCTGTTTGGGTTCTTCTTGCTTGGGACTCTTTGTGCCTCCTAAACTTGTATGACTTTTTCCTTCACCAGTTTAGGGAAATTTTCTGCCATTATTTCTTAAAACGTATTTTCTATCCCTTGCTCGCTTTCTCCACCTTCTGGTATTCCTTTGATGCAAATATTGTTAAATTTCCTGTTGTCCCACAGCTCCCTTAAGCTGTCTTCCTGTTTTTTTCATTTTTTTTATGTTTGGTTCTCTGATTGTGTGAATTTTTTCTATTCTGTCTTCTAATTCACTGATCCCATCCTTGACTTCCCCTATCTACTGTGTATTCCCTCCAATGTGTTCCTTATTAGCGCTATGTCATTCTTTATTTCCAACTGGTCATTTTTTATAGTTTCTATATCTTTTCTCATTCTGTTGAGCATCCTTATAATCATTATTCTGAACTATATGTATGATAAATTTCTTATCTCCATTTCATTTACTTCTTCTGGAGAATTCTTGTGTTCTTTCATTTGGAGCTTGTTTTTTTGTTTCCCCAATTTGGCTGCCTGGTTGGGTTTGTGTCTATGTAATTAGGTAGATCTGCTATGCCTCCCAGTCTCTGGTGCAGGACAGTTTCAGAAACTGTTTGAGTACCTTTTGGAGATATCAGCAATTCACAGCTTATGGCTCCCTCTGCTCTCGCTGCGTGCCTTTGGAAAGGACCAAGATGTGCACTAAGGTATGCTTTTCCTAGACCCAGGTCCAGGAGAAGATCAGGCAGATACTCAAAGCCTCCAGAGATCCACCTCTGCCTGTGGTCTGACTGTTATTCTCAGAGTCTTACTGAACCTCCGGCCATAGACCACAACAAGGCATAGATTCCACAGAATAGGACAAGTGGTTTTCCAACAGGGTGGGGCAATTGCTCCCCCCAAGCAAAAGCTGCCTGGATGATAAAGGTCTGCCTGCGAAAGATGTCCTCTGCAGTGTGAGGGAATGACTCAGCACAGGAAACTGGGGAAACTCCAGAGCTCCTAACCCTGGCCTCTGCTCACACAGCTCCAGTCCATTTTGCCCTTCTTCTGCCGGAACCCAAGGTGAGTGGCTGCACACAAAATGTTTTGCATTAGTCCTTTAAAAGGATTCCTGCATTTCTAGCCATCTCTGCCTGGCAGGCAGCAAGCCTGCTGCTTTTTACAACCAGATGTTATGTGGGTACCTCTCTCAGTTCTGGTGCTCTGGGCTAAGGAGCCCAGCCTGGGGTTTAGGCCCCAAAGTTCTCAGTGGGAACCCCAACAGCTGAGATATCCCTCCAGAACTTTGTCTGCTGTCTGTGGGAGCCTGGCTAGCCCTCTTGGGCCTCTGTACTTCCTACCAGTCTCTGTGCATATCCACTTTCCATCCTTGGTTATCAGGGTTTCCAGCTAGTCTTCAGTTGATTATTCAAGATGGTTTTTCTGCGTTTTAGTTGTAATTCCAGTTTGGTCCGAGGAGAGTGTCAGTGTAGCTTCCACTTAATCCACCACCATTTTGGGACTACCTGGTACCTGCTTTCTATTCTCTCCTTGATCACTTCTTTCCTCATATTTGATGGGTTTTTAATAATTGTGGTTATCCATTTAAATACTCACCTGTCCTGGACAACACGAAACAAAACAACATCTGAATAATAGGGGTACCAGAAGGAAAGGAAACCGAGCAAGGAATAGAAAACCTGTTTGAAGAAATAATAACGGAAAACTTCCCTGATATAGGGAAGAAAAAACCCACACAAATCCAAGAAGCTCACAGAGTCCCAAGCAAAATGAACCCCAAAAGACCGACGCCAAGGCACATTATAATTAAACTGGCAAACAACAATGACAAAGTAAGAATCTTAAAAGCATCCAGAGAGAGACAGAAAGTTACATACAAAGGAACCCCCATCAGACTAGCAACTGATTTCTCAACAGAAACTCATCAGGCCAGAAGGGAATGGAATGAAATATACAAAGTCATGCAAAACAAGGGACTCAATCAGAGAATACTGTACATAGCAAGGCTATCAATCAAAATTGAAGGTGAAATCAGAAGCTGCACAGACAAAAAAGGACTAAGGGAGTTTATCACCACCAAACCAGCAATGCAAGAAATGCTAAAGGGTCTGCTGTTAAAAAAAGAAATAGGAAGCAAAGAAGGAACACAGGGGTATAGAATAAAAATGGTGACAAATAAGTACCTATCAATAATAACTTTAAATGTAAATGGATTGAATGCCCCAGTCAAAAGACACAAGGTAACAGATTGGATAAGAAAACAAAACCCATATATCTGCTGTCTACAGGAAACCCACCTCAGAAAAAAAAAGACACATACAGACTGAGAGTAAAGGGATGGAAAAAGGTTTTCCAAGCAAATGGAAATGAAAAAAAAAGCTGGGTAGCAATACTTATATCTGACAAATTAGATCTCAAAGTGAAGGACATAACAAGAGATAATGAAGGCCACTTCATAATACTAAAGGGAGCAATCCAACAAGAAGAAATAACTCTGGTAAACATATATGCACCCAATACAGGAGCACCAAAATACATAAAAAAAACTCCTGGAAGATATCAAAGGAGAGATTGACAGCAATACAATCATAGTAGGAGACTTTAATACCCCACTATCACCATTCGACAAATCCTCTAAACAAAAAATCAGCAAAGAAACATCAATCCTAAATGACTCACTAGACCAGATGGAATTAATCGACATCGTCAGAACATTTCACCCCAAAGCCACAGAATATACATTCTTCTCAAGTGCACATGGGTCATTTTCAAAGATAGACCATATGTTAGGACATAGGCAAAATCTCTCCAAATTCAAGAAGATAGAAATCATATCAAGTATCTTCTCAGATCACAGTGGCATAAAACTGGAAATCAACTACAATAAAAACAATCCAAAGAAATCAAACACATGGTGACTAAACAGCATGCTATTAAACCATGACTGGGTTACCAAAGACAAAAAGGAAGTAATAAAAAACATCATGGCAACAAATGACAATGAAAACACAACAATCCAAAATCTATGGGACACAGCAAAAGCAGTCCTGAGAGGGAAGTTCATAGCTCTACAAGCCTACTGCAAAAAACAAGAAACAATGGTAATAAATTACCTAACCCAACAACTCAAAGAGTTAGAGAGAGAGCAACAAGAAAAGCCCAGTTGTAAGCAGAAGGAAGGAAATAATAAAGATCAGAGCAGAGATAAACGACATAGAGACCAAAGAAACAATACAAAAGATCAACAAAACCAAGAGCTGGTTCTTTGAGAGGATAAACAAGATTGATGAACCTCTAGCCAGGCTCACCAAGAAGCAAAGAGAGAGGACCCAAATAAACAAAATCATAAATGAAAGTGGTGAAATAACAACAGACCCCGCCGAAATACAAAGGATTGTTACAAAATACTACGAACAACTCTGTTCCAACAAACTGGACAACCTGGAGGAAATGGACATATTCCTAGAAAAATATAACCTTCCAAAACTCAATCAGGAAGAATCTAAACAGCTCAATAGGCCAGTAACTATGGAAGAAATTGAAGCAGTCATCAAAAAGCTTCCGGCAAACAAAAGCCCGGGGCCAGATGGCTTCACAGGAGAGTTTTACCAAACATTCAAGGAAGAACTGAAACCTATCCTCCTCAGACTATTCCAAAAAATTCAAGAGGAAGGAACACTTCCAGGCTCCTTCTATGAAGCCAGCATCACCCTAATACCAAAACCAGATAAAGACAACACAATGAAAGAGAATTACAGACCAATATCCCTCATGAACATAGATGCCAAAATCCTCAACAAAATTCTAGCAAATCGGCTCCAGCAGTACATCAGAAAGATCATACACCATGACCAAGTAGGATTTATCCCAGGAATGCAAGGATGGTACAATATCCGCAAATCAATAAACATGATACATCACATAAACAAATTGAGTGATAAAAATCACATAGTCATATCAATAGATGCAGAAAAAGCATTTGACAAAATCCAACACCCTTTCTTGATAAAAACTCTCAACAAGGTGGGAATAGAAGGATCATACCTCAACATAATAAAAGCTATATATGATAAACCCACAGCAAACATCATACTCAATGGGCCAAAACTAAAACCATTTCCCCTAAGAACAGGAACAAGACAGGGATGCCCACTCTCACCACTCCTGTTTGACATAGTGCTGGAAGTATTAGCAATTGCAATTAGACAAGAAGAAGAAATCAGAGGCAACCAAATTGGGAAAGAAGAAGTAAAGCTGTCCTTATTTGCAGATGACATGATATTGTACATAAAAAACCCCAAAGAATCCATCAAAAAAACTAATAGACTTAATAAATGAATTCAGCTATGTAGCAGGATACAAAATTAATGCCAAGAAATCTGTGGCATTTCTATACACCAATAGTTAACTTACAGAAAAAGAGACTAAAAAAGTAATCCCATTTACCATCACACCAAAAAAAAACACTAAGATACCTAGGAATAAACTTAACTAAGGAGGTAAAAGACCTATACAAGGAAAATTAGAGGACACTGAAAAAAGAGATAGAGGAAGACGAAAACAGATGGAAGAACATACCATGTTCATGGATTGGTAGAATCAACATCGTTAAAATGTCCATACTACCCAAAGCAATGTACAGATTCAATGCACTCCCCATCAAAATACCAACAGCATATTTCACAGACCTAGAAAGAACTCTCCAAAAATTTATCTGGAATAAAAAAAGACCCCGAATAGCCACAGCAATCCTGAGAAAGAAGAATAAAGTAGGAGAGATCTCAATACCAGACCTCAAGTTGTATTACAAAGCCACTGTTCTCAAAACAGCCTGGTACTGGCACAAGAACAGACATATAGATCAATGGAACAGAATAGAGAATCCAGGTATCGACCCAAACCACTATGCTCAATTAATATTTGACAAAGGAGGCATGAACATACAATGGAGTCAAGACAGTCTTTTCAATAAATGGTGTTGGGAAAATTGGACAGATACATGCAAAAAAATGAAACTAGATCACCAACTTACACCATACACGAAAATAAACTCAAAATGGATACAGGACTTAAACATAAGATGGGAAAGCATAAAAATACTAGAGGAATCCACAGGCAACAAAATCTCAGACATATGCCAAAAGAACTTCTTCACTGACACTTCCCCTAGGGCAATGGAAGCTAAAGAGAAAATTAACAAATGGGACTACATCAAAATAAAAAGCTTTTTTACAGCAAAAGAAACCATCAACAAAACAACAAGAAAGCGCACTCTATGGGAGAACATATTTGCAAATGCTATCACTGATAAAGGTTTAATCTCCAACATCTACAGGCAGCTTATGCAACTTAATAAAAGGAAGATAAATGATCCAATAAAAAAATGGGCAACGGACCTAAATAGAATCTTTTCAAAAGAAGACAGAAGGAAGGCCAAGAGACACATGAAAACATGCTCAAAGTCACTTATTATCCGAGAGATGCAAATCAAAACAACAATGAGGTACCATCTCACACCTGTCAGAATGGCTATCATCAACAATCAACAAAAGACAAGTGTTGGCGAGGATGCAGAGAAAAAGGATCCCTCGTGCACTGCTGGTGGGAATGCAGACTGGTGCAGCCACTGTGGAGAACAGTATGGAGTTTCCTCAAAAAACTGAAAATGGAACTACCATTTGACCCAGTAATCCCACTCCTGGGAATATATCCGAAGAAACTAGAAACACCAATCAGAAAGGATATATGCACCCCTATGTTCATAGCAGCAAAACAATAGCTAAGATCTGGAAACAGCCTATGTGCCCGTCAGCAGATGACTGGATCAGAAAACTATGGTACATCTACACAATGGAATACTATGCTGCCATAAAAAAGAAGGAATTCTCATCATTTGCAGCAACCTGGATGGAATTGGAGAACATTATGCTAAGTGAAATAAGCCAGTCAATGAAAGAAAAATACCACATGATCTCTCTCATATATGGATAATAAAGAACATTATAAACAGATGAACAAAAAGATAGATACAGAGACAGTAAAGCATCAAACAGACTGTCAAATTACAGGGGGAAAGTTAGGGAGAGGTGGGGGAGATGAGAGATCAAACAAAGGACTTGTATGCATGCATATAAGCATAACCAATGGACGCAAGACTCTGGAGGGTGAGGGCATGTATGGGTGTGTGTGGGGGGGTGCAATGGTAAGATATGTACACATATAATACCTCAAATAAAAAAAAGAAATAAAAAAGAAAATAAATACTCACCTGTCCCTTCTTTGTCCAATAGGAGCCTCTTCATGTCGACTTTGAATCCTTTTGATATAACCCTAGTAATCCTTCATAGCATCCTTGCACTCTTTCTGTCAAGATGCTCCAGGTTTATTTTGTACATTTCCTACCCTGAATAAACTGTTTCTCCAAGAGACCTTGGTTTAGGGTTGTTTTGTTTTTAAGTGGGAAATGGTATGTCAGGATCACAATTTGGGTGCTAGAGATGCTCACTACTACTTGGTGGTCATTGTTTCTAGGCTTCTTCAGTGAATAGATCTTAGAAAGATCTTCCTCTCCTCTCCTCTCCTCTCCTCTCCTCTCCTCTCCTCTCCTCTCCTCTCCTCTCCTCTCCTCTCCTCTCCTCTCCTCTCCTCTCCTCTCCTCTCCTCTCCTCTCCTCTCCTCTCCTCTCCTCTTCTCTTCTCTTCCTTCTTCTTTCCCTCTCTCTTTTTTTGTTCCTACTGATTTTCTCCTAACTCTGTGCTTGTGTGCTGTAAGTCTTCATTTAACATCATTTGTAGGTTCTGTGACTTTAAACCAAACAATGTGTAATGAAACCCATCTTACTGTAGGCTAATTGATATAACAAGAGTTAGTTCCTTATGGCATCTCATCAACATTATAACAAAATAACATTTAAAAAATGATGTCATTCAAGGACCATATTTCAGGATAAAATAATAACTCCTTTTAAAATTTGGGAATGCTAGAGAGTCTATATTAGTCTATATTGACCTCTATATTACATATGTATCTCTTTTTTTCCAGAGAGACTTATGGTTTTCAGAGACCTGGGATTAGATTTCCCTATAATTACTTATCCCACATTACACACATAATAGTCTTAGAATAACAATATGTTTTGTTTCAGGAAAAATTTGTAATTATATGTTTTAGTAGTTTTTCTCTTTCTTTGATTTTCTTCACCAGGAATTTATAGTAATTGTATTTTGGATCTTCTTTGACTATTTTTAATATTGTTATTTTTTCTCATATTCCCCTTATCTACTCGTTTCTTTTGAATTTAAAAACTTGTCTCATTTTCACCTTTCATTTTATTAAGGCATTATCTGTTGTGATACTAGTAATTCACTCTTGTGTTCCTTCTTCTTTAGTCTTTTCTTCTGAAATAAGTTTATTTTATTTCTAATTCTTTTCTGAATTGTCGCCTCATTTTGAGTTTTTCTGATCTAAATTATTTTGTTCTTTCATGTCCCATGTAATTTAATCTTTTAGCTCTTTTTATATCTGTTCTACAAACATGTCTTTCTGGCATGCTTTCATTGTTTGTAGGGAAGTGATTCTGTTCATTATTCTCTTATAATAACTTTGTATGGGATTTGACCTTAATATTTTCCTGTTTCTTAATTAGTGTTTCCAAATTTTTAGAAGGAAGAATGATTCAGGGTAGATTTCCTAACTTCAGAGAGCTATTATTTTCTGTGGGTTTTTTTCTTTTTGTAGAGTTCAAAACCATTGTGCCTTGCTTTTTGAACTCTGTTTCTCTCCTTTACCTTTATTTTAAACTTTTCTCCTCATCTACATCATCCTTGTCCTATTCTACTCTAATGCCACTCCTACTAGTTACTACTCAGTGTAGGAGGGAGCCACAGTGGCTCATTTTTGAACGTTTCTCCAGCCCTCCTGCAGCAGCCTCCTGTGATGACCTGCTGAAGCATGGGCATAAGCCTCCCAGTTTCAGCTTCTGTTTTCCACTAGGCCCTCTGTGTGCTCCCTCGAGTTTCCTTGGCTCTTTGGGGGCTCTCCAATTCTCAGTTCTGTTACATGCCCTGTTGCAGCTCCCCACTTCCTTCTGAACAGAGTTGATAATCTTGCAGGTTATGGCTATTGTAGTCTGGCCTCATCTGTGGTCTGTGGGATAGTTTGTGACCTGGGTTTTTGTTTGTTTTTTTTAATTTGTCTGTTTGGGCTTTTTGTTCTTTTGTGGGTTTTTGTGTGTGTGTGTGTGTGTGAGTGTTTGGTAAATGGTATTAATGAGTTTTTGGCTTTGCTATATAGTTGTTCTGTTTGTTTTGATGTGAGAATTTGGAAAGATTCAAAGATCATGCCACCACTACCCCAGTTTTCCCCAAACAAACAATGAGCTTTAATTATGTTAAGAACATAAAATTTTCTAAAATTTATTGTTTCTCTTAATAAATCTCTTTCAAAGAGATTTTTCAGAGTTGTCTTGTTCTTTTTTTAAATGGCAACCAAAATATGATGGCTTGTTTTTGTAATGCTGTACCTTACATCCACCTTCATATGACCCTTTTCTTACAAGCAAACAATATCTTTACATAGATATCCTGTAATTTTTATCCTTTCTCACTCCCTCCCTTTCTTCCTTCCTCTCTTAAACCAAAACAAAGATGAATAAAAGGGTTGTCTGTGTTTTCAATTTGACTTATATCCAAGAGGAATTGCAGCAGATGGTGTTCAAGCCCCACCTATATCCGTCACCCTCATCATTTTGGTGCACTTTGCCCTACTTCCAGTTGCTGGCACCAGCACTTATTTGCTTATGAGCTTCCCATGGCCACCAGAGCCTGCATAGTCTACCTGAGCAGCAGGCTAGAGGTGCTACTGCCCCTCATGGGAGCAGTCCTTAACTAATGAATGCTGACGTATATGGTAGACAGAAAACCAGCACACTCAAAGATATCCACATCCTAATCCCCCAAATATATGAATATATTACCTTTTGTGGCAGAAGTATTTCTGCAGATGTGACTAAGTTAATGATCTTGAAATGGAAGATTATCCTGGATTACTCAGGCAGGCCCAATCTTATCACATGAGTCCTTAAAAATGGAAGAGGAAAGTCATAAGCCGAGAGAAATTTGAATATGCTGTGCTGCTGGCTTTGGAGATGGAGGAAGGAGACACCAGCCAAGCACCACAGATGGCCACTAGCAGCTCAAAAAGGAAGGAAACAAATCCCCCAGATGTGGCCCTTGATTTTAACACCTTGATTTTAGCTCAGTAAGACAGTTTGTACTTCTGACCTCCAAAACTGTAAAATAATAAAGTTGCGTTATTTTAATTCACAGTGGTTTTGGCAATTTGTTATAGGAGCAATAGGAAACTAATGAAATGGCTAAATGCCCCCAGCTTCCTCAATTCTTGAGTAGGATGACTCTCGGGCATCTGTTCAATGTTGGCTCCCAGAGTTCCCAGAGGTGGGTAGGGTTAAGTGGCTTATCCACAGTGGCAACTTGCTAGGAAACAAACCATTCCTGAGCTTCCTTCCCTTTCCTGTTTTTTACTCCCCTACTGTGTAGGGAACACCTGTGAATAAATTTGCTTGCACTTGAGTTCTTGGATTGGGACTTGGTTAAGGGGAAATCAAATCTGAAACAGAACTTGAGATGGCTTTGGTGAGAGACTGATGTAAGTACTTGTTCAAATTCTTCAAGTTTGGATTGAAGGAGAAGGGACTTTATAATTGTTATACATTTTTATCACTTCCAAGATGCAGCGGTGCAGAGGCCTTGAGAAGCAAGGTGGAAGCTTGAAACTCAGGTGGTCACAAAACATACTCCCTGTCTTTGTTACAGAGACGTTGGCGAACGTTAAGGGGTATGTTTATTGAGTGATTCTCCAGTAATCAGAAAATAAGACTGTGGACTTCCATTCATAGGCCCCCACTGCCACAGGGGGCTATGAATTTTAGGAGGAAATTTCAGCAGATAACACAGATTGGCTGACTCTACAACAGGGCCTCTCGACCTGAGTACCATAGACTGTTTGGGGCTGGATAATTTTTTTGTTGTTGTGAGGTCTGTTCTGTGCATTGTAGGAAGGCAACCAATGGATGTGTCACTCTCATATAGATGTTCCTCTTTCTCTCCCTCCCTTGCTCCCTTTCACACTCTCTAAAAGTCAATGGAAAAAAATCCTCAGATGAGGATTAAAACAACAACATAGAAGGTACAACACCAAGAATGAACCCTAATGCAAGCTATGGATTTTGTGTGATAATGACGTGTCAGTGCTGGTTTGTCTAATTTAACAATGGTACTACTCTGGTGTAGACTGTTGACTCTAAGAGGGGCTGTGCTTGTGTGGGCAAAGGGAATATATAGTATAGGAACTCTGTATTTTTTGCTCAAGTTTGTTGTGAACCCAAAACTACTATAAAAAATCATTTATTTAAAAAAAAATCAACTGCTTCCCTTCACCAACAGTGGTAACTCTAAAACTATAGCCTTAAAAGGAAATAAGTTTTTTTAAATAATTTTTATTTAATTTATTGGTGTAACATTGGTTAATAAAATTATATAGGTTTCTAGTGTACAATTCTATAATACATCATCTGTATATTGCATTGTGTATTCACGACCTAAAGTCAAGTCTCCTTCAGTCTCCATTTATCCCCCTTTTACCTCCCCCACCCTCCTTTTGGTAGCAGCCCATGTGCCCATCAGTAGATGAGTGGACATAAAAACTGTGGTACATTTACACAATGGAATACTACTCAGCTATAAAAAAGAAGGAAATCTTACCTTTTGCAACAGAATGGATAGACCTGGAGAGTGTTATGGCAAGTGAAATAAGCCAATCAGAGAAAGACATGCACCATATGATTTCATTTATATGTGAAATCTAATGAACAATATAAACAAACAAACAAAACAGAAGCAGACTTATAGACAGAGAACAGACTGACAGCAGTGGGGAGAGGGGTTGAAGGCTAGGTGAAAAAGGTGAAGGGATTAAGCAAAAACAAACAAACCCCCCCCAAAAAAAATCCTCACAGACACAGACAACAATATGGTGATTACCAGAAGGAGATAAGTTTCTGACCTCAAGTATTTTTCAAACAAGTTCCTTAAGAGTTCTTTGCCTGATAATTGGACCTAGCTCACTGATAAATGTCAGATTAAGAATTACCTTCCCATCAACTCCTCTTTCAAATAGTCTCAAGATAGCTATCATTAAATGGGAGCTGGAGAATGGGCAAAGCATAGTGGCCTGTTAGTAGGTTCTCTGGGTTAAAAATCCAAGAGGATACAAGTTCCTTAACTGTGGTTATTTGTGCATGAAATTTACTAAAAATAATAGAAATACATCCTACTAAGTTTTTGAGGGAACCTCAAGACTACCTCATTATAGCCCATGACTGTTAAACATCAAACACTGTACCTGGACCCCAACTTGCACAAGCAGAGAGTAGAGGGATAAAGCTGTGCACCCCCTGAAGTCATCCTCTCCAATTCCCACCTCAGCTCTGGTCATAAAGGAAAAATGACCAGTGTAGTGGAGGCTATGATGCACCATCCAGATTCCCTTCAGGACGGAAGGACCTATGTCTCCAGCTCCTGGGAGTGTTCTTGGCTGTCAGTGTTGCCTGTTAATTTGCTGAAGAGAAGTAGAACATACCACCTTCCTGGAGAGAGACAATGACTGGTCAATATCCTCCTATCTAATAAAAGAGTAATATGCAAATTGACCATCACTCTAACACACAAGATGGCTGCCCCCATGTGGTCAAAGATGGCTGCCCCCATGTGGACACAAGATGGCCACCACAAGAAGGCCAGAAGGGGAGGACAGTTGGGAGGGACCAGGCCTGCAAGGGAGGGCAGTTGGGGGTGATCAGGCCAGCAGGGGAGGGCAGTTGGGAGGGACCAGGCCTGGAAGGGAGGGCAGTTGGGGGTGACCAGGCCAGCAGAGGAGGGAAGTTGGGGGCGACTGAGCCTACAGGGAAGGGTAGTTGTGGGGGACCCAGGCCTGCAGGGGAGAGCAGTTGGGGGGCACCAGGCCTGCAAGGGAGGGCAGTTGGGGGGCACCAGGCCTGCAGGGGAGGGCAGTTAAGGGTGACCAGGCCAGCAGGGGAGGGCAGTTATGGGCAATCAGGCTGGCAGGGGAGCAGTTAGGCATCAATTAGGATGGCAGGGGAGTGGTTAGGGGTGATCAGGCTGGCAGGCAGAAGAGGTTAGGGGCAATCAGGAAGGCAAGCAAGCAAGCAGTTGGGAGTCAGCAGTCCTGGATTGTGAGAGGGATGTCCGACTGCCCGTTTAGACCCGATCCTAGTAGGGGTCCCAGGTTGGAGAGGGTGCAGGCTGGGCATCCCCTCCCCCATGCATGAATTTCAAGCACCGGGCCTCTGGTGAGTATATAAAGTCCTGGCCCTTCTTAGCCAAATTAGAAACTACTTAAGGGGACAGTTTTAGACCTCCCATAGTTGGCTGAAGCTTTTGCTGAGACTTTATCACAGTCTAATGTCTCCCTCTATGTTATCCTGCTCTCTTCTCTGTCCCTGCACTCGATGTCTAGACTACTGTAATAAATTCCCTGCATGCTAAGTTCTGCCTCAGAGTCTGCTTCCCAGGGAACTTAATATTCATAAACAAGGGAAGAAAATATAGAGAGTAAAGGCTGGGGCAGTGGAATGCACTAAGAATATTGTCTACTCTTGCAGCAGGCACTCTCACTCTTCATCAGTAGTTCCCTATGTTTCCTTTATACCATTTTCGGATGGAAGTGTGTGTGTGTGTGTGTGTGTGTGTGTGTGTGCATTTTTCCCCTAAAAACTGAAAAGGAATTGTGCGGACATTTTTGCCCTTGGCCTAAAGTAGCCTTCTATGTAATATGGAGCATTAATGTACCATGGCCTAGAAAAGACATGCATAAACTTATGTTATTTTGGTCAAAATGGACCAAATATTATACAATTAGAGTTTAATACTGTTATATAATAATTTGAACTATGAATACAGATTCTTTCTTTATTTGGGGAGGCCAGTTGTTTTAAAGGTGAGACTTATTTTTTGAGGTGTGTTTTATTTTTGCAAGTAACACTTTATTCAATATTCAAAAATTGCTTATGAAAATTTTTAAAGCACTATCATGGAAATTTGGGGAGCATATAACTTGCTGTTTAGTTCATAGGTCAGGGAACCATGGGAAGATAATACAAATCTAATGGGAAAGGTATGTCCTTCAAAGATTTTGACTTTGGATAATCTAGCAAGGTGAGATATGTTATTATCCCTTTGGAGAGAGGAGCATGTTCCTCATAGATATTTAGGTGGCTAAAGAAAGTGGTGAATGTGGTAAAGACAGTTTTGGCCCTTCTTTCTTAATAATAGAACCTCAAAATTTGAATGGGTATTTTTTTCTGCCTGTACAGAAAATTTTATTTTCCAGTCTTCCTAGCAGGAAGGTATGGTCATATAATTAAGTCATAGTCAATATGCTGTAAGTGAAAGTTTGGTACTGGATTTCCAAAAGATTTTTTTAAGAGGTCTCACTCATGCCCAAAATGTATTCCTTTCACTCTCTGCCTCTTTTAGAGCCTGCAACTCAGATATGGTGACTGGAGCTGACATCATCCATCTTGGACCATGGATCCAGAAGCGGGATGTCGGAGGTAAGATAGTGAAGCAAAAAGACAGAAGGAGACAGGGTTGTTGATGAATGAGGAGTCACAATATTGGCCCTGTCCTGTGTACCTCTAAACCTCTTTTGCATGTGAAGGAAACAGTGTTAAATTTTATTTAAGCCATCACTATTTTGGATTTTTCCACTCTATACAATTGAACTTAATCCAAACTGATAAAGAATTCAAATGATATAATCCTAAAATATCCCCTTGACCTGTCATCATTCCTCCAAGGGGAGGGGAGGGATGTGCTGCCTGGTGTCCTCCATAGTCATTGGGTACACTAAGCCTCACAGGTGGTTAACTAGGCCCTAGACTCCATAGCTACCTATGGTCCAGCCTTACCCACACTATTTAAAAAAAAAATCCCATGCAAGTTCTATAGTGATACAGTTTTTCTCTTTCAGAGTATAAAATATTTATTGGACATTAAACATTTTGGCATTTCCTGAGAATTTGTGTGACGGAGAGCAAAATAACACCATTCGTTACCTTTCTATTGCCACTGTAACAAACTACCACAATCTCAGTGGCTTTAAACAACACCAGTTTATTCTCTTACAGTTCCAGAGGTCAGAAATCCAAAATGAGTCTTAGAAGGCTAAAGTCAAGATGTCAGCAGAGCTGGTTCCTTCTGGTGGCTCCAGGGGGAGGATCCATTCCTTGTCTCTTCCAGCGTCTACAGGTTGATGGCATCCTTGCCTCATGGCCACATCACTTCAATCACTGCTTCTGTTGTTACCTTGTTTTCTCTGACCCCCTCCGTGTCCCTCTTATAAGGATCATTGCATTAGTTCAGCTGCCCCTCCCCGATAATCCAGGATAATGTCTCCATCTCAAAATCCTTAATGTAACCAAATCTGCAAAGTAGCTTTTGCCATATAAGGTAGCAGGGCTTTCAGGATTTAGAAAGTAAACCTATTTGGGAGGCTTTTATTCAGCCTACTGTACTCATTTAGACATCCTGATGAGAAATTATCCAGGGAAGTTTTTTTCTAATTTAAAAGTAACAGAAATTGTTAGATATGGTTGCTTTATACAAGGCAACTTCTATAAATCAAAAACTACTATTAAAATGTTAAAAGGCAAAACCCTTCCACTATTTCCTGAAAATATAACAGGCATGGTGACAAGAGTTTAATATATTCAAATATAAAATCTTAAAATTTAAAAAAATAGAAAGAAAACCACTAAGGCTCTAATATCTTGATAAGCAATTAATTGTGCATGAATAACAATTCACAAATGATAAACACCCTAAAATCTAGAATAAATTGAATGTTTTACTTTTTAAATTATGATGATCATATCAAGGTATTACTAATGATGTAGTTAACCATATCTGGATATTTTTGTAACTTGCCTCAAGGAATACACATTGGTCTTTCCTGGAAGTTATGTAGCTCTAGGTATCAGAATGCTAAAAATGTTATATCTTCAACCCAGTAATTCCACTTTTGGGAAATCATCCAAAATGCAGCAGAGCAAAAATGTTCAACTTTATGTGAAAAAGTGGAAAAACCTAAATGTCCTATAATAGGAAAATGGCTAAATAAATAGTCCTATAATTATAAGCTGGGATATATTATTCTGCTATATAAGTATATGTCACTGGAGAATATTCTTTCTAAATAACTTGGAGAAATGCCTGTAAGGGCAGGGAGAGCAATCCTACACGGCCATTGAGCAGACAGCTAAAAATCTGCTCCAAGGTTAGGAGAACAGGCCTTCCCCAGGCCTGGGCTTTCTGAGTTTCCTTTCAAACCATTATATTTGGCAATTTAAATATATAATTATTTGGGTTGTTAATACTGATTACAATTAACATTAAGAGATAAATAAGACCAAAATCCAGTCAGTTACCATTGGCATGACTCTACCAGATATTAAAATATGAAATATGAATTTCTGAACCGGTTGATGAATGGCAACTGGTTGCTGCCCTGAGCCCTCAGGTACTCCCTGCTTCCCTAGTCTCATTTTAAAAAAAAATATGATTTTATTGATTTCAGAGAGAACAAGGGAGAAGGATAGAGAAATGTCAATAATGAGAGAGAATCATTGATCTGCTGCCTTCTGAACTCCCCCTTCTGGGATGGAGCCCACAACCGGGAATTGAACCATGACCTCTTGGTTCCATAGGTCAACGCTCAACCACTGAGCCACACCAGCCAGGCAGGACCCCTCATTACTGAGCAACTAAAATGACTGGCACTATGTACAATATCATGTCATCTGAGAATAATGAGAGTTTTACTTCCTCCTTTCCAATTTGGATGCTTTTTCTTTCTTCTTCTTGTATGATCAGAATGGCCAGGACTTCCAGAACTATGTTGAACAAGAGTGGTGAAAGAGGGCATCCCTGTTTTGTTCCTGTTCTTAGGGGAAATTGTTTTAGTTTTTGCCCACTGAGTCTGATGTTGGCTGTAGGTTTGTCATATGTGACCTTTATTATGTTAACATATACTCCCTCTATTCCCACTTTGTTTTTATCAATAAAGGGTGTTGGATTTTGTTTAATGCTTTTTCTGCATCTATTGATATGATCATGTAATTTTTGTCTTGAAATCTGTTTATGTGCTGTATCACATTTATTGATTTGCAAATATTGTACCAGTCTTGCATCCCCAGAATAAATCTCATTTGGTCATGATGTATGATCTTTTTAATGTATTGCTGGACCTCGTTTGCTAAAATTTTGTTGAGGATTTTAGCATCTATGTTCATCAGGGATATTGGCCTGTAGTTCTCTTTCTTTGTTGTGTCTTTATCTGGTTTTGGAATTAGGGTGATGCTGGCCTCATAGAAAGAGTTTGGAAGTGTTCTTTCCTCTTGAATTTTTTGGAATAGTCTGAGGAGTAGAGGTGTTAGTTTTTCTTTGAATATTTGGTAAAATTCCCCTGTGAATCTGTCTGGACTATGGCTTTTGTTTGCTGGGAGTTTTTTTTATTTATTATTATTACTGCTTCAATTTAATCATTGTACATAGAAAACCCTAAAGAATCTATAAAAAAACAAACTACTAGATTTAATAAATGAATTTGGAAACGTAGCAGGATACAAAATTAACACCCAAAAATCCATAGCATTTTTATACACCAATAGTGAACTCCCAGAGAGAGAAACTAAAAAAACAATCCCATTTACCATTGCAACAAAAAAAAATTAAGATACTTAGGAATAAACTTAACCAAGGAGGTAGAAGACCTGTGCTCTGAAAACTATAGGCTATTGAAAAAAGAGATAGAGGAAAATATAAACAAGTGGAAGAATATATCATGTTCATGGATTGGTAGAATGAACATCATTAAAACGTCTATACTGCCCAAAACAACTATAAATTCAATGCAATCCCCATTAAAATACCAACAGCATATTTCACAGACCTAGAACACACACTCCAAAAATTAATGTGGAACCAAAAAAGACCCCAAATTGCTCCAGATATCTTGAGAAAGGACAAAATTGGAGGAATCACAATACCAGATATCAAGTTATACTACAAAGTCATTGTACTCAAAACAGCCTGATACTGTCACAAGAAGAGGCATATAGATCAATGGAACAGCACAGAGAACCCAGAAATCGACCCAAACCACTATGCCCAATTAATCCTATATAATAAAAGGCTAATATGCAAATCGACCGAACAGCAGAATGACTGGTCTCTACAATGCACACTGACCACCAGGGGGAAGACTCTTAATGCAGGAGCTGCCCCCTGGTGGTCAGTGCACTCCCACAGGGGGAGCACCACTCAGCCAGAATCTGGGCTCATGGCTGGTGAGTGCAGAGGCGGTGGCGGGAGCCTATCCTGCCTCCGTGGCAGTCCGAGGATGTCCGACTGATAGCTTAGGCCCTCTCCCCATTAGTTGGACATCCCACGAGGGCTCCCAGACTGTGAGAGGGTGCAGGCTGGACTGAGTGACCCCCTTGAGTGCATGAATTTTGTGCACGGGGTCTCTAGTATTTGATAAAAAAGGCAAGAGCATACATTGAAGCAGAGACAGTCTCTTCAATAAGTGGTATTGGGAAAATTGGACAGGTACATGCAAAAAATGAAACTAGACCACCAACTTACACCATACATAAGAATAAATTCAAAATAGATGAAAGACTTAAGTATAAGATGTGAAAAAAGTCCTAGAAGAAACCACAGGCACCCAAATCTCAGACATCTTTTGTAGCAATATGTTTACCAATACATCTCCTAGGACAATGGAAACTAAGGAGAAAATAAACAAATGGAACTGCATGAAAATAAAAAGCTCTGCACTGCAAAAGAAAGCATCATCAAAATAATAAGAAAGCCCACTACATGGGAGAACATATTTTCCAATGATACATCTGATAAAGGGTTAATCTCCAAAATATATGGGGAACTCATACAACTTAACAAAAGGAAGGCAAACAATCCAATTTAAAAATGGTCAAAGGGATCTAAATAAACACTTCTCTAAAGTGGACATACAGAAAGCCAAGAGACATATAAAAACATGCTCAAAGTCACTAATCATCTGAGAGATGCAAATCAAAATGACAATGAGATATCACTTCACACCTGTCAGAATGGCTATCATCAACAAATCAACCAAGGACAAGTATTGGGGAGGTTGTGGAGAAAAGGGAACCCTTGTGCACTGCTGGTGGGAATGCAGACTGGTGCAGCCACTGTGGAAAACAATATGGAGTTTCCTCAAAAAATTAAAAAGGGAACCCCCATTTGATCCAGTCACCCCACTTCTACAAATATATCCTAAGAAACCTGAAATACTTATCAGAAAGGATATATGCACCCCTATGTTCACAGCAGCACAATTTACAATAGCTACAACTTGAAAACAGCCTTAAGTACCCATCAGCATCTGCCCATCAGTGGATAAAAAAGCTGTGGTACATTTACACAGTGGAATACCATGCAGCAATAAAAAAGAAAGAACTCTTACCATTTGCAACAGCATGGATAGACCTAGAGAGTACTATGCTGAGAGAAATAGCCAGTCAGAGAAAGATAAGTATCACATGATCTCACTCCTATGTGGAACCTTATGAACCAAATAAACTGATGATCAGAAATAGACCCAGAGTCATAGAAGCATGAACAGACTGTTGAACTTTAGAGGGAAGGCAGGGGAGGGTGGGTGGGAAGAGATCAACCAATGAACTTGTATGCATACATGCATAATCCATGGACACAGACAATGGTGTTGTGAGGGCCTGCGGGGGAGGGACAGAGGAGGAAGGGAGAGGGCTGGAAGAGGTTTATGGGGGGGGGGGGGCGGGAAAAAGAGGACCTATGTAATAATTTCAACAATGAAGATTAAAAAATAAAATAAAATAAAATAAAATGGCTGGCACATTTGAGGCTTCCAGGATGCTGTTCCAGCTGTGTGGCAAGCATGTGATCTGACAGGTGCTATACTGGTATATATATTTGTCTATATATCCATTTTCCATTCCAGGACACACTTCTCCCAAATTCTTTCTTTGACCTTACTCCAAAATAAAGCTAACTCCATTTAGTTTTGCTTTGAATTATTATTATTTATTTCATCTTTGTTTTCTCTCATAGGTCCATCTAAATAAGGAGAGGATTCTACTCTTGAGACAAATGTAAGTAGAGGTTGTGACATGCAGCTCTGAAAAGCCTTTCACCTTATTTGATCTGATTCCCTCTACTCTCTTAGTTACTTTCACTTTTATAGTTAAAAAATATAAATTTTGCCTGTTTCTGCCCCTTTTATAATGCTGGTTTTTTCCACCATTTTTTTCCGTTGATTTGGTTGATCTTCATAGTTTCTCCCAAATTGACTAATTGAACCCTGCTATTTCTACCAACTAGCTTTCATGCCTTCCTACCTTCTGAAAATAGATTCCTCCATGAGACAATATTGCCCATTGAGCAAGGATAAAGGGAAAACAATATAAAAAGTTTGTATATTCAATTTTTCATAACTATGCAAAATTAATGTGTTAGATTGGGCTTTCCCAAAAGCAGACTCCAAAACAGAATAAAATGCCTGTGAGAAAAAAATGGCATATTTCATGTATGTTAACTTAAAATACATAGGAGAGATGGGATGTATGCACAAAACAAGCTTGGTACTGAGTGATGAGAGCAGGAAGTAGGTTGGGTAGAAGCATCCTAGACTGCTGTTGTCCTCCAAGAAAGGCTTCACAAGGCTGTGGGGGAGTCCTGAAGCCAAAATGGGTCATTGGAGGAGTCTGTGTCTCCCAGAAGTTGACCTGCCTGATGTTTCTGTTGTGCTCAGTCACTGGTTAGGAAGCAAGGCCTCATGGCACAATGGGATGATGAATTTCAGAAGCAGGGCTTGGGGATCTTGGTCAATGACACCCCTTGTGTAGTAGTAAATCTACAAGGAATGCCACCCCCCCCCCTCCCATTTTTTTTTTTCATGTAACCCCTGTAGTTCTTCCTGGAAGAACAAGTTGATGCTTTCAGACCCTAACATTTTGCTGAGATGTGAATCTGCAAGCACTTCAAAGCATGTATGCACCCACAAAAGTAAAAGAGAAAACATTTTGCAAAACAATGATGCACGCATAAGTTGGTTTCATGAGAAATGCATTGAGATAAACATATACAATAGCACAAATACACACAGGTGCATGGGATAAAGCCAAATCTCTTTCTGTCCATGCTTCAAATATACAAAAACATGACCTAGGAAGCCTATACTTTTCTGAGTGGAGGAAAGAAAGGAAAATGCATTTATTAGGATTCTAGTTTTGTGCCAGTCACTGCGGTAGGTGGTTTCACGTATGTTAACTTAAAATATATAGTACTATTTATGTCCCTTTTTGAATACTCATAACAACCTTCTAGTAGGTGCTATTATTTCTGCTACAGATGAAGTAATGGGATTCAAAGAGGTCATAAATTAAAAGTTATGAATAGGTAAGTAAAATATTTGGAACTTGAGTGTATTCACAGTGGTCTCTGGTGGGCTTCCACAGCCATTAGATAGTCTTTTTTTCATTCTTTTGGATTTTTAAAAAACTCTGATAAATTAATGTTTATTTATTTTTTACTGTGATCTATAAGTAAAAATAAATCTGCTTTATCACTTGGGGGAAAGTTAAAGAACTTAAGTTTTCACATCTATGAAATGATAGAACTACAGTACTCTTCAAGTCTGCCAATAGGTAAGTAAGAGAAGGGCATTCTTGGGTGTTCTCTGATATACGTTTTTTATTGCAAGAGAGTTTTTCCCCCCAAAGCATCTTCAATCTTCTAACTTTTGCAACTGAGGGTATTTTATACCGTCTTTTTGGATCAACCCTATCCACTTTACAGTATGGTATCAATCCTCTCACCAAAGGGATATCTTAGGAGTCAAGGGGAGGATCTTAATATCAAATCAGCATCTTTACCCAACTCAGGTGTGGTGCCAATGATTGTGATCCTTTTCCGTATTCCAGATTCAGTAAGTGGTCCTTGCCTTGATTACCTGTTCATTCCTCCAGTCTTGCTGTGACTGCACAGCTGTTTGAACTCCTTCCAGTCTTTTGGAAGGTTAGAGCTCTTTGCATGAGGGACAGTCGCAATGGCTGGGCCCTTTGTTAGACTTCTTGTCTTCAGGCCTCTTATCATTTATACCCTATACCTCTGAGGCTTTCCTGCATGGCAGATTCATCCTTGTGAATCTTCTGGAATTTAGGTAACACATAGTCTGCTACATTTCTCTACTAATCAAAGCTTTGTTATGCCACTTACTTCGGAGTCTCTATCTCTATGCAACAATGACTCCCATTAGCAAATAGACATTTTAACTTGTTCTCCCATCATTATTTTTGGCTTCTTAATACAGGGTTTCCTGGTATCCATCTTGTCCAAATGAAAACCCAGGAATAATTATAGATGCAATTTACTAAGCACTTTTCATACATTACCCCAGTTAACCGACGTAACAGGTATTGTCACCATCTGTGTTCAGGAAAATTGAGATGTGGAGAATAGAAAATTGAGATGTGGAGCACATTTGGTGCCATAAAAGCAGACATTGAAATAGATTAGGGATCAATACCTCTGAAAGGAAGGGGGAAGAGGAAGAAATCAAACTGTGATATAGGCCTAATGTAACCTTGGCTGACTCAACCAGGAGCTCTGGGTCAAGTATTACCCGTTCACATCCCATGTAAGGCTGAGATGGCCAGCCCTTTATATACTTTCCTAGCTCCATTGCTGGATGAAGGCTGTCATGGGAAAGCACGACCTTGGACAAGGTGAGTCTTAATTGAGTACACCCCGAAGAAGTTTACACCTGGAAGCTATCTGCTGACTGCATTCTCCAAAGCTAAGAGCAAATCTGTCCCTGAAGGGGGATCTGAGTGGTACATTTCTGTGACTACTGAGATTCCAAGAATCTGGGAAATCTATGAAAGATTCTATAGCTAGTAAGTGACAAAGATTTGATATCAAGTCTCTTGTGACGCAAAAGTCTATGCACCTCACCAGTTCATAATTGGTTTCCAAATGTCTACTCAAACCAACTGAATCAGAATCACCTTAGGAGATTTCTTTAAAATAGGGACATTTGGCCTTAATCCTGTGAGATTTACATTCAATGGATGTGGATAGATCCTGGAATCAAACCCAGTTTATTAAAGTGTCCAGGCTCATTCTAAAGTACAGTTATATACAGAAACCACTGACACCAGAGAATGGGAAACATTTTAAATACTGGGCTACATTTATGGTAAAAGCTATACAATGTTTTGGGGGTGATAAAAATTCAGATCCAGGATTCATCCCTATGGGCTGATGTCTAATGTCAGTGGCAAAATTTTAAAGATTGGCTTAAAATCTTGAACCAAAGATGGGCTTTCATTTGGACAAGATGGATACCAGGAAACCCTGTATTAAATAAGCCAGGACTCTGCATCTTGCTTTGTGATTGCTGGTCTCTGATCACCCTGCTGTAAAAGTATTGGAGAAAGTATAGCTGTTTCACAATTCATGAAAGCAAGCGAGTCTGTAAATGAACTAAAGAATTTGCCTTCTAAGTAGTGCCTACAATGTCTGCAAAATGAATTGGAAGATGCCAGATTCTATTTTGCCTTTTGTCTTTCATCATAAAATTGGAGATAGTTTTAAACTGGTTTTTTAAAATACAACGCAATGACCTTTAAGATTGTAGTAAATTCTTTAAATTTGCACATTTAAATAAATGTATAATTTTATGATCAAACAATACATGATTATAATAAGACAAGGGTCAAGATTGAAGTTTAATTACTAGAGGAGATATAAATGTAAAGCAAAATTGGCTTGTGAGACAGGCTTCTTTGAACTCTTCTTTACCAAAATGAAACAAGAAGTCTGATTCTGAGGGCGGGCCCTGTCTCCAGTGGAGCTCTTGGGACTCCAGCTATGGAAGGATAAAGGGCCAATCATGCTGACAAAAGTAACAAAATAGATATATTTTAAAAATACATATTGCAAAAGGTATTTTTTACAAATTCTACCTAATTAGCATAGGCTTTTTATGTGAAGAAAAACTTTAAATAGTGAATCATAAAGTTTTTGTTCCGAGATAAACAAAGTTTATATAACTTCTCCCCAGTTTGTGACAAAATCCTGAGATCCGTGGTTTATGGTCCATGGCTTTTGACTCCTGGGGGCCATTTTAAAGGGGTAATGAGCCTTGCCTCAGCTGCCATAAACAGTTTGCACTCCACCTTGAGCATGGAGAGCTGTGTAAATGCTGCATGAATATTTCACAGGGTGTTTACTGGGTAAGTATCGGAAGCTCTAAGAAGTTATATATAATTGCTGTGGGTTACACTGTGGTGGTTGAAATGCATGAATACCTAAGTTTCAACACTAAAGGTTCATATGAAAAAATTACAGTACTGATTACTGAGCTCCTTAAAATCAGGAACTGTGACAAAAAAAAAAAAATAAATAAAATCAGGAACTGTGACTCATTCATCTTTGTGCCTCCAACCTGTGCACAATTGTTTCTTTGGATCAGTAAGTACATGAAAACTGTTTTTTTAACCTTATGCACTTAAAACCATTGAAATTGGGCCTTGGAAGAAAATTGCCAGCCTCTGAGAGAAAGACTCACAAAACCAACTTCTGTCAATGACCAGAGATGTCACAAATCCAGATTTCTCATTTGGAATCTCAAGTGGGTGAATTTAATTAACTTTTATAATTAGAAGCTAATTATTAGAAGTGGCCTTAGAGCAAACAGTCTCACATCGACCCTGAGCTATCTGATCTTGAACTTTTCCATTCATTCCCTTATTGTTTCAATTCTATTTAATCCAGACAATAACCACATGAAGAATGTTGAAAATGAAAGTTTCCTTTAATTGGTATTCAAGATGTCATTTAGCTCAAAACTTTATTATTTGGAGAGAACATGTAGCTAATACTAACGATGATCTTGTTCCATTGATATTTATCTACAGATTAAAGGCAATTGCCCTTCCCTCACCTGTTGAGGAAGTGCTTCCTGCCACTCATTTTCTCCATAACCTCAAGCAAACCTACATTGGTTTAATGACAATAAGCGTTCTTATTTTACCATGACATGCTGTTTGGGAAGAAAAATCTAAAATCTTTTACATAAAAGAAGTTTCATAATCACATGCTATGAAAAGGGGGGAAATAAGACACTTACCACAGGTACTTTTTACCATGAATTTCTTGACCTTGGTTTCATTAAAGTCTCAACCTAACATTGCAACAATATAGATTTCTTTAGAGTTTGTTCATTTCCTTGAAATTTGATTGAGAAAAACTTCAATGTGGGACACAAAGGGTGATAAGTAGAAGGAGAAGTTAGGGACTGAGCTGCTTTGCAGATCAGAGCATTTGAAAGTGAACACCCAATGTGACAAGAAGCAAAAACCACAGGATACCACGTACTCTTTCTGTTCATTTTGCTTCTCAAACTACTCACGCTCTTCCTAGTGTCTGTACCTACATCCTCTCTCTGTATGTCACAGATGTCGCTGGGGTAGTGAACCTGATCCAACCCTGAAGAGCTCAGGGGAGGAAGGGAAGCCTTCTACTTGAGAAGATTTTGCTCCCGATGGGCACAGGAAATGAAGATACTGCCTGCCATGCTTGGAATTGGGAGATTGTTTTGGGTCCTCTTCTTAATCGCACCTCTGGGCATCTGGAGTATCGACGGTAAAACACCTACTTAGATTATTATTTTTTTTTTTCCTCAGGGGCGTGTTGGAGGTAATGTTTTTCCTTGCTGATCTTACTAGGATGTGGCGTTTATGTGGAAGGCAATGGTAGATAAAACGAAGTAGTTAGATTTGCTCACTGAAGACATTCTAGGACCGTGGTCGGCAAACTGTGGCTCGCAAGCCACATGCGGCTCTTTGGCCCCTTGAGTGTGGCTCTTCCACAAAATACCACGGCCTGGGCGAGTCTATTTTGAAGAAGTGGCGTTAGAAGAAGTTAAAGTTTAAAAAATTTGGCTCTCAAAAGAAATTTCAATCGTTGTACTGTTGATATTTGGCTCTGTTGACTAATGAGTTTGCCGACCACTGTCTAGGACATTAACCACATTAGAACATGGTATTCAAGTCACTTTGGCGGATTTTCTTAAAAACATGTTCTAATAGTAAGAAAAGGAATTGGGTAGATGTTATGAATAGTTAGGGACAAATTTAGCACTACTACTAGCAAAACGGCTCTGAATGTCATACTGATGGTGAATGGCTTGTTCTTTCCAAACCGAAGCTTGGCAGAGTGAGTGTTGTATTACTCGGTTGGGTAGGAAAGGTATCGGATACCTCACTCCATGGCTACTCTGGAATAATGTTGCTAAATAAAATCATACTACTTGCTTCCATGGAGTGTGTGCCTGGAGAATACTGATTGAGAAAATGCTGAGAAAGATAGGGTTGGAGCATTCTGTCATTGCGTCTAAGAAAATGGTTCTTACTCGGGTGTCATTTGACATAGAAAACAGCGTGGGTTCTGCATAAATGATGTTCGGCCACTTTTGCAAAGATTTTATGTGAGTTCACTTGCTCCCTAACTTTGACACATTATATAGGGGGAAGGGCTATAAATAGCTAGTAGCGGTTTTAGATTTTTCTCAGGTCTGGTTTCAAATATCCTACTTTATAATACCCACAAGCACATATACTCTTTCCAGTTTTAAAACCTATAAAATGGCATGTACAACTCTGGAACGGGGTGATTTGGAATTTGTCTCCAGGAGCAAAATAAAATTTCCCTTTAGTCATCTAAGTATTTTCATGATTGTATATTTTTATGCGTGTATATTTGGTATTATGTTGACAAGGGGGTTTAGTTGGATGACTGGATTTTTCACTTTCCATAAGATGCCTTCAATCACATAGCTACAACTGGAGCCAACTATCATAAATATTATTAAAAATAATTTATACCAATTTGAAGACTATATAGACAATTCCCTGTAAAATGAAATAAAAGAATTTTTAGTGCTGTATCAGACTGGGATTGGGCTACAAGTTCTATTCCCCCTCCCAACATGCTTACAAAAAAGAACTTGAGTGTTAGAATAGGGTTAATTTACTGGCTTTGCCACTTACTGTGTGCCTTTGGTTAAGTTTCTTATCTTCTCTTATCCTTAGTCTCCTCCTTTGTAAAATAGAGATAATAATTGTACCTAAATTATGGGCCTTTGGGAACAGTACCTATGCAGTAATATGGATAAAGTAACTGGCACAACAAGTGCACACAATAGAAGCTTGCTAAATATTAATGGCATTTTTGCTAATATTCTTTTCACAAGCAACCCCCACAGAATTCAGTTAAATGGGCAGCAAGTTTTAACATTATTATTTAAAATAGTTGAGTTTTTAAAGCTAAAATAGAATGAATATATTTGGCCCACATCGTGAACCAAATTCTTTGGAAAATGAAAGGGAAAGCCTTGGATAAAGTCCTGGCCAGGTATCTTACACAACAGTTGATGGATTACAGCATTTCTTGCATTAAATTAGGACACAGGTTGAGATAAGGGAATGTTTGGCGAGATTTGTTCTCCCAGACAGAGCTTATGGCTATTTCTTAAAAATCACACAACCTCTATATCTTGGAGATTTCCTGTGATTTAGTTAATCACGGAATTCTTTACTACTGGCACAGTTTCAAAGTGTTTAAAAATAACTTAAAAATATATTTTTCATCCTCCACTTCAATGCAATGTGAGATGGGTGTGCCTCTTCCCAGGAATCAGGCTGCACTGAGAATACGGTTGTGAAAAATGTAACATTCACTATAAAATTCCTTCCCTATCATGAAATCATGCTTGCTTAAGTGTTTCTCAAAAATGCATCAGGGAGGCACTCTGCCCCTGGGTACCTGGCGTAGAATTTCTATTCCAATGAAAAGTATATGGGCAGACACGCTGGCAGGGACTAGGCTGCAGTCAGTCACCTGCCTCATTGCCCGTGAGCAGCTCCAGCTATGAGGCCCTGGGCCACTTGTTCAGTTGAGGGTCTACCTAGGATTCCCCCCTTCAAGCAGGCAGAAGCACCGCAGTTAATGCCTGGCTACACCCCTTGGCACTATATAAGATCCTGAATGAAGGCTGTAGGAAATCTTTGCTTGATCACGGCTTATTGTGAGAGAAAAAAAAAATCCTAATCTGGTCTAGCAGCAGAGAACACTCATAGTTTGGCTCCTTTGAGAACACAGTGGTTATGGCCAAGTCTCCTTTGGGTCTCGCCCGTGTCCTCTTTAGCCTGTGCTGTGATACTTCGGTATGAACCATGGATCCACACTCCACCTCCCACCCACAAAGATGGTGTTGCTTCACTGTGAACTGGCCATAATGTTAGGTCAGAGCAGAAACATTAGGGCAGAAAGTGCTCTGCGTGTGTTTCTCATTCCTTGAAGTTTCGGGGTCGTCATCAGGCTTATTTCTAAGACTGTATCTATTTGTTCCTATTGCCATGGGCACAGGAGGTGGAGCTCTGCCTTCTGCCAAATGCCTGTGTATTGTTATTATATGAATGCCTGCCACTAAATATGACTACCTTGGACGTAAACGTCTAGGAATACTTTCTGCAGCTGCAGGATTTCCTGAATTAAGGTGTGAAGAGGTTAACCCCTCTGCTGATTACCGCCTTGAAGATACTTTCCAAACACTGAAAAGCGCTTTAATTAACTGTTGCTTCCTCTCTCCCACTATCAAAATTTCCTCTATTGTAAGGTTGAAGTCAAGTGCTGTTTGTCTTGCTTCACTGGGACTCTCCTACTTACTTTCTATTATTTGTGAATGTCACCTTTGCTGAGAGTTCAGAGTTGTTGAAAGAAAATGTTCACAGGTATCTGTAATCAGGTCTAAAACTGAAATCAACTTTTTGCTTTGTTCTTTGGAAAGGCAGTGGTGGGACTCTAGAGCTAGGACTGGATTACTATCCCATCTCTGCCATTCACTGGTTCTGTGACTATAATCTCCCTGGTTCTCTTTCCTCATCTAAACAATGGGGACAATAATGATATTAACCTATTTGGGTTGACAAAGTCATCAAAGTCAAGTAACTGTTGATATCATTACCTGCTATCATCCCCAGTCACCAAGAAATGATAATAGAATTTGGGAGTCATGAGATTTGCGTTATATTCTGTCATCACATTGTATCATAAGCAATTTGCTTCACTTTTCTAATATTCTCCATTCTCTTACCTTAAAATAAGCTCAGTATTATCCACCTTTATGGTATCCTCTCATGGATTCTTACTTCTGTGTTTATCCCATAGAAGAAATTCCTTACATGCATATTTCTGTGTGTACACAAGCAGGGGTATCATTTTAGTTTGCTCAGAATGCAAATATGTACATTTTGAGGTTCACTTTGAATCAGGGCAGAGAGTGTTAGAGGTGCCATCTTGGCCAGTAGTAGGGAAACACCAGGTTTAGCTGGTAGAGCTCTATAACTCCTCTCCTCCTTCCTGATAGCCACATTTATCTTATGAGTACAACCTGGAATTTGAATATATCACAAACCATTGTCCAGAAGTGGCTATAAGGAAGGTTGGGGCATTTAGGTTCTAGCTGGATGGTCATGGCTCCATTTCACTTACTTCTCTGATATTAGAAGAGAATAATTAATATTTTTTTGGGGGGGGAGAGGACAATTGGCAGTTTCTGCCCACATAGATATTGTTAAGTATCTTCTAGGGCTTTGAAAATGCCAGTGAATCTCAGTGTAGCAGAATGTATTAGGAAGCCCAGGAAGTATCTGGGAAAGAAGTGAAAATGAACTTTCCCTGTGTCTTTCTGATAACACATAAACCTAAACTTATTCTGAGCACCACACTTAACCATTCTATCACTGAAGGCAATATTTAAAAATACCGGTACCCATGTTGGTTTCTTTTTTTTACTAAATTTTTGGGGTGATATTGAATAAGATCATATAGGTTTTATGTATACATCTCTATAATACATGATCTGTATATTACATTGTGTGCCCACCACCCAAAGTCAAATCACCTTCTGTGGCCCTCTTTACCTTTACTAGCCCCAATCCCCTTCCCTCTGGTAACCACCATACTGTTGCCTGTGTCAAATAGTTTCAATTTTATATCCCACATATAAGTGAAATTATATGGTTCTTAGATTTTTCTGACTCACTTGTTTTGTTTAGTATAATAATCTCAACTTTGTCTTTTTTATGGCTGAGTAATATTCCATACTACTTTATCCAATCCTCTATTGAAAAACACTTTGGTTGTCTCCATGTCTTGGCCACTGTGAATAATGCTGCAATGAACATAAGGGTGCATATATTTTTGCAAATAAAAGTTTTGAAGTTTTTTGGGGGGTAGATACCTAGGAGTGGGATTGCTGGGTTATATGGTAACTCTATTCTTAACTTTTTAAAGAACTGCCATACTGTTTTTCATAGTGGCTGTACCAATCTACATTCCCAGCAAATGAGGTTTCCTTTTACTACAAAATTCTCCAACACTTGTTATTACGTGCCTTGATGATAATAGCCATTCTAACAGATGTGAGGTGGTATCTCATTGTAGGTTTGATTTACATTTCCCTAATAACTAGTGAGGTTGAACATTTTTTTTCATATATCAGTTGGTCATTTGTATGTCTTCTTTGGGGAGGTGTCTGTTCAGGTTCTTTGCCCATTTTTAAATTGGATTGTTTGTTTGGTGCTGAGTTGTATGTGCTTTTTTAAAAAATATATTTTTATAGATTTCAGAGAGGAAGGGAGAGGGAGAGAGATAGAAACATCAATGATGAGAGAGAATCCTCAACTGGCTGCCTCCTGCACGCCCCACACTGGAGGTCGAGCCCACAACCTGGGCATGTGCCCTTGACCAGAATCGAACTGTGACCTCCTGGTTCATCGGCCGATGCTCAACCACTGAGCCACGCCGGCCGCGCTGTATGTGTTTTTTATATATTTTGAATATTAACCCCTTGTCACAATTATCATTTGTAAATATTATCTCCCATTCAGTTGGATGTCTTTTTGTTTTGTTTTTTTTTTGTTGTGCAGAAGCCTTTTAGTTTGATATATTCCCAACCATTTATTTATTTTTCTTTACTTCCCTAGCTTTTGGGGTCAAATTCATAAAATGTTCTTCATGACCAAGGTTCATAAGTTTAGTACCTAATGTTATCTTTTATGTAATTTATTATTTCTTATAAAATGCTGAAGACTTTCTTTGATGCTGCTATCTCCAGCTTCTAAGATATTCTCTTAGCTTTTTCTGCCCTACTTTTCTTCCTGAAGTCACTATGACCAAGGTGAAGGGCCTATCACTTCTGAAAGACAGGCCCACCTGTGTCAGGCAATTAGTGCCTTTCCCAGGCCAGAGCTAGTCTCTAAATTGACAACATAAAACATTGTTTTTTAGGTCTCATGGTATTGGCTAAAAAATTTTGCTATGCCAGAGAGATAATTACACATTGGCCAACAAACTTTCCACCAGATACTCAAACTTGTCACATAGGGTGGGCATGACTCTGAATCCTCTGTCCTGGGGAGGCAAACACAGTGCCAGTGGGTAGAATCACAAGGGAACGTTTGTTACCTGGTAGGGAAATACTTGGAAAAGTACTCAAAGACAAATATTTTTTTACTTGACCAAGGCCGGCCTTGCTGGTTAGTGTATTTCTGTAGGATTTCATCTCTCAGATAAAAGAACATTTTTCTCTGGGATATACTGCCTTTTCTGTATTATATTTGTTTGCCTGGTGAGTAAACCCATTTTTATACATCACTGCTGATTCCTATGAAAGCAGTTGGGAACAACTATTCAGAGCAGAGGCACTTGAAGCAGATCTGGGTTTCCATCTTCTCTCTGCTACCTACATGCCTTGTGACCTTGAACAATAACTCAACCTCTCCACATTAATTTTATTCAAAATATGTAATATCTGGCATTTATTGTTTATTAAGAGCAAGCAGAGTCCTAAGGACCCTTCCTATATGTTCTCATTGACTTTCACAACTATCCCCCTGCAAGAAAAAAGCTTGTACTTTAGAGTTAGTTGGCCCTGGGTTCAAGTTCTGGTCCTGGCTCTGCCTCCTACCAAGTAGTTATCTTGACCTGTTAGTTTCTCTAACACTTCGTTTCTAAAACTTAAAATAAAGGTAAAAATAGTAACTACCTCATAAAATTGTTGTGAGGATCAAATGAAACAACACACACACACACACACACACACACACACACACACACACACAGTACCTAATAGTGCATAAGACATAATAAGAACTCAAAAAAGATTAGTCATATCCCTGTTTCTTCTGTTTGGAGGATCTAGGATGAATCTACAGCACTCAGATAATGTGAGATGCAATGTGCTTGTGGGCTAGTGGCAATGAATGCAAAGCAGTGATTCTGGAGGTGAGCTCCCAAAGTGACAAACCATCCATGTGCTATCTGACCTAATGATCACTAAAGCTCTCTGCTTGTCCTATTCTTTAATATCTCAAAAGAGACATGGCACAGGTACTTTGTAACTTTGCTAACTTTTTTTAAAAATTGATTTCAGAGAGGAAAGGTGAGGGAGAGATAGAAACATCAATGATAAGAATCATTGATCGGCTGTCTCCTGCATGCCCCAGATTGGGAATTGAGCCCGTAACCCAGGCATCTGCCCTTGACTGGAATCAAACCTGGGACCCTGATTTATGGAGTGGGTTTGTTTACCACAGAGTTAAAGTAATAAGTTTAATCAACATTACACAATACAACATAATATTAGTGGTTCTGTATGAGGTGGAACTCCTCAGCCTCATCTCATGTCACCAATTTCTGATTTTGTGAGTCAATGGCAGCTAGTTTATGAGGGGAAGAATGCCCAATGGGCTTTCTGATGTTGTCCATGTAATTCCCTGAGACTGTCCAGGTGGATGCTCTCCCAGGATCTTTGATGGATGATTACATGGCTGCTATTGCTGTACATGGATCGGCCTTGGCTACGCTCAAGCCACTGCCTCGAGGGATCACTAAATTCACACCAATCTATAAGGGAAGCAGCACTGGTTTCTCTTCCCTGGTGGTCATCATAGCTCCTCTCCTATCCAAATTCCAATCCTCTAAAGGTAAGCAGATCAGCCCACCTGCATCCTCTGAAGACCTATTTTCCTCCTGAGGCTGAAGAATTATCTTTCCATAGCCTTCCTACCATGTGTCTGAAGTTGGTTGGTTGGTAATCTATCATAGTATCTTCTGAAAGAAGCTAAATCCTAGTTTATGTCACAGAAAATTAGCATATTATACCCTTCATAATCATTTCAGTTTTTCAAAAATTGTGTGTTTACATTTTTTATGTTCAACTCTAATGTTGTCTTAGTTCCAGTCAGACATTCTGCATTTATTACAGGTGCTCCTTTCTTTCAGTGAATATAATCACTTTGAACTTTCCATAAATATGTAAGAATTTTTCAATGGAAAGATTTTTTTCCAATGGAAAGCTTGGTTGGAATTTTCCTCACAATAATAATCAAGGCATATGGACTTTAAAAATAAGAAAAATTTTTTATTTCAGATAAGATTTTAATTACAAACTTTTTAAAAAAAGAGCTAAGTTTCACAAATTATCTATCCTTTTTGCCTCCTAATGGCATTTATACCTGCAGCTACACTTGCTCAGCTGAGAGGTACTGGACCAGGCAGTTGTTTGAGGCTGGCATGCCTTCCTGATTGATTGATGTGGGTATCTGGATGACCACAGAGTGGTCACTTATTAAATATTTTGAACATCAACCTGAGTCAACATAAATCAGGCCTTTCCACACTGCATACTCATGAGGTCTAGTTTTTCTTTAGTGGTTAAAGCTTAACCACTGCAGGGCACGTTGAGGTGCATACATCCTCCACCTCAATGCCTTTGACTGGCCTCTCTAAGGGAGTTTAGCTGTGTCTGCTCTGTGTCCTTAGTACACACAGAGCATTAGTCAGAGTTGTGGTCAGATTTTTTTCTCCATGAAGCTGTCTCTGTTAAGTCTCAGGGTATATCATGCCGTCTCACTTTTGTACCTTTTCTAAGGCCATCTCCTGGGTAGAGGCAGGTACCATCCCACCAAAAAGGTTGTAGAGCAGATAGGAAGACAGATGCATAAACACATATACAATATAATAAAGAGCTAATATGCTAATTAGACCAGACAGCAGAACGACCTTCCAGAATGACCAGTGGGTGGGAGGCGGGGCCGCAAGGCAGCAGGGGCTGCTGGGAGGGCCGAACCCCTTGCATGAATTTCGTGCACTGGGCCTCTAGTTTAATTATAATAGAATGCTGTATATCACACAAAATAACATGGGACATTCACCAGGGAGAATATCAAGTAAACTTGGGTTGCTGGAATATGGGGGTGGGTTGAGTTTACATAAGGAGGCAGGGGGTAAATTTTATTTGTTGACATCTGAACATGTCCCTGCAAGTATTAAAGAGTCTCTGGAGGGTTTTAGGCAAAAAGTCATATGATTGGATTTTCATTTTAAGAATACAAACTATCAGTAATGTGGAGAATGGATTGAAGTAGGGGGAGGGGAGCAAGGCCAAGTTTGGAATGTAGAAGATTAGTTGGTAAGCTGTGACAATAACCCACATGGAGCATAATAAGACACAAATTAAAGTAGTGGCATGAAAACAAATTTTCCATGCTGAATCAAGTTACTTGGGGACTGATAGAATGGAACAGTAAAGGTAAAAGATATCAAGATGACTCCCATGCTGCTACGTAGATGATGGTATTATGCTATGATAATGGGAGGAAGACCAGATTTGCCCCAGGATGGAGTATGGGGCAGGAGGGAGTTCAATCTCCTCCTTGAAGCCTTTCTTGATTGATCCAGCCACAAGGGCTCTCTCCCTCTTTGAGATTTGAAAGCTCTGAGAGACTGTATAATCAAGATAGTCAAAGAAAAATCTAATGGGAAAATTAAGGAGCAATGTAAGCTTCTTTCTGCATCCCCTTTGCACTAGAAGCAGTCACATTACTAAATAAACTGTCACATGAACAATGGGATATTCACCCTCCTGGTGTGGCAGTCAGGGGTACATTGTCTGTACAGAATTTAAAAACAAATAAAAGTTGGTCTATTTTTAATTATCACCACGTCCCAGCAATTCTAAATAGCATCAGGGTAGAATATTCCTCCCCTTAAAAATAATTTTGGTTTAAAGTTCTAAATAATTACTATGGTTACTGCTGAGTTTTAATAATATGTATGAAAGCTTCAAATTAGCATATTTTTAGTACTTCCTCTTTGATAACCATTACATTCTATGCAGACAATAATGTGGTGAAGGCCTGAGGTGGGGCAGGAACTAGGTAGAGGGTGGTAGTGGAGGAAAAATGGGGTCATCTGTAATACTCTCAACAATAAAGATAATTTTTTAATAATTAAAAAAAGAAAATTAACTCAGAGAACTTCCCAGTTATAAAGTTGGCCCTGGACATATACAAATTCAGCTACATTTCAAGAGTAAATTCATAATGCTCCAGGCACAGTGTGTATGTCCAGTCCCTGTGGTTCTTCACATTCCTGCATTTAAACAGTAGATTTTAAAAACAAATAATACCACAGTGATTATAGAGACAAAGAGGCAGAATGTGAAAGATTTTATTTCTTTCATTCTATGCAACCATTTTGAACATTTATTTGTTTAAAATTTGAAACAGTAAAACTGTACAGACTATGAAGTATAATTTCATGTATGAACTAAAGTGCATTCATACATGAAATGTTTGTTTGATTAATATCTTTACAATTGAAATATATTCTTCTCTTTAAAGTGTTAAATATTTTTAAATTAAAAAATGAATCAAGAAAAAAACTTTATATTTAGTAATTACCTACATTTTATCTTTTTTAGCATTTCAGTTTTTAATATATTTCACTTATTAGTTACTAGAAAATTATTTATATAAACTAATATATCAGGCTATAACTAAAGAATTAAAGTTCATACTAGGTAGATATAAAATTATTAAGTACATTTTTACTTTCTTGAATTCTAACATTACTTTTCAAATATCTTTTAATTTGCATGGTTATATATACAAAGTTCAGTAAAAATTATTCACTGGCTATGTGTCTTTTCTTTTCATTTTATTTGTTTCATTTCACAATTATTTCTGAGAATATGTTTCCATATAGAAAAGGGGATTGTTAAAAATGTTCTCTGAGCATCAAATATGCCAGGTACAGCTTAGTCCTGGGCTATACACATTGTGATAATACAACAGTGGTTTCCATGAGAATTTTTAAAAATTAAACCTTTATTGTTGAAAATATTACATATGCCCTCCTTTCCCCCTATTTACCCCTTCTAGCCTCCATAAGAATTTTTAAAATGAGAAGCTTCCTAAACCTATAAAGACTTAGAAAAGGTTGGTTGAGGTTTCATCCTTTTACTGCATGTATTTAAATTATTTTTAGCATTGAGAACTTCATACCATTAAATGTGAATGTTTGAGAAAAACAACAGGTGCAATAATAGCAGGAACAACCATAACTAACATTGGCCTATAAATCCCAGCCAAAAGCAAATGTGATCTTCATCTCTCTTCAGAAAATGTTTTGTTTTGACAAGACAAACTCATTGGGGACAGGTTTGGATGTCCTGAGTGTCATAAGAGGGATATGCACAATTCAAGACAAGCAGCAAAGAAATGTCAATATACTTGTTAGCTGGAAAATTAAAATGGTGCCATTGAGCTCATTGCATCATTCCTGCACTACAAACATTAGTTTTTGTTTTGGAGACATGGGGAATATAATACCTTCTTTGTACAAAGAAGAGTATTCTTGATGACTTTTAGAGCGTATGGCAAGCCTGCATTTATCTATTCATTCCTCCATTCAAGAAAAATTCTCATGCTAGACAATGTGCAGTCAATGATCCCCACTCTGCTGATAAGAATATGCAGGAACTGCAGGAGTGTTCCCATAATCCCATTGCAAGTCAGCGATGTGGTCAGCTTGCTCTCTTCTCCACTCTGTACACTCCTCCCAAGCATATAGTCAGAGAACGCTGGAACTACAAGGGATGATCAACTGTACTTACTAGCATTGGGTGACAGCTCGATGGCTAAATGTAATATAACAGAAAGTGAGTCTTACAAGCAATTTTGTAGTGTCAGTCACACACTGAGGGAGGTGAAGTTGTGCATGTATTTTTGTGTGGGAGAAGGTGGTAAGTGATAATTTTCTTCTTTTTGCCATCCAATCCTTTTATTTTTATTTTAAAGAAATGGAATGCCAGGGAGACTGGGTGGCTCTCTCAATATCACACAATGTTTTAGCATTTGAACAACCATGTTCAAATGAATATTCTAATTTTTAGCTATCTCCATGACCTTTGTAAGTATCTCAAAAGAATCAAGCTCTGTATTTTCTCATGGTTGATAAGCAAAATGTAAACTTCTCCCACCTAATGCTATTCCATTTATTCTGAAGCAGCTAGAGGTCTCCATGTCACTGTTTCAGAAAACCATGACCCAAGTGCATATCAGTTCATCAATCTGCCATGAGATCCCTGCCTTCTCTGCCTTTGCCCCTTCCATGACCTCCCATGCCCACTCACTGCTCTAATAGCAAAGAGCTCCTCGTTCACCTCATAAGGTTCAGCTCAAACACAACCTTTCCATAAGCCTTGTTCCAATAGCCCCAGCAGAAGTGAATCTGCTGCACACCCACGCAAAGTTTGCACCTCTTTACCAGTGTTGTTTTGTTCTCCCATTGGTCAAGTGTTTTTATTTTCCACTGGAAGGCAAGCCCCATGCTGGCAGATACCATGTCTTATTTATTTCTAAGAGATCCCTCTGAGCCCTCCTTTCAGCCCAGGTGAGCTTGAAGAAAAAAGAGTGGTAGATCGTAAAATTATTTCAGAAAAGATACCCTGTTGTTAATTAATCTTGTCTCACAAATGGAATGGTAAGTTCCTTGAGGGAAGAAAGTCTTTGTCACTCTGGCTGGGTGGCTCAGTTGGTTGGGGTGTCATCCCCTACACCAATAGCTTTTGGTTTCTATTCCTGGTCAGGGCACATACCTAGGTTTCAGGTTTAATCCCAGGTCCAGGCACATACGGGAAGCAGCCAATGGATGTTTCTCTCTCTCTCTCTCTCTCTCTCTCTCTCTCTCTCTCTCTCTCTATCTCTCCCCTGTCCCTTCTCTCTAAAATCAATAATAATAATTTTAAAAATCCCTGATGAGGATTAAAAAAAGAAATTTTTTGAAAACAGAAGGCCTCTGTCTATAATGATCATGTCATTTTTCATAATGCTGGCACAGAGTTACAGGCTCCATAAACTATGATTGACTTATCCAAGTAAATGAAAAGGGAACTTAGGAGTCTGAGAGAACTACTAACGTTAGGGGGAGCATTGGACTTCTGGAAACAAAGGTTTCACTTGGTCTTTCTGCCTCTGCCTCCTTGCTTTTTTGTCATAAGTCTAACCACATCCAGGTCAGTACTTCCTTTTGGTAAATTATCTTACCCTTTCTCTTCAATTTTTTGAAAACTTCATTCTCATAACTTCACTTTTAGTTTGCTTTCATTTTTATTCTGAATTTTTGGAAGCAACTGAATTGGGAAACCTTATTGTGCACTTATTTGAGATCTCAGAGCAGTTATAAATGCAGGGTGTCCCCCAAAAATGTATACACACTTTGAATGATTATAAAGTCAGTGTTTATTAACATACAGTTCATTTTCAAAATTAAGTGAGTTATCAGCTGTTAAAGTGTGTATACATATTTTTGGGACACCCTAATTATAAATATTCAGAGGTTCTAAAAGTTATTTACAGGTATCTTGTCTCAATCTGATTCCTGAAAACTCAATCAGGTAATACTTATTCTGAGCAAGGATTGATTATATGTGAGCAGAAATTATGGTGTATAAATATTTCTCTCTTTTCTGTGTCCAGCACGGCTAGAGAGCAGACAAGAGTCCTGAGTAGGGGCGATGGGGGATTGAGAAAATGAAAAAGACAGACACAAAGATAGTAGGGAAAGCTGGGACTGGGTGGGACAGCTGTCCTCTGATGGAGAGACAGGGATCCAGAGCCGATACAGTGAATTTATTTTATACAATAAGATACCAGGAAGTTTTACTAAAGTTTAAGCTAAAGAAAAGATGTGCATTCTTTTTTTTATTTTTTTTTTAATATATTTTATTGATTTTTTTACAGAGAGGAAAAGAGAGGGATAGAGAGTTAGAAACATCGATGAGAGAGAAACATCGATCAGCTGCCTCTTGCACACCCCCCACTGGGGATGTGCCCGCAACCAACGTACATGCCCTTGACCGGAATCGAACCCGGGACCCTTGAGTCTGCAGGCCGACGCTCTATCCACTGAGCCAAACCGGTTCCAGCAAGATGTGCATTCTTGTGGCTTCTTTGTAATCGTCACTTCTGGGTGGGCCCGGATAATTGTGTTTGATCCTGGTGCCTGGCTGGATTTAGATAATGAAATCCACCCCATGGTGCCTGAGCTAAAGGTCAGACTGACAACACACCTGCCTCTGGCAAGGTATGTTTCCAGGGCATGGCTCTGCCAGGTGCCACTGGTTTCAGAAGACAATCAGCTCAGGGGCCTTTCCCAGGTGTTCTCTACAATGGTGACAGGTTTATCAGGTGTTAGGAAATAGCTGAAAAAGAGCATATTTTTATACCATGCTGCCAAGGGTATAGAAAAAAAGTGAAAAATTATGCTAGGTAGAGCAGTATGGGGAATGTGGGGCCATAATACCATACATCAGTGATTTTCAACATTTTTAATCTCATGGTACACATAAACTACTAAAATTCTGTGGCACATCTAAAATATTTTTTTTTTGCTGATTTGACAAAAAATAGGTATACTGTAATTTTGGTTCATTCACAGCAGATGGCTAATGTTGTGTTGGCTGTCATCATTTTTTTGGACAACCTAAGGGAAAAGAAGTCAATGCTTCTGACTAAATAGGTATTGCATGTTTTAAAAATTCTTGTGGCACACCAGTGTACCTACCACAGCACACCAGTTGAAAATTTCTGATGTGTATTGTTTTTGTTGTAAGAAGTAAATGAGTTAAAATACTTATGTGTTTTAAACAGCCCCTGGAATATAATAAGTAATTGACCAAAAAATGCTGTTATTATTTGCTTCCTATTAAAGAAGGTATATAATAACTAGAAGCCTGGTGCACGAAATTCGTGCACGGAGAGGGGTTGTCCCTCAGCCCAGCCTGTACCCTCTCCAATCTGGGACCCCCACCGGGATCGGGCCTAAATGGGCAGTCGGACATCTCTCTCACAATCCAGGACTGCTGGCTTTCAACTGCTTGCCTGCCTGCCTTCCTGATTGTCCCTAATCGTTTCTGCCTGCCAGCCTGATCACCCCCTAACCACTCTGCTGCCAGCCTGTTTGCCCCCAACTTCCCTCCTCTGCCGGCCTGGTCACCCCTAACTGCCCTCCCCTGCAGGGTTGATCGCCTCCAACTGCCCTCCCTTACAGGCCTGATCCTTCTCAACTGCCCTCCCTTGCAGGCCGGATGCCTCCCAACTGCCCTCTCCTGCTGGCCATCTTGTGGTGGCCATCTTGTGTCCACATGGGGGCAGGATTTTGACCACATGGGGGCAGCTATATTGTGCGTTGCAGTGATGATCAATCTGCACATTACTCTTTTATTAGATAGGATAGAGGCCTGGTACAGGGGTGGGGGCCAGCTGGTTTGCCCTGAAGGGTGTCCGGGATCAGGTGGGGGTTCCCTTGGGGTGTGGGGCAGCCTGAGCGAGGGGCCTGTGGTGGTTTGCAGGCTGGCCATGCCCCCTGGCAACGCAAGTGGAGGCCCTGGTATCTGGAATTTATTTTCCTTCTACAATTGAAACTTTGTAGCCTGGAGCGGAGCCAAGCCTGGGGTTCCCTCCGCGGCTGGCAGCCATTTGTGTTGGGGTTATAATTGAAACTTTGTTGCCTTAAGCGGGTGGGCACAGCCAGGGTGTGTGGAAAGCTTTGCTTCCCCTGTTGCCAGTGGCAACCCTGGCCTGCTCTCTCAAGCTCCATTCTGCCGCCATTTGTTTGAATTTGTTTACCTTCTATAATTGAAACTTTGTAGCTTGAGTGGAGACTTAGGCCTGCAATGGCTGGCGGAAAGCTTGTTTCCCTCTGTTGCCTGGGAAACCTTGCTCTCTGTGGCTGTAGCCATCTTGGATGGGTTAATTTGCATACTTTCTCTGATTGGATGGTGGGTGTGGCTTGTGGGTGTGTCAGGGGTATGGTCAATTTGCATATTTGTCTATTATTAGGTAGGATAAAAATAAGTAACAATAAAAGAAAATATACTTTTATAATAAAAATATTTTGGAAATTTAGGAAATTATTGAATAATTGAGGAAATAATTTATTTGGTTTTTTTATTTTCAACAAACATTTATTACGTGCTTACCATGTGCCAGGCACTCTGCTAGTGAGGGTTAATTACTGGAAAATGTTATCTCAAAAAATTATAGCATGGTGCTTGAGAAATCTTTGGCAGAAACTGTTGAAGTGGCAAAGGTCTGGTTCTTCCAGGACAGATTTGATTTTAATTTTGTTTTCATCTTTCAGGAGAAAAACCATGTACAGCACAACTTCGTGTTAAGAGTAAGTCAATGCAGAACGTCTTTGCAGGGAATCCATTTCAACTGGAATGTCCTGTGGTATACTGCGCTAACAGACCTAACGTGACCTGGTGCAAGTTGAAAGAAAAACAGTGTTTGCCTCTGGAGGCTAGCCATCGGGAACACATGAAGTGGGAAAAGAGAAATAATATTTTCATTTTTATTCTACATTTTGATCAAGCATTGGCTAGTGACAATGGATCATACCGCTGTTCTTTGAATGTTTCATCTGGACTCATTGAAAGTCACTCAATAGCTCTTAATGTGATAGGTGAGTTCTAGACAATGAGACTATCTAATATTTTTCTCATTATGTTTCTAGGAAAAGAAGAACCCAGATTCTTAAGTAACTATTTTAGACACTGAACTTATGTAAAACACTAGAATGGTGCTACACATCATAGACTGTAACATGTATGCACACATGTGTGTGTAGGTATATGTGTGTTTTGGGGTGAGTGAATTAGAGAAGAGTAGAAAAATAAAATAAAATTTATTGTTTTGCCTTAAGGAAGAATAAAATTTATTTTGTAAGTCCAAAAGTAGATCTCTAAAACGTGGGGGAAGTTTCAAAGTGAATACCAATATTAGTAGACAGTTTTGTATTCCCTATCCTTGTTTACTTTTTCTTTTATTTTTTCTTCCGTATTTCTGTCCTTGGCTTTAACTGATAATAATTCCTTGAAGATATGTTTGTAGTAGTCAGAAAATTATACATTTATTAATAAATCCTTGAATTTATGTTAATAGTTCATGTTTGCACAGAGGGCAAACAGCACACAAATAACCTGACTCCCTGATAAGTTTTAAGAATAGTTATAGATTTAGCTGTCTCCACAGAGTCTCTCCAGAGGATCTCAATAGGCTCAAACTACAGAGGAGAGACAGGTTGACATTAAATTGGGCAAAACTAAACTGAATGAAACATGGAAAATAAAAAAGAGGATTGGGAGACAGTAAAAAAACATTTGGTTTATAAAACTCTCACAACTAATATCATATTTACTGGTGAAAGATAAAGCTTTTCCCCTAAGAAGAAGAATAAGACAAGGATGCAAGCTTCTATTCAACACTGAACTGGAATTTCTAGCCATAGCAACTAGGCAAGAAAAAAACAACACCATCCAAATTGCAAAGGAAGAAGTAAAAATATCTTTTCACAGATGACATGATATTATATAGAGAAAATCCTTTAAAACCCTCAAAAACCACTAGAACTAATAAATGAATTCAACAAAGTTATATTCTCAACAGAAAAATAGTAGTATTTTTATCCTCTAGCAATGAACTAGCAATCTGAAAAAAAATTAAGAAAAAATTCCACTTAGAATAGTAAAAAAGAATAAACTTACCCTAGAAGGTACAAGACTTATACACTGAATAAAACATACTGGTAGCTGAAAGAAATTAAAGAAGGTATAAATAAATACAAAGACATCCTGTGTTACGGATTGGAAGATTTAATATTTTTAAGATGGCAATAGTTCCCAGAGTGATTTACAGATTCAATGCAATCCCCACCAAAATCCCAACAAGCTTTTATTTGCAAAAATGGAAAAACTGATTGTAAAAGTTATACAGAATTCCAATGAGCCCAGAATAGCCAAAAAATCTTGAAAAAGAAGAACCGTGTTGGAGGACTCAACATGATCTTGGATTTGTCAATGATTTCTGAAATATGATATCAAAAGCATAAGCAACAAAAGAAAAAATACGTAACTTGTATTTCATCAAATTAAAAAATTTTTCTACATCAAAAGACACTCTCAAGTGAGTGAAAAGACAACATATAGAACGTGAGACTCTATTTGCAAATCACATATTTGATAAGGAACTTGTGCCCAGAATATATAAAGAATACTTACAACTTCACAAATAGAAAAGCAATCAATAAAAATAAAATAGGCAGCCCTAGCCAGTTTTGCTCAGTGGATATATTGGTCTTTGGATTGACAGTTCCCAGGTTTGATTCTGGTCAAGGACACATGCCTGGGTTGGGGGCTCGATCCCCAGTAGGGGGTGTGCCGGAGGCAGCCAATCAATGATTCTCTCACATCATTCTCTCCCTCTTCCTTCCACTGTGAAATCAATAAAAATATATTTATAAATAAATAAATAAATAAAATGGGCAAATCATTTGAATATATATTTCTTCAAGGAAGATATGTAAATGGCCAATAAACACATGGAAAAATTCTCAGTGTCAGTCATCAACAGAGAAATGCAAATCAATATTATGATGATACCATTTACAACTACTGGAATGACTAGATTTTTTTAAAGAAAAATAAATGCTGGCAAGGATGTGGACAAATCGATACCCTTATACATTGCCAGTGGGAATGTAAAATGGTGCAGCTGCTTTTGAAAACAGTCTAGCAGATCTTCACAATGTTAAACATAGTTGCCACAGACCCAACAATTCCATTGTTTCATAAATACCCAAGTCAAACAGAAATATATGTCCACACATAAACTTGTACATGAATGTTTATAGTAGCACTATTCACAACAGCCAAAAAAATCAAAACAACCCAAATGTCTATCAACTGATAAATGAATAAAGGAAATGTGGTAAATCATATAACAGAATATTATTCAGCCATAAAAAATAATAATGTACTAATACATTCTACAACACAGATGAACCTCAAAAACATTATGTTAGGTAACAGAAGCCAGATACAAAAGATCACATATTGTATGATTCTGTTTATATGAACTACCCAGAATAGGTAAATCCATAGACTAGAAAGTGATTAATGATGTGCCAGGGACTGGGAGAAAGGGAGAATAGGGAATGACAATTTAATGGGCATGAGGTTTCTTTTTGGGTGACGCAAATGTTCTAAAATTTGATAGTGATGATGATTGCAGTCAATAAACATTGTGAATATTTTAATAACACTGAATTGTATACTTTAAACGATTAAAATAGTAATTTCTGCATTACCACATAAAATATATTTGGATCAAAGAAGATCTCCCTTTATTATAAGAAATGAGATGGAGTTTCTTTTGTAGCCATAAATTGACCTTGAAGATTATTACAAAAGATAAAAATTTAAAAGATGTGGTATAATAGTAGCATGTCTGAAATCTACATGTAGTCTCATACAGTTACTTCAAAGGATGTCATTCACTTAACTGCTTACATTTTGTGTGTGTGTTTAATTAATTTATTTCTTTATACACACATTTTGGAGTCAATCTTTAAATTCCCTTAAAGTGGTCCAATGAAGGAATCCACTTAAATTCCAATTAAAATTTTTTTAATCACTTAAAAAATTTTTAAAGCAGGCCAATGAGGAAATGTACAATATTTTGGTGCTAGCTGCAACCCTGAGACTCTACTTTTGCAAATTTGGGGTCAAACTCAATGCTAGTTGCCTGTAACCATCTGTGCACTGGTCTCAAACATCTTTGGTTCTCTACAAATAGATGGCATGCATAGTGTCTGGCACATAGTGGATGGCTCAATAAAGATTACTTTGTAAATGAATTAAAAAATATAATCTATGGTAAGTGAAAAAAATGCCTTTAATAACCTGGAGAAGCCCATATTGAGGATGTATGGAATTAATGCTTTCTGGAGAGAATTGTACTATTAATTCACATAATACGATAAAATACTAAAATTTTAAAGAAGTAATTTTTTTTTAACTGGCAAAATAAATGCTAAAAATAAGCAAAACTTGCCCTAGCTGGTTTGGCTCAGTGACTAGAGCGTTGATCCTCGGACTGAAGGGTCCTGGGTTTGATTCTGGTCAAGGGCATGTACCTTGGTTGCAGCCTCGATCCCAGCTCCAGCAGGGCGCGTGCAGAAGGCAACCAATTGATGTGTCTCTCTCACATTGATGTTTCTTTCTCTGTCTCTTCCCTTCCACTCTCTCTCTCTCTCAAAAACAAAACAAAACAAAAAACAAACAAACAAACAAAAACTTGTCCTAGCCAGTGTACTCAGTGGTTAGAGCATCAGCCCAGAGTCATAGGTTCAATTCTGGTCAAAGGCACATACCTGGGTTGCAGCCAATTGATGTTTCTCTCTCTCTCTCTCTCTCTCTCTCTCCCTTCCACTCTCTTTAAAATGTCAATGGAAAAAAACAGCCTTGGGTGAGGATTAACAACAACAACAAAAAGAAAAACTTGCAAATATGTTACTTCCTGGATGATATTAATTATACTGTTAAATATAAAATAAGCACTACTAGATAATTTATATAATGTATATTAATGTAGTATATAAGAAAATTAAATATAGTGACATCAAGTCCACCTCCTTTGGAACAGAGCCTTCTTGTGCAATTTAGTCTTTCCTTGTGAGACCAATCCACTTCTGTATAAGAGAGAGGAATTTAGCCAAATGTCTCTCCCATATTTGGGTCTTTCCTTGACCACTCCAGATGGTTGTACAGATGGTAAAGTGCCTGTTCTAGGGAATCAAGTCAAAGCTAAAATTAGGGTTAATAATCTGTCTCTATAATAATCTGTCTCTCCTGTGGAGGAGGGAGCTTAACTTCAGAGGAAAAGGGAAGCAGCAGCCCCTCATATACCCTGTGCCCTGAGGGGATGTGATTATTATTATTAGGATCAGATTGGGACGAAGAATATGAAGGATGAAGTGGTCTAAGAGCTAAGTAGGAGACATTAAAGGCCTTTTACATTTCTCTTTGAGGACTTCTACTCTCCTAATTTCCTATTCTCCTTCCTTTCTTTTCATTTCCTTTATTTTTTAAAAAAACTATTTTTATTGATTTTTTAAAGCGATAAGAAGGGAGAGGTATAGAGAGATGGAAGCATTGACGAGAGAGAAACATTGTCAATTGGCTGCCTCCTATACGCCCTGTCCTGGAGGTGGAGTCCACAACCCGGGCATGTGCCCTGACCCAAATCCAACCAATGACCTCTTGGTTCCTGGGTCGATGCTAAACCACTGGGCCAGTCTCACTTGTTTTATTATCACTCTGTTAATAGTCCTGACCCCCATTGGGAATTCCCCAGGACTTTTCTTTGGCCTTCTATCTTTGTCTATCCACAACCTTCCACTCTCCCGTGTGTAGCCTCCTACAGCTTCTATGATCCTCTCAGATTTTCATTATCTTCCTCCTAAATGATTTCAGTTTATTGTATGACCTCCTCGTCTTCAGTGTTTTCCAATTTTTGTCCATTTCAGCCTAAAATCTTCCCGATACACTTAATTTTTTAAATAAACTTTGTTCATAATCCCAATCTTTTATTGTGCCTCCTGCAGAGACTCCCCAGCACTTATAACATTGGGCTTAAGGCTGTTCACCAGCATTCAAAGCCTTCCACAGTCCATCCCCACTTATCTTTCTGGGTTGTTTCTGGATTCCATCAAGAAACTCTCAACTCCAGCCTAACAGCCCTACTTGCCATTGCCATATCTTCACCACGGTCCTTCCAATGCCGCTGTCACCACTCGTGTGACCCCCAGGCATCTGCCTCCATCTATCAAATTCTCCTCTCTTGTCAAGACCAGCTTATTTCCCAAGTTCTTAATGAAAACTTTCATGTTCATCCTTGAGGGAGTGGTTTATTTTTTCTAGCCACTTTTATGCTATTGAAGCTCTGTGCCTCTCAATTATCACACATCCCCTGGTACTAAAATAATGGGTGGCTATATCTTTTATCCCATCAAGGATTATACTGTCCTGGGAAACAGGAACTGTGTCATAATTCTTGGGGTCATCTCTGCTACCTGAAAAGTCAAATAAATTACTCAATAACTGGCTTTTAACTGAGTGGAATTTTCCTTTCATGAAGTTATAAAAGCAAACAACAGGAAAGGGTCAAGGAAACATTCCTTTTCTTTTATACCTGGAAGTATTCAGTGAACTAAGTACAAGATGAGGAGAAAACTATACTTTTAAATTATATTTAAGAATCACGCTTTTTGTAAATACATTTTGGATGTGTTATGAAAAAAGTATTTCCTTTTCTTCCTTTGAAATATCTTTCTTAGGGGATACTGGAAATTTTTCTATTTTTGTGTCTGATTCCTGTTTGCTTTTTAAAAATTTGCTTAAGTTATTGGGATGACAGTGGTTAATCAAATTATGTGGGCAAATGACACTGCAATAAACATAGGGGTGCATATATTCTTTTGAATTAGTGTTTTGTGTTTCTTTGGATATATTCCTAGAAGTGGAAGCTGGGTCATAATTTTTGGAGGTAACTCCATACTGCTTTCCACAGTGGCTGCACCAATTTGCATTCCCACCAAGAGTGCACAAGGGTTCCCTTTTTTCCACATCCTCGCCAACATTATTGCTTGCTGATTTATTGATTCTCACTTGCTTTTTATGTTCAAGTTAAGAATTGGTCTATGTGATAACAGGGATGAAGAAAAGCAGGGGCTTGGACACTGTTGGGAACTATTCTTCCAGAATGAACCAATGCACGTTGCAGAGCAAAGTCCCAAAGGGAAAGTTGACAGAACTGGGGAACAGTCACTGGAACATACAATGGCCTGCAACTCCATCCTTCCCAATCTGCCCTTGCTCAGTTCCCGATTAGGAAGTTTGCAAAGACAAGTGATCATTGTCTTAGCAGGAAAGCACGGGTGGTATGAGTAGGCAGCAAGTGAGAGGGACTATCTTTGTTTGAGAATGAGTGCTCAACGTGTCATCAAAAGCGTTCTTTCCTTGTGGCTTTCCACACTCACTTGGAACACCTGCTGAGTGTGTGTACGGTGTTGTTATTCTCGGTATCAGAAGATGTCATACAGGCTGTATTGTGTCCTTATCCTTAAGGAATGAGGAAGAGGAAATCAGAGCAGACAGAATAAGGTTGTTACATATTTACTCAGTCTTTCTTTGAGCCTCAAAATCCACCCAGTAATGTTCTTTGTGTCTATGATCTCAGAGTTACTCACAAATTACACAAACTGCCTTTTTCTGGATTATTGGATTCTCTGTTATTGTGCAAATGCAGGAGTCATCTCAGATACTAGCCCTGATTTTAGACATACCTGATATACACCCGCATTCTTTTCATAACCAAACTCAAAACTTACCTTGTTTTTCTCTTTCAGAATGGACTCAAAATAATTCAGAACACCCTCTAATAAGTAAGTATCAATCTAGTTAAATAAAATGAAGGGAACTAGATTGTTTGATGGCTGCAGAAATAATAAAAGTTGGATCTTCTTAATTGAATGGATTTGTTTGTATTAGGTTATCTGTTGTGGGAACCTTTGTTTTTATTCCTATTCACACCCTTCTCCCAGACAGCTGTGTCTGCAGCTGCAGCATGAATAATACAACATTTGTTACCATTTTGAATTTTCAAACCACTTTATACCCAGTTCCAGTAGCTCCTATACCCCCCAAACAAGCATAGGGGGAAGCTAAAATGTAACTATATTAATACATTTACGAATAAAGCTTTTCTGCATAAAAATGAGCACAACTATAAAATTAAAGATGTAATTTAATTCTGATATTTTTTAATTTTTTAATTTTAGTTCTGATGCATTCTGATATTTTTATTCTGTAATGTTTAATTTTAAAATTTTATTTGTGATCAATTAAATTATTTCATGAGCCAAAAATAAGCTGCACCCTATCAAGGACAAATATGGACTTAATGCATGTTAACTGCTCAAAAGTAATGAGCACCAGCTATATGCCCAGCAAACCATAATTGAAGATGTCAAAAATATCTGGAGATACCAAAAGTATTTGGTATTTGGAGATAATAAAGAGTTAGGAGACAATGAAAAGGCATTGTATTAAAAGAACCTGAATTAAGTATCAGAAAGATGTTGACTTGAGTCCCAAGTGTGCTCAGTATCTGTCTGACCTTGGGCAAGTCTTGGAACAATAATACTCTTCTCAAGGCTTGGGGCTAGATAAAAATAATGGCTTTGTTACTTTTCTGAAGTTATAAATATGAGTTAAATAAGACAGTGTAAAGGAAAGGGCTTGGTGACGTGTTTTCTGAGAGCTTTATGGATGTTGTTTTACAGGGGATTAATCTGAGCAGAATGAAGAATAATTGTTGCAAAAAATAAATAAATTGTAACCCAGAACCACCACCATATGCTCAGCAATAAAGCAAGAAGTGAGAGAGTACTAATGCTTGGGATTCTTGGGGAAGGTTTGCTGGAAGGGAAATGCAGGTCTTTCTTCGAGTTCTAACAATGCATAGGGTGTTGCCGATCCTAATATATTTCAGATTTCCTAACTGCCTTTAGCATTGACTGACATTTCAGATACAACCAGTGCTGCAGGACCACCCTTCCAGAACGAGATGGAGGACAGACCATTGATCCTTTATTGCTTGCTTTCTTTGGGAGGATTGCTTCTACTCATTACCTGTTTCTACCTATTCTGCTGCCTGAAAAGGCACCAAGGTGGGTTCCATCTTCCCTCTACTGCTCTGTGCCACACCTTTAGGGTTCAACTACTAGGACTGATATACTTGTAGTTGGTTTCTGTTGCTTTCTTTGCCAACATTTTGCAATAAACCATAGGTAATGCTTTCCTGGGGGACAACTCATCCACCAAAAGTCTAATGGATTAATTTAGGTTCCCTCTAGCCGCGGTGAGGCATGCTCACCACAGCACAGCCAAGCCTTGTGGTGAGGAGGGAACCTTGCTGAAATTTACTCATTCTACTTGAGTCAATCTTCGGTCTGTGTGGGAAGCTCTTTTAAATGTTCAGGGTGTTGAAAGGGAGGTTGAGATAATCTCTCAACATGTCTGACTTGAATTAGTTTGTCTCATTCTCTTTTTCACAGACACACCACACCCTGCCAGTCACACATGCCCTTGTTTATGTGAGGGCCCTCTGTCCTCAGAGAAAATTCATCTGCTTGCATTTTCTGTTGCTATTACAAATGCATGCTTGAACTGAGCCCTCACTCAACAATAATAATAAAAATGTGGATTTTGCATGATAGAGGAAGTGTGATATATTTTGAACCATGCCTTTCTGCTTTTGTAAGAATTCCCTCAATGCCATGAGGGAACACTTAAGCACATAAAAGACAGATGTATGGAGAATTCTGATCTAGCTCTGGTCTGAACCAACTCCATTCTTTCTCTCTCCTTTGTTCCTCTCTGCCATCTACTCCCATCTCTTTTCCCACAATAGCAGCCACAGTGTAGCTATAGAAACTAAGTCAGACAAAGAAACCCTTATTTCTGCCATAGGAGAAATCTTTGTCTGGGCGGAGGTGTTCCTGGTATTTTCCAGTGAGGACTTCTGGAGCCCAGAACCTCCTTGGAATCCTGAGAGAGTCTTCTGTAACCCCAATTCCACATCCGCAACTCCCAGGATCTTTCCATGGTCCCTCTCTAAGCTTCACCACGTTTTCTGAGGCTATTGGGACCTCTCTCAGGTCTTCAGAAAGAGTCAGGGGTAAATCCTTTGATTTCCCACATCCAAAGTGAACTTGGCGGTAGGAAATCCTGGCTATGCAGGTGACGGGACAGCCACGTGTCTGGCACTGAGTATAGATTGTCCCCAAACTAGGATTTCCAGCCTTTCAAAAGTGATGTCCTAGATGCTATCTCTGCCTCTGAATAAATATGTCAGAGGGCTCTCTGGAGGGAGAAGTGAAGAAAATGGGGCAGCATGAATTCACAAAAACGAGTTGTGTGCGCCGTGCTAGTCACAGCAAATAAACAAGCCAAACTAACAATAACGCTCTCACTGGTATGCACGTGGGTGGGAATGGGTGGATGGGCATTCCACCACGGCTCTAGGGACTGAATTTCAAGCTAGCAGTCTGATTCCAGAACCCACATTCTTACCACAACCCTAATTTACGGGGATTTGGGGAAGAATTTTGTGTTGTCCTTTACTCCTTTTAGTTTCTTATTTTTCTTTTTGAATTCCAGGGGAACAAAAGGAGCCTTCTGATACCACAGAAAGGGGGATTAACCTGGTATGTTCACTGTATCTGTTAAAACAAATGCAATCTATGTTATTTCATGTTATTATTTATATTTTTTATTTGAGTCTCTAGAACACTTACTATGTGCCAGATATGTCCTAAGTGCTATATATATATATATATATATATATATATATATATATATATATATATTGATTTACTTAAAGCATTTGTTTATTTTAAATTCACCTCTGTTTGCAGCAGAAATTCCTCAGGATTAACAAGTCTCAGACTAAGTCATTTTTTTTTAAGAGCATGGGTGGCAGTACAGAATCAAAACAGAAAAGACAGAGACTGAACCATAGATCGTGGCTCTGCTCTTGGCCTGTTATGTGACTTCACGCTATTCATTCATTCTCACAAATACCTTAAAGTCTTTCTGGAAGAGAGTTGAGAGTTAATGAAAGAACAAACCATAAATAACCTCATAAAATGAAATATGATTGCTTCATAAATCACACCAGCAGATAAAGAAGCATAAGAAGCATGGCAGAAGTTGGAGCTACTATGCAAAAGTCTCTCATGTGTGTGGGCTCATCAAGGAGGAGACCTCCCAGACAAAGCAAAGGATGTTTTGGAGGCAATGCCAAGTTTTCCAACAAGTTCTTGGAATATAAACTTGGGCCTTCCTTTTGGTTTCAATATTGTATAAATATTGGAACTCAAAAAAGAATATAAGATAAGGTGATATATTTCTGAAAAAAAATTTTTTATGAAACTCTTTGTTAAAAGGAAATACTGCCCTGGCTGGGTGATGTGGTGGGGACACCAAAAGGTTACAGGTTGGATTCCTAGTCGGTGCACATACTAATAGATATTTCTCACATCGATCTCTCTCTCCCCCCTTTCCTCTCACTCTAAAGTTAATAAACATATCCTTGTGTGAGAATTTTTTAAAAGATAGTAACTATAAAAAAATACAGTAGTCATGAATGAGGTACTGCAAAGGAACTTGTGTGTGTGTGTGTATGTGTGTGTGTGTGTGTGTGTGTGTGTGTTTGTGTGTGTTGGTAAACCAAAGTAGAGATAAAGATGTAGTAACCTGGAAAGTCCCAGAAATGTGAGCGGCAGATATAGCCAATAATTCTACATATAATATTAAAGGGCACTCAGCATTCAATACCAGTTGCCTAATTTTAAATCAGTTCAAATACATTCAACTTTAAAAACTTGTGTTAAGTTTTTAGTAAGTATCAGTAGACATCATTGTGATGGGTGCTAAGATTTTGTGTCCTTGAGTAAAAATTTTTATTAAATATTATTTCCTTTCTTTCTATAGTGAACAACAACAAACTGCATTTTGTTACAATCAGGCCTGAGAACTATGAAACCATTTAAAACAATAATCTAAATAATTTATCATACAAGTAAAGGCCAAGTTGGTCAAAATGTAGTTATATATATACTAAAGGCCTGGTGCATGAAAATTCGTGCACTTGGGGGAGGAGGGTCCCTCAGCCTAGCCTGCACCCTCTTGTAGTCCAGGACCCCTCGGGGGATGTCCACCTGCCGGCTTAGGCCTGCTCCCCTGGGGATTGGGCCTAAACTGGCAGTCAGATATCTCTCTGACAGCCTGGGAGCCCTCGGGGGATGTCCACCTGCCAGTTTAGGGAGCACGCCTAAGCTGCAGTCGGATATCCTTAGCATTGTGGAGGTGGCAGGAGAGGCTCCCACCACCTCTGCTGTGCTTGCAGCCGTCAACCCAGCTTGTGGCTGAACAGAGCTCCCCCTGCGGAAGGGCACTGACCATCAGGGGGCAGCTCCTATGTGGAGCATATGCCCCCTGGTGGCCAGTGTGCGTCATAGTGACCAGTTGTTCCTGGTCGTTCCGCCATTAGGGTCAATTTGCATATTACCTTTTATTATATAGGATTTTTAATCCTCACCCAAAAACATGCTTTTTCATTGACTTTTTAGAGGGAGAGAGAAACATCAATATGAGAGTTAAACATTGATAAGTTGTCTCCCTCAGGTGCTCCAACTAGGGATCGAACCCGCAAACTGGAAATTGAACCTGCCCCCTTTTGGTGTGTGGGACAACGCTCCAACCAAATGAGCCACACCAGCCAGGGCTAGCCATATTGCTTCCTGTGTAAGCTGGACAAATTGTTTATGATTTGAACTGGAATTCAAGAGGGGTTTTTCTGTTTGTGCAATTATTTAGAGTTTTTTTTAATTGAATTTATTGGGGTGACATTGCTTAATAAAATTATATAGGTTTCAGAAATACATTTCTATAATACATCATCTGTATATTGTATTGTCTACTCAGTACCCAAAGTCAAGATTCCCTCCATGGGAATTTTGTTTTAAGGTGTTCATATCGTTCATAGGCATTCGGTTTTTTCCCCTTTGATTTATCAAACATTTCAAAAAAAATAATAGAAAGGGTGCCATATTAGATCTCTGAGACTGACTACAAATTTCTTAAAAAGGAATCTGTATGGGAACCATGGAATAGAACCCAAAAGTAGAAAGAAACTGGTAAACACATGGCAGACACATATAAAAGCCAGAGTTCTCATCTTATTCCAGAATGGTCCTTAAAGGGTGTAAAAGTGCTGGTATACTAAAAACCACTAAATTGTACACTTAGAAAAGTGAATTTGAAGGTACATGAATTATGTCTCAACACATTTTTAAAAATATGTTGTAAACTGGACGTTGCCATACAAACACAGACTAGGAGAGCTGCTTCATCGTTTGCTACCTCTGCCCACCACAGCAGGGCGCACCCGCCTTGTGCACCCACCCTTCGATGAGGTGCCCACAGGATAAGTTCAGCCACAGAACACCATGTTTTCTTTACCTCATTCATTCTAACAGTTTTCCATGGAAATGAGACAGCTTTTGGGAAGAAGCCAGGTGACAGTCAACAGACACAGACTGAAAAATTCGACAGAGAACTTGATATATTGAATATTTATGTCTATTAGGTCACATGGAGTCTTCTTCACCGCTCCTCTGTAGACTTTAACCAGGCCCCTTTGCGTGAAGGTTGGAGCACTTTTCCTCTGAGCTAAGAGACAGGGACACAGGGACATTGGAAACAATCCCTAACTCTCTCAATCATCCAGCCTTCGTGTTATTTCCTGGGCAGACTCCTCATCGGAGGGAGGCAGTGTATTCAGCAGTTAACACCTAGTTTTTCAGAATAGGCCCAGACACGCTTGTGTGGTAGAACTCTGCTGAGGAGAAGTAGATGGGCCACTGCACACATAGCAGTGAAAACAGCAGAGGGCCATACAAGGCATGTAGACTATCAAAAACTGTGGACCTGATACCTTAAAGCAGCTAGGCCAAAGTTCAAGAACATGATTGACAAAATTGGGTTATAAAAAATTGGAATAAGATGACATCTTCATTTTTACCAGTTGAGTCCCCTTGTATAACTAAGAATTACAAACAAATAATTGAAAAGAGTGAAAAGCATCGGGATCCATTTACTCTCTGTTTCCATAAGTTCACCTCTTTTACAGAAGCTTTCTGTAAGATATTTGACTCTATTTTGAAGTGTAAGAATTTTCTTGTGCTATAAATAACCATTGAAATATTTTAAACCTTTTCTAAGCTTTGCTCCCCCCAAAATAAAACCCCAGCAAGGTTCCAATTCCAGGTATTAAATCATAATACTATATCTTGAATAAATCCTAATATTTATTTTTTTCTGCACCTTAAAGGGTATCTGTTATGCTTTACCTTTAATGATTTTATTCTAAATCATATAAATACTATCCATTATGTTGTAGGTTGCCTGAAGTCCCTGAGAAATATTTGGTGCTTTTTTCATAAATTTGGGCTCTGCTTTTCATCTTGAAGAAGGATTTAAAAGTGTTCTGTGGTCTCAAAAGTGACCAATAATATAGCACAAAGTAACTATTTGGGACGAACATAGTGGTCCTTAAGCTTTTATCCTTAATAAGGGAGAATCTATTAAAAAAATAAATGTCAACAGCATATGTGAGGAAAACTCCATTATTTCTCTCCATGTATAAGGACTCAATTTAGCCTGCACTTATAGTTTGCTAATAAATATGCACCATCACATCTTAAAATTATAATTAAAGCAATTTTTTTCTCTTGTAGGCTGATGTTCCTTGGCCCTGTAGAAGTGAGCAACTTGAAGTGGGCACCAGACAAAATCCCCAAACACTGCCATCAGAAACTGATGTTTATGATAATGACCCCTGGGTCAGCGTCCAGGAAGAGTCTGGGGTTTATTCTAACCCAAATCTGGAGGAAAACAAACAGGGCATTGTTTATGCTTCGCTGAACCACTCCATCATTGAAATGAACCCAAGGCAGGCAAGAAATGTGAAAGAAGCACCTACAGAATATGCAGCCATATGTGTGAGGAGTTAATTCTCGTCCTGCTCTCACACCAGTGGTCATGAATGATCAGCATGTCCATACCATTACCTGAGACCTACAGAATGTCAAATAATATTCCTTGACCTGAGAAGATTCACTTTCAGGAAGGTCATGTTGGAGCTTGGATCTTAAAGGTCAGTAGGACAAATGACTAATAGTTCTGCCAGAAAATTCTTTTGGAGCATTTTATATTATTGCCATGAACAACATCTCCTCTCCAAAACTGAGTGATATCATGAATAGCAGTGCAGTAGAACATTTAAACTTAGCTACATTTTACCCAATATATAAAGTCAATATTTTCTTTGGAGCTATCAGAAACACATGCAGGGAAGAGAGATATGTGTTATCTGCATCAGTTCACTACACACTCTTGAGAGAAAGAATGTCCAATTTAACTAACCATAAATATGGAAATGATAGTATGTTTATTTCCAGTCAATCTTTGATAATAAGAAATTTTCCTCTGTCGAGCTAATGTTGAGGTTTCTTATATGTCAAGGAGAAATCATTTTAGACTTGATGATATAAGAAAATAATGAAAGGAATAAATCGTGCAATAAAGATGTGGAATATAACAACTAGATGTGGGTCGATGTTCCCCACACCGGAGAAACAAATGCTTCTATCCACCCTGTTAGATTACAAAGCAAATATCTGTGGTGATGGAGCATTTAATGTATGGTGCATTTATAAACAACGTGGTGACTAACTGTCTGGGTTACAAAGTCTAGTATATATGAATTGAGATTATGCTGCTGCTGAATTAATGTATTTGTTGGGTGTCTGAATAAATATAAAAATCAGTGAGAATAGTAATCATCGGGCAGGTGAATATTGATGGCTTAAACTGCTTTATGGTTGACCTGATGTCAAACTTAAAACACAATTAATGGAATGGAGAAAAGTCCAGAATATTTAGTTGGCCAGTATGGGTTAAGATATTTTCAGTCACCACATCTGTATCTTGCTGTTCTTCTTAGTAAGGAATCAGGGCAGATCATACATAGTGAAGTAGTTCAGCTGGATAACCATTTGTTTTAAATATTGAGGTTGCAGCCACTTAAAAGTATAGCAAGCATATATGATTTCAGTTTTCTGAATTTCCAGAGTACTTGAGTCTAATTATTTCAAAAATAGCCTGCAACTTCATTCAACAGTTTCAGGCTATCAGAGTTCTGGGGTGCTGCTACTAAATAATGCAACAGAGCTCATACAGCGTGGACAGCAGAGGTTAGAATCCATTTGAATACATGAACTGCTGCACAAATGAATGTGAAGATGTGTGAGTGTGTGTGTGTGTGTGTGTGTGTGTGTGTGTGTGTGTGTGTGTGTTCGTGTCTAGAAAGAAAGGTGAGTGACTTAGAGAAATGGTAAAAGAGAAGCTGACAAAAGTGACATACCATTTCAGTTTGCTAAAGAAACTCAGAAAACTAGAGCAAATGAATCATGATAGAAAAATGTATGAAAACAATGTATGAAATTGTGGGGATAGGCGTATGACATCCCATAAAAGTTTTTGTCCTAAAAAGACTAAACAGATTTTGTGGTGGAGCATTTCTTATGTAACTGGTGTTAAAATTTTAACCCTTAGATTGGGGTAGTGAGTATTGTTTTAGACTCATTGTTATCCACCCAGCATAATATCATTACTCCTAGAAATTTGAGCAATCAATTTTGTGTATTTTTTTTTCAGCCAAGCTGCATTTACAGGAAACTTATGCACAAAAGATAAATTAGAATAGCTGCTTGCGGTATTCTTAAAAATAGAAACAGGAAGAACAGGGAGGATACACTTTGCTGTCCTTATCAGATAAACACACAAAGCTGAACAGTTCCTTCATAATGAGTTTAAATATATATACATATATAAATATATATATTTCTGAATATTGTTAACAATATTCTTAACATGTCTTACAGTAATGTTGATAATGATTTCACCTCTGTTAATGATTTATACTTATATTTGTATGATGCTGCCAAAATCACAAATCATTTATGTTTTTATTTTTTCTTAATAAAAGGTGTCAGAGTTATATATGTATTTTGTAAATAAATCTATTTCAGTATTACTTACATGGCTTATTTCATTAATGAAATATGAGAAAAAGAATATATAGATAATTTAATGATTTTCCATGATTTTAAGATTGTTAACTATTCCCAATAAGAAGGTAAAGTTATTAAAACTTACTTGGAATAAATATAATGTTGACTTTTGTACCAAAAAGTGCATGGACATGAACTTTGAGTGATTCTCAAGTCTTATGGCACATAAAAACTACTTGAAGAACTTGCTAAACTGCAGATGACCAACTCCCAGCACTAAGAAATTCTGCTTCAGGAGATTCAGCATATGGCTCTAGAATCCTCACATTAAAAATCACCCCAGATACATTTTTTTAATCCTCACCTTAGAATATGTTTTTATTGATTTTTTTAATCTTCACCTGTGGGGTGAGGATGTTTTTTCCATTGGTTTTTAGAGAGAGTGGAAGGGAGGGGTAGGGGAAGGGAGAGAGAGAGAATGAGAGAGAGGGGGGGGAGAGAGAGAGAGAGAAACATCTATCACTTGCCTTCCCCTCCCCTACCCCCCAGAACCAGGGATCAAACCAGCAACCCAGGTATGTGCCCTGAATAGAACCCATAACCCTTTGTTATATGAACAGATGCTTCAACCAACTGAGCCACCCGCCAGGGTACCCCAGATAATTTTGATATGGGTTTCTCAGTGCAGAGAGGCTAGTCTGGCAGGGACATGGGACGAGGGCAAGGTGCTGGTGATGCAGGACCCTATCTACAGTAAAGGTCCCAATAAAAGACTTTGAAGGGAAGAGCAAGAAGAACCTCAGAAAGGGACCCCTATTGCTCACTGTTGCTCATTGTCTCCCATTAGTACTTAATTAATTAATTGTGGAGATGGTCCTAATTGCCAGAGGAGGGGGGCACTTGCTGGTGCATTTCCTTCAAGAGTTGGATGGACTGTCCAAACAACTGCCTGTCCTTGTACACAAATGCTGTTTTTTTAAAAAGCACACACACACACACACACACACACACACACTCACACACTGAGTGGCCAGATTATTATGACCACCCCATCAGTACTTCTTTGGGCCACCTTTTGCCTTCAATACTGTGGCGATTCTTCTTGGCATTGAATCCACGAGATGTTGATGCGAGGAATCTGACACCATGCCTGATGAACAGCACTGTCCAGTTCTGTGAGATTTGATGGTTGTGGAACCAGCTGCCTGATGGCTCTTTTAACTTTGTCCCACAAATGCTCAATGGGATTGAGATATGATGATTGTGGGGGCCACCTAAGCAAGGTAAAGTCTCCCTCATGTTCTTGAAACCACTTCTGCACAATATGAGCACCGTGGCATGGTGCATTGTCTTGCTGGAAGAAGCCATCTCCATTGGGATACGCCATCAACATGATAGGATGAACTTGATCAGCAACGATACTTAGGTATGTTATGCTATTCAGACGTTGTTCCACACAAATTAAAGGGCCCAAATCGTGCCAGGAAAACATGCCCCAAAACATAACACTGTCCCCACCAGCTTGAAGGGTTGTACTCATGCATGTGGGGTGCATGCTTTCATGCTGTTTCTGCCACATTCTCACTCTGCCATCTGCATGATACAACCGGAAACATGATTCATTGGACCACATGACTTTTTTCCAATGCTCGACTGTCCAATCCTTGTGTTCCTGTGCGAATTGGAGATGTTTTATCTTGTTAACTGCAGACAGCAAAGGTGTTCGAACAGGCCTTCGGCTTCCATATCCCATATGATGCAGTGTACAGTACGGCTAATTTGCCTACAAACATCAGGTGGTCATAATAATCTGGCCACTCAGTGTGTGTGTGTATGTGTATTTGTTTTGGCCATCAATGAAACCTTTCTAGGTCCCAGAATTGATTCTCTAGCTTGATCATATCTATCAATCTATAAAAGCACATACACATTTTTTAAAAGAGCTGTTTTAGGTTCAGCAAAGCTGAAGAGAAAGTACATAGAATTTCCATATACTCCCTACCCCCACACATGCACAGCTTCCCCTGTCATCAACATCCTGTGCCAGAGTGGTACATTTGTTACAATCAGTGAGTCCATAATTTATATTAAGATGTACTCTTGCTGTATTCTTTAATTTTTTTCTTTATTGTTGAAAGTATTACATAAGTGCTCCTTTTCCCCCCATTAACCTCTTCTAGCCTGCTAGGTTTTGACAAATGTATAGTGACATGTATCCTTTATTATAATAATGTACAGAAAGTTTCACTCCCCTAAAAATCTGTGTTGCACCTATTATTCGTCCTTCCCTCACCTCTAACACCTGGCAAATACTGATCCTTTCCCTGTCTCCACGTTTTTGCCTTTTCCAGAATGTCATATAGTTGGAAAATCATACTGTATATAGCCTTTTAAAATTCTTTTTAGCACTGAATAGTATTCCATTGTCTGGATGTGCTACCGTTTTCATATTTTTGGTTGTTTCCTAATGTTGACAATTGTGAATAAAGCTGCTATAATCATTTGTGTGCAGCTTTTTTTGTACAGATATCAGTTTCAACTCAAGCAAGTACCAAGGAAGGTGATTGTTGGATCATATGATGACAATATGCTTAGTTTTGTAAGAAACTGTCAAACCGCCTTCCAAAGTGCTGCACCATGTTATTTCCCATCAGCAGTAAATGAGGGTTCCTGCTACTCCATAGCCTCACCAGCAATTGATTCAGATTCTGTCCATTCTGATATGTAGTGGTTTCTGTCCATTCTGTCATTTCTGTCCATTCTGTCCATTCTGATATGTAGTGGTTTCCTGTTGTCTTAATTTCCAATTTCCTAATGATATATGATGTTGACATCTTTTCATCTGTTTACTGGCCACCTGTGTATCTTCTTAGTGAGGTATCTGTTAAGTTCTTTGGCCTACATTTTAATCCAGTTGTTTTCATGTCATTGATTTTTAAGATTTCTTTGTCTAATTTGGATAGCAATCTTTTATCAAATATGTCTTTTGCAAATATTTTCTCCCAGTCTACAGCTTGTCTTCTCATTTTTTGAATGGTCATATCATTTATAGCACTTATTTGTTATTGTGTTTGCTGCCACACTAGACTGGGGCTTCTCATGGGCAAGAATTATGTCACATTGCTCTTTAGCTTCTTAGCTCGGTGCTTGGCACATGGTAGAATGAAATAATGTTTAAGGAATGGATGATTGTGTGTGTGAAGCTACTCAAAGGATGGCCTTCAAGTCAGTAGCATGGTCCTCCCCTGGCAGTTCTTAGAAATGTAGAATCTCTGCCTTTACTTACTACATAAGAATCTGCATTTTCACAAGATCCCCTAAGTGATTTGTAAAGCTGTGATCCACTTAGCCTTTATGAACCCACATCTGCCCCACAGTAGTTAAGTGTGGTAGAAGCTAGTCACTCATTTGGAAAGTTCTATTGTACGCTGCAACAGGGAGGGTTTCACCACCCAACCCAGAGAGTAAAAATGGTAAGTGAGAAAGGAAACATTACTAGCTTACAGAAAGTTTGTGCTAAAATTGAGATAATAGGAACTGAAAATTCTGTGCTAGAAATCAAGGTGCAGGTTCAAAAAGCAAGTTCTAGGGATTGATCTTTAAGTTGGGCCTATTCTGAAGTTAGTCAGGGTAAACATTCCATGGGAATCACTTTATCTGCAAGCAATCTAAGACCACATACTAGGCACCTAACACTTTGCTAAATTCTGAGGTGACAGGGTTGAGTAAGATTCCATTCCTGCCTATCATTGCTTACACTATAGGTGAAGAGGTAGAAACTAAACAAAAATTACAATCTGATAGCTGAATTTTATCATGAAGGTGGGTACAAAGTACTATGGAAACACCATAACTATATTTTTCTTTGCCTGTAAGGAACATGTTATATTCACTGTATTAGAATTTGTGATCCTGGGACACCTTAAAAATAATATTACTAAAAGATATATTTGCACACATACGTACACACAGACATGTAAATATAAATTTATATATTATCATCTTAATTAAAAATAAAAGCTAAAATTAATGTATTTAATGTTATTATTCATTAACTTAAACCAAATGGCTACCTTTTGGTGAGAGGAAAGACAGTGTGGAAAACTCAGGATGGAAATGAGATTTTAATGAATGTATCTTGGTATAGTTTTAACTGGAACCATGAAAATTATTTGCATAATTCAATAATAATAATTTATATAAAAAAGGAATCCCCCCAAATCAAAAACAAGCTTAACTATCTATCAGGTTATTAACCATGTATATATAATAATTGCATTAAGTAACTTTAATCTGTGTTTTAACTATCTATCCATGTAGAAATATAAGAACAAAAAGAACCATAATTATATTTTAATCTCTACTTGGTATTTTTCACAGTTATGTTGATATTGTTTTTTAAAAAATAATTTGAGTTTAATAAAGGATAAAGCAAATATATAACTATTAATATATTTAGAAATAAAAATTTCTTACATAACAAAATTTAACTCAAGTATAAAATTAAAAATGTTAAGAATCCTACAATCCAAGCTTCGAATTGGAAGTATAAGCATAAATTCATGATTTTCCCTATTAAAAATTATTTTAATGCTATCAAATCTAAACAAATTAAAAGAAACAAAATAATAAATATTCATAGATTATATAATTTTTAAAATATATTTTTATTGATTTCAGAGAGGAAGGGAGAGGGAGAGAGATATAGAAACATCAATGATAAAAGAGAATCATTGATCGGCTGCCTCCTGCACGCCCCCTACTGGGGATGGAGCCTGCAACCCCAGGCATGTGTCCTTGACAGGAATCGAACCTAGGACCCTTCAGACCACAGGCTAATGCTCTATCCACTGAGCAAAACCGGCTAGGGCTAGATTATATAATTGTTAGCCTGATAAACTCCAGAAATTAATCGGAAATTTATTTTTAAAAATTAAGGTGAAATGTTATAAAACATACAAAAATAACTTCATTTATACATTGCAGAACCATAAATATTAAATGATAGCTTCTCAAATACCAAGGGATCAAATAGATTACACTAGTAAAGACCAGATAGACAATTGCAGCAAGCTAATTAACACCTGCTTGGTCTAAATCAGACACCTGATAGATCTATCGCTGCCATATAATAGTTGTCTATTTTCCAAAGTTTTCAAGAGAAGAAATAAGCCCAGTTTCTATGTGGAAACATCTAATTTTTAAATCTTAAAAGCAAATTTTTTTAAATTGTGAAAGCCAACTAGAGCATAAGAGCAGACTAGATTTGTGCTATGGTTGACCAATTTCTATCTGCTATAAACAAATAAAAATGTTAGAAAATAAAAATTTTTAATATAATTTTATTGATTTCAAAGAGGAAGGAAGAGGGAGAGATAGAAACATCAATGATGAGAGAGAATCCTTGATCAGCTGCCTCCTGTACGCCTCACACTGGGGACAAAGCCAGCAAATGGGAACATATGCCCCAAGCAGGAATCAAACTATGACCTCCTGGTTCCTAGGTCGACACTCAACCACTGAGCTATGATGGCCGGGCTCTAGGAAACAAAATTCAAGGCAGGTCCACTTTTTAGTAATAAATATATAACTAAAATATCCAGGTACATATTTTACTGGATATTCTTAAATGTATAGAAAAAAACACACACAAAAAAACTTAAAAATATTGCTAAAGGTCTTCTGCCTCAAGTCATGATGAAAAACATTATACCAGATTAGCCCTTAAATATTAAAAAAAATTGTAACTGGACAAAATATGTGAAGCAGCTCTTGGATCTCTCTTCCATTTCCCTTATCTTTTGGCTAATAATGTTCAATTATTTTTTTCTTTTTATCTGAGTTATGAACAATTAGTTCCAAATGTATTTTATTGAGTTGGCAATCTGACCTATTCTAATCACTACCTCTGACCTCTGCTGGTTTTTAAAATTTTTAAGTAGAAATTTTATAGAAGTAAAAGAGTTATAGAGGAAAAACACACAAATAAGTGCAAAAAATTGTTGAAACTGAATCGAATACCTTATGTAATCAGCACCCTTTTAGACCAAGAGACAAACATGACCACCACACCAGGAGCTTCCCTAATTTAATTTAATGTCAAGAACTGTAAGCAAATTTAGTTCAATGTTGAGAACTGTAAAAGTCTTGATAGTATATCTTACTTGCAAGCTGACAAGTTAGCTGCCATGGATGCTGGGAGAAGACATGAGATTCCTGGATCAGAGACAAAGGATTTTATTTATGTACTAGAGGCCCAGTGCATGAAATTCATGCATGGGGGCGGGGGGGTCCCTCAGCCTGGCCTGCACCCTCTCCAATCCGGGACATCCCTCTCGCAATCCGGGACCGCTGGCTCCTAACCACTCACCTGTGTGCCTGCCTGATCACCCCTAACAGCCTCTGCCTGCTGGCCTGATTGCCCCTAACTGCCTCTGCCTTGGCCCCTGCCACCATGGCTTTGTCCAGAAGGATGTCTGGAAGATGTCCAGGCTAATTAGCATATTACCCTTTTATAGTGTAGACTAGTGGCCCGGTGCACAAAATTCGTGCACGGGGGGGGGGGGGGTGGTCCCTCAGCCCGGCCTGCACCCTCTCCAATTCAGCAGTCGGACATCCCTCTCTCAATCCGGGACTTCTGGCTCCTATCCGCTCACCTACCTGCCTGCCTGATTGCCCCTAACCACTCTGCCTGCCAGCCTGCTCACCCCCAACTGCCCCCGCCAGACTGATCACCCCCAACTGCCTCCCTCCCACTGGCCTGATCACCCACAACTGCCATCCCATCCTGGCCTGATCACCCACAACTGCCCTCCCTTCTTGGCCCCTAACCGCCTCTACCTCTGCACCGCCACCATGGCCTTGTCAAGAGGAACGTCCAGAAGGTCTCCTAGTCTAATTAGTATATTACCCTTTTATTAGTATAGACTAGAGACCTGGTGCACAAAATTTGTGCACTTATGGGGCCCTGCTCCCCAACCCTCCAATATTCATGTATTTTTGTATATGTGTGTATGTATGCACTGTTGGTTTTTTTGTTAATCCTCACCTAAGGACATTTTTCATAGATTTTTAGAGTAGAAGGGAAGGAGAGAGACAGAGAGAGAAACATGGATGTGAGAAAGACATATCAATTGGTTGCCTCCTGCACATGCCCCGACCAGATCAGGCTGAAATAGCGCTGCCAACAGGGCCAACTGCTGGCAGCCCACTGGGGCTCAGATGTTGAGCATATGGCAATTTTCTGTTTCTGCTTCCACATCTGGTAGAGGTCCCGCTTGTAGGAGCTGCTGATGTAGCCACCACTTTCTGTCTTGATCTTCTTCTTGTCCTCTTGTCCTGACTGTCCCACAAACCGCTTCTTCTTCCAGTCCCACTTGAGCTGCTGCCGGCCCCTGGTCAGGTTCTGGGCCTCGCCCCCCATCAGGTCCAGGACAGCACCAGCCACCTGCTGCTCAAAGGCACCTCTGGTCCCCACCAACGCTTAGGACCCATTCACAAATCTTTGGGCTGATAGGGGACATAGAAATCCTGGTCCAGCTGCCGGGCCTCCTCCTTCCACCTCTTGGCTCCCCGTTCAGGTCCTGGCTGTTGCCGTTTTCGGCCCACAACCTCTATGAGACATCCTCCATGCGCTCTCCCTCCTCCTCCTCCTCCTCCTCCTCCTCCTCCTCCTCCTCCTCCTCCTCCTCCTCCTCCTCCTCTTTCCCAGGCTGCTCTGCCTGCCACACTGGCAGCTCAGGGCTGGACCAGCCAGGCCCTCCTGCCACTCCTGCTGGCCCTGCCGGAAGCTGGCGATGGCCTTGAAGTCCTTCTGCCGCTTGGCCCACATCACCTGGCTGCTCAGGTCCTGGCTGGAGGCGTTGATCTCAAAGATAGTCACCTGTGAGCAGTACTGCTTGATGCTGTCCCACCAGCCTCAACTGCTGCAGCTCCTCCTCCTCAAAGCTCAAGCTGAAGAGGGGTTGTAGGCCCAGCCCTGCAAGGTCCAGCTCCTTGGCCTACTTAATGGACTTTGGCAAGTACACCGGCTCCCCGCTTTTTGGCCTTGGAGCCGGAGCAGACACCCCTCCCCACTTTAGATGGCAGGGCAGCTGGGTGTCCACTCCGTCTCCCCGCTTTCGATGGCAGGGGAGCCGGGTATCCGCGGCAGCCCCCCTCAGCGGCCACTGATCCGGTCTTTGAGAGGCGAGTCCCGCCCCCCGCGCCTCTCAATGACTGGATCAGCCGCCCAAGTGCTTGCCCCGCGCCTCTCAGCAGCCCCATCGGCGGCCGTTCTGGTCATTGAGAGGCACAGGGCGTGGGACTCGCGAGTCCCGCCCCCTGCGCCACCGCCAATCTGGCTGTTGAGAGGCACGGGGAGCAGGACTCTGCGGCCAATCCGGTCATTGAGAGGCGCCTCTCAACAGCCAGATCGGGGGGGGGGGGGGGAGGGGGGGCGGGACTCGCAAGTCCCACGCCCTGCGCCTCTCAATGACCAGAACGGCCGCCCTAGTGCTTGCCCCGAGCCTCTCAACAGCCTGATCGGCCGCAGAGTCCCGCGCCCCCTGCCTCTCAACAGCCGGATCGGCGGTGGCGCGGGGGGCGGGACTCGTGAGTCCTGCACCCTGCGCCTCTCAATGACGGGATAGGCCACCCCGAGTCCCACCCCCAAGCCTCCGCTGCCCAATCGTGGGCGTAGCGGAGTGATGGTTATTTGCATATTACCCTATTATTAGGTAGGATAGAGGCCTGGTGCATGGGTGGGGGCTGGCTGGTTTGCTCTGAAGAGTGTCCCGGATCAGGGTGGGGGTTCCCTTGGGGGATGGGGCAGCCTGGGAGAGGGGCCTGTGGTGGTTTGCAGGCCAGCCATGCCCCCATTGGGGTGGGGGTACCCACTGGGGACGATGCCAGCCTGGGCAAGGGGCTGGGCAGTTTTCAGGCCAGCCACACCCCCATGGGGTGAGGGTCCCCACTGGGGGGGCGTGGCCAGCCTGGGTGAGGGGCTGAGGGCCATTTGCAGGCCCCTCCCTTGGCGACCTGCATGGGCGACCAAAGCCTCCCACTCTGTGGCTGCCACCCACAGGCCCCTCCTTCGACGGCCGGCCCAGGTGGGCGGGAAGCTTGGCTTCCTCTGTCGCCAGGGGAGACCCAAGCCTCCCGCCTGCTCCGGCTGGCTCCGTGGCTGCAGCCATCTTTGTCCTGCTAATTTGCATATTTCCTCCTGACTGGCTGTGGGCGTTCCGGAGTGATGGTTAATTACCATATTTCTCTCTTATTAGTATAGATGGTAAAGCAAACAGCATGAGAATGGGCATGTTTGTGTTACTTTTCCCTGCCCCTCAAGTGCCACTGGAGTGATGAGGATGAGCCCAGATGAATGCCTGCCCAAATGGTAACTTGCGTTATAGGAGAGGAATTCCAAAATTAGGCAAATTGATCTTTTTTATTGTGTAGTAAACAGGACTGCCTTTTTCTCTAAGGCAGACATTACCTCTATTTTAAAGGCTTTTTGCTATGTAAAGTTTCTGGGAAAGATGGTATGAAATACAAGACCTTGAAAAGAATTAGAAAAATTCACTTTTTTTTTTTAAATTAAAACTGAACTCCTATGAGAGTAAAGGCTCTAGAGGGGTTTGTTGTTGCTTGCTTGTGTGTGTGTGTGTGTGTGTGTGTGTGTGTTGGTTTTGTTTGTTTTTTTTGGCAGCTCTATTGACTGAGAAAAATCTCAATGGGCCAAGAAAAGAAAGTGGTCACAACAAACATAACTGACTGGAGTGGAGTTTAAATTCCAGCTTTCCTGTAGTGGCCCTTTTGGCTCTGCTCTTTCCCACACAGCCCTGAACACAGGCCCTAGAGCATCAAGAGGATCCCCTGGATCTTTGGGTCTCAAAGGAATAGGAGAGCTAAGCTGTGAGGTCTCAGGGTTCCAGAGTCACAGCAGGTCTCATTCAGCTTTCAAAGCAGCCAAATACCTAAGCACCCAAAATCACATCAGGACATTTGTCTGTGTTATCTGTCTTTCAGAGTAAATTTGATTTATATCTTTTGAGTTTAACTGTATTTATTTAATTGATTCTACAACTGCTCTTAATGAATTTTGCTAGAATTATATTTCCTAAAGTAGTGTTTTTGAATACAGATGACCCTATATAATAAAAAGGTAATATGCAAATTGACCTTAACTGCAGAACGACTGGTCACTATGACACACACTGACCATCAGAGGTCAGACGCTCAACACAGGAGCTGCCCCCTGGTGGTCAGTGTGCTCCCACAGGGGGAGCTCCACTCAACCACAAGTCAGGCTGATGGGCTGTGAGCACAGCGGCGGTGGCGGGAACCTCTCCCACGCCCACCTCCTCTGCAGTGTTAAGAATGTACAACTATGACTTAGGCCCGCTCCCCTAAGCCATTAGTCGGACATCCCCGAGGGCTCCCAGGCTGCCAGAGGGATGTCTGACTGCCAGCTTAGGCCCGATCCCCCAGGGAACCAGACTACAAGAGGTCACAGGCCAGGCTGAGGGACACCCCCTTCCCCCTGAGTGCACGAATTTTTGTGCACTGGTCTAGTTTAAATATAATTCTTGTGAATTCATTTCCTTTACATTGGATCTGCTAGAATTGGATACTATAAGTACTATATTCTGATTGAATTAATCAGTCCATTGTTACTTAAATCATAATTAAAGTTTGACATAGCCAGGTGAAGGTATTTGGAAACAATAAAGACCATTAATCTAAGCTATGAGTTATTAAAAGTAACTTAACATGTACTTAAGTAAATTTGATTGGCTTTAAAAATAACTCACACACAAATGAAAAACTAAAAACATCACTACCACCACTTATTAGCATTTTTATTAGTTAATCTATTAGTGCTTTTATTAGCTTAGCATTACACTCATAGATTACGAATGTTGAGATTTTGGAACAATTTTGTTTCTTGTTTTATAATTTCTATTTAATCTTTGCATTTTCATTTCTGACATTCTTTGTTGTTTAAGATTTCTAAATTCTATGTAGTTAGAATAAAGTTTTCTTTAAAAGTACTGCATATGATATAAACTTTTCATTGTACACATCATATACCTTTATAAAGTCCTCATCTGTTGGAAGCCGCCCATTGCCTTCACTAGCAGAGAGGTGTGGACAAGGAACCCAGAAGGCTGGTCAACCTTGAAGCTCTGAAAGGTCAGAGCCAACCACCCACTGTCTAGTTGAGACAATGGTAGCTAAAGCAACTTCCACCTTTTAATCTTATGTAAATCCTTGCTGATTGGCTATTATTGGAATTGCCTGCCTCAAGGCTATGGGTGTATCCCATAGTCTTAATAAAAGGGATAGCAAGGCCAGAGTGGGGTGGAGTCCTTCCCCTTGAGTTGGGCTCCTGCCTGGCCCCCAATATTTCCAAATTAATATTTTCTAGTCTCTTTCATCTGCGTGCAGCCTCCTCCAGAGCCTGAACCCTGAACCTGAACCCTGAACCACGCGGGACGTGAAAGGGGTTCACTACACTCATCATTTTGCATATTATTTCTAATGTAATTCTTTAATAACCAAGCATCACAAAACAAAGCAAGCCATTCACATAAGACCCCTTTTCCCCAATTTATAACAAAAAGTGGAATCTGGTTTTTTCTTCTGGGACTTCTCATTTACAATTTCTCTCTCTCTTTTTTTTTTTCTCTTGACTATGACATAACTATGGACTAATGACAAGTGGTAAAGGATAACACAACTGTAGTGGCTTTCATTTGGTATGGAGAGAAAAACACAGAGAGAAGTGGGAGGAACCCGGGAGAGGCCCACCAGCGGGAGGCTGCGGGCGGTGGGTGGCCATCTTGGGGCAGGAGGGGGCCCCACATTCCCCACCCCTTCAGCGATTACGTGCCTGTGGGCGAGTTCAGCTGTGGGTTTCCTGGAGGCCCTGCGCCCAGGTTGTCTGCTGGGCTCAAGGGCCCCTGCAGTGGTGGTGGTGGTGGTGGTGTGTGTGGGGGGGGGGGGTGAGGGGCGGGGGGGGGGGGTGAGGGGCGGGGGGGGGGCGGTAGGAGGGGAGGGGAGAGAGGAAAAGTAAGGGCAGAGAGCCGCTGCAGGGATGGGGATCGGTTGCCATGGACGACCGGGTGTTTACCAGGGAGCTGACCATTTGGTTGAGCAGTGAATGAGTGTAAACAGCTGAAGGAGAATCAAGTGCGGACGCGGTGCGAAAAGGCTGAGGAAATGTTAACAAAAGATTCAAACGTGCAAGAGGTTCTTTGTCCTGTTACCACCTGTGGAGATGTGCATGGTCAATTCCATGACCTTTTGGAATCTTTAGAATTGGAGGAAAATCAGCAGACATAAACTATGTTCGTGAGCCACTGTGTAGACGGAGGTTATTATTCAGTGGAGACTTGACTCTTCTTGTAGCAATTCCAGATGCCTTATCCAGAGTGCATTACAATACTGAGAGGGAACCACGAAAGCCGGCAAATTACCCACGCATATGGCTTTTAAGATGAATGCCTATGAATGTATGGAAATGCCAATGTTTGGAAATAGTTTGCAGATCTATCTGATTATCTTCCGCTTACAGCTTTAATAGAGAGACAGATATTCTGCTCCACGGTGGCCTCTCTCTACCCATAGATACACTGGCTCATGTCAGAGCCTGGATCCTTTACAAGAAGTTCCACACGAGGGCCCAACGTGTGATGTGTTATGGCCAGATCCGGATGATGGAGTGGATGGGGTATTTCACCATGTGGTGCTGGCTACACATTCGACAGGACTTTTTTTAAAAATCATGCCAATGGTCTCACACTGGTTTCTCGCACTCACCAACTTGTAATGGAGGGATACAACTGGGGTCATGATCGGAATGTGGTTTCCATTTTCAGTGCACCTAATTACTATTATCTTGTGGGAACCAGGTGGCTATTATGGAATTAGATGACACTTTAAAGTATTACTTTCTTCAGTCTGACTCAGCACTTCCTCCTGCAGAGCTTTTTGCTACCTGGCACACCTCCGACTGCTTCCTATAAATTCCTCCTGGGAAAACCTGCCTTTGTATGCAGATGTATACTGCCTTTTTAAATATATGTGTATATATATATATATATATATATATATATATATATCCTACCTAATAATAGACAAATATGCAAATTGACCATAACTTCGCTATGCCCACGATTGGCCAGGAGGCGCGGGGGGGGGCGGGACTTGGGGTGGCCGGGGTGGCTGATTGGGCCGGCGGGACGCTGAGCTCGCGTCGCCAGCGGCGGCTCGAGCTCAGCGTCTGCGCCATGGCTGTGCTGCGGCACAGAAGGGGCCTCTGGGGCAGCGAGCTCACGTCCCACCGCAGACCACCCAGCTCCCCCAAGATCAAAAGCAAAAGTGTGGGAGCTGGGTGCCTGTCCACTCAGGCACCAGGCCTTTCAGAAGCCTCCGCGGCGCCGGAGGCTTCTGAAAGGCCTGGTGCACCAGCGGACAGGCACCCAGCTCCCCCACTAAATGTGCATGATTCAATCATGCACTGGGCCTCTAGTATATATATATATACACATACACACACACACACACACACACACACACAAAACAAGCAATGGCAATCTATGTGTATCTGTAACAAATTGGGATCTGTCTTAGCATTAAACTATATCATGGAACAAAATGTGCTATACTAATGAGCATTTACCTGGTAGCACAATGACAGCACTGAGACTGAAATTTAGTACAGTTCTAGATCAGTCTTAACAGTTTGCCTCTTGTATTGTAAGAGACCATTTTCCTCTGTACTGTTCAAGCAAAAAATATAACGAACTCCTTCATCTCCTTTTGCACTTATTTAACAATTATAGTGTTTAACTGGCATGGATTAATAGAGTTGGAGTTTTATTTTTAAGAAAAATTCACATAGTAACTTCTACTTAATCCATTACCCTTTATTTTATTGAAATGCACAATTAACTAAAGAAAAAATTCTTCTTGGGAGTAGGTTGTCATAACATTTAAAGAGATTTCCCTTCATTTAAACTAAATTACTGTTTTACGTTGACCTGCATATTTCTGTATATTTGTCATAATAGTGCTTGCATCTTATTTGATATACTGAGCAAATAAAATTTTCATTTTAAACCAGCAACAACAAATAAATAAATAAAATAGTGTGGGCAATCTCAGCCATGGCTGACTTCTGGACCCTGGGTAGTCCCTGGACCCTGGGACCCCCATGCGCCCCCTTCCGCCTGAGTCATTGGACCACCACCCAGCTCCCTCAGCGCCTGAAAGCCGGATGGAGCCGGGTGCCCCCATGTCACCTCCAGTCACTGTCTGCAGGGTGATTGCACCCACCTTGGCCTGGCGCCGCCCACTCACCTGCTCCACCATGCAGCCGCAGTCCCACTCTCATCGGGGCCCATTGGGGCCTGCAGCGCCTCCACTGCCGCCCGCTGCCAGCACCACATTGCCAACACCCTCCATGTTCCGCGTCGCCCCCTGGTGGTCAGCACATGTCATAGCGAGCAGTCGAACTCCCAGTAGAGGGGAAATTTTGCATATTAGGCTTTTATTATATAGGATAGGTTGTACTTTTACTCCCAAACAATTTTAAATGTATACAGACTAAATGTATTATTCTGTCATTATTGACATACCACTTAAAGTCCTTAAAGTCCTCATTAAAGGGATTTTTCCATAATTTAAAATAAATGAGTTAATATAGCTTAATCTGAAGCTAGGTACTGAAAATGCTATTTTATACCTATAAATATAGAAGCCTGGTCTTGACTCTTTTATTAATAATGATATGACTTTTCAGTGTCCATCATCTTTACTAGTAAAAATACCCTTGGAGCCATAACCGGTTTGGCTCAGTGGATAGAGCTTCGGCCTGCGGACTGAAGGGTCCGAGGTTTGATTCTGGTCAACTACCTTGATTGCGGGCACATCCCCAGTAGAGGGTGTGCAGGAGGCATCGATCAATGATTCTCTCTCATTGATGTTTCTAACTCTCTATCCCTCTCCCTTCCTCTCTGTAAAAATAAAAATACCCTGGAAGACCAATGGAGCTGACCTCAGGCCCTCTTTGAAGTGGTTCATTACACCCGGCTCAACCACATCCCCAGAGTATTCCAGGGATGCGAATTAGAAAGTAAATGAAAGTTTGACCAACTTTTACTAAATTTTGGGCCAGCTATGATAAATTTTTATTAATGGATCATATCCACTAATACTAAGAATATCAATCACTATGCTTACAATATATGGATAATGAAGACATTAATTATTGTCATTGCTTTCATAGAGGTTTGTATAATATTGCTACCAATTTATAAATACTCAAAGCACCATTCCAGTTTCCAATCATATATATGGCTTAACATTTTTTGAGAGATAGGGTTTTGTGGTTTACATACAACAGTAACAGCATTTCTAACATATCCTTAAATAATTACGGATTGTAAATTATACTTAAAATCATACAAAAAACTTTATGTATATATGAATCATATGTATATCCTATTTAATATACCCCATTTGGATTGGAAGCTGCCATTTAATATTGACATTTTGTGAATTTCATATGCATCCATCTATTGTTGAGGTCATATGCTCTTTTTTTCCCCAAATTTGTAAGACTTTATTAAAACAATTATAATATATTCTTACCATTCACATCTCCACTGCATCTCCACTGAGTGGCCAGATTATTATGATCCCTGAACGCATAATAATCTGGCCACTCAGTGTATATCCTATATAATAAAAGTCTAATATGCAAATTGTCCCCTCGACCAGGAGTTTGACCAGCAGGCAGGCCAGCCAACCGCCCATATACCCTCCCCCTGGCCAGGCTAGACCCCACCCACTGATGAATTCATGTACCGGGCCTCTAATATATATATATATTGAGTGGCCAGATTATTATGCATTCAGAGATCATAATAATCTGGCCACTCAGTGTATACTTAAGTTCCCTTTTTCATCCTAATATGTTAATGTGTATCTTCCTTCTTTTTTCTTTTTTAAAATTTATTTTTATCCTTGAGAGTATTACAGATGTCCCCCATTTTCCCTCTTTTCTCCCTCTCCATTTGGTTCCTACCACCCCAGGCCTTCACTGCACTATTGTCTGTGTTCATTTAGTTTAGTAGAGCTATGATATTGTCATGGTTAATTTTATGTGTCAGTTCACCTGGGCAACAGGGTGTTTAGACATTTGGTGAAACATTAGTCTGGGTGTTTATATGAGGATATTTTGGATGAGATTAACATATAAATTGGTAAACATTTAACTGAGTAAAGCAGACTGACCTCCTGAATGCACTGTGCCTCATCTAATCAGTTGAAGGCTGCATACAACTAAAAGGGTTATCCTCCGTTGAATAAAAGGGGGTTCTTCCTGGTGACCTTCAACCCAGGACACTGGCTTGTTCCTGACTTTCAGACTCAAACTGAAATATTGGTTCTTCTTGAGTCTCAAGCCTGCCAGCCTCTGTACTAGAACTACACCATTGGCCCTCCTGTTTATCAGGCCTTCAGACTCAGACTGAAATGAACATCTCTTATTTTCTATTTATTATAGTTTTAAAAAGACCTTCAAACATCTAAACCAATGCAACCCACTCAAATGAAACTCTTGGAATGGGGAAAACATTGAAATTACATACCAAATAAATTTCTGAATCATTCCCCTTCTAGTGGTGTGTGGTGATGTGTGGTGTGAGCTTTAGCCTGTGAATCATTTATTTGCATTGTCAGATGAAAAGAATGATTGTTCATTCATAGTTTTTCATCTTAACCTCAGCCTTCTTGAAACACAATTCACTAAATAACTATGTTTCAACTATAGGGAGTGAGGGAGAAAAGTATTTAATTTTACTTTTCAACTAATTTAGGGGTGGAAGTAATTGATATGTGAAATACTCTGAAGCAACAGGAAGATTTAAGAATAGGAATAAAATGGTGAATAAATGCACAGGGCTCAAAATAGAAGAAATCATTCGAATATTTGAGAATAGAGGGAGTAAAATACTTAACAGGGTTATAAAGGATTGGAGCAATATGATGATTCATTTCATGTGTCAATTTGTCTAGGCCCTGGTACCCAGTTATTTGGTAAAACGTTATTCTAAAAATACTGTGAAGGTATTTTGTAGATGCATTTAACATTTAAAGCAGTAGACTTTGAGTTAAGCAGATTGCACTTCATAAGTTGAGGGTGGGCCTCATCCAATCAGTTGATGGCCTTAAGAGAAAAGACTGACCTCCCTAGAATAAGAGGGATTCCACTATCAGATGGCCTATGGCTTAGAACTGCAACATGAACTCTTCCCTAAGTCTCCAGCCTTTCAGCCCACCCTAAAGATTTTGGACTTGCCAACCTCCACAATCATGTAAGCCAATTACTTAAAATCACTCTCTTTCTTTGTCTCTCTTAACATATATAGAGAAATGTACATCTCTTATTGTATCTGTTTCTCTGGTGAATCCAGATTAATACAGGCAGATTTCCAGAAACAAATCATTTTGGTATTTTAACATAGTGTATTTTTTTAAAGAAGCACTCAATATTGCTACTTTATTTCTGAAGCTGAAATATTAAATTCCCAAGACAACTATAATTCAGTGGCAATAACCCTAAAAACTATTCTCTCAATAATATAAATAGGTTTACTTTCACTTCTCATTCTTTCAGTCATAAAAGTTAAGTATTGTTTATTTTTTTCCAAAGAATTTATTTTTGCCAGAGCTAGGAAGCCTCATTGATTGTTTATTTCCTGGCTTTACCTTTTTCCCTTTGTGTTTGAGAGTCAAAACCATAATTAGAACTCAATCTGCCCTAATTATCCTGAGAGTGAAAATGGGGTGAGCCAAACAACTTGAAAACTGAAACTGCTCCCATGAATTATGATGGATATTTACTGGAAGAGAAGAGATCACTTCCTGAGAAACTTAAAAGCATTATAAGATCCTACACACAATCTCCACAGCAATGATTCTATTGCCAATGGAACTGTGAATTGTTAGAACATTTCCTCAGTACTCCATTTCTTCATTTATGCAAGTAAAGTATACTGACTTTCAACTGTGAATAAAGTAGAAAGATGTATAAGATATGACCCCTACCTTTAAAAAGGTTGTCATTACATGTTCTCACTATGAACAAAATAAACTGATGAGCAAAATAGATTCAGAGGCATAGAAACATAGAACAGACTGAGGAAACTCAGAGAGAAGGCAGGAGTGGGGAGTGCAGGGGAGAGATTAACCAAAAAATTCATATGCATATATGCATAACCATGGACACAAGACAATAGCTTAGTGAAGGCCTGGTGTGGTGGTGGTGAGTACAGGATGGAGGGGGTCAGTGGGGAAAAAAAGGGAACATCTCTAATACTTTCAACAATAAAGATTAAAAAAAAGATTGGTGTCCAAGAGAGAAGGAGAGATGTGGAGAAAATTTAGTACAAGAGTACTAGAGGCATAGTGATGGAAGTATGTGTAGTGCATATGTATATATTGGAGACCAATTTTCTCATCTTTATATAGAAACAAAGAAATGCTGGCTCCAGATTTTATTCCAAGATCATCTCTGATTGGGCACTGGTAATGATTATTTTTTTTAAAATGGCTGCTAAAAAATTCAAATTATATAAATTCCTTGTACAATTTTTCTGCCACCAGAATTTTTAAAATTCTGCTCTAAATGGTGAGCTGCCATACCGTGTGCATCCGTTTGTCTGAGGGGACCCAGAGAATAGTCTATTTTGTTTTAAAAATCACACCATTAGCTTCCCTCATATTATACACCTGTCACTTCATCAGTGGCATTTCTGAACTATATTTCATTCCCTCTTTAATACATATTTATAATTCTCAGCCAATTATGTGTTTGAGAAGTAGGTGGAAGAGAGTATGTATACTAGATGGACTTGCCACAATTTCCAAATTGTCTTTATCAGCAGCTACACACATCCCCCAGCTGCTATACCTGTGAACTGCTAATGGCTCACAGCTGCCTACCTGCCTACTTCCTGGGAAATTTGTCCTCAGATGACAGCAATTCTCGGGAATATTATCAACTTCCCCACCACAGCCTACAGCTAATGCCTGAGTGAGTAGTTGATACTAGATATGATAGATTAACCTCTTATCCTAAAAGGTTACACCCAATCCCATGGGATCCAACCAAGGCTATTCTGCACCAGGGGTCACATCCTGTTTACCTCTTTCTACTTCCCTCTTCTGCTTCACACACTCTCTAGAGATTCATCTGAACAGCATTCCCTCAATAAATCGTGTGCATACGGATCCCTTTCTCAGGCTCCATTCCTAGGCAATATAACCGAACCCAGTTAATCTCATAACTGAAGGTTATGTGTTGTTTGTCTTATAGACAGAAGCAGGCTGAGAGCAAGGGAGTAGCTCATGATTATTTGCTGCTTGGGAAGGAAATAATCAGTGAACCTACAGTCCATAATCTCCATTTACTAGTGAATCCTCAACTAAGAAAGAAGGTAGGCAGGACAAATCCCCTGATAAACATGGGAGACAGAGAAGGTGCACTAAAAGGCCTGAAGACAGAACTGGGAGGGTATGAAGGTGCCATAGATGGAGAGAACCAAGGCAGGGGGGGAAGTGGCACATTGAAAAGTGTGACTGGAGAGATTATTTGATAGTTGTCACCTTAACCTGAGTCTATAGCTAGGATGATATTATATATGATTGAGTTATGGTGCCCTCATTCTTTGCCCAATTTTAATTGGCCATGCCTCATGGGAAACCTTTGGAATTATCTTAGCCCTTCTTAAACATTAAGCAACCCAGAATTCCAGGACGCATCAAGAGATAACTGCTCTAATAAAGCAAATAATTGAGGTAGAAGTGTTGATTCTTACAAGCTCCCTTAACAGTTTTATCTGGCTCCAGCCCATAAGGCAGATGGTTTTTGGACATTAATAGTAGTCTGAGGAGGATTTAAAAAACTGTTTTTGTTTTTTTTTTTTTGTTAGCTTCAGTAATATTTGATACAGTAAAAACTATGCAGAAAGGCTAAAGGAGATTGGTATGCCATTTTATGTTTTATTAATGATTTCTTTTCCATCTCAATTTTCGAGCCTAGAGCATAGTGACATTCACGGATTGACACTGATATGTTTTTGTGCAGAAATATTTGAATTTGCTGATGTATTGTCATAATTTAATGAGATTCAACTTGACTCGATAACCATTAAGAGCAAGTCAGAGCACCACATTTCTGACTTCATGAGACCTGCTCCTTGGAGGATGCTCAGAGGCCCTATGAGCCTTGATCAACATTATAATAAGTAAATAGTAACTGCAGCTGAAATTTGACCCACTTCTAAATTGGGAACTATGTGGGCAGAAGCAACTAGCAATATTCCTCAGACTATGAGAAGCAAAGTATTTCTCAGATGTTTGGGCAAAAATCATATTGCTCATCTAGAAATCTTGTTGGACGTAATTCACAAATCACCAAAAGAAATTTGCATTTTAATGAGTTTTTGAGCAGAAATAAGTGTTGAAAATTTTACAAAGGGCAGTGGCACATGTAGTTTTATTCTGTTCTTATGAACCAACTGCTCAGATGATATCAGAAATATCTACAACCACAATATACTCATGCTGCAGCTTTTGACAAAAATCAAATACCTTACTCAATGATACCCCTCAAGTTTTAACCTCAAAAACTGCCCATTTGAAAAACAATTGCTAGCTTGTTGCTTGGCCTTTGCCAGACACTGCCCTCACCATAGAAAAGCATCATCTATTTTTTAAAAATATATATATTTGTATTGAGTTCAGAGAGAAAGGGAGAGGGAGAGAGAGAGAGAAACATCAATGATGAGGAAGAATCAGATTGGCTGCCTCCTGCACACCCCCAACTGGGGAATGGAACCCAGGCATGTGCCCTGATCATAATCTAACTGGAATCTGACTGTGACCTCTTGGTTCATAGGTAGATGCTCAACCACTGAGCCACACCAGCCGGGCAAGGCATCATCTAATTTGAGGCTGGTAATACAGATTGAGTTTTGGGTGATGCCAAGGAGACTGCCCAGTAGAAAAGAACTAGCTCAGCAGATTCTTTTACATAAAGTAGATGTGGTATACTCAAGAGCATGCCAAAGGGGGATGTCTGGGGGCATCCAGCACATATAGGAGCAAGTTGATTTATTATCTATAGGGACAATGATAGAGGCCTCTGAGGATCTTCCTGGCTCCATCACTGAACCTTGTGATTTTTCTCCCAGCTGAGCAAGGCCTAGTTCACTAGCTGAATTGGAAGCCATGTTGCTATATGGAAATCAACAGCATCCTGAAGAGGAGAAGCCTTAAAGGAAGAAGTCAACAAAAATCTGTACAATGGGCAGAGCTAGGGATTACCTATTTAACATAGGACTTGATGTAAATCTCTTACCTACAGGCAGTTATTTGGATATTTACAAACTCCATGGCTATAGCCAGTGGCCTTGCCATATAGTCAGGCAAATAATACCTAGGTGACTTAATAGAAAGAATATCCATGTATAGTCATGTCTATTAAAAGTTCTCAGTTGCTGGCTCAAAAGTGAGGGTTAGAAGTCTGAAGCAGCTGTCTTAATCATAGCCCAAGCCAGAAGCTATCTTGGTTCCTGAAACCAATAAGCATGAAGAAACTTAAGTCATGCACTAATGGGCTTACAGATGACACATTACCTTTGTATCTACTGATTCATGTGAACAGAAACTACATCTTTGTCTAAAACAAGGGCGGGGAACCTTTTTCATGCCAAGGGCCATTTGGATATTTATAACATTATTTGTGGGACATACAAAATTAGCTACTTAAAAATTAGGCTGCTATATTTGATCAAACTTTTAATTAACTCATTCCTAATGCTTTGGCAGGGCCAGACCAAATGATTTTGTGGGCCTTGTACTATCTGCAAGCTGGATGTCCCCTACCCCTGGTCTAAAAGAAAGAAAGCCTTGAATAAGTTTGATCGAGGGCAAGGCCCTGTGCATATTTGGCAAGTGGACTGTATTCTTCCATTACTGGCGGTCCCAGGAGGCTACAAGTGGGTTTTAACTGGGGTTAAAACTACACTATAATGGGTTTGTTCATCCTGTAACAGAAGCAACATTGGAGAATACAATTAAAGACCTGGAAGAACAAATTATCCATCAGTTTGGCTCAGTTGGGTATATTTCTTCTGAATAAGATGGGTTTTCCTTCTACCAATATACAGAAATGAACAAAGAAAAATAAATAATGTTGCATGACTATTCCACATTCCTTTTCACTCTTACAGCAGTGGCTTCATGGAAAAGTGGAATGGTATCTGAAACCCTTGTTTTACAAAAAATGTTGAAAGAAAACATAAATGTTGAATTTAGTTATTCAAAAGATTGGCTATGAAGGGAAGTAAAGCTAGGACTACACTGAAATTATTTCTAAAATCTGGAGATAGGAATGGTGAATGGAGAGAATGTACTTATAGTTCTTTATAAATTCCTCATCAGAAAGGGATGAGGCTAAAGCACAACCCTTTCTATATTGCTTATCTGGTGATACCAGGCTTGGGTTTAAAATTGCCTTATAAAGGTAATATAATATCCATGTTGTTAATTTTGACAATGTGTATTCCCAAAGGTACTTTTGGGTAAGTCAGAACTTCATTCTATGCAACCAAGTTTGGGTTAACTATAAATATGATTTCATTTCTAAGCAGCAGGGATAGTTTTATGTTCCTTTACTTTTCAAATACTATGACATTTGGAACAGACACTGAGAAGTTGGTAACAGTTTATTCCAGAATTCAGTTTCTCTCACAAGAAGATAAACTAGCCATTTGGTCTGGCCCTGCCAAAGCATTAGGAATGAGTTAATTAAATGTTTGATCAAATATAGCAGCCTAATTTTTAAGTAGCTAATTTTGTATGTCCCACAAATAATGTTATAAATATCCAAATGGCCCTTGGCATAAAAAAGGTTCCCCACCCTTGTTTTAGACAAAGATGTAGTTTCTGTTCACATGAATCAGTAGATACAAAGGTAATGTGTCATCTGTAAGCCCATTAGTGCATGACTTAAGTTTCTTCATGCTTATGGGTTTCAGGAACCAAGATAGCTTCTGGCTTGGGCTATGACTAAGACAGCTGCTTCAGACTTCTAATTCATAGAAAAGCTAGCATTGAGAAAATCCCAGAATTCCAGGGATGAGGCTAAAGCACAACCCTGGACCACAGGGACCCAGGAGTACTCCATGAAAAGGTAAGAGGAACCACTATACTCTGGCCATACCTCCCCTCCCACCTCCTGGAACTGAGAGGGTCCCCCTGGGCTACAGTTTCTCCAGTGGGAAAAAGAGTACACATAATGTCGGTTGTCTTAATCCAGCATCTTGAAGGGGTTCAGGAATTTGGAGAAGGTGTTGTGTGTAAATTAATCAAGAGTCCAGTGAGGAAACATAATTTTGGAAGACATTTTGGGGAGCCAGAGAAAACTTAGCTAAAGAAACCAAGTTCTTCTGTCTCTCTGGAGCCCTTGCTTTTTATTAACACAAATTGTCCTAAAGCAAGGTAGATATACATATCAAAGGCCAAGGTTTAGTATACAGAGGCATTGTTGGATTGGAGAAACTGCCTACGGCTGTTCAGGTGTTTGGCCAGTAGGAGGCAATAACATGTAGATTAAAATGTCCTCAAGCAATCATTTATGCATCCTTTTCAGGTTTGGGGAAATGCCCTCAGCCATTCCAGATGATTCAGCCCTGCTGACATGCTGGAATTAGCTTCTGGCACACACAAGGTGCATATACAACTAGCTCCTCCAGTGTTGTGGGGCACTTCTCAGAAGGCCCACTTAGGTCTTTCTTCACAGAGATCACTGGAGAAATCTTCAAGGCTTGATCACTGGGGATCACATAGAGACAGAAAAGGGTTGAGGCTTATAGCAACTGGATCTTGAGGGACCATTTTTCTTCTTTGCAACAGTGCCAGAGCAGAGCCTGGGGGCCTCATCTGGCCTGGGAGCTTGGGAGGCAGTTCTATCTCATTCTGGCCCCCAGCTAACAAGCCATACAAGCAAGGGGGCCCATTCTATGTTCCATTCAGTCAGGGAAGCAAATCCCTAGTCCTGCCCAACTGATGAGTATAGTCTGTAGCCTCATCCAACCAAGAAGCTTGACCAGAGAATCTATAGCTGTGCTTGGTTAGTGAGCCAGGACAGGGGTACTGCCCAACTGTTAGTATAGACTCTGGCCCCACATAACCAGGAACCCTGAATGCTAGGGTGGGGCAGGAACTAGGTGGAGGGGAGTGATGGCATAAAAAATGGAGGACATCTGTAATACTTTCAACAATAAAGATTACATAAAGAAGACAAAAAATGGTCAACCAAGACACAAAAAGATACTCAACTTGATTTGCATTTCCTTGATGCTAATCAAAACGTTAGTGAGATATCACCTCACACCTGTCAGAATGGCAAGTACCAAAAAGACCAGAGAGAGTAAGTGCTGGGGAGGATGTGGAGAAAAGGGAATCCATGTACACTGTTGATGAGAATGTAAATTGGTATATCTGTTATGAAAAACAGTATGGCATTGTTTTAAAAAATTAAAAATAAAATTACCATATGATCCAGCAAATTACTCTCTTAAAGAAATGTTAATTGCAGCATTACTTATAATAACCAAGATGTGGAAACAATCTAAGTGTTCACCAATGGCTGAATGGATGAGGAAGATGTGGTAAATATATGCAATGAAATATTATTCAGCCATGAAAGAAGGAATTCCTGCCATTTGTGACAATATGCATGAATACTAAGTGAAATAAGTCACACAAAGGAAAACATATTGTATGACCTCACTTATATGTGGAATCTTAAAAACAAACAAACTCAGAGAGTAGATTGATGATTGCCATGGGTGGGGAGGGGCTGGTGGTGTTGGGGAAATGGGTGAAGGTAGTCAAAAAATACAAACTTCCAGTTATAAGATGAATAAGTTCTGGGATGAAATGTACAGCATGGTGACTATAGTTAACAATACTGTATTGTATATTTAAAAGTTGCTAAGAGATCTTAAAAGTTCTCACTACCCTCCCCCCCAAAAAAAATTTGTAACTATATGAGGGGATGGATTTATTAACTAACCTTCTTGTGGAAATCATTTTGCAATGAATACATATATCAAATAATCACATTGCACATCTTAAACTTACACAATGTTATATGTTAATTATATCTCAATAAAGCTGGAGAAAATGTTTTAAAAATAAAATACTCTTCTTCCTGGAGGTGGGGCCAAGGAGCATCCACGAGCATAAATGCTGTTCTTAAAGGCTACGTGGGTAAAGGTACATCTGTCGAGTCAAAAAATTCAACCATGGAGGGAAGTGTGGTGTCAAAAGGTAATAATCAAAATCAGTAAGAGATCATAGAAGAAGGAAAGGGTACTTACAAGGGGATAACAATACCATGCTATTTCCATTAGGACATTCGGGAACAAGAGAATAGTACTCATAACTATCTCAGAGCTAACACTGGCTAGTATTGGGAGGATTTAACTCATAGATCCTTTTTATTAAAAAGTAAAACTTTCCTGGAAACTACTCAACAAAATTTCTTATGACTATTATTAGGTGCAAGGGAGCTGAGGGAACTCAACTGTCTCGATAGTTATAAGCCTAACCAGTGGTCATGGACAACAGGGGGGTGGGGGAATATGTGAGGAGGGGTTCGGGATGGGAATAGAGGGATGAAGACAATTATATGATACCATAACCAATAAAGATATTTTTTAAAATGTCAGTTATATCTCAATTTTAAAAAATTAGAAAAAAAAGAATAAAGGGAATTGAAATGGCTGTGGGTTTACCTCATTAATGGTATCTTCCACTGAGGGTGAGCAGGGGTGGTGATCAGATTTATATTTTTGAAAGGTCATTATATCTGTAGAGTAAAAGATGGAGAAGAAAAGGCAAATTCTGGAGCTAGGGAAATCAGTTAGCAGGCAGTTGTGAGAGGAGAGGGAATGAGGCTGAAACTAAACCTGTGGTGGTAGGCATTGAGGAGGAGGTAATGTATGAGTGATAAAGTGGAGGTATATACTTGTCAGAACATGGTCACTAGATAGGAGAGACTAGGAAAAGGAGAGAAAGGACACTTAGGTTGTGACCAGGGTGAATACTGATGTTAATGAAAGAAGAATGTAGAAGATGAAGGTGATTCATTTGTCATTTTGTTCCCATCTAATTCCACTTATTTTTCACCCTCTACTTTTTAATGCCGTTTTATTTTTATTTTTGGACTATAGTATCCTAAACTAAAGTAAAATGGGTCTGAAATGTTATTGCAAATGTGACATTTATTTTAATCCCAAACCGTGTAACATTAGTGTCATGGAAACCTATATATAGATCTTAGTGTTACAAGGCTTATAATTACTTATAGAATTCCTGTTTCAAGCCTCCAACTTGTTACATCCCAGAAGAACCTTATTAGGACCTAAGGAAATAATTATGAGAAAATTCTTTGTAAACTGCAAAATGTGGGGAGAAATACAGCCTCTGATCCTTATATTTATGAAAATGAGAATAAATTTTTACTTCATTAAACAGGGAACATTATGTACAAAACACTTCTAATTCTCAACCCCTTCCTCACACTTCCCTATGAGAAGAGGAATGGTGAATTGGTGAGACAAAACTGAACTTCTGGGTTTCTCTCACTTTAGATCAGCCTGGCTGCAGACAGGCTCATTCTAGTCTTCTCTCCTACTCCTGGCAGTGGTAGAGCAGGCCTAGCCTCTGTGGGGGAGGGTCAGTTTACATCGACAGTGTAGTATTTAAGCAACTCGTCGCAGTTGCATATTTCATCTACATTCTCCAATCCAGCTTTTGGCTAGAGTATATTGATATTTTGATCTCCATCAGCCTCGCTATGAGTCTAATTAACAGCCTATATCCAAAGGGAGAGGAAGAGAATTATCTAGATCCCAACCCTGTCCATTAAAATCACCTCCAGTGAAGATTTTCAAAACCTTACCCAATAACTTGCCTCAAATACAAGTATGTTTCTTCTTTCTTCTTTCCTCTTTTCTAGGAGTTTCTAATAAGAGTCTCCATTCAATACTAAATATAGAGAATACTGTTGTCATTGATGGGATAGAAAAATGGCAGAGGAAATACTTCACATTCCAATTCTATCTGATGGAGAGAGATTAAACACACAGGAGAAATCCCACTTCTGGGCATTGTTAGATTCAAGATATTAGGAATGTCTTTATAGAGTCTTATTGTGGTAAGCAGTTAGACAGGAGCAGAGCAAGGAGGATGGGCCAAGGAGAAAGCCCTGAGTGCCTAGCAAAGGACAATTGTAGGGTGGAACCTTGCCCCCGCATGACCTTTCCTCCCTTAGCATCTCACTGGTCATGTGATTTAGACCCCCTGATTTTTCCTTCCTAGAGATAACTTTTAGGCCTCAGTTGTATTTCAGCTTCAGGCCCAGAAAAGCAGCAAAACCAGGCAAGAAAAGCCATGGCTGACCTCAGGACCAGCTACATTGAATACTGATCCCCTGCTCTGGTGCTGACCAATCAATCAGTGGAGACCTAGACCCTGAAAGGGCACGCTTGGAAAACTGCTAAATATTTTATTAAAATCTTCCCCTAGGACCTCCCCTAAAAACTACACCCTTAAAACCCTAGGACTAAGGACTCAGTGAGCTCTCCCTCCCAGGAGCATGCCTACACCATTCCCCTGGGGGTGTCACCTGTACCTTCCTCACTCCCAAGTTCCAAGAGCCCTCCCTTCCTTTGTCCCTACACCTTGTTTCTTAAGCCTATTTCTTCTAAAAATTACTTCTTCCACTTCTGTAATTTTATAAGTAATGTTCTCTTACAGTTTGAGCCATGGCTCCAACTCTTTCCTAGCCAGAACCCAAGTACTGAGGTTGCCGAACCCAGGTCCTGGCTAACCAAATGGGTTTAACACTTGGTGCCATTCCTACCCCCCCCCCCCCCCATCCCTCCTCAACATTAGTAATGATATTACATGCATATCTAAGCTCCAAGATATCTGAATTTTATATTAATACTAGTGGCCTGGTACATGGGTTTGTGCACATTGAATTAGAAGGTGACCAGCAGGGCGGGACTGGGTGAGATGGGCCAGACACACCCTGGAGTCAACCTCCTGTGGTCCCTCCCAAGTTGGCTGCACCTGAGGTGGTGCTGTGGCTCAAAAACATCTTCAGAGTGAGCAGGGTCCCTCCAGAAGGTGAGGTCCCTGGGCCTGGCCTGTGGGGATCAGGCCGAAACTGGCTCTCCGACATCCCCTGAGGGGTCCTGGAGTGTGAGAGAGCATTCCACAAAGTTGCTGTCGTACAGGATGTGGAACACAAACACAAGTGTACAGTAAACCAAATTCTTGGGACCGACAGTGCCCCAGCAACAACATAACCCACAGCCGAAGTTGGAATTGTGCAGCCCTGCGAGGAATCAGGTTCCCTCCTCTATGGTTTCAGGGTGTGTCACCTGAGAGCCACCACTGCCAAATCACTGCAGCTCAGCAGCTCCTGCATTGAGCATCTGCCCCCTGGTGGTCAGTGCGCATCATAGCTACCAGTCAGATGGACACTTAGCATATTAGCCTTTTATATATATACTAGAAGCCCGGTGCACGAAATTCGTGCACGGCAGGGGGTTGTCCCTCAGCCCAGCCTGTACCCTCTCCAATCTGGGACTCCTGGAGGGATGTCCGACTGCCCGTTTAGGCCCGATCCTGGTGGGATCGGGTCTAAACGGGCAGTCGGACATCCCTCTCACAATCCAGGACTGCTGGCTCCCAACTGCTTGCCTGCCTGCCTTTTTGATTGCCCCTAACCACTTCTGCCTGCCAGCCTGATCACCCCCTAACCACTCCGCTGCCAGCATGGTTGATGCTTAACTGCTCCCCTGCCAGCCTGTTTGCCCCCAACTTCCCTCCTCTGCCAGCCTGGTCACCCCAAACTGCCCTCTCCTGCAGGGTTGATCACCTCCAACTGCCCTCCTCTGCCGGCCTGGTCACCCCAAACTGCCCTCTCCTGCAGGGTTGATCACCTCCAACTGCCCTCCCTTGCAGGCCGGGTGCCTCCCAACTGCCCTCTCCTGCTGGCCATCTTGTAGTGGCCATCTTGTGTCCACATGGGGGCAGGATCTTTGACCACATGGGGGCAGCGATATTATGTGTTGCAGTGATGATCAATCTGCATATTACTCTTTTATTAGATAGGATAGAGGCCTGGTGCATGGGTGGGGGCCAGCTGGTTTGCCCTGAAGGGTGTCCCGGATCAGGGTGGGGTTCCCTTGGGGCGTGGGGCGGCCTGAGCGAGGGGCCTGTGGTGGTTTGCAGGCCAGCCACGCCCCCTGACAACCCAAGTGGAGGCCCTGGTATCTGGGATTTATTTTCCTTCTACAATTGAAACTTTGTAGCCTGGAGTGGAGCCAAGCCTGCTGCTCCCTCCGGGCGGCAGCCATTTCTGTGGCAATTAATTCACCTTCTACAATTGAAACTTTGTAGCCTTAAGCGGGTGAGCCCGGCCAGGGTGTGAGGAAAGCTTTGCTTCCCCTGTTGCCGCCGGCAACCCTGGCCTGCTCTCTCAAGCTCCATTCTGCCGCCATTTGTTTGAATTTGTTTACCTTCTATAATTGAAACTTTGTAGCTTGAGTGGAGGCTTAGGCCTGCAATGGCTATGGAAAGCTTGGCTTGCTCTGTTACCTGGGAAACCTTGCTCTCTGTGGCTGTAGCCATCTTGGTTTGGGTTAATTTGCATATTTGCCCTGATTGGCTGGTGGGCTTGGCTTATGTAGTGGAGTGATGGTTAATTTGCATATTACCATTTTATTAGAGAGGATATATAGATATCTTAACCATGTCAAGTTGTCTATGTCTGTTGAGAGGCTCACATCATGGTGGAAACTCACAGGAAACTGCTGGCCTAATAAGTTTTTGTTCCTTTTATTATTATTATTTATTAGTCCTTATCCAAGGGTACTTTTTCCATTGAGCTTTAGAGAGTGAAAGGGAGGGAGGAGGAGAGAGAGAGAGAGAGAGAGAGAGAGAGAGAGAGAGAGAGAGAGAAGAGAGAGAGAGAGAAAGAGAGAGAGAGAGAAACATCAATGTGAGAGAAACCCATTGACTGGTTTCTTCCTGCATGTGTCTCAACTGGGGCCTGGGGTTGAACCTACAACTGAGGTACATGCCCTTGACTGGGAATTTAACCTGAGACCCTTTAGTGGGAGGACTGATACTCTAACCACTGAGAAAACTGGCCAGGGCAGTTTTTGTTCCATAAGAGAATATAATTTATGAGTGCAAGGCATTCTTTCTCTGCTCCCACATTCCAATTTCAGAGTCACACTTTTTTTTTTAGGTGCTAGGCCAATCACACTTAGAGAATAAGGTCTATTTTAATAAGAAATACAATTTTAAAATCCTAGAATGAGGCAAAAATTTGGCTCAGTATCAATGATGGGCACTGGAGCTGCTTTCATCCCTTTGAAATGGGAATTTTTAGGAGTGAAAAAGCAGATTTAGGAAATTTTAGAAAGTAAGGGGACCTTGGAAGAAGCACAGGGCTGCAGAGCAGCAGATGGTATATTTCCGTAGAATGAGGGAGCTGGAAACAACAGAAGGTCTATATTTACAAAATAAAGGGAAGGAAATCCCTCATTCAGAGGGAGAAGAAGAAAGCCCAAAGGGAATAAGAAAACAATAAGGAAAGAGGGGAGGAAAAATCTCACATGTCTCATTTGAGGTTCACCTGTGAGCTCAGGAATTACTATAGTAACCCGTCTGAGGGAATAGTGACCAATCAGAAGTGATATCAAGGCACAAAGATCTGTAGCATTTATAAACCATGGAAAAGGAAACTCAGTGGGACTCTTCCCCCTCCCCACTGTGGGAGTCTGTGCTATGAGATTCTTTCCCCTTCCCCCCATGGGAATTCTTTAATGAATTTCCATCTTTGCTATACCATCTTCTGTCCATGGATTCATTCTTCGACTCCCACAGACAAAGAGCCCGCGAACCATCCTGCCCAGGGGAACACTGTGTGTTCCAGTCCAAAAGTTCTGTTTCATCTTCTTAACCCTTCTGGCTGCTGGCCAGGGCCTTCCTTCGTTCTGCGCCGGCCCCTGATGGTCAGCACATGTCATAGCAATCGATCAAACACCCGGTCTCTAAAAAATCTGATGAACAGAATAAACTGGTAAATATAATAGAATCAGGGGCATAGAAAGAGAGTGGACTGACAATTCTCAGGAGGGAAGGGGTATGGGGAGTGCGGGACAAAAATCATACACCTATGGATAAGGACAGTGGGGGGGTGTAAAGGCGGGGGGGGGAACTGGGTGGAGGGGAGCTATGGGGGGGGGGACTAAAAGAGGAACAACTGTAATAATCTGAACAATAAAGATTTTTTTTTTTTAAAAGAAATATTTATTTGGTCTTCATCCTAATTTCTGGCACAGAGGTCCCCAAACCCTGGGAATTTTCTAGTGTTGAGAGTGATTAAGGTGTCTTTTGTTATGCTAATAAATGACTTTGGGAAAGCACTTAAGGATGGAGACTGAATGCTAGTAGGAGCCAACCATGGAGTTAGAAGATTAGGACTGATTTCCAGGGAGGGGAGAGAGACTTGAAGTTGAATCAATGGGCAATGGCCAATGACTTAGTCTTTCATGATTATACGAGAGGCCTGGTGCATGAAATTCGTTCACGGGTGTGTGTGTGTGTGTGTGTGTGTGTGTGTGTGTGTGTGTCCCTCAGCTCAGGCTACACCCTCTCCAATCTGGGACCCCTTGAGGGATGTCTGACTGCTGGATCGGGCCTAAATGGGCAGTTGGACATCCCTCTCACAATCCAGGACTGCTGGCTCCCAACCGCTCACCTGCTTACCTGCCTGATTGCCCCTAAACGCTTCTGCCTGCCAGCCTGATCGCCCCCTAACCACTCCCCTGTCAGCCTGATCAACGCCTAACTGCTTACCTGCCAGCCCGATTGCCCCTAACTTCCCTCCCCTGCCAGCCTGGTCACCCCTAACGGCCCTCCCCTGCCAGTCTGGTCGCCTCTAACTGTCCTCCCCTGCAGGCCTGGTTCCCCCCAACTGCCCTCCCATGTTGGCCCAGAAACACCTAACTGCCCTCCCTTGCTAGCCTGGTCCCCCCCAACTGTCATCCCCTGCTGGCCTGGTCGCCCCCAACTGCCCTCCCCTACAGGCCTGGTCCCCCCCAACTGTACTCCCCTGCAGGCCTGGTCACTTTCAACTGCCCTTCTCTGCTGGCCTACTCTCCCCCAACTGTCCTCCTCTGCCAGCCTGATCACCCACAACTGCCCTCCCCTGAAGGCCATCTTGTGGCTGCCATCTTGTGTCCACATGGGGGTGGCCATCTTGTGTGTTGGAGAGGCGGTCAATTTTCATATCACTCTTTTATTAGATAGGATAATGAATCCTCCATAAAAAAACAAAAGGACAACTTGTCGGCCCCATTTTTGCAGAGCTTCCACACTGGGGAAGCAAATTGCTTCCATGTGCAACAGGCCAGCTCCCAAGTGCCACTGGTCAGAAGCCCCTTTGTTCCAGACCTCACCTCATCTGGCTGTTGATTCATATTCTTTAATATCCTTCGTAACCAATTGATAATCTAGTGAGTAAATGGGTTTTCCTAAGTCCTGTGAGCTGTTCTAGCAAGTTAATCAAACCCAAGCCGAGGAGCGTGGGAACCTCTGATTTACAGCCACTCAGGCGGAAGTGCAGATAGCAACCTAGGCTTTCCATTGATTTCTGTAATTAATGGAGGGCAGCCTTGTGGAACTGAGTGCTTTATCAGTGGAATCTGATTCTATCTCCAGGTAGATAGTGTCAGAATGGAATTGAATTCTCAGACACTCTGCTGGTGTCCAAGAATTGCTTGATTGTATAGGAAAGCTTACACACACACACACACACACACACACACACACACACACACACAGAGTTGGGTTAAGTCAAGGAAATCATGCAGATGGATATACAACATTTTGTTTATCCATTTATCAGTTGATAGACATTTGGGTTGTATCTTAGCTCAGGCTGTTATAACAAAGATACCACAGACTGGGTGACTTAAACAACAAACATTTACTTCTCATAGTTCTGGAGTCTAGAGAGTTTAAGATGAAAGCACAGCAGAGTTGGTGGCTACTTCCTAGTCACAGATGATTATCTTCTCTCTGTGTCTTCATATCCAGGAAAGGATGAGAGAGATCTCTGGAGTTTCTATTATAGACACTAATTCCATTTATAAGGGTTCCACTTTCATTACCTAATCACTGCCCATAGGCCTTACCTCCTAATACCATTGCATTGGGAGGTAGAATTTCAACATAAAATTTGGGGGAGGACACACACATTCAGTCTATGACAGTTTGTTTCCTCCTTTTGGTTATATAAATAATGCAGTTCTGGGTGTTTTGGCCCTAAACATCTTTGTTCCAAACATTTTTGAAGTACAACTAATTGGCCATAAGGTGATTTTGTCATGAAAGACAAAATACCAAAAAAAAATTTAAAAGGGCCATTAAGAAGGACATAATAAAGCATGGAAATTAATAAAATTAAAAAGACTTTATTGCAAAAAATCAAAATACATTGTCTTTGAATCTTTTGCTCATAGTATTATTTTTTTAAAAAATATATTTTTATTGATTTCAGAGAAGAAGGGAGAGGGAGAGAGAGATAGAAACATCAATGATGAGAGAGAATCATTAATTGGCTGCCTTCTGCATGCCGCCCACTGGGGATGGAGCTCACAACTCAGGCATGTGCCCTTGACTAGAATCAAACCCGTGACCTTTCAGTCCGCAGGCCAACGCTCTATCCACTCTATCCACTGAGCCAAACCAGTGAGGGCTGCTCATAGTATTATGACAGGTACCTCTCACAGACACCAGAGAGAGGTATCATTGGACAGCCCCCCGAGTTGAAGAGAGAGAGCTGTCCCCTCCTCAATTTTTATTTTCTTGTATGAATGAATTCAAAGGAGTGACTCCAGATGATTGTGTTATGATAAAGCCAATTTATTAAAGAAGCAAGGCAAACAAAGCTATATCTGAGCTCGAGCACAGGTGGGCTTTGCCAGCTAGCCTGGGCAGCCAGTGTGGTGGGGATTCAAGGGGTTATATCCCCTTCTGTGTATAAGTTTCAAAATTTCTCTGCTGAATATTTTAGTATAGTTTAGTTTTCAAGTTCCCCTTTTACTTTGTTGTGGTTTTCCCAGAATTTGTGAGAAGCACCTGGCCGATTCTAGCTTGCCAAGTCTTGCAACTGCTAGCTTCTCTGCTTAGGGAGTGAAATAAAACTGCTCTTTCCCTCTCCCCCTTCCCCCTCCTTTCCTGCATTCTTTGGTTAGGGAGGAGACATTAACCATTTGCTCTCAAGTGCCCTTAGCTTAGGATAGATAATGGCTCGTTATTTACAAGCCAGCTGCAAGCTGTCCAGACTGTTTGGCCTTGTTTAATTTTCTTGTCTCTGTTTCCCTATTCCTCCTGTCTTTATTTTTTTCTAGTTTATCACTATCCTATATTAGTATTATACTTTTTTTTAAATTTGTTGATTCATTTCCACTGTTTGGCATCACACACGTTTCTTCCTTCCTTCCTTCCTTCCTTCCTTCCTTCCTTCCTTCCTTCCTTCCTTCCTTCCTTCCTTCCTTCTTTCCTTCCTTCCTTCCTTCCTTTTTCTTTTTCTTTTTTTTTTTTTTTTGCTACAATTCCTTTTTTCATTAAGAGAGGTATCAGTTTCCAACTGAAGAATCAATAACTAATGTTCTTGAAGACTCTTGTGAATGAGTAGCCTCCTCTATATAGTGTGGCAAACTTTTGGCTTTGATGGGTGGGAGGGATGACGCTTTACTGAAGGATTTACAAACTGAAAGTTATCATTTTCTAGTGTAATAGTCCATCTGGCTTTACACATAGTTCTGCAATCGGGCTTTAGATGTAGTTCTTACCATCCACTATTTTTAGACTACCACATCAACTTGTCATTGTATTGACTATTATGAAGGCTAAGATTTATATAATAATTTATATAATATAAAAATGGGAGTCCTAGCTCTGGTGTGGCTCAGTTGGTTGAGCATCCTCCATACACTAAAAGGTCACCTGTTCCAATTCCAGTCAGGGCACATACCCAGTATGGGTTCAATCCCTGGTCCGAGTATGTGCAGGAACCAACTGATTGATGTTTCTCTCTCTCTCTCTCTCTCTCTCAAATCAATAAAAACATATTTTTTAAAATGGGCATACTTTGAGAACTTTGTTAATGGAGAAATGAAAGCAAACTAACAAGTAGCTTGAATAACTTAAGTCTGCCAAATATAAATCAAATTGTCATCCAGTTATTTTATCTTTTATGGGAAATTGCCTTATGGCCACTTAGTTGTGCAGTGAAAATGTTTGTGGCAAAAATGCTTGTGGGAGAGATGTTTACAGCAAAGATGCTTACTGTGAAAATAGCTACTATCATTTGTTACCATCAATCTCTTTATTATACCTGCATTATCACATATCTAATACAATAACTCATTTATTTTACTGATCTATATCAAGATAAGTTTCAGATAGTGCATTTCCAGTGAAATACTTACATTTGCATATCATTAGCTAGATGTCAATATGTGTTTATTTTTTTTCCTTTATGTAAAACTTGCATGCAATGAAATATACAAATTTCATATGTGCATTTGCTGAATTTTGAAAAGTGCATGCACCTGGGAAACTCAAACTCCTATCAAGATATGGAGCATTATTATCACACTAGAGGCCCAATGCATGAAAATTCATGCACTGGAGGGGGGGGGTCCCTCAGCCCAGCATGCCCCCTCTCACAGTCCAGGAGCCCTCAGGGGCTGGAGGCAACCCGGCAATCAGGGGAAAGCAATGCCCCATCACACCTCTGCTGCTGCCACTGCCGGCAGCGCAAGCCTCAGCTAGCCCTGGTTACCTGAGCCTTGGGATGCCCTGGGCAGCTGGGCAGCTGCCATCTGAGGCTTGCCTGTGCCTCGGGTCAGCCCTGTGTGGCTGGGGGGCTGAGGGGACTGGGGGACTCCGGAGGCAGGTGCACAGAGCCGTGCCTTGCCGTGTGCCTGCCGCCCCAGAGGGGCTGAGGGGACTGAGCACCACCATCTGTGGCTGTGGGTGCCACCATCTTTGAGGGCATAGCAGTCAATTAGCATATTCCCTCCTTATTGCTGTGGGCTGCCATCTTTGCAAGGTGGGGCAGTCAATTAGCATGTTCCCTCCTTATTGGCTGTGGGTGCTGCCATCTTTGCAATGGCATGAGGGTCAATTAGCATATTCCCTCTTTATTAGATAGGATCAGAAAATTTCTTCATGGCCCCTCCCAGTCAATATGCCCAACTCCCAGAGATATGATAGGCATTAAATACTACTTAATAATATTTTAATAACTAGAGGCCTGGTGCATGAAAATTCATGCACTGGAGAGGGTCCCTCAGCCCAGCCTGCCCCCTCTCACAGTCTGGGAGCCCTCAGAAGAAGGAGGCAACCTGGCAATCAGGGGAAGGTGACACCCCCATTACACCTCTGCTGCTGCCACTGCCGGCAGCGCAAGCCTCGGCCGGCCCTGGGTGGCTGGGGGGCTGAGGGATCTGGGGGACTCCAGAGGCAGGTGCATGGAGTGGCCAGACCCGCCTAAGGATGGGCCTGGCTGTGCCGTGCGCCTGCCGCCCCAGTGGGGCTGAGGAGACTGGGCACCACCATCTTGTCACTGTGGACACCGCCATCTTTGAGGGTGTTGCAGTCAATTAGCATATTTCCTCCTTATTGGGTGTGGACTTCACCATCTTTGTGAGGGTGTGGTGGTCAATTAGCATATTCCCTCTTTATTAGATAGGATATTTAATAAAATTCTTTCATCATATGTATTATAAAATAATATATACCTAGATATTTTTAAAAATGTGTTTTTGTCTTAATGGAGTAATATAACATTTGTTTTTTATGTGTTTATTGATTTGATTGAAGTTATTCCTTACCTCTTCTTTTAAATTTTACAGTTAGCCTCCTTTTTCATATTTCCTATGTTTTTTCCTTTTTTCCCTCAACTTATTTAAATTTTTAAAATTGTCATTCTAGTTTCTAAAGGTTAATTTTGTGTCCCATTTAGTTAAGTGTATATTTTTTCTAACAATCAATGTCTCAGTCTAATTGTTGCCAGAGAAATGGATGTCTCCACTAGTGGGAGTGGGGTTCTTATGATATCGTTAGAAAATAAATTTTCTAAGACTGGCAGGGGAGAGTGAGTGGTTTTTATTGGTGTGTGTGAGAAATCTCACCTGTCTGAATTCAAATAACAGACTCGGGGACAGAAGTATGGTGAAAATGAGACTCTTCATACACTCTCAAGACCGAGTGTGGGCGTCCATCCTATTGTACAGGCACACCTGGGGCAGCAAATGCAGCCCATTTATTCAGTCCCTCCACCGATTTGGTTCCTCGTTGACCAAACACCATGGGGTCTCCTGTTTCCTCATGCGTTGCTTAGGTCTTGCTGTCTCCCATTGAGCCATTTAAAAAATTGGGCTGAAGCCTTCTCTAGTTGCCTCCATCTTCCCTTGTCTAGCTGAGGCAGGCACCTTGGAGCTTTCCACCATGATGCTGGCCCACATGCACAGTTCTTTTTTCCTATATCCTCTTCCCTCCTTCCTACATTCTGTTTGCTCTGGGGAAATTTAGCAAATTCCATTGAAAGCCGACCCTGCTGGAGATGGACCACAGAGGTCCATTTCGTACAGTGTGGAATTGTATTTCTTGAGTTGCAAAGTCCCATTATCCTTAGACAAGTCCTGGAAAATATGTAGCTGGAGCTCCAGCAGTCAAAAGTAGGGCCAGTGTCCAGAGCATCCATTCCATGGTGGAACTGAGTCCAACAGAGCATCAGGCTAGATTCAGTCCATCAATCCATTGTGTGGGTCCCACATGGCTGTCAGTCATGTGGGCAAATGCAGGGAACAATCCTCTGCAACAGGAGTCCCAAGAGGGCCAGGAGAAGTGAGAGAGAGAGAAAACCTTCTTTGTTTAGGGATTAAGTATCTCAGATTTTGAGCCCTTGCTGTGGCCACACCTATTCTGGCCACTGACTAAGTCCCAGGTGTAACTGACAGGTAAGCATCTTCCCACGTCACTGGGACCTTACTGGGCATGCATCTATCGTCCAGACTCTTCCCCCAGGATCTGTGGGGAACAGACTTGGAGAATAACTGCAGCTTCTTGACAAAGCTGGTATAAATGATATGTCTATATTATCTAGTCTTCCCTTTATTCCTTTCCTGTTATTTAGTTGTTTTTATAATGGTATCATTACTAGTAACTATATCCTTCAATTGAACAAGACAAGAAAATTGGTACATTTAAAAATCTCTGCTCCCTTCCTAAACCTCTACATCCTTTACTGTTATCAAGAGAGATGATTTTGCTCACACACTTATACACATACTCTAAGTGTGTGTGTGAGTGTGTTTGTGTGTGTATGCACCCATATATTTCCCATTACTGCCATAACAAATGACAAAAAACTTGATGTCTTAAAAAATAAACATTTAGCCCATCTGACGTGGCTCAGTGTTTGAGCATCGACCTATGAACCAGGAGGTCAAGGTTTGATTCCGGTTGGGGCACATACTCAGGTTTCGGGCTTGATCCCCAGTGTGGGGTATGCAGGAGGCAGCTGATCAATGATTCTCATCTATCTCTCTCTCCTCTCCCCTCCTCTCTGAAATCAATAAAAACATTTTTTAAAAAATTAAAAGGTATATAAACATTTATTTTCTCACAGTTCTGGAGGTCAGAAGTCTAAAATTGACTTCACTGGCCAATACCAGGTTATCAGAAAGACTGTGCTCCCCCTGGAGGCTCTGGGGGAATCTGATCCTTGCTTCTTTCAGCTTCTGTGGCTCCCAGCAATTCTTGGCTTGTGACTGTGTCACTCCAATCTTTGTTTCCATGGTTACATTGTCTCCTCTTCTGTCTGTGGCAAGTCTCCTTAAAAGAATTCATATAATTGCATTTAGTGTCCACCTGGATAATCCAGGACAAAATCATTGATTTAATCACATATACAAAGATTATTTTTCTAAATAAGGTAATATTTACAGATTCTAGGGAATGGTAATTGATATCTTTGGGGTCCATTTTTAGACTCCACTATGCACATAAGCCACTCCCCCCCATGGAAATAGCCAATTTATCAATATTAAATGATAAGACTTTGAACATGTTAATATTAACACTACTTGAATGGTGAAATAAAATTGATAAATCCAAACCATATTTCTTTTCAGTTACTTGTGAAAGTTCAAAACTCTAAGAATTAGCCCGGCAGCAGCTTAAGCTAATTAATAAATCATGCTGGGGAGTGAAAAGAGTAGCTTATTCTTTTGGCAAGCAGAAAGGAAAGAAGGGGAATGCAATTTATCTTAAAAAGGGCAGGAGCCAAAATACACATGAAAGTTACGCTGCTTAACATCAATCTTTGGCAAAGTCTTAAAATAATATTTTTAACAGACTGTGCATTTAGAAACAAAGTAGTGATTAACAAGATTGAACATAGTATATACATATAATTATGTACATGAGCACACATAAACACACTTTTAAAATATGTATATATATATATTTTTAAAAAATATATTTTATTGATTTTTTTACAGAGAGGAAGGGAGAGGGATAGAGAGTTAGAAACATCGATGAGAGAGAAACATCTATCAGCTGCCTCCTGCACACCTGCTACTGGGGATGTGCCCGCAACCAAGGTACATGCCCTTGACCGGAATCGAACCCAGGACCCTTCAGTCCGCAGGCTGATGCTCTATCCACCGAGCCAAACCGGTTTCGGCTAAAATATGTATATATTTTTATTGATTTCAGAGAAGAAGGGAGAGGGAGAGAGATAGAAATATCAATGACGAGTGAGAATCATTCGTCAGCTGCCTCCTGCACATCCCACACTGGGGATGGAGCCAGCAACCCAGGCTTGTGCCCTGGCTGGGAATTGAACCATGACCTCTAGTTCATAGGTTGACGCTCAACCACTGAGCCACACCAGCTGGCCACAAACACACTTTTTAATAGTCTTTTTAGATAGATTAGTCGTTGGTCTGCAAGCCTAATTGAAATCAACTTTAAAACAAGTAACTGGTGAAGATTAGGCAAGGGTGTTTTTTGGGGTTTTTTTTTGGTTGTTGTTTTGTTTTGAATAATAGAGAAAGAGTCTTTGGGAATGTTTTATTTTGTTTTGATATATACAAGATTGTCAAGGAGGAATGTCCTGTTCTTTGTGGTAGTCCCAGTACTAAGCATAGGCTCTGTTAGGGAATAAATGAAGTGAATATACAAAGCTCTAAGAGAATGATGGGGCAAGAACCACATCTCTTTTATCTTATTACTAGAGGCCCAGTGCACGAAATTCGTGCATTGGGGGGACACAGGCCAGGCCGAGGGACCCCACTGGTGCATGATTGGGGCCAGGGAGAGACACTGCAGGTTGGCCAGCTGGGGAGGGACTGCGGGAGGGCTCCAGGGTGCGTCCGGCCCATCTCGCTCAGTCCCAATCGGCCAAACCCCAGAAGCAAGCTAACCTACCAATTGGTGAGTCTGTCCCCTGGTGGTCAGTGCACGTCATAGTGAGTGGTTGAACAGCCTTAACATATCATTAGCATATTACGCTTTGATTGGTTGAATGGCAGACCAGACAACTGGACACTTAGCCTATTATGCTTTTATTATATAGGGTTTCTGGTTTCTACTATAATAGATTCTCAAAAGATGGTTGTAATTTTGGATGAAATGTAATTAAATAAGTCAGTTATTCTTTGTCATGTGACATTAGGCCATTTACAAGACAAATGGTCTCATGATAGTTTCTAAGTTAAATCCAAGTAATTTTCTCTTTACTGTCCAAGTGTCTTATCTTTTGTCTTCCCACACAAGGACCACACTGATAATGCATGGAAGCCAATATACTGTGGTGTCTAGTACGTGTGTTTTTATGCACATGTTCTCATTGGATTGTTACTACAACCACTTGAGACAGGAATCCTGATATCCTGCAGTTGAGGAAACAGGCTCAAAAGGACTAGTCTGAGAGCATATCCTGGAAGCAGAAGATGAGCGTAAATCTTGGAAACAAATTGAATGTTCCATCTTCTAGAAGAAGCTATAAATATACTTCCCTAGTCCTTAAAACACTGGTCTAGAGCAGCTAGTCAGCAGATGTTTATTAAAAAGTTAAAGCCGAATTTCCTCAATTTAAAATGTCAGAGAAAAGGAGAGAAATAAGAAAAAAAATGAACAAAATCAAGTATCATACTTAGAGGCAATTTTATATTTATTTTGTTTTGTTTTTATGTATATAACTGATTGTATGTACTTCATGGTCAAATCTCTCCAAAATGTTCCTTTGTTACTGAATGGAATATTTTTTGTCATTTTAAATTTCCTGTGGAAAAATGTTTTGATTGTTAGTATATTAACCCAATTATGTCCTTGACTACCATAATACCCAATGTCAAGGAAAAATATTACTAAAAGGAGTAAAAATTCTTCTCAGTTTAATTGAGTTTTCATGACAGTCCTACTTATGTCAGTCACTATTTTCACTCTTTTAGAAATGTTATGCTTAGTGTGTTAGAGCCACTTTTAATCTTAACACTTTATCAGAAGTTTAGGGGCTCATAGAAAGTTTAACTAAACATCAGAATAACTTCTTTCAACTATGTTTAAATACTCAAAATTTGTGTGTGGTCATCCTATGAACAAGACTGCTCTAACAATACACTGACTTTAGTTCAGTTAAATGACTCATTTTCACCTTATGAACTACTAAATTGAAAACACTATCTGTCTTATATTTGCTTAGCTACATTTTCATTAATTCATCAAAAATTGAGTATATACTATGCTTGGACTATATACTATATATACTTTACACAGAAATTAGTAAAATTGAGATCCTTACCTTAAGGATTTTGTTGTCTATGTAGAAAAAAAGTAGGGATGGCAGATTCAGCAAATAAAAATGCAGGCTCAGTGGATAAAGCATCGGTCTGTGGACTGAAGGGTACTGGGTTAAATTCCAGTCAAGGGCACATGCCCGGGTTGTGGGCTCAATCCCCAGTAGGGGCCAGCCAATCAATGATTCTCTCTCATTGTTGATGTTCCTATTTCTTTCTTCCTTTCCCTTCCTCTCCGAAAGCAATAAAAATATATTTTTTAAAATGAAGGCCTCTCAGTTAAATATGAATGTCAGATAAATACATTTTAGTATTAATATGTTCATGTGGATTTGGAACATATTAAAAACTTTTCTTTTGCTATTGATCTGAAGTTCAAATTTAACTGAGAGTCCTGTATTTTATCTGGCAACCCTAGAAAAGAGACCAATAAAAAGATAGTTTATGATATACAATATAAGTGTTTATACATGTAAGTACAAATAAGCACATGCAAGTACACATTTTAATAGTATGTTTAGATACAATAGTAATTATTAGGACTTGGCTAAGTCCAGAGAGTGGTAGAAATATGTAGCACCCTGTTGAATAGGGATTTTATTTTTAGTTTTCCATTTATGTTGGGAGAGAATGTGACCATTTTCTATAATTTGACCAGGTCAGTAGATGAATATCCTGGCAGGAGAGCAGACTCTTAGGTAAAAATGATGCATTTATAAGAAAAATATACAGGGAAATTATGCAATCATACCTAGACTGACTGCAATGAAAAATTATTGAACCCAGTTCAGAGCCATGGGAGAAGTGATTTTTGATTTTAAAAAAAGCTGTTACAAATGTCCCCTTAATGTGTTTCCACATGGCAACCAGGGAGGATAAGCATGCCTTACTATTTTAAGAAAACAGGAAAATCTAAATATTTTCCAGAGGAAGCAAATTGCTGTAGCAGAAGTCCTGGGCCTTGACCTTTTATTTATTTTATTTTTTTACGTTTCTTTAAAAAGTAATTATTTTTTTTTATTATAGTTGATGTACATTACTATATTTTTTCAGTTGTACAACCCAGTGATTAGACATTTACATAACTTACAAAGTAATCACCCTGATAAATCTATTACCCATCTGACACCATACATAGTTATTATAATATTATCTATAATAATAAATGCATAATATGCTAATTAGACCAGACAGCTGGACAACCTTCCAGATGAAGCCAGAGCTGCGAGGGCTGAGGCAAGCCACAGCGACTGAAAGGGCCAAGCACCTTGCACAAATTTGTGCATTGGGCCTCTAGTTGCCTATATTCCCTATGCTGTACTTTATATCCCTATGACTATTTTGTAACTACCAATTGGTACTTCTTGATTCTTTCCACCTCTTCACCCATCTTCTCCCCGCTGGCAACCTTCAATTTGTTCTTTGTATCTGTGAATTTGTTTCTGTTTTGTTTGTTGATTTATTTTGTTTCTTAGATTCTATATGTTAGTGAAACCATATGGCATTTATATTTCTCTGACTTATTTCACTCAGCACTTCTATGTCCATCTATGTTGTCACAAATGGCAAAATTTCACTCTTTTATGAGGCTAAGTCATATTCCATTGTTTATATGCACCACTTCTTCTTTATCTATTCATCTACTGATGGACACTAAGGTTGCTTCCATATCTTGGCTATTGTAAATAATGCTGTAATGAACATAAGTATGCAAATGTCTTTTTGAATTAGTGTTCTGGGTTTCTTTGGATAAATATCCACTAGTATTTATTTGAAGGATTGCTGGGTCCTTCTTTGTCTCTTGTTATAGCTTTTATTTTAAAATCTGTTTTGTCTGGTATAAATATTGGTACCCCAGCTTTTTTCCCCATTTTTCCATCCCTTTACTTTCAGCCTGTGTGTTTCTTTTGATCTGAAAGGAGTCTCTTATAGAAAGGACATGTAAGACTATTGTTTTCTTATCTATTCAGCCACCCTATGTCTTTTGATGGGAGCATTTAATTCATATATATTTAAAGTAATATTGATAGATATGTAGTTTTTGACATTTTGTTATTCATTTTTTTTTCTTCTTCTTCAAGAAGTTCCTTTAACATTTCTTGTAATACTGATTTGGTGGTGATGAACTCCTTTAGCCTTTTCTTGTCTGGGAAGCTTCTTATCTGTCCTTCAGTTCTAAAGGATAGTTTGCTGGGTAGAATAACCTTGGTTATAGGCCCTTTCTTTTAATCAGTTTAAATATTTTGTGCCAATCCCTTCTGGCCTGAAAAACTTCTGTTGAGAAATCAGCTGACAGTCTTATTGGAGGTAGCTCTCTTGTAGGTAACTAAATGATTTTCTTTTGCTGCTTTTAGGATTCTCTCTTTTTCTTTAACTTTTGTCATTGTAATTATGATGTATTATGGTGTGGGCCTCTTTGGGTTCATCTTGTTTGGGAGTCTCTGTGCTTCCTGGATTTGTATGTCTACTTCCTTCACCAGGTCAGGGAAGTTTTCTGTCATTGTTTCTTCAAATAGGTTCTCAATCCCTTGCTCTCCCTCTTCTCCTTCTGGTACCCCTGTGATGTGAATGTTGGTATACTACATGTCCGAGAGGCTGGACCTTGTCCTTTGAGAGATTGCATCCAGAGAAGGATTATTAAAGCTCAAAGACCAACTGGATTTATTTAGTTCATGCCTCTTATGCTACAGACAAGAGATTCATTGCTAGCCTGAGTTAAGGGGCATAGTAAACACTGAAGAAACAGATATTTTTCTATCATATACTATCCTTACCCACATTAGTGAATTGTCTTTTTTTTCCAGCAGACAATTCACTGATGTGGGTAAGAATCACAAAGGGACTGTGATAAACTTTTGCAAGGAATGGAAAGAGAGAAAATATAGAGAAGGGTAAGGATAAAAACTAACAGTAGGAATATAAATGTATTCTGTTCCAAATTAATATACCATTTAAAAGATGAAAACTGTGTAGTAGTTTCCCCTACCCTATCTCTTGTCTTTGTTTTGCACTCTTAAAATAATGAGGATTTATTGAAAAAGGGAACTTTAATTGTTTTTCTATACTAAGGGTTTGTCAGGAAACACAGGAGTCCAATTTTGAAAATATACAAAAAGAAATTTTTTAATAAATGTGTTATCTGTATTTTAGCCTAAGGTAAAAAATTTAGGAATTACTGTCATTGACTCCATGGAAATTTTATATGGCTTATTTCTGTATTTTGTTTTATGTATTTGTTTTTCTTGTTTCTTTCAGCTGTAACTACATTATGTTCTGAACTCTAGTGCTATCTTAACTTTGAAGTGCTTCAATAATCCTGAAGATTCATAAGAAATATGAAGCCTTTTGATTCTTATTCACTGGTAACTTGATTCCTCCTCCCTGCCCCTGAGTGTTCTGAATTTCCAAGGGAATATGCATAGGTTTTTAATTCACTGACTGTCCTTGGTATTCTGTGCTACCTTTCAGTATCATCCTTCACATGTGGAAAATTATCTTCTGTATTTTTTAAATGATTTTCTCCTGTGATAATTTCTTTCTGTCAATTCATTACTTTTAAAACTCTTTTTAGTCTGTTGTTGGATATTATGAGTTGATTCTCATTTTCTCTCATGGTTTATTTTCAGATTTTCCATTTCTTTTTCTTTTTCTTTCCAGAGATTTCCTAGGCTTTATCTTTCAATCCTTTAATCAATTCTTGGTTTTGTTTTGTTGATCAATCACTTTTAATTTCTAAGAGGTCTTTCAAGATAATTGGCTTTTCTTGTTTTCAATCTCCTATGCCTGTTTTGTGTAGTTTCAAATCTCTCTACAGACACTAAAATTTTGTCTGTTTTATGTTTCTTTTTGTTTCCTAAATTATATCTCTTTCTTGTAAGTTAAATGATTAGAGTTTTATTTTTGTTTTTAACTTGTTTCATTCATATTCCAAACTTCCGCAAATAGTTGGCAGTGATTCATGACTCTTGGCTGCTCTGGGAATATAAGTGGGGGTTATTAACTGATAGCTTTTGCATTGTGGAAACAAAAAGAGAGAATGCCAGTTATGTTTCAGGACCCCCAAGGTCCACATATAAAGTCCTTTGCTCTGGAAAAACTGATGTCCAAATATTCTGCCTGAGGTAATCTCAGACAATTTATGTAATTTCTTTGTGAAATGATCCTTTGATTTTTTTTTTAGGTGGGATGTAAATAAGTAGCTACCCATGTGTCTGCATGTGGTTGGGAAAATTAGAAAACATAGTTAATTGGTCTGGATTTAGAATTTCAGTTAGAAAACTTTTGCATCTGAATCAGAGGAATTCATTGCACTCTCTCTTCTGGGGCTATCTCTGTTTTGGACCTCCTTTCTCCATACTGCTTCATCATTTGCTCCTATATTCAGTTTTCATCTTCAATAATTTTGTTAAAATCTCCTGGTGTTAAACATGTAATCACCTTTCCTTTGGTTGCATACTTATAATGTTTTAAGCTATTTTACTGTAATTTTTGTAGGACTTTTGGGAGGTAGAAGAGATAAGCACATGTGGTAAGTCTTTCATTTTGATAAAGAGCTCTATCATTAAATTTCCCTGAGTACTGATATAATGGATTAAAAATGGTGGCAGAGTAGGAGGATGCTACATGGACATGCTCCCAGGAACAATCTGGAATTACAACTGAAATATGGAAAAGCTTACTGAATGATCAATGAAAAACTCACAGGAGAGAACCCAAGGACCAAAGGTGGAGACCACATAGAGACTGGTAGGAGGGGTGGAGGCATGAAAGGGCTGGCTGGGCACCCACAGATAGCACCTGAAGTCCCAGAGAGGTATCTCAGCTGTGGGGGGGGGGTGCCACTGAGAACTCTGGGATCTAATCCCGAAGCTGGGCTCCTCAGCAGAGAGCACCAAACTGAGGAGGGTACCCATATAACATCTAGCTGTGAAAAGCAATGGGGTCCTGTCTGCCAGGGAGTGGCAGTTGAAAGTTTGGCACCCTCTTAAAGGGCCAATGCACAAAAATTTCCTGTGAAGCCACCCACCTTGTGCTCTGGCAGAGGGAGGATGAAGTGGACTGGATCTGTGAGAGCAGAACCCAGGACTGGAGGATAGAGCTCAGAAGGCAGACACCCCAAGTTTCCTGGGCTGAGTCATTCCCTTACACAATGGAGGACATCTTTCCAACATAGACATCTGCCTTGCCTGGGGGGAAGACAGTTGACACATCCTATTGAAAAAAAAACTTGCCCTGAGGCCACTTAAGAGATTAAAAGTAACAATTAGCCTCCAGGCAGAAGCAACTGGCCCACCCTGTTGAAAAAACTCTTGCCACACCTGAGGACAATTGCATGGGGGCAATTCAAGTTGGAATCCTATCAGTCTGTAGGCAAAAGAAGTCTCTGGAGGCTTTGAGTCTTTGCCTGATCCAATTAGTCAGAAACAGCTCTTAACACTGTCCTGCACTAGAGATTGAGAGATATAGGGAATCTACCTAAAACAGTCACAAACCCAAACACACAACCAAAATGAAAAAACAAAGAAACAACCCCCAAATGAAAGAACTAGTGAATTCTCCAGAAGAAGAGATAAATAAAGCAGAGATAAGAAATTTATCTGAGGGAAGGAAGATGGCTGCCTACAGGAAGGCAGACTGCAAGATACTGTGTGAGTGAGAGAATGAAAGGAGAGTATGTGGTCCCATGGGGAGTGTTTGTTTGTGAGTTGAGGGACAACTATACTCCAAGGGACTGTGGGGGATTGCCAAACGGGGTTCCCCTGACCAGGCAGCCTCCACTGCTGCTGGGATCCCTCCTGGAGCGACTGGCTCTGACACGGAGACCATGCCATCTTGAAGGGGAAAGTGGATGTTGTCGGAAGCCTGAATATCCTGGGAATATACAACAACGGCACCCAGTGAACAGCTGCAAACTAGGGAACACTGGTCCCCAAGTGGCACGAATATGTGGATTCGGAGGAGCTCTGCATCTCCTCACTGAAAGGTCAGATTTCACCTGGGATAAGGAGAGAGAGAACTACATAACCAGACACCCAGAGAAGAGAGATCATGGGGAGACAAAGTAACAGCCCACATATGAAAGAAAAGCAGGCATCACCAGAAAAGGAAGTAAACGAAATGGAGGCAAGCAACCTGCTAGAGAAAGAATTCAGAGGAATGGTCATAAGGTGGATGAAAAGAATGGGAGACAAATTCAACAATATGTGTAAGAACCAAGATGAAATGAAGAAGAACCAAGAAGAAATGAAAAATGACATTGCTGCTATAAAGAACTCAATAGAAAGCATCAACAGTAAACTAGACAAAGCAGAGGACTGCATCAGTGAGCTAGAAGACAAGGTAGGAAAAAATACCCAAGCAGAGCAGCTTCTAGAAAAAAAAATATTAAAAAGCAGGAGGAGAGTGTAAGAGAACTTTGGGACAACACAAAACAAAACAACATCCACATAGTAGGGATGACAGAAGGAGAGGAAACTGAGCAAGGAATAGAAAACCAGTTTGAAGAAATAATGACAGAAAACTTCCCTGATATAGGGAAGAAAAACTAACACAAATCCAAGAAGCTCACAGAGTCCCAAACAAAATAAACCTCAAAAGACCAAAGACAAAGCACATTATAATTAAATTGGCAAACACCAATGACGAAGTATGAATCTTAAAAGCGGACAGAGAGAGACAGAAAGTTACATACAAAGGATCTCCATTAGACTAGCGACAGATTTCTCAACAGAAACACATCAGGCAAGAAGGGAATGGAATGAAATATACAAAGTCATGCAAAGGAAGGGTCTGAATCCAAGAATACTGTACCCAGTAAGGCTACCAATCAAAATTGAGGGTGAAATCAGGAGCTTCACAGACAAAAAAGGACTAAGAGGTTTATTACCACCAAACCAGCAATGCAAGAAATCCTACAGGATCTGCTGTAAAGAGAAGAAATAGGAAGCAAAGAACAGAGGTAAAGAAGAAAAATGGTGACAAACAAGTACCTATCAATAATAACTTTAAATGTAAGTGGATTAAATGCCCCAATTAAAAGACATAGGGTAATTGAGTGGATAAGAAAACATGACCCATATATCTGCTGTCTACAGGAAACCCACCTCAGAAAACTAGATGGACACAGACTGATGGTGAAGGGATGGAAAAAGGTTTTACAGGCAAATGGAAATGGGAAAAAAAGCTGGGGTAGCAATACTTATATCTGACAAATTAGATTTCAAAGTGAAGGACATAAAAAGAGATAAGGAAGGCCACTTCATAATACTAAAGGGAGCAATCCAACAAGAAGAAATAACTCTGGTAGACATGTAAGCACCCAATACAGGAGCACCCAAATACATAAAAAATTTCTGGAGGATATCAAGGGAGAGATAGACAGCAATACAATCATAGTAGGGTACTTTAATACCCCACTATCACCATTGGACAAATCTTCTAAACAAAAAATCAGCAAAGAAACATCAATCCTAAATGACTCACTAGATCAGATGGAATTAATTAACATCTTCAGAACATTTCACCCCAAAGCCACAGAATATACATTCTTCTCAAGTGCACATGTTTCATTTTCAAAGATAGACCACAGGCAAAGAGGTCACAAGCAAAGAGGATCACAGGCAAAGTCTCTTCAAATTCAAGAAGATAGAAATCATATCAAGCATCTTCTCAGATCGCAATGGCATAAAACTGGAAATCAACTACAATAAAAACAATACAAAAAAATCAAACACATGGAGACTAAATAGCATGCTATTAAACAGTGATTGGGTTACCAGAGAGATCAAAGAAGAAATAAAAAACATCATGGCAACAAATAACAATGAAAACACAACAATTCAAAAACTATGGGACACAGCAAAAGCAGTCTTGAGAGGGAAGTTCATAGCTCTATAAGCATACTGCAAAAAACAAGAAACAATGGTAATAAATTACCTAACCTTACAACTCAAAGAGTTAGAAAGAGAGCAACAAGAAAAGCCCAGTGTAAGCAGAAGGAAATAATAAAATTAGAGCAGAGATAAATGACATAGAGACACACACAAAAAAAATATGAAAGATAAACAAAACCAAGAACTGATTTTTTTGAAAGGATAAACAAGATTGATGAACCTCCAGCCAGTCTCACCAAGAAGCATAGAGAGGACCCAAATGGACAAATTCAGAAATGAAAGAGGCAAAACAACAACAGATTCCACAGAAATACAAAGTATTGTTAAAAAATACTATGAACAACTCTATTCCAACAAACTGGACAACATGGAGGAAATGGACATCTATATAAATAAAAATGTAAATGTTCATTTGTTCAAAATCTTAAATCTCAGAAAGTTCTTCACTGATTGCTTTGAAATTTTGACACAACACTGCATTCGAATACGTGCATATTTTTATATACCTTATACCTACTATTCCATTTCAATGTTGATAATGATTGAAGATCTGTGCTTAGAAATCCTGAACAAAGTTCTCAATCAATTGGGAATGCCATCACTGAATCGATCTGCTGCTGCTTCGTTCGATGTAGAATTGCGTCGTGAACAAAATTAAAACATGGGTGATCTTTTGTTGTATGTGCAATCAAATATTCCTAAGCTAATGCTTGAGGAAAAAGGCATTTACGATCAAATAGTGAAACTGTCAATGATGGGGTTCGAGAAATCTTCTTCTTAGATGCGCCAGGAGGAACTGGTAAAACGTTCCTAATTAGATTGATTCTAGCAGCAATTTGATCCCACAATGACATAGCCTTAGCTCTTGCATTGTACGGAATAGTTGCGACATTGCTACCAGGTGGAAGAACTGCTCATTCCACTTTGAAATTGCCATTGAACATGCAATTCATTGAAACTCCCATGTGCAATATTTCCAAAGCATCCGGCATGGCAAAAGTATTGCAGAAATGCAAACTTATTGTTTGGGATGAATGCACAATGGCACACAAAAAATCGCTCGCGGCTCTTGATCGATCATTGCAAGATTTGCGTGGAAACATCAGACCATTTGGGAACACATTAATATTGCTTGCAGGAGATTTCAGGCAAACATTACCTGTAATTCCTCGATCGACACCAGAGGACGAAATAAATGCTTGCCTGAAATACTCTACTTTCTGGCGACACATAAAGACGTTAAAATTAACTACAAATATGCATGTCCAGCTGCAAAACGATTGATCAGGTGAGATATTCTCACATTAATTGCTGGAAATTGGGAACGGAAAGGTGCGGGTTGATCTGACCTCAGGACAAATTTCATTGCCTCATAACTTCTGCAATTTAGTGACGTCAAAAGAAGAATTGGTTGAAAAAATATTTCCCAATATTCAAACCAATTATAAGAATCACGATTGGCTGAGTGAACGAGCTATTCTTGCGGCCAAGAACAAAGACGTCTACGAACTTAACAATATTATTTAGTCTAACATTCAAAGCGAGGCAGTCACATACAAGTTGTCAACACTGTTGTGGAAGCAGATGAAGCGGTTAGTTATCCAACAGAATTTTTGAATTCACTCGATCTGCCAGGGATGCCATTGCACATACAGCAATTGAAAATCGGCGTGCCAATTATCATGTTGCGAAATATCAACCAGCCAAAGCTTTGCAACGGCATGAGGCTTGCAGTAAAAAAATTAATGAGCAATGTCGTAGAAGCAACAATCTTGACAGGACGTTTCAAAGGTGAAGATGTTCTCATTCCTCGCATTCCTATGATTCCAAAGGATATGCCATTTCAATTTAAGACATTGCAATTCCCAATTTGATTGGCGTTTGCAATCACCACCAACAAAGCTCAGGGCCAATATTTAGAATTGTGTGGTTTAGCTCTAGACACGGATTGCTTATCACATGGACAATTATATGTTGCGTGTTCTAGAGTCAGCAAACCATACAATCTCTATATCTGCACAGACAATGGAACAACAAAAAATATTGCACACCCACAAGCATTGTGAAATTAAACATATTAGAAACGTGTGCTTTCTCTTTTCTTTCTTTTCCATTTAACCAGACTGAACCACAGCAACTCATGGCCGGGTACAGCTAGTATTCCTAGAAAAATAGAACCTTTTAAACTCAATCAGGAAGAATCTAAACATATCAATAGGCCAATAACTATGGAAGAAATTGAAGCAGTCATCAAAAAGCTCCCAGCAAACAAAAGCCTGGGGGCAGACAGCTTCACAGGGGAGTTCTACCAAGAACTAAAACCTATCCTCCTCAGACTATTCCAAAAAATTCAAGAGGAAGGAACACTTCAGGCTCCTTCTATGAAGCCAGCATCACCCTAATACCAAAACCAGATAAAGACAACACAATGAAAGAGAATTACAGGCCAATATTCCTCATGAACATAGATGGCAAAATCCTCAACAAAATTCTAGCAAATCGGAACCAGCAGTACATCAGAAAGATAATACACCATGACCAAGTAGGATTTAACCCAGGGATGCAAGGATGGTACAATATCCACAAATCAACAAACGTGATATATCATATAAACAAACTGAGAGATAAAAACCACATAGTCATGTCAATTGATGCAGAAAAAGCAATTGACAAAATCCAACACCCTTTCTTGATAAAAACTCTCAGCAAGGTGAGAATAGAAGGATCATACCTCAACATAATAAAAGCCATATATGACAAACCCACAGCCAACATCATACTCAATGGGCAAAAATTAAAACCACTTCCCCTAAGAACAGGAACAAGACAGAGATGCCCACTCTCACCACTCCTGTTTGAAATAGTACTGGAAGTATTAGCCATCGCAATTAGACAAGAAGAAGAAATAAAAGGCATCCAAATTGGAAAATAAGAACTAAACCTGTCCTTATTTGCAGATGACATGGTATTGTACATAAAAAACCCGAAAGACTCCATCAAAAAACTAATAGACTTAATAAATGAATTCCACAATGTAGCAGGATACAAAACTAACGCCAAGAAATCTATGGCATTTCTATACACCAATAGTGAACTTACAGAAAGAGAGACTAAAAAAGCATTCCCATTTACCTTCTCACCAAAAAAAAATTAAGATACCTAGGAATAAACTTAACTGAATAAAAGACCTATACACAGAAAACTACAGGACACTGAAAAAAGAGAAAGAGGAAGGCATAAACCGATAGAAGAACATAAAATGTTCATGGATTGGTAGAATCAACATCATTGAAATGTCCATACTACCCAAAGCAATCTATAGATTCAATGCACTCCCCATTAAAATACCATCGGCATATTTCACAGAACTAGAACAAACTCTCCAAAAATTCATCTGGAATAAAAGAAGACCCCGAATAACCACAGCAATCCTGAGAAAGAACGACAAAGTAGGTGGGATCTCAATACCAGATTTCAAGCTGTATTACAAAGCCACTGTTCTCAAAACAGCCTGGTACTGGCATAAGAACAGACATATAGACCAATGGAGTAGAATAGAGAACCCAGATATCGACCCAAACCACTATGCTCAATTAATATTTGACAAAGGAGGCATGAACATACAATGAAGTCAAGAAAGCTCTTCAATAAATGTTGTTGGGAAACTTGGACAGATACATGCAAAAAAATGAAACTAGACCACCAACTTATACCATACACAAAAATAAACTCAAAATGGACAAAGGACTTAAAAATAAGACGGGAAACCATAAAAATAGTAGAGGAATCCACAAGCAGAGAAAGCTCAGACATATGCCGAAGCAATTTCTTCACCGATACCGCTCCTAGGGCAATGGAAACTAAAGAGAAGATAAACAAATGGGACTACATCAAAATAAAAAGCTTTTGCACAGCAAAAGAAACCATCAACAAAACAACAAGAAAGCTTACTGTATGGGGGAACATATTTGCAAATGTTATCACTGATAAAGGTTTAATCTCCAACATTTACAGGGAACTCATACAACTTAATAAAAGGAAGATAAATGATCCAATAAAAAAGTGGGCATTGGACCTAAATAGATAGTTTTCGAAAGAAGACAGAAGGAAGGCCAAGAGACATATGAAAACATGCTCAAAGTCACTAATTATACAAGAGATGCAAATCAAAATGACAATGCAGTACCATCTCACACCTGTCAGAATGGCAATCATCAACAAATCAACAAATGACAAGTGATGGGAGGATGCGGAGTAAAAGGAACCCTTGTGCACTGCTGGTGGGAATGCAGACTGGTGCAGCCACTGTGGAAAACAGTATGGAGTTTCCTCAAAAAATTAAAAATGGAACTCCCATTTGACTCAGTAATCCCACTTCTAGGAATATATCCCAAGAAACTAGAAACACGAATCAGAAAGGATATATGCACCCCTATGTTCATAGCAACCCAATTCACCATAGCCAAGATTTGGAAACAGCCTAAATGCCCATCAGCAGATGAGTGGCTTAGAAAACTATGGTACATCTTCACAATGGAATACTATGCTGCTATAAAAAAGAAGGAATTCTTACCATTGCAGCAGCATGGAAGGAACTGGAGAGCCTTATGCTAAGTGAAATAAGCCAGGCAATAAAAGAAAAATACCACATAATCTCACTCATTTATGGGAATTAAAGGACATTATAACCCCATGAACAAAAAGATAAATACAGAGGCAGTAAAGCATTGAACAGACTGTCAAATTACTGCAGGAAGGCTGGGGATTGTTGGGGAGGGCGGGGGAAGAGATCAACTGAAGGACTTGTATGCATGCAAATAAGCACAACCAATGGACAGAAGACACTGGCGGGTGAGATGATGGCATGTGACAGGGGGTAGGGGAGGCTGGGGGAAGATCAATGGGGGAAAGAAGGGAGATATATGTACTACTATGTGTAATACTTTAAACAATAAAATAAAATTACAAAAAATTATCTGAAGCAGAGTTAAGAGTAATGATGTTAAAAATGCTCACAGTATGAAAAAAGACATAGTAACTATGAACAAAGAACAGTCTGATATAAAAAATGGCATAACACAAATAAAGAACACATTGGAAGGAATACACAGCAGATTAGGGGAAGCGGAGGATTGAATCAGTGAATTAGAAGACAGAGTTGAAAATATCACTCAATTAGAGAACCAAAGAGAAGAAACAATTAGATTTCCCTGAGTTCACAATATTTGGAAAATATTTTTATTGATATACAACAACACATGAAAACTATAGAAATCTATCAGTGGTTTTCAAGGGATGGGTCAAGTATCATGTTTTGAGACACCTGTTTAATGTAAAATATTTTTAAATGCATTAAATTATCACTAAGATATAAATATTTCACTAAATATGTAATACTAGAGGCGTGGTGCACGAAATTTGTGCACGGGGGGGGGGGTTGTCCCTCAGCCCAGCCTGCACCCTCTCCAATGTGGGACCCCTTGAGAGATGTCCAACTGCCCATTTAGGCCCAATCCCAGTGGGATAGGGCATAAACAGGAAGTCGCCATCCCTCTCACAATCCAGGATTGCTGGCTCCCAAACGCTCGCCTGCTTGCCTGCCTGATTGCCCTTAACTGCTTTCAGCCTAATCACTCCCTAACCACTCCCCTCACAGTCTTATCGACACCTAACTGTTCCCCTTCTGGCCCGATTACCCCTAACTGCCCTCCACTGCCAGCCAAGTTGCCCCTAACTGCCCTCCCCTGCAGGCCTGGGTCTCTTCCAACTGCCCTCCCCTGAAGGCCTGGTTCCCCCCAACTGCCCTCCCCTGCAGGCCTGGGTCCTACCCATCTGCACTCCCCTTCAAGCCTGGTCCCCCACAACTGTCCAACCCTGCAGGCCTGGTCCCCCCAACTGCCCTCCCCTGCAGGCCTGGGTCCCCCCAAACTGTCCTGCCCTGCAGGCCTGGTCCCCGCCAAACTGCCTTCCCCTGAAGGCCTGGTTGTCCCCAACTGCCCTCCCCTGCTGGCCTGGTTCCCCCCAACTGCCCTCCCCTGCAGGCCTTCCCCCCCCCCCCCCAACAGTCCTCCCCTGCAGGCCTGGTCCCCTCCAACTGCCCTCCCCTGCTTGCCTTTGTCTCCCCCACCTGCCCTCCTCTGCTGGCCCGGTCACCCTTAACTGCCCTCCCCTGCTGGCCTGATTGCCCACAACTGCCCGCCCCTGCAGGCCTATTCCCCTTCAACTGCCCTCGCCTGCAGACCTGGTCCCCCAAATTGCCCTCCCTTGCTAGCCTTGTCCCTCCCAACTGTTCTCCCCTGCAGGCCTGGTCCTCCCCAACTACCCTCCCCTGCAGGCCAGGTTCCCCCCAACTGTTCTCCTCTGCAGTCCTGGGTCCCCCCAACTGTCCTCCTTTGATGGCCTGATCTCCACCAACTGCCCTCATCTGCCTGCCTGGTCACCGCTAACTGCCCTCCCCTGCAGACCTGGTCCCCTCCAACTGCCTTCTACTGTAGGCCTGGTCCCCCCAACAGACCTCCCCTGCCAGCCTGGGTCCCCCCAACTGTCTTCCCCTGAAGGCCTGGTCCCTCCCAACTACCTCCCCTGCAGGCCTGGTTCCCCCCAACTGCCCTCCCCTGCTGGCCTGGGTCCCCCCAACTGTCCTCTCTTGCAGGCCTGGTTGCCCCCCAACTTCCTCCCCTGCAAGCCTGGTCCTCCCCAACTACCCTCCCCTGCTGGCTTGGTCTCCCCAACTGCCCTCCTCTGCTGGGCCAGTAACCCATAATTGCCCTCTCCTGCTGCCATGGTCTCCTCCAACTGTCCTCCTCTGCCAATCTGATTGCCCACAATTGCTCTCCCCTGAAGGCCATCTTATGGTGGCCATCTTGTGTCCACATGGGGACAGCCATCTTTGACCACATGGGGGTAGCCATCTTGTGTGTTGGAGTGACAGTCAATTTGCATATTACTCTTTTATTAACTAGGATATCAATATAAAGTTTTTTTTTTTCATTCTGTTTAGCATTATGTATCTTCAGATTGGTTTCTCTACCCAACCATGTCATTTACATATAAATTTTAATCAAGTACTGGCAGTTTTCTGTTTGTTTTATTTTTGAAGAAATTGATAAGTGGAATCTAAAATTTGTATCGACACCCATAGGCTTAGACATAGCCAAAGCAATCCTGAAAAAAAAGAAAAAAGGTGGAGATGCTACTAGATAACAAGAACTGTTAAAATTAAATAATTTTATCAATTACTATAATTAATTATATACTTAATGTATGACATGATACAATTATATTTTAATTCATATAGTAATTAAGACATTGTGATCTTGGCTCAAACATAGATAACTGACTAATGGCACACAATAGAGCCCATAATTTGACTGAACTGATTTATGAAATATGTAACATTGCAGTATAGTAAGAAATGATGGGTCTGTTTGATATTCACATGGAAAAAAAGTATCAACTTCTTCCTTACCAAAAAAAAATTTGAGTTATTAAACATTTTAATGTGAGAGCTAAAACAATAAGAGTTTTAGAGGTAAATGTGACTTTTGATGACAAATTGACCATAATTTAATCTGTCATTAATTATTAATGCCATACATGTGAATGTGACTTTTTTTTGAGAGTACAGATTGATAGGTGAAGAGTAAAATGACTCCAGGCAAATGTGTAGATACACTGAGAGGTAAAAATTTCTGAGGTGGGGAACCTAGATGAGCTGAGGGATAAGAGTGTGAGGAGAATGAATGTGATTCCTGCCTTTCACAAATGATATGAGGGAGAATTATTCATTCACTTACATACATACTTACTGAGTGTCAACTATGTTCCAGGCACTGTTCTAGGCACTGATGATATAGTGTTAAACAAGCCAATTAAGTTTCTCCTTTTATGGTTCATTTATGGGGTCAGGCTGAGAGGTAGCAGGAGAGGCATAAATTAAAAATTAATTAATTAAAGAAAAAGAAGAAAAAACAGTCCTGAAGTTGAGACGATTAATCAGTACATTGGGGAACGGGACAAAGAGTGACAAGAGAGCTTCTCTGGGGGAACAATAATTTCAGCTGTCATATGAATGGCAAGAATGGGCCAGCCCTCAGAACTTTGGAGAAGAGCATTTCTGGCAAAAGGAATCAACCTCTGCAAAGGTCCAAAGGTCAAAAAGAGCCTAGAAATTCAGGAACCAGATTGAAGACCAGTGTGGCTGAGGTATCATGACAAGGAGGTGAGTGGTATTAGATGATGTCAAAGAGGTAACTAAGGGCCTGCCCATGTAGGTTTATGCAGAGCAGAGTAAAACAATTATGTTTTATTGAGGCCCAGTGCACGAAATTCGTGTACTCGCGGCGGGGGGGGGGGGGGGGGGGGGTTGTCCCTCAGCCCGGCCTGCATCCTCTCATAATCTGGGAACCCTTGGGGGATGTCTGACTGACGGCTTAGGCCCACTACCTGTGGGGTCAGTCGAACATCTTTAGAGCTGCCGTGGAGGTGGGAGAGGCTTCCGCCACCGCGACTGCGCTTGCCAATGTGAGCTAGGCTTCTGGCTGAGCGGTGCTCCCCGTGTGGGAGTGCACTGATCACCAGGGGGCAGTTGCTGCGTTGAGCCTCTGCCCCTTGGTGGTCAGTGTGCGTCATAGTGACTGGTCATTCTGCCATTTGGTCAATTTGCATATTAGCCTTTTATTATATAGGACTAGAGCCCAGGTGCACGAAATTCGTGCACTGGGGGGGGGGAATGTCCCTCAGCCCAGCCTGCACCCTCTCCAATCTGGGACCCCTCAAGGGATGTCCGACTGCCCATTTAGGCCCGATCCCGTGGGGCCTAAACGGGCAGTCAGACATCCCTCTCACAATCCTGGACTGCTGGCTCCCAACTGTTTGCCTGCCTGCCTGCCTGATTGCCCCTAACTGCTTCTGCCTGCCAGCCTGATCACCCCCTAACCACTCCCCTGCCACCCTGATCAACGCCTAACTGCCCTCCCCTGCCTGCCTGGTTGCCCCTAACTTCCCTCTCCTGCAGGCCTGGCTCCCCACAACTGCCCTCCCCTGCTGGCCTGGTAACCCCTAACTGCCTTCCCTTGCCAGCCTGGTCACCCCTAACTGCCCTCCCCTGCCAGCCTGGTCGCCCCCAACTGCCTTCCCCTGCAGGCCTGGTTCCCCCCAACTGCCCTCCCCTGCAGGCCTAGATGCCCCTAACTGCTCTCTCCTGCTGACCTGGTTCCCCCCAACTGCCCTCCCCTGAAGGCATGGGTCCCCCCAACTGCCCTCCCCTGCAGGCCTGGGACCCCCTAACTGTCTCCCCTGCAGGCCTGATCACCCACAACTGCCCTCCCCTGCCAGCCATCTTGTGGCAGCCATCTTGTGTCCACATGGGGGTAGCCATCTTGTGTGTTGGAGTGACAGTCAATTTGCATATTACTCTTTTATTAAATAGGATGGCCACTAGTCATCATCTGTGGGGTGATCAGCGTGGCAATCGGGCCCCTGCCCAGGTCCTTCAGCACCTGGGAGCTGGGCAGCGGCCCCGCCTCCACCACTGCTGCTGCTCACCATCTGTGGGGCCATTGGCAGGGTGATCGGGCCCTGCTCACACCCACGTTGGCCTGGCACCACCTGTTCACCTGCTCCACCATCCCGCCGTGGTCCTGCTCTCATTGGGGCCCATTAAGGCTGGCAGTGCCTCCACTGCCAGTGCCGCATCGCCCATGCCCACCATGTTCTGCGCCACTCCCTGGTGGTCAGCGCATGTCATAGCAAGCGGTCAAACTCCTGGTCGAACTCCCGGTGGAGGGGACAATTTGCATATTAGGCTTTTATCATAGAGGATTTCAACTTTCATTCCATTGTGGCTAGAAAAGATAGTTGGTAGTATTTCAAACTTTTTAAATGTGTTATGTTCTGTTTTGAGGTGTATCATCTGATCTATTCTGGAGAATGTTCTGTGTGCACTTGAGAAGAAAGTATATTCTGCTGCTGTTGGATGGAATGTTTATAAATGTATGTTAGGTTCATTTGGTTTAATGTATGGTTCTAGTACAACATTTTCTTGGTGATTTTCTGTCTGGATGATTTATCCATTACTGAAAATAGTGCATTGAAGTCCTCTAGTATTATTGTACTGTTTTCTAATTCTCTATTCATGTCTATTAGTGTTTCCTTAATATATTTAGTCCTCCAATGCTGGATGTATATATATTTATGGTTGTTATATATTCTGGATGAATTGGCCCCTTTATCGTTGTATAATGACCTCCTTTGTCTCATTACTATTTTTGGTTTAAAGATGATTTTGTCTTATATAAGTATAGCTACTCCCACTTTTTTTGGTTTCCATTTGCATAGAACATCTTCTCCCATATCTTCACTTTTGGTCTGTGGTTATCATCAAATATATGGTTTTTTTGTGTGTGTGTGTGTGTGTGTGTTTTTAATCCATGTAGTCACTCAGTGTCTTTTTATTGGCAAATTCAATCCATTTACATTTAAAGTATTTCTTGATATATAAGCATGTTTTGTAACTGCTCTTTAGTTCCATTGTTTTTTTCTTTCTTTTTTTTTTCACTGCCAATCTTTGTAAATTTGTGATTTTTCAGTGGTACTACGTTATGTTTCCCCTTTAAAATTTTTTTGTTAATCTAAATTTTTCTTTGTGGTTACCATGAGATTTACATAAAACATCTTATGGATAAAATAGTTTATTTTAATTTGATAGTAGCTTAACTTCAAAGCATATAAAACTCCATTCTTTTATTCCCTCTTTTATATTTTGACTAGTGGCCCGGTGAACAAAATTCGTGCATGGGGGGGTGGTTGTTTCTCAGCCCAGCCTGCACCCTCTCCAATCTGGGACCCCTTGAAGGATGTCCTACTGCTGGTTTACAGGAATCGGGCCTAAACCGGCAGTCGGACATCCCTCTCGCAATCTGGGACTGCTGGCTCCTAACCGCTCACCTGCCTACCTGCCGACCTGCTTGCTCCCAACTGCCCCCCGCCGCCAGCCTGCTCGCCCCCAAATGTCACCCAGCCAGCCTGACCACCCCCAACTGCCTCCCATGCCAGTGTGTTCGCCCCCAACTGCCTCCCCTGCCAGCCTGCTCACCCCCAACTGCCCCCCCTGCTAACCTACTCGCCCCCATCTTTCCTCCCCACTGGCCTGCTCACCCCCAACTGCCCCCCTGCTGGCTTGCTCACTCCAAACTGCCCCCCCTACTGTCCTGATCACCTCCAACTGACCTCCACTGATGCCCTGCTTGCCCCCAACTGGCCCCCCTGCTGGTCTGCTTACCCCCAACGGCCCCATCCCCCACCAGCCTGATCACTCACAACTGCCTTCCCCTCTTGGCCTCTAACCGCCTCTACCTCGATCCTGCCGCCATGGCTTTGTCCAGACGAATGTCCAGAAGGTCTCTGGAAGGTCTCCCAGTCTAATTAGCATATTATCCTTTTATTAGTATAGATAGAGGCCTGGTGCACGGGTGGGGGCTGGCTGGTTTGCACTGAAGAGTGTCCCGTATCAGGGTGGTGGTCCCGCTGGGGTGCCTGGTCAGCCTGGGTGAGGGGCTGAGGGCTGTTTGCAGGCTGAGCATGGCCCCTGGCAACCCAACCTCCTAGCCCCTCCTTTTTTTTCTTTTTTTTTTTTCAGCACCTCCTTGAGCGAAGGCCAGGGCCAGCTGGAAGCAGGTATCTGGGACTTATTTCTCTTCCATAATTGAAACTTTGTAGCCTTAAGCGGAGGCCAGAGCCAGTCAGGGCAGATGGGAAGCTTGGCTTCCTCCATCACCGGGGGCAACCCAAGCCTCCTCTCGCTCCAGCTCCGTGGCCGCTGCCATCTTGGTTGGGTTAATTTGCATACTCACTCCTGATTGGCTGGTGGGCGTGGCTTGTGGGCATAGTGGAGGTGCAGCCAATTTGCATGTTTCTCTTTTATTACATAGGATGTCAAAATTTTCCTATTTTTATATTGATTATTCATTAACAAATTATAGTAGCTATAATTATTTTTAATACTTTTTCTTGAACATTTATTTATACTATAGTTAAGTGGTTAATATACCATTCTACTACAGTATTAAAGTTTTCTAAATCTGACTATATGTATGTTTACCTTTAACTGTGAGTTGTACACTTTCAGATGATTTAAATCACTAATTAGTGTCTTTTTATTTTAGCTTGAAGAACTTCTTTCAGCATTTATTACAAGGCAGTCTAGTGGTGATGAAATCCCTCAAATTTTATTTGTCTGGGAAAGTCTATTTCTCCTTCATATCTGAATGATAACTTTGCTGGATTTAGTACTCTTGGCTGGAACTTTTTTTCTTTCAACACTTTGAATATGTCATTCCACTCTCTCCTGGTCTGTAGGGTTTCTGCTAAGAAATCTGCATATAGCCTTATGGGGATACCTTTGCAGGTTATTATTTTTCTTTTTTTCTGCTTTTAGAATTCTCTCTTTGTCTTTGATTTTTTTACAGTTTCAATTTAATGTGTCTTGGAGAAGGTCTTTTGCCTTAAGATAATTGGGTGATCTGTTTGCTTCATAAAATTGGATGTCCAACACTCCAGGTTTGGAAAGTTCTCAGTTATTATTTTAAATTTTATTTAGATATTATTTTATTATTTTTAAATCCTTACCTGTGGATATGTTCACTGATTTTTAGAGAGAGAGAGAGAGAGAAATAATGTGATAGACAAACATTGATCGGTTGCCTCCTGTATGTGCTTCACCAAGGATTGAATCAGCAACCTAGGTATATGCCCTGACTGGGAATTGAACCCACGACCTTTTTTTTGGTGTGTATGAGACGATACTTCAACCAACTGAACCACCAGCCAGGGCTCAGTTATTATTTTTAAAATAAATTTTCTGATCCCTTTTTTCTCTCTTATATGTTTGGATTCCAATTATTCTACTATTTGTACATGTCATGGAGTCCTATAGATTACATACACTTCATTGGCTCTTTTATTCCTTCTTTGCTCTCATCTAATTAGGTTATGTCAAAGTTTCTGTACCTTAGACCACTGATTCTATATTCCATTTGGTATACTCTGCCATAGATGCTCTCTATTGCTTTTTTTCCCCCCAATTTCATTAATTTAATTCTTCAGCTCCAGAATTTCTGTTTTGTTCATTTTTATGATTGCTATCTCTTTGTTAGATTTCTCATTTTGTTCAAGTATTATTTTCCTAATTTTGTTCAATAGCGATTCTGTATTTTCTTATAGTTTGTTCAATTTCCTCAAAATAGCCATTTTGAATTTTTTATCAACTTACATTGAAAAATTCCATGTATTTGAGTTCAGTTGTTGAATAATTGCTATTCTCTTTTGGTAATGACATATTTCCTTGATTCTTCACACTCCTCAGAGTTTTTGAATGCTGAATTTACATTTGAAGTAACAGACACCTTCTCAAACTTTTACTAGTTGTCTTCAGGTGTGATGTACTATTAGTAGGTCATGTCATATCTGAAATTTTTTCTTTGACCTTCTTTATACACCTGCTTCACACTTATTTCTCTCTCTTGTGGCAGAATTCTTAAGCTTTTATGACTTCTATGATTCTTAAAACTTACCAGACTGGCTGCTAGAAACCTCTCTTTTGTTTTTCAGAAGGTGGTGCTACAATTCAAGTTTGTGGCTTCTCCCTTGTCATAGAACCTGGTCTGGTTTTCTGAGAGCACTCTGCGTATACTTGGGAGTGTGCAGAGAAGCCAGCCTTGTCTTCTCCCTCTCCCCAGTCATGGAGATCCCACCTCACAATACTTTGGGTACCACTAGAGAGAAACAAATTTTTTTCCAGCAGTGTCCACACATCTGGCATAGTCAAGTACTCACTCACTGCTCCCCTTTTCCTCTCAGGGAAGTCACCATTGGCTAGTTCAGTTTCTTGCTATGTAGCCTTGGGTGAGATGTGGTGCTGACAAAGTTTCTTTTACCCTCTCCAATGCATTCAAGCTTGTATTGTTCTTCTGTCCCAATGGCATGCTGTAATCTCCTCTGGGAAGGCTGAACCCCTAAATGCTTTTTCTCATCCATTGGTGTCTGCCCAATTCAGCACTCTCCATGTTTCCCCCCCACTGAAACTGAAAGGGTTTGGGCAGGTCTGCTGGCTCCTGCTGGTCCTGCAGCCTGTACTGAAATGAATCTGCCTATTACCAAATGCACAGGTGGGTGAGACTCCTTCCAGGACCTGTGGCATATGATGCTGGATCCCACAACTCCCACACAGACACTTTTGTTTGTGGATGGATGCCTAATTATTCTTTAAAAGGGGGACAAAAAGAGGGGATGTTTTACACCACCATGAAGATGACATCACTGGCATTTATAGTGTTATAAGCAGACTTAAACGTGTTTGGAGTCTGAGGAAAAGAAGCCAGTAAGGAGACTGATGTAAAACCCAGGTAATGGAGATTAAATGTGAGCCACAAAAAGGAAGGGACTCCCTTTGAGTTATGAGGAAAAGAGGCGAGGATAGAAGAGGCACAAGAGGAAAATGGGAGACTGAATCTATGCTTAAATGTTTCTATTGCGGTGTCCTCCTGTACCACAGACATGAATGCCTTGCTCTGCTTTCTTCTGTGAGAATGACTGTCTGAGGAAACTGCCACAGCTGCAAGGCATGCAGAAGGCACTAGAGTTAGATCCTGAGCAATCACGTCATTACATCCTTGGAAGATCCAGGCAGAAAGGTGTAAAATATATACCTATTTCTTCTCAGGCATGGTGGAGAAACTGAAGGTGTAGGAGTTGGTTTAATACCCAAAAGCTTTTCAGCTTTGGGACCAGCAGGAGACAGCACCTAAGTCAGGGAGGCAGTGTTTTCCTTGAGTGTTGGTGAAAGTGGTCATGGGGAGGTGCCTCTCACAAGTGAGTCTTGGCATCAAATATAAATCTTAAAGCGCATGTGTTGCTGAGCACATCTGAGAAACTCCCTAGAAACACTTCAAAAATAACTGGAAGAGATTGTGACTTGCAAAACAAGGAGGCAGGGCCCGACCAAGATCCCGAGTCAGGCACGAAGAGATGAATATTGGTAAAATTTGGATTACCAATGTTAATGTTACCTTATCATGTACCCATAGGGTCATGATATTAGAGGATCTATTGACAGCATGAATTTCAGCAACTCATTTTTATCTGTTTATTTACAAAATGAATCACCCTTAATAGCTTCAACATTTAGTTATGGAGGTTTAAATCCTAAATCAAAAACTGAAACATAGCACAGCTCATGTGATCTTAATGTATAAGATTTGAAGATAATTTTGTTTTCATGAAGAGATGCTATCTCAGGTGGGTGTATTCTCTAGACTAGGGAGAGACGAATATCATTGAATGTTTAAGGCAGAGCCAATGTGCATACCATGCATATATGTGTATGTGTTTACAACTGCCAAAATTATCAATATACTCTTGCCTTTAATTTCATCCAAACTGCAGAGCTCACGTTCTCCTCATGGTGTCATTATACTGTAAAAAAAAAATGCCCAAAATAGCAGGTTTAGAGAGATATATTTCTAACTTTTCTTAAAGAAACCATGCCTAAAATATATGTTCATTATTGTTGCTTTACATGAAATAACTTCAAGTGTAGGATGTATACATTATTTCTACATTCTAAGAATGATATTTATAGTTTATGAGTTGTCCCTCTAAAGACACACCTTTTATATGCCAATAATGCCTCCGCTGATATCTCTAGCCCTTATCTAAACTCCAGATTCACAGATCTAACTTTGTACCTGATATGTTCACTTAGATGTCTGATATAAATCTCATACTTGATGTGTCTAACACTAAATTCTTAATTTACTTCTACTTTTAAGCCTTCTTCTGTTTCTTTTTTATATTTTTATTGATTTCAGAGAGGAAGGGAGAGGGAGAGAGAGATAGAAACATCAATGATGAGAGAGAATCATTAATTGGCTGCCTCCTGCACACCACCTACTGGGGATTGAGCCCACAACCCGGGCATGTGCCCTTGATGGGAATAGAACTTGGGACCCTTCAATCCACAGGTCGACACTCTACCCACTGAGCCAAACCACCTAGAGCTGTCTTTTCTATTAGTAAATGACACTCCATCTACTCAGTCGTGTCAAAAAAGTAGGAATCATCTATCATCTTTCTGTTTCTTCCTTCCATCACCTGGTACTTCCTCAAAAATGTATCCTTATTCTACCTACTCCTCAGCATACCCTTTAATAGCACCCTACTCAAAAATCACTGTAATTTTTCTGTTTCAGCAGCACTCTGCCAGCTTTCCTACCTTCCCTCTTGACCACCTGAAATGCATTCTTCACTCCGTAACCAGAACAAACTTTTAAAAACATAACGTAGTTAATGTCACTTTACTATTTAATATCCTCCTATTGAGATTTTAGGAAGATAATAAATAATACCCCCACTCTTTTTTTTTAAAGCTCTCTAGTCTGTATTCCATGGAGAGATAGAAAGACTTGGACGGATAAGATACAAATATTAGTTTTGTTGTTAATAATTGCTTGGATTGGCAGATGTTGCCTAGTAGTGAGTATGGCCATAAAGACCTCACTAATATTTAACTTAACTTCCTATTTATTTTCCCTTATCTTAGAGTGTGGTTAGGATATATTCCCTGGACACAGACAATAGTGTAGTGAAGGCCCCGGGAGAGGGAGGCAGGAGATGGGTGGAGGTGGGCAAAGTCGGGGCAGGGATGGAGGACATCTGCACTAGTGTCAACATTAAAGTTTTGTAATAAAAATAATAAAGTGTGGTTAGTATTTGAGGGAAGCATCTTCATGAAGGTAGAAACAAGATTGCCCTTATAAATTTCTGATCTTCTCCCCCAAGAGGAATTCCATGCTCCTGGTTGCCTATAAACTAAATCATTAACTTTGAAGTTTAAAGAGAACAAAAACAACATTACCTTTGCCTTAAGTTTCTGGCCTCTGCCACTACTCGAGGAGGCATGTCTAATCTGACTAGTAAGTTTGAAAAAAGAAATGGGACTCGGTGGGGTTGACCCCTTTTGGAGTTTCTTGTCTTCCTTCCCCAAGAAAGGTCTTATTTCTGCTTTGATGGAAACCACCTATGTCACATGGTTGTGTATCTGTGCTGATGAGTGGGCTGGTACATTTTCTGATTCAGAAACTCCTACTCGATGAGTAACACCCGGCTTGGATATCACCTCTCTATGAAGTCTTTCCAAGTTAGGTTTCATTTCACATGCGTCTCGGTTCTTGTAAATACTGGTACATACATCGGTGTTTTACGAACCTAACCTACCATGTATACAGATGCTTTTCTTATTTTTATGTTTGCAATTTAGAACACACTTAGCTTCTCAAGAATAGGAATAGTGCTGTATTTTTTGTTCTGTTTTGTTTTGTGTGTGTGTGTGTGATTTTTTTTTTTCTTTTCACTTCATATTCTCAGAACTCTGGTACAGAATACACTCAGAAAATATTTGTTAAATAATTTTCTTTTCCTCCTTGTCCCTTCCCTCACTCCCTTCCTCCCCTCCTCCCTCCTTCCTTCCTTCCTTCCTTCCTTCCTTCCTTCCTTCCTTCCTTCCTTCCTTCCTTTCTTCCTTCCTTCCTTCGTTCCTTCATTCCTTCCTTCGTTCCTTCATTCCTTCCTTCCCTCTCCTTATTTCTCTTTCTGTCTTCTACTTTTTAAATCGCATACATACTTTGTGTGTAGTAGGCATCTTCTTGACACACAGATACCCATGTTGCTATAGATTGAATGTTTGTGCCACCCACCCCCACCCCCATTCAAATTCATATGTTAAACCTAATTTCTAGTGTGATGGTATTAGGAGGTGGGACCGTTGGGTGGTGATTAAGTTAGAGGGTGGGGCCCTCATGAAATGGGATTAGTGCCCTTATAAAGGAGCGATCCATCGCTGTTTCCACCATATGAAGACACAGTGAGAAGAATAATCATGTGTGAACCAGGAAGCCAGACCAAATCTGCAGGTGCTATAAACTTGGACTTTCCAGCCTCCAGTCTTGGTTAGTAAAACCACATTTGGAAACTGGCTTAATGTTTTGTTATGAAGAAAAGAGATTCTTATTAGATTTATGCAAATAAACACACTGCCATGAGAATAATAATGCTAAAGAGTTTCCAAATTTCAGAGGGAATAGGTACAGAGAAAAATATAAATGTCTTAATATTGTTTATGAAAGTGTAATTCACAAAAATGCTTTAAAAATAAGTTTCTTTATGTCTGGAAAATAAAAAGATTAAAAGCTAGTAATACTTTTAACAAAGTTACAAAAACTACACTTATTTTTAGTTCATTAAGTCCTATAACCAATCTTTGTTTCTTCTGATTATTTGTCAGTATTTACATAAATCTAGATATTCCTTACAGTTCTATGAATTTTTATCTACTTCACAGAGATAACATGCTTTGAAACCTGTACTTGCTCTGGTTAGAACTTCCAGCATTATGTTGAAGAGTGGTGAGAATGGACATCCTTGTCTTTTTCCTGATTTTCAGGGGAAAAGCTTTCAGTTTTTCACCATTGAGCATGATATTGGCTGAGGGTTTATCATATACTAGAGTCCCAGTGCACAGAATTCATGCATGGGGGGGTCCCCTTAGCCCAGCCTGCACCCTTTCCAATCCTGGACCCCTCGGACATCCCTCTCACAGTCCTGGACTGATGGCTCCTAATTGCTCACCTGCCTGCCTGCCTGGCCACCCCTAACTGCCTCCCCTGCTGGCCTGATTGCCCCTCACTGCCTCTGCGTGCCAGCCTGATGGCCCCTAACTGCCCCCAGCTACTGGCCAGGTTACCTCCAACTGCCCCCTCCCTGCCAGCCTGGTTGCTCTTAACTGCCCCCCTTGCCAGCCTGGTTGCCGGCCTGGTCACCCCTAACTGCCCCCCCCCCTGCTGCTGGTCTGGTCGCCCCCTCTGCCAGCCTGGTTGCCCCTAACTGCCCTCCCAGCTGGCCTGGTCGCCTCTTACTGCCCCTCCTGCCGGCTTAGTCACCCCCAACTGCCCCCCCCCTGCCATCCTGGTTGCCCCAACAGCCCCCCCTGTTGGCCTTGTTGCCCCCAACTTCGCCCCCCACTGGCCTGGTTGCCCCACGCAGTCTGCTGTTCAGTCATTTGGTCATCCCTCACTAACCCCCCTGCCAGCCTGGTCGCCCCATGCAGCCTGCTTGTTTAGTCATTTTGTCATCCATTGGGCCAGCCCTGGGTGGCTGGGCAGCTGACATCCGAGGCTTGCCTGCACCTCAGGCTGGCCCTGGGTGACTGGGCACCTGCCATCTGAGGCTTGCCTGTGACTCGGGCCAGCCCTGGGCGGCTGGGGGGCTGAGGGGACTAGGGGACTCTGGAGGCAGGTGTACGAAGCGTCTGCCGCCCCAGTGGGGCTGAGGGGACTGGACACCGCTATCTTGTGGCTGTGGTTGCCACCATCTTTGAGAGCATGGCAGTCAATTAGCATATCCCCTCTTTATTAGATAGAACTAGGGGCCCGATGCACAAAATTCATGCATTGGTGGGGGGTCCCTCAGCCCAACCTACCCGCTCTCACAGACTGGGAGCCCTCAGGGAATGTCCTACTGATGGCTTAGGCCTAAGCCGCAGTCTGGCCTCCCTCTGTGGGAGGCGTCTGGGCTGGTCAGGGGAAGGCACCAGCCCCATCACCCTGCTGCTGCAGCCACTGCCAGCTACCGCAGCCGCCAAGGTGTTTTCATCAACACGACTCCAGTCCCTTCATCACGAAAAGATGACAACTTCCTTTAGGCATTTTCAAGATGTGTCTTTCATAGGATATGACATTTCTTTCTTTCTTTTTTTCTTTTTATCCTCACCTGAGGATATGTTTCCATTGATTTTTAGAGAGTGTGGAAGACAGAGGGAGAGACAAAGAGAAACATCAATGTGAGAGGGACACTTTGATTGGTTGCCTCCTGCATGAGCCCTGACCTGGGCCCCAGCCAGGGAAGTGCCTGTAACCTATGTACATGCCCTTGATCAGAATCAAACCCGGACCCTGCGGTCGGCAGGCCGAGGTTCTATCCACTGAGCCAAACTGGCTAGGGAAGACTATGACATTTCTTAGCCCTCCAGCAGTGTACCTTCGTTTTTCCTTCCAGGAGTGTGGTGGAAAAACCCTAGATCACCTTTTTGGATTCTTATTACCCAAGTTACCAAGAACACTGCAAGTGGCAGCATATAGGAGCTTAGCCAATGAGCAGACAGAAAAGGTGTTTATGCTCGAACTGGTTTGGCTCAGTGGATAGAGCAGACTGAAGACTGAAGGGTCCCAGGTTTGATTCCTGTTAAGGGCATGTAGCTTGGCTGGAGGCACATCGCCAGTGGAGAGTGTGTAGGAGACAGCTGATCAAAGTTTCTCTCTCACCAATGTTTCTGACTGTCTATCCCTCTCCCCTTTTCTCTGTAAAAAAATCAATAAAAAATATTTTTTTAAAAAAGAAAAAAAAAGGTGTTTCCTCTGCAGCTCATGCACAGAGGACCCCCTTCGTTGTGTCCACTGGGCTAGGGGCATGTCCCTGCAGCCCAGGGGAGCATGCCCCCCAGGCCGGCAGCCAGCCCCACATTGTGGGCATCGGCCTGGGGGACATGCGGACCCGGGCTGGGAGGCATGCGGACCTGAGCCGCCTCTTGGCGCCAACGCATGTGCGACGTGTCGCTATGGTGATGAGGCAGATGTTCCTGCTCCACCCCAGCTGCTTGGTGTCTATGCGCAGGCCTACAGGCTAGGAGCAGTCTGGGTCCCGAGGATGTTCCCGGGACCCAGGCCACTCGGAGCCTGCGTATGCAAATAAACCGCCATCTTTATTGGGTTAATTTGCATAATTGCTCTGATTGGCTGGTGGGTGTAGTGGAGGAACAGTCAATTTGCATGTTTCTCTTTTATTAGTGTAGATGGCCTTTATTATGTTGAGGTACTTTTCTTCTAATCCTATTTTATTGAGTGTTTTAATAATAAATGGATGTTGCATCTTATCAAATGCTTTTGTCTGCATCTATTGATAAAATAAGATTTTTATCCTTTCTTTTGTTAATGTGGTGTATTACATTGGTTGATTTGTGAATGTTGCACCATACTTGTGCCCCTGGAATGTATTTAACTTGATCTTGATGAATTATTTTTCAGATGTACTGTTGTATTCGATTTGCTAATATTTTTGCATGTATTTGTTGTATTCGATTTTGCTAGGATTTTTGCATGTATTCATTTGTGTTATCTTTGCTAGGTTTTGGTATCAGAATTATATTGGCCTTGTAGAATGTGTTAGGAAGTATTGCCTTTTCTTCAACTTTTGGAAGAGTTTGAAAAGGATAAGTTTTAATGCTTCTCTGAACATTTGGTAAAATTCACTGGTGAAGCCATCTGGTCCTGGACTTTTGATTTTTGGAAGGTTTTTGATGGTTGCTTCAATTCCCTCAGTACTATTTTGTCTATTTAGACTTCCTAGTTCTTCATGATTTAGTCTAGGAAAGTTACATATTCCTAGGAATATATCCATTTCTTCTAAGATATTGAATTTGGTGGCATAAAGTCATTCATAATATTCTAGTATGATACTTTGTATATCTGTAATGTCTGTCGTGACTTCTCCTCTCTCATTTCTGGTTTTGTTTATATGGGTCTTTTCCTTTTTTTCCTTAGTGAGTCTAGCAAGGGGTTTGTTAATTTTATTAATCTTTTAAAAGAACCAGCTCTTTGTTTTATTGATATTTTTTGTATAGTCTTTTTGTTCTCTATTTCATTTAATTCTGCTCTAATTTTTATTATTTAATTTCTTTAGTTGATTTTGGATTGCTTTTGTTGTTCTTTTTCTAGTACCTTAAGATTGCTGTTAGGTTGTTTACTTGGGATTTCTCTTGTTTCTTGAAATAGATCTGTAATAATATAAACTTCCCTCTTATTACTGCTTTTGCTGCGTACCAGAGGTTTTGATATGTTGTGTTATCATTCTCATTTGTCTCTATATATCTTTTGATCTCATATTTTATGTCTTGTCTGATTCAGTCATTTTTTAGTAGTATGTTGTTTAATCTCCATGTATTTGTGAGTTTTTTTACTTCCTTTATGCAGTTGATTTCTAATTTCAAGGCTTTGTCATCAGAAAATATGCTTAGTATAATTTCAATCTTTTTAAATTTTTTGATGCTAGTTCTGTGACCCAACATATGGTCTACCTTTGAGAATGTTTCATGAAATGTTCTGTAAATGTCAATTATATCCATTTGGTCTAGTGTTTCATTTAAGACTGATTATTTCTTTATTGATTTTCTGTTTGATTGACCTGTATAGAGATGTCAATGGAGTATGAAGGTCTTCACCTATGATTGTGTTTTGATCTGTTTTTCCCTTTAGTTCTGTATTTGTTTTATATATTTCTGTGCTCCCTAGTTGGGTGCATACATATTAAGAAGTGTTATGTTTCCTTATAAAGTGTCCATCTTTGTCTTCTTGAGATCTATTTTGTCAGATATAAGTATGGCTATACCTGCTTTTTTTGTAAATGTTACTTGCTTGGAAAATCATTTTCCACCCTTTTATTTTGAATCTACCTTTGTCTTTGCTGCTTAGATGTGTCTCTTGTAGGCAGCATATGGTTGGGTTTTGTTGTTTGATCCACTCTGCTACTCTGTGCCTCTTTACTGGTGAATTCAGACAATTTACATTTAGGGTAATTATTGATGTATGAGGATTTCCTATAGCCATTTTATCTTTTGTTTTCTGGTAGCTCTGTGCCTCCATTGGTTCTTTTCCTTTATGTTTCTGTCTCTTGTTTTTGTTTGATAGTATTCCATACATCCTTCCTCTGTTTCCTCTTTCTTTAAGCTAAATGTTCTGGTTTGGGGATTGTTGTGTGTGGTTGCCATCTACACTAAAAAAAAAGAGAAATATGCAAATTGACTGTCACTTTGCGAGACCCACCAGCCAATCACGAGTGAGTATGCAAATTAACCCAACAAAGATGAAGTGGCCCCACCCTGCAGCTGCTCCAGGCCTCTGGGTAGCATGCATGAAGGCGCAGAGCAGCTGGGTGGGGCGGGACACCTGCTATGAGGGGGACGGTGGGGGACAGAGGGAGCTACAGGACCGGTGCTCTGGCTGGAGTGAAGACTGAAGGCTCTGACTCCAGCTGGAGTGAAGACTTCGGCCTGAGTGAAGACAGAAGGTGGCGGCCGGAGCTAAGGCCTGGGTCCCAGGTGCTGGAGGAAAACTGGTGCCGGCAGCCAGGGGAAGAAAGGCCTAGTACACGAATCTTCATGCAATGGGCCTCTAGTTATATTTATAAAAAATGAAGTTTCATATATACTGTAGTTTTTTTCCCTTTTGAGTACATCTGATAATCATCTTCCTTTGCCAGTTCAGACCTTTTCCCCTTCCCCCATAGGTTTTTTTTTTTTTTTTCACAAATTATCCCTGTTTATGCTGTAAGTTTTTGGTGATCTTACTCGTAGTGTTGTGATATTATGTTCTTTGTTTCAGGTAGATTGACTCCCTTGAGTATTTCCTGCAATAGAGGTTTTATGGTGATGAAATCCCTCAACTTCTGTATGTCTGGGAATGTCTATTTCTCCTTCTTATATATAAGGATAATTTTTCATATTTAAAGGATAATTTTGCTGGATATATTATTTGCAGCTGGTAATTTCTCTTTTTCAGACATTTGAATATTTGGTTCCACTCTCTTCTGGCTTGTAGAGTTTCTGCTGAGAAGTTGGATGAAATTCTGACAGGTTTTCCTTCGTATGTCATTTCCTTCTTTTTCCTGGCTGCTTTGAGAATTTTTTTCCTAGTCAATAATTTTTGACAGCTCCATTACCAAGTGCCTTCAAGAGGGCCTCTTTGGATTGAGGTAACTGGGTGTTCTGTTTGATTTTTGGATTTGAGGATCTAGTTCTTTCCAGAAATTTGGGAAATTTTCATCCACTATTTGTTTGAATAGACTCTCCATTCCATGCTCTCTCTCTTCCTCCTCTGCAATGCCAATGATTCTGATATTAATTTTGCTGATGGACTCAGAGAGGTCTCATAGAGTTCTTTCATTTTTCTTTATTCTCAGGTCTCTCCTTCCCTCTGTGCCATTTCTTGATTACTATCTTTGTTATCACTAGTTCTTTCCTCTAACTGGTTGGTTCTGTTTTTTATGCTCAACATTTCACTCTTAATCTTCTTAAATGCATGCTTCATTTCCAGGATTTCTGATAAATTCTTTTTTTTAAATATATTTTATTGATTTTCTACAGAGAGGAAGGGAGAGGGATAGAGAGCTAGAAACATCGATGAGAGAGAAACATTGATCAGCTGCCTCCTGCACACCTCCCACCAGGGATGTGCCTGCAACCAAGGTACGTGCCCTTGACTGGAATCGAACCTGGGACCTTTCAGTCCGCAGGCTGATGCTCTATCCACTGAGCCAAACCGGTTTTGGCTGATAAATTCTTTTTTAAAGTTTCAATTTCCTTGGAGAAATACTTACTTTGTTCATCGGTTTGTTTCCTGAGTGCATTAACTTAGCTGTCAGTATTTTCTTGCATCTCGTTGAGTATTTTCAGAACAGCAATCTTGAAATATCTGTCATTTATATCACACAATTCCATGTGACCAGCCTGCTTACTGGTGGTTTTTCATTTTCTTTCTGGTCATGATTGTTACTGTGGTTCTTCATGGTATTTGCTGCCCTCCTTTGTTTTCACACTTATCTCTGAAGAGGTCTTTCTACTATGTTCCAGTGGATGGCTGAATCGCAAAGTTTTTACTTCTGTGGTCTCCCAGACTTGAGCCTCTCTGGCTGCCATAGGACAGTATATCCTGGCAGCGTGGGGGTGGGTTTGTTTTTCCCTCACCCTAATGGCAACCCCTGACCTCCCTAGGGTCCCTCCCTAAGCACCCCACCTAGGGATCAGTCACAGAGGGAAACAGCAATTCTACTGCAACAGTTCTTGGTTTATAGATAATATGCTCCTGGAGCCAATTCCAAGGGCAACAGAAGGCGAGCTTTGGGAGTCCAAGTAGCCACTGGGCTCTGTGATCACTTGTTTGCTATTGCCGCTTCAGTGAGCAACTCAAGACACTGTTCGCTCTGTTTGCTCACAGCTGGCAGCTTGCTGCTTGCTACTTGCCACTCATAGCTGGTCGCTGGCTGCTCGCTTGAGTGACTTAGACCCTATGCACTGTTGCAGCTCACGGCTTGCCCTGCTGGGCTGCCTCCCCGCACTCTCTGTTCCTCTAGGCTAAATGAAGTGCCTGCTACCTCTGACTTCCTCCCCTCTCTGGCCCAGCTGCGAGCTCCCAGCTGAGCTGTGAGATTCTGGCTGCAGGGCCACATCTAGGGGCCATCTGCACTTTCCTCCCTTCTCATCTCCCCATTTATTCCAGGATGCCCACCTAGTATTTCAGTGAGCCAGTCTCTCAGGCATGCATCTGTGTTGAGCACAGACTTCTTTGTTGAATTATAGATGGCTAACTTGTTAAAACGTCAGGGGGAGAGGAAAAGACGCACCATTACACTGCCATTCCTCTGATGTCACTCACCTAAATGTTTCCTTTGCTTCTTTCCTCTATACAACCCTTCTTCAACTTGAACAGTCTCTCTACGTCTACGACTTGCACAAACCTTCTGTGACTCTCCCAGTGCCTTTTAGTTTGTTTTCTTTTTAATTCATTCAGAAGTAATCAATTTTAGAACAATTTACTTTTAATTCTATATTACCGAAACCATACAATTTCTTTTTAACTTAATTCTAATTCTTAACTTTTAGAAACCTTATTTTTTTTAGTGACAAGTAAGTAACTAACATTCCTCAGATTGTTAAATATGTTTTATAACTTCCAGGAATAGGTTTGTCTTTTTTTTTTTATTATTGGTAAATACACTCACATTTTTAAATAGCATAACAGAATTGTTCCTTAAGTGTGCTTAAAAGTGAGTTGTTTAATTATCTGAAGTCCTTGAATGCTTTTAGAAGGTTGGAGACTAGGCCTCCATTTAAAAAGTACCACATACTTTCCTTTACAAGGTGGGGGAGTGCCCCCCCCCCCCCATCCCCTCCAGTCCTGCAGTTTCTGCAGCTGGCATATAGTTCCGGCCCTCTAGGAGGAGAATTTGGAGCATTTAAAAGTTTCACTTTTATAAATTTTCCTTTAACTACCATAGTCTTCTTCTTTATATTTTTAATTACCCAGAAGCTTAGACTGGGCAAGATGTCCCTCTCTAGTAAGGGAATGGGTCATACCAGATTTATAAGGAAGGCATGGCTAAAAGTGAGATTCCAAAGGCTGCAGCTGAGGGGTTGAGTAACATGGAAGCATTGAGGATGCCCATTCACCCCAGTGATCAAAGATGTTTTGGAAGGAAGAGGCCCTGGTGAATGAGTCAGAGCAAAGCATGCAGTCCCCATGTCTAAAAAAAAAAAAAAAAAAAAAAAAAGCAATGCGATTACCTATCACATCAAGGGTCACCCTTGGCTCCATCCCTCCTTGTTAGTGGGGAGCTGCCTCAGGCATAGGGGCTCTTCAGTTCAAGGCCATCGTGTGCGTGGGTTCCGGTCTGTGGACCCTGTGAACCTGAGGACAGTTCCTCTTCCAGTGGCCACACTTGTGGCAGAAGGAACACGGTTTTTGAGGAGGCCCCTTCCCAGGGCAATTTCTTTTCTAGTGTCCTTCTTTTCTGCAGGAATAACAGTGAACCTTTGATGTTTGTTATAGTCCGGAAGCTGGGTGCCCTTGAGGTGATATATGGCTTAAAATTGAGCCTTTTGTTTCTATCAGATAGCTTTTTTTTTTCTCTTCCTCTGCCCTGTCTTGGTTGTTAAAAATACAGAAAGTTATTTCTATCAGTTGCTCAGTGGAGATCTGGGTCCTAAGGCTAGTTTTGGTAACTTTTTCCTGATGTCTGCCCTATTTGTTGGATAAATGTATCCTTCAAGTACTCAACAGTAGGAAAGGAGGGATTAAAAAGTTATTGTTGCTCTTTGGGAAGGGGAGTGAGCTGAGAAGCAGGCTTGTTCTACCTTTGGGATGGGTTTTGTTTTGATTCTCTAGGGACAAAAGCCATCCTCTTGAGGAAGGTGTAAGAAAGGTGTCCTTTAAATCTTCTGACAATGTGACAATACACATTTTATAAGTTTTCCTTAAATCCTTATCTTGGTAAAGGGCTATAAACACTTGAACATAAGGCAATTCATGCCATTTGTTTTTATTTATGCAAAACAAATCAAATGGGAGAGGAGGGTTACAATCTAGAGATCCATTTACTAACTTCCTGGTCTACAAGTTAGTATTGGGGCCAATCTGTATCAGAAAAGAAAATTAATGTGTTTTTTTGTGTGTGTTTTTTAAAGTCTGAGGATCAAATTTGTCCCAATTCATTAGGTTGCATCCCAGAGTAGAATCTTGTGATATGGAATTTTGGTTTTCCATCTGAAAGAGAATAGAGGAGATCATAGGAGAGAATGGGTGTCCTAATTCTTCTACCTACACTAATAATAGACAAATATGTAAATTGACTGTACCTCTGCAACACCCACAGCCAATCAGGAGTGAGTATGCAAATTAATCTGACAAAGATGGCGAGCCTGTGGGCAGTGCACACGCACGCAGGCGCTGAGCAGCCAGGGATGGGGCGGGACGCCCACTGCATTGCCATGGCGACGTGACGGACATTCCTGGCCCACCCCCCACCACCACCACCACTCAGGGTCTACACGTGCAGGCACCGAGTGGCCAGGGGCTGGGTGGGACGCCCACCCGCCCTCCACATAGCTGGGGCGATGTGGTGGGCGTCCCCGGGACCCCAATCACTTCAAGCCTGTGGCCAGCACACACGTGCACTGGTGCCGAGCAACTGGGGACGCCACTGGAGTGTCCAGTCCTGTCAGCCTGGCCTGGGGGCGGCTGGAGTTCGCAGTCCTTTTGGTTTGTGCAGCCCCTTTGGTTTGACAGGAAGTGGAAACCAAGAGCATGGGGAGCACCAGGAATTCTGGGAATCGTAGTTCTGGTGGCAGACGCGTTGTGGGATCTCCTAGACAAGTGATGGCGAACCTATGACACACGTGTCAGCACTGACATGCATAACCATTTCTGATGACACGCGGCCGCTGAGGCGGCCGCATGCTGAGGATGAAACATTTGCGAAATAATGTTTTTTCCTCAAAGTGACACACTACCCGAGTTATGCTCAGTTTTTTGGCAAAGTTTGACACACCAAGCTCAAAAGGTTGCCCATCACTGTCCTAGACACTAGAGCAAAGTGAGCCTGGAGCAAGTTACTGTTGTGGGTGGGGGATGGAGGGAAAGCAAAGGTGAGAGCCATAAGCAAAGTCATAGTGTCGAGGAAAAATTAAAGGGAAGGTATCCTAAAACTTCCAGGAAATCTCCACCAATGGAGCAAAGAAAAAGAAAAGACCTCTATTATTCTGTGAGCACCAAACCAAACTGGGTTGGGATCTCAGACAATTTGCTCATATGATTGCAAAGACAGACAGAAACTCCCAGATTGGAGAGGGTGCAGGTCGGGCTGAGGGATCCTCCCCCCCATGCACGAATCTTTATGCACTGGGCCCCTAGTGTTATCATAGTCTTCTATGTTACCACCTCTTGGAGAAAGATATCCCTTCTCAGTCCTGGGTTTCCAGAATTAACTAGTCTTACTGTGTAACCTGCATTTCTGGCTTCAGTTACCCATGGACATGTCTACACTGTGCCTTGCGGTGGCCTTTACTAATGACAAGGATATCATAGGAATGGAATTAACCCCACTCAGGCAGGGGACTCATCTCTATGCCTGTGTTCTGATCCCCCTTTTGTCTCTGTTCTCATCTGACTTAAAACCTCTTTTGCCTCTTTCCCTGTGCTATGGAGGGATGGGGAGAGGAGATCTCATACCTTCTAGATGCACTTCTATTTTATTTAGGCGATAATGCCATCAGTTACTAAGCCATTTTTTCCTGCCAAAGGCCCTGTAGGAGTAAGAACTGTAGTATTTCTAATCTCACTAGTTGTTGTAAAGATGGGACCCTTCCAGGTTCTTGCAATATTTTCATTCCCTCAAAAAAAATTGCTATACAATATATCTGTCCACTGGCATGTCTTCAAATATGCCACTCCTGTGTACTTTTCCCCAACCCACCCTGTCTTGTGGGTCCTGAAGAGCCATGCATAACAGATACCTGAATAGCATGGGCACTCCTCCCTTTGTCTACATCTAATTAGGTAATTCACTGACATCCCCTAAATTTTAGTAAGGCTCATTTGGACAAAGTCAACATTTCCTGCTGTTCCTGTTAGCCTTTTCAAACAGCCTTAAGATCTTGGAACCAGGATGTCTTGTCTAAGCCTTTGTTTATATGACACCAGTTGCAGGTTGATAGTCTCTGGCTAATGCCTTTCCAGACAATGTTTTGTAAGGCAGTCTAAGGGAGGAACTTCCTGTGGGTTTTTGGATAATATCTCTGAAACATGAAGGGTTCCCAGTTAACTCTCTCCCTTGCCATCCCATAGACACAACCATTTCCCCACCTGCATGTCCTGCAAGGGGAATACAGATGCAGATAGAGCTGCCAGAATCCACGTGGGGCAGAGAGATGCAGCAGACTGACCACTGATGATTTAACTTATTTCTCTCCTGGCCATGCTCCAGAGGCAGGCAAGCTAAGGATTTTATGTAGTGGGTCAAAGGGTGCTGCTTGTAGGAGAGGTTTCAGGGCTCATCACTTCCCTAGCCATCACCTCCTTCTTACGTGCCTCAGTTTCTCTCCTGGATCTCTAAAACAACCAGAAGGGCTTGGAGCACTGTGCAACCAACCCTTATATGTGCTTTCCCGCTTTCCCCGGATGAGCCATTCAGTTAATTACAAGTCAAATGGGAGTCACTGTGAGGCATGTTTTAGGGTTCATTCAACCCAGACACCTCTGCAAGGCCCTGACTTGCTTAAGGACATTCAAGACTGGAACTGGAGGAAGGAATTTGCCTTCTTGATCTTCAGAGCTTGTGCCGGCCCGGGGGTGGGGGTGGGGGGGGGGAGTAGGCAAGCATCTATTTGGTTTTACTTTCAATTTTCTGTCTCCCCCCCTCCCCCTTGTCCCCTTCCTCCCCCCTCCTCGCACAGGCTTAGTATGTTTTCCTAATTTTTGCTATGCTGCACTCCCTAAACCCCAATGGCAAAACCGAAAAGAAACCCTCTGAAGGGACTGAATTCACTGTGATCTGTGGGAGGGAATCAAGGACAACCCCTCAGCGAAGAGTTAGTGGGCAGCAGTCCACCTCAGATCTCAATCATGCTCATCCATGTCATGGCACCAGTGCTAGAGGCACCTCTCACAGACACCAGACAGGTGTTATTGGACAGCCCCTTGAGTCAGAGGGAGAGTATTGTCCCCTCCTTGGTTCTTGTCTTCTTGTATGAATGAATCCAAATGAGTGACTCCAGATGATTGCATAGTAATAAGCCAATTTATTTTAAAAATTAAAGCAAGCAAATTTATTAAAGAAACAAACAAATCTAAACTGCATCTGCGATGGGGCTCAGATGGGCTTTCCCAACTAGTTTGGAAAAGCAATCCTGCAAGGGGAATACAGATGCAGATAGAGCTGCCAGAATCCATGTGGGGCAGAGAGATGCAGCAGACTGACCACCGAATTTAGAATCTGTGGACAGAAGGGTATATAAAGAAATCCTGGGTCCTTGGACCCCCATTAGAAGCATTGTCAGTTTGGGGAATAGCCTACAGCTGTTCAGGTGTTTGGCCAACAGGAGGCAATAACATGTAGATTTAAAATGCCCTGAGCTGTCTGGCAGCAAGCAATCCTATTCAGGTTTGGGGGAAGTGCCATTTAGCCATTCCAACAGGTAAACTGCATATGTTGAGCCCCCCAAGCTTCACCAACCTTTTGATGAAACTCTTGTAATTATTACATGTTGGAATTGGTTCCTGGCAACACAACTTAGGTCAAGATGCAATCTTTAGCCTGCCAGAGGTTTGGGCCATGTTACCATTAGTCAGGTCCAGGCTGCTGTCTTCTGCTGCTTCAAGGGGTTGCTAATTATCAAGAGAAAGACTAGGTCTCTGAGGTGTATAGACATACACACACACACACACACACAGAGAGAGAGAGAGAGAGAGAGAGAGAGAGAGAGAGAGAGAGAGAGGGAGAGAGAGAGAGAAGAGAGAAACATCAATGTGAAAGAGACACTTTGATAGATTGTTTTCTGCACATGCCCTGTGTGGACAAAAGGGGCCACATGCTGACCTGACAAGCTCAGGGAAGGCCTCCATGGCACTCTTGCAAACTCAAAGACCTAAAGTAATCACAAGGATGGTCTGAAATTAAACTTTAACTAAAACGGTTATGGTGGGTAGTTATGTCCTATGGTGGTATCTTCACTGACAAGGTCAGTCTATAACTTAACTGAGCCTATTGTCTTTTTGCATCTAAGATAACATACCTATGAAATGTCTGGGTAATTTGTAACTTCCCTTTGTCTGGATTCCTTGGGCCACAACCTAATGTGCCTGGGCGCCAGGACGGATACCACAAATTCCTTCATTGTTATTATCATGTTAATTGTTGGCTGTTAACTATCCTGTACCCACCTATGTGTCTATCATTTTATTTTTTATCCAATCCCAGAGATTCTCCCCCCCTCTCCCACTTTGCTTTTTCCCACCTCTCTAATCTACCACCAATGGATTTCATGTACCCACATACATCTCCTCTTTCATTGCAATGTATAAAAATAGATGAAAAACCACCATTCTCTGGAGCATTATCCCAATCTGTTGAGATTCTGCTTCCCCACAATTGTCAATAGTTTGGCTCAAACTCACAAAAATTCTTTACAGGTTTGATTGTTTTTATGTTAACACCTGACTGTAATAGGGATGGAACCTGCAACCCAAGTATGTGCCCTTGACCAAGATTCCAACCAGAGATCCTCCTGTGTGCAGTGGACATTCTAACCACTGAGAAACACTAGAGCTAGAATTTAAAACTAAATTTAATCAAAGTCACAAGAACCCTCAGCTTTAGTAGTAAAGGTATTGGGGATGGGGGCAAGAAGAAGAGAGGAAAAGATTTATCTGAAGAGAATCCACCCTCTTCTTTTCTACAGCCTTTTATTAGTCTTCATTATTTGAGACTTCTGGAATTCATTTTGTGTCTTTGGATCACAGTTTCTAAATTAAAGTCTCTTTTTCCTGTTTTAACGGAAACCTGAATTCAATGCCAATGGGCTTCTTTCAGTAAATGAACAAAAATATGCTTTGAGAAATTTCTCTTAATAAAAATTCTGGGTCAGTGTGAGAGCTAAACTTTAACAGGAAAAAACTACCCTTTATTGATATCAATAGCATTATTGTTCATTGGGTTTTACATGACTCTTTTGTAACATTTTCTCCAGGAAAGTAACTTAATGAATTAAATGAAGGAAATACACAATCATAATGAAGACACATCTTGGATACAAAGATAAAAATTTAATGTAGGAACCAAAGGACGATTTTAAAAATACTGTCTAAACATGAGGAAATACAGGAGAGAGAGAGAGAGAGAGAGAGAGAGAGAGAGAGAGAGAGAGAGAGAGAGAGAGAGAGAGGATGTGATCTTACACTAATCACATGTGCTTTCTCAACAACACTCTTGATATATAGGCATAAGAACGGATTGTGCTCCTGCCCTGGCTGGTGTGGTTCAGTTGGTTGGAGCTTCTTCCCAGTCACAGGTTTGATTCTTGTCAGGGCACATACCTGTGATGCAGGTTTGATTCCTATATCTAAACATTAAAAAAAAAAAAAGAGTGGATGGTGTTCCAAATATACATTTGTATTTTTTTGTGTAGATCTTGGTACAATGTTAAACAGTCACAAAGAATTTAACAGTCACAGAGAGTTCAACATCCCCCAGAAACCTTTGCTGCTGAACCATTTGCATCTCTAAAGTGAGTTCCCCTACACAACTGTAGGAAGTAGGGGGTGCTATTGACATTTAATGCGAAAAGGAAGTAGGTGCTGGTGTTGGGGAGAGAGAGTGAGAGAGAGAACTGAATCCTTTGTCTTAAGGGGTTTTATTACCTCTCTAAAGGCAGAGGTTTTAGGGGAGGTTCCAGGGAAAGATCTCAAAGGAATATTTATCAGCTTTCCAGTTGTTTCCTTTCAGGGTCATGGTGTCTACAGATTGGTCGGTGTCAGTGCAGGGGGTCGTTAGTCATCCTGATCTCAGCCATGGAGTCACCCTGCCTGGCCTGGAACCAAAGCACAACTGAAGCTTATCTCTAATTTGACCAAAACTCTGTCTCTGTTGTCAGCAGACCCAAGGCTTCATTCTTACGATAATTTGATGTGGTTCAGAATATCATTGTTCTGAGGGCTTAATGCTTGAAGGAGTGAGGTCTGTGAACAAAAGAAGCCACCTGCTAACCTGACAAGCTCAGGGGAGGCCTGTGTGGCAGTCTTGAAAACTCAGAGACCTAAAATAACCACAAAAGATGGTCTGAAAATTAAATATTTAACTACAAACAGGTTATAGTGGGCAGTCATTCCTAAGCTGATATTTTCCCTGACAAAGATCAACTTAGATCTTTCCTGAGCCCAATTGCCTTTTTTGCCTCTAAGATAACATATCTGTGAGATGTCTGGGTAACTTGTAACTTCCTCTTTTGCTGGAGCCCCTGGGGCACAACCAAATGTGGTGGGCGCCAGGACAGATGCCTCAAATTCCTTCATTATCATGTTAATTGTTCCTGTACCCACCTAAGTATGTGTCCATCATTTTACTTTTTATCCAATCCCAGGGGTTTCCCACCGTTTGACTTTATCCCACCTCCTTAATCCATCACCAATGAATTTCATGTAGCCTACCTATGTCCCTCCTTTGATGGCAATGTATAAATACAGATGTAACCCGCCATTCTTTGGAGCATTATCTCAATTCATTGAGGTTCTGCTTCCTGGCATATGTCGACAGTTTGGCTCAAATAAACTCACTAAAATTCTTTACAGGTTTCAATGGCTTTTTTCGTTAACAGGTCATACAGGGCTTGTGTGGAGTCATATTAGGCTATTCTCTATTCCCCTTGTTCGTTCCTTCTCTAAAATGGTTTACCACATGACTAGCAACATGCCATGGAAGGAAAGGTCAGGGGATTATCCAACCCACATAACCATCCATGTGAAAGGTCAGGGACCAGCAATATGCTAGGGGAGGAAAGGTCACCTTGAGGGCAGGGTTCCACCTACAATTATCTGTTGCTAGGCACCTGGGGCTTTCTGACCTGGTGACCTGTACCTGATCTACTGTCCCTATTCTATTCACACCTGTCTAACTGCCTACTATAATACCAGGTGGGTGTGGGTGACTGATCAGAGCAAAGGTGCAACATTTAAAAGTAGACATTCTGTCTTGGGTAAGCAGAATAAAATTTGTATTTACTGATACTTATTGATTAAAAATGTTTCATAATGCATATATAATTAAGTAAAACAAAATATTATTATAGAGATGATAAAAAGGGAAAAGCACATATGAGATATTATTTTACCTTCATTATTAAAACGCATAGTGTTTTATTTGTTTATTATCTCCCTGTGTGTATCCTCTCAATCTTATGCTAAGATTTAATTGATTAGCCCTTTAGGAAAGGTTGTTCTGAGAATTTACCTCCAGGCTTTGCCCAATTTTACTCTTTTTTTTTCCTTCAGAAAATATTATCATACCTGACATGGCAATTTCTATCTCCTCAGGTCCCTCTTTCTTTATGCCTGGCCAATCAGAACTTTTCAGTTACTGCTTCTCATCTGTGCATGGAAGGACTGCCCCCTCCACTCTTCTCTTTCTCTAGAAAACTCTTATTTTAATCCTATTTATTCCTTCAAGAGTAAAAAACTTAAAACAAGTATAATGAGATATGTAACAATCACAGACATATATCTAATTAACAAACCTGATAAAATATATATGTACATTGCTCTGAATAGTCACCATACTCACCGGGTGTGTGTGTGTGTGTGTGTGTGTGTGTGTGTAGAGAGAGAGAGAGATTGGTTGCCTCCTGAATGCGCCCCAATTGGGACTGGGGATTAAGCCTCCAACCTAGGTATATACCCTTAAATAGGAATCAAACCCTCGACCCTTTGGTACATTGGCAGCCACTCTAACCACTGAGTACACTGGCCAGGACTGGATTAATTTTCAAAATTACTTTCTAGAGTATTGGTTCTCGTGTCATTAAAGATTCCCATCGGGAAATGCAAACTTTCCTTTTCTTTCTCAATACAAACACCACATTTAATTTGCAAATTGTCACCCTTTGTGATTCATTATTCGTGCCCTACAACTTGAGTGACTTTAGCAAGGGCCTCCTCAAGAGAGTTGTTATTAAACTTCTAGGAACCAAAACTTCTCATGAAATACTAAAGCGTACTTGAAAATACCTTAACTGCTTAATTGATAACATTAATTTTCCTACTTTGGTTTCCTCTTTTTTTTTTTTTTGTGTCGTTGTTATACCTTTTACAGTATGTATTTTTCTTGGTAGATTTTTGCAATTTCCCTACCATGTTACTATTAATGAAATCAAACAACATTTCTAATTACTCAAATAATAGCCTGAATCAATATAATTATAAAAAAAGTTACTTGCCTCACTTGTATACAACCCTCAGTATTGCTATTAAAGGTTAATTACTTAGAGTGACAAGAGTAAGCATATGTGTGGTGTTTTTATTTTTTTTAGTAGAATTATGATCATATTTTCTTAGAGTTCAAGAACTCCAAAAGATGAATTCTTTTTATGTGAAATAAAGTAATTTTTAATTTGGAAGTGTTGTGGGGTCGAACCCTGGAGTCAAAAATAAGACCACCGGAGGCTGCTGATTGATTAAAAAAAGCAGGCAAGGATTTATTGAGCTGGCCAGGACGGCCGCGAGAGCACCACACGCAGGTGGAGTCCACCCTCACGACCGCGCTGTCCCAGGTGTAGGCAGTCCTTTTAAAGGTCCAAACCACAAAAATTTTCCTTTGTTCTAAATTCTAAAGGCTGGGAACAGCCTGCAGGGGGGTTCCCAGCCCCTGCTGGACATTATTGGAATGTGGCCCTATCTTGGGAAAGCAGGTTTTTACAGAAGCAGACCCAAGCGGAGTCAGTAATCTCTAAAGGTTATCTACAGTTTATACTCCAGGAGCTACTGAGTCAGTGGGAATCAATCTCCTGTAGTACTGGTCCACAGGCACAGGAAAATTACCTCTGTGAGTCTCCAGGTCTCAGTCTGGAAGCTGAGGTAACCACCCTATTGTCCAAGCAAGCAAGTGTGTACAGAAGCCAGAATAGCAGGGTTAAAAGCAAGGTGGGTAAATTTGGGTTTTGAATAAAATAAATGTGATATCTTTTGCAAATTTGAGATAATAATTCTCACTATATTTTTAATTATACCTAGAAGGGTAACCAATTGAACACACTTCAGATAAGAAAACAAGTAAGGCCATCTTATTTTATTATTAAAATCAAGACCAAATTAAGCCTTTTTATTGAATCACACTTCATAATCCTAAATTTCTTTCCTCCCTTTTAGTCACCTTCTTCATAGGAATCCCAAGTGCCCAGACAGTTCACACATATTCAGTATATTCACAGTAAGGAAGCACCTCATCTTGAAGTTATGTTACCTAATAGAAAGAGTTCATCTATCTGATATATTAACAGAGCCAAAGTTAACAGGCTAGAAAGAAAATATGACTTTTTAGTCCAAAAGAAGTGTGCGTATTAAAAAGAGACCTCCAGCAGTACAGAAATGAACAGCATTTTGGAGTTACGCCCAGTCATGTGAACTCTCTGGGCAGTCAAACTAAACACCAAGAATTGCAGTAGAGAAATATTGACTATTTTACTGTAAATGTCACCATTCAAGATAATGGGAAGTTAATGCTCAAAAGCCTGAACTCCCATTGGTGTAGAGGAGAGCTCAGAGATGCAATACATCTCCATCAGTAAACGCGTCTGGGAAATGGCCTCTTTGTTTGACCCTCTGTGACTGTTTAAATTTCTGTAGCCTCAGGCTTGACTGACTACCTAGATAGGTGGAATGCTGCCCAAAGATAAATGTCATACCCCCAAGAAGGAGGTTAATAAATGTATGTTGGTAGAGTGTGGATAACTACCTGATATTATGTGATAACTTAGAAGTGAATTGTTCTTTCTGATGGTCTACATGACTACTCACTATATGCTTTTACTATTAACCCCCTATAAAAAAGAGACCCCGTCCTGGAGGGGGGAGCAGGGGTGGGAGGGGGAAGGGGAGATCTTTTCCCGGCTGGCCACCACTGAGAGCAAGCAGCTGCTTTAACCCATGCATGTAAGTTTCCCCTATTAAAGTTCTTATGAATTTGAATAAGGCTATGTGTCAGTTCTTTGGAATCAATCCTGAATTTACCATTAGACTTTTGGGACTTTCCCAATCTGTAACAATAGGTTACAGATTGATTATATAGGGCAAAATCATAAGACACCATGGATTAAGAATCAGGCTTGTGCTGGAAGCTGATTGGTTGGAGGTGACGTCAGGCTAATAAAGCATTTCTTCAGGTCTTGAGGGCAGCTCTGAAATCTGTTCCTCCGTCCCTCAGTTTGATTTCATCAAAAAGTGTCGTGGCGTGTTTCTGCCTCAGGGCTCGGAGCTGAATTATAGCTTAGATGAAGAAGTTCTCTTTAGCCCCTTGACCATTAGTCAGATCTAGACTACTGTCTTCTGCTGCCTTGGGGGTTGCTTATTATCTGAGGGAAAGGCTAAGTCTCTGAGGGGGTGGGGTGGAGAGAAAGAAAGAGAGGATTTCTAAAGCTAGGATTTAAAACTAAATTTAATCAATTATTAAGGACTCTTGGTTTCAGCTGGGGTACACTGCCTCTATAAATTCACTCTTCTTCATAGGAATCCCAAGTGCCCAGACAGTTCACACATATTCAGTATATTCACAGTAAGGAAGCACCTCATCTTGAAGTTATGTCACCTAACAGGAAGAGTTAATCTATCTGATATATTAACAGAGCCAAACGACACTTTGTGGCCTAAAATGAAAACCATTTCCCAACAAATTCTCCCCTCCCTGATGCTGCCCCATGTACAGGAGATTGGTCCTGTTTTCCTCCTGACACTGATGCTTATCTGGGAAATCTTGAGACAAAGCTTCTCTGAGTCTGAAGAGGACTGGGCGTTGCTTTCATCGTTACCCCTCAAGCAGTTTGTATTCATTCATTTCCCAGTGTCAGCCCTAATGCCAAGACCTTCCTGAAGAAGTGGGAGGCTCAGCTTTCTGCTCCCACAGAGCCAGACAGTTGCATTCATTGTTTCTTGCCAACTTGTTTGTCCTCCAGTGGTTTCTCAAAATATAGGGTGGATATAGTAACAATAACCTGCCCTGCTGGGATGACTTTTGCATGACAAAATGGGACTGATACTAAGGGACTTGTCTTATTCAAAATAACAGTGTCTACTAAAAACATGCTAGGTTCTGCCTTCCTAGTCATCCTTCCATTACACTGTATGTAAAAATTTTCCATACATGTTTTTATTTGTTGGGTAAATGTGTCATTTTTTTTTTTGAGTCTCTCATTGATATAAGCTTAACTATTCATACCACAGACTAAAAAAATAAGGCACTATAATAATAAATAAACTTAAATCAGACTAGTTGACTTGATAATAAATTCCTCAACTTATGGGCCATTAGTTCAGGAGGTACATCTTTGTAAGTGTCAGCTCAAGGAAAAACAAATCTATGATGTCAGAGTGACATCCATGGACACATTATTTTCCAGTGCAGCCCTTTATTCTGCTCATAATGACAACTGTATGCACTCAAGTAAATCTTGCATCACCCGAAACTTTTATAACATAGAGCTATTATGGGTTTATGAGAGTACAAATAATACCAGACTACAGGTGCAAAAGCTAAATGAAGAGTCTGTCTAGCATTGTCTGGCATGAAAGAATCACTTATTCTCCATTGGACTCCAAGATATTTGCTGGGATTTACTAAGGTAAATTTCCTTTCTCAGGTTTTAATGAGCTTGGGAGACTGAGAAGAAATAGAAGGGAGGAAAGGAAAAAACTAACATTATGCTTTCTCATTTAATCCTGAAAACAATACAAAAAATTATTCACAAAAGAAGACAGGTGGGCTTGAAAAAGGGATAATCTGTAATAATGTAGTTAGTACGTTGCAGATCTTCTCTTTGCACTGAGGCATGACTCCAAAATGCTGTTCATTTCTGTACTGCTGGAGGTCTCTTTTAATACACACACTTTTTTTGGACTAAAAAGTCATATTTTCTTTCTAGCCTGAGTCATTTCACAAATACTTACAATGAACACCATCAGAGCTAAAATACTAATAAATATTTAAATGTTTTTTTACATACATTGCCTCTTTTACATATCTCAACAGCAGTGTGAGGTAAATATTCTCATATCGTCAGGTTAAGAGAGGTAACTGTCTTGTGGGAGATGACAGTGATGGTTAATGTGAAGTAGGGTATTCTGGCTGCAAGTCCAGAATAGCTGCATTATTCTGTTATGTTCAGAGTGTTTTGTTGCGGAAACATCTGTAGCTTCCTTCCTGGGGGCAGAGCATGAGGGTAAGAGCTACAGGGCGTGCAAATGCTTTCATAGTGATCTTTGAGAGTGGTTTCCCTCCACTAGCAACTTCAACAGTTGTTCCTCCCCTATTTCCTTCCTATTCTCCAGGAGGGTCTAAAAGTGGTTTATATGCACTGTGGAAAGTATTTGAGCTTTCTTGTCCTGGAGATAAGCAACTCCTCTCCCTTCCTTGTGGCCTCATTCAAGGAGAGGTTCAAGCACAATCAAACTGTTTGCAGCGTGGATGCAGAAACCTGGCTGGGATCTGGAGAGCCTGTGTTGCGAAAACCAGTCCCTCTGGCTGCCATCATTGCCAAATTGGGGAAGGCTCTCTGTCAACTCACACACTTATATGGGAACTCTTGCTCTGATAACTTTTCTCTCAATTTTCTTGCTAAATATCCATATCCAAATTCTTTTTCTTAGCAAGTAAAGACCTAAGGGCTTTGCTCTTGGCTGGGGTTCTGGCAGAGTTTAATGTGAAGCTTCAAGAAAGAATAGATTGTAGGGCAAAGGGGAAACAGAAAGCAAAATCTTGGGGAAAAGTGAAGTTGAGAACCAAGTAGTCCAAATAAAGAATTTATTCAAAGGGGTTCAAGGGTGAGTCACAGGAGAACACTGGCTCCAAGGCCCAGAGGCCAGGGCCCAGGTGAGGAGAATGGCTAGGGCTAGCCTAGAAATACCTGTACAGACAGAGCATGGGGAGTGTTACCAAAGCACCCTCGGTAGAGACAAGAGCCTTTTTATTAAGTCAAGTGGCACCATCTTTGTTCCAATTGTTTTAGTCTTCACTTGAGAATCTCCATTCTCCATTCCAAGTGGAATGGAGATTCTCAAGAGCTTCAAGCCAAGCTGCATACTCCACTAGAAACTTGGAAAAATTTCAACTGGATTAAGTCAAAGAACATTTTGGGACATTTGAGTAACACCAACAAGACTTGAAAATGTTAATTTTTGCCAGCCACAAACTAATTTCCCAGTGCTACAGGGGCAATGCCCTACCTTCCTACCCATTCTGTTTTCTAATACTTAATGCTTGAGTTCAAGTTTGACATAGATCCTACCCTATTCTTATTAAATCATTTATTTTAATTTACCTCCCTTGACCCCTGTAGGCATCTGAGACTACAGCTCTCACTCTAGAGGCATAAACAAACTTTGTTCCCATTCCTTTCCTTTTCACTTGGGAATCTCAATTCTAGTACCCCAAAACTTCAATCACTCACAGAGTAATTCCTTTCTTTTTTCCAAGATTCCTGGGGAACCTACTTTATTCTTGGAACCCTTAGCAAGTTTCTAAATCAGTGAATGATTAAACAACTCCACAGACATTAAATGACAGGACATAAGTTACCTCAAGAAACAGTACATGGTTAATTTCCAAATGTGCATGAAAAAAGTATAAGTTAAGAGATCAAGGTTAGGAATCATTGATCTATATATCTATATACACACACACACACACACACACACACACACACACACACTCGTGGCCTGGTGCACAAAATTTGTGCATGGGGGGGGGAGGTGTTCCTCAGCCTGGCCTGCACCCTCTCCAATCTGGGACCCCTCGAAGGATGTCCTACTGCCAGTTTACAGGGATCGGGCTTAAACCGGCAGTCAGACATCCCTCTCGAAATCCGGGACTGCTGACTCCTAACTGCTCACCTGTCTGCCTGCCTGCCCCTAACCACTCTGTCTGCCAGCCTGCTCGCCCCCAACTGCCCCCCACCACCGGCCTGCTCGCCCCCAAATGCCCTCCTTGGTAGCCTGATCATCCCAACTGCCCCCCGTGCCAGTGTGCTTGCCCCCAACTGCCCCCATGCTGGCCTGCTCACTCCAAATTGCCCCCCACCCTGCTGTCTTGATCACCTCCAACTGAACCCCACTGATGGCCTGCTTGCCCCCAACTGGCCCTCCTGCTGATCTGCTTACCCCCAATGGCCCCACCCCCCAACAGCCTGATCACCCACAACTTCCCTCCCCTCTTGGCCTCTAACCGCCTCTACCTCGGCCCCGCCACCATGGCTTTGTCCAGAAGAACATCCGAAGGTCTCCTGGCAGGTCTCCCAGTCTAATTAGCATATTACCCTTTTATTAGTATAGATAGAGGCCTGGTGCATGGGTGGGGGCCGGCTGGTTTGCCTTGAAGGGTGTCCTGGATCAGGGTGGGGGTTCCCTTGGGGAGTGGGGCGGCCTGGGCAAGGGGCCTGTGGTGGTTTGCAGGCGGGCCACAGCCTGATGGGGTGAGAGTCCCTGCTTGGGGGGCGTGGCCAGCCTGGGTGAGGGGCTGATGGCTGTTTGCAGGCTGGCCATGCCCCCCAGTGATTCAAGCTCCCATCCCCTCCTTTTTTTCTTTTTCTTTTTCAGCACCTCCTTGAGTGGAGGCCAGGACTGGCTGGAAGCAAGTATCTGGGATTTATTTATCTTCTATAATTGAAACTTTGTAGCCTTGAGTGGAGGCTAGGGCAGGCCAGGGTGGGTGGGAAGCTTGGCTTCCTCCATCGCCCGGGGCAACCCAAGCCTCCTGCTCGCTCCGGCTCCATGGCCGCCACCATCTTAGTTGGGTTAATTTGCATACTCGCTCTGATTGACTGGTGGGCGTAGCAGAGGTACAGTCAATTTGCATATTTCTCTTTTATTATATAGGGTATATATATATGTGTATATGCCCCGGCCAGCGGGGTCTTCTAACGGGGGTACCGAGGCGGCGTACCTAAGAGAATGAGAGACAGACAAGGGACGCAAAGAATGGAGGCAAGACAAACGGGTTTCTGATCAAGCCTCGAAATTTTATTCTTACAGTGTTCCTTATATGTGGTTTCTAGAAGGGGAGATGCCTAGGAGGGGTGGGGGCTGAACGGGTCATGTGGACTTAGATAATCGGCTAAAGTCGTAAAGGGTGCTGACTATAGATAAAGGGTGTGGCGGTTGAAGGGCGGCTACAGAAGGAATGCTTTGTCCTCAGGCAAGAGGAAGTGGGCCTAGTTTCCGTGAGTTTCTGTTTCAGTAACTTACTGAAGTAAGGTCAGAGTTAATCCTTTGACCAACTCTTGGCTCCTGACATGTATATATATATATATATATATATATATATATATATATATATATATATAGAGAGAGAGAGAGAGAGAGAGAGAGAGAGAGAGAGAGGTTGTTTTGTATTTTTTTCCCTTTTATAACTTTGGAAAATCTAAAATCACTTTGGGGGTAAGAGTCTATTATGTAATACTTGACTTGCTTATGTAAGCACTTGGGTTTGATATACTTGAAAAGATATATACAGAGGGAAGGAGTCCCCTCACCCTCATCTCCTTATGTTCCTTTGTAGATGTTAGAAAACATAGAAACCCAAAGCCAAGAGGAAACCATCTGAATTTTTCTCCTTTATCTGTAGGTCTTTACATGTCCAACTACCAGTCAAGGGAAACATAAAGACTATGCCTGGGGAACTTCCCCAGGGAATTGCCTTTGAGGGATGGGAAAGATTTACATAGATGGAGTAGAAGAGGAGGGACAGTTCATCCTAGTGACAAAGTGTGCATCAAGCACAATCACAGCAACGTCAAAGGTTGTCGCAGATACTTTTGAGCCACCACGGGCAGAAGTGCAACCTTGAGGCGGACCTTACTTTCCCTTTCAACGTGCTCCAAACTAGCTGAGAAGTGTGATATATTTTTCATTTTGATAAAGCTGCCTCAAATTAAAACATTTATCAATTTACTTAACAAATAGTTATAGAGTGCTTTCCCTCTTGAGACAAATATACAGTATATGTTTTCAACAAAGATGCCATTTGCACATAACTGTAATTGACATATTTTATGAGCCAAAAATTTGAATACAGAACTGCCCTTGAAAATCTAAGGTAGATGGTTATGGTAAGTATAACAGGTATATAAGTTCAGGCAAAAACAAGAAGGATTCATTTACCTCAGCGAGAAACAAAGGTGCGGAAGATTCCCCCAGTGGAGGGATTGAAAGAACCTAAGACTGAATATGTGGTGCAAGAAATAAATTATAGGAATCATCTCACTTCAAATTAAGGACACCAGCATAGAATGCTGAGTAAAACACAAGCACCTGTCAAACAAAGAAGCTCAATATACACTGAGTGGCCAGATTATTATGATCTCTGAACGCATAATAATTTGGACACTCAGTGTATATCCTATATAATAAAAGGCTAATATGCAACTTGTCTCCTTGACCAGGAGTTCGACCAGCAGGCGGTCTGGCCAACCGCCCATGTCCCCTTCCCCTGACCAGGCTGGCCGGACCCCACCCATGCACGAATTCATGCACCAGGCCTCTAACACTGAGTGGCCAGATTATTATGTGTTCAGAGATCATAATAATCTGGCCACTCAGTGTATGTTTACTGAATGGATTAATAAATGATTCAAAGTCATATTGATACATATTCTGGTTTGGCAGTCAACATAATATTTTTAGCACAATAAATAGGCATCTGGTTCCTGAATAGAATTTGATTATTTCCAAAAGGTATATAAAAAAACAAAACAAAACAAAACAAAACCTCTAACAATTTAGAAAAAGAAATTAATACTAAGATTGACCTCCTAAGAGTTTAAACAATGTTGGTAGTTGACAATAATCTATTTCTTAAACTTTGTGGGGGTGCACTGTATGTTTATTATTTTATTTTTATTCCTTATAAAGCCTTTCTTAATAAATTAGCTTAAGTAAATGCAAGTAAATTTTATGAACTGAAAAACGAACAAACAAGGCCTTGGCTGGGTAACTCAATTAGAGCATCGTCCTGCTATGCCAACGTTGGGGGTTGGACCTCCAGTCTAATGAATGTATAAATAGGTAGAACAACAACTTGTTTCTCTCTCTCTCTTGCTCTCTCTCTCAAATAAATAAATTCATAAAAATGTAAAGAAAAAAACTCATTATTTTTTTCCTTGGCAATCTATAGGTCAGAGGAGAAATTGAAGCTGAATTTGAAGCTGAAGAAGAGTGAGCAGATAAACCTCTGGAAACCCCCTTTTGTGGAAGGTCTGGGGGTATTATGGAATCCAATAGAGGCCCAGCGCACGAATTCGTGCATGGGTGGGGTCCACTGGCCCAACCCAATGGGGGCCATCAGCAAACCTGGCAGGGGGGAGGGGCTGAAGGCCGTTGGTGTATGTCCCACCCATCCCCCAAGACCAGGCACTGTGCAGGCGCCTCCAGAGCACCAGCACAGCGAGTTCTTTCACATACTTCCTCAGTCTCCGTGAGCTTCAGGGCTGCAGGAGGTGCAGTGCTTCCTGGGAGTTGTAGTGTGCTACCTCCACAAAGGGCCCTCCAGTAGACTTGGCTCTAGGTTTCCGAGAACTATGCCTCCCAGCGTACCCCAGGGCACCAGGCATTTGCCCAGGTCGGCCTTATCCATCAGTGCAGAGTGGAGGACCTGGGAAGCCGGCTGCAGCGGGAGAAGAGAATGCGCTTGCATGCTGAGCTAGCCTGTCCTGTTCATCCCAATCATTGTAAACAGGTGGAGGCAGGGCAGGGTGAGAATGGGGCACCCAACACTGGCCAGGGGCGCAGCGAGGAGGCCTTGGTGGCTGCAGTGGCAGCGTGAGCATGAGGAGGCGGTGGCTGCAGCACGGGTGGGTGGTCAGGCAGAGGCAGGCACAGGTTAGTGAGGGGCGGCCGTGGCGTGCAGGGGTCGCGGTGCGCTCCCCTCCTGTGCCCAGGGAGCCTTCTCCGCACCCGCCTTGCAGTAACATCTGTCAGGCAGCCTGCAGGGCTGAGCTGGGGGTAGGGGCGTGGCTGCCCACAGTGGTTCTTCCAGGCAGGCTTTTCCTCAGTTCTAGCCCCCTTTGCTGTGTGCTCCTCCCACTTCCCGGCTGGGCCTCCCTCGTGGCAGCCGCATTTGTAATTTGGTGCTCTCAAGATCTGGAGGAGCACAGCTAGGAACCGAGCCCCTGCCCCCAGGGGCTCCAAGCCTCAGGGCAGCTCTTGGGCACCTCAGAATGGGAGAGAGGGGTGAAAGGGGCTGATGGGGGTTGGGGATGGCCAGGGGGAGGGGCCTCAGAAGTTTGGAGGTGGGGGGGCGGGGGGGGGGGGGGGGGGCGGGGAAATCTGGCCTGATCAGGCTGGTTGGCCGCTGCAGTGCGCATCATAGCAACCAGTCACTCCCATCCTTCTGGTCATTCTGCCATTTGGTTGCTGGGCTTTTATATATAGAGATTCTGCTGGCATTGGGGAGCATTGTACAAACCAGCTCATTTCTCTGCCTTTATATCTATAATTAAGTTTTGTAAAAAGTCTGAACATATGATAATATACAGTTTTAGAATGCCCTTGGGACTCAAGACACTAATATAACTGGATGGAAATGTTATGGAGTCATTGTAACCTGGCTTATATCTGCAATTGAATTCAGTACTGGGAAGCAAAGTACTACACTTTGATCCCTTCTCAACGTTTAAACCGGCTACTAGTAAATTGGGTCTAAATTCCATGTCAGCGTGTCTTATAGTTTCATCAGAATTTGACTGAGTTAGCTACAGTTCATTAATCTGCTGGCACCTTCTTGGGGGCAGCAGGGTGTTGAGGAAGAAAGTATTGTCATCTAAGGAAGTAAATACTACTCCAGACCTAAAATGCTCCTAATCAATAACAAATTTATAAAAATTTTAGGGATGCAGGAGTGCATTTCATTCCAAGACTGCCCAGATGTTAACCTGGCAGAAAAATTTAATGCCTTAACTGTCTACACTTATTTAAAATTAGGCATGCAAACATATTTAAGCATCACTTTCTATTTAAACTTATAACAGCACCCTAACATTTATTTTCAAAAGTAGAATTCAGCTAACATGATTCTGAATAGTGAGAAACTGGGAGCTTTCCTGCTAAGATCAGGAACAAAGTAAGAATGAATAGTCCCTCTCCCTACTCATTTTTAAAAAATGCACTGGAAGTCCTAGCTAATGCAATAAGTCAAGAAGTAAAAGGTATGCACATTGAGAAGGAAGAAATAAAACTGTCTTTGTTCAGAGATGACATACTTATCTTTGTAGAAAATCCAATAGAATTGACAAAAAAAAACTGATACTAGCAAGGTTATAGAATTCAAGATTAATATACAAAAGCCAATCACTTTCCTATATACCAGTGTCGGGAGCACTCACTCCTGTGCCCGCACATACTCCTGAACCCTGCTCGTGAGTCCTCTGCATTCTCCCAGACCCTGCTTGCTGCACCAATTGTTAGGGAGTACTTACTCCTTGAATCCTGCTCCACTACGATAACTGTCGGGAGCACAGATCCTTTATCCTGCCAACTACATCAACTGTTGTGTCCAAGTCCCTCTGCCAGGGACTGGACCCGCTTAGATGCTGGGTCTTAGAAGACCGAGAAGACATGAGAAGTTGTGGGCGTATAAGAGAGTCTTTATTACGGACCAAGTAGTCATTGTTACTAAGGAGCCATTAGACAAAGCAGTTCTTGCTAACACAGTAGCAACCACAAAGCAGTTCTTGCTAACACAGTAGCAAACTGGTCCAAAAAGTAGCATAAAGGTTCTTTGCCCATTTTTTAGTTGAATTGTCTGTCTTCCTTTTGTTAAGTTGTAGGAGTTCCTTATATATTTTGGAAATTAACCCTGTATCAGATGTATCATTGGCAAATTTATGTTCTACTCAGTGGGTTTTCTTTTCACTTTATTGGTGGTTTCTTTTGCTGTGCAGACGCATTTTATTTTGATGTATTTGTTTATTTTCTCCTTAGTTTCCTTTGCCCTAGGAGATATATCAGTAAACAAATTGATATGAGAGATGTCTGAGATTTTGCTGCCTATGGTTCTAAGATTTTTATGCTTTCAAGTGTTACATTTAGGTCTTTTATGCATTTTGAGTTTATTCTTGTGTTTGGTGTAGGCTGCTGGTCTAGTTTCATTTTTTTTTTTTTTTTTTGTATGTACCTTGTTCAGTTTTGCCTACATTGGAGACTGTCTTAATCCATTGTATGCTCTTGACTCCTTTGTCAAATATTAATTAAGCATAATGGTTTGGGTCAATTTCTCGGTTCTCTGTTCTGTTCCATTGATTTATATGTCTGTTCTTGTGCCAGTACCAGGCTTTATAGTATAACTTGATATCTGGTATTGTGAGTCCTCCAACTTTGTTCTTCTGTCTCAAGAAAAATGCAGCTAGTTGGGTCTTTTTTGGTTTCATATAAATGTTTGAATTGTTTGTTCTAGATCTGTGAAATATGTCATTGGTATTTTAATAAGATTGCATTGAATTTGCAGATTGCTTTGGATAGTATGGACATTTTAATGATGTTGATGCTAATAATCCATGAACACATTATTTTCTTTCACTTCTTTATATCTTCCTCTCTCTTTTTTTCAACATTCTGTAGTTTTCTGAGATAAATCTTTTACCTCCTTTGTTAAGTTTATTTCTAAGTATCTTAATTTTTTGTTGCAATGGTATATGAGATTATTTTATTTAGTTTCTCTTTATGAAAGTTCATTATTGGTGTATAAAAATGCCATCAATTTCTGGGTGTTAATTTTGCTACATTGCCAAATTAATTTATTTAATCTAGTAGTTTTTTGGTGGAGTCTTTAGGGTTTTCTATGTGTAATATCATGTCATCTGCGAATAATGAGAGTTTTACTTCCTCCTTTCCAATTTGGATGCCTTTTATTTTTTCTTTATGTCTCATCACTGAGGCTAGAGCTTCCACTACTATGTTGAGTAATAGTGGTGAAAGTGAACATCTATCTTGTTCCTGTTCTTAGGGGAAATGGTTTTAGTTTTTGCCCATTCAGTGTGATGTTGGCTATAGGTTTGTCATATATGGCCTTTATTATGTTGAGGTATGAACCCTCTATTCCTTCTTTACTGAGAGGGAATATCAAAGAAGGATTTTGTTAAATGATTTTTTTGGTGACAATTGATATGATCATGTGATTTTTGTCTTTCAATTTTTTAGGTGATATAATACATTTATTAATTTGCAAATATTGTACCAGCCTGCATCCCAAGAATAAATCCCACTTGGTCATGATCTTATTAATAAATTGTTGGATCTGATTTGCTAATATATTGTTGAGGATTTTAGCAGTTATGTTCATTGGGGATATTGGCCTGTAATTCTCTTTTTTTGTAGTTTCTTTATCTGGTTTTAGAATTAGGCTAATGCTGGCCTCTTAAAAAGAACTTGGAAGTATGCCTTCCTCTTGGATTTTTTTGGAATAGTTTGAAGAGGATAGGTGTTAGTTCTTCTTGAAGATTGGTAAACTGCCCTGTGAAGCCATCTGGACCAGAGCTTTTGTTTGCTGGGAGGTTTTTGTTGTTGTTGTTGTTTGTGTTTTTATACTGCTTCAATTTCATCAATGTTTTTGGGCCTACTCAGATTTTCTGATTCTTCCCAATTGAGTATTGGAAGATTGTATTTTCCTAGGAATATGTCCATTTCACCCAGGTTGTCCAGCTTGTTGGAATATAGCTGTTCACAGTATTTAAAAAAAAAAACACAAAACAATCCTTTGTACTTCTGTGGGATTAGTTGTTACTTCTCCTGTTTCATTTCTGATTTTGTTTATTTAGGTTCTCTCTCTTTGTTTCTTGATGAGTCTGGCTAAAGGTTCATCAACCTTGTTTTTCTTTTCAAAGAACCAGCTCTTGGTTTTGTTGATCTTTTGTATTGCTTCTTTTAGTCTCTATGTCATTATTTCCACTCTGATCTTTATTGTTTCTTTCTTTCTACTTACTCTGGGCTTTTCTTGTTCCCTTTCTATTTCTTTATGTTGTAGGTTTAGATAGTTTATTTGAAGTTTTTCTTGTGGTTTTTTTTTTTTTGAGACAGGCCTATAGTGTGATGTACTTCCCTCTCAGGACTGCTTTTATTGTGGCCCATGGTTTGGTTTGTTGTGTGTTCATTTTCATTTATTTCCAGGAAGGTTTTTATTTCTTTCTTGATCTCTTTGGTAGCTCATTTGTTCTTTAATAACATACTATTTAGCCCCATGTGTTTGAATGTTTCTGAGTGTTTTTATTTAGATGATTTCTAATTTCATGCCATTGTGACCTGAGAAGATGCTTGATATGATTTTAATCTTCTTGAACTTGTAGAGACTTAGTTTGTGTCCTAACATCCTAACATGTGGTCTATCTTTGAAAATCTCCCATGTGCACTTGAGAAGAATGTATATTCTGTAGGTTTGGGTTAAAGTGTTTCCTAAATGTCCATTATTTCCATCTGATCTAGTGTGTAGTTAAGATTGCTGTTTCCTTGTTCATTTTTTTTTTTTTGTCTAGAAGATCTGTCCAGTGATGTGAGTAGAGTGTTGAAGGCCCCTGCTATGATTATATTGCTGTCCATCTCTTCTTTAAAATCCTCCATAACTTTTAAAAAAAATATATTTGGATGCTCCTGTATTGGATATATATATGTTTACCAGAGTTATACCTATTGTTGTATCGATCCCGTTAGTATTATGAAGTGACCTTCATTGCTCTTGTTAGAGTCTTCACTTGGAAGTCTATTTTGTCAGATATGAATATTGCTACCCCAACTTTTTTTTTTCATTTCCATTTGCCTGTAACATTTTTTCCCATCCCTTCACTTTCATTCTTTGTGAGTCTTTTGTTCTGAGGTGATTTTCTTATAGACAGCATATATATGGGTCATGCTTTGTCATCCATTCAGCAACTCTTATGCCTTTTGATTGGAGCATTTAGACCATTTACTTTTAAGGTTATTGTTGATAGGTACTTATTTTTATTGCCATTCTTACTCTTTATGCCTGTGTTCTTTCTATATATATTTCTTCCTATCATTACAGCAGTCTCTTTAGCATTTCTTGCAGTACTGGTTTGATGGTAGTAAATTGTTTTAGCCTTTTTTTTTTTGGTCTGTGTAGATCTTTATTTCACCTTCTTGCCTGAAGTATTTCTATTGAGAAATTAGCTATGAGTCTAATGGGAGCTCCCTGGTAAGTAACTTTCTGTCTCTCTCTCTTGCAGCTTTTAAGATTATTTTTTTGTCTTTAATGTTTGCTATTTTAATTGTTATGTGCCTAGATATGGGTCTTTTGGGGTTCATCTTGGCTGGGACTCTGTGTTTCCTGAACTTGGGTGACTTTTTCCTTCATCAGGTTAGGGCAATTTTCTGTCATTATTTCTCCAATTATGTTCTCTATTTCTTGCTTGGATTCTTCTCCTTTTGGTACTCCCATGATGTGAATGTTGTTATGTTTCATGATGTCCCAAAGCTCCCTTAAACTCTCCTCCTGTTAGGTTTTTGTGTTTTTTTTTTCCATTTGCTGCTTTGAATGGGTGTTTTTTTCTACCTTGCCATCTAATTCACTGATTTGGTCCTCAGGTTCTTCTAGTCTACCTTTGAATCCTTCCAGGGTATTCTTTATTTCAGCTATGGCATTCCTCATTTCCAATTGATTCTTATTTATTGTTTCAAGCTCTCTTTTCATGACAGTGTAGCTCTCATTAAGTCCCATAATATTCTAATTAATTTCCTTATAATTTTCATTAAGTTGCTTGTAGTTCTCACTGAATTGTTTGAGCACCCATTTTACCATGACTCTGAATTCTTTATCTGACAAAGTATTTGCCTCCATTTCATTTAGTTCCTTTTCTGATGATTCCTCCTTTTCTTTCATTTTGGGGTTGTTTCTTTGTCTCTCAATTTTTGCTGTCCCTTTGTATTTGTTTCTATGTATCAGATCAAACTATTATGCCTCCCAGACTTTGTGGGATGGTCTTATGTAGTAGGTGTTTTGTGGGACTCAGTGGTGCAATTTCTTAGATCTCCTGAGCTGGGTGCTCTAAGAAAGTATCTTGCTTGTAGACAGCATATATATGGGTCATGCTTTGTTATTTGGGTTCTCCTATTGTAGTTGTGTCTTGGATGTTATTGTCCAATTCATGGATGGAATCTCTTCTCAGGCTGGCTGACTATGTGGCTCACTTCTGACCATGTTAAGTGAGCTGTTGTGGAGATGCAGTCTCCAGGTGTTTCCTGTCTTTCCTTGATATTAGTCTCCACCTCAGCTGGACCTCAGTTGGTAATTCCAAGTGAATGTTATACAATTTAGTGGTATGTCCAGTCAGGCCCTGGGACAAGGTGCATAACAGATCTGCCTATTCGGCCACAATTCTCCCCTGCCTCAAAGATGGTTTTCTTAACTATCAAATAATGCTGAACAACAGAATATTCACATGCAAAAAAATACCAAAATAAAATTAAGCAGAGACCTTACACCCTTCAAAAAATTAACTCAAAATTGATCATAAGCCTAAATATAAAATGTGAAACTATAAAAATCCAATCCAAGAAGGTAACATAGGAGAAAAATCTAAGTGACTTAACCCTTTGTACTCGCTTGCTTTTTTCTCGATTCCTTTATTCTAATGCTAACCGTGTCAAGTCACACTTGACATCCGAGTGCAAAAAGTTAAGTATAGGGATGACATTTTTAACACCAAAAGAAGGATTCACTAAATAAATAACTGATAACCTGGTCTTTATTAAAATTAAAGATTTCTGTTTTCATAGGATACAGTCAAGAGAACGAGAAGACAATCAATAGACTGTGGGAAAATATTTGCAAAATGCATATCTGAAATAAGACTATTATCCAATATATACAAAAAACAATTAAGCTCAAAAATAATAATATGAAAACCCAACTTTATAAAGACCAAAGACTCAAACAGACTTTTTACCAAAGAATATATACAGGTGGCAAATAAGCATCTGTATAAACAACAACATACCACTACACACTTGTTAGATTAGTCAAAATCCAAAAGACTAACAACACCAAATGTTGGCAAGGATATGAATAAGAACTCTCATTAATTTCTGGTGGGAATGTAAGACGGTATAGCCATCTTATAGTTTATAGTTCCTTATAAAACTAAACATATTCTTAACCAAATGATCCAGAAACTACACTCCTTGATATTTACCTAAAGGAGTTGAAAACTTATACTCAAAGAAGTATGTTTATAGCAGTTTTATTTATAATTGCCAAAACTTGGAAGCAACCATGATGTCATTGGTGAATAGAAAAACAAATTTCAGTCCATTCCAATAATGGAGTAGCATTTAGTGCTAAAAATAAATGAGCTATCAAACCATAAAAAGATATAGAAGAAACTTAAGTGCTTGTTACTAAGTGAAAGAAGACAATCTGGAAAGGCAACATAATGTATGATTCCAACATTCTGGAAAAATCAAGCTATGCAGAGGGCAAATGATAAATGACTGCCAGGGATTGGGGAGGAAGAGTGGATAAATTCATAGACTTCATAGGATTTTTAGGGCAAAAAAATTATTCTATGGTATTACAATGGTACATGCATATAATTATATTGACATACTTTGTTTAATTGTGTTTCATTTTATTGTTCTTTGCAGATATTGCTTTTTTTTTTTTCCAAATTGAAGGCTTGTGGCAACCCTGCATCAAGCAAGTCTATCAACACCATTTTCCCCACAGCATTTTCTCACTTGGTGTCTCAGTGTCACATTTTGATAATTCTCTAGAATATTTCAAATTGTATTATCATTGTTATGGTGATCTGTGAGCAGTGATCTTTAATGTTACTATTGTAATTATTTTGGGACATTATTATTAGTGGTATTGTTATTATTATAAGTGGAGCTTGAAGATGTGATGAATTACTACAATCTTATGATAAAACTTTAAAGGATGAGGAGATGCTTTTAATGTATGAACAAAGAAAGTGGTCGCTTGAGATGGAATCTAATTCTGGTGAAAATGCTGTGAAGATTGTTGAAATGACAACAAAGCATTTAGAATACTACATGAACTTAGTTGATAAAGCAGTGACAGGGTTTGAGAGGACTGAATCAAATTTTGAAAGAAGTTCTACTGTGGGTAAAATATATTAAACAGCATCCCATGTGCAGAGAGATTGTTCATGAAAGAAAGAGTCCATCTATGCAGCAAATTTCATTGTTGTCTTATTTAAGAAATTTCCATGGCCACGCAAACTTTCAGCACCCACCACCCTGTTCATTCACCAACCATCAACATCAAAGCAACACCCTCCCTCAGTCATCAGCTCAACATTGAGGCAAGACTTTGTTAGAACTGGCTGAAGGTTCGGAAGATGGTTAGCATTTTTAAACAACAAAGCATTTTGTAAATTCAGGTATGTACATTTTTTTAAAGAAATAATGCTATTTCATACTTAATAGACTATAGTATAGTGTAAACATAACTTTTATATGCCCTGGGAAACCAAAAAATGGGTGACTTTATTGTGATGTTCTAGAACTGAATCCACAATATCTCTGAAGTATGACTGTACATTTGTGGCAACCCACAGAATGTACAACACCAAGAGTGAACCCTAATGTACAGTGTGGACTTGGGGTTATAATGATGTGTCAATGTAAATTGTTTGATTGTAGCAAATGTACCACTCTGGTGAAGAGTTTTTATAGCAGGGGAGGCTGTAAAAGCAAGAGTGAGAAGGTATATGTGGGAAGCCTCATATCTTCTCAAGTTTTTCTGTGAACTTAAAACTGAAGTCTATATAAACAAACTGAAAACTTTATTAAAAAGCAGAATTAGATATTTACAGAACTTAATGTGCCTCTAAGACACCTTCAGTCATCTGAAATACAGTTTGAAACCATCAATTGAAACTTTTTTTTATTTCATAACTAATGATAACACCATCAGAAGCCACAATACAGTTCACATAGTTTGAGCACACACCTCTTCAGAAACTTTAGTAAATTTTTACAAACATCTTCTTTGTTGCTCACTGCCTCTTATGAGCCAAATATTGTCTTTAAGTATTTTTGCGTGCAAGGACAGAGATGTACAAGAGATCAGTGAGTTGCTCCAGGTCACAGAGAAAATAGAAAAGTTAGTAAATAAGAACAGAAAAGAGCCTCAATCCAAGGCTCTTGTATGCCAATCTGGCACACCTTTATTCTGGTCTCTGATTCTGTGGGGTTGAGTAGGACATAGGGACACCCAGTATGAGAAAAACAGACTGAGCATACTCAGGCCATCTGTGACTTCATAAGACTTTGCTTTGCAAACATTCCAGAAAGCTGCCTAAAAGGTGGTGGAAAAACTGATCTGTGCAGACGGCAGAAAACAAGTCTGGTGCTGCCCGGGAGGGTCCTCTCTTCCCCTTTTAGGTGAACTAGTGTGGAAAATGTTGAAGAGGCCACTGAAAGAGGCATTTGAAATTCCTATTCTCCTTCAGAGGTCCTCATGTTTTTTTTTCTGAGTGGTTATTATGTGAAGACTAGAGGCCCAGTGCATGGATTCATGCACTGGTGGGGTGCCTCGGCCTGGCCTGTGCCCTCTCGCAATTTGGGACCCCTCGGGGGATGTCGGACTGCTGATTTTGGCCCGATCCCCGCAGGCCAGGCTGAGGGACCCCACCTGTGCCCGAATCCGTGCACTGGGCCTCTAGTATGCATATAAGATCTTTGGTTAATCTCTTCCCCTGCCCCCTTCCCTCTGAGATTCATCAGTCTATTCCATGTTTCAATGCCTGTGCATTGGGCATCTGCTCCCTGGTGGTCAGTGTGTGTCATAGCTACCAGTTGAATGGTCAAATGGTCGCTTAGGCTTTTATATATAGAGATACTGTTCTGGACAAGACAGAGAAGGTCTTGAGGTAGAGAAAACAGCAATGCAAAAGAAGGCCCTGATGTGTGGGAGGAGTGGAAGATCCCTGCTGTTGAATCCTAGTGAATCTGGGAGAAGGCCCTGGAGAAGAAGTGATCATGAGGAGGAGGAGTCTGCAGTAGCTGGGAGAGCCAATGGCAGGGCAGAAGAGGTCTACCTGTTTGTGTTTTATGTCATTCAAGCATGTTTCCTCATGATCTGCTTTTAGGCTTCCTTCCGTTCAGCCCATGTGTTGTCCTCAATGTAGATGAAGAGCCTCTGGCTAGAGAGGGAGGAGGTCTGCTATGGCACCACAGCCACTCAGGATACTTATTAAGTTAGAAAGGGAGGGAAGTAGAGGGATAAACAATTGAGTTCTGTTTCCTGAGCCACAGAGCTGGCACCAGGCTGTGCTGAAGGGAACACAAACCAGAGCCTTGTTTTCCAATGGGTGCTGCCCACCAAGGCCTCTTCTATGAAAGAGTTCTGGGGAAAAGCCAGTTAGGTTAATCTTTACCTGATCAGTGCGTGTGTGTGTGTCCTTGCTTTTGAAGTAGGAGGCATTTTTTTTTGGAGCATACTTGTTCAACTGCCTCTTGCATAGTTTTCCAATTAAGGAGTTTGGCATTTAATTTCCTAGGAATTTCTGTTCTATTCCTTATGATCCCATAATACTGAAATTCCATGGTCCCTGCACACTGTCAATTCCTAGCTCCTGCTCAGGCTTTTTCTATTCTGGCTAACTCAAATTCCTTCTTTCTTTTTATTCAGCCTCAGTCACTTTCATCAGAGTTTTTGGATCCATCTGAGGCTGACATCAGTTGAGCTTTTTTTTTTAAGTTTCATAAAGGCTTTTGTGTGAAGAAAACAATACTTACAGTAGCCTGCATTATCACAGTTCTAAATTTAAAAACTTGCTTTTCTTAAGCTTTTAAGTACATTCAGTGCAAAAAGCTAGTGAATTAAGAATTTTTAGATTGAAATGAAGCACAATTTGTACTTGTTAATTGTTAGGTTAGTTTGTACATTTCACAAACAAAATATGCATAATTCTTTAGATACTATAAACTTAATTATTTTATATTTTTAATGGATTCAACAAAAGAATGCATAAATTCATTAATTTGAATGTTTCTATATTTGTAAACACATTTTACAGACCTGGTAACTTACATTCTTATCAATATTTCCATCTATAATCCATCTTTCATATAATCGATTGCCTCAGGAACCTTAAGCAACTAAGAAAGCTAACATACAACCCCATAAACAAAATAATCTCAAGCACATAAACAACTATAAACTAATATATGTAAAGCTAATAAATGTATACATTTACATATGATTTTCTTAAGCAGTTTAACAACTTAAAATCTAAACTCATAAATTTAATAAATCAGATTATCTTAGCTATTGAAAATTGACTGCAAACATAAATGAGTAAAAAAAAATTCTTTGTCTACTATGTAGTTGCTTTTAAACATCTTTAATACAAAGCATATATAAAGCAATAACATAATTTTGTTATATTTTCATAAATAAATATATTCAAAGAACCATAATATAAATATATTTTTTAACCATAATATAAATATATTTTTTCCTCATTTATATGCTTATTTTTGTGTACAGTCTCAGACATGCAAAGTCCTTTACTTAACTAAATAAAACAGAATCATCATTTCAGTCCCACCACAGTAGCTGAGATTATACACTCAGAGTCCTTGGTCAGAGATTTGATACCAATGCTGTGGACTTGGCGTTACTGGTCATTGATCAATGAATTAAAGCCTGGAAGATGTGAACCAATACACAGCATATCCCAAGAAGATTTAGTTCAGTTTATAGAGTAAACCTCTTTCAGGGGGTCTGCTATGTCAATGGAGAACCCATTGGTATATCAACTTAGATGTATACACTGAGTGGCCAGATTATTATGACCACCCCATCAGTACTTCATTGGGCCACCTTTTGCCTTCAATACTGTGGCGATTCTTCTTGGCATTGACTCCACGAGATGTTGAAAGGTGATGCGAGGAATCTGACACCATGCCTGATGAATAGCACTGTCCAGTTCTGTGAGATTTGATGGTTGTGGAGCCAGCTGCCTAATGGATCTTTTAATTTCATCCCACAAATGCTCAACTGAATTGAGATCTGGTGATTGTGGGGGTCACCTAAGCAAGGTAAAGTCTCCCTCATGTTCTTGAAACCACTCCTGCACAATACGAGCACTGTGGCATGGAGCATTGTCTTATTGGAAGAAGCTATCTCCATTGGGATACACCATCAACATGATAGGATGAACTTGATCAACAACGATACTTAGGTATGTTGTGCTATTCAGATGTTGTTCCACATGAATTAAAGGGAAATCATGCCAGGAAAACATGCCCCAAACCATAACACTGCCCCCACCAGCTTGAAGGGTTGTACTCATGCATGCTGTTTCTGCAAAATTCTCACTCTGCCATCTGCATGATGCAATTGGAAACGTGATTCATCAGACCACATGACTTTTTTCCAGTGCTTGACTATCCAATCCTTGTGTTCCTGAGTGAATTGGAGACATTTTATCTTGGTAACTGCAGACAGCAAAGGTGTTCAAACAGGCCTTCGGCTTCCATATCCCATATGATGCAGTGTACGGCTAATTTTCCTACAAACGTCAGGTGGTCATAATAATCTGGTCACTTAGTGTATAAGTCCTGGCCCTTTTTCCAGTTCCACCTTATTCATGTATGCTTACAACATCACATCACTTGACTTGGATAGATGAAACTGTAACACACACCCAGATTTCAATCTCTTTGCTTCCTGATTGGAATAACTCCAATAATGTGCAATATTGGAGATTATATTGCTTTAGCAACCACCCTTATTTAAGCTAGACAAGACAGGAAATGAGGACATGGAGTAAGTCTAGTGCTTTAGCTTCCTAGAACTGCTGAAACACAGTACCACAAAATGGGTTGCTTATTGTCTCACCGTCTGGAGGCTAGGAGTCTGAAATTAAGGTGTTGGCAGAGCCATATTCTCTCTGACATCTGTGGGGAACAACTCCCTTGCCTCTTCCTAGCTTCTGATGGTTTTCTGGTAATCTTTGGCATTCCATGGCTTGTGAAATAGGTCACTCCAATCTTTATTCTTCACCTGGAGTTTCCCCTGTGACTCTCTTCACATGGCCTTAGAGATCCAGCCTACTCCAGCATGACCTCATCTTAGCTTAACATTATATTGGCACTGACCCTAACTCCAAGTAAGTTCACATTCTGAAGAACCAAGGGTGAGGGCTTCAGCATACCTGTTTGGGGAGGACATGATTTAATCAATAACACCATGGTAGAATCAATGGGCTGTAGATACTGGTCATGTTAAGTGGACTTTCTCAACCTGGCTCTATTGACAGTTTGGACTGGACAACTCTTTGCTGTGGAGGGCTGTCCTGTGCATTGTAAGATGTTTAGCAGCATCCCTGGCCTCTACCTATTAGACTCCAATAGCATTCTCTTAGCAGCCAGCTGTGACAACCAGACATTTCCAAATGCCTCCTGGGGAGCTGGGGTGTGTGCGTGTTGAAATTGCCGTCAGTTGAGAAGCACAGAGAAAGGGCGAAGAAAACCATAGATAAGGGACAGCTGGAGCTGGAGCACCTGAGGAAGTAAACAAGAGACTGTCTCATGGCAGTGGGAAATGTGGAAATGCGGTCACGAAGGAGAAGCCCTTTCTATACTAACAAAGAGTAGGATGCCAGCATAGAAGTGAGTGCCTGAGGCAGGGTGAGGACTAGGTTTCTAGAGGGGAAGAGGCCAGGAAATTGGAAGAACCAGTGATGTACCTATTGATATAATAAAAAATTAGGACAGAAGTCGTTTAGGAGATAGTGACCGTTAGCCAGGAACTAAAATCTTTAAGGAATAAAGGAAAAAGACCTGAGGGAGGTAGATGATTATAAGAAAGAGAAGGGATAAGTAAATTGATCATTTTAGATTCAAAGAAGGGTGTTTTTTTTTTTTTTATGCAGTCATAAAGGAAAATGGCCTAGAAGTGCCCATGAGGGGCAAAAAAGACACCTCCTAACCCCATACCCTGGGCCAGTGGACCAAAGAAGGCAAAACCACTGCAGGGGGCTATAGGGGAACACTGTCCTCAAGGGACACCGGGTTCAGTGGGTGTAGAGATGAAAGGAAACCTTCAGAAAAAAGGTTGAGGACACAGGGGTGTCTGCTGATGACTGGTCATGAGTTCTAAGGAACAGAGTTGAAGAATTTCGGGAGTTGGGGACAGGGGGAGGCAGAGTCAGAAAGGGAATTCATAGCACCGTATAAAGATTAGTGTCTGGAGAAGGAGTTCTTTTCTAGGAGTCAGCCCCCGGCTTCTACCAGTGCCTGACATAAACAGGGAAAAAGACATGTCAGGTAATGTTGAAAAAAAGGGTGCATTTGAGATGTGGGGGAAGGGGTCTTGTCAAGAGCATGGCAAGTTCTGGGAATCCCTCTTGATCTCCCATGATGGCTTGTCAGGTCATTTCTCATCAGCCCTGAGTGGCAGCTCTGAGGGAAACCTCTGTTTCTGGGGGCCTTAGTTTCCGCCAATAAGATAGAGAAAAAAGATGCCGGGCTTTGGAACCCGACTCACCTGAGTCTGTGGCCCAGCTCTGCTACTAAGGAAGAGGGGTGACTTTTGTCTTTTTTGACACAAGCCCCCTTTTGTTTGCCTGTCAACAGTAGCTCCTCAGAAAGTGACTGTGTCTACATAACCATCCGGCTGTAGGAGAATCTCAGCACATTATGTGAAATTTTCCTAGGGGAAAGGATACCTGTGTTAGTCAAAAAATGACATGCACATTTAAGTTTTTAAGCAAAAACCTCACCAACATATATGCTAAAATGTCTGCTGAGTTGTGCAGATATGAATAATGCAGTTACGCTTTATTTTAATGTTTTTTGCACTTTCATATCACCCGTGGGAAGATATACATCTTATATTATTTATGACACAGAGTACATACTCAGGAGCATTTAATGAATTAATAGTTGTCCTTATCGCATGTTATGCACTCTAGTAAATCCCTTTTCCCCCATTGTTTCATGTAGAAGCCATTTTAAGTTCATTGTATGATCTCAAATTTGAAGCAACTTTACCCTATTTCAAGAATATTTATTGCCCTAACTGGTTTGGCTCAGTGGATAGAGCATCTGCCTGCGGACTGAAGGGTCCCAGGTTCAATTCCGGTCAAGGGCATGTACCTTGGTTGCAGGCACATCCCCAATAGGGGATGTGCAGGAGGCATCTGATTGATGTTTCTCTCTCATTGATGTTTCTAACTCTCTATCCCTCTCCCTTCCTCTCTGTAAAAAAATCAATAAAATATATTTTTTTTATAAAAGAGGTGAACATGCCTTAGCTGTTTTAAAAAAAAAAAAGAATATTTATTGAGCACCTTTTATGTGCCTGGTTTTGATGGCCACTGGGAATAAGATGCGGAGTCTGTTGCACATGCCACTGAGAAAAACAAATTAAGTGCTATATTAAGCACCAAAATATAAATCTGTAAAAGTACTGCAGGATCTTAGCCTGGAAAACTGAAAACAATCTTTAAAAAGAGAGAACATTTAAACTGTGCCTCACAGGATTTTGTTAAGACAGAAAATGTATCATGAAAACATGTATTCTGCTCCAAATGATTGCTTCTTAAGTGGAGCCTTATTACAGAGTTCTGAGTTATACAAATATTATTTTACCGCTTTCCCAAGTCTTCAAATTTTAGGAGAAACAGTTTGTTTATGTAGAACTATCTCCCTGTTGGCTGCCTAACTATAGCCTCAAAAGCAATCCCCCAAAGGAAATACCAGGAGAGGATAGACTTGGATAAAGAAATGACAAATGAGAAGTACAGTAGCTTCCCCTGTATCTGCCAGTGGGATGCCTGAAAGAACATATATATTCTGTCCTATACATACAGATCTAGGGTAAAGTTTAATTTACAAATCAGACACAGTAAGAGATGAAAACAAAACCCACTAATAAAATGGAACAATCACAGAAATACTAGGAGCCCAGCGCACTATTTGAAATCGCGCAATGCCGCCCACTCTCGAGTTGCCGGTCTGGCCCTGCCTTGCTCTCCGGCTCTTGAAGCAGCAGTGGCTGCTGCTGATCAGGCCCTTCCCCAGCACAGGCGCACAGAGGCCCCTGCCACCCCGCCCTCGATGCTGCACGCGCAACCTCCTCCTGTCTGGTCGACCCATCACAGCATCCCGGTTAATTAGCATATTTCTCTATTATAGATATAGATACTATAATAAAAGTTATGCTGCATTATTAAGTAAAATAAGGGTGACTTGAACATAAACACTGCGATGCCACAACAGTCACTCTGAAAAATGAGCCAGAGGCTACTACTACTAGTAAGTGATTAATGGGCGGGCCGAGTGTACAGCAGAGACACCGGGCAAAGCGATGATTGAAGAGCGTGCAATTTAAAACTTGTGAATTATTTATTCCTAGAATTTTCCACTTAATATTTTTGGACCATGGTTTGATTGCAAGTAACTGAAACTGCAGAAAGAGAAACCATGGATAAGGGGAGACTACTCTATCTCCATTGGATATACCAGGAGAAGCGCATACCAAGCTGGTGAGACCTAATCTTCCCGCCAGGCATTCTTTATCATGTTGACCTTGCTGGGACTACAGAGAACATTTAGCTCTCTGCACCCAAGATAACTTGCAGTTTTCTGGGGAGGGGGGCAGAGAAATTAAAGAGGAAGACAGGTAGGAGTGCGTGGAGCCATGAGATGAGGACATCTCGCCCAAGGTACCGTGGGGTGGGACTCAGCAGAAGCTCCCCGGAGGAGGGGGCAGGTGGAATCTAGATATATGTTCATTTCTTTTGATCAGAATTTGTGCATTCAAGCTCTATGAGGGGTCAAGCCGGGAACCAACATGAGTGAAGCAGCCTGAGTATAAGACACGGTGTGGTGGGGTCTCTGGCAAACCAAGAGCCATGGGCAGTCTAAAGAAAGCAGTGGGTTTGTGCAAGAGGAGACCCTCTAGAACAAGCATGTCAAACTCAAAGGCTAACACGGGCCAAATAAACAAGGTTCAAGTTTATGTGGGCTGCAAAAAAAAACCAAAAGCTTTAATTTTCATAGAAACCTAGGTTTATTTTGATAGAGACATGCTGAATACAAAGGGCTGAAATAAATGAGTGATCGTTAACATAAAATAATGGTACATTTTAATAAAAATTAATATTTTTTCTTGAACATTAACTTACCAGACACTGAATATCTGCACAAATAAATAATAGTAATGCAAATAAACTGATTTTTTTTTTTTTTTTGTTCTCGGAAAGCGAAATATTTCCTGTAGCACACACCAAACAAGTCAGTTCAAGACTAATGACGTGGCAATTGGCTGCTAAAATATTCGCTGCTAGTATTAGTGGAGAGAACTGGTACACCTGCACATAAGGCGTGTAAGGGAAATGAATGCAACACGATTATAGTAATCAGTCATTAGCGAACGTTGTAGTTCATTATTAATTATGTATAACAGGATATTGTAAAAGTTAAGTTATGAAGATTTTATTAAAACGTTTCTTATATACCGTTATGTTGGCTGAGCCACAAAAATATACGTTGTGGGCTGCATGTGGCCCATGGGCCACCAGTATGACATGCTTGTTCTAGAAGATCTAATAATTAAAACAAAACAAAACAAAAACTGAGTCAGATTACTCACTTTTAGAGAATATTTTCTGATTTTGTTAAAATACTTTGTAGGCCAAACAAAACACAACTGCTAACAGATGAGGTCATTCTTGACCAACATTTGATTTCTGCTCAGTTACTAAGCCTTTCCCAGAATTCTATGTTTTTAAAATGAAAAATTCCTTATTGGAAGTAACTGTTTAGTTAAGGAGAAAGTGACCTAATGTGCTAATTCATAATACAAAAGTAAAGGGAACTAGTGTTTTCTACATCTCTGGTATGGGCTAGGTACCAGGAAAATAACTTGTAGCATCTTAGAAAGAGACAGTGGTTTTAGAATGGGATAAAGTCTGTGGAGCCTTGAGAAGATGTAGAATGAAACACTGTAAGGGGAAGGGATGAAACAGGGTAAGAATGCTCCAGGAGAGGCCCTCTTCTGTGTTTGTGCTTTTACCTTCTTGGCAGAGTAGGGGAAAGGGAGATTTTTTTGGCAAGGGTCTACCCTGACTATTATCCTGTTTCAGTAATAAATTAGTTCTCTCTCTCTCTCTCTCTCTCTCTCTCTCTCTCTCTCTCTCTCTAAATCTGGGAACTATTGTTATCTCATAGACAGTTTATGGTCATGAGTCTCTAGGATTTCTACCTCCCTCTAATCTGATTTAGCTTCTGTTTAGTGGACTGTAGAGGAATGGATATAATGGAACAGGCGGATAGGTGAAGGGATGAGGAAAGGGAAGGGTTGGGAAGGAGGGCAATATGGAGCACATGGGCAGGCTCTTCCCATGTAGAAGCAGCTGTGTCCCCATGGAGACAGGCCTTAGGGAAGGCAAATGACCTTCCTTTCTCTCTCCCTCTTCCCTTCCCTACCTGCCCTTTTCTCTCTCTCTCTCAGTTCCTCCTTTTTTTTTTTTTTTTTTTTTTTAATTTCTTAGATGAGACATTCAACTGGATACACCAAGATTTGGAGAGATTGAAGGCAGTGAAAATTTAATACCATTGTTTACTATTCTTCCAGGAACCTCTGACATACCAGCCCAAATGTATGCATTTCACAGGAACCAAGGCACCAAGCAACGCCTCGTCCAAATCTCAGAGCCCGAGAGCATGCTGTGCCCTGGCGAGGCCTGCCTTGGTTGACGGATCCTTTAAAACATTCTGCCTAGAGTCTCTATAAGTGTTACTCAGACCATAAACTCTGACTTTTAGTTGTGATAAAAGACCTGAAGGGTTTCCTGGGGGAAGGAGGGGCGCAAAATAAGTGTTCAAAAGGCTAAAAAAGGGGCAGGGGCGTCTTTACTACGAATACCTTGTGCGTAAATGCTGTCATTTCCAGGCTCGTCTTGTGTCACTTGAGAGAATCAGATGAATCCGCTGGAGAAGATAAGCAGTATATCTTCATGGAACATGAGTAGTCTCACTAGTCAGGCCATGATAACTGAGATATTTTCTGTACCAAATACCATCCTGGGCTTTTCTAGCTGCCAACTTCCTGCAGCCCCTGACATCGAGGGAGCCCCAAAGCATAGATGTCAGCCATTTACTCCGAATTCTAAGGATCAAATTCTTAGAAGGGAAAAATAGAACCACCACTAAGGGTGACTATACACTATAGGAGGGAACAAACATTTATTTGGCACCAATCAATTATGAGACTTTTGAGTCCCGAGGCCAGCTAGTGGCTCAAAGAAAGAGGTTATGGTAATGTTAAGAAGGCAGCTTCTTTATTTGTCTGTAGGAAAGTTGTCTCTCTGTAAGTGTGGGAAGCATCAGATGAATCAACTTCAGGGAGATGGTTGCACAGATATGAAGCTCTGCTGGGTATTCCCAGTCTATTTTCCAGTCACAGTCAGCACTGGCTTCTTCCTGCCTGGAAACTAATCTTCCTGTTTGGACCTAACTGAACCCAACCAGAAATAATGAACAATAATGTGAGTAAAATCTGGGCATTCCTGAGTAGTGATTCCAGAAAACTATAGTCAGAAATCTGCAAATATGATAAAATAAAAGTATAAAAGAATCCTAAAAGACACCCAATTCCATGCAATGAAATTTCCCTCCTGACCGTTCAACCACTGAACCACTACTCCAACTGCCAAAGGCCAGAGATTTCATAATTCAGCCCCTCGCACACACTCTTAAGCATTTCCAATGATTAGAAAGTTCGCCCTTTTACTTCCTACCACTTGGTTCTAGTTCTGTTCTCTGGATCTCTGTATTATTTTCCTAAAGCTACCCTAACAGATTATCATACATTTTGTAGCTTACAACAACAGAAATGTATTTTCTCACTGCTCTGGAGGCTGGAAGTCCACAGGGCTACACTCTCTGTGGTCTGTTCTTTGTCTCTTCTAGCTTCTGGTGGCTCCAGGCATTCTTTGGCTTGTTGACACTTCACTCCAATCTCTGCTCCCATGGTCCCACTGCCTTTTCCTCTTCTCTGTGTCTCTTATAAAGACACTGTTCATTGGATTTAGGACATGCGGAGATAATTCAGGATGACCTCATCTCAAGGTCCTTATCTTAAAGCCGCACATACCTATTTTCCAAATAAAACCACACTCTCAGGTTCTAGAGATTAGGATATGGACCTAATTACTTTACAAAAGAGTAAAGTGGTCCATTTAATGAAACCAAAGCTGGGTTTTAGGTATTACTTCCTGGAGAAATTCTCCAAAAGATTTTGATCAAAATCACTTCAAAAATTTATCAAAATTCTTTTCATATAGTGCTGCCAGTTTATAACAGAAAATACTACTTAGCCTTCCCAAGTCTCCAGGATATTTGTTATTGTTATTGTAGTATTTTGTTGTTGTCATTGTAAAATAGAATAATGGTACCCTTTCTTAAGGTTGTGGTGTATATTAAATGACATACTATATGAACAGCAATCAACACTATGCCTGCTAAAATAGCAAAGTAGTCAATAGATATTAGCTCTCTTTATTATCATTATTTTATAGTACTTTGAAGTTTTCAGTGTATAACCAATAAGTCTTCTGATTTAATCCTCATAATCTCATTACATCAGGATACAGAGACTTGGCAAGAGTTGCCTAATATTTCTACAATACAGTAAAACCTCGAATTAAAGGACTAATATGGGCAAGGGGCTGTCTGTGAACGCTGAAAGTCTGTTCTATAATAAAGTAGGTTTTGCAAATGTGTATGCTAAAAAATTGACAAATTAGTTTGTGTGATTGAAATTAAATATGTATGAAAAGTTCAATTTCACAGAAAAGTTTTTTGTATGTGTTACTATAATTTTAAACTTATCCTGAATAGGTCAAGTAAATGCTTGCATTCACCAGTGACCTCGAGTAAACAAATGCACATGACTGGGGCATGGCTTAGTGCACATGGGAACGTGGACTTGAGTTATAACTGCTGCAGAAAGTCACGCCCTGGCGGAGCTACCCCATCCATCTGAGATGGCAGAGGTGGAGGAGACACTGAAGCATCCTCAGAGCCAGAAGGGAGTGCAGGGAATCATTGTGGTGAACACAGAGGGATTCCCTTTAAGAGCACCATAGACAATCCCACCACTACACAGTATGCCAACCTCATGCACAACTTCACCTTGAAGGCCCCGATCATCGGACATGAAGGTGACCCCCAGAATGACCTCACCTCCCTTCAAATCTGCTCCAAGAAAAATGAAATTCTGGTCACATCAGATAAAGACTACTTCCTGATTGTAATTCAGAATCCAACTAAATAAACCACTCTCTTGGCTCCCTGCATCATTCCTTAAGTTAATGCCCCCCCTCCCTGAATAATAGTGTTAATCATGTCAACCAACAGGCAGATGGAAATCGCCTTAGAGCCCATGTAGACCAATCCAGTGACCAAAGTGGGCTGCATTTCTGCTCCATCCCACCAAAACATCCCTCTGCTGACCAGTTGCCCTGAGTTCCCAGGGGAGGCCTTCTTTTCTCAAGCTCAGATTTCGGAACAAGAGCTTACGAGAGGCCCCCATGCTGCTTTCTTCTGACCTTCCATTCACTGTGTTGCCCTTGGAAAAGGCTGCTTTCCTTTAACTAGCAATAACTGAAACTTTAAAAAAAAAAAAAAAAGAGAAGTCATGATCTGCGACAAGACCGATTACCACTTGTGATGTGGTATGATCACATGCTAATCATTCGCTGAACATCGGTTATGAGTGGTGACTCTTGGATTCAAATATGTAGACTATAGTTAACAACAAAAAATAACCTGTAATGTAATTATAAGAAAATCTTGGTTAAAAGCATTTAAAAATTAACAGGGTGTTAATTTTCACATATGACATATTGACCAGAAATTTTGTATGTTAAATCGTGATCCGCAAAATCAGAGGGTTTATTGTAGTAGTTTAAGCATTAACTTTTTTTTTTCTTTCTTTATTGATTAAGGTATTACCTATGTGTCCTTATCCCTCCATTCCCGCCCCCCCTCCTCCCCTAGCTCATGCCCTCACCACCCTGGTGTCTGTGTCCATTAGTGATGCTTATAACTATGCATACAAGTCCTTTGGTTGATCTCTCCCCCTTACTCTCACCTTCCCCTACCTTCTCTCTGAGGTTTGAGCATCTGATCAATACTTCTCTGTCTCTGGATCTGTTTTTGTTCATCAGTTTATATTGTTCATTATATTCCACAAATGAGTGAGATCATGTGATATTTATCTTTCTCTGACTGGCTTATTTCGCTTAGCATAATGCTCTCCAGGACCATCCATGCTGTTGCAAATGGTAGGAGTTCCTTCCTTTTTACAGCAGCGTAGTATTCCATTGTGTAGATGTACCAAAGTTTTTTAATCCATTCATCTGCTGATGGGCACTTAGGCTGTTTTCAAACCTTAGCTATTATAAATTGTGCTGCTATGAACATAAGGGTGCATATATCCTTTCTGATGGGTGTTTCCAGTTTCTTGAGATATATTCCTAAAAGTGGGATCACTGGGTCAAATTTGCCCTTCTTCCCCCTCCCCTCAAGTGACTGAAAGCAGTTTTAAAATATGTATATTTATAAAGTAGTAAATTGGGAAAATCATAACCAACTAAAAGGTGAGCACTCATATCAACCACAATGATAAATTCAATTCCATCAATTGATCATCAGATTTGGCTCTTACAAAATGTTAACAGTGTGCTTTCTGGATGCTGGAATAATGAGTTAATTTTCTCTCCTTCCCTCATTTTTGCTCTTCAAACTAAGAGCAGGGACACTCTAGTTATCAAGAAAGATAGTGATACTCCCAGAAGGCATGAAATAAGTATCATTATTCCTACTTTATCATCTGCAACAGTGTACTCTTTGTTAAAGTCACCAATTGGGGTGACTCAGGTAAAGAGAGTCACCCCAATTGGTAAAGGAAACGATTGCAAAGCTCTCTGCCAGGTATCCTGATCATGGTGATCTTTGAATCACAGACTAAATCCCATCTGACTACTTTCCTATTATGACCTTTGTTAAGAGAGTGACTGTATAATCATTTAACACCTGAACTTTAATGGGGGAATGAGAGCAGAGCATTTGGGATTATATTTTCAAGAGTAATAGAATTAAAGGTTGTTGATTGAGGAAAGATTTTTAAAATATATTTTATTGATTTTTTACAGAGAGAAAGGGAGAGGGGTAGAGAGTTAGAAACATCAATGAGAGAGAAACATCGATCAGCTGCCTCCTGCACACCCCCTACTGGGGATGTGCCCGCAACCAAGGTACATGACCTCGGCTGGAATCGAACCTGGGACCCTTCAGCCCGCAAGCCAACGCTCTATCCACTGAGCCAAACCTGTTAGGGCTGATTGAGGGAAGATTTTATTGGGAATCCAGGTGAAAAGGTGGCAAAGATAGATTGTAAAAATAGAGGAGATGATAGTGTTCTTGCTTAGATAAAAGACCACACTCAAGTAATCAGTAACAATGTTGGAAACTGGTTCTTTTTTTTAAACTTGGGATTATGAGATTTTCAAACATATGCAAAAGTAGAAGAGTATAATGAACCTCAGTTTCAATAGCGATCAACATATAAACAATCTTCTTCCCTTTCTTCCATATCTAAGATATCATATCATTTCATTGTAATAATGTAGAATCAAAGTATAAATTTAATGATAATAAATTCATTTCTAAATTTTATTTCCCATTTATGACATTATTTCATGAATGTTCACAAGATAGTTTTTAAAAATATATGCAGGTAGGTTAATTTTACATGTTAAATTTCTTCAGGAAAAGGATTTGATTAGAGCCTCCCTTTGCAACTATCTCTCAGGACTCGGTGCAGTTGGATAGCTGAAACAGTGCTCCGTAAATGCTACCCACTGCAAGGCACATGCTGTTCTTATTACCATAAACACAACTGGCAGAAAGACGTGTATAAAATAGTAAGGAGAAATGTAATGTCACTCTCTAATACTTCATTGGTATAGAGTCTAATTATCACAAACTTCAACTACTAACATCATCATTTCTATTCCATTTCTTTGTTCAATAAAGCCACGCCAAGCATGAGCCCCAAACTTGTGAAATCACTTGTTTTCTTTCTTTTCATCTTTTTGGCCACTTTTGAAATGTTTTCTCTGATATGTTTAGCTTTCAATGAGAGTGAATGGGAATTCACTCAAGTCTGGCTTTGTAAGTGTTAGCTTCATAAGTGGTTCTTGGGGTTTTCTGTTGTTTTTAACCTGATATATCTGGAAACTTTCCCCTCTTTACCCAAGAATGTGTTTCTCTCTTGCTCACGCACAGTAAGATACAAGGAAAAAAATAGCTTTGCTGAAAACAATCAAAATTATTATAAACAGAGGAAAGAATTCCCCAGAATTTAAACATAGAGTCAGAACTGTACATATTGAATATCAAACCAGATGTTTACCTGTTCACTGCCAAAGAAGCTGGAGGTCTGTCAAAAACCAATGATGGAAATAGCTTTGACCCTCATTCAGTGGGAAACAGTCTGGGAAAATTTTGGGTTCCAGTAAGTTCTGAGGTTCTGAAGCTATATTTAAATGTAGAAAATAGTTTTGTTCTGCCGAGTCAGTACCCTAACCACATTCTGTCAGGCCACACAAGAGTCTTTGTAGCTACCTTGGGAGTTTCTGCTGCCTGGTTCTCTTGTCTATCCTGGTAAAGGGCTTGTGTGATTTCAGTGAGTCACCTGATATTTCTAGGCCTCAGTGTCTTCACCTCTGAAATCCTTTCTAACTCTGAATTTCTATGATTCTTCCACAGAGACTCACATGATATACATCAGGAGATTTCAGCTTACCCGGGGCATTAATGTCCATCGACTCTTGAGACTCTAGGTCTCAAACTGTAGCTAGCCTTTTATACAAGACTAGAGGCCCGGTGCACGAAATTCATGCAGTCTGGGGCGGGGTGGGGAGGAGGGAGGAGGTCCCCCATCCTGGCCTGCACCCTCTCGCAGTGCAGGAGCCCTGGGAAGATGTCTGACTGCAGGCTTAGGCCCGCTTACCATGGGGAATGGACCTAAGTCGGATATCTTTAGCGTTGCCGTGGAGGCAGGAGAGGCTCCAACCATTGCCGCTGCACTTGCCAGCTGTGAGTCTGGCTTCTGGCTGAGAGGCACTCCCCTTGTGGGAGCGCACTGACCACTTGGGGCAGCTCCTGCATTGAGCATCTGACCCTTGGTGGTCAGTGCACATCACAGTGACCGGTCGTTCCACTGTGGGGCCAAAACTGGCTCTCTGACATCCCCTGAGGGGTCCTGGATTATAAAAGGATGCAGGCCAGGCCAAGGGACCCCACCAGTGCATGATTGGTGCCAGGGAGGGATATGGGAAGTTGGCCAGCCAGTGAGGGACTACAGGAGGGCTCCAGGGCATGTCTGGTCCCTCTCACTCAGTCCCAATAGGCCAGACCCCAGCAGTAAGCTAACCTAGAAGTCAGAGCATCTGACCCTGGTGGTCAGTGCATGTCATAGCAAGCAGTTGAGCAGCCTTAGCGTATCATTAGCATATTACGCTTTGATTGGTTGAATGGCCGATGGCTGACCGGACACTTAGCATATTAGGCTCTTATTATCCTACCTAATAATAGACAAATATGCAAATTGACCATACCTTTGCTATGCCCACGATTGGCCAGGAGGCGCGGGGGGGGGCGGGACTCGGGGTGGCCGGGGTGGCCGATTGGGCCAGCAGGACACTGAGCTCCCGTAGCCAGCGGCGGCGCGAGCTCAGCGTCTGTGCCATGGCTGTGCTGCGGCACAGAAGGGGCCTCTGGGGCAGCGAGCTCACGTCCCGCCATGGACCATCAAAAGCGTGGGAGCTGGTGCCTGTCCGCTCAGGCACCAGGCCTTTCAGAAGCCTTCACCGTGCCGGAGGCTTCTGAAAGGCCTGGTGCACCAGCGGACAGGCATTCAGCTCCCCTGTGATCAAAAGCGAAAGCATGTAGGGGACCCTACAAGTGCATGATTTAATCATGCACTGGGCCTCTAGTATAGGATAATGGCTTCTGATGACACCTTGGGGATAAAACCCAGTCACATCAAATACAAGTTAATAGGCTTGAAGTTCCATCAAGGAATGCATTCTCTCTTTCCAAGGGATTTGTGAATTAAAGTTAGCTGTAAGGCAAAGTAGAGAGAAGCATTTCCTTTACCCAAGGGGTTCCAACCATGTCTGGGCAGCCACAGAACTGACTTGGCCTTTCAGAAACCCACTGGGACAAGCAAAAAGGGGGAATAAGATTCTAGGATATTTTTAGGTGGTTTTCACAAACATAGGTTGGTGCACTCCCATCCACACAATAGAATCAATGAGCTCTCATCAGACTGCTCACTATCACTGAAATTTTAGTGCTTCCTGCTATTTATTACAGAAGAGCCATCTAGTTTATTAATTAATATATTACTTAAAAGCAAGTAAAGCCATCACATGATTTATTTCTACATGAAACATTTAGAATATTGTCTTTGATTTATAAGAAGGGAAGCCAACACGTATATCAGTTTAGGACGTTACTAGATACACACTAAACAGCAGATACAGAATCATGTGGTATCTCAAGTGCATCATCTGGGCAGCTGGGCTTCAGTGCCTTTCTGCTGTTGGACTAAAAAGTGAAAGCAACTTCCAGAAAAATATAACTTCCTTTTGAGTTCCAACTTTTTGAGTTGAATTTTTCACTATCAGGACTAATTTTTTTTAGTTGAAAGCACCAAAGCATCTGTTGTGTTCTCTGGAGCCTTTTGAGTTCTGGCACAGTTTTAATAGCGTGACATATCATCAGATCTGGTAAAGCAGCATAACTCTAAGGAGAGAATTCAGGGAAATCAATTTTGGCTTCCCTTTAAGTGTTTTGGAGGGCCCTTGCCATCTCTGATGGCAGGTTATGGCTGTTTATACTCCAGGGCAAGATGGCAAAACCTTATTCAGAAAGCCAAATGCTAAATAGCAAGAACATTAACTTTTATTCCTTTTGCCTTATCCAGAGTGAAAAGAAAGGCCAAATCATTCTGGATGGTGTACTGGGGAACAGGCCCAACAGGTTGTCTCTCTACTCAGCCAAAGGTAGCTCCCACTGCCAGCACTCCTACCTCCTCTTCAGCCCCACGTCTAGTGCCCATGTCTGAACAAGAGTGAGGCTGACTCTGAGGGTGAGAAGGAATTGGAAAGCAATGAAGGATATGAGCCCTGTGCTATTTCAGTGGGAGTTTTGGGATCACAGAAAACACATTAACTTACACTTGAGCCTTACAGCCTCACAGTAAGACAGACTTGGTGCACACGCAAATTATAATTAAGAAAATGCAAATTCAGTGAGATGAAGTGACTGATCACACATTACTAAATGTCAGGAATGGAAATCAAACCTCATTCTTTTGGCTCTAAATTCATTATGCTTCTTTTAGGCCTCATGACCACCAATTCTAAAAGTCCTTTCCTCCTCTCTTGTTCAATCACACTTTCCCATAGGCAGGAAGGGTGTTCCGATGCAAAGGTGTCTGTACTCCTTCCTCTCATAATGTATCAGCATAAAGTAAACTTGCTCAAGAAAAATGTATTGACCGCTTGTATTTGGCATCCAGGAAAAGCAAGCAAGCAAACAGATAAAAAATAATCCCTGCCCTTGCCCAAAACACACACACACACACACACACACACACACACACACACACACACACATTCCAGGCAGAAAGACAGAGAGAAGAGTCAGTGCCAAAGCCCTGTGATGGAAGTATGTCTGTGTGTAGGTGAGATAGCAAGGAGGCTAGTGTGGTTGGCAGAGCAAGAAAGAATATTTCTGAGAGTGTGAGGGAGCCCAATCATGTAGAGACTGAGAGCCAGTGTAAACACTTCGGCTTCTACTCTAAATAAGAAGGGAAGAACCTGCCGAAACTGGTTTGGCTCAGTGGATAGAGCGTCGGCCTGTGGACTCAAGGGTCCCAGGTTCGATTCCGGTCAAGGGCATGTACCTTGGTTGCGGGCACATCCCCAGCAGGGGTGTGCAAGAGGCAGCTGATCGATGTTTCTAACTCTCTATCCCTCTCTCTTCCTCTCTGTAAAAAATCAATAAAATATATTTTAAAAAAAAGAAGGGAAGAACTTGGAAATTTTGAATTCTATTTTAAAACAGTATTAAAAATAGATTATAAGCGGGAGAAAGCAGAAGCGGGAGGGAGATTAATTAGAAAGCTATAGCAACAATCTAGGAGAAAAAATAATGATGGTTTAGGCCAGGTGGTAGGATTGGAAGTAGGAGTTGCAGTCTGTGTGTATTGTCAGAGCAAACATTGACAAGTAGGATGTGGGATGAGTCACAGGATGAATAATTGGGACAGAGAAGGCATGGGCAGGAAGCCTGAGGAAAGTCAGCCTCGTTTTTCACATCTGCCCCACAAATACCTTCCCGACCTCACAAGGCTCAAATGAATATGATGTTTGTACAATAGTTGGCTTGCTTAGAATAGAATAATAGCTCTGCATGACTTTGTGCAAGTTCAATAATTAACCTGAGCAACTGTAGTGGCGAGACTGAGGTCAAATCTGGAATGTTTTGAGAAACAACATTAGAGTTGTGAGGGATTAACTTAGGAAGCTTTATTTTTACAAAGTAAAATCTCTTTGCTGATAAATTGAGAATAACAATAGAGGAAAGTTGGTCCAAGAAAAACTATTTTATCCAAAGCCTAACGAACCCCAGTTGTAACATGGATTTCATACTCTTTGAACCTGTGTTTATGAAATGTTTCCTACTTGGTAATTAATACATTTTTACCTCCTCCCCCTTGGAAATCCTCACTTTCAGTTTTAATTTTATTTAAGCACAAAATATTTTTTTTTCTTTCCTCTGTCTCTGAATAGGTTTACCACCAATCTGGAATTTTTCTAAATGTTTTCTAATAAGACAATTATATGATTGAGTTATTATTCTAAGTGACTCAAATAATTACAATTTTCCCAGTCTGGCTTAAAATATACAAAGCTTAAGCTGCTTCTTTCCAATTCAGAAATTCAGAAAAAACACTATAAGATAAGTAGGGAGGATGTGGTGAGCCTGTCCCAGGAATGAGAGATCAAGAGCCAGAGGGCAAGACTGATGCTCCACAGACATCTGGGGTCTGCCAGCTCTGAGTCATCCCTTCCTCCTCCTTTCTCCATTCTCTTTGACCCTCCCAAGTCCTGTCCATCAAAACTTACCTCTTCTAAATCCAAACCTCTAATATCCTTCAAGGTAACTGATAATCCATTTAATAAACCAATTTAAATCCAATTATTAGTGATTGAAGAAGTCTTAGTCCTATCACTTTCTGCAGTTTAAGAGGAATTCTCAGAAAGGTCATGGCTGGTATGTTTAGGCACTTCAAAGACAGAGAGCTGTTTAGTAAGGAGTTCTTCCTTTAAGAAAGACTCAAAATCTTATAAGGTGGTCTTCTTTGCCTATACTTTAAGTGAGCACTGTTCAGTATATTTTTTTTAATAAATGATTAGATCTTTATTAAGAAGAAGTAGAAACTGGGAAAGAGTGAGACCTGCCCAGTCTAAGCTGATCTGTGTAGAGGTCTTAGGGCCCAGTGATGGGCAACCTTTTGAGCTTGGTGTGTCAAACTTCGCCAAAAAACTGAGCATAACTCGGGTAGTGTGTCACTTTGAGGAAAAAACTAACTCCAAGACTCTAGTCGCAAATGTTTCATCCTCAGGAGCAGCAAATGTTTCATCCTCGGCATGCGGCCGCGTGTCATCAGAAATGGCTAAGCGTGTCAGTGCTGACACGCGTGTCATAGGTTCGCCATCACTGTCTTAGGGGAATAGTGAGGAGCTGGAGAAAGGGGTGTCTGACTGAGGAAGGCCCCCAATGGTGGGAGGACTCAGGATCCTAAGAACAATCTTCAGGGCCACTGTCTTCTCCAGGGTGCTCCCTTTGTGTACGACCTGGCAGCTGTAGCTGTGGCTAGATTTCCACTTGTCGAATGTCAGGCTCAGGTAGCTGCTGGCTGTGTACTTGTTGCTCTGTTTCAAGGGCTTGGTGGTCTCCACATTCTGGTGTCGGGGTTGCCATTTGCCTTCCAGGCCAACGGCACCCTACCGGGATGCAAGTCACTGATGGGAACACAGTGGCCAATGTTGCAGACGTGGGCTGACCCAGGACCAGGAGCTGGGTCCTGCACCAAAGACATACCACAGTGACTGAGGCTCTGACTAAAACCCACCAGGCCAGTACCTGAGGTCTGCCCCTCAGGGAACAGTCTGGAACAAGAACCTACTGTTCCTCAGACTCTAAGGGCTACTTCCTTCCCAGGTTTGGATGGCCGTGGTCCCACCCAGCAGCATCAGCTGCCAGTGCTGCTTAGGGCCAGAGCTGTGATCCCCTGAGTCCTCATTTGGCCTGTCCTGAGCCTCATCTACCTTCATGGTCAAAGGCACTTCTGGCCTGACCTTCAGCATAAACTCCCTTAGGGTGTGGGTACTATTGGCAGGCACCCCCCGGTCCTCGCTGGCAGTGGCCATCCAAGTGTACCTTGGCCTGAATCACCCCATCTGCTGCCTGGGCCTTCTCTGGTGTCTGCCAGGTGCCTGGTCCTCTCCAGGGTTGTTATCCCTGGGGATATTCTTTAGTGTCATCTGCCCACTGTCCTGCTGGTTGGGATCCAAAACTCAATCATGTCCCACCACAAACCCTGCTGGCCCTGCCCCCGGGATGCTGGGTGGGGCACACCTGCTCCTGCCATCCTTCTCTGGTTCTGCAACAGTGCCTCTGGTCTATAGAGCATCTCCCTGGGGCCTGGAGGGGCTGTGGAGGGCAACTGAGTGCCTAGTGGACAAGGAATTGAGTTCCTTGGGGTTAGGCCAAGGCTTCTTTTCTGATCAGGCCCTCAGGCTGGGCCCCTGCACACACTGCTCCTGCCAGTCAAGCTCAGCGCTTCCTTGGCTAATTTGGTCAAGCCTAGTAGGTTTGGTCAACTCTTCACTCGGCTTCTCACCTAGGCAAAGGGTCCTGCAGGGAGTGATCTATACCCCTCACTCAAGGAGTAATGTCAAGCTCATGAATGTTGAAACCACCCAGGCCCTAGGTTTCCTCTGGGCCTCAGTTTCCTTAGCCACGAAATGGGGAGTTTCCTTTGCATCAAGGAGGGCCTGAGGATAATTGAGATCATGTGTCTGCTATGCACCAGCACATAGCAGGGGCTGAACAAATGCTGGTTCTCTGCCTACCTGTTCTTCCTTTGGGCTTTGGAACAACTCTTATTGTGTCATTGAACCAAGTGTCCCTGTTTCACGGGTGAGAAAACCAAGGCCCATAGAAGATGAATGTGAGATTCAAGGTGGTTTCAGGATGCAGGATGCAGGGTGAGCTGGAATCTAAGAGTGAGCATTTTCCCTGCATTTCCAACCCTCTGCCCACCTGGAAGGCTTGTGCTTTGCTACCAAGGTTTGGGTTCTGTTGGGCAGGGGTGCAGGGGGAATGGGTTGCACAGAAGCTTTGGATTGAAGTCCATTTTGAAGCCCATATATATATGCTGATAAGAGTGATGGGCAGTCTTCAGTACTGTGCCTGAAACCTATTCAGGAGGTTCATAAAGTCAGAAGTATGTCACAATCACACCAGCACATTATTTGCCTTTTTCACTCTCATTCTCACACAAGTGTGCTGTGGAGTTTCCCAGAAGCTACATGAAGTGTGATGTTGACATCACTCTGACAACTAATGGAATGTGGGCTTGTACATTTTTCTTTTTAAAATGTATGTTTTAATTTCAGATATGGCAAATATCAACAGATATAATTCACTTTACAAGAAAACTCTTTGGGGGTATTCAATAATGTCTTTAAGCATGGAAAGGGGTCTTAAGACCTAAATATTTGAGAACTGCCGCTTTAAGTTATCCTGCCTGATCTGGCAGCTGAGATACCAGAAATATTACAAAACCAGAAACAAAGTGGTAATTCCTACTAAATTCAAAACTGTGTAAGGTTATCTGTTTGCAAAGGTTGGTATCTAAAAGCAAAACAGGAAGTACACATATAAGGAAGTGCTCCAAAACTGACCGGGTCATGTCTAAAGGACATAGGCAACAACTTGAAAGAGCCTCCATTGACCAGATGAGGGACATCTGTCCACAGCATCTTTAAGGAGTGAGAGGTAGAGGGGAGCGGAAGGTTTCACACACAGAGGAAAAATACAAGGTTTATCATTAATGTCTACATTTTCCACAGTTCCCAAGACAATATCATAAACGAAATATGTGGAGTTCACACTTTTAATTCTTCGGTATCTTATACAAATGTAAGAAATAACACAGAATTAAATAACATCTCAATAGTTTACTAAATATATAAATATCCAATTCAACAGTGAAAACAACTTGAGTTTTAGTTTCTAGGTCACTGGATAGAGACAAGAAAGCCAAAGATACTGAAAAAGTCACTAATTTGGCCTTGTGATTATTAGAGAGTTCCAAAATTGTTCCACTAGTTAAAACAATATATTTAGAACAAAGGGAATGTACACCCAGACATGCATCCACTGCTACTGTGAAAAGTGAACTCATAGAAAAAGAAGCTAGGAGAGACAAAGCATTTGAACTGGCCAACTGCTATTTAGGAAATCTAAATGCCTGGATTCATAATATATTTCCATTATACGTACTAGTCTGAATTCAGAATGACTAAAATAGGGCTGGGTCATATTATGAGACAAATGGGCAAGGAGTGCATGCATTTTTTTAAATGTGAGCTGCTGTCTAAGACTAACAATGTTTATTCTGCTATAAAAATAGGCAAGTAAAGTTAAGGTTGCCATGTTGTTTCACAATAAATTCAGTCCAATTTTCATTGTGATGTCACAGAAATACATGAAGAATAGCAGTGAAACCAAGGGTTCTAGAGAGACCAGCTATTAGCAAAGCAGTAAGCAGGTAGTGGATTGGATACTAAGTGACAAGGAAACAGATTCATGGACCTAGGAACAGCAAGAGAAGAAGAGATGGAACAGCCACAGAAAAGCAAAAGGTAATCTCAAAAAAGTTCTTTGGTCCTTAACCTTCTCAACTTCTTTTTTTCTCTCTTGCTTATGTCTTTTCCCTTTGTTCATATCCCTCCTCCTGGAATGACATCAGTTTTTAGAGCAGAATGGCAAATCATCTGGTCCAACTCCTTAATTTTCTGGATGCCATCGTGGAAGTTCATTGAATAGTGATTAATACGGGATTGCCACCAGTCTCAGCCAAAGTCAGTCTCAAACTGTGGCTCCTCATGCTAAGTCCAGTATCCATTCAACAGCACAACACTGCATTGCTTTACAAAATCAATCCTACAACAGACCTGAGAGGTAAATGACTTCCTCTTGTAACTCACACAAGCACGGATTAGCTTAGATGGCAGTAGAAAGTCTTGAAATTCTTAGGCCTTTTACTTCCACCTCTTTTGCTCTCATAGGTCCCTGGAGAATGACCCTTTCACTCCTGCTTTCCTCCTGCATCAGATTCAAGTAGACCAGAGAATAATTTCCAGGGTTCTGCAGCTCTCTTAGGGCTCTGGATAAAAGAAAGAACAAGATATTAACTTTGCACATTTATAATTTCTATCTTAATAGACTTTAAGAAAATAAGTAACAGAGGGGTCAATAATCATAGAATTCTCGTGCAGATTTCATCAGCAAAGATAAGGAATCAGACATTCTTGACCCAATACGATGTGAGGGGACTATGACTCTCTTTAAAAGGATATATTGGTAATTCTAGGCAATAAAGGTTTGCAGAGTCACTTAAGACTAAAAGGAAAAGAACATATTCAAGAATTCCAAGCAATTTAGGTATTTTATCCATAAGACCTTGAGCTTTGTTTCCTGTGGACATTAACTTGCTGGATGGACATTGAGTTAAGAATGGTCACAAAGTAAATAAATGGAGATCCTTAGGCTATTGACTTGCTAGTCAGTGAAGTAAAAGACCTGGAATTTTATTTTGGCACCATCACTCTGTATCTCTCAATCTGAAGTATTTCTTACCAAACCCTGAAAAAGTTCTGCATATTTGAACTTTGCTACTATTACCAATGTGAGCTGTCTGTGGCAAAAGACAATAGCTCAGGCAAGAATGCCCAGGCTTAAGGGTCTGTTGGTCATAATTTTGTGACCAGATTATACCATGAAATTTGTATATGATGGGTGGCATATGCACCCATTCAAGAGTAAAATTTTATAGAAAAGAGTGGCTTCGGAATGCAAAATTTAAACCAGGAATTCTGACCTAGGAGTTCAATAAAAGTTGCTTAATACTTTTCTTATAAAAGCATTGCACTTTTTCTTCTTAGGACTATGAGGAAATTGGGGTAGGGATGAGGATTACCACTTCTCTAGCCCTCATCTGGAAAGCATCTGTACAATTATTTAGCAAAGCAAAGATTCTTATTTTTTTAAACAAATATTCTTTGTATTGTCTTTACAACTAATCATCAATTTCACTATTACAAATTGTTTACTGGTCATCTCTGTTATGTGACATAGTATTAAGCTTAAAATAGAATAGGAGAAAGTAACATGATCAATAGGAGAAATTAACTGACACAGTGTTTTACTAACATTGCCACTTTTAATCATTGCAAAGAACCCACTTATTTATTAGGTTATTGTATAGTGAAGTGAAATAAATCAAGGTAATTATGTAGAAAATGTGGGTAAAATAAAAACACTTCTACATTAAGTAGTTATATTCTTGAAGAAAGAGTGACGTTTGGAACATGCACTTCATATGTTTGTCTAAATTTTCTATTGTTTTCCAGTGAAGTCTTGACTCAATGAAACAAAATACAATTGCTAACTCAAAATAAAGGTCTCTAAAAATTAGGTGATTGTCTATGATGATCTGCCCCAAAGTGATGTTTTTGTTTCTGAGATGCATGCAATCATTTTGGGTTGATTAATGAGAAATAAAAGATCATTCTCAGCCCCAATTTAACTTGATTGTAGTATATGTAGAAGGGACAAAGTTATGACCTCAAATGGGTTTTAAAAGAAATAACTATTGTAGAATGGTGGAAATTTTCCCTGGGAAATTTTAATTTTTCTCACTTTCTATTTCAGTAACAAAGGACTTGATTCATAAAAGAAAAAAAGTTCTTTGAAAACCTATTAACCTATTATCTTATTGTCGCAGTCTCATGGGAAGTAACTGCGATGATCCCATCAGGAATGGAGCAAAGAGAAATTGCCTCTAACTCATCACACCTTCCTTCAGAATGCAGCCTTGCTGTTGAAAAAAAGAAAAATGAAAATCATACTCTCTGGCATCATACAGGAACCACAAGAAAAGTAAAGGGAGTCTAACTTCTCCATAAAATAGCAGTTTTTACAGAATACCCCTCTGTCTAAAAACTATAAATTTGCTTATGTTGTTGTGAGTAATCAAGAAGTGATTTTGATCTAAAATAAACTTTATCTGACAAAGAGTTGAACCTTACTTCATATAATTTCCTTACATACCAGATTTGTCTTCCTGTTGATCAGCTTCATGGAGTTTATTCTTTGTCTACTTATCCTTTATAATAAAAGTGTAGCATGCAAATTGTCCCCTCTACCGGGAGTTCATCCGGGGGTTCGACTATGCGGCGGGGCTGGCCAGGGGAAGGAAGGTAATACCTGGCTGGCAGACAGCAGCTGCAAGGGTCCCTACTAGTGCACGAATTTCGTGCACTGGGCCTCTAGTATTCAATAAGTTCAAGAACTAATTCATTCTTCTCCTCCTCTCCACAAACTGAATACACACATGCATGAACACACACACACACACACACACACACACACACACACACACACACAAACATACTCAGTTCCCCCTCTATTTCTGTTTACAGCACCCATTTTCAGTTCAAGCCATGAATCTTGATGCCATTTTCCCTGCTCATCCATAAGTTTTAAGTTTTAAGGAGATGATGGGAAAAGAGGAAACATAACTAAAAGTAAGAGGAAAGAAAGGTGGGAAGCAAATAATTATTCACTTTTATCACAAATTGATACTTTTATCACAGAATTTGTTACTTGAAGAAATAAAAAATGATTTTCTTCCCCTTTTTCCAACTTTGTGCAACTTAAATTTTGGTCTTGAACCAGTATTTCCTTAACCTTGAATGTTTAAGTCTCAAGCATAATCAATAGTTGGTGGTTTTATTAGCTATTTAAATTTATGAAATCAAGTGATTTGGCTGCTAAAATTTTTGAAATCAAACAATCCAATCATTCAAAATATGCCACTGAACATGCAGTGAAATTAACCGAATTGTCCTTATATCACGAAGACATCGTCAGTAAATGGCCATCCTAGTTCTTACAAGATTCAATACAGGTTCAGTTGTTTATAGTAGTCCATTTTATTCATGATTTTGCTTTCCATGGTTTCAGTTACCTGCAGTCAACTGCGGTCTAAAATATAACATAGAAAATTGCAGAAATAAACAATTCATAAGTTTTTAAAGGAAATTTTTTGGTGACATTGGTTAATAAAATCATATAGGTTTCGAGTGTACAATTCTATGATATATATCATCTGTGTATTGCACTGTGCGTACACTACCTAAAGTCAAATTTCCTTTCATCACCATATATTTGACCCCCCCTTACTCTTTACTACCTAAACTTTGCACTATTTCGAGTAGTGTAATGAAATCTTGCACAGTCCTACTCCATCCTGGATATGAATTATCCTTTTGGCCACCATATTCACGCTGTATGTACTTCCTGCCCATAGTCACTGAGAAGCCATCTAGGTTATCTGGATCAACTGCAGCAGCAGGTATCTGTTGTGCTTGTGTTCAAGTAACCCTTATTTTATTTAATAATGTCACATCACATAACTTTATTATATTTTATTTTAAAATATCATTGTCAATTTCTTACTGTGCCTAACTTATAAAGTAAACTTTATCATAGGTAAGTATGTATAGTAAAAAACATAGAATCTACAGAATTCGGTACTATGCACGGTTTCCGGCATCCACTGGAGGTCTTGGGCTGTATCCTCCTTAGATTAGGGGGAACTACTGTATTTCATATGTGAGAAAAAACCTGGGTACAGAGATAAGCTAGCTCTTTTTGTTTCAGGAACTGGATAAGGCATTGAACAATTATATTTCCCAGGAAATCCAAGACTTAGTTAATGAACAGAGGACAATTCTTTTGCAAATGCCCCTTACTGGTGGAATTCACCTTGAGTTTGAATAAGATTGTATTATGATTCTTGTCCAAAAGGGACTTTTAGGAATCAATGTGAACACTTGATACTTTCCTGCTTAAACTTTCCAAAAGAATACAGGAGTAATAACAAGCACAGAGTAAAATAAGTGCAACATAGTGCCTTTCGAGTCAGGACTCTGCGGCACCATGACTGGGAGAACATTCTGGAAAATGTAAGGGGCCCAGGGACGCCTAAGCCTGCCATTAACTATCTGTGTGACCTTAGGGAAGAAAATCAACTTTCCACTCCTGGGCGTCAGCTCCTAACTGGAAAAGTAAAATGTTTGGATGAAGTAGAATCAGCTTTCTGCTTTTGACATTCTGCAAACTGCTACCAAGGTCTATGGGCTTGCTGATCTGTGGTCTCCTTTACCTGACAGAATAGATACCTTGATCTACTTCTGCAAAGGGGTAAATGACACAAGATTTGTTGCTTTTCTTATAAAACCACAAGAATTTATCTGTGGTATTTATAAAAAGTCTTACACAAAATTAAGTGTTCAAAAAACCTAGAACATGAAAGATATTCGTGTATGAGACATAAAATGAAAAGAAAAAAATAAAGGTTTCATTTGAGTGATGTTTTTAATAGACATTCTAAAATAAGCCAGCATATTTTTTCTTCCCTCTTTCAGTCATCTGAGATGGAGAAAACTCCCATATCACCCCTTCACCCTAGGAAATTCCCACCACATTCAACATAAATAGTAGCTTTGCATGAGCATTAATAAATTATGACTGTCTTCAGAAACCAAAGAAATTTCTTTCTCTCTCTCTAGCTGACTCCTCTTGTTCCATATCATCTCTAGTTTTATAATGCCTCACAATGTTTTAGACTCAGTGCTTATGAGGTACTGAATTTACAATAAGAAAAGGGAAATTTTAAAAAGTCAGTTTGAAAATTTACCCTTTTATCCATTCATGTATTAATTCACTATTTTACTGAATGTTTCTCGAGCCCCTGTTGTACATAAGACACTGGTGGGAATAGTCTAGATGGGCAGAATGACATGACATAGTTTATAAGTATGGATCACCTATATGCTGCTTATAATGTTTGAGACGTAGTGAGAGTATAACACAGAAATTACTACTTAATTATTGAGTATTTTGGACAATTTCACAGTCTTTTAAATGGAATAGTGGGCCTGTGGAATACTATAAAAAGAGAAGAGATTGTTCTCTCACTAATGGATAGAAAGAACACAGCATGGGTGTCAAGCTTTTTTCTCTGGTTTTTGTCATCAGATGACTTCATAGTCATCAGATAAACATGTTCCGCATCTCCTCTACTCAGCCCTTCCTCTCAACTTACCAAATAATTAGCCTTTGAACAATTTCAGCCAATCAAAAGCAGAAACATCCAGTTTAATGTCCAATTGCAAGAAAATGATGCTGGAGGGTTATTTTAAAATACCACTAACATTTATGTGTTTCAGAAACAACAAACAAAACACACTGCTGCCATCTCTTTATTTACATCTTCATGGGACCCCAAGTTATCATTCAGAAATCATTTGTTTCCTTCTTTGTACTTTCAGTGATAACTCACCTCTGTCTTGGGTCCGATGACGCTTCCAGTATAGTAAGATTGAGATTAGGATCAGAAGAATTACCAGGGAAACAATACTTAAGAGCAGTGGAACTGAAAACCAAAAGCCTATAGACATTGAAGGGAAGAAGAGGAAAAACAGTCATAAAAGGAAGCTGTTGAGGAAAAGAGGGTAAAACAATATCTGTGATGAGTTTTTACCAGAGGTAAGCTTTCAATGAAAATTATTCTTAAATATAGACATGTTGATGTTTATATTTATGACATATTATATTAAAAACATTTAGATAATAATAATAGCTAACATGTTTTATGTAGTTACCATATAATAAGAGCTTTTAATGTATTATTTCATTTAATCCTCAAAATAGCCTGAGTTAGGTGTTATCATTATCTAATATTATAAAACTGAGGCTCAGAGGGAAGTTCAGTAAACCCAAATCATAATAAGTGTTAGGAACAAGGCCTGTTCAGAGGTCTGTTTGCCTCAAAAGCACATATTCTTTGTCATACTGCCCATTACAGTAATATATTTATTGAGGAAGTTTTGGAAAATACAGAGAAATATTAAGGGAAAAATCAGTATAAATTATGTTAGTTTTGGTATTCTTGGAAGAGAAGATATGTTTCTTTCTTGTTTTGCAGGAAAATTTACCCTTTTCCTTGGCTGAGTCTTAGGTTCATTTAAAAAATGCCCAAATCTAACATCACAAACCTTTCGATGAAAGTGACCTAAATGTTGACTTTTGATGTCTATTTTTTCAAGGACTCCAGAAATGACTACAGGAGATTTTCCTTAGAGGCCAGGGCACCAATGAGGCAAACATGGGAAAGCTTTTTCAGGTTTTATTATTTAAAATGCCCCCCACGACCCCCATCCCCCAACAAAAAGCAGCAGTATTTTTCTAGAAGGTTTATTACGGAGTGCCTCATCTAAGTTAGTGCTTCCAAACTACAGAGAAAGAGAACTGTGGCTGTTATCACTCCTCTCTTTATTCTCTCCCATAATCCTTACCTATTATATCCACGAGGCCTGGGGGTAGCAGCTTAGATAGAAACATAAGAGAGCAAAAGGGGTCTTGAACAGGAGGCAGTTTGTTTAAAAGGGGTGAGGCAAACACCTCATCAGTCCCTTTTCCACAGTAGAGATTCTGCAAAGGTTTCAGCAAAGACGTCTTCTTCCAGGAAATCTTTCTAATCTTCCCAGATTGAGCTGACGCCCCCTCCTTCCCACCTGCAATCCTCCCGTGGTGCACCGTAGCTTTCTTATGGAAGCATTTAACATGAAGTTTTACAGTTGCTCAGCCACTTCGGTGTTTCCTAGTAGACTAGACGCTCTCTGAGTCTTGCTTACTGTCAAATAGCCTGGCACACAACAGACAGTAAATGCTAGCATGGAAGAATAAATGAATGAATGGATTTCAGCATTTGGTACGTGGGCACTGTGCCACATTTACCAAAGTAACATTGGCTTGATTGGCTTCCTCAACTCTGTTTTCCTTTTCCTACTTAACCCATTCTTTCCTCTATTAGCTCTTTCTTTAAGAGGCCAAGAGTTTCCACAGAGCAATCATCACATTCCAGGTGTGTGTGCACAGTACACAGCCTTCTTTGCCCACCTTCTCTTACCTTTGTTCACAGTTTGCCCGAAGTTGGTCACAGTCCCCAAGTGCAGCACCTGGCAGATCACCTCCTTCCCCATCTGATTCTTGGGGTCTTTGATGTGGAGGACGCTGATGACAGACGTGGTCCCATTGGGGTGTGTGATAATCTCAGTACTGTTGTCCATTCCGGACCCAGCGACCTTCCAGGAGATTGCAGGGGCTGGGCGGGCATTGGCAGAGCAAGTGACATTTAGGTGGTCTTCGGATAATTTATAGTGAACGAATACTGTGGGCTGCACTGGGACAAAAAAGTAAAAGAATGGTCTGCCATCAGTTAAGCACCTGGTCTGAGTTTCACACTCTCCTCAGAGAGATGACAGAATGATTTTTCAGTAAGTCAGTGGGGGCTAGAAAGATAAGGTAGCACACCCAACCCCTGCTGAGGCCTTCTCGGTTCTACCTGTGTCCAACTCTCTGACCTGAAGGATGGGACCAGCCTAGTACAACCCTGTAACAAGAAAAATCATTTCTCTAGTTTGTCTCTAGGTGAACTAGCTGGATGAACAGAGGCTATCTTCTCTCTCAAATAGTACAGAGCCTCATGATTATGTTCTCCTTCGCCATGGGCGATGCAGCATCTCTGCCTTTTTCTGGGTACCACTCACAAACCGGCACCAGTGACCATCAATGAGCATCGCCGTACAAGTGGCCTGCGCGTCTCAGAAGCACCAGGGCAGTTTCAGAGCAGAGAGCCCGGAGAGGGACTGCTGCTTAGTGGTAGCAGTTTTCTGCTTGGGGCTGAACCAGTAAATGAGTTGCATGGAAGAAACCAGGAAAGTCCCTGTTGGGAATATCTACACAAAATAAAAATTATGAACTCATAGCCAATAACCAGAGAATCACAGAATGACAGTTGAAGGAACTTGGAGATCACCTTATGGCGTTAAAAAATAACTAGCTTATGAAAAAAGGACATTATTTTTAGGCCAGCTTTACACTGTTCCTTTTTAAAAGTCCCTTAACTGATGAGTACATTTTTGTTGGAACACAGTTTTATCTCTGCTGAACAAATGCAGACCTGTCTTTCTGTGGTTGGCTTTGTAGCCTACAAGATAATTAGAGGGCAATGCCAAATTAAAACTTGGTCTGTACTTAGAGGTTCAAGAGATGGGTGAGTGGCAGTGGGCTGGAGGAAATAAGCCTAAAGAACATTGGCTCTGTCCAAAGAATGCCTAATTACTAACCTTCTGAGCACTGAAAAAGAATAATAAAAGTGAAGGCAGATGGTTATGGCTGATGTCACCAGACTGGTGGCAGGCCTCTCTGACATATCAAAGAATGACAGATAAAAGCTAAGTGTGGCTGGAAAAGGTCAGTATAGAAAAGAACAATATTACTAGCTAGAAGACTCAGTAGATAGGTTTTCAGACAAAAATAATACCAAAGGCTATGAGCAAAGGAGGGGAAATAGCAGAAAGAGAGAAAGATGAGCAAAGAAGAAAGAGAAAAGGAACAGAAATGAGAAACATATGACACAAGAAGGAAAAAGAAAAGATGAGATCAGAGGAAGGGAGTGAGGGAAAGAAGAAGGGAGGGAGGGAGGGAGGGAGGGAGGAAGGAAGGAAGGAAGGAAGGAAGGAAGGAAGGAAGGAAGGAAGGAAGGAAGGAAGGGAGGGAGGGAGGAAGGAAGGGAAGGCGAACTGAAGGGAGGGAGTAAAAAGGAAGAAATGGTGGAGGGAGGATTGCAGAGAGAGAGAGAGAGAGAGAGGGGGGGGGGCACTGAGGGAGTCAGAGAGAATGAAAGAAGTAGAAATGAAAAACAAAGCCTGACATAAGATCCTGCAGAAAGGATTTATTTTAGCCAAATAAGGGAAAGTTGTACTTGGTATTATCATACTTCCCTTGCATTATCTTCTGAGCCCTTCTTACCTTATGTCCAATATTTCTAGTGTGCTCAAACTCTCACATTAACATTCCTAATAACCCTAAGTTTGTCCTTTCCCTCCTAAAAGCACCACTAAGTGTGCCATGCTCCAAAATTCCCCCTCATTCCTACTTCTCAATTCTTGATTTCAGCTATGTGTTAGTTAATAGGAAAGGAATGTTGTCAAACTAAGTCTTGGATTGTTTTTTTCTCTTGGATTTAAAATAATGTATTATCCAATTAAATTTCTAATTGACATCAAGTATGCAGAGCTTCTGCTGCATGTCCCCTTATCAATCCTGAGAGAGCTACCCTGAAACAAAATGAGAGGGAACACCAAAACTGGCTCCAGGTTAGCCCATCTTGGTTCTGATCTTCCATCCAAAAATATTAAAGCCGTTAGAGACACTATAGATAATCTACGTCACATTAGTGTGCAGATAAATTAACTTGGCTGCAGAGAGTGGACAGGACTCTTCTATGGTCACATGATTGCTAATGTCAATTCCAGGTCTGCATGCTATCACTGTTTATGTGGAACTGGTTGTCTTTACCCGGTCCTTCATTTGCTCCTGCTGACCACAGGACTCCTCGGAGCAAAGATAACACCAGGCAGAGATTCAATGTAACCTCATGAACTCTCCAATAACCACACAGTCACAGTTACAGTAGACATGAAAGTGTCTTCTAACAAACCATTCTGGGGTTAGGACCCTGAAGAACTAGGTGCCACCACCATGTTCTAAACATTCTTGAAAATAACATTTCTAGTCAGAGACAATGTATTCTCAGAGATTCTCACCAAAGAGGGTGAGGCAGGCTATTCCTGAAATCTTCCCGGAACCGAAGGTATTGAAGAGACACTTGTAACACCCCTCGTCGTCCAGAGTGGTATTCCAGAAGGTTATGGTTGTGTTCTGAAGTCCCAGCTCGGTTATGTTCATCTTATCCTTATAGGCCTGCTGGACCACGACCCCATGTTCCTTGCTGAAAGTGACCATGTTGTCTGGGCTTGAAGCCTTGATTTTCTGCCATGTCACAATCAGGACTTCCTGGGGAATTTCCAGGAAGCATCTTAAAGAAGCAGGTGTGTTCAGTGGCTCTCTTTCATCTTGGGTCACCACTTTTATCATGGAATCATAAAAAAAAAAAATTAACACACATAAACACACATTTTTCTGATTAAAAACAATGCATGTTCAAAGTCAAACATAGAAAAGAGAAAGTCAAAGAAGAAAACATTTACCTACATCTCTAATGTTGCTAGGGAAATATAAGTTCAAATATGTTTTTTCCATCTTTAGAAGTAGCAGAGTAGAAAAATAAGAAGGAAAATTCTCAGTAACAAGAAATAGTGTGAAGAATCCCTATATGCTGGAAATTAGGTGGAATCAGGTTGAAGGTTGGGACTGTCAGATAGGAGAGAAATATTACCAAATGGGTTTATGCCCAGAGAGGTGGAAGCCAGGAGCAAGAAGAGCAAATGGACAATAGGCAGAGTGATTCGTTTAAATAAAGAAAATGTAACATCCCTATACTTCCATACACACCCCCTACAAAGGAAGGAGCAGCAATAGTGGTGTCTGCCTCTAAGAGGCAGTAGTGAATATAGCAGAGTAAGTCAGAGAGATATAAAGGACACTGTTCCAGGACGCTGATAGTGGAGAGAACTTTGACAACCAAATGGCAACCTACACATTCCCCCATTTTTACTGAATGCAGTGTAGAATATAAGGCATGGCAATAATTTCCCTCCCTCCAATGCTGGCTCCTCTTATTGATATGATCGGTTATTCAGTGGGAAATCTCAATATATATAATAAAAAATAGCCAAACATTTGAGAAAGCTAACACAAGGAAAGAGGAGTAATAAACTTGACAAATTCAAGAATTTATACCAAGTGAAGAAATATCTCATAAATCAATAAACACTTGAACAAGAATAAGTGAAATATCTGAATTGTAAAAATAAGCCAGCATTGTAAGTAGTACAAATTAGAGATGTAGAGAATGAGGAATACAAAGTCTTAACAGATTGGCTGACTTAGCAGAATGGATATCACTGAAGAGTAAATGAGCCGATGGAAAGACCAGGTTATGAAATTTTCCAGAATGTAGCACAAAGGAAGAAAGATATGGAAGAAGAAATTAAACTAAAATTCAAAGACCTGAAATGTTTCAGCATCAGTTCAATAAGACTTTTAAAAGAAGAGAAAAAGGAGATTGGAAGTCAAAATCACAAATATATTTTAAAATAATAAAAGAAACAATCTAAAATAAGATACATTAATCATGAACCTCTATGCACCTAAAAAAATAATCCAAAAATACATAAAAAACTAATACAACTATATTTTTTATAAATCCATAATCATAATAGAGTATTTTCTATAGTTCTCTCAGAATTTTCACTTCCATATATTAAAAACTAAATAAAGCAAAATAGTCAAATATAAAAATATATAAAATTTAAAAGCAAATATTTATATATTTCATATATATGAATTTACAACCTTTTACCTAAAAGAGAATATCCAATATTTTCAAAAACACATGAAACATTCCCCAAAATTGAACTTGAAATAGGATACAAAAAATTATGCTATCCAATGACCTGAACATTGGGCCCAATGCAATAAAATTAGAAGCTTACATGCTTCTTTTAACTAATTAGACCGAAAATAATATCAAGGATTATAAATTACTATGAATGACATTGGGAATATAATATATTAAAATCTGTAGAAACTGATAAAGCAGTTCTCAGAGAGAAATATTTAATCTTAACTTCATTTATTAGGAGACCAGAAAGATTGGAAAATGAAAACACACACAAATCTAAGCATCCCCACCCCCAAACCAGAAAAAAAGGTAAAAGGAGTGAATTAATAAAGATAAAAGCACAAATTAATGAGACAGTACACAAAATGTAGACTGAATTAAAAACACCATAATCCGTTGTTTCAAGACTAACAAAATGTTGACTAGTGTAATTAGAAAAAAAGAAGTCAGCACAAGCAAACAATATTCTCTCAACAACATCAGGCATAAAAAGATGGACACAGCAACAAATACAATTTGGAACCCCTGAGTGTTGTATGAATCAAGTCTTAGTGAGGTGTGCTCTTGGTAGGTGTGGAAAGTTCTGAGGACAATACCTGTTGTTGGGATTCTGCAAATCAGAGATTTGAAGAAATTGCTGCTTTTAGAATGGAGAGGAGAAAGGGATCAAAAGCTAGGGTTTTAACTTCCTGGGTGATGTTTCTCTTTAACTATGAAGAAACCATTTAATGGAAAGTTTGCAATTCTTTACTGCGTGTATATAATTCCATTTAGATCCCTCCAGTCAGTAGGTAAATCCTGTGTTGCAGGTGATGCGAAGTCTGCCCTTCCGTCACCTAGGAAGGCTGATGAGTGCACTGTCACACAGAAGGTGATAAAAGGCCAGCAGCAAACTGAGGGTGGCCTCCAATGGAACAGAGGAGAAAGATCTGGCACAACTAGGAAATGCAGCAGATACGTCAACAGCACAGGAATATGCTTTATATAATAGGCTATGTGAACCTAGGTAACTTCTATATTTCACTATTTTCTAGATTTTTCTGTGAAAGAGGCGCACACCCAGTTTTAAGGCTTACTATCAGATTGCCTTTCCAAAGGGTTGTATTCATTCATAGTCCCCAAGCATTCCCATACCTTTACAAGCATAAGTAATTATTATTTTAAAAGTTATTCGAGTTGATATGTAAGAAATACCTTAATTTAGAATTTTTTTTTCATGCCTGGTTCTAGCTACAGAAACAATGTCTAAATAGCAGTCTTCTTCCACTTCGAAAACAAAAATACTTTGCAAAGCAGAAAGAACTGTTCCCACTCCTCCAATCAAATTAAACGTTTATAATTCATGCAGGCAGAAGGAACCAGCACAGCAGAAACCACAATCTCCTGGACTCCATGCAGGGGAATGGAGTGTCTTTACCTTGTGCCCTGCATAGCATCACTGCGGCCAAGAACCAAATCAGCCTGTAGGTAGACAGATGACAGAAGGACCTCTCGAACACCTGAAGACATAGAGCAAAGTACAAAAATAGGCATTTGGATGTGGACAAAGCTAAGGAAACTTCAATTTCATGGCTACCTCGGGGAATGTTGCAGCTAAAGTTTTAACCACCAGAGAACCTTGGTTTTGAGGAGGCAGAACCAGAGACTATAAATTAAAGAAATAACAGTGTGCTCAGGCTATGGGAAGGGGAAAGCTGCAGTGTGGCTCCTTCAGAATGGCAACCCCTAGCAATTTGAGGCCTTGTTCCTCAAGCCACCAGGGTCAAGAGCAAAATCCCAAAGGCATAGGATCTCTGGGGAAAACAAAGGACCATAAATACACCGAAAACAGAGACTACAAATGTCAAAGAGTACCCACTTCCAAAATAATCCACATCTGTTAACACTATAAATGTAACTCAGGGGAACCACTTGTCAGAAACAAGTGACTGCCTTACAGTTTGCTGAGGTAGCTTTTCCTGCAAATTCTGCAAATTTCATATGAATTATACCTTTTAAAAACCAGCAATGAAAAAAAACAAACAAATACCAATAATGGCTTTATCTTCTCTTTATTGCTTTGTTTTCATGTGTCTGGGCATAAATCTTTGGCTGTTTTACAAATCATGTTGCTATTTAAGGGAATGTTATTCTGGGTATCGTTTTGTTATAAAATGTGGGTAAAATGTAGAGAGATTAATTTCTCTGTGAAGTAGCTCCAAGAATCTGTTCACTTGGTCTACACGAATGTGTTCATTATAAGGGATATAGAGAAGAAATGTAACTTTTCCTTACATTTTTTCTATTAGTTAAATGTGTGTAAGAAATATGCATTTTCTGTATTTTCTTAACTGAACTTCATCCCAACTAGAGTTAGATACTTAGTTTTGATGTCGCATTATCTTTGTCAGTTCAGACCCTGCAAACCCAACATTTCACAATTGTCCCAATGTCTGGCATTGCACCTATATTCCTGGGGGCTTACATAATGCCAACCATTGGGACAGGACTACTAATTCTTGGAAACCAACATCTATCCATGCTGGCATTCCCTAAGACTGCTGTGTTCCCCTCAAGTTATCAGGGTCATCTGTCTGTGCAATTAAATTTTGTGCTTACAAGGTGTTCTCTTTTGTTCTGTCACGTATTCTCCTGATTCCTGCTCCTGGATTCTTCTTGTGGGCAAAGGGAAATTCTACAAGGCTCTCTGCCTAAACTCCTATGTATCTATCCACCTCTGTTTTACTGTTTCTTTTCTATGTTGGGTAGGCAAGTCTCTCTCACAGTCCCCCACCTCTGCCTCCCTCCCCTCAGGAAAACAAAGCAAAGGTGTTCTGTTCTTAGATGTTAACATCTATCTGTATTCCCCACTCCTGGGGGATAGGCAGAGTCTCCTTTTCATAACACAAACTGGTGTCTGAACCTAGACATTAGTTGGTCCCTCTTTGCTCTCCCAGAATAAAATGTGCATATTTTCTCTAGGGCCAGAAAAGCTGGTTCCTCCATCACTCCCCATTCTTCCCATTAACTGTCTCTGGAATAAATATGTTCCTGGTCTTTTAACAGTTAGGCTTTTTAAAACTCAAATGCTAGTGTTCTTGCTATTTTAAAACTTTGGTTTCTGAAACTAAAAAGAGTTCTTTGACATTTTAATTTCACACCATTTTTTTTTTTTAAGCATGATGACTCTCATGTGGAAATACACGTTTTAGCAAAGGCTGTGGTAAGAAATGCAGAATGAATTCACTCTCATAGTGAAAAGCTGTGTTTTAGGACCAGGGAGAAAGCAGACACACACCAAAACACAAGCTGTGTGAAGTGGGAGCCAGAAATGTTTAAGAAAGAAAGGCACAATGACTGGGGCAAGGGGAATTAGAAGGAAAGCCTAGCTATTAAATATGTACATCTTTACTCTGGCTGGCTTGAATTGGGGCTAGCAGAAATACTAGCTGTTTGAGCTATGACAAATGCTTTTACCTCTGTTGCATATAATAGTAAAAAGATTAAATGAAGTAGTATATGTAAAGCTCCTAGAACAGTGACTGACACAACTAATCACTAAATAAACGTTGATGTTGGGGTTTTGGTCAAGATGGCAGAGTGGGAGGATGCTGTACTTGCCTCCTCCCATGGTCACACCAAAATTACAACTAAGCGATGGAACAGTCAACCTGGAGAAACATCTGAAGACTTGCTGAATAGAAACCCTATAACTAAGGATACAAAGAAGAAGCCATGCCGAGGGGGCAGAGATACAAAATGGGCTGGTTCTGTACCCATGAATGCAGAGGGATAGCTCAGCTATAGAGATTGTTCCTGAGGTGCAAAGAGTCTCAGCCCCATGACGGGCTCCCCAGCTCAAAACACCAGTGCTGGGAATAGAAGCCCACATAATAACACGATTGTGAAACTCAGCAGATTCCCTCCATCTGGGTGAGACGGAAGGCTGCTCGAAACCCAGGTGTCCTCTTATAGGGCCTGCACACAAGGTCTCACTTGCGGGTACTCACTCTGGGCTTCCACACTGGGAGAGTGGCTGGGGTGAGGGTGGGAGGGGTAGGGGGAGGGGGCGGGAAGGGGGAGTTCCAGAGACATACACAGAGAAGCTGAATTATGTGGCTTCAGGGTGAGGGCTGGAGGGATATCAACCATTTCTGTCCCCATACAGCCAAACTTGATTCTGCGTTGGCCTGGTGAACTCCATTAGCTCCACCCTGAGACCCCACCCCACTGCAAAGGTCTTCAGACCCTAGACGATGGTGGCTTTTGCTGAATAGCCTCAGGCTCAGCACAGGCACCAAATAGGAAACTGTGTTAACCTGGTGAGCACCACTCACACCACCCTGGTGTCTCTCTGAGACCCTGCTTCAGCAATTTGCATACTGCCTAAGGTTCTGTCAGCAGCTGAGCCTTAGGGCAAATGGCAGGTGGAAGTAGATCTTAGGCTGCCTTGGCCTTCTGCTAACCTGACTTCTGACTGGGTATTGGTAGAAGCCTCAGTTCACAGCATGGCTTCTCCTACATGCATCCAGGTCCTGCACAGACAGCCACCTATTTAAAGAAATGACTGGAAATTTTCCTAGCCTGGTGAAGGAAATGCAAAAAGTCCCAAACAAGATGACCCCAAAGAGACCCACATCAAGATTATTATAATTAAAATGGCAAAGGTTAAGACAAAGAGAGAACTTAAAAGTAGCAAGAGAAAGACAAGTAGTTATGTACAAGTAAATTCCCATAAAACTTTCAGCTGATTTCTCAACAGAAACTTTTCAGGCCATAAGGGATTGGCATGATTATTCAAAGTGAAGAAAAGTAAGGACCTACAACCAAGACTACTCTACCCAGCAAAGCTACCATTTAAAATTGAAGGAGAAATAAAGAGCTTCCCAGAAAAAAAAAGCTAAAGGAGTTTATTACCAACACACCAGTATTACAGGACACATTAAGAAGAACAACAAAAAGAAACAGAAAAAGAACATAGTTATAAAACATAAAATGGCAAAAAATATGTAACTATTAATAATACTTTAAATGTAAATGGATTAAATGCTCCAATAAAAAACATAGGTGTAGCTAAATAGATAACAAAATAAGACCCATACATATGCTGTAATCAAGAGACCCACCTCAGAATGAAAGACACACACAGACTAAAAGGGTTGGAGAAAAAATATATCATGCAAATAGAGAGAAAAAAAACCCTGGGGTACCAATCCTTATATCAGATATAAATAGACTTTGAAACAAGGGCTATAATAAGAGACAAAGAAAGAGATTAAATAATGATATAGGGAGCAATCCAATAAGAGGATATAACTATTATAAACATTTATGCACCCAACATAGGAGCACCTAAATATATAAAGCAGATACTGACATACATAAAGGGAGAGATCAGCAGTAATACAGTCATAGTAGTGGAATTCAATACCCTATTAACATCAATGGATAGATCTTCCATACAGAAAATCAACAAGAAAACAATAGCCTTAAATGACACATGAGACCAAATGGATTTAATTGATATTACATTAAAAGCAACAGAATATAGATTTTTTTTCAAGTGCAAATCAAACATTTTCCAGGATAGACTACATATTAGGCCACAAAACAAGTCTCAATAAATTTAAGAATTTGGAAATCATATCAAGAATCTTTTTTGACCACAATGGTATAAAACTAGAAATCAATTACAAGAAGAAAATTGAAAACACATGAAGGTTAAATAACATACTACTGAACAATGAATGTATTAACAATGAGATTAAAGAAGAAATCAAGCATGGATGGACCTGGAGAGCATTAAGCTAAGTGAAATAAGCCAGTCAGAGAAAGATAAATATCATATGATCTCACTCTTTTGTGGAATATCATGAACAACATAAACTGATGAACAAAAATAGATCCAGAGACAGAGAAACAAACACCAAACGGACTGTCAAACCTCAGAGGGAAGACAGGGAAGGGCGTGGGGTGGGGGGTGGGGGGTGGGGTTGGGAGGGTGGGGTTGGGGGGGTGGGTTGGTGTAAGAGATCAACCAAAGGACTTGTATACATGCATATTAGCATAACCAAAGGACACGGATACTGGGGCAGTGGGGGCTTGTCCTGGGGTGTGGGAGTGGCCAGGGAGGGGTAGATGGGGAATAAAGGAGACATATGTAATATTTAAACAATAAAAGAAAAAAAAAGAAGCAATCAAAAGATACCTTGAGACAAAATGAAAATGGAAACACAACAATCCAAAATATATATGACCCAGGAAAAGCAGTTCTATGAGGAAAATTTATAGCAAACAGGCATACCTAGGGAAACAAGAAAAATCTCAAATAAACAATCTAATTTTACACCTAAAGAATCTAGAAAAAGAACAACAAAGCCCAAAGTGAGTAGAAGGAAATAATAAATGTCAAAGTAGAAATAAATGAAAGAGTCTAAAAATACTACAAAAGATCAATGATAAGAAAAAGTAAACAAGATTGAAAAGATTAACCAGACTCATAAAAAAGAGAGAGAGTACTCAAATAAAATGATCAAGAAAAGAGAAAGACCGACATTACAGAAATACAAAGGATTACAAGAAAATACTCTGAATAATTATATGCCAACAAATTGAATAATATGGAAGAGATGGATAAATTCCTAGAAATACACAATCTTCCAAGACTGAATAAAGAGAAAACAGGAAATCTTAACAGACCAATTACTATCAATGAAATTGATTCAGTAATCAAAAAACTCCAAAAATACAAAAGTCCTTGAATGAATACTTCACAGGGGAATTTTACCAACCATTCAAAGAATTAACACCTATCCTTCTCAAACTATTTCAGAAATTTTAAGAGAATAGAAGGCTCCCAAGCTCATTTTACAAGACCAGCATTACCCTGATTCCAAACCAGACAAAGACATCACAAAAAAGAAAATTATAGGCCAATATCATTGAAGAACATAGATGCAAAAATTGCCAACAAAATATTAGCAAAACCAACTTCAGCAATACTTTGAAAAGATCATACACTATGATCAAGTGGCATTTATTCCAGGGATGCACGGTACATTCAATATTCACAAATCAATTAACATGAAACACCACACAAACAAAATGAAGGATAAAAATAATATGATTATTTCAATACATGCAGAAAAAACATTTAACAAAATTTAGTATCCATTTATGATAAAAACTCTCAGTAAAGTGGGAATTAAAGGAACATACCTCAACATAATAAAGGCCCTATATGACAACACACAGCTAACATCATACTCAATGGGGAAAAGCTAAAAGTGTTTTCCTTAAGATCAGAATCAAGACAAGGTTGTCCACTTTCACCACTTTTATTCAACATAACATTGGAATACCTAGTCACAGCAATCAGACAAGAAAAAGAAATAAAAGGCATCTAAATTGTAAAGAAAGAAGTAAAATTGTTATTGTTTGTAGATACAATACTATA